>NC_056062.1:92723927-93964642 GCF_016772045.2 Ovis aries | reverse complement strand
TGCCCAGTGAAGCGAAGCCTCCGTCTGAGCTGTTCAGTTGTGTCCTCGCCCACTCCCCAAGTTGACGCGTTTCACCAAGCTTAGCGATTCCCTAGTGCAGACCAGGGTTTGCCGTGAAACCGATTTGTGTTTCTGTCTGTCTTCTTGAACAAGAGGCCACCAAAAGCATTCCAGGGAGCGCACTAGATATAACTTAAAAGCACGTTTTATTGAAATCTGGCATGTAAGAAGACTAGATGGACCTGAACTATAAGAGACTACAGTATAAGAAACCGAAAATAGGAAAATAAACCTGTAAGAAAATAGGAACCTTTAATAAATACTGCCAGGCATTTATACCGTCCTCTCTGAGGCTTATATATTTCATAAACTCACCAGTGAAAAAATTGAAGTAGAGAAAATATTTATAAAAATCTTAGGCAATTAAGTCAAACTCAACTTACTTTAACAGTGATTAAACCATGAAAGGCACTTGGCAAACAATGTGTACGTCAGATTAAATGGGGGATAAGAACTGCTCTGTTTCTAGTTTGAAATCTAATATATGCCATGAAGCGTTTGCAGTGTCCATCTGAAAATGTGAATCACACCATGAGGCTTTCAAAAATAGTTTCTACATTTTAATTTCATTACCAAAAGCCTGATAGAGACTTCAGCAAAGGTGAGTCTGCTTTTCATTTGTTAATCTTCAGAATGCACTGCTAATAGTCGCCATTCACTGCAAGACCCTGCATTTCTCCTACATGTATTATAATGGGATTCCTTTGTATATTGTTGTTTTGAAGCTATTTACTTTTTTCTCATTACAAAAGTATGTTCCATACTCTTAATGGAGTGTCGTAAGTGCATTTGTTTCTTTGAAAAATCTCTCTGCTCTCATCCTGCTGTTTCTAATACTGAGATATCTTGGTGGGGAAAATCCCCTGTTCAGTTTAAAGCTGGACTCAGCGAAGCAGAGAGTCATTGAGACTTCAAGGGACCCACTCGGTGTGGAGATTTGAGAGATGAGGTTAGCCCCCATTATGGTGCAAGTTCTTCGAATCATAGTTTCTGGAGGAAAGCACTTCTAAGAGGACAGGATACATTGTTTTTTGGTTTTTTTCATTTAAAAGAATTTTAAAATTGAAAACAAGATTCCTGAAATCCTGTAGTGCTTTAGTGTTCACAGGTTTCACACACATGATATCATATGATCTCATAACCCTTCTTTCCTCCCTACCCGTATAGTGCCCCCTCCCTTCTCCCTCTCCAGAGTGGTGTCCAAGCTCTAGTTTGTTCTTTATGTCTGTGAATCTGCTGCTTTTTTGTTTTATTTGCTAGTTTGTTGTGTTCTTATTACTCAAGTTGCTGGGCCTACAGTGGTTTTTGGCCAGTATTGGTAATGCAGTGAATTGGTCCTGAGATCATCCTCATGAATCACTGTAGCATAAGGATGTTTCTCTGATGGCTCAGACAGTAAAGGAAGGATCTGCCTGCAGTGTAGGAGATGCAGATTCCATCCCTGGGTCGGGAAGATCCCCTGAAGAAGGTCACAGCCACCCACGCCAGTATCCTTGCCTGGGGAATGCCATGGACAGAGGAGCCTGGCGGGCTACAGCCCATGGGGTCACAAAGAGTTGGACAGACTGAACAACTAACACGTTCACTTTTTTCCGAGAAAGATGGCAAGTTCAAGAAAGAGACAGCAAAGGGGAGAATGACATTGGAGCAGCGGCAATCGCCCAGGGCAAAGCGATCGCCTTGATGGCGCTAGTCTTGGCTTACCTCTCTGTGTGATTATCTTGCTAACAGGTGACTTTTTTTTCCCCAGGAAAACTACCTTTTCTTTATTCTGTTGTTTCTTTTCCATCCATGCTATAAGTCTGTATTCTCTTTCTTTTTGCTGTATCATAGTGCTCTTGCCTGGAGAATCCCAGGGACGGGGGAGCCTGGTGGGCTGCCGTCTATGGGGCTGCACAGAGTCGGACACGACTGAAGCGACTCAGCAGCAGCAGCAGCAGCAGCAGTGTGCTTAGACCATGCTCCCCAATCCCTTGCCTACTATGCTTGCCACTCTTTTAAATTTCATTTGAAATATCCATTCCCAAGAAGCTTTCACTAAGCTTTCTCAGCTCTTAATAAACTCAGGGACCCTGTTTTGGGTTTTTGTGTTATTTCTATCATGATTATGACAACATCATTTGCAATTATTCAGATATTTGCTTTAGTCTATGGATCCCAGGAGGGCAGAGATTTGATCATTTCTCTCTTTATTCTCAGGACCCAACCCTTAGCCTGACTCATCTAGGCATCCTGTTTACCGGGCCTGAGCTTGCTCTGCACCCCCATCTACTTAATCTCATCACTTACTTCCTTCTGGCCCTCATCCCCTGGGGAGAGCCGCACTGGTTCACAATCTCTGCCACAGCATCCCCCCCCCCCCCACCGAGCCCTCACATCTTTAGTCTGTCCTGACTCTTTTTTAAAAACAATTTGTTTTGGCTGCACGGGGTCTTCTTGCTGTGTCCGGCTTTCTCTCATTGCCATGAGCCGTGGTACGCTTCTTGCGGTGTCCGGCGTCCTCTCGTGGCCGTGAGGGGTGGTTACGCTTCTTGCAGTGTCCAGCTTCCTCTGGTTGCCCTGAGCCGTGGTACGCTTCTTGCGGTGTCCGGCGTCCTCTCGTGGCCGTGAGCCGCGGTGACGCTTGGTGGCCGCTCCTGGCTTCTCCTGGTGGTGGCTCCTCTCTTGCAGACCGAGTCTCTCGGGCTCAGTAGTTGCGGTGCACGGGCTTAGCTGCCCCTCGGCACGTGGACTCTTCCTGGACCGGGGATCAAACCTGTGTCTCCTGCATTGGCAGGTATATGCTTATTCACCCGGCCACCAGGGGGATCCTGTTCTGACTCTTGAGTCTCAGTGACTGACTTACTCCCGCTGATACTAGGGCCCTGCCATTCCTCTGGTCCCTCAGAATTCCATTTCTTCCACTTCTGCGCTTTGGAATGCAGAAGAATAGTTTCCCTGCAGAGAACTAGGAGGAAGGCTACAATAGTAGTTCATAGTTTTCAAAAATGTGTTTTTGCTTATTTTCCTTTTGAAAACACCTTCCTTTTTCCCATAGCTGCATATTCTACTGAATTTGAGAAAGGGTTAGATTTTGTATTTAAATGCTCCTGGTCCCAGTGGGAAAGTTTTGTTTTTTTGTTTTATTTTAAATTCCCTATAACATATCAAGAAGGTACAATATTTATATTCCCATTTATTCCCTTTTCAAAATGTAGCCTCTAGGACACAAATGTTGAAAACTGTGCCTCTAGATAAAGCAAAGTAAAGAAAGAAAAACTTGGATCAAAGCCAAGAAGGCCAAACTGGTTGTCTCCTTGGCTAATTTTTTTCAAGCTGTGTAGTCTGACTCATCTCTGAGGAAATGTATATTACTTTCAGATTCCTACCGGGAAATGAAAAATTATGATTTCCACTTCTCTGAATTAACGAGAAACTAGTTTTATGATGTCTGTTTCCTGATTCTCCCCCACTTTTATAGCCCAGAAGGCTCCTTTTCATGTATCTTCCTTTGGACCAACCTTTTACTGTGCTTTTTTTCCTCTGTAATTACTAGATTTAACTTCAGGGTTCTGAAATATAATATATACGTATAACTTGCAAAGGAGCTTTTATAGCTGCTCGTGATCTGATTTAACTTCAGAAGCTTTATGCGTTCAGTCTCATACTGTTCGCCAGTCCTTTGACAGACCAGCTTCATTACTGCTAGGATTCTTTCCTTTGAGCTTTAAAAAACTTTTTTCCTAAATTTCAAGTATTCTCTCTTATTTGGTCACTTTTTGCACTTTTCTGGTCAGGTTCCCAATTTTCGTTTGGAAAATATGGCCAACGTGACTTTTACCAGGAGCAGGGAGAAATCACTTCTCTTGAAAGAAATCAAGAAAGAAAGAAAAAATTTTACCTTTGTCTTCGTAGTTCACGTTGTTGTTGTCGTTTTACAGTGGGTTAATTTTGTATCTCTAATTACCGAGATGTTGTCACTGTAAAACTTTTAAGTACAGAAAAGTATACAGAACCAACAGTCCTGATTTTGCCACCAGGATAGTTTCAACGCACATCTGTCATCCCTCCCAGTGCCTGTTGCTTATACCATTGCAGATACTCCTTTGGTGATCTTCCCCCCGAGGGTTAGGAAGCTAAAAGTTACTCATAGGGCTTCCTGTTGCTCAGATAATGCCAACCTCAGCATGCATCCCACAAGATAGCTTCTGAAAGTGTAGGGTCATCTCTTGACAAACTGTATTTACAAAAAAAAAATTTCCATTAGAAAACCCTGGGTTTATCTTACACTTCACGTCTACCAGATATTGCTTAATACAACTTCCTTGGAAACGAGGCACCAGATTTTCTAGGAAGTTGCTTGACTATGATGCATTAAGCTTATGTCTCTGAAATGAAAATAAGTATGCAAAAAGATCACTAAATATAAGAAAAAAAGACTTCCCAGTTAGCGCTCGTGGTAAAGAATCCGCCTGCCAATGTAGAAAACACAAGAGACATGGGTTCCATCCATGGGCCAGGAAGATCCCTTGGAGGAAGGCACAGCAACCCACTCCAGTATTCTTGCCTGGAGAATCCCATGGACAGAGGAGCCTGGCGGGCTATAGTCCATGGGGTCACAAACAGTCGGACACGACTGAGCACAATATCAGAAACGGACCTCTCTGGAATCTGAGGTGGTTTGAGGCCCTGCAGGATGTCCAGCGCTCGGTTTGAGTTCATCTTGCTCGTGGAGGGTCTGGCACAAGGATGAATGATGAATGAATGGATGAGGACCCACTTGAGTCCTCATTGGCCTGGGGGTACCCGGAAACGCCGGAGCTGACCTGTGAAGTGGAAGACGCGGGCGTGCCTGCTAAGGTGCTTTAGCTGTGTCCGACTGATGCTTCGGACCAACCCCCTGGGTGGTGCTCAGCGCGGTCTGAGGTCCTGACCGCTCTGGTCCATCCCCGAGGGACGAGGACATCCCTTCTTTCATGCTGATGACGCCTGCCGGCAGCTCGGGCCTCCACAAGTCCGAGAGTGTGTCTGCCCTGACCCGTCCCTCGCTCGCCCTGCAGCAGCTGTGCTGTGGGAGCTGGAGGTTTGCAGTGCTCCCGGGGGGGCTGGGAGTCCTCGCATAATTCTCCTCGGCCAGGCGTTCCTAACCTTCCTGAAACCGTGGCCAAAGTTCTGGATGCCCTGCACCTCCCAACTGCCCCTCCCCCACCCCCAAAGCAAAAGTTTTAACTGGAGTAAATAAAACACTGTCAAAATGTGGAGACGCTGAAACCAGAAAGGAGGGGGATCGCAACTCCTGGACCATTTTTGTTTGGTCTTTTGAAAAGCCAAGCTATGCTTCTTTTTCCTGTCTGCCTCCTAAAGTGAAGGGGTTTCTTCTTCCAGACTTCTGTCCAGTGGGACACAGGCATCCTGAATTGTTTTCAGTGTCCTGAAATAACTCGGGTATCTTCACGTCCATTATTGCATAATAATCAAGATGAAAATTGATCCAGTGTTTACCAAATGCTAAGACACCGTTTTTAAGGACTATGCACATATTAATTCATTACAGCTTAGAATAATCCTATGTGCTAGGTAATATTATCTACATTTTAAAGAGAGGTTGAGGCCTTAGATAGCTTCTTGGAGGATCACACGGCTGGTAAGCAACAGAGGCAGAGCCTAGAATCCGAGGAGCTGGTCCCCCCGTCAGGTTCTTCAGTGCCACAGCTCCTGGCCCCACAGCATGAGCTAGAAAGACCGTATACGCCTATACGGATGTACGTTGTGTGCACGCGTGTGGTAAGCAACACGCGTGTGGTAAGCAACACGCGTGTGGTAAGCAACACGCGTGTGGTAAGCAACACGCGTGTGGTTAGCCACTCAGCTGTGTCTCTGCAACTCTATGGACTGTAGCCCGCCGGGCCCCTCTGTCCATGGGATTCTCCAGGCAAGAGCGCTGGAGTGGGCTGCCATGCCCTCCTCTCCAGGGGATCTTCCTGACGCAGAGATCGAACCTGTGTTCCTATGTCCCCTGCATTGGCAGGCGGGTTCTTTACCATTTGCACCACCTGGGAAGCCCATATACTATGTATATATATATACATATTTGCATGTTTTATATATATACTCTGCCTATTTATCTACATATTTTTGGCCACACTACGGGGTATGGGGGATCTTAGTTCCCAGACCAGGGATCAAACCCATACCCCCTGCTGTGGAATTGCAGCCTTTGCCACTAGACCACCAGGGAAGTCCCTGAAAAGAATATTTTAGAAGACTTTATGACACGCTTGGGTCACCTAACTTATCCCAGGAACTCACTCCTAAAATTCCATTTACCAAAAGGCTAAGTAAAAGGTGCAAGCAGAATAAAAAATAATCCTCCCCCCACCCCCGTTTCATTCACCTCTTTGAAAATAAAACAAGGCAAAGCTGGGTTCCGCAATCTGGGCATCTGTGTGCCAAATTGGGGTTCTCCTCTGTAGGCTTTCAACAGTCAAGGAAACATATGGTCACTTGAGGTCCTTTGATGAGCAGAATTCTGCCATATAAGTGAAATGTTCAAAACAATGATCAGAAAGGACAGGGACAGAAGAGACTCTTGAGATGAAATAAGGGTTGTTTTTTTTAAAGCCACTGTAACCGTAGCAGAGCTTGAAAGCTTTTGCAGAGAATGTATTGAATAACATTTATGGAAAGAATAATTCTGACTTCCAGATGTGAAAAAAGAAGTTGCAAATATTGGGAGATTTATGGTAGGGTATGGGTAAAGTTTAAGATGTCTGAGCTAATATACTCTAAAACCTTTTTCTTCTTTGACCAAAAGTCAAAACATGTTCTAAGCCTCTTATATTTTCCTCATCAGCTATGGATCACAGCCGCGAAGCAAGGGGTGAACGCTGGGACGTTCTTCTGGCCTGTGTAAGTCACCTCTGTTTCGTCCATGTTTGTGAGTTACAGTTATGATTCAGTTTAAGGAATATTCAGTTTTATTTCATTTAAATGTAAATGTTAGTATAGACCAACTTATGAGTATTTTCTGACTCAAGATAACCCTCCAGGTATTTTTTGGGGGGGATCCTCTCTCTTTTTCCGTCTCAGTTCTCTTTCCCTCCCCTGTCCCTCTTTTCCCCCATATTTTCTTAACAGAATGGAAGGAGGATTTTTCTCTTCCACGTCTAGTCAGCCTTTAGATTCTTCTGTTCCTGTTTGTAGATTTTTGGTAACTTGGCACCTAGGGAATGTATATTTCTCAAACTGTTTATAGCTGTGATTTATTACAACATTCTAGAATTATTTTGGTTCATAACTTTAAAGATCAAGCGTGTTGTTGAACAGCTGATGTTGTAGCCCAGAGAATGGAAACTTCAGACAGGAGACTAAGAGGAAGTCTCTGTTTCCCCCTCATTTTCCTGCTGAACTCCAGGGTTTCCTTAATAAGAGAAAAGAAACTGCTTCTCTTCCCCACAGAGGTGATGGGGCTGATTAGTAAAGTTCATGAAACAGTCTCAAGATGAAACTTACCTAATAAAAGTGTCAACATGTTCATTATGTTTGAGGTTCCTTAGTAAGAGAAGGAATCTGTTTCAACTTTCATGGGACTTTTGTTCCCACTGAGATGTTCTTTCCATCTTGTTTTGTTTTTTTTTTTTTAAACCACCTAAAGCTGTTTCCATATTTGCCTCTTATGCGGTAACAAATATCTGACTATTCTGTAATAGTACAGTGCTGAGAGCAGCCACAGGTTCAGATTAATCCAGAATGGCACCATCTATATTCTCAAAATTCAGGAAGAAAGGTAGCTTTTTCAGATTTGAAGAGCTAAACTGAAATTGGGTTTGGTGATTTGAAGCTAAGACAGAGAGTCTCCCTTAAAAGTCTCCCCCTCTCCTTTTTAAAAAGAAATCTTGGCTGAGAAAACCTGCATGTTAGAAGTGACATGTCGATTTACCAGCTTAATCTTTTTTTAACCCTTGGCTGTCATTGATACTTACAGAAGTGATTTCTTCTCCACAACATATTTGGCTGACAGAATGAAGAGGCCCCAACAGTAGAATTAATACTTAGTCCTCACCTTACCCCCCAAAACTGCTGCAGAGCTTCATTGAAAAGGCTTAGTGTTCCGGTTCTGAATGGTAATTTTCTCCACCCATTTCAAACCTTATAAGAAGGTAGCTCTTGTGTGCTCCAAAGACGCCTGTAGTTTTGCTTTGCTTCTCAGACTATTCTTCTTTTATCTCTGTATCCTGGAAGCGACCTGGTTTCATTTTCTTTCTTTTTTAAAAAAAGTGTCTTTAGAACTAAAAAAAAAATGGTCACGCTTCCAGGTATTTATTGGAATATATGTCAAGGAAAGCTACACATCATCCATACTGAAAATTTTTAAATTTAAGCAGATTCAAACGCTAGACTTAGACTTTGAAAGTCATCTTTTTAAGCTGGTTCCATCCTGCAACCTAGAATTAGCCTTGCTTTTCAAATGGTAGTATTTCATTTCAGAATCATGCTCAGCTGTGTTTCCATTATGTTCTTCTCTATCGACTCATGCTCAGAGCAGGAGTTCCCTTTATGTATGTGTCTCAGGCTGATCCCAGTCCCAGCTCTGCTTCGCGATAGGTTGCTGACCTTGGACCAGTGTTTCAATCTCTTGACAAGTCAACGCCCTCACCTTTAAATGGGAGCGACGGTGTCTTCACCCTAGGGCATCATGAAGACAGAGTGAGTTAACTTACTCAAAGTCCTTGGTAGGGTACTTAGTACACAGAGAACAGCCAACAGATGGTACTTGTTTTCTTATTCACATTATCTCTTTCAACAAGGACCAGACAATGGCTATCTGTGTGACCTAAGGTAACTTGTTCCCCTTTAGCGCTAAATTCCTCATCTAGTTCATCTTCCTTTTTTTTTGTCTATTTCCTTTTCTTCTTCTAACGTGTCTAATGTACTTGGCCTCATGAGAAATTCTGTATCAACCAGCGATGGGGAAGACAACGGCATGAATCCCTTTCTGTCTGGAGCACAGGCTTCCTTTGTCGAATCTGTTGTACTGTGTCTGCATCCGATTTTAAACATGGCCCGGGGCCGTGTCTTTTCTAGTCTCTGAGGCTTTTTCATAAAGGCAGTCTTAGATCTACAGGGAAACTTGGAGACCACTCTGTGTGACTCCCCACGTCTGTGATCAGAACGCCAAGGCTTAGAGAGGTGAACTGTTGTGCCCAAGGTCATGATTTCAGTGGATACGCAGAGCCCCACGTGCTCATCTCACGCTCTTACCACGCTCATGCGCTCGCCCAGAAAAGAATGCTTGCCTGCTTATCTCTCCAGGCAGAGAATGGTAACTCTTCCGTATCGGTTTTTTTTTTTTTTGGTAGGGGCATCTTGTATCTTTATTTATATTCACACAAATGCCTTGAATGTAATATGCTTTTAACAGATATTTCATGAGTGAGTGTATCATTTCTGTGAGCCCGTGAATCCAGAGCGTCTCTGGTGGCTCAGATGGTAAGGAATCTGCCTGCAATGCAGGAGACCTGGGTTCAATGCCTGGGTTGGGAAGATCCCCTGGAGAAGGAAATGGCACCCCACTCCAGTGTTCTTGCCTGGAGAATCCTATGGACAGAGGAGCCTGGCGGCTACAGTCCACAGGGTTGCAAAGAGTCGGACATGACTGAGCGGCTCACACACACACACACACACACACACACACACACACACACGCGCGCACGCACAAATCCAGTCCATAACGATAGAAGCTCACGTTTTCCAATGTGCCAGACGCTATTCAAAGTGCTTTACATTGATTATCTCTTTTAATCCTTACAACCACCTTGTAAGATAGCTCATTTTATAAAGCAACAAAAGGTTAAGTAACTTGCCAAAGTCACATCACCGATGTAAACCTCAGAGCTGATGTTTTTCCCCCTTCTTGTCAAGTACCCCATCCAAAGAAGGCGTTTAAAGGGTGAGCATTCTGAGCTTGAAACACATTCTATTAATCTGTATTTTTCCAGTAGCATCAAGTGAGTCCATCAGAATCCATCTTTATGACTTAATACCAATTGCATAAAATAAAGCAGCTTGTAGGTAGGTAGTGAAGTAAGGCACAATGAAAAGACTACGACACTCGCTTTTCTTTTAAGTTAGGAAAGAATTCAAAATATGTAATTATTTTGTTCAGATACAGGGGATTTCTAAGGCTGAGGAATTAAATACCTCAGGCGATTAACCTGGCTTGGCTTTGCCTACTTCTTATTCAATTATAGGATGTAATAAGATCACGTTTATTCAGTAGCATTGGAATTTGTATAAATGAGAACTTGTTTTATGGTAAACATGATTTTGTTGGGCTGGTAGGATAGTTCTGGAGGGAGAAGTGGTTGGAGAGAGGAATGGCAGGCCCAGCGTCTCTCCAGCAAGGGTGGTGGTGATGGGGGTGGGGGGGGGGCAGACTCTGGGGGAGGCTGTTGAGTGGAGCTGCCAACGCTAGCGACCTACCATGACTCTGAAGGCCTGCCTTTCCCCCGGCTAGCCCATGCTCATGTCTACCAAAACTGAAAGCTGAAATGGCTCACCCAGTATCCCATAACACATTTTTAATAGTTAATTTTTTAGAGCAGTTTTAAGTTCACGGTAAAACTGAACAGTGGGAGCAAAGATTTCCCATATATTGGCTTGGCCCAAAAGTTCATTTGGGTTTTTCCATAACATCTTATGGGAAAACCTGAACAATTTTTTGTCCAACCCAATACCTCCATCTGTATCCCCACACTGGCACAGCCTCCCACAGTATCAACATCCCCCACCAGAGTGGAACCCTGGTTGCAAATGATGAACCTCCATCGACACGTCATTGTCACCCAGAGACCACAGTTTACAGTAGGGTTCACTCTCGGCCACAATCATTTTTACTAGCCACAGTTAAACTTGGGCTTCAGTTTAAATTTATTGTAAACACACTCCAATGCCTGATCTCGGATGAGGGAGCAGAAAAGTATGTTATGCTTCTTGTTAGGAAAAGAATAAGCAAATTTCCCCATAAAGACATCACTCAGCTTGTGAGCATCTTAATGTAACTAAGTCAATCCATGATACAGTGCTGTCGTGCTAGCCGAGGGCTCTTGAAACGAGTGCCAGACTGAGGGTAATTATATTTCAGCAGAGGAATGAGACTTAAACACAAAACTCATTGTGGATGAAGATTATGCCCTTTTTGTCAGTCTCTTAGTTATATATGCCTATTCTCGATAGATTTTTTATAGAGCTAGAAGATAATTTCCCGAATACCTTTCCTAACCCCTTATTTTATAGATGAGGAACTTGAGTTTCAGATTCAACAATGTTTATTAAGTCATATAGCTGTTTCGAGATAGCATGGTGACTAGTCTTGATGGTTAATAAAAATAAGGACTTTTTTTAGCACTTACTATGTGCTAAGCACTGTGCGTGCCTTTTGCCTGTCTTGCCTCACTTCATCCTTACAACCAAGCTGTGCGGTGTCTGTTACTATCTTTATTTTACTAATGAGTAAACTGAGGCTGAGAGAGGTCAAAGAAGTCTAGAGGTCAAGAGAGGTCGTGCTAACAGAAGGCGGACTGAGGATATAAGTCCTGGTCCCTTGCTGGCCATAGCTAATGGCTTTGCCCACTAAATAGCAAGGGTTCCGAGTCTGGGGTCCTTTTCGTCTGCAGCCAAGCCTCTGTGAGCAAGGCAGATTCTTCACTTGACTGTGAATCAGAGTTTCCAGTCTTATCTTCTGTGGCCGAGGCTGAGCAACATGACCTGTTGCAAATAGAAATGGACGTTTAAACACTAATAGGAAAAGGGATCTTTTACTTCTGTGAGGTGAACACAGATGGTGGTAAGTAGAGAGCTGTTGGCCTGGGTGCAAGGGCAGGAGCTGGTGGAGCTTCCTCCTAACCTCACGCTTACTGGTTGCCGCCCCACAGGGTGATCCCTCACGAGCGGAGGATACTCACCATCCTGCAGTGGCTGACCCTACCGGACCACGAAAGGTATCTGTCCCCCTCCCCAGCTCCCCCCTTCTTCCTTGAGTGCATTTCTGTCTCAGGGTGGAGCTGGGTGAATAGCTCGATGGACTGTGCAGGAGGGGCGCAGCCGAGGTTTGCTGTTGTTACTAGTTTTGCTGTTCTGAGCCTTAAACGCGACCTCCGTGAGAGGGATTTAGGGCATAATGGACGCAGGTTATCGAGGACCGTTTAATTACATGAATTACTCCAGCTGTTAATCCTGGTCACCACAGCAGTGCTCGAGGGAGTTCTTGGCTTTGGCAAATAAACCAGCAGCATCCCAAGAATCGGGAAAGCATGAAGACTGACTTTTGAAAAGGTTTTATTTTATCGAAGTGTAGTTGATTTACAATGCGTTAGTTTTTACTGTCAGAGAAGGCAATGGCAGCCCACTCCAGTACTCTTGCCTGGCAAATCCCATGGACGGAGGAGCCTGGTGGGCTGCAGTCCATGGGGTCGCTAAGAGTCGGACACGACTGAGCGACTTCCCTTTCACTCTTCACTTTCATGCACTGGAGGAGGAAATGGCAACCCCCACAGTGTTCTTGCCTGGAGAATCCCAGGGATGGGGGAGCCTGGTGGGCTGCCGTCTGTGGGGTCGCACAGGGTCGGACACGACTGAAGCGACGCAGCAGCAGCAGGAGCAGCCTTTACTGTGCAGGACGGTGACTCGCGTATGCGCTGTATATATGCGCACACACCTTCTTTTTCATGTCCGTTCCCATTATGGTTCATCACAGGACGTTGGCTGTAGTCCCCTGTGCTGTATATATAAACAGTCCTGTGTAAGCAGTAAGGATTGCTTATCCATTCAGTAGATAATAGCTTGCATCCGCTAATCCCAAACTCCCAATCCAGAAGACTGATTATTTTCACTTGAATGGAGTTCTTTCAGCTGCAGATTGCATGGCCCCGTGAACTCTCACTGGGTTCTATTATCTTAGGGATCGGAGACCTGAGTTTGCATTCAGATTTTCCTCCTGAGCTTTTATTCCTGAAGGTGGTAACCAGGTAGTTACCACAGTAGGGGCGGTGTAGAGGGTGGTGGATGTGGAAATAATAGAAAACAACAGAAAAAAAAAAAAAAAACCAAGAAAAAGACTTTTTCATGGTAAGACTAACAGTGGTTGGGTGATCCACTTGATTTGCAAGGTTGTTTTGGTAATGTGTAGGGATATGTGACACTCTTTATTGTGTGTGGTTTGGGGGAGATTCTGAACCTTTTAATTTTCCCGTAGGCCTTCAGTCTATGCCTTCTATTCCGAACAACCTGATTTCTCTGGACACAAGTATGGCCCCTTTGGCCCTGAGGTTAGTAGCTTATCTTCTGCCTGAGAGCCTGTGTCCCTGGGCCACGTCGCCTACTGACCTGATTTCAGGATTTGCACAAAGTCTCTTAGCGTGCTGGTGTGTGTACAGTGGATACAGAGTCAAGGAACTGCAAGAGTGAAAACATTTAAAAGAATCCTAAACGTACCTGTTTTTCTTACAGGAACTTCATTTCAGATTGATTTGGTATGCAAGCATATCCTAAACTTGGTGTTCACAGGAGGGTGTTCCTGGCTTCCAGCTTGCTGTTCATATATTCCAGCCTCTTGGTGTTCATAGGTTCCAGTCCTGCCAGCATCAGTCAGAAGACGAAGGACCAGGAAGGGCTGCCCTTTGCCATCACCGGGATAGGAGTAGAAAAGAATCTAGAGATGGAACCTACAATACAAGGCAGTGCAACTGAATCTTAAGCCCCTTAGCAAGGTGGTGCGGCTCAGAGAAGATAGGTCAGCTCAGTAGCCTTTGCAGGTACAGGCAACCTGGAAAACACAGTAGCACTGGACACATTTTTATTTGATGAATCTTGGCATAGGTGCATGCCTGTGAGAGCATCACCAGGATCAAGGCTGTGGACGTATCCCTCACCTCCTAAAGGGAAACAAATTCTTAACTGAGAGAAAAACACTGTTGAATGAATCTGTTTGGCAAAGCAGTGTGACACCCTGATAGCAAACACTCAGGAGTTTTAGGAGAGCAGTTGGTTTGTGAGGTAGTGTCCAGTAGGACTTCGGACTCAGGAGGTGGGAGAGACATGCCTTGCTGCCCTTTTATCAGGTGATGGAAATTCTCCCAGTGCTTTAGCATCGATCATTTTAAAATATGATGGGGTTTGGGAACCTAAATCTTCTAATATTTTAGATGTTTTCCACTCTTTCTTCCTGAGGTGGTGAGGTCTGCATCAACATAATAAGACTTGATTTTGGATGAGAAATTATTTCACAGACTCTTTGATGATGGAAAATACCTCCTGTTCTCAGAGAGCCAATGGCAGCACTGTTGGCTGTAATTAAGTTTCCCATGTTCAGCATAAGAATGACTAAGGAAATACAGATAAGTGTGTCTTGGCTTAAGTATTTCTGATCAAAATGCAGGATGTTTGAACAAAGGCAGTAAATACTGAGAACCATAAATACTTCTGAGTGCTTTAGCATCAGTTCAGTGGTGGTTGCTGTAAGCACTGGAAGCTGGTGGCTACATGAAACATTCTTAGTTTGCCTTAAGTCACTGAAGTCATGTGAGTCCGAGGCTCTTTTTCCTGTTCCTTTGATGTTTAAGCACTGCGCATGAGTATGAGACACAAATGATACAGTGAGATGAGCATCTGCATACACGAAACACAGAACTTCTTGCCACAGCAAGCATGGCCGTTTTATCTTTAGGATGATTTTCCTTGAGATTAATCTAAAGTGAACAGAAGGAGCCGCATTTTATTAAGATGTTAAAAAAAAAAAAAAAAAAGACCCAAGCCCTAAGCAGTTCCATGTGCCCTGATTAAAGGTTCACTTTTGCTTGGATAATAGTATCCCTAAAAGACCCTGTGACAGAGGCAAACAGAGATGGGTGTAGCCATTCTTTAAAAAGCAAGAGGCTGGTACTTCAGGAGGCCTGCTCCAGTTGCCTGGCTAGTAAGTAAAGTTGGAAATGGAACTTCTGACTCCCAGAACAGAAAACCATTAAACTCTCCTGTAGTACAGGAGACAAGCAAAGCGGTCCATTAACAGCCGTGTTCAAACCGCACAGAACATTTTCTTTACGTCAAAAGGTGGCTTTTTACAATACAGAGAAGGTATAATTCTTATAATTTTCGTTTCCTTAAAACTTATAAGGCTTAGCAGTGAATGTTGTTTATCCACAAACATCTCTGGATTTCTCATATACATAGTTAAGTTATAATTACTTACTTGAAAGTGTATGTGTGTTGATCGAGAAATGAATTAAAAGCTTTTTAAGTACCCAGCGGTGATAAAGCATAATACAGGATGCTTTAATTGGCTGTAATGATGGTTCTAGGTTCAGGATTCTCATAAACATATAAATCTATTTTTCCTCAGTATTTCTGAACTGAGAGTTAGAAGGATTCTTGCTATATTCTTTTTAGTATTAATGCTTCTTATAACTGGGATATTCTCATATATCCACCAGGTAAAGCATTTATGATGAGATGTTGGAATGTACCTTCTGTTACGATAACCTGAGAACTTGATCACTTTCTTCCCTTTAGAGGAAAGGGGTATTTTTATATTTCAACTAATTCTCATTTGGTTCGAGAAATCTTATTTTTTACTGAAAGAAACACAAAACAGTTTATACTTTTTAAACATGAAACCAAAGCCAGAAAAACCTCTTTTGTGTGTGTGTGGTAGACAAAATTGATTTATCTACCTAGTAATACTTACCTCTCACTTGTCTTTATAGAGCATGCAAAGACTATACTAGCTGAAAGATTATTGTTGAAATCAGTAACATGCTGTCTTTTACATCCAATGAGAATATACCTTGCATCTGAAATTCAATCAAACTGACTCAATCTGGCAACATGCTGTGTGCTCCAGAACAGCAGACATTTGTGCTTTCTTCGCCTGATATTTGAGTATACCTCTTTTCAGGGTGATTCGTGAAGGTTGTTAAATGAGGTGACCACGCACGGGGTTTGTGGCCCCACGCAGTGACATGCCACTCCTGGTTCCACAGTGTAACGGTGAATGTTCTGAAAACACGCTTGCTTTTGGTTTTTGGCGCAACCTTTGCCTCTTTGAGCTCCTGTGCTTCCCTCCGTGACTCTTGGTTCGGCTGCTCTTCAGGCCCGGAGGCAGAGCTTTGGCTGGCTAGTTACTGCCTACAGACGGCAGAGTATCCTTCTGAAAAGCAGGAAAATGTGCCCCCTCTCCTTCCCATCCTTTTAATAACCTCAGGCTCAATCTTCTAAAGTCAGACTAAAGTATGGCTGGTCAGTGAAAACTTAGCTTCCGTCTACCTCTAACATTCAAAGAAGGAGATACGTGCCGTATAATCCCTGGATGGAAACTCATTTTGACTAAATCCCCTGCTGCTCTTCTAACCCCCTGCAACCAGAAGGGCTCGTTTCTGGAGTCTTTGGAATGTTGAGGTCTCTTGCAAATGGCCGGGGGTCCGATGGGCAGACTTGAGCGCTAGCTGAGTGTGTTTGGTGGCCATGAAATGGTGAGCTCTCTTTTCCCTTTTGCTTCTCATCTCATGGGGACTTGGCTGAACCGGAAGCATTTAAAAACAAGCCAGCAGACCAAACCAGAGTCTGGGGAGGTGCTGTGTCTGTCCATCCTCCGCGGGAGAGAGAGGATGGGACGGCAGCGTCTCTGCAGTGCTTGCTCTGGACACAGTGACGCCGCATGGCACACGCGTCCCGGGGACACACTAACATTGCTCCTCCTCTGCCCCTTCTCGCATCCGAATGATTCTCAGAACAGTCCCCCCGAGAGAAATCAGCTAGGAGGACGGCAGGCCTTGCTGCTTCAATTCACCTTTACACCATCCGCAAATCAGGGGCTTATTTTTCTCCAGTATTTGGAAGTCCCAGAAGGTTATCTTCTTTCCTCAATTTACGTATCAGCCTTTAACACCCTAGAGATTTTCAAAACAAGATGCATAGAACAGTCGCTACCTTCCAGACCACCACCAAGAGGGGAATTTCTAACAGAAAGAGGATAAGTAGACTCTTTCTTGATATAGATATACTAAGATGAAGAGATCTTGATGACTTTTTGCATTTTATCTAATTTTATGAGAGAATTTTTTTTATAATGACAGTTCTATTTATGATTATTTCTTGGCTTGGAGTTCCTTTCTACCAGAAACCTAAATTATCAGTGTGAAACGCTCTCCTGATTTGTGGAAATATCAGTATATTCATGACCAAGGAGGATTGTTTGGTATTTATGTTTCATTTCATCCTTGGTTTAAATTTTTTTTTCCTGATCCTTTCCAAGGAAGGTGACAGTTGCATGGATATATTTGGTGGTCTGAACAGATACCTGTCCGAATCTGACTTGAAACTACCTCCATGAATCCCTACGCAGCTTGAAATGACTGAGTGATTAGTATTTATTTTTCAGCGAGTACTTTATAAGTGGAGAGTATCTCATAACCAAGGACCAGCCTCTCCATGACGCAGGAGTTGTGGAATACAGAACTCTGTGTCACCTTCAGGGGTATCCACAAATAGGCTCCTCAGCCAAAAGAGATCCACAGGAGAGAGCCGGATGCTCTTAAATTATATCTCGTTCTCAGTGAAGCAGCTACATCAGCAGCGTCAAGTTCAATTTAGGAGGCTTCTCCCTGTAGAGTTCCCCAAACCATCCCTCATACCAATTTCTTTTTTAATCACTTCAGAAGGAGTCTTAGTTTGCTTTTTGTTTTTTAACTAAGACTTCACTGACCCTAGATGGCAAAGTGTGAGCTTTATTATCTGACCCAGAGGGACAGACAGCTTCTGAGCCCACACATCTCTATCCGCCAGTACAGGAGAGTAGTTATGGTTCACCTTTTACTCCGGCTAAGAGACCTAAGAGGAAGGTTACCCCTAAGAGGAGACAGGAAAGACCAGTTACTCCTCCAAAGAAAAGAAGAAGAAAAGTACATAGGATGGATCATTATGCTGCGGAAGCTCGTCAGGACAAAGTAAGTTTATCCGTTGTTCCAAAGCTTTGTATCGGGCAGCCCTGGAGGTTCCCTTCAGTGCCCTGGTTTGAAAATCAGCTGAGTGCATTTCAGAAAACATTTGGTGCCCCATCCTTGGCTTTGAGTCCAGAAGAATCCTGTACTTCAGAGGTTAGCACTCATGTGAAGCGTTCTTGAACTCTCAGCCAAAAACAAACACCCTCCTCCTTTCTTTAGAGTTAGTTGCCCCCAAACTAGTATGAACATTTGGCTTGAACGAATGTTAAGAGAGCTGTTGGTTTTGCTTGCACTTTTCCACAGAATTTGTCAAAGTTGTTGGTAACCTTGGTTCTTGAGAACAACCCAGCAAGGTAGTTGGGGAAATCCTCAGAGACGGTGTGGATTAGAACTCAGTAGGGTACTGGATTAGGTTAGCGGCCTGTTCCGAGTTCAGAGGCAGTCTTAGGGCACAGACGGAAGGAGGTGAAGCAGGAGAGAGGTGGGGAGAGGCGGGCGCGTTTCCTTGTAGAGACGTGGGCGGTGGGTTCTCTTTGCATCACCTTCACAATGGCCTCTAGGTGTTTCTTTTCCAGACACCTTCAGATACCGCCAAGGCACTATCTTATTTATTGTTTGAACTGATCACTGAGAAGTAGGTTCTGGGTTTTAGCCTGAGTCATCTTGTCGACCAAAGGAAATTAATCTGTTGCCAGGGGTTGATATGGGTTGTGCGTTTGGTATTTCTTTGTCTAAGTGAAGGTCTTAGAGGAGAGCATGTTTTCCTCAGAAGCAAACACCACTGTCCACCCTCCGTTAGTCAGATTACGCAGCATACATCCTTCTGAAACTTTCACTTGTGACTTACTCCTTGAGACAGAATTTGAAATACTGACTTCTGTCGTAAAGGAAAACGAATTTATACCTTGACTTTACTGATGACGTGATATGAGGAAAGATCTTGAGTCCTCTGAGAAGATGCCAATGGAAGATAACATTATATGTCTTAGGAAAGACGATATGCGGAACCCTTCTGTTCTTGTGGGAGACATCTTGAGTGGATGTGTGTGACTGTAGCTCAGCTGTCAGAGTCAGCTAAAGTACTTTCAGGGGTTTGGCTGATGGGGTGTTTCTTGAAAATCTTTCTATTGCCCAGAGCCGAGAGGGACGTCCCCAGTACCTCTGATATGTGGGGGCATTCATGCTATGAGGCTTCCTTAGTGGCTGAGACAATAAAGACTCTGCTTGCAATGCAGGAAACCACGGTTCAATCCCTGGGTCAGGAGGATCCCCTGGAGAAGGGAATGGCAACCTACTCCAGTGTTCTTGCCTGGGAAATCCCATGGACAGAGGAGCCTGGTGGGCTACAGTCCTCGGGGTGGCAAAGAGCTGGGCACAGCTGAGTGACTGACTGTTTCACTTTCATGCTGTCAGAAACCTCCATTTCTTACGCTTTGGAAATGTTCTTTGGAGAACTGAGTTCTCAGTTTTCATTAGGCTAAATAAGAAACTTTCTAGAACAAGCTCAGTGATCCACTTCTGTTCAAGTTTGGACTCTTGCAGATTTGTATCTTACTCATGATTAGCCTGAAAGGGACTAAATTGAGGAGTAGCTTGTTTCCTAGGAGAGGACCTTCTCTTGAGAATCTATTGTCAGAAATTAACAGTTAAGCTTTTTTAGAACACTGGATAGGTCTCATTGTGTTAGTGATGGTCTAGTTCGGCATTGTCAGTGAAAGGTTACCATTTAACCTGAGAGCTGCTTTTGATTCCCTTGGCCTCCATCTTCTTGCCTTGGTTCAAAGCCTAAGTGATTTCACTCAGGGATCAAGAAGCTTAAACTGTCCATCTGATTTTCTGCTCACTCTCAAAATTCTTGGACTTAAGGAACATTGTTATATTTTAGAAAGGCCATTTTATTTCTAAAAAAAGAATTGCCCTTAATATTTCAATTTTTGTATCAAAGAATCTTGAAAGGGCTTGGATGAGGAGAGGTTTAACTTTCCTTAAAGAGTACAAATAGAAGTGCTTAGACCAGGTTTCCGTTTAGAATGATGGGAAAATCTCCCTGGGCAAAGCTCTGCCTCTGGGCCTGAAGTTTTCTTTCCAGCATGTTTAGAAGATCAAGGAAAAAAAAAAAAAAAAAACCTTCAGGGACTAATTTGCTCCTTTTTCCAGATGACCAATCCTCTGAGGGACATTGACAAAACCGTGGGGCAGTTAATGGACGGATTGAAACAACTAAAGCTGCATCGCTGTGTGAATGTCATCTTTGTTGGAGACCATGGTGAAACTTTGTTTCCTTATCTAAATAGATAACATTTCTGGTGGTGTCCGGGAATCCCAGAAATCCCAGGTTGTTTTCCTCTGCTTCCTTCCCCCTTTCTTTAGGATGGGGAAAGAAATTGGACCGTGACTCAAAACTACGGGATGACCTGAGATAACCCTTGCGTTCATGCCAATCAAAACCAGGGACTTCCTGTCCTTTCTTCCAAAATCTGTCTCTTATTAAAAAGTTGCAGGGCATTCCCTGGTGGTCCAGTGGTTAGGACTTGGTGTTTTCACTGCTGGGTCCAGGCTCACTCAATCCCTGGTCAGGGAGCTAATCTCATAAGTCTCGCAGGGCAAAAAAAAAAAGTTGCAGACAGTTCCCTTGTGATAGTAAGAGTTTCCTCTGTGAGTATGACATATTACTGCTAATCACAACCCTGAAAGGAGCTCACATGAGTCACATGGCTAAAAAATAAATCTAAACATGAGGAAAAGGTGGAGACACAGCTTCTGCTATAGAAGTGGCATATAAGGGAAAGTATTTCCCTGCATTCACTGAGTGAATTCTAGACCCAAGCCAGGAGACCCTGTTTCGGCAGAGACGACTGTTAGAGAGAGGAAGAAACAGTTTTCTAAATCTCTGTATAAAGGAGAACAATTCATGGATCAAGAGCATCATAAACATTGTATGTTGATAGAGCTGGGGGAGGGATGCATCAGAGAGCATTCTTACTTCACAGGTATGCAGACCGAGTTCCAGAGAACGCCTCCTGCATTCCAGAACTCGAAATTTGAAACCATGACTCTGGAAAACGGGCGGCTCCCTTCTAGGAGGGTTTAGAAGAAGAAAATTGGTTGAGCCGGTGGTTCTATTAAGATTGGGCAAATAAATCTCCCCAATCAAACTGCTGCTCTGGGCCTGAAGTTTTCTTTACAGAATGTTCTAGAAGATCTATGAGAATTAAAAAAAAAAAAAAAAAAGCCCTTGGATTAACTTGCTCTTCTGCAGGGACTAAACATGACTGTCTGCAGAACTGTGCCCCAAGAGTTTGACTTGGTGGAGAGCTGCAGAGAGGATAGAGAATTTGGAGCCTATGACACAGCTGATTCAACTTAACCCAGAGGTGTCAAGGACATTTGGTCACATGGTGGAGCCAGATGTCTAAGAAGTAGATGGGTTCCAGTGAGTCAACACTGGAGCCTTGTAAAAGTCTTGGCTAGATAAAATTTGTGTCTTGCTGGTGGGAAGCCTTCTGAAATGGCTTAGCTTCTCTTTCTTAGAAGGTAACATTGTCTGGCATTTCAGAGTCCAAGCTTTGGAGTGAGAATGGGTTGCGTTGGAGTTCAGATTACACTGTGCCACTTAAAACACTCTCCAAGTCAGCCTCCTCATCTGTAGAATGAGAACACCAACACCACCGCCAGAGTTAGCCTGGAGGGTGGAGGGTGATGATGCTTGAGAAGCACGTTGAAAGTAAGAGAGATGCTTCACCACTGGGGTGGCTTACGTGACTTAGAAGGGGAGAAAGTGGGAGATCTTTCTAGCCTTCCATTCATATATACTTAGAGACTTGCCCTTCCTGGGTGAACACTGCTGTTTAGTTGACATTGTACGTGCGTGCCTGCTCAGATGCTCAGTCCAGTCCAACTCGTCCAACGCTCTGGGACCCCATGGACTGTAGCCCACAAGACTCCTCTCTCCATGGAATTTTCCAGGCGAGAATACTGGAGTGAGTTGCCATTACCATCTCCAGAGGATCTTCCCGATCCAGGGATTGAACCAGTGTCTCTTGCGTTGACAGGCAGATTCTTTACCACTGACCACCTGGGAAGTCCTTAGTAGACATTGTACTAGAACATATAGCTGTTTATTGTTTTAATTTTTCTTCCAGAGATTTTAAATGTTGAAAGGCAAATCTATAGCCCTTGTGCTATGTTGGGATATATTTTTCTATCTATGTTTTAAAGCAATCTGGGATTTTTGTTTTTCATAAGGATTGTATAAGTAGATTTTTCTTTGAAGATCATGGTTACTTCCTTCCAGTTTGTATTTGAAAAAGGAAGGGTCTGAATCTGGGATCCCAGAAGGTGATAATTTAAATTTTATTGGATCAGGACCACTCTGTATTTATTTATTCTAGAACCTTAAGGTATCCTTTAAAAAATCATTTATGTTCCCCCTCTTAAAGAATATTCAGATAGTGAATTGTACAAAGCAATATATTAAGCCTTTCTAGCTTCATCTCATCTCGTAAATTCTGAAATCACAATGAAGTTCTCTCCCAGCCTCCATATTTGTTATTCTAAAATTTGTGTTTCTTTTTAGTTATTTTTTATCATTGATCAAGGAAATTTTTGATGAGAGGCAGGTAGCAAATCCTTGGTGGGCAGATAGTATTTGTTGATTTAAAACTTCGCTGCCTAGCCCTTTCTGCGTTCTAGCTGCTAGCTTTCAGCTGTACCTGATTGCATTGTTTACAGCATAATTTTGTTTTTCAGTTTGGGTGGTCACTGGAGTTGACCTTTTTCTTTCTCTCTCTTGTTTCCAGCATTGTTTGTTCAGTAACATCCAAGGCCACCAGTGAAGGCAGAATGAGGATTATGTACTCAAGTCGGGAGATGTATTAGAGAGAGAAGAGAGTTGGAAAATGAGATTCTTATACATTCCAGTGATTTGCATCACTCCCAGCTAGAAAGAGTTTAAAGCGATTTGGGATTTTTTTTTTTTAACAAATATATCTTCTTCATAATGATCTTTTTTTTTTTTTTTTTAAAGATCGTGGCTGCTCCCTCTATCTTGTTGTACTTGCTGAATGACTTAAAATGTTAACTGAGACGATGCATTTGCAGCCTTCTAGTGCTGCAAGATGATACGACTCAATCAAAGTCTGGAGAAAAGATTATATAAAGAAGCACTAAAAAAAAGTCAAGTTGAGAAATCTCAAGAGAGGGAGCCTTGTGCCTGAATATTATCTTTAGTGTCTGTGTTGAGATTTTAATTTTATAATTGCCTGAAAATACTTTTCCCCCTTTTCCCATAGGAATGGAAGATGTCACATGTGATAGAACAGAATTCTTGAGCAATTACCTGACTAATGTGGATGATATTATTTTAGTGCCAGGAACTCTAGGAAGAATTCGACCCAAATTCAACAATCATGCTAAATGTAAGTTGACTCTTGAAACACTAAGTTGTTACAATGGTAACATAGTGGAGTGAGAAGGGGCTTGTTCTCTGAAGCTGGACTACTTGGGGGAAAGCCTGGCTTTGCTATTTCTTAGCCGAGTGAACTTGAATAAGTCACTGAAACGCTAAACCTCAGTTTTTTTGTTTTTTGGTTTTTTTTAATCTGAGGGAAAAAAAAAAGTGGTGATAACAAACAACTAGCTCATAGGGTTGTTGTGAAAATAAATCTATGGGTATCGCTTAGAATAGTTCCTGGCCCCTGGGAGCATTATATAATTATTTGGTCTTGTTTTTATCATGTGGAAAATACACTTAATTTGAGGCATGTGTATAACCATAAACTTCTGTTTACAAGAGAAGAACTTTCCAACCAAAGGCTCAGGCTTCCTCTCTAGCTGAAGCTACAGGGTTAGAACCGTCCCCAGAGCCTGGAGCTTCCTGGGAGCCTGGATGAAGGGGATCTCACCTTATGGAAAGTGAGTGACAGAACCCAGCAGGGGAAGCTATGAAGCCCTTGAAAAGCGGCAGCTTCTCTGAAAGACTAGAATAAAATAAACAGGAATAGTCTTATCGCTTCTGTTTTGCACGTTGGGGTTGTGATAAGTCACCAAGGAGAGCTTTGACTCATGGGCTAAGAGGTTTTCGATGTTGCCCAACCACCTAGCTTTTGAGAAGTCTGTAGTTTTATTAGAGACATACTGCATTTTGGAAAGAAAAAAAAAATCCTTTAGCATTTTTAGCCTTGGGAATAAGAAACCATTGGCACCAAGCAGAAAGCTTTGGAAAATTAAAGTTTTTCCCAAACGATGTTCCTGAGTCAACACAAACGGGAAGCGTTCCAAGGTCAGCTCCAGGCAACGCTGAGAAATAAACACAGTGTGGGTGTCTCTGCCCTCTCTTCTCCGCGCCTTCTCGGTCCTCTGTGTCCCCTCTCCTCTGCTCGTTTGAGATAGGCTGGCCCTCGCCAGAGTGACCTGCGAGTGCCTCCTGATTTAGTATTTGCTTTCTAGGGCTTATGCAAGAGACGCTTTGTCTAAAGATATTCAAGACATCTCTAAAAGTAATAGGAAGGTTATTTTGGGAGGGGAAGAAAAGCTGTCCTGGGGCCAGTGAAATGGTAACTACCAATAATTAAACGTCTTGTATCTTAAAAACACGCCATCCATGTTGTGAGAGACCACAGAGCAAGCTGGGTGAGAGCACAGACGGCGGCGGTGGGCTGTCTGGGTTCGAGTCTGAGTTTGAGTCTCTGCCGGCTGCCTTACTCTGTGACCTTGGGCAAGCTTCCTAAACACTGAGCGTTCGTCTCTCACCTGTAACATGATTATTGGGAAGGGTAAACGGGAGATTCTCTACTTAGCTTCTCTACTTATCACTTAGATTAGTGCTGGGCACATAGTCAAAGCAAAATAAGTGGTAGTTAAAATGATGTTTTCAGCCAGATATATACACATCTTACTGAATCCTTCTAATGGCCCCGTGTGACAGGCACTATCATCTCCTCTTATAAACAGTAATAATCAAGGCTCAGAGAGAGATGAAGTAATCGGCTAAGAGGGCGGCAGTTAAGGAGTGGTGGGGCTGGGATTGAAACCCAGGTGCTTCACTGACCCTTAACTACCACCCTGTCCTGAGGCGTCTCTCATTCTCAGGGAGCCGGCAGCGTGAGAGCTGAGTGTTTCCGGATTGGAGGCTTGGTGTCCCACACGTGGGCTCAAGCTTTTGTTGTTTCCTAGAAGTTCTCTGGGATTTGTCTGAGATAATGATAATTTTTCTTCATTATCGAAGAATATGAACTCACTCTGTTTGGTCCCTTTGAGGACTGTGGTTTATGAGGTCACCGAGTATAGAGGTTGAAAGCATGGCTTGCCAACAGGGTCCTGGTTGGCACATCCCCCCCCCCCCTGCTGCTAAATGCCCACTGGCTCAGTGAGGGCCCCCAGCAGAGCTGTCGTGAGTGGCCAGAGAGACAGCCTCCAGTGCTCTTACAGAGACTGCACGTGGCATGGATGCGATCTAGGTTAAGGACTGGCTACCATTGTTACTTATCTCCTTGCCGCTGAAAGACGCAACTAAACTTTAAGCCCAATTTAAGTAGAAGGGAATCCACATTCATCCTTAAATTTCATAGCTTTAGAACTAAGATTCTGAGCGTTGTCTTTGCAGAGTGCATGTTTATGCGGCCAGGCAAGCTTGCTCGTGCATTTGCACCAGTGTCCACCAGTCTTTGCTTCTGTTTACTAGCGTGTTTATTGCACGCTGAGGTTGCCCCGGGCCCAGGGGACACAGCAGGAAATGACAGGCGTGACCTGCTCCGCGGGTGTTTACATTTGGGGGACGGCTCCCTCCTGCCTGTTTGTATCTCTACCGAACGCTGCTTTCCTTTGCTGCTGCTTCTATAATGACATGCTGAAGCAAATTTTCGGAAAACAAAACAAAATCCAACCAACCTACAATCTCCTCTTTCTCCCCACTCCCCCACGCCCATAAGGGGACCTTCAGATAATACAATCCTGTCCACAGTTTACACACAGCTATTATTTGCATAGTTTTGCTTTTAGCTAGTTCAGGATATTGACTAAAATATCCTTGATTTGCTGGTAGTGAAAAGGAGGTCCGTGTGTGTGTGTGTGTGTGTGTGTGTGTGTGTGTGTGTGTGTGTGTGAGACGGACAAGGGGCAACCACTCGTGTCATTAGACCTGTGATATCACTGAGGAAACCAAACTCCCTTTAGAAAAAAATAACTCAGTGGATTAGAAGATTCATCTTAAAAGTGAGCAGTCACTTGTTTCAAAGATCTGTGGCTACGTAAGGAGTCACATTCAAAGCCCCAAATGCCTCAATATGGTTCCTGGTGTTTAACATAAACTCAATCCAGGCTCCAGAGGGACTCTTTAGGAGGACTTTTTTTAAACTTTTTATTTTGTATTGGGATATAGCTGATTAACAATGTTGTGATAGTTTCAAGCGAACAGCCGAGAGCCTCAGCCACACATATCCGTGTATCCATTCTCCCCCGAACTCCCCTCCGCTCCCCTCCAGGCTGCCACGTGACATTGAGCAGAGTCCCTGCGCTCCACAGTAGGTCCTTGTTGATCGGCCACTTTAAATATGGCTGTGTATATGTCCATTGCAGGCTTCCTAACTATCCCTTCCCTGCAGCCTCCCCCCAGCAATCATAAGTTTGTTCTCTAAGTCTGTGAGTCGGCTGGGAGAATTTTAAAAAGCCACTTACCCAGCAACATCATGGTGCTCTGAAAGGAGGAATTCCCTTTCAGAAAAGTTGACCCAGACTTAGCAGGGACATTTACCATTGGAATTTCTACTTATTTTGGTATATTTCACTTACTGAAATATTTCATCTTAAATACTGAACTATTAAATACCCACACAGAGTTTTGCATGTACTTGAAACAAAATCTAAATAACTTCCAGGAAAAAGAAAAGAATTGAGTCTCTTGCTGTAAAAATGGTCTCTCTCGGTGACTCTTGTCCACTCTTCTGAACTCTCTCCTTCTCTCTTTGAACAGATGACCCGAAAGTCATTATTGCTAATCTCACGGTAAGTGTTGTGTGCCCCGGGCCTCTGCCCTTGGAGTGGCTCCCACATACTCACCACCCATGCTCGCCTCCCTGTAGGGTGAGAGGAGCGTTTTCCTTGCCGCCCTGCCATCCAGTGTGTTTATTTCCCTAAGAGCTTTCAAAAATCCTGGCCCATGGACAACAGCAGGCTCCCTAATGGTCTTGGCAGTGATCCAGAATGGGAACATTTGATCATGCCATTAGGGCTGAAAAACCTTCATCCTTGGTTAAACAGACCCTTGCACTTTCTGAACCAGGGCACGGCCCCGTTCTGTTCCGTTGTTTCCCAACCCAGATTAGACAGCTTAAAAGCGCCTGAGGACATGACCTCCTGAACCTCACCGCTCTCCCTTCTCTCTGCACCCACCCCCACCGCCTCACCCCTGGACTTAAGAGTGTTTGAGAAACGCCTTGGAGTTTGAGCTGCTCTGGGTGACAGTCCCACGAGTCAGGGACGTATCTTAAAAACTTCTAACTCCCCTCTGTGATACCCTTCCATGTCTTGTTCAACGTTACCTAATCCCTTTGAATCTGTTTCCCACTTTTATTATTTGATGGGGGGGGTGTGTGTGTCACAAATTCCATTTGCTCACGAATTAGCCTTTCCTGTGACTTAAAGCCTCCTTCAGCTTTCTGGAGAGAATGTCTTGGACTCTTCTAGAAGACTCTCCATTGCAAAATCCAATGTCCATTTATATTTCAGTGTAAAAAACCAGACCAGCACTTTAAGCCTTACTTGAAACAGCACCTTCCCAAACGTTTGCACTACGCTAACAACAGAAGGATCGAAGACGTCCATTTACTGGTGGAGCGCAGATGGCACGTCGCAAGGTACCTTGGGGACAGGTGGCCCCTGTTTCTCACCTTCATAACCATCCCTTCGGCCCCGAGGGCTTCCCTGGAGGCTCAGACAGTAAAGAATCCGCCTGCAATGCGGGAGACCTGGGTTTGATCCCTGGGTCTGAAGATCCCCTGGAGAAGGGAATGGCTACCCACTCCGGTATTCTTGCCTGGAGAATCCCACGGACAGAGCAGCCTGGCGGGCTGCAGCCCTGGGGGTCGCAGAGTCGCACATGATTGAGCGACTAGCCCTCCACTGTATATAGTTGTGTAAGGCAGCTGCAGCGCGGTGAGGTCATTAGCCATCATAAAAATAAATGTCCTGACTTCCCCGGTGACCCAGTGGTCAGAAAGCCACGCTTCCATTGCAGGGGGCACGTATGTGTTGATGAAGAAAACTTGGGAGTTCAGTAGAAGTTAGTAAAACGTGAAGACAGTCGAGCAGATTAGCATAAACCAAAGCCAGCCACTTTAATTAGCAGCACATTTCTCAACTGGACTTGAATGGTTGAGTTATTATTCGCACGTATCTGATTATCCCAAACTGAAAGTAGCTTTCCCAAGGTTAAGGAAATTTCTTTGTTTAATTCCTTTGTTTTTCCCCAAGTGCTTTACTTCAGTGCCGTGTACCTGTACGTACTTAGGAAATATTTGTCTTAATTAACATATAAGTGTTTTGGAAAACTGCTACATAACTCTAAGCAAAAGGCATCTTCCTGTCACAACAAGGAAGCTCCAGTGCTTTTGATGTCTCGAGAGCACGGTTTCCGTTTTCTGTTTCTAAACAGAGCTACTGCCTCGGTAAGGCTTGGCGCTCGTTAAGCTGTGCCACTGTGACATGTGCTAAGCTTACCACTCGGTTATACTTTCCAGTGGTATTACCAGATAAATTTGTCCACAGGGAAATCTGCATGCAAATATTTCTATGGAATACAGATCTCCGTTCATTGATCAAACATCGCACATTTTAAAAGCGCCAGCTGGGTGTGTGCTTAGCACGGAGCCTAGGGACAGGCATATAGAAGTGAGCCAGACAGACCTGGTCCCAGAGCAGAGACTCTTTCAGGCCGGAGCCAGTGGGGCACGTGAGCAGGTGGTTGAAGGTTTGTGGCGAACCTGCATCGAGAAGGCCTGTCGGTGCCCTTTTTCCAACAGCGCTACTCTTAAGTCAGGGTGCGCACGTTGTTTTCTTAGACACAATGCTGCTGCACGCTTAATGCAGTACCGTGTGGATATCACTTCTAAATGCACTGGGAAACCAGAAGCTTCGTGGGACTCCTTGAGCGTGATCGTCTCTTAACTGGGGTGGTCGCGAGCAGCGAGCAGCACCTACAGGGTGTGTCCGTGCCTGTGGCCAGTGCTCAGCTCAATGCAACTGTGAGACAGGAGGAGGGCGCCAGACCTCCCAATCTCTTCTAGGCTGATCGTCAAGGCCAAAGCACTGGGGGCCAAAAGACAGCATCATCTTTCATCACCCTGGGAATGATGCAGTCAAAGTGGGAGGAATATGCTTGTATTAGTACAATCCACTTCTTAACGGATCTTTTTGTGCGTTGGACTTTTATCAGAGCGATTTATGAGAAGTCCTGATTGATTGTCCAATTGTTTCACTCTAGGAAACCTTTGGAGGTTTATAAGAAACCATCAGGGAAATGTTTTTTCCAGGGAGACCATGGATTTGATAACAAGGCCAACAGTATGCAGGTATGCTCCCAGCACTATGAATTGAAGAGCATCTTAGAGGCTCTGAAGAAGGGTGGGAATGGTGGTGTGAGTAAGCTTGCAGAGCATTCATAACTGGAGGGAGCGTTGCCCCTGGATATTAGCAAGGCCTAATTGTTTTTGTTTGTTTTCTTTTCTTTTGGAAGACTGTTTTTGTAGGTTATGGCCCAACATTTAAGTACAAGACCAAAGTACCTCCATTTGAAAACATTGAACTTTACAATGTTATGTGCGGTAAGTCACTTATTTCATCAAAACCAGGAAAACAATCCGGAGTTAACATATGAGCCCCTTTCGATGTCGGAGAAAGAAATGAGGCGTCTGTTTTCTGGGATCACCTCATCTTTTCATTAAAAAAATGCTGTAATTTGCCCATCGGTTCAAGGGACAGAATATCATCCCCCTTCTAAGGCTTCTTTGTCTTGCTTCAACAGTTGACTAATGGGGAGTTTTCATGGTGTTGCTGTTGGCAGCCTCCAGCTGATCTAACACAGCATTACAGTCTGACACCACCGGTCGCGGGCCCGGTGAAGCGAGCGCTGGGCACAGCGCCCCCCCACCCCGCCCCTGCCTCCATCTCTCCCAGCGCAGCCCGGTGCACGGCTGGCCAGCTATTTATGTGCTCCTAATTATTTTTCTTCCTGGAGTCTCTAGTTGCTGGATGAGGACAGCTTTTCCTATTTAGCAAGGGAGCGCCAGTCTGGCGGTCAGAGGGGGAGTCTGCACGTTGGGCCTCCTGGGTTCCCTTCCCCTCTGGGCTGCCGGCGCTCCCCGGCCCTGCCTCTTGGCTCGGGCCAGTCCCTGGGTGCCTGCTTGGCAGCCTTCTCACTCGCTCTGAAATCAGCCTGTTCATTTCACAGCGGCCCTTCAGGGCACACAGCCAGAGCCTCCTCTTGTCCCCGTACTTCTGTGGAGTGCATTAGAGGGCAGGCTCGAGGTTATTTATTGATCATAAGCCCCACTTCAAAACTCGGGATAAAAAGTCTCACAGAGAAGCAGAAAGGCAACGATCCTGACGCTGATGGTCCTTGGGTTGTAGCTGTCACAGACATAAAGGCGGCGAAGCGAGGCCCTGTTTTCCTTCACTCTTTCTTTGTGGGACTGTCTCTCTTGATATCAGGCTATGAAGATGCTATTTTAGAAAGTTGTTGCCAAGACCTCATCAGGCAAGGATGACTTGGGAGCTCAGAAGGGAGCCTGCCGTCTGAATTTGGTTATCCCGTTTTGATTTGTGTTCCAAGTTTTCCGGCCCTTGGAAGGTGAATGGCTTTGACTCTCCTCCTATCTCATCAAAAATATTTACAAAGTACCTGGCCCTTTTCTTTCTTCTCATCAGATCTCCTGGGATTGAAGCCAGCTCCGAATAATGGGACCCACGGGAGTCTGAACCATCTCCTGCGTACCAACGTCTTTAGACCGACTATGCCAGAGGAAGTCACCAGACCCAATTACCCAGGGGTCATGTACCTTCAGTCCGATTTTGACCTGGGCTGTACCTGTGATGATAAGGCAGAGCCGAAGGTAGAAGTAATCTTTTTTGTTGATCATGGAAGAGCCTGTTGGGTGTAGAGCAGTGCTGGGTAGAACTCTCTCTGATGACATGCATGGTCTATCTGCATCGTCCAAAATAGTAGTTACTAGCTACGTAGCTTTCGAGCACTTGGAACTAAATTTTTAATTTTATTTAGTGGCTTGTGGCCACCATGTTGGACAGCACAGGCATAGATAATGAAGAGCAAAAAATAGAATTCATACTATTCTGTGTATGGTCAAGGCTATGGTTTTTCCTGTGGTCATGTATGGATGTGAGAGTTGGACTGTGAAGAAGGCTGAGCGCTGAAGAATGGATGCTTTTGAACTGTGGTATTGGAGAAGACTTGAGAATCCCTTGGACTGTAAGGAGATCCAACCAGTCCATTCTGAAGGAGATCAGCCCTGGGATTTCTTTGGAAGGAATGATGCTAAAGCTGAAGCTCCAGTACTTTGGCCACCTCATGGGAAGAGTTGTCTTGGAAAAGACTCTGATGCTGGGAGGGATTGGGGGCAGGAGGAGAAGGGGACAACAGAGGATGAGATGGCTGGATGGCATCATGGACTCGATGGACGTGAGTCTGGGTGAACTCCAGGAGATGGTGATGGACAGGGAGGCCTGGAGTGCTGCGATTCATGGGGTCACAAAGAGTCAGACACGACTGAGTGGCTGAACTGAGCTGAATTGATTCTGTGGAGTCGCAATTCCTAACCAAACGTTTTTCTTTTTTTCAACCTGGATCACATGTCTAGCAGTCATGGTCCCAATAGGAAACAGATGGCCCGTGCAGAAGAAGTTTTTCAAGAAGGCTTAAAGGAATTGTTTCAGTCACATTTAATGAGAAGACTATTTACAACGCTGGCGGGGTAGAGGGAAATCGAGGAGGGATGGTAGAGGCGCCTGGGGCTCCCAGGGCACCAATCTGGATCTCAACAGAGGGGAGGAGCAGTCACCAGCACGTGCAGAAAGAACCCTGCAGGCGGGGACTGAAATTTGGGGGACGGTGCAGTGAACACACTGTGGCCTGGAGAGAGGAAGCTGGGGGTGTGAGCACGCCCTCGCCACCCTGCTGGCGCCTCTCGCTGTTGGCGCCCAGTCTTGGATGTGTCCCTAGACATCAGCCTCCCAGGCACAGGGCAGGGGAGGGAAGCGGGAAGCAGGGTGCGGGTGGGCGTGCAAATAGGTGCTGCCCACACAGCGAGTTCCGACAGTTGTTGAAACAAGCATGGGTCCAGTACTGGTAAAAATCAATTTTATTTCTAAATATAGCAACAGACAATTGGATGATGACATTTTAGAACATTTGCAGTAGAGTTAGAAATATAAAATATCCAGGCATGCTGAAAACCATAAAACAGTATTGAGAGAAAGTAAAGACCTAAGTAAACGAGAAGGGGACGACAGAGGGTGAGACGGCTGGATGGCATCACTGACTCCATGGACGTGAGTTTGGGTAAACTCCGGGAGTTAGTGATGGGCAGGGAGGCCTGGTGTGCTGCCGTCCATGGGGTGGCAAAGAGTCGGACACGACTGAGCAACTGACCTGAACTGAACTGAAGCAAATGAACTGATGCTCATCATTCATTGACGGTCTCAATATTCATGGCAGTTCTTCCTAAATTAATCTATAGATTCAAAGCAATCTCATTCAAAATCCCAGGGGATATTTTCAGCTTTTTCTTTTGTACTGGAGTGTAGCCGATAATAATTAGCTTATTGAATTTTATATTGATCAATGACCTTTAAAGTTGCCAATCAGTACTCCTGACAGCAAGACACAACTAGCGTTACCACACTGAGTTGATAGGGTTCCAACATGAAGCAAAGCAATGTGCGATTTTTGCTTGTGTGGTTTTATTACAGGCAAATGTGTGATCTTCCCATTAGACCTCAGAAGAATGGACAGTCGTTTTCTTATCCGTCTTTCCCCCTCCGCCACCACTGTCTGCCTTCTAGGGCTCCTTGGGGCCTGGGAGCCCGCCGTGGGCGAGAGTTCGCTTCCTTTCCCTCCACCCATGCCTTATTTTTTTTAATATATGAGCTCAGTATCTTTTTAAGTTTTTTTTTTTTAATGTGGACCATTTTAAAGTCTTTGTTGAATAAGTTCAGTATTGCTTCTGTCTTATGTTTTGGTTTTTTGGCCTCAAGGCATATAGGATCCTAACTCCCTGACCAGGAGTTGAACCCTCAGCCCTGCATTAGAAGGCGAAGTCTTAACCACTGTACTGCCTGGGGAGTCCTACATCCCCTTTAATGCCTCCTACTTTAGCTCCTGATGAGAATTAACAGCACTAATTAAAGTAGGTAATTCTAAGACTTCAGCTGGAGGAGTTGAGTTGCCCAAGTCAACAGGAAGTGGTCTTTGAAGTGAATTCCAGTTATATTTTTAGAGGCATCTATTAGATCTTGTTTTCTGAATTACCTTTCCTCTGGGAAACAAGAAATATTTCAGTTCTCTTATCTTAAACTGTTTTGGAGGGATTCTAGATCATCTTTATTTTCTCAATGGTTTTCTCTGAAAGACTACTTTTCCTTAAAAAAATATACAGACATAAAAAGGTATAAAGATTAATAAAATGAATACTTCAATACAGACATCGTGAGAAAGAAAACGTTAGAGATGGAATGGAAGCTCCACGTGACACCCCTACCCCAGTCCCACTTCCTTCCTACCTCAAAGCTCACTAATATCCCGTGCTGTGCTTAGTCGCTCAGTCGTGTCTGACCCTTTGCGACCCCATGGGCTGCAGCCTGCCCGGCTCCTCCGTCCATGGGATTCTCTAGGCAAGAATACTGGAGTGGGTTGCCATGCCCTCCTCCAGGGGATCTTCCCAGCCCAGGGACTGAACCCAGGTCTCCTGCCCTGCAGGCAGATTCTTTACTATCTGAGCCCCCAGGGAAGCCCAATTTCCTGAAGACAGTATATATAATTGCCATATAATTGCCATGCTGTGCTGGGCTCAGTTGTGTCCAACTCTCTGAGACGTTATGGACTGTAACTGACAGACTCCTCTCTCCAAGGGATTTTCCAGGCAAGACTACTGGAGTAGGTTGTCATTTCCTACTCCAGGGGATCTTCCTGACCCAGGGATCCAACTGGAGTCCCCTGCATTAGTAGGTGGATTCTTCACCACCAGGGAAGGCCCGTAATTGCTGTGGAGGCCTCTGTACTTTCACTCCGTACACAGGTATCTCAAATAATAGATCAAGATACCTTTAATATAGTTCCCTGAAATAACCTATAGTATGGTTTTGAATATTTTATTTTTTATTAAAAAGGTGTTTTTTTGGCTGCTCCTTGAAGCATTCTGGATCCAATTCCCACACCAGGGATTGAACTGATGGCCCCTGCACTGGAAGTGTGGAGTCTTACCCACTGGACCACCAGGGAGGTCCCCTGGGTGTTTTATATTTTTCATGTAAATGCTGTTATATACCATATGTATCCTGCATTTATTTGTTGATCACTGCATTTTTAAGATTTTTTACAAATTAATACACGAAGTTTTATCTCATTCATTTTTATTGCTAATATCAATAATTATTATAATGCGTAATTGTACAACTAGCGCATCATGATTTTATTCATTTTGCTACTTGAGGATGTTTGGTAATTTCCAACTGTTAGTGCCTCCAAACAATGCGGCTATAGACATTACTGCCAATGTCTCTGTACCCATGCTAGGATATCTCCAGGATCAACAGTGGGAAATGGAATTGCTGAGTCACGACAGTTTCAGGATTGCTGGGTCCTTCCATTTCAACTTTAGAAAAAGCAATTTTATAAATTTGTTTGGGAATCACTTCAGTGTTCCTAGAGATTAATCCAAACTTTTGAGGCAATATTAGAGTTAATTTATATATGTGTGCTCTAATCCTCATCATCGACATGGGAGGCTGGTCCCATGATTATCCATGGTTTTAAAAAAAGGAAGCAAAGTCATGGAGAGATTAAATAGCATGTTCAACACCATAGATCGCTAAGAAGTAGAGCCTCAGTGTCAATTTGAGATAAAGTAGTAACACTTTATACACTGTGTGATATTGATGAAGCTTAGGATCCTATTTTGAATTTATAGAGAGAAGGGTGCTGGAAAGAAAGACCATTTCTGATCTGCTTTCTTTTCCCTTTCTTTTTTTTTTTTATTTTCACACATGAAGAACAAATTGGATGAACTCAACAAACGCCTTCATATAAAAGAGTCCACAGAAGGTAAGGAGTTGACAGAAAAAAGAACCAGATAAGTTTTGTTTTCTAGTTTTCAAAAACTGGAGAGACTTATTTACTTCATAGTGTAAGCACAGTGTTTTCTTAAAATTTGAATTCGCATTGCAGAGTGACCTTTATATGATCTGGCAAAAGGTATTGGTTTTTTCTCTGTATACAAGGTGCCAGCTGTATAATAGAAAAGTTCTATTACCTTTCTTTTCCCCCTCAACAGCTTTTAACCCTCTGAAAAACAGACATGCTGTTGTGTATCTGATGGGTTATAAGTTAAGGGCCGAGGGGACTTCAGATGAAGGGGATGGAAGTCACCATTCATAGTGGTAATAGCTGGTTCCTCTGCTGAAGGTTCCCCACCTGGAGAGTCGGTGTGTATGTCAGGGGGAGGGGTGCCCGGAAGGAACTGTGTTAGAAGTCTCTCCCAAGAGGGTCTCGAGCCCTAACCCACCCTCCTCTTGTTCTGCATACGATTGCAACACGCCTGGCTTAGCCAGCTTCTGCAAGCTTGTGATGAGAACAGAAAGCCTCAGCGGTTTGTGCATTTCTTATTCCTGTTTCAGGGTGCTGACTGTTGGCCAAGCGCTCCTCTGCCCCGTGGCACTTTCATTTTAGAGCCTGGTGTGAAGGCGCTGGCCTGGTTAGAGCACGCCCTTCTCGGGGCGGAGCCAGGCCGCGGGGCTCAGTGCCTCTGCTTTCCTTTGTTCAGCGCCTTGGCCGACTGTGAGCACCTCCTGGCTTTCTCCCTCCGCTCGGTCATTCTGGGTACCATGTGCATCCTGACGCTGCTCCCGTCCCGGCTGCCCCATCTGCAGGCCTGAGTCTGCGTCCTGGGCAGAGGGACCGGAACTGAGGGCAGAGTGTGCGCCCCTACGTCCTGCTGGTGTCCTGGTGCAGGGTCGAGTCACGTGTCCATCCCGGGGTTTCTGGCCGGATTCGGTGCTTCTGCTTGGATGAGGCATTTCTCACTTCTATTTCAAGTTCGCTGGGGCCAGCAGGGCAAGTGAAGCCCGTGGAGGAGGGACGTACATTCTCTCCCCAAGGACGCTGTCCTCCACGTTCCTTGGCGCCGGGTGGAAGCATATAATCCTTTACGCAAGAGCAGTAAATAATTAGGAACAGTAATGTGATCTACAACCCAGGCTCTTCCTTCTGATTTTGAAATTAGAAGGAGGGGAAGCCTCTTAGGCAGGTTACTGCAGCAGAGGCGACAGCGTCTTCTAACAGCAAGGGAATGACCGGAAGTGTGTGAAAAAGAAGACTGAACTCCAGCACAGCTGCCCAGGTCACGCAGTCAAGACGCACATAGGCAGATTCTCTTGAGAGCGTTACCTGAGTTATTAGCTAACATGGTTCTGTTTATCACATGTGCCGTCTTCAGTCTGATTAAGCAAAGGTTGAGGAAACCCGCAGAAGATTTTATTTCCTCGACTTATTTCTCCTGTCTGTAAAGATCTCCATCTTTTCTCCTCTCCCCTTTCTGCATATCCACCCTCCTGCTTCTCTCTGTGATAAAGGAACACACAGGCTCTTTGACATGTCATTGGAGGAACACGGCTTTAGAGAAAGGACTTGGTTGATGGAAGGTACACAAATCCTTCACAAACTCTAGAAGTGATTCAAAATATTTGACATCAAATCTAGTGGATGAAGGTGTTATTATATTTGGAAAAATTGCAATACTGCCTGACAATGCAGGAGATGTAAGCGACATGGGTTCCATCCCTGGGAAGGATCGGGAAGATCCCCTGGAGGAGGGCATGACAACCCACTCCAGTGTTCTTGCCTGGAGAATCGCATGGACAGAGGAGCCTGGCGGGCTGCAGTCATGGGGTCACAAAGAGTCAGACACGACTGAATGAATTCACACACGGCACACCACGATCAAGAAGCAAGACAGAAAAATATGACTGAAATGTTTCTTTTCTGAAAGCCACTAATGAAATAGTTAATTATGATAGCTTTGAAGGGACACGCATGTTTTTTCTGATTCAAGCTCTGGCTCTTCATGGTCCTAAAACATTTCCAGCTTGGGAAAAAAAAAAAAAAAACTTTCACTTCGTTTTCTGGTGGCAGTGTGCTCTTGGGACAAAACCAGCCCCACACTCAGCACAAAGAGTGGCCTCACACTGCTGAGCGTGGAAGTAACAGGCGTCTTCTGGCGAACTGCTGACTCTCAGGGCCGGCCGGAGCTGGACCTAGCGACCTCATCTTTCCTTTGCTCTGCTCAGTGTTGAATACGTCTTACTTCTCGATGATTTCACATCACTGAGGCTTAAAGTTTTTACTTTTTCATGGCAATGGACCCTCATGAGTTTGTTAAGCGCCTGCCCTGAGCTGGGGGTTGATTTCGCTGAGACGCCCTGTCAGATTCCGTCAGCCGTCTCACCGCCAGTTCCAACACGGGACTTCACGACGGCGACCTGAGAGAGGAGGTCATGGTAGCACAGCTCCTTGGCTTGCTCCTGGCTCTCTCTGCTTTTGTCCTTTTGTTTTTGGCTGTGCGTCATCCTCATTGCAGTGGGGCTTTTCTCTGTTGTGGTGGGCAGGGCCCCTCTCTAATCGCAGGGCCTGGGCTCCCCTCTGCAGCGGCTCCCCTTGGTGCAGAGCTTGGGCTCTGGGCAGTGGGCATCAGTAGTCGTGGCTCCCGGCTTTGGAGCCCAGGATCAGTAGTCGGGGCACACGGGCTTAGTTGCTCTGCAGCATGTGGGATTTCCGGACCAGGGATCAAACCTGAGTCTCCAGCATTAGCAGGTGAACTCCTCACCGCCGAGCCACTGGGGAGCCCTGGGGCAGCCTCTGATGCTGCAAGGGAGTCTGCATTTATTTTTATTATAATTAACGGCTTAATATCAATAGACTTTTTTGGTAAAGTTGTCTGAGTTTATACAGCACTGTTTGCTCTGTATGCATAATAATGGCTGTTTGCAATTGCCAATAACTGGAGTGATATAGGAGAGATGCTACCACCATTACATGAAATACAAATGACTACATGTCACTGTCTGATCAGGTGCCTGTCTAAATTCTGGAGCATGTGGGAGCCTCAGCGTCCTCTCTCCTGTCTGATTCTCTCCCTTCTCTTGCTGTCTGTCCCCGTAAGGGCCCTGTCTCAGTCACTGCTTCAGCTGCAGAGTGCCATTTTCCTGGTCTGAGTTCCTTCAGGCTGCTATGGTGTGCCTGGTTCCTGAGTCTGGTCCCCCCCGGAAATCTTCGGGGTCCACTCTGCTGGGGGGAACCTCGTGAATTCACGGTGCTGTGTGCGCTGTGCTCAGAGTAATCACTTCCCCTTTCTGCATATCTCTGAACATGTACTGAGGCTTTTCAACCGTTTTGTAGACCTAAAGCTCTATACAAATGTAAAGTTGTGTTATTTTCCTGCCTAGTTTTAAAAAAATACACAAGCTGATTCTTTCAGAATAAATCACGTGCCCTGAACATACATTTGTACCAACCACATCTGTAAAAGTTGTGCATTCCAATAGTGAAACAACTCAGGGTAAATTCAAGGTAACAGAGAATGGTATATTTAGTTAATGTTAGGTTATGTTTTATCACTGACTCAATGGACATGAGTTTGAGCAAACTCCAGATGGTGAAGACAGGGAGGCCTGGCGCGCTGCAGTCCATGGGGTTGCCAAGAGTTGGACATGACTCAGTGACAGAACAACAATGATAAATGTTTTATTATAAACACTAAATTTACAGAATCAAGTCTTTTACTAAAGAACAATATAATCTTCAAAAATTATGATCTAAACTGCTTTCTAAAGCCCTAATATTTCTACATTTGTAATGAATCCCAGATCTTAGTTGGATGGCTGCTATTTCTATATCAGATGTATTTAATGTCTTGGCAAACGTACTAAATTTTCATTTTGAAATCCGTTGAATTGATGAGTGAATGAATGAATGAGATGGGGATGCTTAAATTTCTCATAGCAAGCATTTCTGGACCGGGAGCCAGGTGGAAGTTTCACTGTAAGAATAACTTCACTGTTTATTTTCACCTTAGTCTTTTCTCTGTTTACATTACTAAACTGTGTTTTATATTTTCTTAGTCAGATTGGCATTCACTATCATCTTTGTGAGAAAAAGGTAAAAATCATTGTAACACCCAGATTTGGCTCCTTATCACACCCTATGAGAAATTAGTTTGATTAGAAAAATGATTTAACCAACTAGTGATTCTTGTCAATTTAAAGCAGAGCCCTGAACAACTAGAGGGACACTCCTCTGTAGCTCTTTTCAATTATGAAATGCTTCTCACTTTTGCTATTTTACTGGAGATGTTAGCATTGCTAAAGAAAGGAAGAAATATACTTGTGTCTCTCTGTGCAAGTGTCCTCACGTGTGTTTTGCAGAGGACTTAGAAGAACTCAATACATAGCATAACTGTCGATGATTTATAGTAGGATCCAAGAGGAATTGGGTGAGACAGTAATTTTTTTTAACTTTCTCTTTTGTAGAGCCAGTTAACAAACAGCATTGTGATAGTTTCCGGTAAATAGGGAAGGGACTCAGCCATATGTATACATGTGTCCATTCTTCCCTAAACGCCCCTCCCATCCAGGCTGACACACAGCATTGAGCAGAGTTCCGTGTGCTCTACCTTGTTGGTTACCCATTTTAAATGCAGCAGTGTGTACATGCCCATCCCAGACTCCCTGACTGTCCCTCCCCTCACCCTTCCCCCAGGCAACCATGTTTGCTCTAAGTCTGTGTCTGTTTTGTAAGCTCATTTGTATCATTTATTTTAAACTCTGCATATAAGGGATGTCATATGATATTTCTCCTTCTCCAAACACTGAATTTTAATGACTACCTATCAGTATTCCTTGCTGATGTTGAAAATTTACTAAATTTGTTGTTGTTAAGTCGCAAATCCTGTCCAGCTCCTCGCGACCCCATGGACTGCAGCACGCCAGTCTTCCCTGTCCTTTACCATCGCCCAGGGTTTGCTCAAACTCATGTCTATTGAGTCAGTGATGCTATCCAGTCGTCTCATCTTCTGTTGCCTCCTTCTCTTCCTGCCCTCAATCTTTCCCACATCAGGGTCTTTCCAATGAGTTGGCTCTTCTCATTAGATGGCCAAAGTATTGGAGTTTCAGCTTCAGCATCAGTCCTTCCAGTGAATATTTAGGGTTGATTTCCTTTACGATGTACTGGTTTGGTCTCCTTGCTATTCAGGGGGCTCTCAAGAGTCTTCTCCAACACTACAGTTCAAAAGCATCAATTCTTTGGCACTCAACCTTCTTATGGTCCACCTCTCACATCCGTACATAACTACTGGAAAAACTGTAGCTTTGACTGTATGGACCTTTGTCAGCAAAGTGATGTCTCTGCTTTTTAATAGTCTGTCTGGGTTGGTCATAGCTTTCCTTCCAAGGAGCAAGTGTCTTCTGATTTCATGGCTGCAATCAGCATCCACAGTGATTTTCAGTCAGTTCAGTCACTCAGTTGTGTCCAACTCTTGTGACCCCATGGACTGCAGCACGCCAGGCCTCCCTGTCCATCACCACCACCTGGAGTTTGCTCAAACTCATATCCATTGAGTCAGTGATGCTATTCCAACCGTCTCATCCTCTGTCATCCCTTTCTTCTCCTGCCTTCAGTCTTTCCCAGCATCAGGGTATTTTCCAGTGAGTCAGTTCTTCGCATCAGGTGGCCCAAGTATTGGAGTTTCAACTTCAACATCAGTCCTTCCAGTGAATATTCAGGACTGATTTCCTTTAGGATGGACTGACTGGTTGGATCTCCTTGCAGTCCAAGGGACTCTCAAGAGTCTTCTCCAACACCACAGTTCGAAAGCATCAATTCTTTAGCGCTCAGCTTTCTTTATAGTCCAACTCTCACATCCATACATGACCACAGGAAAAACCATAGCCTTGACTAGATATGATACTGTCTGAGTGGTGGGCTTCCCTGGTGGCTCCGAAGGTAAAGCATCTGCCTGCAATGAGGGAGACCCAGGTTTGATCCCTGGGTTGGGAAGATCCCCTGGAGAAAGAAATGACAACCCACTCCAGTACTCTGGCTTAGAGAATCCCATGGATGGAGGAGCCTGGTGGGCTACAGTCCACGGGGTTGCAAGGAGTCAGACATTATCGTGGCTTGGTGGCTCTGATTAAATTATAGGATTTCCCTGGTGGCTCAGACGGTAAAGTGTCTGTCTGCAATGCAGGAGACCCAGGTTGGGAAGATCCCCTAGAGAAGGAAATGGCAGCCCACTCCAGTACTGTTGCCTGGAAAATCCCATGGACAGAGGAGCCTGGTAGGCTGTAGTCCATGGGGTCGCAAAGAGCCAGATATGACTGAGTGACTCCACTTTCTTTCACTTTCTTTCTTTGACTAGACAGACCTGTGTTGGCAAAGTAATGTCTCTGCTTTTTAATATGCTGTCTAGGTTGGTCATAACTTTTCTTCCCAGGAGCAAGCGTCCTTTAATTTCATGCTGCAGTCACCATCTGCAGCGATTTTGGAGCCCCCAAAATAAAGTCTCTCTGTTTCCACTGTTTCCCCATCTATTTGCCATGAAGTGATGGGACCAGATGCCATGATCTTAGTTTTCTGAATGTTGAGTTTTAAGCCAACTTTTTCACTCTCCTCTTTCACTTTCATCAAGAGGCTCTTTAGTTCTTTGCTTTCTGCCATAAGGGTGGTGTCATCTGCATATCTGAGGTTGTTGATATTTCTCCTGACAGTCTTGATTCTATTAGAGTGGTATCATCTGCATATCTGAAGCTGTTGCTATTTCTCTTGGCAGTCTTGATTCCCGCTTGTAATTCATCCATGCCAGCATTTCACATGATATACTCTGCATATGTTAAATAAGCAGGGTGACAGTATACAGCCTTGTCATACTCCTTTACCAATTTTGACACAATCTGTCATTCGATGTCTGGTTCTAACTGTTGCTTCTTGACCTGCATACTGGTCTCTCAGGAGACAGGTAAGGTGGTCTGGTGTTTCCATCTCTTTAAGAATCGTTCAGTTTGTTGTGATCCACACAGTCAAAGGCTTCAGTATAGTCAGTAGATCAGAAGTAGAAGTCTTTCTGGAATTCCCTTGCTTTTTCTATGATCCAACAAATGTTGGCAATTTGATCTCTGGTTCCTCTGCCTCTTCTAAATCCAGCTTGTACATCTGGAAGTTCTCGCTTCACATCTTGCTGAAGCCCACCTTAAAGGATTTTGAGCATAATCTTGCTATGAATGCAATTGTAGAATAGTTTGAACATTCTTTGTCATTGCCCTTCTTTGAGACTGGAATGAAAACTGACCTTTTCCAGTTCTGTGGCCACTGCTGAGTTTTCCAAATTTGCTGGCATATTGAGTGCAGCACTTTAATGGCATCATCTTTTAGGATTTGAGATAGATCAGCTGGAATTCTGTCACCTCCACTAGCTTTGTTCATAGTGATGCTTCCTAAGGCCCACTTGGCTTCACACTCCAGAATGGCTGGCTCTAGGTGAGTGAACACACCATCATGGTTATCCAGATCATTAAGACCTTTTTTGTGTAGTTCTCCTGGGTATTCTTGACACCTCTTCTTAATATCTTCTGCTTCTGTTAGGTCCTTACCCTTCCTGTCCTTTATCTGCCCATTCTTGTATGAAATGTTCCCTTGGTATCTCTAATTTTCTTGAAGAGATCTCTAGTCTTGCCCATTCTGTTGTTTTCCTCTATGTCTTTGCACTGATCACTGAGGAAGGCTTTCTTATTTCTCCTTGCTATTCTCTGGAACTCTGCATTCAGTTCGGTCTATCTTTCCCTTCCTCCCTTGCCTTTTGCTTCCCTTCTTTTCTCAGATATCTGTAAAGCCTCCTCAGACAGCCACTTTGCCATCCTGTATTTCTTTTTCTTTGGAATGGTTTTGGTTACTGCCTCCCGTACAGTGTTACAAACCTCCGTCCATAGTCCTTCAGGCACTCTGTCTACCTGATCTAATCCTCCGTTCATCACTTCCACTGTATAATCGTAAGGGATTTGATGTATGTCATACCAGAATGGCCTAGTGATTTTTCGCTACTTTTTTCAATTTAAGCCTGAATTTACCAAATGCCCTTTACTAAATGACTACACTACAGCTACACTGGATCAAGACAGGGCGAGGTGCTTTACATCCTTGCTTGAAAAGAACGCAGCGTCTCAGAGAGCTATGAGGCTCTGGGAGGTTTAAGCTAGAGAATCACAAAGCTATAAAGAGCTGAGATGAGATCTGACTCCAGTTCTATAGGACACTAAAGCCTCTGTGCTTCCCTCTGTAAATGCTTCTTATTTTAAGGGTTGGAATAAAGAGAGAGTGTTTGGAGAGAATCTCAGTGCCCAGCAGGGTTTGGAAGTTGTTTCTGAAGCAGTAGATGCTTGGATACAAACCGCTGGTCATATGAGCACCTCAGCAGGCATGACTCAGGCCGAGCTCCTGCCCGGAGTAAGTGGGCCTTCCACCCAGTGTGCTCTCCATTAGAATAACCCGGCAGGCGGCATCCACCTGGAAACTGTCCAAAAAGCTAGGAGAAGAGTAATGGGCCGGGGCGGAGACCTGGATTCTGGGTGCTGTCGTGTAGCTGAATTACCTCACACAAATCATGAATCCTCAGTTCCTGCATCAGTAAGAGGAAGATGACACTGGTCTGCCCAGTCTATCTCTTGAGGTTATATTAGATGGGTCATATGTAGAAAGCCAGGTCTTGAAAGTCATAAAGCACAATATTTTGTTTTCAAATAAAACAGTCATTTACTTATCCAGGTCAATATTTGGCAATGTTGGAGGTAGAGATACATGGTAAACAAAATAAATAAAAGCCCTGTCCTCATTAAGTTATTATTTTATTGTGTGATTTAGCCTGTTGAGTTACAACACAGTGTTTTAAAGGCCAAGGTAAGAAAGACCAGGACGCTAACAGAGACATTGAGTCTAATCCCAGAAGCGGTTTACTCGGCAGTAAATGATAGTGGACACTCGTAAGGCCAAGGGAGAGAAAGGAGGTAGGAAAAGCAGAGACCTGGGGTAGAGATTCTGTGGTAAAATGTCAGAGCATATTATTGTGGGAATGAATGTTTAAAACACAAACAGAAAAAGAGGAGAGATTTTCATGTGGCTCTCAAGTCAGCCAGCTAATCTATGGGAATATGGGTCAGAAAGCTGAAGAAGGCAAAGAAATACACACTCCAGTCTGGACAAGCAAACGCTGGAAGACAAAAAAAGAGGGCTGGGGAAGTCCACACCACTTAAAAAGATTCGCCTCCCAGTACTTGCCAAATGTGGTATCTGGAGGGGAACTGTGGCATGTCCCGAGAATTCCAGACACTATTGTAAACAGGGAGCTGGGGTGTGGCATGGAGGCTCCGTCTGGAATCTCATGGAGCAGGAGCCCCGCCTGGGAAGACAAAAGGTATGCTAGATCTGTGTCAAGAAGTCACAAGGAACATATTTCGAAACTAGAAGTTCATCTCCAGGGCGGCTGGTTTCAGGACGGGGACCTTACGTGCACAAAGACCAAGCTCCAAGTCCTCTCTGTGGCTCAACCAACAGGGACTTTTTGCTACCCAGAAATGCCGTGAGTGACTTGCCTAAGGTGTCGTATGGAGTAGCAGAGCCAGGCAGTGAGCAAGAACCTGTGATTCTTTGATACCCTGATAAACCGAAAAGGCTCAGTCACTCAGTCATGTCCGACTGTTTGTGACCCCGTGGACTAGCCCTCCAAGCTCCTCTGTCCATGGGATTATCCAGGCAGGAATGCTGGAGGGGGTAGCCATGCCCTCTTCCAGGGGATCTTCACGACCCAGGGATCGAACCCCGGTCTCCTGCATTGTAGGCAGACTCTAACACTGAACCAGCAGGGAAGCCCTGATAAACCCCCAAAAGGAAGTCTAAATTTGGATTCTGGGCTTAAAGTGTTTCTTACTGCAAAGATGATTTCACCTCTTATGCTTCAGGAAGACTCAAGTAGGTTTTTTCAGTCATTGGGGAGCTCGTGGGCTCTTAGGAGACTGCCAAAGCTACTACTTTTTTTTTTTTTTTGCTTCATCATATATATGGTCCGTTAACAACTGAGGAAAAGTGAGTCAGATAATGATATATTTGTGTTCCGTGTGCCAAAAACTCCAGTAGTGCATATACTGGGAGCTAGGAAGCCCCAATATATGAAGAAAAGTGAGTCTGTACATATAGGGCAAAGGCGTAAGTAGAGATGGAGAAGCTTAACTAGAGACACGTCTCAAGAGAAAGGGGCTCTTTGGGCGTCTTGTCCCCTTCCCCCCTTCCTCCCTCTCCTTGCCCGTCTTTTCCATGGGAGCTGACCCATGTGGCCATGTGATTTGCCGCCCCCTTTTGAGGGTGAGGAGGGCGGTTATGCCAGGACAGAGGCATGAATGGGGTGTGGGCTCACTGTGTCTCAGCTCCCTAAGTTCCGGAGGGCTGCACTGGTGCCCACCCCGTCTGTGGCAGGTGCCGGCTCTGTGCTCCTATTCGGCCACGCCAGGGTCTCTGCTAGAGTGGGCACCAGGCTGCCTTGCAGTTATTCAGGCCACGTTTCTTTCTCCCATGGAACTGTGAACTTCTGGAGGCTGAGAGCCTCAAGACTTCCAGTCTTGTCTGGAGAATCCATGGACAGAGGAGCCTGGCGGGCTGCACTCCACGGGGTCACACAGAGTTGGACACTGAATGACTCAGCACGCACTCAGGATTTATCTCTATTCCATGACCCAAGACCTGACACACGTTTGACAAGGGAGGATATATTGACAACACGTTTGAAGGGAAACAAGTGACAGGATTGGTGGAAAAGTTATTCCCAGGGGAAAGAAAAGGCGTCACATGTATCACAGCATAGAGTTGCTGACAGTGATTAAGGGCAGTCCTGCGAATCAGTCAGCCTTCATGGAATGGAGGGATGACAAGAAGTAAGGAGGAACCAGAGTTGGTGGCGTTTACAGATTGTGCAAGACTGTTGATTGATGCCTGCTCTAGAGAGGGGTGGTGCTGGTGAAGGGACACAGTTGCTGTTTGGCTGTCCTCCTTACTGGGTAGACTGGATAATCCCCCAGGCTTGCCTTTGAGCTTGGAGGAATGTGTTGGGTAAGCAGGGAAACTTGAATGATAAAAAGAGAATAGCTTCTCAAAGAATCTTGATACTTCTGCTTCCAGCTGAAACCAGGAAATTCAGAGGCAGCAAAAATGAAATCAAGGAAAACGTTAATGGAAATTTTGAACCTAGAAAAGGTTTGGTTTGAGTTTTGAAGGACAGTCTGACCTGGTTAATAACTGCTCCCAAGTACTACTGTTATGATTTGCAGGCTTTTTATGTGTTTGTTATATATTTCACTTATATAATATTTAGCCTATTATTTTCTAATTCTTAGGGGTGGGTCCCTAAATTCAGCAGCTTAACCAAGGCTTCTACATTTACTGAAGTGCTGACGAAGCCCAACTACCCAGAACAGGCTTGTGTTGTAACAGTGTGGGCTGTTTTGCCTCAAATCAGCAGTTCTACTTGGGAGGGTCATGCAAAGTAATCTACAGAGTTTTCTCTGTTACTTGCGTAGAATGGTAATACTTTAATTAAAGCAACATGTATACATAATTTAATAAGTGGTTGCCAGAAATGACTTTCTCTAATAGAAATCATAGCAAATTTTTTTTGTTGTTGTTATCACTTAGGGAATTGTGAATTGCCGAAGCCTCAGCCGCTATTTCAGTCTGTAGGACCCCAATTTCTAAGGGTCCATGGCAATTCTGACTTTGGTCTATCTAAAATGGGCAGATCAAGCTTGAGGCATTTATTGTGGGTATGGAATGAAGGTTTGCCCGTTCATGTTCCCTGTCTTCTTAGAAGATGAAGGTTTTAAACCTTTATTTTTTCCTAAGAGGAATCTACATTCTGGGGTCTTACCTGAGTTCTTTGCTAACTGACAACCTTCCTTTTATATTCAAAGGACCCTCTTGAATACCACTTATTTTATCTATACATGTCCCTTTAAGTTCTTACCTAAAGGGTTTTCCTACGTGTCACAAAGCTGCTTACTTTAAACGCTCATTACTGCTCACTTTTTATGCTGAAATAATGTGTATTTGAGTTGCAGTTTACCAATAATGATCAAAGAGTGCCTTTCTCTTAATTAAATCGTTGGTTAATTTGATGAGCCTTTCAGGGTCAAAGGAATTAATTCTATAAAAATACAACTGTCTTGACTTCCCATTCAGCTGAATCATTTCATAATTTACTGTTTCTTTCCCATGTGGATTAAAATTCTTTACAACTGGAAAATAATTATTAAAATAAATATGGCATTTGAATTACAGTTTTGATGACTGGAAGCCTTGACCCATGCTTAGGTGATCAAATAAACCACCAAAGTAATAGGAACACTAACCTGATTAAATTAAGGAGAAGGAGCTATATTATTAATAGTACGCAAGCAAATGTTGGACAACTTGACTCTGGTCATTTGAGTCTTTAACATTTGATGTACATTTTAATCTGTATTTAAGACAGATTATTTTTTCTTTCCTAGAGAGACATCTCCTCTATGGACGGCCTGCCGTGCTCTATCGGACTAGATATGATATCTTATATCACACTGACTTTGAAAGCGGTTATAGTGAAATATTTCTAATGCCACTCTGGACATCATACACTGTTTCCAAACAGGTCATTGAGAGCATTGGGTTTCATGTTCTTCATGTCATTATGCTCCATGCCTTAATAGAATGATTGCTGGCAGAACAGAATTTTGTCTCAGAAAAGACTTTAATTTTTCCTGATGAAAGAAATCCTACATTGGCTCTACTGTGAAATATTTTGAATTAGGCTTTCTGCCATGTGCTAACAACTTCACGGTGATCTGTGAAATAGCATAGCATACTAATTCTGTTAGTTTCTTTTACTCTGCTTGTCATGCCCCAGTAGTTTCGGAAGCTATCAAGATTTGGCTGTGCGTTTTAATATACTTATTATTTAGAGCAGTTTTAGGTTCACAGCAAAATTGAATGGAAAGGACAGAGAATTCCCATATACCCACGGCTCCACACATCACAGCCTGACCCACTAACATCTTGTTTTGTTTTTTTTAATGAAGGTTTGTTTTATGTTGGGATTTCAGTTGTGGTAAAGATGAGATAGTTCAGTTTATATCAGAAATTAGAAAAATGTATTACAGTCAAGATATGTTTCTAATTTCTGAATACAAAGGACTACTTCAATTGCCCCAAACATAGCTTCTTATTAATTTGTACTCAGGCACATACAATACATAAGGTTATTTTTTAAAAATAAGAGATGTCTATATTATTTCTCAGAATATTATTTTTTAAGCTGTCTTCTGTGGAATCTCATTCATTATGTCAACAGTGAGATTTCTGTCTTCTGTATTATTGTTTTACCTAAGACTGATAAGAGAGTTCTGCTAGTAGAAAAAAAGAGTTTGAAAATTACTAGCTTTGTGATTTAAAAGTGAGGTCTTTTTTTTTTTTTTTTTTTTTAAGAGTATATTTTTCCTTTTTTGGCCGAGTGGCACGTGGGATCTTAGTTCCCTGACCAGGTATTGAACCTCACCCTGAGTTAGAAGTATGGAGTCTTAGCCACTGGACTGCCAAGGAAGTCCTCTCTTTTTTGTTTGTTTATTTTAAAGAGGGACTATCAGAGTATGAGCTATAGTAACAGCTAGTGGGGTTTTGATTTTGGCTGTTTGGAACCAAGCAGTCTGGTTCAGTGCCCCTGTTGGTCTGGCACTGTCTCCCCCGTGGCTTTGCTGATGACCTGTGACTCACTGTTCAGGCTGACGTCTCTGACATCGCTGCACACCTGACCAACTGTGTCCGGCCTGACGTCCGCATTTCTCCGAGTTTCAGTCAGAGCTGTTTGGCCTACAGAAATGATAAACAGATGTCCTATGGATTCCTCTTTCCTCCTTGTAAGTTACAGAGACCAGGACCTAACCATTCTAGAGGGGTGTTATTTTGCGGAGTCTGGCGTGTGCAACTTGGTATTTAGGATTTCGGTGGTTTTCAGAGGGGTGCTCAAGAGGTTGAGGAGATGAACTTCTCTGGGAGCCTTCCAAAAGCAGCCAGAAAAAGAGACCAGCTTTCACAAATCCTATTCCCGGGGAGCTCTAAAGTGCAAGGGAACATTCAGTGTGTCTCCTGAGATCATTAAATGAGAAGCTCAAAGTGAAATAGGAAATTAGTAAGACATTAATCTTTTAAATAATACTATAGATGTGATCTCTTAATACATGAAGCCCTTTAATTATCTCTCATTACCTTGATGACATTTTTTAAAGTCCGAATTACACTGGAACTGTTTTCCATAATACTTAGTAGACCCAAGATTAGGTTGGAAGCAAAAGAACATAAAAATTTTATTTAAGGAGAACGAGTGAGTGAAGAAGAGAGGTGGAATGGGAAGAGAAGTCGGCGATGGCATAGAGGGGATAAGTGGAAATGAAAGAGTAGGTCCAGTCACTGCATGCTGTTTGGGTCATTTCACAAGATTACCTTTTTGTATTGATGTTGATTTTAGTGTGTAATAGACACTATTTGTTTTCCTAATGTTTAGATCTGAGCTCGTCCCCAGAAGCTAAATACGATGCATTCCTTGTAACCAATATGGTTCCAATGTATCCTGCTTTTAAACGTAAGTCCAATATTTACCTAGTAGATTATTATTTGTGGGAAGAAATGTTTCTAAATTTGCCACTTACCTTTCCTACCTCTATATTCATTTTAATAACCTTCCTGTGTTTAGCCTTTATAATTTTCAACCTTTAATATAAATTCTCTACTGCTAATCCAAATTATGAATCTGTGAGGGAGCTTGGTGGATTATTATTTATCCCTTGTTTATAGTTAAGAAATTAAAGGCACAAGAAGTGACTCGGGTCATGAATGGTGGAAGCTGAGCTAAACCAAGTTTGCGCTGCTCATCTGTTGTTCTCCCTATTTCAGTGCGCACTCTATCAGTGGTTTAGAGTCTTCTCTGTACTTTGGAGGCTGTCTAACATCTAACAGCATCTGTATTTACTGAATGTTACCGTAAAAGCTGTGAACAACCCTTCCTTTCGGGGAATAGTGACAATGTAGTCTGAACATTGATCCTGAAACCTAGGAAGACCTTAACGAGTCTTCTGAATCATCAGAGTATAAGCTCAGCTGGTTTTAGGGCTGTGTAAATTATATACACTCATAATTTCTTTCTATACAATATGAATATTTGTGAGTGATAGTGATGAAATGAATGGTATAAGCATGGTGAGCTCTGGCTCCCAAACTGAATTCTGGTCCCTGGAGTGTGACCACTGCCTGTGTGACCATAGAAATGCCATTTAGTCTCTCACTTGTAAAATTATAAGATTTGATCACATGACTTTTATGACTTATATGGATTTGTAACTTAACTGTCCAGTCCATTTTCTATTTCTGATAACAAAGAATTTATTCATCTGCCCATCCATCCATCCATCTACCCATCCATCCATCTTCCTTTCACCCATCCATTCATCCATCCGTCCATTCATTTTCCAACCATCCGTTTATCTATCTTCCTTCCATCTACCATGCATCCATGCATCCATGTCTTCAGACAGAGAGGGCATTATGGAACAGACTTGACCTCCCTTTATTTCACTTACAGCAAGCAGACCTGGATGCTTCTAGGAAGGGTGGGTAAAGGAAACATCTCTACGTAATTTCACTTAGTAAAGGTGCACTGGGCTGTGTTACACGACTCTCGGGACTAAAATAAAATTTCAGAACAGAAACATGAGATGGTGAAGTGTCATCTACGGGGCCATGCCTCCTCAACTTGACATTGGTGAAACGGCCAGCATGGTTTAGAGGAAAAAAATGTTTATTTGATGTCCTCAGTTAGTAAATAAGGGCTTATTCAAAGGTAGAATCTGTTGCATATGAGTGAAAATTTAAAGTATGCTTTTAAAAGGAGGTTTCCTGGTTTGTTCTCAGGCCCAGTGGAGAAATGTTTCATAAACTCACGTAAATCCATTTGTCATAATATTACATGGAATGCAGCTTCATTGAGTTTCCACAAATCTGGGTTTCCTGGATTTCTTTCTTCTTTGCTGATGCCGTTTTGACCAAGCAGCAATAAAGGAAACACACATGGTCCCACCCTGAGGCTGGTGTGGCCAGAGGCCCTTCACAGAGGGCCCGCTGTTCTTCAGTGGGGAATGGTTTTTCACAGGCCACATTTCTGCGGGTTTGGCTTTTTGACTGTCCCCATTGTTATTTCTTTCCCTCTGTCCTCTCCAATTTTTATGCTTAAGTTAACGTCTGAACTTCTCCCCCACTGTCCTCCCTTCTTCATTCCAAATAGTTATCCGTGGTATTTTGGCGCTGGTGGCTGCTCTGTCCTTCTCATTTAGGATAGAGGATCATCAGCAGTTGAAACCCCGTGGGAAAAATGCCCAAGTATTTTTTAATTAGAGGAGGTAAGAAATGGTAACAGCCTGAACCTCGTAACCCCATGTATCAGGCTGGCCAAAAAGTTCAAGTGTTTCAATCACATCGTACAGAAAAACCTGAATGAGTTCTTTGACCAACCCAATAGCGTCGAGTACAGTAAGTCATATCTAACATTTTGGAGCCAGCTTCTCTGGTTTGCATTGCCCGTCCTCTCTTGCCTTTTCTCTTCTCCCTTCCACCCCTGTCCTTGCCCCGCGATTGACTGTCGTGGAACTGGAGCTAGCCTGGACAGAGAAGTCTTCTCTAGAGGATGACTGTGAAGCTGAGAAATGCAGAGTGGAGGAGACACCCGGGGATCCCAAACCAAGGGCGAGTTTTCCAGATAGAGGGAGGAGCATGTGCCTTACTCTGACGCACGCTCAGCAAGCAGGGGCAGAAGAAAGCCTGTAGCTGGGGAAGAATGGGAAGGAGAGCCACGGAGGGAGGCAGGGGCCACAGTGGAGAGCTGGGGGCTATTCTAATTACGGGAGAAGTCATCTGGAGTGTGAGAAAAGGGTGCTGGGGAGCCTGAGTCACTCTCCAACTCATGGTGTAAGAGGATCCGTCTGGCTGCTCCAGAGAATGGCCGCATACAGCCCGCGGTCCCCAGCCTTTTTGGCACCAGGGACCAGTTTTGTGGAAGAGTTTTTCCGGGATAGGAAGGGGATGGTTTGGGGATGATTCAAGTGCATTACATGTATTGGGTGCTTTATTTCTGGTATGACATCAGCTCCACATCAGATCATCGGGCATTAGATCTGGAGGTTGGGGACCCCTGAGCTACAAGGAAGAGTTTCTCCCAGGGGGCCCAGGAAGTAGTTTTTTGTGGTAGCACACTGCAAGAGAAGATGATGGCTTAGATCAGTGTGGATGCAGTGAGAATGGTGAGGAGTGGTCAGCTTTAGAAGACAGGGCTGTGCTTTGGAGGTCTCACTGACAGGACTTTGCCACATGTGTATGAAGAGAGCAGACAAGTCCAGGGTGAGTCCTAGGATTTTGACCTGAACATCTGAGAGCGAGTGCCACTGACTGTGATAGAGAAGCCAAGAGATGGAACAGGAGTGAAAAGGAGAATTAAGAATTCTGTCTGAATAATTTTTTGTTAGATATGATTATGAGGTCTTCAAATGCACCGTGAGATGGGTGGTTGGATAATATGTCTGGCGCTGCATGGAAAGGTTAGGGCTAGAGACATAAACTTGGGAACTAGTCTATGACATCGTGAAAGAAAAAAAAGTAGATTAAGGCCTTTTTTCAATTTCTCACAAACACTATACTTCCTCCATTGCACAGCTATTCTGTCTTCCTGGAATGTTCTATCTCCACCTCTTTGCTCAAAAATACCCCCCTATCCTTCAGATCTCAGCCTAATAACCACTTCCTCTGCAAAGCCTTCCCTGACTGTTCACCTAGGTTAAACTCCTCTACCAATGAATGTCTCCATGTCTTTTCTGGTTCATAAATGACACACACACAGCTAGTGCTTTACGATGGGTTGTTCTCAAGAATCACAACAGCTCTATTGTCTCTTAACTTGTGATATGTGTCTTGTTTAACACATCCTAGAGAGAATTTGGCCAAAGCAAGGAGTTTTGTTCACAAAGAATTGATATTGTCTTTGCACAGGCATCTGGAATTATTTCCAAAGGGTTCTGGTGAAGAAATATGCTTCAGAAAGAAATGGAGTTAATGTGATAAGTGGACCAATTTTTGACTATGACTACGATGGCTTACACGACACACAAGACAAAATCAAACAGTAAGCTTTTAAATTCCAAGATCTCACTCAAGAATATTTTTCAAATACTCATGTACCAGAGAAGAGCTGTTGCCTCTTAAACCTGTTCTTCTTTGAATCTCCTTGTGAATTCTTCAGTTCTTTTGGGCCTTTTATGAAACATGGCATTGGGGGTTGAAAGAAACAGGAATTTGTGGTAAATAAATGCACTTTTCAGCTCCATCAAAGAATATGTATCGAAAGATTAAACTTTTCATTTATTCTTTAATAACTCATGGAAATAATTTTCCCTTGTTTCCCTTATTTGGGGGGGGGCACTTTTTAAATTCCTTAGGTTTTCTGAGTTAGTACATCTCAATAGGAAATTGCATATAAACTTTGATCAAATCTCATTTCTGTCCCTCTCTGGTGCTATTAGGGATATAAAAGAATTAGGCATACTCTATTTATGAGGAACTTACAGTCTGGTGGAGAAGGCAAGAAGATATAAATACAACAAATTCATAATAGATCAGCACTTGATTTTATACATGCATGAAACAGAGCAACACAAAATATGACAGGGTTTAATTGTGAGACAGAGGAGCCTAGTGGGCTACCATCTGTGGGGTCGCACAGAGTCAGATACGACGGAAGCGACTTAGCAGCAGCAGCAGACAAAAATGTTAATTTTTTAAATATAGATAAGTAATAAAATAGCTCTTACTCCCTTTCCAGTCATCCATAAGAGAAATTTTATCTTACTCATACATTGATTGATGGTTATTGTTACAGTTTTAAGCTCAAATTGTATTATCAGCTTAATCGTAATTTCAGTATTTTGAAAATGATCAAAATTAAGATAAGAGAAAGCTAAGTAAGGAATGATCACTTCCTATGTTGTGCTCTACTGGCAAAAATTATTTACGCTTAGCACTCAGTCCTTAGAAGTTTCTTTAGTAAATGAGTTCTCTGTACCAAGTTCAGGCCCTCACTGTGGCCTGAAAGGGCTATTCTCCTAGCTCCTGTGTTTTCTGCCTCTGGCCCATCTGATGCAAAACTATGCGAGTTCTTCTCCTGAAATGTGGGCCTCACAATGGTGCTTCCCAGCACGGAAGCTTTCAGCGGAGCATCACGGCCCCAACTCCACAAGGCCCAGCTCAGAACCACCGCCCCTCCTGCTGCGGCGCCTCCCGACCCTCCCTGACTCCCACCGCCACTCCGCGGCCCCGTCACTGTGGCCAGCCTCTGAGTCTGGGTTCGGGCGGTTTTCCTTTGTCTCGAGTATCTTTTCTGCTCCGCCAGGTTGAGAAAGGAGATCTGGGGCATTGAAAATTCAAAGACAGAGACGTGGGTTAACGCTTGCGAGGGAGACAGCGGCTCCCTGGAGAGGACCCTCCCTGCAGTCGCTGGGCAGCGCTCACTGAGCGCACCTCGCAGGGCGCCCTCCCTCAGCCCTAACTCGTCTTGCCTCCCCGTGCCAGGTACGTGGAGGGCAGCTCCGTCCCCGTGCCCACCCACTACTACAGCATCCTCACCAGCTGCCTGGACTTCACGCAGCCCGCCGACCGCTGCGACGGGCCGCTCTCCGTGTCCGCCTTCGTGCTGCCCCACAGGCCCGACAACGACGAGAGCTGCAACGTGAGTGCAGACATGGCGGCCCTCGCGGCTTCCGCTTCCGCTTCCGCCCGCGCTCCTTTATCTCACGCGTACTTCCGGTTCCATCCTCATTGCTTTAAAAGTCTTTATATTGTTATTATTCTTTTTAAAATTTACTTGTTTAATTTTATTTATTTGTTTAGGTTTTGTTCAGCAAGTACATAGGTCCTTATTATTATCATTATTCTCCAAACTAGAACATGTCTGGAAGTGGAGGGAGGATGCTATGAAATATCAACTACAGACAGCAGGGATGAGCCGTGCTTAAAGGAGGGGCACAGTGTCACCCTGTTTGTAAGGCATAAGGGGAACTTGTTTTCGTTGGAGGATCATTGCTTCCCGGGGTTGTGATGTTTCTTCCGTGCGTCCGTGTGAGCCGGCCCTAAGCACACAGGTGCCCCCTCCCAGCCCACCCCTCCAGGCGGTCACCGAGCCCCCGCTTCAGGTGCCCTGCGTCACACGTCACACTCCGTCTGGCGACCTGTTTTAGGCTTGGTAGTGTATATGTTTCAGTGCTGTTCTCTCAACTCAGCCCACCTTCTTCTGGTATTATCCTGTAGTTGGAATATAGGTGCTTTACATTGTCGTGTTCGTTTCCACTACACAATGAAGTGAATCAGCTATATGTATACATATTAAATAAAACGAGACAAATGACTGTGCATCAAGTTTATAACATAACTGCACAGAGAAAAGAATTCAAATAAATTATGCGTTTGTACTCTGACTATAGGGCTTCCCCCGTGGTGCTAGTGGTAAAGAACCTGCCTGCCAATGCAGGAGACATAAGAGACGTTTGATCCCTGGGTCAGGAAGATCCCCTGGAGAAGGGTATGGCAACCCACTCCAGTATTCCTGCCTGGAGAATCCCATGGCGGGAGGAGCCTGGAGGGCTATAGTCCACAGGGTTGCAAAGGGTCAGACACGGCTGAAGCAATTGAGCACTCATGCACTCTGACCACACTCCCTGAATGGGATATAGTTCAAGAACAAATAAAGCAAGCAAAGGAAATTTGAACTTTACACAGTAGATGTGGTGTTGCTAGTGATGTTGATATTTTAATTTTGAAAATTTAAAAAATGTAGTTATAAAAGAGCAGTGTCCTTTGGGATTTGCTGACAGAATTCATCTTTGTGTCTTAAATTATATCCCCACCCTTGAACTAGAACACACTTATTATAAAACATTTGGACTATACAAATGGGTATACAAGTTGAGTCTTTGGAAAGGACCCAACAAAACTGCCTAACACTTGGGAACTCTATGTTCTAATGGTGTTTTAATTTTCAATGTAAGGGTATTGTGCATTTAATAAAGTTCTATTTCAGGGTTTGCTCTTAAACGATAAAAGTGCTCAAATGCCTTCAGTTTTGCAAAAGACAAATATGTTTTGAAAACAGTGAAAAGCAGCACAAGTTTGGTAGTTACTGAGATGAGGAAAGAACGGCCAGGAGCTCATTATATCCTTCACTCTACTTTTGTGGCTGTTTGAAATTTTCATTAATAAAAACTAAAAAAAATTTTTTTTTATGTATTGGAGTATAGCCAATCACTCTGGAGAAGGAAATGGCAACCCACTCCAGTATTCTTGCCTGGAGAATCCCATGGACAGGAGATCCTGGTAGGTTACAGTGCATGGGGTTGCAGAGAGACCCAACTTAGTGACTAAAATAACAACAACAATAGCTAATTAACAAATGTTGTGAAAGTTCCAGGTGACGGCAAAAGGATTCATTTGGGGATATATATATACATTTTCCCCCAAATTCCCCTACCATCTAGGTTGCCATGTAACACTGAGCAGAGTTCCCTGTGCTACACAGTAGGAATTTGTTGGTTATCCATTTTAAATACAGACACAAACACATAGGAATATATGCTCTACACATCAGACTTTGATGTGTAAGTTGTAAGGGCAGGTGTAACAGGTCACCCCATTCTTAAATAAGACAGATGACTCGATTCACTTATTCCAACGTGAAAGCAGGGCGGCAGGATGAAAAAGGCCCAGGAAGGCAGGCAGGAGCCATGCTGTGTGCGCCTGGCCCTGGTCGAATGCTGCGCTTGGGGGCAAATCACGTGACCACTCCAGGTCTCTTTAATGCGATGGAAACCTTGTGATTCAAGGTTGATTTTAGAATAGTCTCTATGCTTTTGTTTATAGAATAGAAGGATCAGAGCTAAAATCTCCAGAAGAAAATTTTTAGTCAACAAGCAGTGCTTAAATTCCTTAATTATTTATGTAAGGTACCCTGGGAGAAACCAGGCTGTGTTTAACACAGTCACTCCTCCAGGCAGCCTTCCAGGGGAGAGCAAATGAAACAAGCACTCTGCTTCACTAAAAGGCAAAGAGACTTAAGAATAGCTTCAAGACAGATTTTCAGCTTCATGGACAAGGCAGTTTTGAGGCTAGGGCTTCAATTATAGGTGAAGATTGACCTATCCGAAACAAAAAACAATGGATTCAGGAAAAGATAGAAATGTGAAATATGGCTTAAAAAAAGCTAAGTAAGTTTGCCCAGAATATTGGAAATGAAGATCATAGTGGGAGATAAGGTTTTAAAGGTTTCGTAGAATCAAATTTGAAATAAAAGTCATCAGGCCTTCCCTGCTGGTCTAATGGTTAAAACTCTGTGTTTCCAAAGCAGGGGGCCTGGTTTCCCTCCCTGGTCGGGGAACTAAGATCCCACATTTCATGAGGCCAAAAATAATAATAATTAAAATAAAATAAAAATAGGCATGGCAGCCACGGTAGCAGGTGTCACCGTTGGTCGAGTCCGTGTTAACCATCCAGTCCTGTGCAGCCTGGGCTCCTGTGTCATTTCTCATCAGCTTATTACCCTAGTAGGCTGGTACGTATGACCCCCTTCCCTTCCCCTCTATTGAGTCTTGAGGAACCTGTGGCTCATAAAGGAAAAGTCTGTAGCATGGTTATCTGGTTGCCTTCTACCTAGTCGGTAGAAGAGCAGAACTTTAGATTCAAGAGCTCTGTTTTCAAAAGCCCATCCTCTTTCAAATCTATCAGATTTCTATAGTGGAAGCTTGGAGCCTTAGCATTTTTTGCTTATTGCATCGACATTAGTGAAGTGAAAGGCACTCAGTCGTGTCCGACTCTTTGCGACCTATGGACTGTGTAGTCCATGGGATTCTCCAGGCCAGAATCCTGGAGTGGGCAGCCTTTCCCTTCTCCAGGGGATCTTCCCAGCCCAGGTCTCCTGCATTGCAGACTGATTCTTTACCAGCTGAGCCACAAAGGTAACCACAAAAAATGTTTAGGCATGAGAGCAATGTTTTGGCCTCTGTTTTGGGAGATAAATCAGAATTGGAGGAGATGAAGCATGGTCCTCAAAGGGCTTTGGCGGGATTCCCAAGATGGAGGTAACAGAACTTGAACTGGGGTGTGGTCTTGGAGATTTCTAAAGGAAGGTGGAAGGCAGCAATATTGTATTGCAAGAATCAATAAAATCTTAGAAATAACTGGATGGGAGGTGGAGAAGCAAGGGAGAGTCAGGTGAGAGAGGAGCTATTCTCAACTGATTGGCTTGACCTTCTCAATTCTGATCGTCTACACCCCACAGGAGTAGCTAATGGTGTACCGGGGCTGGGGGGGTGTAATACCTCTGGATCTGAACTTCAGTTTTACTGAAATCTTGCTGTGGGGAGATAACATTTTTGCAAAAAAGTAAACACATATTTTATGGGGTGAAATTCAAAATTGCCATACATGTTTAAGACAAGGCAGAGTCTACAAAGACATCTCGGACTTAAGCCGTGTGGGAGACACCTAAGTTCTGAGGGAAGGTGCTCACATTTTCCTGTCATTTGGGGAAGTGGGTGATGGAGGAGCTTGAAAACATTGTCGTGAACTCAGCTCGAAGGCAGTTTGTATTCCTCCCAACATTATGTCTGACAACAGCAACTGATGTCCTTACATGCCTTCCTCCCTGCCCTGGCTTAGAGGTGTTTCTTGCAGTGCTCATGGCCAGCGTGCTTCTTACTGAAGAACCCCCTGCCACATAGACAGCTGTCTGTGCTTTCTTTTACTTTGTTAAATTGGAGTATGATTGCTTTACAATGCTGTTAGTTTCTGCTGTACAATGAAATTAACCAACTGTATGTATTATAGCCCCTCCCTCTCGGACCGTCCCTCCCATCCATCCAACCCTTCCAGGTCATCCCAGAGCACTGAGCTGTGCTCCCTAGGCTTTATAGCAGGTCCCCACTAGCTCCTGCTTTACGCATGGTAGCGTATATGTCAGTCCCAAAACTGCCACTTCGTCCCACCCTCCCCTTCTTGCCCCCGACCGGGTCCACACGTCTGCTCTCCACGTCTGCATCTCTGTTCTTGCCCTGGAAATAGGTTCATCTGTACCATTTTTCTATATTCCACATATATGCATTAATAGACAATGTTTGTTCTTCTCTTTCTGACTTCACTTTGTATGACAGACTCTGGGTCCATCCATGTCTCTACAAATAACCCAGTTCATTCTTCGCTGTGACTGAGCTGTGTCCCATTGTATACACAGACCACATCTTTTCTCTCCACCCTCTGTTAAGCGGCATGTAGGGTGTCTCCGTGAGCTGGGTTTGGTAAACAGTGCTGCAGTGAGCATGGGGGTACACATGTCATTTTGAGTTACATCCTTGCTTTAAGGTCCACCTTAAACCTGCTGGGACTTGAATTCACAAGCTCGTTTGGAAGGAAGGCGGGTGAAGAATAAATGTCCATATCGAAAACAAAAACCAAAACAAACACGAAGCAAGTCCCTGGATTGTGCTTTCATTTGCATTAATGTGTAAAGTTATTTATTTTTAAAGTTTTTCTTTTCCTCTGTTGGTTCACTTGAACTTTTATTCGACTTTTATTAGTTTTGCGTTTCATACTAGAGTCTCCTGCAGCAAATACTTGAGTGGGTTGCCAGCTAGCAAGGGGCAGAAGTCATTTTCTTTCCTGTAGCGTAGCCCAGTATTTTGACTAATTGGAGGCTGGATTTTAGCCTGAGAACCAGAGGAGAATGCCTCTCAGATGAAACGGGCAAATCACTTCCCTAGGAAAGAAATAGCAAAAGACAGATTTTTCCCCAAATTCTTATAATCCCAGCTGGCCATTATTAAAATTAGGAAAAACCTTTTCACCCCATGTCCACACATTCAAAAGACTGTGTTTACAAAGGAAACATTAAACTTACTGACCATTGAAAAATCAGATGAATGAGTCGAATATGAAAATTCTCCCAAAATATCTCTTCATGCTTACTCTGCTTACTCTGAGGGGGTCCCGACCCATTTGGAGACCTCCTACTTCGTTAATTATATGGTCACACTGAGGACTGGTCAGCACCGTTGTGGGCAGAGTTATATTTAGGCCTGTCCTTTCCTATGAATCGCAGAGATCTTGGTCAGCCTGGGTGAGGAGGGTGGGGCGTGGAGGGTTAAAATCCTTATTTCCCCCAGCCTCCAAAGCAGTTTCTTCCTGTTTCTTCCTTTTGCCGGGGATGGCCAGGCATCAGTTTCCTGAACCAACACCCTCCTGGACGTATTTAGCACTGGCACGAGCTGCCAGAGCTCCCTGTCCAGGCCCATGTGGGTTGGAGCTTTCCGAGAAAACCCAGTGCAGGTTCTTGGGCTTCGGCGTAGCTCACGGAGACCGCCTGCGGTGCAAGACTCGGGCAAAGGCATGCCTGAGCTGTCTCAGTCCTGGGACATGCAGCTACCCTTCAGCTCGTAGAAGGCCTCTCGGCAGCCGTTGCAATTTGGAAATGAGATTATTTGCAAAGATCCTCCTGCCCCATCTCTTCTCTGAAGGTAGACATTTCCCCACATTCTCAAGGTGCTCAGATCTCATTCTCTCATCTTCCCTCAGAAGTGAAAAATATTTTTTTAAAGTAAAGACTGCTTTGTGGGCATTATTTTTTCTTTCTTTTCTCTTTTTTTGCTAATTAATCATTGATTTATTTGGCTGCACCAAGTCTTAGCTGTGGCATGTGGGATCCAGTTCCCTGACCAGGGATCAAACGTTGAGTCCCCTGCTCTGGGAGTCCAGAGTCTTAGCCACTGGACCACCAGGGAGGTCCCAGCATTACTTTTTTCATTTCTCCTTAGATGTGAAATAAATTATTTAGTGTGAGACATTTAAATGTCTTTCATCTTGAGTCTGGGCCAATGAGGCGATTCTTCGCAAGCAGTTATGACAGAAAGAGATTTCCTTTCTTCCCATCCTGGGATCACCCGGAACGGTTTTTTTCACTCTCACCCCCTTCTTCCTTCCTGTCCTTCTTCCTGTCCCAGGAGCTGTAGTAAACGTTATTCTTTTTGTGTACCAATGAAGAAAAGGAGGCCGAGAGTTTAGAGAGCTTGAGCAAGGTCTCCCAGGCAGGAAGCGGTACTGCATTTGCAACCCCGGCCTCTTGGGCCCCAAAGTGCCAGGTGTATTCGCTGAGCGGCTCAATTGATATGAGTCGAGTCAAACTTACTGCAGTCTCAATCGGTTGCAGTCTAATAGGTGACGTCATCAATCTAGCATATTCTTCAGAAGCTCCAGGGGTGCACACACGTCGTGTGCATTGAGTACAAGCTCTGCACCCCCCGGGGGAGGCCGAGGCGCCCCAGTCCTCCTGCGCTCTGCTCCTCGCTTCAATTCGGCCTCGGGCGAGAGAGAAATGACTGATTTCTCCAGGGCCTTGCGCTCTCCCGATCTTGATTTCTGTTCTGAAGACCCATTGAATCAAACGTCCTCTTGCACCACACCTCGCTTTTATTCGGTCCAGCTAACTGCTGCTGAAAATGTTTCAACAGCCGAGGGCCGGTATTTGTGGTGCGTTGTGGCAGGGATGTGGGAGCCGCGGAGAATCCAAGGAGGAAGAAAACACCTTGGCTTTGGGTGCAGGAGTTCGCAGAGGTCGTGTGTGGACTTGGACCAAACAGTGTTGGAGAAACACCTTTGGAAAATTCTGACTCTGATTGTCTTTCCTTTCCGTGGCAGAGCTCAGAGGACGAGTCGAAATGGGTGGAAGAGCTTCTCAAGATGCACACAGCCCGGGTGCGGGACATCGAGCATCTCACCAGCCTGGACTTCTTCCGCAAGACCAGCCGCAGCTACCCGGAAATTCTGACCCTAAAGACGTACCTACAGACGTATGAGAGCGAGATCTAGCCTCCGGTCCTCTGCGCTGCAGGCTTATCAACTGGTGTATATTTTTATATTGTTTTTGTATTTATTAATTTGAAACCAGGACATTAAAAAAAAAAAGCTAGTATTTTAATCCTGTACCAAATCTGACATCTTACGCCTGAATGACTCCACTGTTCTCCTCTAATGCTTGATTCAGGTAGTCCTGTGTTTTGAGTAGAGCTTGTGATAATTACTGCCCCTTGCATTTTTAGTGGAAGCTTCCAAATGGTGCTGCATAGGCCCTATTTGCATTGAGGAAATCTCAATCTTCTGAAGCACAGTTGCCACATTTAGTCCCGTACTGTATTAAAATACTGATTTTGTAAAGTTGCATTCATTTATTGTTAATTATGACAGACATATTTAAACCTTATAGACCAATATAGACCAATCTTAAATATAATAAATCACACATTCAGTTTTTTTTCCTGGTTTTATTCGGCCTTTGTTTCATAGAAATTAGAGGGTTTGTTTCTAGTGAATTTCATGCATGAAAAGGATACATTTCTTGTATTGGGCCCTCTTCCTAGTTGGATATAGTTTACATAGACAAAGGGACGTCCTTAATAGTCCACCATGTGGCTTGAATGAGGTAGAGGATGTATTGATACATATCTGTGGGATATCAGAAGGACAGAGGGAGAAGGGAACCAGAACTCCTGAATATCTTCTCTCACCTATCTACTTTAAAAAATATTTTGAATGTTGGAGGAACAGGTTCCTTTGATCAAGTTGTTTCAAAGCTTTTATTGGACTTAACTGAAAGTGTACTAAGCATATATTCTGTATAAGTATCAACCTAAGAACCAGGAAGGATATAAAGAGAAATAAGACACTGAGATGATATATAGGCATAAAAGTATATTTAACAAATCAAGGTAGAGAATAATGAACGTTAAGTGAGCAGTGTTAGGATAACACAATATGACAGAAGGGTTTGCATGATAGATGGGGTGATTTTTGATGGAGCCAATTGTGGCCATAAAAAATAATGAAGCACAAAGTGAGGAAGTCATTCAGAGATTTTCTGTCCTTCTGATTGTATATGGATGAAGATGCATCTCAGTACTGCCATATTTCTAACAGTTAATAATCTTCTCTCAAAAAAAAAAAACAATAGCAGTTAAATTTTCCTTTAAAAATAAATTTGCTTAAGAGAACATCCCTAGTGGTCCACTGGCTAAGACTCCGTGCTCCCAATGCAGAGGGCCTACGTTAGATCCTGGTCAGGGCACTAGATTCTACACGCCCAAACTAAAAGGTAAAATACCACACGCCCCAACGAAGGTCAAAGGTCCTGCGTTCCACAGCTAAGACCGGGGACAGCCAAAGAAATAAATATTTAAAACATTTGTTTCCTTAAGAAGGAAGTTGTGTTAAGAAGTACATAACAGAAGCAGGAAGTGGGGATATGGGAGAAATCATGAACGTGGTATGAGGAAGACCGATGTTTGGGAAACACAGCTACAGGGACGCACTGGAAGAAGCGCCCTGGTAATGCTGATGGCAGCTGAGTTTATCCACCAACCACTATGCGCCACGCACATCTCTGGCCCTTCATATGCTCAGGAACGACTTTATGGAAAAGGGAAGAGGTGAAGGTGGGGATGGGCACGGCTGGAATTGGGCTTTGGAGTTTGGGGTAAATAGGGTGGGAGTGAAACCATAGGCAATTATTACTCAAATCCATTTCACCTGCCTTCACAAATCAAGGTCATCAAAACACTTGCATGTCCTCCTAGCGGCATGTAGCCTAAACAATAAGATGTTTGCCCAGGTGGTTTCCCAGGAAGTTGGAGTCAGCTGTGTCTAATTTGCGCTGAGCTGGTTAAGACTGGATAGGACCCCCAACCCTCCAACTGGGCATGCACGAACGCCTACGCTCAGTGACTTTCTGACGTCACAGAGCCGGAAGTTCCCCTTGCAGGTTGTGCTCTGCGCCTCCCGGTTTTCAATGTGCCGAGGCCTGTCGCTTAATCACACCTGCACAGAGGACGATGGCTACTGCGCCTTCTTCCATCACCTCTCCCGGTGATCTTCCTGCTCCCCAACCCCAGAGCACCCTGCCTTTTCATGTTTTTGTCCCGTAAACACCCCGATCTCCTTGCCTTCTGGGAGATGGATCTGACATGTCTCTTCACTTTGTTGCCTTTCAAATAAATCATCTCTCTGCTGTAAACCTCAGTGTCTCAGCATTTTAACCTGCCACCCATCAGGCAAAACATATCTGGTTTGGCAACAGAAGTGCGGTAGAGATTAATTGGTATATCACTCACTGTGTAGTATCATGTCTTGGTTAACTGACCATCTACTACATGCCAGGACCTAGACTTGCGTTGAGGATGAAACTAAGATAAACATGGCTCCTCACAGAACTTGCACTTTAGTGTTGCCAACAAAGGTCCGTCTAGTCAAGGCTATGGTTTTTCCTGTGGTCATGTATGGATGTGAGAGTTGGACTGTGAAGAAAGCTGAGCACCGAAGAATTGATGCTTTTGAACTGTGGTGTTGGAGAAGACTCTTGAGAGTCCCTTGGACTGCAAGGAGAGCCAACCAGTCCATGCTAAAGGGGATCAGCCCTGGGTGTTCTTTGGAAGGAATGATGCTAAAGCTGCAACTCCAGTACTTCGGCCACCTCATGTGAAGAGTTGACTCATTGGAAAAGACTCTGATGCTGGGAGGGATTAGGGCAGGAGGAGAAGGGGATGACAGAGGATGAGATGGCTGGATGGCATCACCGACTCGATGGACGTGAATCTGAGTGAACTCTGGGAGTTGGTGATGGACAGGGAGGCCTGGCGTGCTGCGATTCATAGGGTCGCAAAGAGTCGAACACAACTGAGCAACTGAACTGAACTGAACTGAACTGGGAGAACAAGAGCCATTCAAAAACCACAGGGCTTCGTTGTGATAGGTGCAGTGAGAGAATCAAACAGGTGCTGAGGGGCAAGGGGGTGGAAAGAGAAGTGGCTTCAATGACAATACAGCCAACACTTGAGGATGTGAAAAGCTGCCTCAAGAGCAGAGATAAGGAAGAGGCTGGTCAGGGACTGGGGAATTCTCAACCGGGAAGTACACACCCTGGCCTGTTGCTTTTGCCTGAGAGGTCTCGCAACAGGAAAGGCTGATAAGGGATATGGTCCTGCCCCAAGAAGTCCGCCTACAGACTTTGGGAGGGGCCCAAACAGGGAGAAGTCATCAGCCTTCCGGAGTCCTTCTCATTGGAATCCATGAGATGGAGAAGGCACTGGCACCCCACTGCAGTGCTCTCGCATGGAAAATCGCATGGACCAAGGAGCCTCGTGGGCTGCAGTCCATGGGGTCTCGAAGACTCGGACACGACTGAGCGACTTCCCTTTCACTTTTCACTTTCCTGCATTGGAGAAGGAAACGGCAACCCGCTCCAGTGTTCTTGCCTGGAGAATCCCAGGGACGGGGGAGCCTGGTGGGCTGCCGTCTATGGGGTCGCACAGAGTCGGACACAGCTGAAGCGACTTAGCAGCAGCAAACAGAGAAATCATCAGCCTTCCAGGGTCCTTCTCCCTGAAACCCACGAGAAGGATGAGCAAGGTGCCTGCTGCCAGGAAGGATGCTGAGTCAGAACGGTTGGCCAAAGGCAACCGGAAGCTACCCCCACTCCGGTAAAACCCCCGCCTTGGGGGCCCCAGGGCAGAGCAGTTCTCCTGGCTCTCTCATCCTGCCCTTCTCCACCCAGGGGCCCCTTCCCAGTAAAATCTTTTGCTTGGTCAGCGCGTGTGTCTCCTTGGAAAATTCATTTCTGAGCGTTAGACAGGAGCCCGCCGTCAGGCCCTGGTGGGAGTTCCCCTTCCTGCAACACTCGGACTAGGGTGAGAAAGACTTTGGCATGCGTGAGGGTCTGAAAGAAAACAGGTGTGCCCAGACACGACGGTGGGGTTGTCAGGGAACAGGTCAGCAGATCCTTGTGGGGACCGTTGAGGGGTCTAAGTGCAAGGAAAGTAATTGAGAAGTCACAGGCCGAGGTATGACAGGGTTCCATTTAAGATTTCAGTATATTGGCCTGGATATGCGGTAATTATATAGCCTCCTCTCAATGTCATTCCACAAAATGCAACTGATACTAGAGAGTGCACCCATTTCGGTGCAATAATTCTGCACTAACTTTCCCAACAGCGGCATTGCAAGATAGAAGGGTCCGTTCCATTTTTAAGAACTATTTGCTAGCTCTTTGCATAGCTAGACTTGCACTTCCCCTCAGATTGAACTCTTCTCAAAATAGACTATACCTGAGGCTTTGGGGGTGAGCAGTTAGCAAATTTAGTTGAGTACTGCCCCTCTATTTTTAATCCTTAGGTCAAGTCTTTCTTTCTCATAAGTAAACTGCATACCGACCACTGTGTATTTCAGGGGAGCGGTTTTGCCGATAAACACATGTCATTAATTGGGGGGTTATTTATGAAAGGCTCTGAACGGACAGGGACTCTATTAAAATGAGGTCTGGAAGATTATTTTAAATTGGGGATATTTTTTAAATTTTTTTTATTTTGAGACCTTGGTCCATTCATACTTTCATTGAGCAAGTTGCCAACTGCTTGCTAGCATGGTGGTCCTGTTTTAGCAGATACGTTCAGAAACTGCCTCTCTAAAACGAGCTCACTGTAAACAGGGTGAACCAGGAAAGCGGCCACAGAGTTTCTCAAGGGCAAAAACATTCTGAATTGTTCTTAAGAGAGTTGACTTTAAAAAAAAGAATCTCTGCACAAAAGCAGGGTTTGGTGTCCACTGGGTTTGCCTAGATTCCGGCCCGTTCCGCCTCTTTTTGGGAAGGGCTGCTGTGGACCGAGGATGTTCCTCCCTCCAGCTGTCTCTCTCTAGCTCTTTGCTGAGTCAGGTCAGGGCCGCCTTGTGGGTGGGAAGTGGTGAAGGCGACAGGAATTCTCCCATGAGGGGAGGGATTGTCCAGGGCCGTGAGGAACAAGATCGAGCTGTTTGAGCTTGGAGCCTAGGGTGAGCAGGGGGCCGGGAAAGGGTCACCAGGAGCGGCAGGAGCTCCAACCTGGGTCAAATTTCTAGGAAGCGTCTGTCCTTGATCCATCCTGTCCCATCCGTGTCCCCACCCCAGGCAGGACGTCTAGTTTCGGATGGAATGTGAAGGTGGACGTGGTGCCCTGGCCCTGTGAAGCTTTGCCGTCCGGCTCTTGGGAGCAGGCAAAGCTCCAACCCCTATGTGAGCTCTGGGCTCTGTTCCCACTAATTCCTTCACGGGGTTCTTTTCCTTCCTTTGGGTGGAAACTCAGGTGCTATTAATGTTCAACTGAATACTTGAGACACTTGGCAGTGTTCTTTATGCAAAAATGCCTAAGAAGTATTTTAACTTTAAAAGCCTTAAGGTATATTGGGTCACGCTCATGCATGCTAAGTGATTTCAGTAGTGTCTGACTCTCCATGACCCCATGGACTGTAGCCCACCAGGATCCTCTGGTCATGGGATTCTCCAGGCAAGAATACTGCAGGGGGTTGCCATGCCCTCCTCCAGGGCCTCTTCCCTACCCAGGGTCAAACCCAGGCCTCTTATGTCTCCTGTATTGGCAAGCGTGTTCTTTACCACTAGCGCCTCCTGGGAAGCCCATATTGGATCACACATACGTGTTAAAATAGAGTTACAATGTAAAATGCCTTTAGTGAGAATAATAAGGAAGACTAGTTCTACCTTAATATGGAAGTTGCAATGGCACCCCACTCCAGTGCTCTTGCCTGGAAAATCCCGTGGACGGAGGAGCCTGGTAGGCTGCAGTCCATGGGGTCGAAAAGGGTCAGACACGACTGAAGCGACTTAGCAGCAGCAGCAGCAGCAGAAGCTAATACAATATTGTAAAGCAACTATCCAGCAATAAAAATTAATTAATAAAAAAGAAAATTTAGGGAAAATCTCTTATAGGCATGATTTTAATTTAATGTAATGAAATGGTAATGCATAGATTTTTATCATGCAATAAGATGTTTTTGCATCTATACATAATTTTGAACTACATATGAAAAAATACAGTAACTCAAATTAATTTATTTATAACATATGATCAATGGCATTATATTTCCTGGCTGTTAAAATTGTATTTTATAGTGTTAATAACAAATGTAGAAAAAAGTATTTCCTTAAAAATAAAATAAAATATATATTTAGTACATAAAAGTAGCTTTGGGGGTGGAAAGGAGGGGAAAAGTTGGCAGATAAATGTGTGTGCCTGCGTGCTTAGTCCCTTCAGTTGTGTCTGACTCTATGTGAACCCATGGACTGTAGCCCGCCAGGCTTCTCTGTCCCTAGGACTCTTCAGGCAAGAACACTGGAGTGGGTTGCCATTCCATTCGCCAAGGGATCTTCTAGACCCAGGGATCGAACCCGGGTCTCCTGCATTGCAGGCAGATTCTTTGCCATCTGATCCACCAGGGAAGCCTGACAGGTAAATAGCAGATTCAATACAGAAACAGAAAAAGGGATAATAAGCATAATTCAGAGGCTTTTAATTCTGGCAATTAGGGAGAAGATGGGGCCGAAACCTCAAAATTCTCAGAAAAGGAACAGGTGGAAAGATGCTGGCGGAACAAGAAGATAATACGTTATTAATTCATAAGGGCTGAAATGGAAGCGTGAACAAGCCATCTTGGTGAAAGTGATCAGGAAGCAGGCAGAGAAGGAGACCCAAGAACAGGAAAAATCTACACGCCTGGTATGTAGGTGTCAGATAATATAATACGCGTGGCCCCATGACCCCTGAAAAGCATGCAGACTGGGCAAAACCAAGAGAGAGGAAGAATGCCAGCATTTCAGGGCAGAGACGGCAAGGCTGCGTTAGGCCGTGGGCACACTCTGGAGATCCGCGGGCACATGGTTTCAGGCAACCTTAAGCCTAGTATTTCTCATCTGTAAAAGGGTGATGAGGGACCTGCTCGGTGGTGGTGAAGGCTCCATGCTTCCAATTCAGGGGACCCAGGTTCGTCCCTGGTTGGGAGCTACAATCCCACATGCCTCGCGGTGCAGCCAAAAAAAAGAAAAAGAGAAAAAGTGATGACAATAACTCTTTACAGCGTCAGCAAAAGAATTGTGGCAGGAAACCTCACTGAAATATAAATTGATACCTTTTCCCTCCATTTTTAACACCACTTCCCAGCAAGGAAGGCATCCCCTCTTAAAGTGTTTTCTTGGCTTCAGGGCTTTTTGCAGAGTGGGTGTGGGGAGCAGCAGTAGTCTGTAATTAATGGATTTCCTGTCTTTTGTGAAAACCTAAACCCATCGAAGAAGTGGGAAAAAAAAAGTCTTTAGTGTGCCAAGAGAGAAAGGGGCCTTTCCTGGGATTCAGGACAGAGAGAAGCCTGTGGGTCGGAGAGGTGACTATACCCCGGGAGGGTTTCCCTGGTGGCTCAGACGGTGAAGAATCCGCCTGCAGTGCAGGAGACCCGGGTTCGATCCCTGGGTCAGGAAGGTCTCCTGGAGAAGGAAATGGCAACCCACTCCAGTATTCTCGCCAGGAGAATCCCATGGACGGAGGAGCCTGGTGGCTGGAGTCCACGGGTCGCAAAGAGTCGGACAAGACGGAGCGACTAACACCTACACTCCAAGGTGTGCTGCGTGCTCCTTTTAGGGGCAGAGCCCTAGATCCCGGCTCCCTGACCTCGGCCTGGACATGGAAGGTTTCCAAGGGATTTCAAGGGACTTGAGGATGCACCGTGGAGGCACCCATGCCCTCTGCCCCTCTCCCATCGTTCCCCATTTACTAGAATCTGGAATAATCAGGGGTGGGGCAATGATTGGACTCTCCACAAAGACTGAATTAAAACGTGTAAGCCACGTAAGCTGGAGTTTAGATTAGAAGTGCAATTTATTTTGGGGAAATAGATTTAGGGAGTGAGCTACACTATAGACTAGCTACATTTGGAAAATGCTTAGCATCAGCTCGGTCTATGTCAAGTGTTCAAGAAAATTATCTAAATAAAGAGTGAAGGAAAGTCAGGAAGACAAAAAATCTTAACGCATGCATGTGGAATCTAGAGGAACAGATTTGCAGGGCAGGAAGAGATGTCTACGTAGACAGTGGAGTTATGGACATGGTGGGGGTGGGGGAGGGGTGTGCTGAACTGGGAGGTTGAGATTGACGTACATACACGACCACGCGTGAAAGAGAGAGCTAGTGAGGACCTGCCGTGTATGCGGAGAGCTCAGCTCCTGCTCGGAGACCACCCAGCTGCGTGGGATGGGGAGGGTGGGGAGGAGGGCCAAGGGGGAGGGGATGTATACGTATCCATAGAGCTGATTCCCCTCCTCACACAGCAGAAACCAACACAGCACTGTAAAGCAGCCAATGAAAACAAATGATCCAGGAATAAACATTTTCACGGAAGAAATATCTTGAAAGGTAGGGAGAGAATACAGAAAGAATGAGCAGTGTGAAACCCAAGGCCAGAGACATTTTCAAGACGGAGGAAGTGGTCAGTGATACCAAATGCCAGAGGGAAGTTAAGTTAGACAGGTATTTGAAAGCATGCATTTGAATTTTGCAATAAGGTGGCCATCCATGACCTTCTTGGAAGCACTTTCTTTTATGTATATATATATATATAAATTTATTTATTTTCATTGGAAGTTAATTACTTTACAATATTGTAGTGGTTTTGCCACACATTGACATGAATCTGCCACGCATGTTCTTTCAGCGAAGGGGTCTGAGAAACAGCCACACTGTCGGGAGGAGGAGAGAATGGAGACTGCGCTGGGAGCTGGCAGTGCAGACTGGCCCTTTGAAGTTCGGAAACAGCAGAAACAGAGGACAGTCGCAGAAGATGGGGAGAGCTAAGGGAGCCCTTTCTGCTATTTAGGATGGGAAAATGTCTCACAGGCTGTTGAGAGGATTCGATCATCCTGGAAAGGCACTCATGGGTAAAGCAACTGAATTAGAAACACATTCAACACTGAAAGCAATGGATGAATCCAGCTGTCATGGATTTGCCTTCAAATTCAAGAACTAATAGAATCATTTCTTGGGTCGTGTTAGCATAGAACATATGACGTACATCGCTCTTTGCAAAATGGTGGCCTGTAGGCTGCATACAGATTACTTTTGCTGTGCCCGTGGGATATTTTTTAAAAATTAGACGCCAAAGGTTTTTAACCTCTCCTGAAACATTGAGAATCTTTAACTTAGTCATTGTTCGTAGGCTATTGTTCCTGGCAACCCTCAGAGGAAGTCTATTTGGCAGCCCTTAGCAGCATTCCCAAGCATTTTCTAGAGCAGGGTTGGCCAAGGTTTTCCATAAAAGGCTTTGCCATTCGACCTCTAATTGCTCAGCTCCGCCACTGTAGCCTGAAGGCAGCTGTGGACAGCACAGACGCGAACGGGCTCTGCTTCGTTCTAATACACCCTCCTACTCCAGATGGGGTACCGCTTGCCATCTTTCACTGTGTTGGTACTTTTGTTTTTCATACTTGTCCTCCTGCATTAATTTAACTTGCTTGCCTTTACTTTTTTAAGTTTTTTATTACTGTTTAAATTTTATAGGTATACAGCCATTAGCAAGGTTGCGACAGTCTCAGGTGGACAGCAAAGGGACCGGGCCACACATACCCATGTATTCCGTCTCCCCCGAACTTCCCGCCCAGCCAGGCTGCCACAGAACATTGCACTTTGCTTGTCTTGAGACCCTTGATTCTGACTCCCATGTGGGCTGACCAGATGCCTTGGACTGAAGGACTTAATGCTGAAACCCAGAGAGTCTTGAGCAGCAATGGTGAACTGGTCATGCCTGATGTTTGCATTATGTTACATTTCTATTCTAACCTACTTTGCCATGGAAAACGCACCGTCATTTTCCTTAAGTAGTTTAAAAATCTTAGTAATCTTTGCTCTCTTTCTCTCTTGGGGCTTTGCTGTTTCAGTAATAACTCCAGCCAGTGTTCCGCTTTACTAAGTTTATCTCCTCCACTTCAAAAAGGGGGGATCTTGTCTTGTTCATCATTCCGTCCAGAGACATTTGCCGAGCGCCTCACAGAGATTTGATTATCACTGAAAGAAAGCTGGGTGGCTGGTGGGCCTTCCTCTCTCTTGATGCTCTCAGATAATGTCATCGTGGCTGCAAACCTCTAGGCTGAGATGAAGATAAACTGGTAGCTCAGCGGCCAGCATCCTGAAACGGGCGCTGTGCGGCCTGTGTGCGCTGAGAGCATTCACTGCGGGCCGCGGTGACACCCAGCCGGAGCGCCGCAGGCTCCGGCCCTGTTCTCCGCCTGGCAAAACTCAGCTGCTCCTCTGGTCAAAGGAGCCCTGTGCCTCTGCCGCCCGCTTTCACACCAACAGCAACGTGAGGAAATCTGCGACCTGAGGAAAGACCCCAGGGCGCGGAAAGCGAAGGAGGTTCAAGTTTGGACTCTATTCTAGTTCTCGGTCGTGTTTCTTTCCTGGAGGTTAGTTCATTTGTAAAATAGGGATGCTCTCATGTATCTCTTTGGGTGTTTATGAAAATTAGAGACAATTGTCGACTGAAAAAAAACGCAAAACCTCCACTTTGAGAATGTTTTCTGTGGAGCAGTTTCTGAGGACCCCAGTCCAGAGGACAGCCTCTAACACGGGTCTGAGGGGCTGCTCCGGAGAGACGGGAGGAGCCAAGAGACAACGGAAGTTTGGCAACAGAACCCAAGTGGTGGGAACACAGCAAGATTACTGTTGATTAGAGCAAACCAGACACCGCGAGCGGAGGACCCCGGCGCGGCTTTCCGTGCAGGAAGAGCCCAGGGTCCGGCTCACTGAAGCCGCTCTCCGGTACGCAGCGGAGCTCTCCGGGGCCAGCTCCTTGGTCTCCTTCGCCCGCCTGCGTGTCCTCCGGTGCAGGTCGGGGCGCGCAGGGACCTGGCTTGAGGGCCGCAGCAGCCCCTGTTACTGACACGGCGGTGCGGCCGCCCCGGACGCCGCGCTGGCTTCAGTGAGCATCTGGCACTTCCGGGGAACCCCAGGGTGTGGCAGCGGGGCTTCACGCCGAGCATATCCATACGCTGTAAATGTGTCGTGTTTCAGACACTGAGGGCAGCACTTCACAGGTGAAGCTGTATTTCACCCTCACAAAAATAACGCGATCCACTGTCCTGGGAACAAAGGTGTTCCTAGGATGCCGGGCTTTCAGCTCTAACACTTGGAACAGCCCCAAGCACCCTGGGACAAATGGGTCACCCAAAGCCCATCAGTTAAGTGTATTAGTGGACCCATTTTCCAGTGGAGGAAGCTAAAGTTGAGCGAGGTAGGGAACCTGCTGAAGATCACGTGTGTGGCAGAGCTGGGATCTCCAGCCACAGCTGCACAAGGTCCCATCCAGGGGCCTCCATCTGGCCCAAGGCGCTCTCCTCTCCTCCGGCTCCACCGGGCGGCAGAGAGCTGTCCTCAGTAGGGAGCTGGCCGAGCACTCAGTTTCACAGAAGCCTGGGATTTGCTGGGTGGGTGGGATGGGTTGAAGGAAGGCTTGTTTGAGTTCTCTCCTTTATCTAACACCTTCCCTGGTGGGGAAGCATTTTAACCTGGCGGTGGGGAGTGAGAGCGGAGGTGAAGTCTGATCTCTTTCCTCTTCTACACTTTTAGTAAGAGTGCAGAATAAGCTCAGTCCCTTAGGGGTCGCAGGAAATAGCTCTCTGTGGCTTGTACAAGTCCACACCGCATGCATCTGTGGACATAATAAGGAGTCCCGTAGCTCCACAGCTGGGGAAGCCGCTCGTTTCTCTGCATGTCAAGTCAGAAGTCTTACCCAAGAGATATAAACAGTTTACAGTCTGAATATAACAAAATGTCAGTTCATCTTTGACAATACGTGTACACGGCACCCACCCTCACCGTGACGAAAGTCCAAGTATTCTAGAGCAAAATGAACTCTCTTGTATTAAAAACTGTTTTGTTCCTGAGCAACATGTGTGTGCATGCTCAGTCGTTCCAGCCGTGTCCGACTGCCACCCCATGGACTGCAGCCCGCCAGGCTCCTCTGTCCACGGGATTCTCCGGCAAGAACTCCAGCGAGTGAGTTGCCGCGCCCTCCTCCAGGGGATCTTTCTGACCCAGGGATCGAACCTGAGGCTCCTGCATCTCCTGCACTGCAGGCAGATTCTTTACTGCTGAGTCATCAGGGAAGCCTTCCTGAGCAATATCTATTGACAATAATACTAATGAAAAGGTAATTGTCACAGGCCCATGAATGAGAATGCTCCATAGGTGAGTAATACCTGGGATTCCCTAATAAAAATGTGTCTTCCATTCATTTGTTGGACCCGAGACAGGCCAAACAAGAGTGATTTTGGGGGGCGAGCTCCAAAGAGTTGCAGCTCCCCGAGAAGCAGGGCCGGTGGAATGAGGAGGCATTTTCTACAGGCCCAAGAAGCAAAGCCAGCTGGGGACTGCAGCCTGGAGGATGGCCAGGTGAGGGGTGGGGGCCAGTGCTTTGGTATCAAGTAACTCTCTTGTGGAAAGAGGCTCCCTTCCGAGGTACCTTCTGCACGTCCCCAAGTCTTACTTTACAGTGCTTATTCTGCTGTCTTTATCAACAGGTATGTCAATGCGGCAGCTTTATTTTATTCAAGTATACCTCATTCACAGTGTTAGTTTCAGGTGTATGGCCAAAGGATTCGATTTATATAGAGAGAGAACAAACCTAAACAACGTATTAAAAAGCAGAGACATTACTTTGTCAGCAAAGGTCCCTCTAGTCAAAGCTACGGTTTTTCCTGTGGTCATGTATGGATGTGAGAGTTGGACCATAAAGAAGGCTGAGCGCTGAAGAACTGATGCTTTTGAATTGTGGTGTTGGAGAAGACTCTTGAGAGTCCCTTCAATGGCAAGGAGATCCAACCAGTCCATCCTAAAGGAGATCAGTCCTGGGTGTTTGCTGGAAGGACTGATGTTGAAGCTGAAACTCCAATACTTTGGCCACCTGATGTGGAGAGCCAACTCATTAGAAAAGACCCCGATGCTGGGGAAGATTGAAGGCAGAAGGAGAAGGGGACGACAGAGGATGAGATGGTTGGATGGCATCACCGACTCAATGGACACGAGTTTGAGAAAACTCCGGGAGTTGGTGATGGACAGGGAGGCCTGGCGTGCTGCAGTCCATGGGGTCGCAAAGAGTCGGACACGACTGAGCCACTGAACTGGACTGAGCTGGCAGGACACAGAGGGCATGCTCACAGGGGAAGATGGAAGAGAGTTAAGAGAAGGCACAGTTTGCAGGGGTTGAGGCAAACCAGCTAGAGGTAGTGGCACACCCTGGTACGGGGAATTACTGCCCTTTGGTCTTTTGAGCCAAGAAAAGGAGAGGTTTCTGGAACCTGGAGAAAGAGCTATAGTTGTGGAGATGGTTCTCAAGTAGTGGCTGTGACCTTCGGAAGAAGGGTGCAGCATGTCAGACCCGTGGCCTGGAAGGAGAGGCCCGAGAGAGACACACAGTGACACTGTCTCCCTCCCGCTCGGGCCTCCCCTTGGCCCAACCCAGTCGGAGGCTGGAAGAAGAAGGAGCTTGTTGGTCAGTCCGCAGTGCCCTGCTGAACCACACGGCAGTTCAAAAGCATCAGTTCTTCAGCACTCAGCCTTCTTTATAGTCCAACTCTCACATCCATACATGACTACTGGAAAAACCATAGCTTTGACCAGATAGACCTTTGTTGGCAAAGTAACATCTCTGCTTTTTAATATGCTGTCTAGGTTGGCCATATTTGGCAGAGACCAACACAATTCTGTAAAGCAATTATCCTTTGATTAAAAAATAAATTAATTTTTAAGAAAGAATCTTATAATTTTGAGTTTCTAACACGGACTCAATGGACATGAGTCTGAGTGAACTCCGGGAGATGGTGATGGACAGGGAGGCCTGGCGTGCTGCGATTCATGGGGTCGCAAAGAGTCGGACACGACTGAGCGACTGAACTGAACTGAACTGAATCTTTCCTTCCCTCTCCACCCCTAATTTCTGAATCCATCTCAGTTCAGATACAGAATTCTTACTGTGCCCTTCACCAGTAGTTTATTCCAAAGTCGAGATTATTCACTCCCATCGTGGTACTCCCATTGCTGTCTAACCAAGTAAGAGATAACAATTATCTCTACGTTCTTTACTGAGTGGATTGCCACTGGTTCCTCTCTGGCTGGGTTAGAAAATATTTGGCTCATAATCTCTGTTATTTGTGAGTGCGTTCCTGGTATCTAAGAACTTGATAATGTCAGAGGAACAGATGGATGTTAGGATGAGGAGTTTCAAACGATTCTCAGAGGGAGGGAAGGATCGTCAAATTACTATCCTTAACCAAAGACTTCCCTGATGGCTCAGACGGTAAAAGCTTCTGCCTACGAAGCAGGAGACCCAGGTTCGATCCCTGGGTCTCGAAGATCCTCTGGAGCAGGAAATGGCAACCCACACCAGTATTCTCGCCTGAAAAATCCCATGGATGCAGGAGCCTGGCAGGCTACAGTCCGTGGGGTTGCAGAGTCGGAAACGACTGAGCGACTTCACAACCAAAGCTAATATAGATGGCTCTTGGCTTTGTGCTGCCCCAGCCACTGCCTATGGCTGGGCCTAAACCCGTCTCTCCTCACCTGTCCCCCGACCTCTACTCTGCATCTCCTTCCCTGGTTGGCTGTTTGAAGAGACTTGAGTAACCCAGCAAGATGGACTGACTTCTAGACCTCAATGACATCTTGTCTTTGCAATCATTTAGCTTTGCAAGCAAATAAATTGAAGGCCTTCTGGACACCAAAGTTCTTGCATGTAGCTTTAAATTATATAAATTCTTATAAGTGTCTTTGCATCTGACTACAGGTAAGATATTTTGTCCCTCAGGGATTTTTTTTTTTCTTCTTAATCTTCTCTCAAGTAAAAAGTCTGGACCAGACTTTACTATCACTTGAAAACTTTCAAGCAGCCTCTCTGGTTTCAGTCTTCCTGTCCGTGACCATTGACTCGCTCGCTAATTAGCAATGTGACACTTTGCAAAAGTCACTTTGCTGAGCCTCACTTTCCTGTCTGTAAAATACGATAAGGCACAGCCTTGGTAGAATCATTGTCAGAACAATATAATTCAGATAAACCTGGCATGAAAATTAGCTATGTTTATTATAGAAAAACTCAGTTACATAAACTAGATTTTATTTAGTTGTGTTGATCTTTTCAGAAGTCATCAGAATATAGAGATCATTACAAAGTCTCAGTAAACTGTGAGGGCCACTTGCAGTGTTTGGCTGCTGGGATCGGCTGCGCCCCTCTTTTGAGAGCAGCACTCCAATCTCCTTCTAAGAAACCACCTCTCGGGACTTCCCTGGTGGTCCAGTGAGTAAGAGTCTGCGCTTCCACTGCAGGGGTCAAGGGTTCGATCCTTGGTCAGGGAACCAAGATCCCACATGCTGAGAGGCACTGCCAAAAAAAAAAAAAGAAAACTTTCTTACCCATCTCTGATTTCATATGGTTTGAATGACAAGGATCCATTCCAGTTTCACAGGCAGATTACTCGGATCTGACCAATTATAGATGTGTTTTTCCTTGGGTTCATGAGTGATTCTGAATGGCATGTGACCTCATTAGGACATTCCTTCAGCTGGAATGTCCTGAAAGGAGATGCTTCTTCCCAGAAAACTGGACCCCAGGAGGATGTGAAGCTGGACCATGATAGTCTTCTTTCTTCCAGGAGGAGCTGTCACTCCAAGTAGAAGGTCACAGGTGGCCTCAGAACAAGGTAGAGAGACACCCCGGGTTCCTTGCCTCAGCCAAGCATCAGTTCAGTTCAGTCGCTCAGTCATGTTCGACTCTTTGCGACCCCATGAATCACAGCACGCCAGGCCTCCCTGTCCATCACCAACTCCCTGAGTTCACTCAGACTCATGTCCATCGAGTCAGTGATGCCATCCAGCCATCTCATCCTCTGTCGTCCCCTTCTCCTCCTGCCCCCAATCCCTCCCAGCATCAGAGTCTTTTCCAATGAGTCAACTCTTCGCATGAGCATGCAGGTAGACATTTCTGCCAATCTTTTCAGTAACATGGGTCAGCATATGCCTTTCTTGCTTCAGTTAGTTTGAGCTTGAATTTGATATGTAATTGACGGAATGCTGACTCACCCAGGAGCTGGTCTTGTCTTCCTTCTGTGAATTAGGGTTTATGAACCCATTCAAAACTCAGAAAGCAATCATAACCACACGCACCTCTCCCAACCCTACCGTCATCAGCCTCGTTGTTTCAAAGGTCTTGCTTCAACTTCTTTTTTGCCACACAAGCACCTTCACCAATCCATCTCCTCTGCACCCCACCTGGTCGCCGCGCTCCTCACTAGCTGCCTCTGGCCTAGCCTTGGCTCCCTTGTGAATGTTGGCTGGTCCTCGGCAGATTCTAAGCTGGCCACTGGCACCTCTTCAGTGCTGTAATGAACAAGTACCGAACCAATAGTCACCTATTGACTGGTTCTGTCTCATTCTTTCTCAGTGACAAAAATTTGAGTGTCCTGATCCTGTCTGAGGTTAGGAGAAAGAAAAGAAAGAAAGTGAAGTCTCTCAGTTGTGTCCGACTCTTTGTGATCCCATGGACTGTAGCCCACCAGGCTCCTTCGTCCATGGGATTTTCCAGGCAAGGATACTGGAGTGGGTTGCCATTTCCTTCTCCAGGGGGTCATCCTGACCCAGGGATTGAACAGGGTCTCCCGCACTGCGGGCAGACGCTTACCGTCTGAGCCAGGTTAGGAGAGACCTCGTTTGTTTACTTTTTGAGAAGCCATGAGCCAGCTCTAATTCAGCTGAGTTAGATGAGCAAGGGAGGCAGCTGCAGAGGCCTCCACTGTTAACGGTGGGCTCCTGGCTTGCAGAGGCTGGAGAGGGCAAAGGAGAGAGAGTGTGGTTTGATTGCAGTGTAATTTTCTTCCCTCTGGGAGCGTTTCAAGCGAATTCTACCAATGTCAGGGAAGCAATGACTCATCAAACAGTGGGGTGTTCATTTCGGGAAAGGGAGGGGACGTCCCTGCTTTGGGGCTCACGGACGGCTCTGCACTAAGGTAAGAGCTCGTGGCCCCGGTGGGACTGACACGTTGGCAGGCATCCCTGCTCGTTGCTGAGCTGGGGAGAGGCGCCGTGTGCCCCGGATTTCAGGGCTGGGCTGGCGCCCTTGCAGTCAGAGAAGGCCGAGGCCGAGCCTTCCCGCGGGCACGCCTGCTGCGTCTCCGGGGGCCACGCGCCGGGCCCGAGGGCAGAGAGCGGACAGTCGCGCCCGCCGGCCCCCGGCGTGGGCGAGGCGAGGCGAGGGGCGCGTCTGGGCAGAGGCGGCCGCCGGGGGACGCCTCCCCGCCGCAGCCCTTCTCCCCTCCGCCTGCCGCCCGGGGGTGAGGCAGCCCCGCTGCTGACGGAGCGGGCCGCGGGCCGCGAGCGGAGACGGCCGCGAGAGCCGCGGCCCCGCACACGCCGGCGGCCTCGCGAGCAGGCGCCGCCCTGCGCGTGCGGTGCGCGCGGGGCCGCCCCGGGCTGCCTGCCCCGGCCCGCGCCCTGCGGGTCTGCAGCGAAGACGGCGCTCTGTGGCCGCCCCCGCGGCCTCCCGAGGGCCTGCGGCCTCCCGCGCAGTCTGCGTCCTTGTTCGCCGCCAAGATGGGGACGAGGTGCTTGCAGACACTTGCGCACGTTCGGTGATGGTGAGGGGTGTTCGCCGTGCACGGCGGTCCGAGGGCCTCGTCCGCCTCTTCTCGGGGTCCTGGCCGTGGGACTCAGGCAAAGTGGGCGGCGGGCCGTCGTCGGCAGCCGCGCCAGACGCCGCCCCGAGGACGCGGCGCGGCCCTGCGACCGGGCCCTCGGCTTCCGGCCTGGGTTGCAGCTCTGGGTGCCCCGCCGAGGGCCAGCCGCCACCGCCCGCTTGCGAAGAGGGCGCCTCGGTGCCAGTCCCCAGACCCACCCCGCCTCCGCGCTGCTTGTTTCTTCTCACGTTGTTCTGGCAAAACCCTAACCTTATTTTAGCGCTTCCTTCGTGGGTCGGATGGAAAAGAATCCGCCTGCAATGCGGGAGAGCCGGGTTCAGTCCTGGGCTCAGGAAGACCTGCTGGAGAAGGGAATGGCTACCCACTCCAGGATCCTTTGGAGAAGGCGATGGCACCCCACTCCAGTACTCTTGCCTGGAAAATCCCATGGGTGGAGGAGCCTGATGGGCTGCAGTCCATGGGGTCGCAAAGAGTCGGACACGACTGAGCGACTTCCCTTTCACTTTTCATTTTCATGCATTGGAGAAGGAAATGACATCCCACTCCAGTGTTCTTGCCTGGAGAATCCTAGGGACCGGGGAGCCTGGTGGGCTGCCGTCTATGGGATCGCCCAGAGTTCGACTCGACTGAAGGGATTTAGCAACAGCAGCCGGGATCCTTGCTGGGGGAATCCCAGGGAGAGAGGAGCCTGGTAGGTTACCAGCCAGGGGGTTGCAAAGACTCGGACAGGACTGAGCGGCTAACACACACCCTTACTCTCTGCTTTTCTAACACACACATTTGTTCTCTGCTTTTCCAGATCTTTGCCTGAGTAGGCCGGTGAAGGCCGCACAGTAGGGCGTAGTGGAATCACGGGAAGTTGGTGATTGCACAGTTCTGTGGGCCTCCACGCGGCGCTCAGCTCTCTCTGTGCAGGGACCATCACCCTGTCCCAACCTCAGTTTAAGCTCCCACCCTCTGAACAGCTCAGTGTCCCCTCCTTCCTGCACAGGAAGTTGAGGCCATCAGACGGCAAGTTCTTTAAGCTCAGCCGAGTGAGTATGCGCCTGTCTCCAGAGTGAAGGCCGTCTCCACCTCCTCTTCCATTTCTGGGGTGGTCCCTCCCCTCAGGGCAACCCCTCCTCCTGCGCTTCAGACTCCACGCTTCTCTGTCTTCACGGGGGCCTTACATTATTAATGAGCCCTCTCAGCTGGATCTTTCCATAAATACTTAAACACACGGCTCTCTTCAATCTGTGAAAAAAAAAATTCCCCTCATGTTACACCTGTGTCCTCTTACAGCTTCTTCTGTTTTTCCTCCAAACAGCCTTCTAATCCTTTCCAATTTTCAGGGCTAAACGTCTCAGAGGCCTGTCTGCACCTGGGGCTCCGTTTCCTCTCCGCCCCACCGGCTCCCACCTCTCACGCCTCCAGCCGCAGTCGTGAGATCACAGTGACCTCCATGCCGTCTAATCCAAAGGCCGCTCCTTCACTCCCCGCCTCGGGCAGGCTTTCCCACCGCGGATCCCGGCCGTCTTCATGGAAACTCCAAGTTCCTGCGCCTTCCTGGACGTCTCCCTCCATCTCTGGCTGAGTCTTCCTTCTCTTCGCAACATCTTTCCCCTCCCAACCCTCCATCACAGTTTCTCGAGGCTTTAGGGGACCAGCTTCCGTGCTGGTCCAGTGGTCAGGACCCTGCACGTCCTCAGCAGGGGGTGCAGGTGTGTCAGCTGGGCAGGAAACCAAGGTCCCACATGCAGCAGTGTGGCTACAAAGAAAAAAAGAAAGTTTTCTCAAGGGTCAGCCTTGGGCCCTCTTCTCTCCCTTTCTCTACTTTCTCTCAAGCATCTCCTTGAGGCCACGGCTGTCAAAACTGCCTCGTCGGGGATGGCTTAACCTGCACTCTCCAGTGCAGATCCCCCGGAGTCTCACGCGTGTGTGTCCCTCTCTGTTCACCGTGACCTCCTGCACGTTCCAAGGCTGCCTCGGGCGGTCGTCTGTGTGAAGAGCTCTGGAGGCAGGAGTTCCGGTTTCAGCGCTGCCTCCGCCTTTAGATTTGACTCCGGCAAGCTACTTTACTAAGCTTGAGGGACTAGGTTATTATTAGCCTGGGCTTCTGTGATTTTTGTGTGATTTTGAAGCTAAAACCTTACAGATTGGTGAGTTTTCAGTAGGCAAACCTGAGTAGGCAGGCTTAGAGGACACATGAGCAAGGCCATAGAGATAACAAAAATGCCTAACTATTTAGGCACACAGGGAACTTGGAGTGTGAGGGCAGAAATAGGCTGAAGAATGTCAGTTAGAACAGTGCATTTTTTGCTGTGTATCTAGGAGACAATATTAGATGAATGGAGTAAGATGGTTGGAGGCAGACTTAAGATAACTTTGGTAGAAATAGAAAATGGATCTGAGAGGTGTAAGACTAGTATATGAAAAACTTATTTGAAGAAGATAGAGCAAAAGGTGATGGAAGGCCCAAGGTGGGTACTGAAAGCAGTGAAGTCGTAACCGTGGTGGTCCAGCAGTTAAGACTCCTAGCGTCCAGTGCAGGGGACATAGGTTCTATCCCTGATCGGGCAGCTGAGATGCCACATGGTGCACAGCGCTGCCCAAAAAAAAGCAGTGACGAAACGGGCCTCGGAGGAAGAGCCGCTAAGAGGGCAGGCAAAAGTGTTTGGTATCTGGGGGATGATTCGATTGGAGAATCGTTTATTCAACAAATATTTTAAACACCTATTTTGTGCCAAATACAATATGGATATTGGCGTCCAAAGATGAAAAGACCTGATCATTGATTTCCAGGAAATATGTTAATTAATAATTACAGAGAATATGGTACAAGTCAGAATGGGCACATGTTCAAGGAACAGTTAAATCATAGAGAAGTTTTATGTCTTTCTGGGTGAATAAGGATAAACATCATGGAGGAAGTATTTGATCAAAGATTGAAAGAATGAACTAAGAAGGTGATTAGGTAAAAGCAGAATATTCAAGACCAAGGCTCAAGTCTTACCCATTTTTATATTCCTAGAGCCCATTTTGTAGTGTGCAGAAAATAGAAGGACCATAAAATTCTGGGGTCTAGCAGAAGATGGCTACAAAGGGAGGTGGAAGATGATGAAGCAGTGAAAGAGAGGAAGGAAACGAAGACCCTTCAGAGGCTGAACTTAGAGACCGTGTGGTGTCTTCCACATCCTGAATGGTACTATGTCAGCTTGAAGGAGCTGATTCTGCCTTTGAAGTTTGCCAGCCTACAATTAAGAGTTCAGCCATCAGGAGAATCCAATTCAATAAACAGAATTACAAATTTTTATTTTAATTACATTCAGAAGCTTTAAAGGACAATTATACTTTGGGCCAAGGGACAGGCCACAAATTTAAAAGAGTCAGAAGTCTTGATATTTTCTGGAATCTTTTTGCTCATCTTTAATTGAAAGGATATTTACTTTTCAAGCCAGTTTTCAGGTCAATCCCGTTATGCTTCTCTGTGACACATACTCTCATTTCACCTTGGCAGATTGGTTTCATTAGAAATAATCCATGGTGGGGGTAATGTTAACATAATATTGCTTCTAAACTCGGCACAGTTTGATGAAAGATTTGGATGTACTTGGTGGGTTGCCGTTCCAATTCCAGACGTTTCGCTGGCATTCCCTGAGAGTCTGCCAGTAGCAGGGGATGACAGCTAAATGGGCTTTTCATGCTCTGAATGTGGCCGTGGAGACTCAGTCCTATGACTCTCTTTAAAAGCCTTGGGGAATTGATGATTGAGAGGCCCTGAGCTCCTCTGAGAAATGTTGTTTCAAATGAGTGCTTGCCAATTCCAAACTTACCAGTTAAAACTGGAAGATGAATTAGGTCATCTCTCACATTTATGCATTGTTTAATCCAATTTGCAGTGTTAGGTCACATACATTATCCCATTGGATCTTCATAGTCACTCTGGGTTGTAGTCAAGAATGGTCTTACTTTTTCCATTTTATGGATTTTACAGATGAGGACTGGGTTGAAAGAGAGTAACTTGTTTGTTCGTATTTGCAAAGATAATTAAATGTTTATGAGGTCTGGGAATCAACTTGGTCAGTTTATTCCCAGTCTAGGGCTTATTATACTTAACCAGGTAGTTTTACTTGGTAAGACTTTTAAATTTATTCATTGAATGAATGACAACCCAGTCTTTGCAGCAGATAATGTCCATACCACAGGTTTAAGCAGGCACGTATAATGAAGATAGAAAAGGTACTAAAGACCATGACTTTGTTCTTCAAGCCTTGGCCTCTGGTGCATCTTTGTGTTAAGCACAATGATGGCTTTACTGATTCATTCGTTAGTCTGACTCATCATACATTTGAGCTTCCCAGGTGGCGCTGTTGGTGGAGAATCCGCCTGCCGATGCAGGAGACATTAGAGACAGGTTTGATCCCTGAGTTGGGAAGATCCCCTGGAGGAGGGCATGGCAACCCACTCCAGGGTTCTTGCCTGGAGACTCCCATAGACAGAGGAGCCTGGCGGGCTACAGTTCATGGGATTACAGAGTCAGACATAACTGAAGCAACTTAGCAGGCATGCACACGTCATACATATACCAAGTTATCTCTTCCTGAAGTGTACAAAGAGTACTCTAGAAAGAAGACAGAATGACCGCAGGAATCTTTCACGAGTAAAAGTTCCATTTCATTAAGAATTTGCCTTATCCGCTTCACAGTACAAAGGAAGATTAGTCTTAAACTTTTTGACATTCACATTAATTGCATCTCAAGTGCTTTGGTAGAAGCACTACTGACCCGGGTTTCTGTGCCTGCCACAGTGGCTCTTCGAGGGAGAGCAATCTGACTCCCCCCCTCGTCATCCGCTGCCAGAGAGCTCACCATTGTTAGAGTGCTTTGGTTTCTCCTCTTGCAAAGGTGTTGTTCTCAAAGGGCTCACAATGGTTGTTGGCTGATACAAGCTTGGACGTGAGCAGCAGGCTCCGCTAGAATCAGCTCTTCCTCTGTAAGCACTGGGCCTTGGCCTTGACCCTGGACTTATCTGTGCTCTGTCTTTGTGAGCCCTTTTCGAAGGCCTTTGTGGGACTTAAGTTGACATCATTCCAATCTATCAGAGAGAGTTTGATGTTGACCATCACAGTGGAAGTTGTTGAAGCATCTACCACCGAAGTGGGCTTCCCAGGTGGTGCTAGTGGTAAAGAACTCACCTGCCAATCCAGGAGAGGCAGGTTCGATCCCTGGGTCAGGAAGATCCCCTGGAGAAGGAAATGGCAACCTGCTCCAGAACTCTTGCCTGGAAAATTCCATGGATAGAGGAGCCTGGTGGGCTACTGTCGATAGGGTTGCAAAGAGTCGGACACAACTGAGCGAGTGAGCACACACACCACCTGTGTATCCCAAAGTCCATGAAGCTCCATGCAAACCTCACCATCTAATCACAGACATGCTGTGTCTTTGGCACAGCAAAGACCATCTGGAGGGGCTTTTGGCAAATACCTCCAAATGGTTCCCGTTAACTCTTGTCTTATCTTTGCATATCTAAGAGAGGTATTTTGGATAATTCTTTGTGGAACCAAGAAGTCGAGAGGATATGTCCTTTACATATTTTACCTAACAAAACCAGGAACAAATCCATGATTTCCTTTCAAGGCAACTTGATATAACAGTGTCCCAGACTATTGAAAAGGTTGAAAGCCTTAGTGTGACTTAAATATTTAGGTAAGCCTTCTATACCGAAGTAGAACTTTGTCCTGACATTTGAATACTAAATGTATCTAAGAAAGAATTCTAAGAAATTATATAGAAATATTGAATTTATGAACATTTGACTTGTAAATCTCTGTTCGAGCTACCCCTCACTCTGCTATGAGAGAAAGGGAGAAAAATATCTTCTGCTAGAATGTCTAATAAGGGGATAAAAGGACAAAGATGAGGTGGCAGAAAAGACAAAGAGCTCTGAGTCAGAGGAGGATAAAAAGGCTGAACTGCATGTTGACACTAATTTCAGGGTTGGTCTGCGGCTGACGTGAAAATGCTGGAGTCAATGGACTAAAGAAAGAACTGCCGTGAATTAGAGGTTATCAGGACAGCTGCAGTGGGGCTGAGCACTCGGTGGCGAGGGCGTTCAAGTTCAGTGGCTTTGGGGCCATCAAGCCCTGATCATCAATGCTCATTGCACCCTGCATCGTTGGGGCCATGAGCGCTCTGTGGCGCCGACCTGAGAGGTGGCTCTGGTGCGACTCTGATTATGTTTTGCCTCCTTTTACTCCATTTGGAGCGTCATTTTCCAACTTTTCTGTTAATCTGTGAGCTACCAATTTCCTCCCAAGAAATCATTGCTTTTGCTTAAGTTATTCAGTGGTACTTTCTGTCCTTTGTAAGCAAGAAGCTTGGCAAGTGCAGATCCTGGAACCGGTAGTATCCGCAGGTGTATTTTAGGACAATGTGAGAACTGTGGGCTCCTTGAATCGATTAGAATGAAGAACAATGGAAGTTCCGCTCAGATTTGGTCTTGAGCATCCAGAGCTCATGGTGCACAGTTGAGAGTCTGCTGATGAAGCTTGTCAGTCTGGGATAAAACGCATATCAAAAGCAAGATTTGGTGGACTGAGTCATTTCATGCCCTGGGGTGCGATGAAGACTCCCAGAATTTGAGAACTATTGGCTGAGGTGTGTATCACGTGGTGTCTCAGCAGAAAGGAGATGGCACACTCAAATAGGAGGAAAGTCTAACAAAGGGCTTATTAGACTATTGTGAGCAGGGCTGAGGGAAATCAACCAGGGGCCGTGCAGCAGCGAAGGGATGTGACCTGCAAGGTCCTCACAGCCCCTGCGCCTGAAAGAGTGAGAGGGAGGAGAGGTCACCAGGGCCCCAGACAGCTGTCGGTGCAGCACAGGTTTAGAGTGAGAGCAACTGTGGACTTTGGGAAAAGGGTCCAGCCGCTGCCTTCTGTCGTGGCAGGCTGCAGACCAGGAGGTAGAGCCTCCCTTATCTTTCTCAATCCGAGTCTCCCCCTCAGGCATCCCAGGGGCCGCAGCCAACCTGAAGCCGCAAGGCTGAGGTCACCTGGTTGATGCAGAACCTGAAGATGGCTTTTAGGGGCAAAGAGGGAGGAAGTAAATGGAATGTCAATCAAGGCGGACAAACAGAGGCTGTTCTGCACGGGGCGGCTACTTCTAATGGCACTAGAGAGAGCTTTCAAGAGATTAGCCAACTAATTCCTACATTCTTGGCTCAAGGAACAGCCTGAAAGAAAGGTATTTTCTATGGCTATGGAAAAGAATATCTTATCTCTCAGAGGTTTAGGATGGGGATGGCCCCAAACCAAACAGGTTTGTTCCAAGGTTTGACATATCACAGAATCAGCTTAATTCAAAGTTTGTTAGACTTCTTCTCAAGTTAGAAGAAATGAAATAGGATGGGACCTCCATGAATTAGAATGGGACCCTGTGAAAGAATTCAGTGTCTACACTCGCAACTGCAGTGAGCCTTCACGGCCAGCTCAAATGGTTCACCCCTTTCCAAGACTGCTGTTGAACTTCATGACCGCGTCTCTAACTCTTGCAGAAGTCATTTCCTCCCGGGTCCTCTCTACCAGGCTTACTGACTGACTGACTGTTAAACACTTGCTCCTATAATATCTGGGCTGTGTATGTGTGTTCAGTCATGTCCGATTCTTTTTGACCTCATGGACTGTAGCCCTCCAGGCTCCTCTTATCCATGGAATTTCCCCTTCAAGAATGCTGGAGCAGGTTGCCGTTTCCTACTCCAGGGGATCTTCCCCACCCAGGGATAGAACCTGCCTCTCTTGCATTGGCAAGCAGATTCTTTACCACTGTGCCACTGGGAAAGCCCATGTATTTTTATTATCCCCATGAAAATTTGAGTATAGTGAAATACCCCACGTTTATACACTTTCTATCTTACAAACTTTCTAGTTTCTCAAATTCTTCTAATAGTGAAAAGTATATTTCATTCAAAGTCAAAATAGAAGATAACACCAATGATTTTTAGACTGTCAATTCCAAAGGTTGAAAGGTGAGCTAGAGTGTAATGGGGACAGAAGCATCCAGAGGCTTGCTGTGGACAGTGAGGGAGCTGAGTGGGAGGCAGCTGCTCACTTCAGCAGGAAGTCTGAGAGACGCAGGAGAGGCGTTGCAAACACTGCCGCTTGGCGTCTCCTCAACCCCATGACCAGCACGGGATCAAGTGCAACTATCAGGCTGGGGGCAAAGGTGTTTACGGGGTTTTTCCCTAGAGGTGACCTGGGGAAGGGGTGTGTAGCACCCGGATTCAAAGAGGAAAAGGAAAAAAAGAGGCCCTACGAATAAAGAGTAGAGCTTGAGGGCACAGCTCTTTCCTAAATGTATGGCCCCTTTCTAAGTTGAGCGAGTGAGTAGGAGGGCCTAATTCTTCATGTGCTGTCGTGACATCTTTGAGCCTCACATGTGCGTGCTCGGTCATGACCGACTCTTTGCAACATCAGGGACTGTAGCCCACCAGGCTCCTCTGTCCATGGAATTCTCCAGGCAAGAGTATGGGAGTGGGTTGCCATTTCCTTCTCCAGAGAATATCTGGGTTGGAGACATTTAAAAAATTAAATCTGAGAAAAGAATTTTATACTCCAAAAGTATTATAAGAATTTACTAACTTATGTGGACAAAAATCTAAGATATGTGTGCAGGAATGGACTCTGAGGGTGTTGGGTTAAAACTGGAAGAAGATCGTTTTATTTCAGGCTGAGTTTTTGGAAACTGGTCCATTTTCAGTTTCTGTTGGGTTCATTGTGCATGTTTAAACATCAGGGAGTGGTTCTAATTTTTTTTCACTTGGTTGACTGAAATCTGGACCTACATGAAAAAGATGCCAGTTTCACTGTAGAGATGGAATCTAAAGACTTTAAAGATGGGAGGGTTGAGATGGATGAATTATGTATGACTCACCTACCCATTGCTTAACCAGGGTCCCCAAAGGGCCTGCACTGCAGCTTGACTCTGCCCTTTGTCTACACTGCTTCCTTCCCCACCTTTCCACAGATGCTGATCCAAGGCATCTCTTAAATAAGTATACTGAAATTTAAATGCCATCTCAGAGTTTACTTCTCAAAGAACCCAACCTGTAACATCAGCTATATGCGTGTGCTAAGTTGCTCAGTCATGTCTGACTCTTTGCAACCCTATGGACTGTACAGCCCACCAGGCTCCTTTGTCCATGGGACTCTCCAGGCAAGAGTACTGGAGTTGGATGCCATGCCCTCCTTCAGGGGATCTTCCTGACCCAGGGATTGAACCCGTGTCTCTTATGTCTCCTGCACTGGCAGGCCGGTTCTTCACTACTAGTGCCCCCTGGGAAGCCCAGCATCAGCTGTAGCCTCATCTCAATTACGAAAATGAGGAATGTAACATCAAGCCATATTTCTTACCTTGCAGTGCGTGTGTGTGCACGTCATTACCTGCTTCCTCTATCTCATTTTCATGCGTGTGTACACACCATATATTGTCAGGTAATGACTGACTTATTTGGCTGTGCTGAGTCTTAGTTGCAGCATGTGGGATTTCGTTCCCTGACCAGGGATTGAACCTGGAGCCCCTGCATTGAGAGTTTGGAGTCTTAGCCACTGGACAACCAGGGAAGTCCTGAGTAATGACCTCTCTTCTAGTCAAAGTGGAAGAATATCAGGAAGGCGTAAGATCCGGAACCTGGGGCTCGCGACAGGACCCAACAAGATGTTGTTTTGCTCCCATCAGACGACTCTGAGAGTCTGGTTGTCTTGAGAAGCATTTCACTGTATTTACAGGAGCAATGCTTTCAAAAATGTTAAGAAGCAAAGAAGGATCTGGGGAGACTTTAGTCAGAATGGAGGATGTCGTGAATGTTAAGTCATTCTGACTGCCCAGAACCTAAAGATGTCCTTTGCATTTTGGAGAAAGTCCTGAGAGGTGGGAGGTTACTCTCGCTACAGAACTGGAAGCAGTGGGCTATTCTCTTTTTAGCTTTGCTCGAGTAGCTGAACCCAAATAGGAAAAGGAGTCCATCAAGGCTGTATATTGTCACCCTGCTTATTTAACTTCTATGCAGAGTACATCATGAGAGATGCTGGGCTGGAAGAAGCACAAGCTGGAATCAAGATTGCCGGGAGAAATACCAATAACCTCAGATATGCAGATGACACCACCCTTATGGCAGAAAGTGAAGAGGAGCTAAAAAGCCTCTTGATGAAAGTGAAAGGGGAGAGTGAAAAAGTTGGCTTAAAGCTCAACATTCAGAAAATGGAGATCATGGCATCTGGTCCCATCACTTCATGGCAAATAGATGGGGAAACAGTGGAAACAGTGTCAGACTATTTTGGGGGGCTCCAAAATCACTGCAGATGGTGACTGTAGCCATGAAATTTAAAGATGCTTACTCCTTGGACGAAAAGTTATGACCAACCTAGATAGCATATTCAAAAGCAGAGACATTACTTTGCCAACAAAGGTCCATCTAGTCAAGGCTATGGTTTTTCCAGTGGTCATGTATGGATGTGAGAGTTGGACTATAAAGAAAGCTGAGCGCTGAAGAATTAATGCTCTGAAGAATTGAGGGACCTTCTGTCCTTCTCTGGGCTGGACTCTGCTCCTTGTGGTCTCTACTCTCTGCTTTCCTTGTTTATCTATGACACCGGCACATTTTGCGTTGGCAGGGATACATCCCAGATACCCCCGCTGCCTAGAAGTGAACAAAACCCTGATTTTATTCACAAGTGATTACCAGCAAACTGGAGAACAGCTGCTTCATGGGCTTGGACTGGTGTCTGAGCGAGCGGTGCAGAGCCATCTGAAAGGCCCCCTCCTTGTTCCATAGCAGCTGAAACACTGGCAGCAACAGAGAAGTGTGTTGGATCCCACAGTTAGAAACTCTGGATTGTGGACCATCTCCCGTCAGAGCAGTCCTCTAGGTTACTCATTCGGATGCACTGTCAAAGCTGTGCGCCTGACCTGTGGCTGCCACAGCAATGGCAAGAAAAGAGATTACTGGTGAGCCCAGACAGGCTGCCAAGGCTAGCACAAGCAGTTATCCATTTCTTCTTGACATTCTCATCGCAACAAGTAAGTCGTAAGTCTCCTCTTATTTAAATGGCAGATGTTAGAGAGTGTTATATTTGTTTAGGTAAACCTATAAAAGGGCAGAGTTAACCCACAGCATCTGGAAAGCAGGCTATAGGTTAATCCCTTCGGATTCAGGAAGGGATTGAGGAAGGAAGTCTGGGAAGTAAAGAGCACCCTAGGGACCAAAAATTAACAGAGCAGAGCCCTGCTTGCAGGCTGAGGTCAGGGCACTGTTAGAGAAACACTCCCTTCTGCGATGGACTAAATGTTTGTGCCCCCTTCACCTCCCTTTCCAAATTCACATGTTGAGCCCTCATCCCCTAGATGATGGGACTCGGAGGTGGGAAACGTGGGAGGTAATATGGTCATGAGCGCTGAGTCCTCACAAATGAGATTCGTGCCCTTTTAAAAAGAGACGTGGCGGCTGCCCCAGCGGTCCAGTGGCTAAGACTCCACTGCAGAGCCATAGCTTGGATCTCTGGTCAGGGAACTAAGACCCTACATGCCACACGGGAGAGCCAAAAATAAAGGCGAGAGACTTGACAGAGCTCGGTCTCTCTTTGCCGTGTGAGCAGACAGTCAGAGGACGTCATCTGCAACCCAGGAGCAGGGTTTTTACCAGGATGAGACGGCTGGATGGCATCACCGACTCGATGGTCGTGAGTCTGAGTGAACTCTGGGAGTTGGTGGTGGACGGGGAGGCCTGGCGGGCTGCGATTCATGGGGTCCTGAAGAGTCAGACACGATTGAGCTGAACTGACTGAGATTAGCAGCACTTTGCTCTTGGACCTCATGGCTTCTGGCACTGTGAGGGATAAAGGCTTGCTGATTACGCCACCCAGTCCATGTTATTCTGTTGCAGCAGCCTGATCGGATGAAGAGTAAGACCATTTCCAAATAGAAAGGCAACTGTGTCTCTTGATGAAGTAGGAAATCATTCAGTAAGGCTAATAATCATAACAGTGGCTTGTATCTCATACACATCTGAACTAACGCACTAGACACTGAGAAAGCACATCATCTTAAGAGAGCTTCAGAGAGAACCTCTGTCATACTGCTTGTTAAAAGTTATCGATTACCTGCTCTTTGCCCGCCACCGCAGACATTTTCTCAGTTCATCCTGTCAGCCATGCTTGGTGGAAGTGCTTATTGTGTCCATTTTAGAGATGAGGCTTGGAGAAGATTAAGGCACTCTTCAAAGTCTTTTTCTGCGTGCCAGGATGCCAGAACCCAGCTTTGTCTGATTTCAAAGGCCAGGCTGTTTTAACTGTTTTGACTAGAGTTGGAATAAGATATTCATAAAACATCTGCCCACAAGATAGGCATGTTAGTCTGCTCAAGGCTCATCCCTGTCTTTTTGAGGTTAACAACAACCAGTGTGTGTTTTGTTTTTAACCACATGTCCCTGGGTACCATTGTCAGATTCAGAACCCCAGGCGGCCCTGAAATTTGATCCTACCCAGTGTGGGATCTTTCATATTCTCCTGTTTTGGCCTCATGATTTACCTAAAGCACATCAATCCAGTTTAGTCTGGAACAAGTTCTAAAAGAAAGCACATTACTTGACATGCTCGGGGAAGAGAGGAGAAGGGAGTCAGGGTGGAAATGAACTTTGTTTGTGAGAGTGCTGTGCTTTGTCACAAGGACCAGGGTCACGTGGTACTTTCAAAGAACCCAAACAACTAAACCACCGCATGCAGAGTGGTTTTAAAGACATACGGTTCGAATCACCCTCATTCCATGGAGCAACAGAAATAGGAGCCGAAAATGACCTGCTTGGCCAGCCTGTCCTTCCGGAGTGTTTTCAGATGGTTCTCTGACGAGGCTGAGTGAGGGCTCTTGGGTTTGATGAGCTCAGTGTTGGGGGAACCTCGTTTGCTTCCTCTGTGAGTCGGCCACCTAACTGTTCTTACTGCTTGGAGATTTTCCCAGCCCCAAGCCAAAGCTTTCCTGTGCTGCCCTTCATCTCATTGTCCGGGATACTCATGGGCCTCTGACTCATCCTTTTGTCTCTGGCAGGTTCCATCCTTCGCAGAGGCTGGCGTGTCACACTCAGGGTGTTCCCCTAACGCTTGACTTCTCCCAGTACCCATCGGCAAGTCATGCTCTCCCAAGATCAGGAAGCTCAGGCATGAAGGCCAGAGATGCTTTGCAACACGAGTGGCCTTGGGAGGTGGTGGAGAGCTTAGCCAAGTTTCCCTAGGTCTTCTTTTCATAGCTAATCTTTCTCAAACGTTGCCATTAATACACCCTTAATGGTACAGTCAAGTGAATGCATATCTCAAAGGGCTCTGCCCAAAGTAGCTTGTGATTTCTTCAACATGGCCTATTTGGTCTTACATTTTCACATCTTAAAGGTATTTGTGCTTTCTTTAATGAAAAAAAAAATGTTTTAAACACTAGCCAATGAAAATATTCCACTTTGCACTCTCTCCTACTTGAAACCCCAGCCCTGCAGAATCCTCAAGTAAAACTGTCATCATAGGAGGAAATTCCAGTGCAGTCCAGTGGTTCATGGAGAAGGGAATGGCAACCCACCCCAGTATTCTTGCCTGGAGAACTCCGTGGACAGAGGAGCCAGGCAGGCTGCAGTCCATGGGGTTGCAAAGAGTCCGACACAACTGTCACTCACTCGCTCTAGTGGTTAGAACTCCGTGCTTCCTCTCTGGGGGTTGCAGGTTCAATCCCCTGTCAGGGAGTTAAGACCCCGCACACCAAGTGCTGTGGGCCAAACAAATGAATTGGCATGGTAGAATGTGCTTATACTGAGTCTGGGACCTCAGAGCCCCCAGACATGTTATACAGAGAATACAAATTCCCATTTGAGAAGCAAAACTCTGAGAAGTACCAAGTGCCCATCAGGGCCACGTGTGCAGGGAAGGGTTTAGCATCTAGTGGGGTGAGAGAGCCGGTACTCCCAGAGCATGGAGGCACTCTGCTCTGGGTAAACGGGAGATGACCCCTGCCCTTCCTGAGCGCTGACAGTCTTCCTGTTTTCAGAGTCTGTGACCCCCGCTTCTGCCTTGGTTAAGGTTGAGGATCATAGCCTTTGTGCAGTTTTAAAGAGAAGGTATTTGTGAGACGGCCTGAGTCCTGCGGGCAGGGAATAAACGCGACTGGCCCTTCCTTCGTCTGGAGGAGTAGACAAGGAGAGAAGCGCTCTCGGAGCCTCCCTGTGGGTCCTCTCTCTTCCTGGCGTCGCCCTCGGGCGGCTCACTTGCTGGAACCGAAACCTTCCAGCTCGCAGGCTCCCCGCGCCTTCTCCCCTCTGGCCGCGTGTGACCACAGGTGGAAGGCCCTCCTCCGCCCGCTGCGGGGAACCGGGCCGCAGCCTCGGGGCAGCGCTGCGCCGGCGGGCGGGCCGCGGTCTCGGGTCTCTCTGATCCGCCTCTGACCGGGTCTCCGGAGCGCGTTCTCCTTCTGCGGAGCCCGAGGCCGCCCGCCAGCCCCGCAGCAACCCTAACCCTCACAGCCCTGCCCGCCAGGCCGAGCGGGCGGTGGGGCGGCCGTGTCCGCCGGCCCCACCCGCCCCCGGTCTGCCCCGGTGTGCGTTCGGGGCCTAACCTCCGCGCCACCCTAGTGGAAACAGCGTTTTCCTTTGTGTCGGCCCCTGGGTCTGGCGCTGCAGGCTCTCCCTGCGGGCGGCAGGCAGGGGGCGGCCCCCAGCCGCGGTCGCCGGCGTCCCATCGCAGGGGACCCCCTGTCGCAGGGCCAGGCTCGGGGCCGGGGACTCGGTCGTTGCGTCGCGCGGGCTCAGCGGCCGCGAGGCTCGGGCTCTGTCGCCCCGAGGTCCGCGGGGTCTTCCCGGCTCAGGGATCGAAACTGTGTCTCCTGGGTTGTCGGCGGATTTTATGTCGCTGAGCCCCCAGGGGAAGCCCTGCGTGACCCTCGTTCACCCTTTCTCGCGAGCGCAGGGCCAAGTCGGTGGGCTGGTCTTTGCATGATCTCTGTCAATCTCTGTATCTGTCGATCCATCCACCATCGATCATCTGTCTCTAGGACTTTAAAAGATCGGTCCAGGGTCTGAGGCCCCTCTGATGTCGATGCCCGAGGACACGTTTTTCACGAGCTGACGTGGAAGCCAGGTCCTCCCCTCTGGCCAAGGATGCCTCACGCTTAGTCCTGGCAGCTGGCGTGAGAGCGCCGGCTGGACTGGGCCAAGCACGGGCTTCGAGCTGCATCCCTGCGTCCCTGAGCGTGGAGCCCGTGGTGCGCAGCAGCGGGGAGCACGTTAGAATTCATCCCAGAGGCAGGGTGGCGGCACCGTGTGCATGGCCTCAGGAGAGGCAGCCAGGGCAGGCTGCTCGGAGGACAGGACCTCGGTGGGGACCCTGGGCCCCATCCTCTCTCTGCTCTTCCTTCTATTCTGGAGCTTGTTTCCTGGGCCTTCTCATCAGTTTCCTGAGCCAACCCCTGCCCTTCCAGAAATCCTGGTGTCCTTCAGTTAGCTGGAGTTTCGAGTGCTTGCATGCGAGAGCCCCCTCCGCCCAGCCCCACCGACCGGAAGCACACTGCTGCCGCCTGCTGGGTGGTCGTCTGGCGTCTGTAAGCGGGCGAGGGGGCCCGCGGGGCGCGGCGTGGCTGTGCCCGCCACGGCCCCCGCCGTGAGGGACTGCTCCCCAGAGGCTGCAGTGCTGGGCAGACCGTCGCCCGCTGCCCCGGGGGCTGAGAGCAGCGCTCACCTGGCCCGAGGCCGCGCCCAGCAGGCCCCCTCAGCGCTGGTCGGGGGCGCGTCTCCGCCCTGCTGGGAGCCACGCTGAAGGGCCAGACGCCCGCCCGCAGCCCCGGGAGGTTTGCTGAGCTTGGAGCTCCAGCCCTCCTGCCCAAGCTTGCCTCCATCCTCTCCCTGCACATCCGGGGCTGATCTTCAGAAACGCCTGTCAAAGCCCCTACATGCTGGTCTCCATGGCAGAGTCTACTTCCTGGGAAACTCAGCCTTTTATCACTCAATTGTTGGGGCCCCAGTGCAGTTGCTAAGGAGTAAGAAAACGTATCTGCTGAATAACTGACTGGTTCCTTTTAGAGAACGGAAGACCTTCCTTGTCTTGCCTAAAACTGATGTCCATATCTACTCTGGATCCATCTCTTTTCCCCTCGTCTTGCTTCTCTGTAGGCCTGTCTTCACCCTCTTTCTTACATACCCCGGACCCTCAGGCATGAGAGGATCTCAAGGCTTCGTCTTGGCCTTTGCTCTCTCGGTGGAGTCAGTCACCAACACGGACGGCAGGGTCCAAGGGCCGCTGACCTGTGTGTCTGTTACATTCCCAGCACCTGTCACCGTGCTTGGCATTTAGCAAGCACTCAATACATCATTTATCGACTGAAAAGCGGTATCTTCTACCTTTCTCTGTTGGAGAAAAGAAAGTTAGCCCAGTAGCAACATAGAAGATGTTTTGAAGAGGAGAAAGTTCAGTCTAAGCCTCTTGGGAGACCCATGTTTCCTTTCATAGTTAGTCTAACATTATTATTTCTTAGAGCCTTTCCTCAGTCATCAAGCGAGGCAAGGCCTCTTTACTTTTATTTTTATCCACATTAAAGTGCAAATAATTGGTGTGACTGAAGTGCTTTTCTCAAAGGGAAAAGCTATTTTAACAGATACCAGTAATACAAGATAAATGTGTAATGAATAATAATCATAAACATTTTCATGTTAGCTATGCGTATTTTGTTTGGCTTTGCAAAGGAGAACCACTTACATGATCTCATTTGTTGTATACAATCTATGAGGCCATTCCTTATTCTTTCCATTTTATAACGGATCAAACCGAAAGTCAGGGAATGTAACCTTCTGACCCCAAATTACACAGCTAGGAAATGGAGGATTATTGAAGCCATTTACAACTGTTTAATTGTAAACTGCATGCTCTATGTTTCATTTGATGCTGTTGAAGCTAAACCTAGAATTTCAGGCTTCTTTGGTTTGCCAGGTAGGGGCGGGTTGGTCAGACTCTACCTTCAGCAGTTTGTTGGGAGGACCTGTGTGTGTGTGTGTTCAGGCGTGTCCCACTCTTTGCGACCCTGTGGACTCTGGCCCACCAGGCGCCTCTGTCCATGGGATTCTTCAGGCAAGAGTACTGGAGTGGGTCGCCATGCCCTCCCTCAGGGGATCTTCCCGACCCAGGAATCGAACGTGCGTCTCTTGAATTGGCAGGCGGATTCTTTAGCAACTGTGCCACCTGACCTATTTATGAAAGCAAAGCCCTCATTCCTTTTTGTGATGACTCTTAGGAGAGAAGTCTCACTATCTAGCTGTCTAAATCTTTTCTGAAAGAACTCCTGGATGAGACAGAAGCTATATTCGTTTGGAGGGTATATCGTTCATAGGCTCCAGGGACAGCATTTGTCCTGAGAGTGCAGCAGTCAACTAAGGGAGAGACGGCACAGCCCAGTAAGACGAAGTTTCTACGTGTAACCGCTACTGATTCAGACTAGAAAAAGGTAGCTGACTTCTGTGATCGCAGAAGTCCTGTTATGAAGCTGTTTCTTTAAAGCAGAGGAAGGCAGAAGAGTCAGTTTGGGAAGAACCCAGTTGCACCCTGATAGCGATCTGGCCCCAGGCTCAAAGCATTTCTTTCTCTCCAAAGCCCGGTCCTACCCGCAGAGCCCTTCATGCTGGAGTGCCAACTGTGACTGTGCTATACTTTTCATTTGGAAACAAATCTTCCTTTCCAATTTTCCAAGCCTCTCTGTCTAACCATGTTCTTGGCACACCGTTTGATCACAGCTCAGACATTTTAACCTGCTTAAAATACTGTGGATGGATTTTCCAGGAAGGCTAACCTAGACTTGAAAACAATGTTTGAGCTTAAGGAGTAGCTTTCTTTTTTTTTTTCTTTTCTTTTTGCCCACTGTCCTGCACCTCAATAAACTGCCTAGAGTGTGTGTGTGTGCACGTGTGTGTGCACGTGTGTGTGTGTGTGGTTTGGGGACTGGAAAAGCCATTTCAGCTTATTGATGGGGAAGCAAAGTGCCTGAAAGATTTTGCCCTGCTCTGATTATTCACAGATGGGATAGGCAAACTCGTTATTGATAATGTGGAAGAATTGGCAAAGAGAGGAAGAAGCGCAGCGGTCAGCGTAGACTCTTTCTGCGGAGGTCCTGATGATACCTGGACACCCGCGCTCCGCGATCCCTCCTTCATCTCCTTGGCCTGGATCTTTAAGCACTCGGGTGCAGCTGCTGAGGTGGTTACTGTCGCGTGCCCTCCCTCTTTCTGGCTGTTATCTCTTGAGTGCTCACGGCCTGCTGGGCGCCGTGTTCAGCGATGTATGGAGAGCTCTGTGCTAAACCTTAGAGCCCAGAGAGGTGGCACTAGTTACCGTCTCCATGGCACGGAGGGGAATGCAGAGGTATGTCTGTGGTAAGAAATGTGTCTGATGGTGCCAAGGTTTTATTCAAACCCAAGAGCGTCTGACTCCAGAAGCTGCACTTCTTCTAACCATTCAACCAAGCTGCCTCCACCAAGAAGCCGCCGAAGGTGCTTGCTTCCGAGCAGGACTTTCCAAACGACCTCCAGATTCCGGCCATGAGGCCGTGACCTCCATGGCTTTCAGGAGAGCTGGGTAGGCCTCTCTCTTTGCAGGCCAAACACAGGGTGAAGCTCGGTGAACAGGGAGCCAAAAAGAAGATGGGTTTAACAAACTCAGACTCTCCCTGCCGCGGATGGTGAGGCTGGCTGAAGGCTGTGATGTTTATTAGCAGTGGAGACAAGGATCTGCTTTGCTGAAGAGTTTTACGATATACTAAGAGCTGTGCCTGTGGCTCACTTCTGAGAAAAGCAAATGCCAGGCGACAGGATATGAGTGAATAAAATGTGAAATCGGGTGGAGAGCACGTCCCAGCTCTGGTGGGTGTCATCCCTGAGAAAAACCATCGTGCTCTTTTCACGGCCTGGGTTTTGCTTCTTTTCCCCTTCCCTTAGTGGGGCGTGTTTGTTGCGCTGCTTTAAAAATGCCAGAGTTTTCTCAGTAAAACATGTAGAGGGAAATACAGCTTCAGCTTTTTCTTTCGCAATCTCGACTATGCAGATGGTGCGTGGGGGGAATACTTTTTAGGATGTTTTGGTTGCGTGAGCAGAAAAATAATAAAAATAGACAGATGTAGTCAATTTAAAAATGTATTGGTTTCCATAACTATAAAACCCAGTGTGAGTATGCACTTCAGGCTAGGTATGAGCCAGTGACTCAACAGCAGAATCAAGGTGTTAGTTTCTTTTTATTGTTCTGCTTTGCTTTCCAGGGGCTTAATGTCATTATGAAGTCCCCACACGGTTTAAGATACTTACTGGCAGCAACTCAGGCCAGTGTCTTCTTGTTTACATCCCAGAGAGAAAGAGAAAATCTTTCTGCTATCAAACCGAAGTCCTTTGCCTGTTATGACCAATTTAGGCATGACTACATCCTTGAATTAACCATTGTTGCCATGTGAATTAGAAGAGACTGTTGATCCTAACAATAGTCTCTTGTTGCTAGTGGCTTGCTTCAAATTGGTTTCATCAGGCAGCAGAATTCATCTCCCTTCCTGTTGCTGTTCAGTCTCAAAGTTGTCTCTGACCCTTTGTGACCCCGTGGACACAGACAGTCAGGGAAGATAGTGAAGGACAGGGAAGCCAGTCTTCCCTGCCTATCACTGTCTCCCGGAGCTTGCTCAAACTCATGCTTATTAAGTAGGTGATGCCATCCAACCATCTCATCCTCTGTTGCCCTCTTCTCCTCCCGCCCTCAGTCTTCCCGGCAGCAGAGCCTTTTTCAAAGGGTTGGCTCTTCTCATCAGGTGGCCAAAGTATTGGAGCTTCAGCTCCTATCATTGATTGGTTCAGGATTGGATGTGCAGTTGGTACCCAAACCAAGCTGGAGATAGATATCCTTGTCGATAGCGGTTGTTTCGTGATGGATGAGGACAGGTCAGTGGGTGGTGCCCATGCAGCCACACCTTCCGCTTCAGGAGGAGGCACGATCAGAAGACAGCCGTCCAGTCAGTGCTAGTCTATATTCTGGTCATTGAGAGAAATGTTAATATGTGAGAAAATTGATTATGCTCTTTTAAACAAACGGAATTCCATTTGCCTGCTGTTGCTGCCCCTATTTACCACAATAAATTCGAATTTTTTCACTCATGTTCCACATAGCATCAAAGACAGGTGATGTAAGCTATCAGTCACTATTTACTAGTCAGAAAATTTAGGAGCAGCTCTAGATGTGGGGATGAGTCTCGTTTTTCCTCTTAACATTTTCCTGCTAAATTTCTCTGGAAAATTATACACATACCAAAAATACCTTCAAAAACTGCTCACACTGCATTCACTACATAAATGCAAAGTTATGTAAAGTAAATATTAACACATTTCTTCATCCCAATTACTCCAGAGTAATGTTAACACTTAAAGATCCTCTATCCTTTTTTCCCTATTTATGGACAAAGGGTACAGAGATGTGTCTAGAATTGTTTTGGCTGGTCTTTTATTTTTTTTAATAAAAAGTGAAATTACATCATGTACATTACTCTACAAATTTCCTTTCTCACTTAACAATACATCACTGATATATTTTCACATCAAAGGCTGTGGATATAACTTATTTTTTCAGTAGACAACTATGAATGCACTTCAAAATTTTTCCAACTATTATATCATTCTGTTCTATTATTGATGGACATGGAAGACAATGCTAAATATTTCACTGTATTTAATCTGGCATGATAGTCTTTTTTTCACTAAACTATTGAGAGTCCCTTGGACTGCAAGGAGATCCAACCAGTCCATTCTAAAGGAGATAGCCCTGGGTGTTCTTTGGAAGGAATGATGCTAAAGCTGAACCTCCAGTACTTTGGCCACCTCATGCGAAGAGTTGACTCATTGGAAAAGACCCTGATGCTGGGAGGGATTGGGGGCAGGAGGAGAAGGGGACGACCAAGGATGAGATGGCTGGGTGGCATCACGGACTCAATGGATGTGAGTCTGAGTGAACTCTGGGAGTTGGTGATGGACAGGGAGGCCTGGCGTGCTGCGATTCATGGGGTCGCAAAGAGTCGGCCATGACTGAGCGACTGAACTTAACTTAACTGAACTGATGGGGGTATTGTACACTTAAAAGGGGGAATCATATGGTGTATGAATTATGTTTCAGTAAAGCTGTGATAAGATATGTATGTGTGAGTCTATGTTTTAAGTCAATGTGTCCATCCTCAGAATCTGATCCTGTGCTTAGAACATAGTATCAGCTAAAATACATATATATATATATATATTTATTCAATTAATTTCCTTTTGTGACATAAATCCACTGAAATCAATCTTTTTGTGGTTCTATGTCATAACGCCTAAAAAAGATGTCCTTTTCATTATAGGAGACTGGAATGCAAAAGTAGGAAGTCAAGAAACACCTGGAGTAACAGGCAAATTTGGCCTTGGAATGCAGAATAAAACAGGGCAAAGGCTAATAGACTTTTGCCAAGAAAATGCACTGGTAATAGCAAATACCCTCTTCCAACAACACAAGAGAAGACTCTACACATGGACATCACCAGATGGTCAACACCAAAATCAGATTGATTATATTCTTTGCAGCCAAAGATGGAGAAGCTCTATACAGTCAACAAGACCAGGAGCTGACTGTGGCTCAGATCATGAACTCCTTATTGCCAAATTCAGACTTAAATTGAAGAAAGTAGGGAAAACCGCTAGACCATTCAGGTATGACTTAAATCAAATCCCTTATGATTATACAGTGGAAGTGAGAAATAGATTTAAGGGCCTAGATCTGATAGATAGAGTGCCTGATGAACTATGGAATGAGGTTCGTGACATTGTACAGGAGACAGGGATCCAGACCATCCCCATGGAAAAGAAATGCAAAAAAGCAAAATGGCTGTCTGGGGAGGCCTTACAAATAGCTGTGAAAAGAAGAGAGGCGAAAAGCAAAGGAGAAAAGGAAAGATATAAGCATCTGAATGCAGAGTTCCAGAGAACAGCAAGAAGAGATAAGAAAGCCTTCTTCAGCGATCAATGCAAAGAAATAGAGGAAAACAACAAAATGGGAAAGACTGGAGATCTCTTCAAGAAAATTAGAGATACCAAGGGAACATTTCATGCAAAGATGGGCTCGATAAAGGATAGAAATGGTATGGACCTAACAGAAGCAGAAGATATTCAGAAGAGGTGGCAAGAATACACAGAAGAACTGTATGAAAAAGATCTTCACGACCCAGATAATCACGATGGTGTGATCACTCACCTAGAGCCAGATATCCTGGAATGTGAAGTCAAGTGGGCCTTAGAAAGCATCACTACGAACAAAGCTAGTGGAGGTGAGGGCATTCCAGTTGAGCTGTTTCAAATCCTGAAAGATGATGCTGTGAAAGTGCTGCACTCAATATGCCAGCAAGTTTGGAAAACTCAGCAGTGGCCACAGGACTGGAAAAGGTCAGTTTTCATTCCAATCCCAAAGAAAGGCAATGCCAAAGAATGCTCAAACTATCACATAATTGCACTCATCTCACATGCTAGTAAAGTAATGCTCAAAATTCTCCAAGCCAGGCTTCAGCAATACATGAACCATGAACTTCCAGATGTTCAAGCTGGATTTAGAAAAGGTAGAGGAACCAGAGATCAAATTGCCAACATCCACTGGATCATGGAAAAAGCAAGAGAGTTCCAGAAAAACATCTATTTCTGCTTTATTGACTATGCCAAAGCTTTGACTGTGTGGATCACAATAAACTGTGGAAAATTCTTCAAGAGATGGGAATACCAGACCATCTGACCTGCCTCTTGAGAAATCTGTATGCAGGTCAGGAAGCAACAGTTAGAATTGGACATGGAACAACAGACTGGTTCCAAATAGGAAAAGGAGTACATCAAGGCTATATATTGTCACCCTGCTTATTTAACTTATATGCAGAGTACATTATGAGAAACGCTGGACTGGAAGAAACACAAGCTGGAATCAAGATTGCCAGGAGAAATGTCAATAACCTCAGATATGCAGATGACACCACCCTTATGGCAGAAAGTGAAGAGGAAGTAAAAGCCTCTTGATGAAAGTGAAAGAGGAGAGTGAAAAAGTTGGCTTAAAGCTCAACATTCAGAAAACGAAGATCATGGCATCCAGTCCCATCACTTCATGGGAAATAGATGGGGAAACAGTGGAAACAGTGTCAGACTTTATCACTGCAGATGGTGACTGCAGCCATGAAATTAAAAGACACTTACTCCTTGGAAGAAAAGTTATGACCAACCTAGATAGCATATTCAAAAGCAGAGACATTACTTTGCCGACTAAGGTCTGTCTAGTCAAGGCTGTGGTTTTTCCTGTGGTCATGTATGGATGTGAGAGTTGGACTGTGAAGAAGGCAGAGCGCCAAAGAATTGATGCTTTTGAACTGTGGTGTTGGAGAAGACTCTTGAGAGTCCCTTGGACTGCAAGGAGATCCAACCAGTCCATTCTGAAGGAGATCAGCCCTGGGGTTTCTTTGGAAGGAATGATGCTAAAGCTGCAACTCCAGTACTTTGGCCACCTCATGCCAAGAGTTGACTCATTGGGAAAGACTCTGATGCTGGGAGGGATTGGGGGCAGGAGGAGAAGGGGATGACAGAGGATGAGATGGCTGGATGGCATCACGGACTCGATGGACTGGACGTGAGTCTGAGTGAACTCCGGGAGTTGGTGATGGACACGGAGGCCTGGCGTGCTGCGGTTCATGGGGTCGCAAAGAGTCGGACACGACTGAGCGACTGAACTGAACTGAACTGAACTGAACTGATGATTGAAAAGTAAGATTGACTACGAAAAGATGTGAAACTAATGACCGTGAAGTATGCATCTTAAAGGAGCAAGGCAGGGAGAAAACCTCATGTAAAACGTTCTTCTTTTGTTACATAGAAGCCAAGGACAGCCTAAGCTAAGATTCAAGGAGAAGCTGATTTCATATCCCCTCCACCACCCCCAACTTCCCGCTGTAACACAGATTTAGAACATTAACCAAAGTCGTGAGTGATTCACGAGGGAGTTCATTCCAAGCCGTTTACAAAGCTTCAAATTCCTAACACCATTTTTATCAGTCAGGGTCTGACAGAAAATCCACTTAAGCAAGGTGGTGGAGGTGACTGTAATGAATGACTGGGCGTGAGCGCCAAGGCTGATTTACGGACGCCAGCCCGGGAGAAGTGCGGTAGCAGAGGCGCGCGCCCTTGTCTTGCTCCTGAGCCTGGAAGCTGAGGCCTGGCCGTCGGGCTGGAATCCGGGGTGCAGAGGCCGCGGGGTGGGGTGCCTGGCCCTGAAGTGAAGCGGCTTCTGCAGAGGAGCCCGCCCCGGGCCTGCGAGGCGCATTCCGAGGGTGCACGCCAGCTCGGTCCACCCCCGCCGTTACTGCCCCGGCCAGAACTGCCCAGACAGAGGACCCAGTGATTCTGCCGACACAGGTCAACTCTGCCGGTCCGAAAAGGGTGGAGAAAGAGAGTGGGGAGTACCCGGCACGTTCCTCCAACATATAGATCACCTCTCAGAGTTCAAGAGTTATGAATAAAAAATGGACATAGTGATTAAAAATAAATCAGGCACAAATTTATACGCATGGACTAGAGTCGTTTGCGAAGATGTTTTCCAGCATGAGTTCCTTTCTTTTTTTTATTAAACCTTTTATTTTATATTGGAGTATAGCCGCTTAACAATGTTGTGATAGTTTCAGGCGGACAGCAAAAGGACTCAGCCATGCCTATACACGTGTCCATTTCCCCCCAAACTCCCCTCCCGCTGAAGCCGGGCACTCCTGTCTTCATGCTTCAATTTTACCATCAACGTTTGCAATGAGGATGAGTTAGAAAGATGATAAACTCTTGCCTACAGGATCGTGTCTTTGCTCTGCAGCGAATAATTCAGAGCTGATCTGCTTCAGGAATTTCCTTGTCATCGGCATCGTTTATGTCCAGAGGGGCTAAAACACAGATCATTCCAGAAAATAGCTTCTTCTGAGCTTGGTGGAACGAGTGATGTCCTATGATTCACTTGTTTTCTCAGCAAAAACTGTTGAGTAATCGCCCTGTGACAGAACTTGTACCAGACACTGAGAAAAATACAAAGAGGAATTAGACCCAGCCCTGGTGGAGCGAGGGCTGCCCCGATGGCTCAGCAGTGAGGAACCCGCCTGCCGATGCAGGAGACACAGGAGACCCGGGTTCGATCCCTGGGTCGGGAAGATCCCCTGGAGAAGAAAATGGCAACCCACGCCAGTGTTCTTGTCTGGGAAATCCCATGGACAGGGAACCTGGCGGGCTACAGTCCGTGAGGTTTCAACAAGCTGGATCCTGACTAAACGGCAGCTTCGGAAGCACACGTCTCTGAAGAGAGGCAGGCGAGCAGATGACTGGTTCGGCGCGTGAACTGACTCTGGAGTCATTAACGGGCGTTGATGGGTTTACATGCTCACGTTTCAGATCTGGTTCCGCCTACTACCTTTGTGTTCTTAAGCAACTTACTTAACTTGACATGCAGAATAATAATGATCGTGGCAGATTATAGCTTATCCCACAAGCGGCATGACTTTCTCTTCCCCTCCCTCATTAGGGGTAGAATTAAGTTTTCTACCCCCTTGAATCTGAGCGTGTCCTGGGATTGCATTAAGCAACAGAATACAGTGGCAGGTGGTAAAGAACCTGCCTGCCAGTGCAGGAGACCTAAGAGGCACGGGGTCGATCCCTGGGTCGGGAAGTTCCCCTGGAGGAGGGCGTGGCAGCCCACTCCAGTGCCTGGAGAATCAGATAGACAGAGGAGCCTGGGGCCTACAGTCCATGGGGTCGCAAAGAGTCAGACACGACTGAGCGACTCACATACACACACACACACACACACCCCATATACAAATCAGCAGGTTTTCCATTTTTCTTCGTTTTTTCTAATTTCAGTGAGCACTGTGCCTTTCCATTGTAGTTACACACATACAAGACTGTGACTCCTTAAAGTCAGTTCTCAGGTAGAGCTGCTCCATTTTGGGGTATGGAGTCTGACAAATGTGTTTTCACTCACTAATATTGTGACGGGGGCGAATCAGTTCATACCTGCAATCTCCAGTTTGCATATGCAGGTTGGAAGATGATCATAAGCAAGAAACGATCCGAAATGGGCCAATCTGAAGTTATATTCAAGGGTAGAACTTCTGTATCCTGCATAAATCTCAGGATTAATATGACCCAATCCTAACTAAATGTGGCAGTCAAAGGAAGTGTTCGGTTATAAAAATCATTGCTGAAATAAATCAATGTATGCCATTTATCTCTTAGGGGAATTTAGTCAATAATGCAGGGCAAAATAGTTTTAAATGCACTTTTCTCTTCCCTTCTATTCTCCCATCTTATAGTTGCTCTAAAAGGAATCTCTCGCTCTTTCTCTTTCTGCCATTTTGCCAGATTTTGTTTTCTTTCATGTGTCTCTCTCAGCTCTTATCTGTAGGTTGGCTTAGCTTCAGTTCAGTCCAGTTCAGTTGCTCAGTGGTATCCGACTCTTTGTGACCCCATGAACTGCAGCATGCCAGGCCTCCCCGTCCATCACCAACTCCCAGAGTCCACCCAAACCCATGTCCATCAAGTCGATGATGCCATCCAACCATCTCATCCTCTGTCATCCCCTTCTCCTCCTGCCCTCAATCTTTCCCAGCATCAGGGTCCTTTCCAATGAGTCAGCTCTTCGCATCAGGTGGCCAAAGTATTGGAGTTTCAGCTTAAGCATCAGTCCTTCCAGTGAACACCCAGGACTGATCTGCTTTAGGATGGACTGGTTGGATCTCCTTGCAGTCCAAGAGAGAGTCTTCTCCAACACCACAGTTCAAAAGCATCAATTCCTCGGTGCTCAGCTTTCTTTATAGTGCAACTCTCACATCCATACATGACCACTGGAAAAACCATAGCCTTGACTAGACGGACCTTACTTCATTGGCATTTCATTTTGAGTTTCATTCTCTGCCTTCCCGATTCCTCGGATTCTCAACAGCCATGCAGAGCCTGAAGAATGCGGCTCCCCCTTTTCCTTCCTTGCCTCCAGTCCTATCTCCTTTTCTTATTTTCCTAATCACGCTTTTAGAAAAAATTTAAAAAGAATCAAGGTGCTTAGGATAGAGTGTAATGCTCACTGAGCAGGGGAGGGTGAAGCTGATCAGCTCATACACAATCCTGCATGTATGGGCTCAGTCAGTTCAGCTGCTCAGTCGTGTCCAACTCTTTGCGACTCCTTGAATCGCAGTACGCCAGGCCTCCCTGTCCATCACCAACTCCCGGAGTTCACTCAGACTCCCATCCATTGAGTCAGTGATGCCATCCAGCTATCTCATTCCCTTCTCCTCCCACTTCAATCCCTCCCAGCATCAGGGTCTTTTCTAATGAGTTGGCTCTTCGCATCAGGTGGTCAAAGTATTGGAGTTTCAGTTTCAGCATCAGTCCTTCCAGTATTCAGGACTGATCTCCTTTAGGATGGACTGGTTGGATCTCCTTGCAGTCCAAGGGACTCTCAAGAGTCTTCTCCAACACCTCAGTTCAAAAGCATCAATTCTTCAGCGCTCAGCTTTCTTTATAGTCCGACTCTCACATCCATACATGACTACTGGAAAAACCATAGCTTTGACTGACTTCCCTGGTGGCTCAGATGGTAAAAGCATCTGTCTACAAAGCAAGCGGCCAACATTTGATCCCTGGGTTGGGAAGATCCCCTGGAGAAGGAAATGGCAACCCATCCCAGTATTCTTGCCTGGAAAATCCCATGGATGGAGGAGCCTGATGGGCTACTGTCCATGGGGGTCACATAGGGTTGGATACAACTGAGTGACTTCATTTTCTTTCTTTTTTCTTTTGACTAGATGAACCTTTGTTGCCAAAGTAATGTCTCTGCTTTTAAATATGCTGTCTAGGTTGGTCATAACTTTTCTTCCAAGAAGTAAGCATCTTTTAATTTCATGGCTGCAGTCACCATCTGCAGTGATTTTGGAGCCCCCAAAGTAAAGTCTGTCACTGTTTCCATTGTTTCCCCATCTATTTGCCATGAAGTGATAGGACCAGATGCCATGATCACAACGATGAGTAAAACCCCTAGGGAGGTTTCCATATTCAAAGACCAGCTGTAAGAATGGATCCCGTCTCATTTCACTTAGCACTATGTCCTCAAAATTCATTCACATTATTGCATATGGTAAGACTTTTTTTATGGCTGAATAATATTCCATTTCATGTCCTGCTGAAGCCTAGCTTGAAGGATTTTGAGCATAACCTTGCTAGAATGTGAAATGACCCCAATTGTACAGTAGTTTGAACATTGGGTGCTGAAGAATTGATGCTTTTGAACTGTGGTGTTGGAGAAGACTCTTGAGAGTCCCTTGGACAGCAAAGAGAGCCAACCAGTCAATCCTAAAGGAAATCAACTCTGAATATTCACTGAAAGGACTATTGCTGAAGCTCTGATACTTTGGCCACTTGTTGCAAAGAGCTGACTCATTGGAAAAGACCCTGATGCTGGGAAAGACTGAGGGCAGGAGGAGAAGCGGGCAACAGAGGATGAGATGGTTACATAGCATCACTGACTCAAAGGACAAGAATTTGAGCAAACTCTGGGAGATAGTAGAGGACAGAGGCACCTGGCTCACTGCAGCCCCTGGGGTCACAAAGAGTTGAACATGACTCAGCAACTGAGCGACAGCACACACGCTGTGCTACCCGTGCGCCCGTCGGCGGACTTGCAGTGTGCTTCCGCTTAAGTGAGGTGTTTTAAATAGTCAGACTCAAAGAAGCAGGAAGAAGAATGGTGGTTGCCAGGGGCTGGGACTGGGGAAATAGGAGCGATGTTGTTTAATGGGTGTAAAGTTTTAGTAATACAAGATAAATAAGCTCTAGAGATCTGTGTTCAACCTCGTGCTTGTGTGTAACAACATTGTACCTGTACTAAAAATTTGTTAAGAAGGTCGTTCTCATATTATGTTCTTAACACAGCTGAAACAATAGAAACCAGGACATCTTGATCCTGGATTTAACAACATCTTTAAAGGCAAATGAGAAGTTGAGGGAAGAGAGATCCTAGGGTTCTGGGAAGAGGCTGGGTTGGAGAACTGGTGAAGCTAGAAGATGGTTGAAGTATGGAGAAAAGGAGAAGCCGAGCCCTGGAAGCGATGCCCAGCGCAGACGGGGGAGGAGCCCGTCGAGGGGGTCGGGGCGGGAAGGAGGGCTCCCCACCTCGCTGCCCTGGACACGGGGGATTTGAGTTTAGGGCGCCCGCTTTGGGGGAGTATATATTCTCTCAAACTTTTTCTCCCTCTACCCCATACATATTAAAAAGCAGAGACATTACTTTTCCTACAAAGATCCGTCTAGTCAAGGCTGTGGTTTTTCCAGTGGTCATGTATGGGTGTGAGAGTTGGACTGTGAAGAAGGCTGAGCGCCGAAGAATTGATGCTTTTGAACTGTGGTGTTGGAGAAGACTCTTGAGAGTCCCTTGGACTGCAAGGAGATCCAACCAGTCCATTCTAAAGGAGGTCAGTCCTGAGTGTTCATTGGAAGGACTGATGCTTAAGCTGAAACTCCAGTACTTTGGCCACCTCATGCGGAGAGTTGACTCATTGGAAAAGACTCTGATGCTGGGAGGGATTGGGGGCAGGAGGAGAAGGGGACGACCAAGGATGAGATGGCTGGATGGCATCACTGACTCGATGGACGTGAGTCTGAGTGAACTCCGGGAGTTGGTGATGGACAGGGAGGCCTGGCGTGCTGCGATTCATGGGGTTGCAGAGAGTCGGACACGACTGAGTGACTGAACTGAACTGAACTGTGTTCCCAGTACATAGAAACAGAATGCTGTTGAATGCCTGCATGACAGGATGGATGAATCTGAGCTCTCTAAGATTTCTACCACCCATTTTCTGCTGGAGGCTACCTACTTGTTGCCCATCCCTGCATCTGTCAATAGACGGCTCCTTGTTAAATGTCCACAGCAACTAGTCCTGATCGCTCACACACCCGCCCGTACTCTGTGCCTCTTCCCGCCACCAGCATCCCTCTTTCACTCAACCCAGTCTCTCTTTCCAGCTTGCTGGTGAGAACAAGCTTTGCACGTAACCATTTAAGGTTATGCCTCACAGTCCCCAGCTCCTCCCTGGAGTTTTGTGCTAACAGAAACCTTTTCCAAATCTCATTATTATGATTAAGTGCACACTTTTTCCTACCGAATGTCTAAAATATATTTCGAGCCACATGGAACCATTTTTAAACCCAATGTTTTCTCAAGAAGCCCTGATTCCCCTTCATGTTACCAGTCTCCAGAACTTGCTTTATAAGAAATCAAAGGAAAAGGAAAATTTATGTAGATATGTCAACCAGTTTTAGGCTAAAAATAGTTATAGTTACTTCTAGAAGCCTATAGATTTTAAAACCAGGCTATTCCACATCAAGAAATCTCACTTATTATTTCTGAGCTCTAGATAACCTCCATTTTCCTAATAAACTGTAGCAGGATGGAAGTCAGATGGCGTCTGGGCCGCCTGACAGTTCAGTGGTCAAGCATCCTCCTGCTAACACAGGGGACGTAGGTTCGATCCCCTGGAGGAGGAAATGGCAACCCACTCCAGTATTCTCGCCTGGGAAATTCTGTGGACAGAGGAGCCTGGCAGGCTGTGGTCCATGGGGACGCAAAGGGACACGACTTAGCGACTGAACATCAACTAGATGGCTTCCACGGACAGACACAGAGTATCCACTCTGCAGAGCTCAGGTTAACTATGAGACTGGCTTTCCTTGGGTGAAAGATAGCTGATAGGCAGTCGAGCTCCCTGGGCCCATGTCAGAATGGAGGAGTTTTGAGCTGATTCAAGATAGAAAAATGCATTTAGCCAGTTTCCGTAGGAATTATTGTCAAAAGACTTAGAGGAGAGTTATTTGAGCTTGGACCCTCTAAGTATCTCTTCTCTGGTTCTCTAGAAGCAGGAACTGGTGTGACCAATAAAGGTGATTTACTGAAGGAGCACCTTTCAGGAAGATCCTATTAAAAAAAGACAAAAAAAAAAAACAAGGGAAGAAGGAAGGAGCCAAGATAAACTCTCAGGGTATTAATAAAGTCTAGTCTTGGGGCCCGCAGGGCCCACAGAACATCAGAGACTCCGTAGTAAAGCCAAGGTCAGTCTTTTGTACTTGTGTGTCAACCAGGAAGATGTGTACCTTCCCGGACAGATGACTTTCCTTGCCTGAGTTGGGGAAAGGCAGCTGTGAGCTCCCGACAGTGAATACTCAGAGCAGTGGGGCAGGGGTACACAGGAAAAGAGAAACCAATGTGTTTTGACCACCTTCTACCAGGCACCCCACTAGGTGCTTCGCATATGTGGTCTTGTGAAATCTTCCTAAAGCTACTATATCCCCATTCTACAAATAGTTGGCTGAGGCTCACATTTATTCTTGGCTCTGTAGTGGATCTCGTTGTCTGGTCACCAAGGTGTGTCTGACTCTTCGAGACCCCATGGACTGCAGCATGCCATGTCCCCGTCCATCACCATCTCCCAGAGTTTACTCAAGTTCATGTCCGTTGAGTCGGTGATACCATACAACATCTCATCCTCTGTCGCCCTCTTCTCCTTCTGTCCTCAATCTTTCCCAGCATCAGGGTCGTGGACACAGTGGGTGACCACAACCCGAATTCATGTTCTGTTATCTTTGACTGGGTTCAAAGCCATTTGGGTCAGAAATAGAGTCAATATATTGAGAATATGTCCCCAACGTATCATGAGAGGTACAACATTAACTGGAAATCTAAAACCTGTAAATAGCAAAACTTCTAGACTTTCTATAATGTTGTTATATTATTTTTTGACATCTGTCTTTAAAGCCTTCATTCTGTATTTACTACGTGCATGATCTTTGCCAAGTTACCTAACTATTGGCAGTCTGGGTTTCTTGATCTGTGAAATAGGACTTCTGATAACATTACCCTATTAAGGTCATTATGCAGCATTATTTATTATCTTATTTAGATAGTATATATGTAAAGAACTTTTTAAACTAAATATCATGCTCTAAATAATAGTTTTACTGAAAATGAAATTTTGTGTTCATAGAGCTTTGCAAATATTTTTTATATTTCATAGTGCTCATATTTATTCTGTCTAAATGCCCAAACTCTACTAAACTGATATAGTGCAAGGCGTTGAGGATGTGGATTTAAGTGATTTGAATTAAGTCACCCAGGAAGTATTGGCACTTAAGGATCTGAACGTGGTTCTCTTTGACCTCAAAGCTTATGTGATTCATGTAATAATGTCTAGAAATGGAAATTGCTGATGTGTTTATCCAAAGTCTCACAAGGAAAATTAAAAATGAAAGTCAACTCTGCAAGGATAGGGCATTGCTGGCTTTAATCTAAGTGTCCATGTTCTCGGCTAAGGAAAGAAAGGTGTGTAGACGTGTGTATGTGTACGTGTGTGCATTGAGTGTAGGAAAGAAACGTGTATAAAAATAAGTTCTTCCGTGGAGCGGATGACCAAGGAGAAAGGGACAAAGTGCAGTTCTCGTTCTGGAATCAAGTCTTCAGACAGCTGTAACTCAACATTTAAGGAGCCTCCCCTTTGACAGATAAGAAGGGCTGCTGGCTTGTTCACGCCAGGGCTGGTCCAGCGCTCAGCTGGGCTGCATGGCTGGTGATGTGGAACCCCTTTGAAATGAGATTTGTTCCCCTTCAACTGTTATTCTATTATTCTTACGAATTCTTTTCTTCCCCGGAAAGCCACAGCCTTGGGTTTTGCTTCAATCATACAGACCGACGTGGCAACGGAAGAGGGCAGACTATGGCTACAGATTCAGTAGGAAACGGTTATAGAAAGGCTCCAGACCTCTGGGAGGACGACCTTTCACTTTGGTCTGTTCTCCAAAGAGAAAGAAAATGCCATCTCCTCGGAATGGGGGATGTGAGATGTATTTCCCTTCTCTGGATTGTGCTCAGAAACCGTGGGGCAGCCTTTCGCTCGCCAGACGCCCGGTGTTGCCAGAGCAGGGTGCCCAGGGCCGCGTGGCAGCTTCTGCCTTGCCACCCGTCTGCTTTACAGCCTGCCACGTGGCCCACTTCCACCCTCTTTTCTCAAACGAGTGATAAAGTGAACATGACCAGTAACGGGGCAGTTTGAAATCACGTGCAATGAGAAGACCTCAGCATCTCACCTGGGCTAAGCCTATCCCAGGTGGAAACTTGGCCCTAATCACAAGGACACAGTATTGTGCCCAATTGCTCGGTCGTGTCCAACTCAGTGATGCCACGGACCGTAGCCCGCCAGGCTCCTCCGTCCATGGGGTTCTCCAGGCAAGAATACTGGAGTGGGTTGCCATTTCCTTCTCCTGGGGATCTTCCCGACCCGGGGATCGAACCAAGGTCTCCCGCATTGCAGGCAGACGCTTTGCCATCTAAGCTGCCAGGGAAGCCCTTTCGCTTAGGTTTGCCGTATCCAATAGCTCTCCAGGCAGGGTTACTAACGTAATGTGGGTATACCTGGACACGAATGTGCTCATTTTCCTCAGAGGTGAAAAGTGAAAGTGTTAGTTGCTCTTGTCTGGCTCGGCGACCCCATGAACTGTAGCCTGCCAGGTTCCTCAGTCCATGGAATTCTTGGGACTTCCCTGGTGGCTCAGATGGTGAAGAATCTGCCTGCAACGCAGGAAACCTGAGTTGGATCCCTGGTTAGGAGGATCTCCTGGAGAAGGGAATGCAACCCACTCCAGTGTTCTTGCCTGGAGAATCCCACGGCCTGAGGAACCGGGCATGTGACAGGGCATGGGGTCCCGAAGAGCTGGACGCGACTGGCACTTCCACCTGGGGCTTCCCTGGTGGCTCAGATGGTAACAAATCTGCCTGCAGTGCAGGAGACCCAGGTTCAATCCCTGGGCCAGGAAGATCCCCTGGAGAAGGGCATGGCTACCCCACTCCAGTGTTCTTGCCTGGGGCATTTCCATGGACAGAGGCTGCAGTCCACGGGGTCCCAAAGAGTCGGACGCGACTGAGTGACCAATGTTTTCTGCAGATGAGGTAACTTAATCCCAGATGGTCTGAACAAGTTTCCCAAGAACACATTTTCCAGATTTCTGGCCCCAGTGACACCTAAGCCCAGGGTCCTTTCTCCGTCAGATTTGTCTCTTCCCCAGACCCCCATTCCTGTCATGCCAATGACGTGTGAAAAGGGTCTCTAAGTTAGCTCTTTTCCATGACCTTTTTTTCCAGCTAAATTTCCCCCGTCAGTGGCTTACGGACTTGGCAGGCCCCCAGGGGGTTCTTCTGTGGGGCTGGAGGTGTGGGTGTTGGTGACTCCAGGGTGCGCGGGTTAACTCTTTGGATGCACTGTTGAACAGGCTCTTTGGATAACAGCAGTCTTTGGCCTCAGGAGCTTCCAAGCAAAGGAAGGAAAAGGCATGAGTTTCAGAACGAGCTGCTGCACAGAATGGGTGCCCCAGGTACCGACTGTTTATTAGGACTTTAATAGTTGTAAACTAATCTCAAACAGACATGGAGGCCAAGACTACGGGGACAGCCTGCTTTCACCCTAGTTTCCTGGAGTTTAGGACATTTTCCAGTTTTGGTGCTCAGAAGTTTGGGATCAGTCTAGAGGTTACGGTTATTTTCAAAGCTTTAAGCAGACCCTAGCCTGTCCTTGGGTCTTTCCCTTGATCAAGTTAGTGTTATTTTATTTATGTCTCATATGTTTTATTCGTTTTGGCTTTAAATTCATTTTCCTACTCTTATCTTTTTTAAAAGGCAACTTAACTGGGGTATCGTTTACATATAATAAATGCACCATTAAAGTGCAGTTTGATGAGACTTTAGTACACACCCATGTAGCCATCACCTCGGTTAAGACACAGGGTATTTTCACTCACCCAGAAAGTTCTCTTATATTCTTTTGCAGTCATTCCCTCCCTATAGTGAGGGGCACTCACTATAAAATTTCTATCACCATTACTTTTGCCTGTTCTCAAAGTTGATATGAATAGAATCACACATTATGAACTCTAAGGTCTATTTTCTTTTACTCATAATTTCTTTTGAGACCCATCCATATTTTCACGTCTGGCAGCAGTTATTATTCTTTTCCTAACTTCAATATAATATTTTAAAAATGAAGTATAGCTGGCTTACAATGTTGCGTTAGTTTCTGTGTACAGCAAAGTGGTTCAGTCTTATCTACTTCTCTTTTATATGCTTTTCCACTGTGGTTTATCACAGGATACGGAAGCTGGTTCCTTGTGCCGGACAGGAGGGCCTGTTGCATCTCCACTCTGCGGTCAGCGATCCGCCTCTGTTAACCCCAGTCTCCTACTTGGCCCCTCCCCAGCCGTCCTCTCCCTCGGCACCCACAAGTCTGATCTGTGTCTGTATGACAGAACTTAATTCTAAGTTTATATAATTTATTAAATGCTGAAATAATTTATACTTGTTGGGAGTTGGTAAAAATATTACTTCCAGGTTCTTCTTATATTAACATCTGGGAAATAAATGAATTTCTGCTAACCCGTATGTACACACATCTCTGCTCATGTCTGAATCGATCAGTCTGTATGTGTGTGTACACACAGACATGAGTAGATACGCAGATTCTAAGGTGCACACACATTGGGAGAAACCTGAGGTCACGTGGCGTCTCTGATTCCAACCCGGTGGTCTCACAGGGCTCATTCTAACATCTCGCCTTTGTTAACTTGCAGCTTCTTTTCTGTGACAGTGAGAAACCTGTCTCTCACCATCGACAGTTTATTGACTAAACTGTTCAGTCTCAGTCTACATGTAAAGTTGTTTCGGAATGGTTATTCATATCCCTGCAAGAAACGAAAATTTCAACCAGAGTACAGAGTGCAGTTTCCCCTACATGCCGTATATGTCAAAACAGTTTCTTTTCCTACAGGTGTGTTGAGAAGTGATTCCTCCCAGACCGACTTTTTGACAAAGATATTTAGGCCAGTTTATTTCTTCCCCTTCCCCTCCAGTTGGGTTATGCCATTCATCTGTAATAAAGTTAAATTCACTTGTTGCAGCCTGCATTTAATCTTCCTTCCTCCCCACTGTCCTGGTTGAGTGTTTCCATTTTGCATGTGGTAAAAACGAGTCTCTACTGGTCTAGTGCGTCGAGTTGTTAAAAGTGTAGTCATGTGCCCACCACCACAGTACTGTCATCTCAGCAGTGATGTCACACTAGCAGGCCACTGTTTTTCAGTAATATTCCATTGAAAAAATCTACCATAATTTATCTATTTAGAGAAATTTATTTACCCATTTAGAGATGGTTAGATGGCATCACCAACTCAAAGGCTGTGAGTCTGAGCAACCTCTGGGAGACAGGGAAGAACAGGGGAGCTTGGCGTGCTGCAGTCCGTGGGGTCACAGAGGAACGCGACTCAGTGGCCGAACAACAACAGTCTCACCCTTTACTTCTTGCTGGACACCTGGTTTGTCCCCCCCAGCTTGGCCCTTCCAGACATAGTTGCAGTAAACTTCTGATGCAAGCCTTTTTGTGGACACAAGCTTTTGTTTATTTTGGTTAGAGTCCTAGAAGCGGAGTTGCCAGAATATAAGGAAAGACGATGTCTACTTAAAAAAAAAAAAAACTTTTCCAAAGTGCTTGTGCAATTCCATATTGACTAGTGATGATGGACGAACATTCCAGCTGCTCCACATCACCACCATTCTGCTCCAGAAGGGTTATTCTCAGCCATTCTCAGACCAGAACGCTCTGCCACACGGCTTTAGCTTGTACGTCCTGCTGGCTGGCGATGTCGCGCACACTCTGATGGCTGCTGGCCTGTGCCCACCGTCACACCTACAGAGCCAGCCGTCATTCACACGTTGAGAAGAGACACGCAGCTTGCGGAGGTAGGGCGTGGGCGTCGCTGAGAGCCCGTGACTCTGCTTGCACAAGTGGTATGGACGTGCCGGAGTGTGCTAACCACGCGCTTGTTAAAGGGCATCTGGGCTGTTTCTCGCTCAATTATGTGTAAAGTGTGAACATCTGGGCGCTGCTTTCTGTTTTATGCTCATGTTTTCGTTTCTCTGGGGTAAATGGATAGAAGTGCCATTACTGGTTTTTTGACCCATTGGATATTCAAGAGTGTGTTCAATTTCATCGTATATTAGGTCTCATGTTAGGTAGTTTACTCTGCCGCAGGCTGATGTAACTGTTCTGAGCACATTTAAGGCAGGCTAGGCCGAGCTTTGATGTTCAGTAGGTGTATTCAATCCATTTTGGCTCAAGTATTTTCAGTTTATGATTGTTTACAGGGATGTGACCCCGTCAGCTGGTGCTGGTGGTAAAGAATCCGCCTGCCAACAGAGGAGACGCAGGTTCGACCCCTGGGTCGGGAAGCTCCCCGGAGGAGGGCACAGCCACGCACTCCAGTATTGCTGCCTGGAGACTCCCGTGGGCAGAGGAGCCCAGTGGGCTGCCGTCCCCAGGGTCGCAGTTGGACGGGACTGAAGTGAAGGCACACGGGCCCCATCGGGTGCCACAGAAGATCTGCATTTTGCTCTTTTACCTACATACCAAGCTCTGTACTTAAACGACCTTTATTTCATTCCTAAAAGTTGTCTTGTTCTTTTCCCCAAGTATATCCGCTCATTATCTGTGTACATTTTACCCTGGTTTCCCAGGTGGCTCTGGTGGTGAAGAACCTGCCTGCCGGTGCAGGAGATATGAGAGACGCGGGATCCGTCTGTGGGTCGGGAAGGTCCCCTCGTGGAGGGCGTGGCAATCCGCTCCAGGATTCTTGCCTGGAGAATCCCATGGACAGAGGAGCCTAGCAGGCTACAGTCGTGGGGTGGCAGAGTCGGACGTGACTGAAGTGACTAAGTATGCAACTTTCACCCTAGCTGTATTTAAACAGTTTACATCTAGCTATTTTGTTTCTTGTGTCTGACAGTTCTGAGATCTGAGGTCCTAAGGTGTCTAAATTTTTGCTTCCTGCAATTTTCACTGGTGGTGGCTTATCCCGTGTTTGGTGACTTTTGACTATAAACTCACAGATGGTTGATTTTAACCTGTGGGCACTCCAACGTCTAAGTTAAGAATGCTGTCCTTCAGAGAAGATTCCCATTTGTTCAGCCACTCTACCCTCTCTCGTGGTCTTTGGTAAATGCAGATTCTAAGGCCCACCTTCCCTATCCTCCTGTTCCAAAGCTAGTCTTCTGATTCATTGAACACGTTGAATGCAATGTATGGAATACGCGGGAGATATATCCTTAAGAAAGCCTCAGGATTTACTGGTTAGTCCCTCAACCATCACAGCTCTTTTTAAACAGAGACCTGGGGATTTCTTCTTCCACTTAGAAAGCACATTCTTACGCAGGGTTGACTGTTTTGTCTGGAACAGGCCGTCAATAGTGGAAACGTACCCACCGTTCCTTTACATTTTCTCGGTATATGCTCTTCCTAAATTGGCTTATTCAGGACTTCCCCGCCAGTCCAGTCACTGAGACTCCAAGCTCCCAGAGCAAGGGGCATGGATTTGATCCCTGGTCATCGAACTAAGATCCCATAAGCCGCACAGCATGGCCAACTACTTCTACTGCTACTAAGTCGTTTCAGTCGTGTCCGACTCTGTGCGACCCCATGGACGGCAGCCTACCAGGCTCCTCTGTCCGTGGGATTTTCCAGGCAAGAGTACGGAGTGGGGTGCCACTGCCTCCTCTGCAGCATGGCCCACCCCCCACCCCCCACCCCTAAACTGGCTTTCTCCTCCCCTAAGTCCAGCGAAGCCCTCCCCCTAAGTCCGGCGACTGGCCCCAGTTGTTTCCAAGTGCCTGCACTGCTGCTTTTTTTGCAGACTTATTCTTCTGCTCTGTTACTTCTGTAAAATGCCCAAAGGTACTTTTTGTCACCTTAGGTTATAAATAGACAAACGAGCTATGTACCACCTCTTAGTTACTTTCCCCTACCTATGTACACCTCAGCACAGTGCCTGCCTCCTAATAAATGCTGGTTGAAAATGTTCTATCTTCGATATTTTCTGTCAAACTGGTTTGTGTAGAGTTGGAGATAATGTTTTGTTTAGTGAAGAATTTGCTGGAGGTAGAGGGAAAATGGGGAGTTGAGTTTTCTTAGCAAACATTCCAAATATGACTGTTGGCGGAAGGATTTCTGAGTGGCAGGCAGAATGGAGATAAGGGGTAGGAAGTTTAAATGTTAATTTTCTTTCAAAAGGCATGCATAGCTAAACAAACAACCGTGGGTCATAAAGAGATTTTTGTTTTCAAAACTGGCTTTTGCCCTGAGGTTAATCACGGCACAGCGAATAACGTGAACGTAACTATGATGCCCCCTAGTGGCCATTTTCTGCCAGCGCAGAGGACAGAGTGGAGGGGGTCTTCAGCAAATAGACACGCCGGGAATTCTGAAATGTAGATATTCTGTTCTTTAAGCCAAATTTATCCACTCAGAAATCTAAAAAAGATTTCACTTTCTCCAGAAAGCAGTCACTCATAAAAGAACAAACTATGGCTGAACAAAACCCATTCTCTTGAAAAATAATTAATACATACCAATTTTTTTTCCCCACCAAAATATTGACATTTACTGCTTCACAGTCAGAAAACTGACTGACTCAGGATCCTTGCTCCCAAAGAGCTCAGAGTATTGTGGGGATACAGATATACAAACAAAAACTCTTACTTACTGAGACAAATTCAATATGGGTTTGCATACAATCCGAAAGAAGAGGTGAGCCAAAGACAGGGCAGACAGGCAGTGACCTTTGGCTTATGTTTTGGAGGTTGAGTCTGGTAGGCGGGGGAATTCCAGGCAGATGGAGCTTGGGTGGGAAGCCTCCTCTGGCACTTTCTGGTGGTGGCTTGATCGCAGGTTGCCTGTGGGGCTTCGGCCAAAAGCAGCTGGAAGGGGCGAGTCCAACAGTGCAAGGATGCGGGCATCAGTGAGGGATTGGGGTTTGCGTGTTGGAAGTGACGGATCAGAGAGAAATTTAATCTGGTGAGTGGTGGTGGTGGCGGTTTACTTGCTACGTCGTGTTTGACTTGCAACTGTAGCTGCAGCCCACCAGGCTCCTCTGACCGTGAGATTCCCCAGGCCAGAACACTGGAGTGGGCTTCCACCTTCCACCTCCTCCTCCAGGGACCTTCCTGACCTAGGGATGGAACCCGGGTCTCCTGCACTGCAGGCGGCTTCTTTACTGACTGAGCCACAGGGAAGCCCAGGTGTGTGTTACATGGGCTTCCACCGCAGGATCCTTGCCTGGGGAGAGACTGGATCTGAGAACATGCTTTTTTGGGCTGCGCTGGGTCTCCGTTGCAGCACGCAGGCCCCTCTGTCGCTGCGGGCAGGCGTCTCTCTAGTGGGCCTCACTGCCTCACAGCAGGGGGATCTCACCTGGGTCTCAGTCGAGGAGGCAGGCTCCTCTGTCACTGCGGGCAGGCGTCTCTCTGGTTGTGGACTTGGCTGCCCCACAGCAGGGGGATCTTGGCTCCCTGAAGAGGGCTTGAACCCGAGTCCCCTGAATTGCAAGGGGGTGGAGATTCTTAACCACCGGACCATCACAGGAGTCCTTTTTTTTTTTTTTTCATATTTATGTGAGTGATTAGATTTTAAGTGAGAGATCTGGGTGTTAGCGTGGAGGAGAGACTGGAGGGGGCTCTAGTGACTCAAGACTACTGCAGTAATTCCAGAGGTAACTGCCCAGGTGTCGCAGGAGACGCGGAACTGGAGAAAATTCCAGAGAGACTTCCGGATACATCTGCACACAGCTGGTGGCCAGCTGCGTGTAGGAGGTGAGAGGCACGGGAGGGTAAAAATATCACCTGTCTGCCTGGGTAAAATACTATTAACTAAGAGAAAAAATGTAAGCAGAGGAACAGATGGGAGCAGGGATTGAGTTTATTTGGAGACACGCTCGGTATGAGACATCTGCAACACACTGAGAGGGATTTCACTCGGCCTCTGGAAGCATGAGTCTGGAGCTCGGGAGAGAGAATTCTAGAATGATGCTATCTATTCGCGGAATTCCCCAGCCTTTGAGTGTGGCTGACTTAAAGAGCCGCATCCATTAAACAGAAAAGAAAGGAAGTGATAGGGATACTTCAGGGACTGGGTTACAAGAGGCACAGCCGTTTCCTGCTTGCCTCCGCTCTCGGTTCACTTCCGGGGGAAGGCAGGCGCCAGGCGCTGAGGACACTCAGCCTCGAAGATGGAGAGGAAGGCAACCCTCCCGCCGCCAGACAGCAGGAGCTGCCACCAGCAGCCGCATGCACGAGACTGAGGAGGCGCTTCAGCCCCCGTCGGACTCTGAGACACTGCAGCTCCGGTCGAGTCTCGACTGCAAGCTCGCGGAAGACCCTCGGGGCAGGATGCTGGCCAAGGCGCCGGGGCTCCTGACGCTAGGACTGTGGCATAATAAGCAGGCCCCACCGGACGCTACCAGGCCCGGGGACAACGCGTTCTGTGCAACAGGAAAGCGACACACGCGGCCCCACGCAGGCGCGAGAACGGCGTCTCTGGCTCAGCGGGCTCTCCTCTGCTCTCACTGCGGCCACTGTCCACTTAAAACAAAAGCGCGGCCCTGGAGCGGGGAGCGGCGCGGCGAGTTCTGTTTGGTGGCGTCACTGGAGCGGCATGGTAATATGAAATGTGAACAGGAAGGGTCGGGTGAGATATAAACAGGATGACCAGATAGTTCTTATGTCCAAACCCGAAGTAAAATCACACAGCGATCAGCTCGCTTCTTTCCGTAGCAGCTAGGAATCACCGCCTTCAGAGCGCCCACTCTTCCTCTGCTTGCTTTTGGATTGCCCCCTATTTGACAGGCTCCATGTGGGGTGCCACACTGATGAAGAGAGCAAGGTTTTCTGCTCCAGGCAGTATTCATTATATGCTTCTTACAAATTTAATGTACTATGGCTTTTGAAACTAAAAAAAACTTTTTCCAAAAAGTTAACTGTCTCATTAGGAATGCATATACACAGAAACAGTGAGTCATAATTTCACAGGCTCATAAATACTTAGAAACTCGAAACTGCTACCTATTTGCAGTTGATGTGATAACCTGTCTCACCAACTGCCTGTGAACTTTCCCAGAGGACATCCTTACCACACAGACATTTTTAAAACAATGGACTATTTCATCCACTCTTGCACACCTACTCTTAGTAAAACACAGAACAAGCTGTAGTTTTTAAATATGGACGCTGAAAGCAATTTACACCAATCATATTGTTCAAGTGAAACAGAAGTCCTGAATTTTGTAATACCGTGAGTGCATCAGAAACCTGGAGAGGCGCAACCGTGACTGAATGTGTGAAGCTGTCAGAGTTAATCTTCATCATCCCTTTGAAGAGGTATGATCTGAATTTCTCTGGCTATCCTTTCTGCTAATGTTTTACTGCTTGAAGCAATTACTCTTCGTGACATCAAATCAAATGGTCCACCTAAAATCAAATATGGAAAATGGTTATATCTTGTAAAAAATAATTCCTATAGAACAAGCATAGCAGTATGTACTATGGTTGATCATAACATTTAATATTTTCTATTATCTTGAAAACACACTACACTGTGTCATAAGCACAATGTTTAAGCTTCGCTAATACGTAATGAGTCTCTAAGCATCCTTTAGAGACCCGTTTTGAAGGGAGCGGGGTCTGAGCCCTGCCGTCCTCCTCTCCCCTTTGATGGAACCTATCGACAGAAAACCCGAGGCCAGGGATTCGCACACTGCTCTCCTGCCCAGCTCCTTCATTCTTTGCTGCTTTTCTCCCAGACTGCTGGTAAACTGTTTTAACCCAGGTTCACTCTTTACTTTTAAACATGTCGTCATCAGTGCAGAGAAAGCATGTAACCCCCACAGGGCCAAGGCAGAAAGTGAGGGTGGAGGAAGCCCATACTCAGCTGCCGCCGCAGTCACCACTCAGAGGGACCTTGGTACGGCCTCAGATCCGGTGCCTTTCCAGGCTTTTCCTATAGCCTCTCAAGAGTTCCTGGTACTCATAGTTGAAGAGGCTTGAAAGTGAGAGTGCAAGTCGCCCAGCTGTGTGTGACTCTTTGTGACCCCATGGACTATACAGTCCTTGGAATCCTCCAGGCCAGAATACTGGGGTGAGCAGCTTTTCCCTTCCCTAGGGGAATCTTCCCCACCCACAGATTGAACCCGGGTCTCCTGCATTGCAGGCAGATTTTTTACCAGCTGAGCCACCAGGGAAGCCCTGAAGAGGTTTAGCCATTTATTATTATTAATTGTACACTACCATTAGCTTCTCATTTTTGCCTCTGTCTCCCAATATCTGCTATTTTGATTCTGCAGAAAATTACATGGTTTGTGTTGCCTGATGAGCTGAAGTGTAAACATCAAAAAAAATAGTAAAGGGAAACATTTAAAGATACATCTAAAAAAAAATGCCATATTTGGAGTACAGTCCCATAGGTATGGGAAGAAAACAAAGCCTTCCTGTTCCGCAGTTTTACCTGTGACATCCAGGAGCACTCCGCCAGCTTCAGTCACGATGATGCCGGCACCCGCAACATCCCAGCAGTGGATCCCCATTTCATAATAAGCGTCCGCAGCCCCAGAGGCCACCAGGCACATGTTCAGAGCTGCTGTTCCAACACCCCGGATCCTAACAGACAAGACGGGAAAACATAAATCTTCAAAGAAGGCATTCCTCCTTAGCTGCAGTTTCAAGTGGGGACTGAGATCACTTGAACCAATCTACAGACTGTTAAAAAAAAAGGGTGGTACTTAATTTTAAAATCAAAATACGTAAAACCTAATTATCATGATACACTACATAAATGACAGAATGAAGCCTAACAAAGCAATCATGTGTAAGAAAAACATTAAAATGATGATACTTTGGGAAGAAAACCACTGAAGAAAATGCACTAATTCCGCCACCGTGGCATGCATGCTTTGTCACTGTGGTCTACATCTGGGGACGAGCGCCCCACAATACAAGCCGTCTGCAGGAGTTTCATGCAAGTGTGCCCCTGGCCACCCCCAGCAGCGCAGGCATCGGCGTGTGTGCCCAGGAGGTGACGGCCCCACTGGGCTCTGCTGACACTGAGGCCTGCCCACGAGGCCTGCTTCAGGTCTGCCTTCTCACTGAACCTTGTCCTTGGAAATACACCAAGTTAGGGTAAGTATAGACATCACTTTATTAGCCATTATAGTAATAACTGATTCAGGAAAGAATCATCAATAAATGCTAAAACGACTGATATTTACACATCAAAGTATCTCCCTATAAGATACATAATAATTACGACGGGAAGGATGGCAAGATCACTACCAAGTGATCAAAGTTAGCATCCAGTAATGGGACAAAGGGCATCCCTGGTGGCTCAGCTGGTAAAGAATCTGCCTGCAATGCAGGAGACCTGGGTTCATCCCAGGGTTGGGGGATTCCCTGGAGGAGGGCATGACAACCCGCTGCAGTATTCTTGCCTGGAGAATTCCACGGACAGAGAAGCCTGGTGGGCCACAGTCCGTGGGGTCACAAAGAGTTGGACACGACTGAGCCACACACACACACACACACATACACACACACACGCCTGGTGGGCTACAGTCCATGGGGTCACAAAGAGTTGGACACGACTGAGCCACACACACACACACACACACACACACACGCCTGGTGGGCTACAGTCCATGGGGTCACAAAGAGTTGGACACGACTGAGCCACACACACACACACACACACACACACACACACGCCTGGTGGGCTACAGTCCATGGGGTCACAAAGAGTTGGACACGACTGAGACACACACACACCCACACACACCCACACCCGCACACCCACCCACACACACCCACACACCCACACACACCCACCCCAGAACAAAGGTACCCTGTGTCTCCTGACAAAATGGACTGAGAAGGAGGACATAACAGAGCTTCGGCTGCATTCCTGCCAAAAGTGCCTAACCCAAATCTAATCAAGAGGAAATCCAACAAACTCAAATCAGAAGGCATGCTGTAAAGCAGCTGCCCTACATTTTTCAAAAACGTCAAGGTCATAAAAGATAGAGGCTAAGCAACTGTTCCAGATTAAAAGGCATTGATGAGGGCTTCCCTGGTGGCTCAATGGTAAAGAATCTGCCTGCCAATGCAGGGATACAGGTTCGATCCTTGGTCCGGGAAGACCCCACGTGCCAAGGAGCAACTAAGCCTAAGCGCCGCAGCCCCTGAGCCAGGCTCTAGAGCCTGGGAGCTGCAACTCCTTCACCCGTGCAGGGCTGTGCGTCCGGACCAGAGGAGGCCCCGCAGGGAGGGGCCCTGCACCCCTGTGGAGAGCAGCCCCCTCGCCACAGCCAAGACCCAGCACAGCCGAATCCTATGAATCTCAAAAAAAAAGCTTGATGAGAATGACACTTAGAGTGCAGCATATGATTCTGGCTTGGACCTTGGATTAGAATTCTTTCAAAATTTAATTGTCACTGTATTAGCCAATGGATCAAAGCTAATTTCCTGATCTTTATAACTGTGCTGTGGTTATCTCAGTGTATGTCCTTTATCAAAAATACACACACGGAAGTATTTAAGAAAAAGGAGTCGCCATGTGTGTAAATTGACTACTTTCAAATGGTTTTTACTACAACCTCTTTTTTTAATTGTTTGAAAATGAAAGTGAAAATCACTTAGTCATGTCTGTCTGACTCTCCATGGAATTCTCCAGGCCAGAATACTGGAATGGGTTGCCATTTCCTTCTCCAGGGGATCTTCCCAACCCAGGGATCAAACCTAGGTCTGCCGCATTGCAGGCAGATGCTTTACCCTCTAAGCCACCAGGAAGTCCTCTGAAAATAAAGCAGTCAGGATTGTTCACTGAGACCCTTCATTATTTTTTTAAAAATAAGAGGATTTTACATGTCAGTAATATTGTATGATACATGGAATCTAATTTAAAAAAATTGAGACAAATGAACTTATTCACAAAACAGAAACAGACAGATACTGAAAGCAAGCTTATGGTCCACAGGGGAAACATGGGGGAGGCATCAATCAGGGCTGAGATGAACACACACCACTGTATGTAAGACAGACAACCAACAAGGGCCTACTGTCTAGCACAGCGAAGTCTACTCAATCTTCTGGGATAACCCATGTGAGAAAAGAACCTAAACAAGAATGAATATGAATGTGTGTAACTGAATCACTTTGCTATACCCCTGAAACGAAATTAACTATACTCCAATACAATTAAAATTAAAAAAGAAATAATGTGGTATCTGTTTTGTATCTAAAAAATAAACGTAAACTAGTACTGTGCCTAGTACATCCTTCATGCCAGTACAATTTAACAACAAAAAAGGACCAGAATTACATGATGCCCTTGATTTTCAAATACATTTTACTGCCTACAGTTTTATTATATATCAAAATTAAGAACTAGCAACTCCAAAAATGTCCATAGATATATAAACCCAAATCAACATTATGGCTTTTTTCAGTTATCAAGAATGGTGCACTTGCCCCACTTTCTCAGGGGAAATGTGATAGTTCATATCTCACATCATAGAAAGAAAATACCAAGGTCTTCCACAAATCATCTCTCGGCATTCTATTCAGACACAGAACCTTGGGCTGGAAGACCAACGCTTCTGCCTACTTCTGATGAATCTCAACAGCTCTCTGGCAAGACGTCTTTTGATCAGTAAGTATAATCTTTTATGGGTAAGTATTACTAAAGATAGTACTTAATTGCCAAACAATTGAGGCTGTGGCCTAGATTTTGCAAATGTGTTCTGTCTGAATCCTATGTTAGTCTGATCCTTCTTTACAGTTAGGATGGTATAGAGCTAAAAAGAATCTATCCATCTTCAGAATCACAAAGATTTGAGTTTGCTCCCCTGCTCAGTGGCTTAAAAGCTGTAATTTTGAAAGAAGTTTCTTCTTCAAGTTTTACTCTTGTCATCGGAATGGGGATAACTGACTTGGCTATGGCTGCAATGACTAGAAACAACAGAAGCAAAGTGGCCAGCAGATTCGAGGGCCTCAAAAGAGGAGCCATGTCATGATCAAGTCACTCCCTAAAGTAACACACAAGAAACATCACTGAAGTAAAAAATATAGTGCATTTCGTTAAATGAACCCCCAAAAAGTTAATAAAAGGAAACTGATCCATAATGATTTACTCTGCCTCATAAATCTCACTGACAATTAATATACAGTTATACTTCAATTTGCCAACATCCTCTGGATCATGGAAAAAGCAAGAGAGTTCCAGAAAAACATCTATTTCTGCTTTATTGACTATGCCAAAGCCTTTGACTGTGGATCACAATAAACTGTGGAAAATTCTAAGAGAGATGGGAATACCAGACCACCTGACCTGCCTCTTGAGAAATCTGTATGCAGGTCAGGAAGCAATAGTTAGAACTGGATGGAACAACAGATTGGTTCCAAATAGGAAAAGGAGTACGTCAAGGCTGTATATTGTCACCCTGCTTATTTAACTTCTATGCAGAGTACATCATGAGAAACGCTGGATTGGAAGAAACACAAGCTGGAATCAAGATTGCCGGGAGAAATCTCAATAACCTCAGATATGCAGATGACGCCACCCTTATGGCAGAATGTGAAGAGAAACTCAAAAGCCTCTTGATGAAAGTGAAAGAGGAGAGTGAAAAAGTTGGCTTAAAGCTCAACATTGAGAAAATGAAGATCATGGCATCCGGTCCCATCACTTCATGGGAAATAGATGGGAAACAGTGTCAGACTTTATTTTTTGGGGGGCTCCAAAATCACTGCAGATGGTGACTGCAGCCATGAAATTAAAAGACGCTTACTCTTTGGAAGAAAGGTTATGAGCAACCTAGATAGCATATTCAAAAGCAGAGACATTACTTTGCCAACTAAGGTCCGTCTAGTCAAGGCTATGGTTTTTCCTGTGGTCATGTATGGATGTGAGAGTTGGACTGTGAAGGAGGCTGAGCACCAAAGAATTGATGCTTTTGAACTGTGGTGTTGGAGAAGACTCTTTGAGTCCCTTGGACAGCAAAGAGATCCAACCAGTCCATTCTGAAGGAGATCAGCCCTGGGGTTTCTTTGGAAGGAATGATGCTAAAGCTGAAACTCCAGTACTTTGGCCACCTCATGTGAAGGGTTTACTCATTGGAAAAGACTCTGATGCTGGGAGGGATTGGGGGCAGGAGGAGAAGGGGACGACCGAGGATGAGATGGCTGGATGGCATCACCGACTTGATGGACGTGAGCCTGAGTGAACTCTAGGAGTTGGTGATGGACAGGGAGGCCTGGCGTGCTGCGATTCATGGGGTCTCAAAGAGTCGGACACGACTGAGCAACTGAACTGAACTGAACTGATACTTCAATTTAAAATAAAGGAGGTGGTGAGCTTCCCTGATGATCTAGTGGTAAAGAATCCACCTGCCAATACAGGGGATGCGGGTTCAATCCCTGGTCTGGGAAGACCCCACATGCCATGGAGCAACTAAGCCTGGAAACCACCATGACTGACTCACGTTCCAGAGCCCAAGAGCCACAACTACTGAAGCCCATGAGCCCCAGCCCCTGAGCCCGGGTGCCGTAAAGCCCGTATGCCACAGCCCCTGAGCCCGTGTGCCCCAGAGCCTGTGGCCCGCCGTGGAGAGCAGCCCCGCTCGTCACAACTAGAGAAAGCCTGAGCACGGCAATGAAGACCCAGCACCGCCAGAAATAAATGAATAAGTCTTTAAAAAGTAAAAGAAATGAAAAATCCTGAGAAATGAAAGAGAAAATGACATGCCAATCCCCGCCTCCTACACCTGACAGAGATTCGTAACAGAAACTACACAAAACAGAGCTAATGAAGAAAGAACCAGGAACCCAGATCCCAAAGTGAACAGAGACGGGAAGAAGGAGACACAGCTGCACGCAACTACAGTGAGACACCAACCACCCTAGTAATAAAGTGTGTGGGCTTTTCCGGCTGATAGAGTTGCTCTGCCAAAGGAAAAGTAAGCCCAGAAGTGAATGAAATAAAAGGAGAAAATAATATAAGAGATAATAGAACTCAGAAATGAAGGGGAGTGAAAAAAGACAAAACTTTATCAAAAATTAAGACTGAATCACAAGGTACCCTTAAAGAGAACAGATGCAAATGAAAACTTGAAAAAGAGCAGTGAGAAAAAACTAAAAGAAAGTAAAAAGGGCCAGAGAGAAAGTAACAGAAGAGAGGATACAAAGGAGGCTGAATGCTCCTGCTGGGGTCTTTGAAGAAGAAAAAGAAAACAGTATAAGTGAACTAATATTTAAAATTCAAGAAACTTGCCAGAAAAAAAGAAAAGAGACATTAATCTACCGATTAAAGGGAGAAAACCATCCCACAACAAGCAACTCTAAGAACTCCAAGATATACCCTTATAAAAGTGCCAGCCATGAAAGATTAAAAGGAAAAAAAAAATGTCTCAGAGACTCCAAACAAAACATGAAATAATTTAAAAGCCAATAAAATCAGACTGGCACCAGATTTCTCAAAAACAACATACAAAGCAAAGCAACAGTGAAACAGCATTTTTGAAGAAATATTCTTCATACTTTCTTTCAGTAAGGATGTTCTACCCAGCCAAGCTGTCCTTGGAGTTTCAAGACCATAGGAAAACAGGTTGGAATATGCCAGACATCATGGCATTCCGTGCACAGGAGCCCCTCCCAAGGAATCTACTCGAGGATGAGCTTCACCAATCCAAAGGTGACAGGTGTTAGAGCAAAAAGCAGAGACCAGTCTTGAAAATTCCCGGAGCGGACCAAATCAGCTTAGTCATGAAAACAAAGCTTAATTTAGCACATTTTGCAAAAGTAACTAGACCTGGATCATCTCTTGCTTATGCTTCTGAAAATTACAAGCAAACCTCAAATTGTTTCTCAAGGTAGATATGAGTTAACCGCTAATCAATTCCCTATCATTTAAGGAAACTCTATTATAGCCAATCGTTTTGAAGAATAAGTTGTCACTGCCTTCTCACCGTATAAGCTGCTTTATAACAATACATGGCTGAGCCTCATCCCATGTTTTGGTCTGGGTGTTCCTGGTTTGCAAAGTGACTTTTTGGTGTGTGCACAATAAATATTGAATTCAGTGATTCAATGGTTTCTGAACTTCTGACACCAGGAAGACTCCAGAGGACAGTGACCATTTTATAAAGGAAAAACTAAGACCACAGGATGGGACTATGGGTGAGACAATACGTAGTAACAGCACGCCCAACAAACTGGAAAGACTGCAACTTAAAAAAAAAAAAAAAAACAAGCTAGACTAAGAGGGAGAGAAAAAGAGAGAAGCAGAGTAAAATCACTGGATGTCATACAGGCAACAGGCGGCAGCCAAGCAGTTCTGGAGTCTTTACAGAACTAACGGAACGGTTACATAAGAAAAAAGAACATTAAGGGCACTATAAAGAGCTTTAATACAAAAGAAACCCATGAGAATAAAATGGAATCTCTTATAAACAGAAAAAGAGAAAAAAAAGAGGATACACTAAATAAGTACAGAGTACTTAATATACAACATAACATAATATACAAATCACAATACAACAGAAGATAACACAAAATTGAGACCAAACAAAATGGTCATATAAATAAATGAACAAGCCTAACTTTTTTATTAAAAAGAAAAGATTTTCAAATTGATTATAGAGCAAAACTCCACCCTATGGTGTATTCAAGAGGTGTACTTAAAATGCACTGATTTCAAAACCACTAAAAATAAAGGTGGACAAAGATTAACCAGACAAATGGAAACAATGAGAAGAGCAGGGACTGCGATTCTGATGTCAAAGTAGATTTCAAGTCCAAACATCAAAGTACAAAGTGCACTTTTTTCCAGTGCATACAGAAGTTCCACAAAAACTGATCATATACTGGGCACAAAGGAAACATAAAGCTCCATGAAATATATTTATTACAATGTAATAAAACTACAAATTAAAAAGCAAAACTAAGAAAGCACAAAAAGCATTTCCCCATGGAAGTTTAAGAATACAACTCTTGGGTAAAAGGGGAAATACAAACAGAAGTTACCAGAAAAATAATTGCAATGAAAACACATCAGAATCTGTGAGATACATTTAAAGCAGCAATCAGATAAAAACTCACAGCCTAAATACTCACCTCAATAAAAATCAAAGCATAAAAATAAATTCTCTACTTAAAAAGGAAAAAAAAAAACAGGAAACAACAAAATGAACGACAAGAAAGCACAATGATGAAGATACTAAAGCAGGGAGGATAAAGACAGCAGACCAGATTAATAGTCAAAATCCTGGTTCTTTCTTTGAAAAAAAACTGACAAACTGCCAAGTAATTTAAGCAAGATTTTTAAAAAAGAAGAACAAGTAACATAAAATAAGAAATGATAAGGGGGGGAAGAAAACTACTGATAAAGACAGGCCAGAAATAAACTATAAGAGTCTACCTAGCATACCTTGTGCAAATAACTTGAAAACTTAGAGAAAGTGGGTAATGCTTAGGCTACGGAAGTGTTCCAGATTAAAGGCAGTGAAATAGACATGACAACCAAAGGTAAAGCTAACCCTAGACTGAATCTTGCCCTGGAGGAAAAAAAAAAATGCCATAGAAGACATAGTTAGATATCAACTGACAAAACTAAGTATGTGTGGATAGATAAAACTATGAAGCCAATAGTTGTGGTTATGGAAGAGAATATCCCTATTCTTAGGAAATAACAAACTGAATTACTTAGGGATAAAGAGCCACACACTAAGTAATTTACCATGAAATAGTTGAGGGGACAAAAAGAATATTTACACACACACACACACATACACAAAGAAAGGGAAAAGAAGGAATGAGAAAATGATAAAGCAATGGGCACAATGTTAACAATAGCTGAGTTGTTCTTATAGGTTTTTAACTGCATACTGCTGTTTCTTATAGGTTTTTATTTCTGCAAATTTTTTAAAATTTCAAATTATTTTCAAATAAAAGTTTTAAAAATCACACTTTAAAATTAGAATTATGGTACTTACTCCATGTCTATTAATTAAAAGTTCATTTCTAAATAAAAATTCATTCCTTAGAATGTCAAATTATCTATAGCATTAATATAATAGAATGTTCAACTTTAGGGATAAAGTGAAAAGAGCTTACCCATGGATGGGAAGGCAAAGAAGCCTTTCCATATTAGAAAGAATAATTCTCACAGTCTCTGGTGTTCTGGAAGAGCCCAACTCTGTCACCAAGAGAGATTTGGTAACATCTAAAAGAAAAAGTTTCAAATAATTACTACAGTTTATAAATAAGAACCTGATAAAAAAGTTTGACACTTGTAGCTCAACAAATTGGACATTTTTATCCTTCTTCCTAGTTGAATCATATTTCTTTCTAAGACTTTAAATATTTATGAATTTTTCTTCTCTTCTAGTCATTTTATCATCATTTTTATAATCATCAAAAGGCGTCTAGCTTCTTAGACTACCTCCCCCAAAATGCAGAATATAACCAGTTTGCCTACATGCATGATACATTTAGCCACCAAATGCCTAATATATTTTTTTAAAAAGTAGAATTTATAAATAATTTATATATAGATTTGAAATAAAACAAAAATTAAAACTAAATTGTACCACTGTTAAGTGAAGAAGAACTAAAGAGCCTCTTGATGAAAGTGAAAGAGAAGAGTGAAAAAGTTGGCTTAAAACTCAACATTCAGAAAACGAAGGTCATGGCATCCGGTCCCATCACTTCATGGCAAATAGATGGGGGAACAATGGAAACTGAGACTTTATTTTTTGGGGCTCCAAAATCACTGCAGATGGTGACTGCAGCTATGAAATTAAAAGACGTTTGCTCCCTGGAAGAAAAGCTATGACAAACCTAGATAGCATATTAAAAAGCAGAGATATCACTTTGCCAACAAAGGTCCATCTAGTCAAGGCTATGGTTTTTCCAGTAGTCATGTATGGATGTGAGAGCTGGACTATAAAGAAAGCTGAGCACTTAAGAATTGATGCTTTTGAACTGTGGTGTTGGAGAAGACTGTTGAGAGTCCCTTGGACAGCAAGGAGATCCAACCAGTCCATCCTAAAGGAGATCAGTCCTGAATATTCATTGGAAGGACTGATGCTGAAGCTGAAACTCCAATACTTTGACCACCTGATATGGAGAACTGACTCATTTGAAAAGATTCTGATGCTGGGAAAGATTGAAGGTGGGAGGAGAAGGGGATGACAAAGCATGAGATGGTTGGATGGCTTCACCAACTCAATGGACATGAGTTTGAGTAAGCTCCGGGAGTTGGTGATGAACAGGGAGGCCTGGCGTGCTGCAGTCCATGGGGTCGCAAAGAGCTGGACACGACTGAGTGAATGAACTGACTGACTGACTGATTGTTGGTAGAAATGTAAACAGGTGTAACCACTATGGAAAACAGTACGGAGGTTCCTCAGAATACCAAAAATGGAGTTGTCATATGATCTAGCTGGACATATATCCACACAAAACTGCAATTCGAAAAGACACATGCACGCCTACATCGGCTGCCGCACTGTTCACAACAGCCACGACATGGACGCGACCTCAGCGCCCGTCAGCAGGCGGGCGGGCAGAGAGGATGCGGGGCACGCGCACAGTGGAGTGCTGCTCGACCACGAGATGCTGCCGTTCGCAGCTAGTGGGTGAGCCTGGAGGCTATTGTACTGAGAGAAGTGAGAGAGAAGGGCAGACATCATACAGCGTCGCCTGCACGTGGAGTCTAAAACATGACCCACGAACATGCCTGTGGAGCAGAAGCAGGCAGAGAACCGCCTGGGGGTCGCCCGAGGGGAGAAGGCGGGCAGGGAAGACTGGGAGTTTGGGATTGGAGAACGCTAGCTACTACCTATAGAACAGATAAACAGGCCCTACTGCACAGCAGAGGGAGCCATGCCCGACATCCTGTGATCAGCCACAACGGAAAAGGAGGTGGAAAAGAACGCAGTGGCAGTGGCGCCGCTTTGCTGTACAGTGGAGATGAACACACTGTAAGTCGACTATGCTTCAATAAAATCAAAATAAATCATCTGACCTTCATTCACTAACTTGACAAATTATCCTGCATTTTCCATTTTCTCTTGGAAACATCGTGACCAAAGCTCACGAAGCACTCAACCTTCCTGGCTCACAGGCTACTCTTGGGACACCTCACACTTCATCTGCACCCACAGCTGAGATGTACGCCCACCAGCTTGTTCTGACCCTTGTTTATAACTGTGAACTCTTCTAACGATCACATAACCCGTTTAAGTGAGATAAATAACAGAAAAGGGGAATGAGTTCTTTCTATAAAAGCTGCCACATTCCTTCAATTCTAAAATGCACATTTTTTTCACATTAACATCTCAAAAATTAGGATGTATCTTCTAATCTCTGGGGCCTTAGAGTTCAATGAAAAGAAAACAAATTCAAAATCTGCCCTCAAATTAAGTGCCTGAGGAGAAAAATTACAAAAGCGGAGGAGGATTCTAAAGTTTTTGCTGCACATAAAAGAATCTTAGAAAGAAAAAGAAAAGAAAAGAAACGAATCTGCAAGTGTAAACTGTGGAAAATGTTGGGATTGCTTTAGGGAAGATAAGTGCCTCCAAAACACAGTGAGCTGTCCCAGAGAAAGCAGACTTAAAAAGGCCGATCACTAAGCTCACTACAAAAAGCGTTACGCCTCATTTAAAAAAACATATTGAAGTACAGTTGACTTACTATGTTGTGTTAGTCTCTGTTGTACAGCAAAGTGATTCAGTTATAGCTTCACATATATGTGTCTAGTATTCTTTTCCATCATGGTTTACCATGGGACCCTGAATATAGTTCCCTGCGCTATACAGTAGAAAGATGCTGTTTACCCATCCTACATATATAATAGCTTTATGTCTCATTTTAAATGATTCCAACTTGAAGGGCCTTTTCCCTTTCAATTTACTAATAACTAGTCCCAGTGGCAGAGGAATTCTAGAAAGAATCTGAGACACAGGGGCTGAAGCAATGACCCGATAGCGCCGTGAGGGTGGGAGGCACTCTCGCTCCGCCAAGGGCCCCTGGCAAAGCCGGAGTCATCTGCTCCACTGCCCTTGCCTTCCCCGCTTCCACGACCGCATCCACAACTGTGGTCACGATGAGAAAGTACAGAGGAAACAGACACACGTATGAGTCAGGTAACACTTGGAGAACTCTAAGGTTACCATACCAGTACATGGTATGAATCACACCAAAAATTAGAGGGTAAACCTACCTTCTTGGCGTGAAACCTGTAGTTTTTGACCATTACAAAAGGCACCTTTTCCTTTCCGGCCAGTGTACATCTTATCCTCCAGGCAACTGTACACAATTCCAAACTCCATCTGTGGAAGGAATGCAAGCTTTCTTTACAAAACCTGAGTATTTTTCTTCATTCAATCAATACTTTTTCTCAGAAAGCAAAAAGAATATCTGGTATGTTAATGTTTTTAAATGGGTAGACCATGGGCTCTGTAAAATGCTAATTCCCAGCTGAGTTGAGGAAGAGCTCATCAGGTCTGAACCCTGACTCCCCTCCCATCAATTTCCAAATTCGGGGCCTATGTTTTGACCTCTTTCCTTCCCAGCTCAGACGAAGGCAATCTTCGCTGTTTTCTAAGGTGAATCCTTCCCTGAAACACTGCTCCATCAACGGCTCCCTGCCTCTTGAGCTTTGGTTCTGGTACTTTCTCGCCACACTGGCCCTCCCTCACCAAGCCTTCATTACCTTCTCCTCCTCTCTTCTTTGCCACACAGTGGTCGAGACTTTGCGTCTCTCATTCTCTTTCTACATTACAATCTGGCTTCTGCTCTGATCATGCATCTCTTGAAACTCCCTGCAAAGAGATTGTGAATGGACTCTTACAGACCAAACGTCTTCTCTGAAGACCTGGAGGCTGTGGACCACCAACAGTTAACCCCATACTCTGTGTTCCTGGTGGTGTCCTCCTACCTCCGATCTCTCTTGGGGTCACTTTTTCTTCTGACATTCTTCTCTGCCTAACCCCCAACAGTTGTGTGTCTCAGGGGTTTTCATTCTTCCTTTTCTTCCAATTCCCTTTTAGCTCTCTCGATTCTTACAGGTTTTTCTTTCTGGTCCGCAAAACCAACTATCCCTCTATGTGTGGCTCCCACCAACCCCATCAACACAGGTTGAGTCGTGCTTCAGAACATAGGCTTGCAGAACTTCAGCCAAAGAGATCACACTCACTCGCTACCTGATCACGCACGCTTCAGTCCTTCCCCATGAGTCAATTTTATCTTGAAAACACTTCCTGATTTTGGCCATTTCCTCAGTTATTCTCACCACCTCCATCTCAGTTCAGAACTGCCCACCCCCCTGGTGTGACCTCTAATGTTGCTGGAATTATTGGCACCCTGCACTGCAAAACCTCTCCTGGTTTCCGACCACCTCGAAGCCACTAAGTGTTCCGGCACTGACAGACCACAGTGCCTCATGGCCTGACCACAGCAAGCTCACCTCACCAGTTCTGCTTCAACCATTTCCAGAGTTTCACGTACAATGAACATCTCACTGTCGCCCATACACATCCCGCTCGTCCCCAAACTGTTCTTTCTGATTAAAATGCTTTCCTTTTCTTCTTTACCTGGAAAATTCCTAATATGACCCAACTCACATGACCAAATTCCAAGATCCCTTCTATTTATTATGAAGATTTCCTCAAACCACTGATGGCAGGATATGTTATACCCTCTTCATGTTCTTAGAGTACTTTTAAAAAATTTTTTCATAGTTCGACATGTAACTTTTGCACTGAACTGGGAATTCAACAGCCCAGAACTGATGATAAGAGAAATGCTCGCTTATCTCCTTTTGAAGGTTCTCATTGATTAATACAATCATTTCTCACTGATTAATACAAAGATTTCATTTGCACTAATATATGTTTTTATTTTCAGGGTTTTCTTAACTCTTTTGTGTACATGTTGATCAAATACATCGCAAACTCCTTGAAAACAGTTATGTAAGGTGTTAGTAAACATCATTCTTTTTATTAATCAAATACTCAAATAGCATGGAAACGCAATAGGTGTAGAGCATACTCTACTGGGCTTTAGATATAGCAAGTATTTAGGTTCCTGAATATACTCTATATTTTCTCAGAATACTTGGCCCCTACCACTATCCTGGTCTTTCCCCTCACTAAATGTCTACTAAAGCATTCCTAGCTTAGCACCCAACTTTTCCATTAAACATTTCAGATCCTACATCAATTCCTATCATATTCACATATATAACGGTGATTAAATACTGAATCGTATTTCAGTTACTTGTGCATATTTTTTCCTTGTAAAATCTTCTCAGAAGACACTACATTTTCTTCACTGGAAAAAACTATCACAACAAGTTTAGCAGGTGTGTATTTTATTTCAAAATAATGCTCTGCATATATTGAATAGAGACAAACCTAAATTTATTATGGAGACTCGTTTACTCTTTCTCAGAAAATGAGAGCAAGGCATTTTACCAACCATAAATTTAAACAACATACCTTTTTATTTACCACAAAGCCAATTGAAACAGCTACAAAAGGAAATCTTAAAAAAAAAAACACACACACAAATTTACCAAGATAGAACTTATTTTCAACAAACTTTTTTCATAATATAACTGCTTACAATTTTTTTCCTGTGAACAGTCTCATCCCTCCCGAGAACTGTGTATACAGCGTTCAGCTCTCTGTGTAAGTGCGGGGGTGGAGGCTTGGCGGGGAGAATACACAGATGCATACACGCATAATGCTTCTCCAGGCACGAGACATCTCTCAAAGGATTCATAAGAAACGGGTAACAATAGATGCCTCCAGAAATGGGTTCTGAGAAGCTGGGGTCAGAAGTGGGAAGGCCACGTGGCACCGCATGCCTTTCTATACTTTTGAATGCCAAGTTCCACGAATATAGCTTAAATGTCAACAAAAATGGGATCATACTGTCCACTGTTCTATAATCTTCTGTATGTTACCTCATATCATGAGCATCTTTCTGCAGTAACATTCCATGATATATAGATCTTACCTCTTAGCTTTATGGCTTTAACAGTTCTATTCGTAAAGATACATACAGCCATGTACGGAAACTTCAAATATAACAATTATGTGTCATCCCACCAAACTCGGCTACTTGTTGAAACTCTTAATTCCATCAGGCTTTCTTCTATGTATTTGGACTTATACACTTAATTTGTATACATATATATATATTTTCAACATATTCTTCTCAGCATATACTGAATTACATACTTACTTTGTGCCAGGCACTATATTAAGTTTTTATATAAATGTACAACTCATTAGGTCCCATCAACAATCTTATGAGGCAGGTACCATCAATGTGCCCATTTTAGAGAATGAAAAAAATAAAACTAAGGCTTAAAAAGATTAAGTAACTTGCCCAAGATCACAAGGTCACACATTCTAAACCCATATTCTTTTACAGTTTCTTCTCCTGGATTAAATGCATTCTATAAAGGCACACTCTAGGACTGAGTTAGTCAGTTCCTTAATTGATTTCAAAGCAGCAATGTTGCTTGCATACATTTTTATGTGGTTTCTACAATGAGAACAAGAATGGTGAACAGGGCACTTGACTGCACATGTCTATAACATTAATCGCTCATTACCTCATCCAAGCTGATGAAAATTATGCATAACATATTTTACAATCACAGAATTCTCTAAAGTATATGTGATTATGAAAACCATACTGAACAGTCCATTCAGTTAATATACAAACAGTAATTACAATATTAAAAATTTAAAAACATACCCATGTACAAAGTTAGTTGTTCCATCAATAGGGTCAATGATCCACGTAGGGTTGTCGGTTAAGATACTTTTTTCCCCAGCTGCCACAGATTCCTCACCGATGAAACTAAAAGCAAATATGACAAATTCTGAATCTTTACACTGTTTTCAATAATTTTCAAACCCTTAGTCTACTATGAAGTGAAAGTGAAAGTGAAGTCGCTCAGTCGTGTCCGACTCTTAGTGACTCCATGGACTGCAGCCTACCAGGCTCCTCCGTCCATGGGATTCTCCAGGCAGGAGCACTGGAGCGGCTGCCACTGTATAAAACATAACAAAAGTCTACACAACTACACTTTTCTATTGCTGTTCCTTCAGACAGATGGAAGTGAGAAAACTTTATTTCCCCCAAAACAAGCTATGTGAAAGATGACAGAATTCAAAATTCTCAAATGTATTACCAAGATAAGGAAAGACACATGCTAATAACTTACTAAGGAAATGTGGAGGTTTAAGTCTACCAATTCTCTCGTAACCCTCTCTTCAAGAGGTGGAGGTTAATGTCCCTTGCCTTGAGTGTGAATTTGGACTTAGTGACTCATTTCTAGCCAGAAGAACAAAGTGTACGTGACAGCATGCAATTCTGAAGACTCTCTGACAAAACGACACTGAGGTTTCCGTATTATTCACTCTATTTCTCCTCCTTCCCCTTCCCTCTGCTTCCTAGGCGAAGCCGCTCACCACACTGTGAGCCGCTCTGTGGAGGGGCCCGCGTGGTGAGGAAACTGAAGGAAGCTGCCAGCAGACAAGCCACGAGGAACTGAGGTCACCAACAACCACAAGCGAATGGGTGCTTTAGCCTCAGCTGAGCCTTGAGGAGACTGACTCTATGAGACCCTTGCCAGAACCACGCATTCCAGCTACTCCCATATTCCTGATCCTAGAAAACTCTATGATATCTAGAGCTGTTAAGTTTTTAAAGAGTAACTTGCTATGCGGCAACAGATAATACAGAGAACATGAAATAAGTTAGAGAAAGAAAATCACCCACCAAAATTACTGTATCAATATGCATTCCTAAAACATACTACATAGTAAATGTCAGGCGAACTCTGTAAATGGTGTCTGAATTCATTGGATTTCTTCTTTCCTTTCCTACTTTCTTTGTTATTTATGTCCTTTATTCAAAGCTGAAAAGTCCTAATAATCATTACCATGAATTTCTTTTATTTCTTTTTCTCTTAGCTATAAATCCTTTTACTGAGAGAAAGCATATGCAGCTTTAATTTTTTTTTCTCCTCAGTGGCTGAAATACCAGGAAAGGCCGATGGCATGATCAAGACGAACTGGCAAATGACAATGTTAAAACTTAAAAATGATGACAATATTTTAGTTGTATTTCTGTGCCCGTAAGAGAGACAGATTTTAGTATTTTCTCTCAAACTCAAAGCTACCACCCCTTTAGCACCTAAAAATGTTTGCAATATAGAGAATAAAACTGAACTTTCAAATCTTCTCTATGACAGATATTTGTCACACTAACTTCCCAGCATCCAACACTCCTCTTTCTAAAAAGGAATCCAAATATCCCCTGTTCACCGCTCCCTGGAAGTTTGAGCTTAGGGGAAAAAACCCTAAGTTCAGCAAGTGATGTTTTTGCCCACGATTTGTAACCTTGAGCTAATGGGGTAAGACATCTAAAGAGAGCATTCAGGAGTGAGGCTATCAGCAAGCTTCTGAACGATGGCACCTAACCCTGACCCAACCCCAACCCAACCCTACAGCTCTGCCTTCCTCCCTGGGTGCTCAGTCCTACTCTCAGGGATTCTGACACCCTCCAAATAAACTCCAGTTCAGCTTAAATTAAGCACAGTCAGTTTCTGAGTCTAAAGTCAAAATCTTGGACACCAACCTAGATTTCATTTTTATCACATGAAAATGACATAAGCAATACCTGTGAGATGGATACTTTTCCTTTATGGATGAGATAAGCATTTTTTCAACTTTTTGGTCAGTAGCAGTTACCAAATCAGCCGGAGAACTTTTAACCATAATATTCATTTCATTCTTGAGCGCTTCACGAACCACCTAAAAAGATTTTTTTGGTAAGCAAATAAGAAAAGCATATAAGTCATTTTAAACCAAATTAAAAGATGAATAATAGAAATGATTTGAAACAATCAATCTTTATGGAATGGTATTCTTAAATGTTTCTTACCACAATGTATATAAAATAAACCCTTAGTGGTTACAACTTTCTACGTAGAAAACCATAGAGTCTTATAGCCAATTTTAGATATACAACTGTTATTATAAAATGTTTAATGACATAAAATGGAAGTATTCACCCATTAAGTAAATTGAAAACAAATCCAGATCAATAAAAATACATGTTTTGTTTAAGAAGGCAACCACACACTGCCCACATCCATCACATCATGGCGGAGCTTTCAGTTCGTACCTCTCCAGCTTGTCCTGCGAGGGTTACTGCATAATCCATGCATTCCTGCCAAGGGTCAGCCATCTTCTCAACAGATGGAACACATACAGAGACAAAGCAGTTACACATTGCTTAAAAAGTCTTAATTACAGAAGTCTGTTCACAAAAACATCTCAATTTGCAAAATACTTCCATTCAGGATTCACCCTCCTCCTGATTCTAGAATTCATTTTTTTTCAATATTCATCACAGGTTCATTAAGAAACATTTTTAACCTAGCTTCATTCACTTCTATTGTAGAAACATTTTCATAACAAAAAGTATTCAATGAAAGTGTTTCTCAAAGGGCCCATACCATATCACACTTTAAAAAACAACAATCATTTGAGGAATGGAGAATAAATGACATAAGAAATATTCTAAAACATAGATGCATATTTGGGTTTAAGAAAAAAGTAAAAATCAGAAAAAGAATACAAGGAACAGTCAGCCCTCAGTATCGCAGTTTTGGCATCCATGGATTCAACTGACCATGGATGGAAATTAAAGAAGTTTTAGAGGGAAGGGGGAGAAAGCACTAATTGAGTATCAGGCAGTATGGTGCTTTGTACATGTAAAATTATTTTTAAAGAGATTGTAAAGATGAAGAACTTAAAGCTCAGTGAATATAACTAATTTGCCCAAGATTTTATAGACAGATGACACAACCAGAATTTGAACTTGATTCTGAATTGAAAGCCCACTGCTTTTTCCACTGTGACATTCTGAGGGAAGAAAATTCTAGGACTAAAAAAAATGTATAAAGCTAGAAAGGAACTGCTGCAGGTTTCAGAGAGGGCAAAAAATAAAACAGTTTTGTCTTCCGAACTGTCCAACTTTCCACTGACTTTTGCAGAGAAGATTAAAATAACTCACCACAGGCTTAACCACACTCTAAAATCTGTACCTAGGACAATGAAGCTTTTTAAGAGGTCAGACTCAGAAATGTGTGGCATCATTTATAAAGCAACCCTAATTGTGTAATCTTTACAGTTGAGAAGAACTGACAGAGTTTTAGACCCGAGACTGGTCTGAAATCCCAATCATGGTGCTCACAGTATCCGAATGGGGAGGAGAGGGGATGGGGGTGGGGGCAAATGACAGATCAGTTTAGTTCAGTTGTTCAGTTGTGTCTGACTCTTTGCGACCCCATGAATCGCAGCATGCCAGGCCTCTCTGTCCATCACCAACTCCTAGAGTTCACTCAGACTCATGTCCATCAAGTCAGTGATGCCATCCAGCCATCTCATCCTCTGTCGTCCCCTTCTCCTCCTGCCCCCAATCCCTCCCAGCATCAGAGTCTTTCCCAATGGGTCAACTCTTCGCATGAGGTGGCCAAATTACAGGAGTTTCAGCTTTAGCATCATTCCTTCCAAAGAACACCCAGGACTGATCTTCAGAATGGACTGGTTGGATCTCCTTGCAGTCCAAGGGACTCTCAAGAGTCTTCTCCAACACCACATTTGAAAAGCATCAATTCTTCGGCAGATACTTTGAGCTGTTTCTGCTAGCTGTTTCTTTTTAATATATATATATTTTATGCGTGCGTGCTCAGTTGTGTCCGACTCTTTGCAACCCCATGGACTGTAGCCCGCCAGGCTCCTCTGTCCATGGGGTTCTCCAGGCAAGAGTACTGGAGTGGGGTGCCATTTCCTTCTCCAGGGGATCTTCCCAATCCAGGGATCAATCCAGGGTCTGCTGCAACTCCTGCCTGGGCAGGCGGATTGTTTTACCACTGAGCCACATGGGAAGCCTGTTTCTTAATATAAGCATTTACATGATTTTAGAAGGAAGCCACTTTTTGAATTCCTCAGAGCAGTTCAAGAATTGTTTCTAAGATCTTTCTTCTTTTCATTCTTACTCCTGTTCCCTTCTATTAGTCTTCAACAGAACTGGATTTTCTCACGGTGAATCTGCTTTCTAGTGGGAAACTGTGCTTAAGCCACTCATATCTCCCCCTTCTCACAGCACTGATATGTGTAATTCCTACCAATTCTTCCAGGATCATTTCAACAGTTACCCTTTCTTTTGGGGATTCTCCACCCAGAGGCTGTACTTGTGTAATCATTCGAGAGCTACGCATTGAGTATTTATTCAATGAGAAGCATCTAACAGGAGAACACTGACCTGGTCTTAGGTACCAGATATCCTTTCCCTAAGAACACGATTCAACCAAGATTTGAAGGACTAACTCAACTGCAGGACTCCTGGTAAGTGAAGAGGAACCAAAAGGCCTAAGTGACAGCTCAGAGATTAAGAGGAACAGGAAGAGGGATGTGGCTGGGGGTCCTGTCATGATGATCACCCCTTAGAGGCATGATTTCGATTTGAGAGCCATGAGGAATCATTACATGGGGGCTGCAGGACAAGACGGACGCGGGGGTGGAGGGAGGAATGGACGGTAGGGAAACCGCTCTGGGAGGAAAAGGTGAGGGCACTCGGCAATAAAGTGGATATGGAGCTTGAGGGAGGGGGAGAGTTTAATGAGGCCCAGATTTCCCACTTAGGCAAATGAATGGATAACGTGACATTAACCGAAACTTGGAACGATAGAAGAGAGTCAAATCTGAGATCTGGTTAGGAGGTGGGGGGATCAAAAGTTTAATTAGAAGAGCGTGAGGAGCCTTTGTGAAGCCAAAAGGAGAGGTCCATTAGGCCGCTGAACACACGATCCTGACCTCAAAAGAGAGGTACGGCCTGCAGACACAAACACGTAAGTTACGTGAGCAGGCAGCCACTGAGCGCCGCCTCTGACGGACACTCTGAGGAGGCCGGCCCGCCTGGAAGCCCACGGGCCGCCGTCCGTCACCCCTGGCGCACTCGGGGGTCTTTCCTACACTGTGCTCAGCTGTGTGCGCGCCTTCGCCTTCAACCAGTCTTACAACAAGCCCAAAGGAAGCACCTTAGTCCGCCTTCGCCTGCTCGGAGACTAACCCCTGAGGCCCGTGGACGTCTCTGCCCCGCTCGCCGCCTCCTGCCGCCCGTCCACGCGGTCGAGGGCAGGCGGGGACCACCCGCCCTGGACACGGACCGGGCCTCCGGGACCGGCAGGACGAGAGCCAGTGGGTCACCCCGCTCCCGCCGCTCAGAGGCCCCGCGGCGCGGGGGCCGTCCCGGACCCTCAGCCCCTCGACCGAGGCCTCCGCGCCGGGTGCCCCCGGCCGAGCCCACCCCCTCGACCCGCTGTGCGGGGCCGCAGGCGCCAGCCGACCCCACGCCCGCCCAAATGCAGCGGGGAGACCGGGCTCACCTCAGAGCGGCGGGCGCACCAGCCTGTCAGACGCGCGGCGCTTCCGCAGCGAGAGGGCAGCGGGAGGGGAGCCAGAGCGTCCGCCCGACAGGAAGTCCCGCCCCGCCGCCCGCCCACGGGCGGGGCCTGCGCATGCCCCGCCCACACCGCGCACCGCTGCACCCTGCACCCAGCCCCCAGCCCCGCGGCTGAGCGGCCGGAGCCGCCCCGCCCTGCCTAGGCCTTCGGGGTCTGCACCTTCTTTCATCTGTGCTTCTTTCTCCTGCCCATACATTTGTCTGTAATTAAAAGAAAATTCCTCTCCTCTGTTTTGCCATTTCTCACGTTTTTCATTCCTTCCAGTCTTCCTATTTCCATTTCTTTCTCCCTGTCTTTTATTCCAGACTACTCTTTTGACAAAACACAAACTGGAGGTATGTCTCTAGCTTTGCAATTTTCATTTGTTAAACCTATGCTGCATGAAGGCAGTGGCAGCCCACTCCAGTACCCTCGCCTGGAAAATCCCATGGATGGAGGAGCCTGGTAGGCTGCAGTCCATGGGGTCGCTAAGAGTCAGACGCGACTGAGCGACTTCACTTTCACTTTCATGCACTGGAAAAGGAAATGGCAACTCACTCTAGTATTCTTCCCTGGAGAATCCCAGGGACAGGGGAGCCTGGTGGGCTGCTGTCTATGGGGTCGGACAGAGTCGGACACGACTGAAGCGACTTAGCAGCAGCAGCAGCATGCTGCGTGAAAGTGAAAGAGGAGAGTGAAAACGTTGGCCTAAAACTCAACATTCAGAGAAGGAAGATAAGGGCATCTGGTCCCATCACTTCATGGCAAATAGATGGCGGAACAGTGGAAACAGTGAGAGACTTTATGCTTTGGGGCTCCCAAATCACTGCAGATGGTGACTGCAGCCATGAAATTAAAAGACGCTTACTCCTTGGAAGAAAAGCTATGACCAATCTAGACAGCATATTTAAAAGCAGAGACATCACTTTGCCGACAAAGGTCCATCTAGTCAAGGCTTTGGTTTTTCCAGTGGTCATGTATGGATGTGAGAGTGGGACTACAAAGAAGCTGAGCCCCGAAGAATTGATGCTTTTGAACTGTGGTGTTGGAGACTATTGAGAGTCCCTTGGACTGCAAGGAGATAACCAGTCAATCCTAAAGGAAATCAGTCCCGAATATTCATTAGAAGGACTGATGCTGAAGCGCCAATACATTGGCCACCTGATGCGAAGAACTGACTCATTTGAAAAGACCCTAATGCTGGGAAAGATTGAAAGCCAGAGGAGAAGGGGATGACAGAGGATGAGATGGTTGGATGGCATCACCAACTCAGTGGACATGAGTTTGAGTAAGCTCTGCGAGTTGGTGATGGACAGGGAAGCCCGGCATGCTGCAGTCCATGGGATCACAAAGACTCGGACACGACTGAGTGACTAAACTGAACTGATGCTGTGTAAACGTACACCGTATGTTTGCATGTTACAGGGGTTCATAAGGAGCCTCTTCCAAATGTTCCACTTTTGCAAGAGGATTATTTTGAGCTAAAGGCAACTGAGACCTGGTGAATGCAAGAGAAATTACTGTCCCTCCCTTAACCACCTAGAAGAATTTAAATTGGGGGGTTTTCTCAGAAAACAGTTTATTACTGGAGATGCACTTTATCTAAAGGGCCCATCTATATGGTAGGGCAAATATCTAATCACCAAACATCTGCTTTTCTTATCATTCTCCTATCCTTGGAAGCTGTCAGGACCCGTCCCATTCCTTAGCTCAGGATGGTGTATCAGTTCAGTTCAGTCGCTCAGTGGTGTCTGACTGTGACCCCATGAACCTCAGCATGCCAGGCCTCCCTGTCCATCACCAGCTCCTGGAGCTTACCCAAACGCATGTCCATTGAGTCGGTGATGCCATCCAACCATCTCATCCTCTGTCATCCCCTTCTCCTCTCGCTTTCAATCTTTCCCAGCATTAGGGTCTTTTCAAATGGGTCAGTTCTTCACATCAGGTGGCCAAAGTATTGGAGTTTCCACTTCAACACCAGTCCTTCCAATGGACACCCAGGACTGACCTCCTTGAGGATGGTATAGAGCCCTCATTTTACTTTTCTGCCTCTGACCCTCTCCTGGGGTCTCTGGCTCTCTTATGTTTGTGGAATTCTCACAAGCATAAAATTAAACTTGATTTTCTCCTGTTGCCTCTGTCTCATGTCATCTTAGGGCTTCCCTTGTGGCTCAGCTGGTAAAGAATCCGCCTGCAATGCAGGAGACCTGGGTTTGATCCCTGGGTTGGGAAGATCCCCTGGAGAAGGGAAAGGCTGCCCACTCCAGGATTCTGGCCTGGAGAGTTCTGTGGACTGTATGGTCCATGGGGTTGCAAAGAGCCAGACATGACTGAGCAACTGTCACTTTCACGTCAATTTAATTCTTAGTCCAGTCAGAAGAATTTAGAAGGTTCCCTAGAGGCAAGTTTTCTTTCTTCCGACCAATATAGACTATAGTTAACCCATGATTAATAGATAGTTGATAGACAGATAGATAGATAGATAGATAGGTATTTGTTGGCCAGAACCAACTGCCCCTATTAAGAATTATTTTGGTTTCTTACCATTTACTGAGGACTTACCATGCTTCAGGCACTTGTTTTCACATGCGTTACTTTACTTGAATATCGAGACAGTTCCATGAGAAGATATAATCAGCTGCATCATACGGAGGAGGAAACTGAGGCTCAGGGAGTTTATCCATCCTCAAGTCCCACAGCAAGAGCAAAGCATAGAAAGCAGTGACTCCGAAGTCCACACTCAGGGAATGTGGTGTTGGCATGACGAGGTTGCATCGCACGAGGTGCAAGGACTAGTCTACAGTCCTTAAAATGTTTCCTGTTCTTGAAGTAACACATCTGGCATCATACAGTCTTACCATTATAACACAAATAGCACAGACGTAAGATGTCACAACAGGATCAAGGAAGCAGGTTATTTGGCTTTTTGTATTTGCAGTGATTTCTTCTCTTAGCTTCAGCAGAAGATGGGATATTGTCACCAATGTATTGCAAATGAGAATTCTCAAAGGTGAATGACATGAAGCGTGGGATCAATTCTCAAACCTCACAAAGAGCCAGAACGTTGTCTCCTTTGAAAGAATGATGCTGTATCTGATTTGATGACCTTGATTTGTCTAATAAAAGCTGCTTTTGTTTTATTGATAAAAAAAAAAACCACTTCAGAAATTAATTTTTGGTTCTTCATCGTCAGTTATCTTAAAATAATAATCTTGCCAACTACGTGATGACAAGTGTTGGGTTTTAACCAAATAAAATTTTCCAGGCATTTGCAGAAATGTCATGAGTCCTCTTTAAACCTCATTTAAATAAACATGGTCCCACTGCTTTGGCAAAGCTGCTAAAATCAGAGTACTGGAAGTGAAATAAGATGGATGGACTATTTCACTCCTTGAAATTAAAAACTATTTCAAGCTCTCTACCTCCAATGAGTGGAAAGTACAGCCTTTTTCTAGTGGCCTCAGCTGATAGTTTACCACTGTCCTCAAGTAACTTGGAAATTTCTCAGTCCAAGGAAGCTGTTCTGCTTTCAGATGCCTGACCGAAAGTGAAATGAAGAGTCCTCTAGTGCTCAGAGAGGTCTAGTGCTCAGACCTGGTTTTGGCGGTGTTGCACACTGGTTCCCCACTATCCACAAGGCTTTTGTCCAGTGCTGAGCGGTTCAGATGGCTGCGGAGACCTGGTGCCTGGTGCGCTGCCCTTGGCTTCCCAAAGGGGTAATTTTTAAAGTTACAGTCGCGCCTGCAGACTTTGTTCCCAATCCGCGACTGTGTGCTGTGCCAGAGTGCTTGGGGGCTATAGAGGGTTCAGCTTCCACTGCCTCAGGACAGAATCTGCTCCCTGGCATGATGTCCAGGTCACCATTCCAGGTTTCCCTAATAAGGAGATCCCTCTTAGGGGCTGTTGATACCTTTTCCTACTAGCTGACTTCCATCCATGAGAACCTGGAGGGGAGGTGAGATCCAGTGCCGTTAACACCTCCTGAGACCTGAGTGTTCATGGAGAGGTGCTGGGAAGGATTTCCTTTGTCAAGCAGAGTGCTCGGTAGTCACCTGCCTGAGTGATGGCCATCCAGCTGCATTGTATTTGTGTAATAAAGAGTGACCTTCAACGTGATTCCTCTCCTGGCAGTCCTGGGTATCTTGCTAACTCTGTTTAGTCTCTGGAGTGGATTTCTTTTAAATGGAATCTCCTTTCTCTCTGTCTTTCTCTCTCTCTCACAAACACACACACACACATACACACACAGAATCTGATTCTACATACCAAGATTTTCTTAATAATTAATTGTTAGTGGACTTTGATTAAAAATGATAAGAATTTATACACACAAAATGGGGGCCTTCATGAGTGGAATCTTCAGGATACCTAACAAGGTTTCATGTTTTGACATAACATAGGCTGAAATTGCCGACAATTTTTAGTAGCTATATATATATATATATATATATATATCATAGAATCATCTCTATTAAAGATTGGAATGAAACTTTTTTTCAAACATGACATCCCTTTACCCCTGGATCTTTTGTCTAACCAATGTGAAAAGAAACATGTGAAAGGAAAATCAAGATGGAGCTCATAGTCAGGATGCCATTGAGGAAGTGTGATTTATGTCTCAGCCCAAATACACCTTAATATCTTAACACATGCATCCAGAACATCTACCCAGTGTTCCAGAAACTCAAGATATTACTGAGCCCTTAACCTAAAATGACTCACGACAGCCTGTCCCTTGAGGACAATTATTTCCTTTCTTGAATCAAGGTTAGTCAAAATTTGTGAACATCCTTGTAACTTTCACCTGTATAAGCTCCTGACTCTTCTTCTCCCCTAAGATAGACACTCTTTTGGGTTTACCAAAATCTGTGTCTCTTGAACTGCAGTTCTTAAAACCTCAAATAAATCTCTTTGTTCTCTGCAGCTTTGATACTGATTATTGCTGGACAAGTTGTTGGTCTGAACTCAAGCAATTAGGTAGCCTGCTTTATGTCTCTCATTCTTAAAGAACAAATAAGTAGCTTGAATAACTTCATCCCCGTCTAAATTAAACAAACTTTCTCATGTAAAATTTCGGTCTTTCCCTGATACATCTGTAAGATAAATGAAATACATTTCAAGTTCCATTCATACACATTTGTCTGCTTTTAGGTGCAAGATCAAACATGCATAGAGTAACCATAATAATTAGAGTTTACTGTGTGTTAGGCATTATTCTGAGGATCTTACTAATGTTAATTAATTTACTTCTCAAGAAAATACCATTAGGTATATATTATCATTATCCCCACTTTCCACATCAATTTAGGCACAGAGAGATTAAGTAGCTTGACCAATGTCACCCAGCTGGTGATAGAGCTGGAAATGAAGACCCAGGCATAACCTGGCCCCTGAGTATATGGCAACCCACTCCAGTACTCTTGCCTGAAAAATCCCATGGACAGAGAAGCCTGGTAGGCTACAGTCCATGGGGTTGCAAAGAGTCGGACACGACTGAGCAACTTCACTTCACTTCTTTACAGACATTAATGATTAACTAACTCAGTGTTTTCTGAGCACCAACATGATTAAAGGCATTGGTTAAAAACTACGAGGAATTCGAAGAATAAATAATATGTGGTCTCTGCCTTCAGGAAACTATTTTGGTTTTTGCCTCCAGTAGAAAGCAGCTGCTGTGGGTGGTTATTATTGTCAACCTGAATTCATCACCATCTATGGTGTTAATGACCCAGAGTTTCATGCCAGAATTACAGGCGTAGGAATTGAGCAATATCTTAAACTTCAACTGAATCTCTTCCTTTTACAAATTTGAAAACTGAACTGCAGAGAAAATGTCTTGTTTGAAGCCACAAAGTTAAGGATAAAGTACAACTAGAAAGGCAATTTCTTATCTCCCGATCAGTAAAATATGTTCATGAAAATATGTAAAAGTCAAATGCATGCAAGCTTAATTACAATATAAGGCCCTAAGTGGAGATTTCTGTTTTAATGGAGTCAATAGTAAAGTGTTTCATGTAGGCAATTATCATTTTATAAAATGAATAATAACCATCCACCAACCATGCCAAACCAGGGCTTTCATAAATCTTGGTATTCAAATACTGGATTTGGTAAAATAAGAAAAAAAGAACTATAGTTGTCAGTTCGCAAACGGAACAAAAGTTCCCTAATACTGTAAGATGGGGAATCACACTGATAGGGAAATGTTCAAAATTTTAGCCTCCACACTAAAGTTATCAGATTGGTATTTCAAAACAATAGTAGGTACACTAGGGTCAAAAGTTTGAAGTGTGGTAAAAGAATTACAGCAGCTAACACTTGAGGAGCATGTACCCTGTTCTAAGCACACTGTCCATAAGATCTCAGTTAACTCCTATGACAATTTGATGGCGTTGACACTATCATTTCAGTTTTTTAGACGAGCAAATGGTACTACAGAGTGATTAAGTAATTTGCCTACAACTGCACGCTTGTGAAATGTGGGAAGCAGGTTCATTTAGAGTGACTTCTCTTTCTTGATGCCCACACTCTCTCTGGAGTAAAGTGAAAACTGAAACTAGATACTAAAACCTGCCTTTAAAAACTCAATGTTAGTATAAAAACAAGCATACTATTCATTTGGGCCCTAGTTTGTGCTTCAACACTTTATTTGAATCAGCACATAGGAAATGTGCTAGACATTATGTAAAGTATCAAAATAAATATTATTTGCATTATCATATTCTAGTTTATATTATACTATTTATGCTATTACATAAACTTATCATATTGCATGGTTTACATGTTATGTCTATAAAACACATGTTCAAAGACTTATAGCAAAATAGGGAGGATACAACAGCAACACAAAGAACTGTAACACAAGCCAGGCTGGCTAAATACTATGGATGTAGAAAACTGTGATGAGAATCTAGAGGAAACTTCAATTCCCGGTAGCTAACAGGGATTAGTCAAAGCTTGTGTTTCAGCCAGGTCTGTGAGAGTGGTCCGCGTTTAGACAGAGATGATGTGGGCCCCTCAGGTTGCAGGGACAATGTGAACAAAAGCACAGTCATGAGTGACCCAGTCATCTGCTGACTGGAACAAAGCCTGCATGTAAAAAGTGGGAGAGGAGATAAAACCGGAAAGCTAAGAGAGTAGGAAATGCCTCACTAGGAATACAGACTTTATTCAAGAGATGACAAGGCTTTGCAGCAGGGAAAGCACATGACCAAAGTTAAGTTTAGGGACATTTATCTGCCAGTGTACTGGAGAGTAGACAGAGAGGCCAAAAGCTGGGGAAGAAACGTTTAGGGGGCAGCACAAAAGCGGGTCTGAGAATGGAGAGGAGGCCAACAGAGAGGCATTACAGGAGATGGTCTGTAGGAAACAGTTCTACTGTAACGAGGGAAAGAGGAGGGAAGAAGTGAGAAGAGTGGGGAGAGAGGACCCTGTGCCCCAGGGCAAATGGCGGCGTCTCAGGTGGAGACAATGCAAGGGACACCGAGGAGACCAGAGATGCTGCATTGAAGATGGACTGATTTCAAATAGGAATTGACATGTCCGTTCACTGTGTGTGTGATTACCAAATGCCTATTGTGGAAGGGCAGCCCTCCTGTAAATACTTGGGATACATCATAATAAGGTATTATATTCCATTCCAATGCTATAGTAGTCTCCTTCTGAATTCCTGCACATTTAACAGTCTGGACTGTCCACTGGGTGTTAGGCACATATGACTGTCTTTCTCCCCTAATGTCATGTTTTCAATCAGATCATAAGTGAGTTGAGAGCAGGAATCATCTCAGATATTCTTTGCATCTCCCACAGTAACTAATTCAGAGTAGGAAAATTCAGGAAAGCTTTAACCGTTAGACTGGGGGATTTTTCATTCTTTTTTCTTCTGTGTTAAGGACACACCTTTTCTTAGCCTTGTAGAACAGAAGGATCAGTAACATTTCACATGCAGAACACATGGCCACTGTAAATGGAGCCACAGATGCCAAGTCTGCATCAGACTGTGAAAAGGAAAGCTGAATAATGGCAAGGGCTAAGAAACTATTCAGCACCCCACCTTCAATAGCAACAGTTTTACAAACAGGAAGAGGGAGCATAGAAATTTTAGCAAAAAAGTACCCGAACGACAAACCCAAAGCAGGAACTGAGACACCCAACAGAAGCACGTCCAGGTTCATTGCTTTCAGAAACACCAATCCCATGCTGAAAGTCAAATAAATCCCTACACACATTAAAATAAAACTCAGAGGCCTAATGATCCTCTCCAAGAACTTGGCTTTGTCAGGCAGTCTACGCTTGATGGCTATTCCCACTGACATCGGTGTGAGGATGAAAAGGAGGGTTGACATAATTTTAGAAATAGGGATATGCAGTGTGCCCGATAACCCTAAGATTCTACTGTATATGTATGAATTGGTAGGCATCGTGACCAGGGCCAGAAACGTTGACGTACAGGTCATCAGAATGGCCAAAGTGACATCTCCTTCTAGAAGCAGGGCGAAGAGGTAGCCCCCACCCCCACCTGGGCACGTGCAGGTGACTATAAACCCAAACGCCTGAGCCTCAGGCAAGGCCAAAATCTGCGTCAGAAGGAATCCGCAAAACGGCAGAAGAAAAAACTGTATGACCACCCCAAGAACTACGGGCAAAGGTCTCTTCCACACTGTTTCAAACACCTGGAACTCAATCTTGCACCCAAACGCACATTTATTTAACAGTATCATTGGCAGAAACAGCATTAGGATGTTTCTGTTGAGGAGGTCTGGTGCCTGGGAAGGACTGTCATGTCTCTGTCTGAGCACGCTAACTCGGACATTCTGGATCTCTTCAATGAGCCTTTGGCCCCTACCTTCCGAATCCCACAGCTGAACGGTCAGATTCGTCTCTCCGTCTCCACCCATCACCAGGTTTATGGTAAAGTTGGTCACGTCCGATAAGGTCTTGGTCACATTCGCCACCTGGAGTATTCTATCGTCTCCCAGTTGTACAAGGAGATAGCTGGAGTTGGGCTGTTTATCTCTGTAAGTTGACCTCACAACGACAGCTTCTTCCGTCTTTGTGAAAAACAGAACTTCAGTCTTTTCCATGTTCAGGAAACTGAGAAAGGATTTCCTGGCTTCTCCAAGAGTCACAGATGACAAAAGCAGGGCAATAAAAAGTTTTCTAATCATTTTAAAAGTTTAAAAGAAATCACGTACGCAAAGCTAGTTAAACTGAAGAACATTCTTCATACAGGTGTTCCGGTGATGGTCTGAAGTTGTTAGGTAACAGTTGTTTCTGCTGGATCAAAGTTCAGTAGGAGGGACTGTTGTACTGTTCAAACAAGTACAGAGCTGTCTAAGGAGTGACACAACCGGTTTAACCCAGTTATGAAACGCAAAAGACACAGCATTTAACAGGTTCAGTTCATCACCATTGAAACCTAGCTCTTTCCCGCCCCTCCACTTCCTCATTTCTGCCACTGGAAAAACAGCCTCCTGTTTACCTGAATTTAACACCTTAGTGTCATCGTCTTTTGAGTTCTGTTCCCTCCTATGCTAAAAGCAGACAGGACCCAAAAATTTAAATAGATGTTGAGGAGGCCTAAAGTTGAGTACTATTATTTTATTCATTCAGGTCAAAATCAAATAAAAATTTACTAAATGCATGTGCTGGGGGCCTGGGCTAGGAGCAGGGTACACCACAGTAGCCAAGCCAGCTGACTCTTCCCTCCTGGAGCTTAGTCCTGGTGGCTCTTAATCATTTCTTAGGAAACTGCAGAGCGCATAAACTGGCCTTGCAGCAACCTTAGGTTAATAAGTTTTTCCACAACTCTAAACAGTGATCCTATCAGTGAGGCAAAAACTGAAACTGTCTGTGGTGTCTTTCGGTAGAAAAACAATTCCCTGGGTGGTTACTAGATAGCTTGGCAACCTAGAGAAGCACATAGCTGTATCCACGGCTGAAGAAACAGTCTGGTTACTGGACCGCTGCTGCTGGGCACTGGGACTCTGACCAATGGGGCAACGGAAGGCCACTGGGACTAACTCTGAACTCTTCTTCCTTCCTTGTAACACTACTCCTAGTTCACAGCGAGGGCAAAGATATTCAATTGACCCAACTTAGGTCATATGCTTGAGGGCTGCCAGAAACAAGGAAAAGTATCAGGCTTTTTGGACTTCAATCCACAGACTCACAAATGCTTTCAATTACCCAAACGAGAGGAGGGGTTTGTGATGCTAAGCAGAAAAAAAAAAAAAAAGAGAGAGACAAAACAACAGAAAACCCTTTACAGTCATCTACTACCGAGCCTGTAGGCCCACTAGCCTCTGATCATCCAACCGTTTCAGCAGACCCTTCATGTAATCACGACACTGTGTCTCATCCAGCAATGACAGCTATGTATTGAGTATTTTAGATCACAAAACGTTTGCTCTTCAAAAACTGTCCAAGCAATTTTTATTGGACATTTTTACACGTTTTTGAAAATCTGATTTATGTAGGTTAATATTTCAAATGCAATACATTTTAGTTCATAAGTTTTATTTCCATGTATTACATTAAGAAAAATAAGATACAGTGTACCAATCAGTGTGAATTCTCAGGGAACTTCCCTGGTTTAAAAAGATGAGGAAGACAAACAGGAAGGACTTGAAGCCAAAGCTGCCGTTATGTTATGTGACCAAACATCTTATTCACAATTATTGTGTCCCAGGTCAAAGAGGTGCGAAATGTAAACTTTACTTTCCTCAGATTCTTCCATCTGCAGCCTTTCCCCTTTTCCTTAAGAATCATCCAGGATAAAATCTGACAAATCTGGGGAAAATCAGTAGTTTATCATTCACATGTCTTTACTGGCTACTTACATGACAACTCATTTCTGTCATCATGTACGTTAAATATTTATCTGAGTTTAAAACTTCTTTCAATTTGCGGGCTTTCTCCTTTTAGTTCTAGTTGCCTGTGGGCAGTGAAAAGATTCTAAAGGGGCAGGTGGGTACAGTCAATCTTAGAATTATATTAAGCAGACACAAGCCTTAAAAGAAAGCCTAAGAAAGAGGTAGGATTTCAAGAGTCATTTGGAAATGAGACCCTTGAGGGACCTCCTCTCCTGCCCACAATGCATCTGGATCCACAGCGCCTCCAAGAATGCTGGCACCTGTGCCTCTTCCAACTAGTCCACTCAACTATCCGAGATCAGATTTCTGATGATTTAAGTAAGTCCTTCCCTCCAAGCTGCTTTCTTTTCTAATCATGACAGGACCTGTTCTTTGGTCTCCTTAAATTAAGCTCAATCTCTGCAGCCGTACTTTCTCTCTTTTCAACCCCCACTGGTATTTTTTCTGGTATATTTAGCTTTTGTTCAATTCATGAGACGTATTTGTCAGCTTACTATGTGCAAGTAATTATGACAGATGCTAAGGTATTAGCTGGTATTAAACCTTCTGGTCTCTGGAATATGTTTAAGGATTATTTTTACTTCTGGTCTTCTGGTTTCTGATAAAAGAGTTATTAGAGCATAATGGCACTTACTACATATTCATTTGGCACTAGCCATACTGCTTTGTATTATAGTTCTAATTAAGTATGCATTTCTTCACTGTATCCACCATGGCAGTTAGAATCAAATCCTATCATTTAGAAGGTACTTGAAAAACTTGGTTAATAAATGAATGTTCAAGCTGCTGATAGAATCAGAAGTTATCTCCATTCACTGCATGAAAAGAGTATGAAGAAAGAATTAGAGATGAAATAAACATTCTGAGTTTATTCCCTTAATTAAACCTAAAGCCACTACCCCTGTCTATTGCAAAGTAGGAAAGGGACAGATAACAAACAGAAGTAACTTCCATCCCTTCTCTATGGTGGTACTTTGTGGAGTGTAGATGGAAGACATCAGTCAGGAGCATTAATTTTAATGTGTTGGTACAGGTTGTTACTTTTGGCATGTGTTGCGCTTGGGTATATATAAAGGGCCTTAACTTCAGCATCCCATCTTCCTTTTTATTGTAATATCTCCATACTGACAAAGTGATGAAGTCACCGGAGGGGTTTTTATCAGAGAGATGCCCCGAACCACTTAGGTGGCAACAAAAAAATAACTTCTTCTTCCTAGGCCTGAGATTCCTCATCTACAAACTTTATAGAGTGATTGAGATGACCTCTAAGTTTCTATGATTCATGTATACACACCAATTGACCCATCATAATGGAGGCAGATACTAAGGCTATCCTTCCCCGCCCCATGAGGCTAGGCCTGGTCATGTGTCTTGCTTAAAGCGAAAGGTCATGCATCTTATCTTCTAAGAGCCATTTCTTCTTCCTACCATAAGAATGGCAGTGTCCCCGAAAAGGGTCATTGCTTCATCTTAGATTCTGGAGTAAAGATAGCGTAGAGCAGAGTCACGGCCCATCAGAGCTCACATTAACCAAATGGGAAATACATCTTTGTTGTTGTAATTACAGCAAGAACTAATAAAAGTTAATTAGATACAAGCATTTGTTTAACTGGATGTCAGTTCATGGTTACACTTGAAAAGACAAAAATTCAAATTCAATTTAATAGAAGACTAATAATATAAATTATGACATAATGCATTCAAAAGCAACTTAAGAAAAAAAAATATATATACACATATAGTATTTGTAGTAAAAGAAGTTGACTAACGATGAATTTTCCTCGTGATTTCTGGCTTGAGTCCCTGCATGGCTATTCCAAGTAAGAATCAACATTTTTTAAAAACTGTTCTTCATCACTCAGATATTCCAAGATAATATTTCCACCATTGTACAAAGGACAATCCTCCTTAGCAATCCAGGTTTCCAAAATATGATCCAAGGGTAAGGCCTCTCCTGAGACACTGTGACACAACCTCAATTTCTGTTAAGACAGAAATACATCATATGCAGTACATAAACATGCTTCATAGAGTATTCTAAAACTCTCAGGGAAAGTTCTGCCCTGTTGTTACCTTAGCTGTTGGTCTGTTGTTGTCATTTTTAAGGCTGGCTAAAGAAGCAGCGCAGTCTGTGGCCCTTCCAATGCTCCACCCTCGGCAGAAGAACATGGCTCTCCTCTTTTCTTTGCCCCCCTTAGGTAAGAAAACCTGAAAGTAAACTCTTTCCGTCTGTAAAGATAAAAGTTAAAATGCAGGTTACATACACGAGGGAGACATCTGGTTCTGTCTGGTGACATCGCTTCCTTGCCTCTCCAGGCCAGAGAAGGACTGGCCTCTGATGAGACACCTTTGAGCGGGAAGACAATCATAGACCCCAGTGTCCACCTAAACGCGTGGGCACGTTTGAGTGGGAAGACAATCATAGACCCCAGTGCCCACCTAAATGCGTGGGCAGAGGACCCAAGTCCCTAGTCTGGATGATCTGTGCCAAATAGGCCTGTGCCCTGAATCAGGCTAGTCATTTCCTGGGATTGTGCATTCAAACCCTGGGGGTAGGGAGGAGCAACATTTTTTTCAGAGGTGTTTTTTTTTAAAAGTCTTGCTAAATTACATCCAAAGGTTTCTACAGTTATCCCCCGTGCCTCTCAGCCACTCCTGAACCAATGTAGACAAGTTTCTTCAAAGGAAAAACAGTGAGTCTAACACATGTAAAATCCCATGGACGGAGGAGCCTGGAGGGCTGCAGTCCATGGGGTCGCTGAGAGTCGGACACGACTGAGTGACTTCACTTTCACTTTTCACTTTCATGCACTGGAAAAGGAAATGGCAACCTACTCCAGTGTTCTTGCCTGGAGAATCCCAGGGACGGGGGAGCCTGGTGGGCTGCCATCTCTGGGGTCACAGAGTCGGACACGACTGAAGCGACTTAGCAGCAGCAGCAACAACACACATAAAGAGAGAAGTCAAGAAAACAGACGGCGTCTCTCAAGGGCATTTGAGTCCTGGCATTCAGTCATCCCGTGAGACCAGATCAATGCATTACTTTTCATTATACGAGAGAAGAAATGGCTAGTGAGTTTCAGTCAAGTTTCTGTCTCTTACAACTGAAAAATTCCTGATACATATACACTTCTGTTCACCTGAAAGACCTCGCTACATACTTAGAGACAGCAGGACCTTTAGAAAAAAAGAGACTGTAAAAATCAGAAAAGTACCATGTCAACAAAAGAGAAAGACTCAGAAATTCAGAGATGGCTCCGCTAGTATTCTATACCCTATATGCTTCCTTTATATTGCATTTTCTTGCAAAATTATAAATGTAAGAAACAAGAATAGAAGCAAGGGTATTTAGCTTCTGAGCTACCCTTCTTTCCTAAAATCACTTTTAAAAAGTGCTGGCTTTATAGACCAATTCCTGCTATAATAAATATGTTGGCATAACTGGAAGGTCTCTTAGTTATAGGGAAAGATCACAATTATTTTAAGAAATACTAGATTCAACACAATTTCCATCTCAGCACTAAGAAATTTAGATTTGTTAAAGACCAGTGGAATGCGTTATTACATATAACAGGAAAATAAGAAATTATGGGAAATTCCAGCTTTGGGACAACTCTGTAACCTTACAGTTCTTGCTCCAGAAACATGGCAATAAAAGCATACAAATGAAAAGAGAAATTTTAAAAGATATACCCTTAAAGTAAAAAAATAACTATGTGTCTGAGTATCCAAAATGGAACAGAAACGCAGAGTAACAGCAGGAGGGCTGAGCCACAGGCCCCAGGGCTCAGAAGAGGCAGGTTAACGGAAAAAGCAAGGCCACATGGCGAGGGGCCCCTGCCTCTGGCTGACTGCCTGGAGGCAGAGGCCGGTTTGGGATGGGGCCCCCAGCAGAGGAGGCTGAGGAAGTCACTGCTGCAGGCCGACTTAGGCTGCTGCTCACAAAGCTGCCATTCAGGGAGGCACAAGAGCACAGATACAGCCTCCTGCGAGGGAACAAAGCCAAAGCCTTCCAGCTCAGTAGTGGATCTGCAGCAGGCTGAAAAGCTCCGCAGAGCAGAAGCACCAACTGTCAGTCTCAGACCTGGGTTTGGAACAGAGGGTGTGGGTAGGCGGGCCTGTGGAAGAAAAGGCGACACTCGGGGAGAGGCGAGTGAGACAGTCAGGAGAGGCACAGAAAGAAACGCCTCCTCAACGCGGACACGCAGAAGCTAGAAGCCGGAACTTGGGAACACGGCAGAGCTCAGCTTACTATGGGCAGGAGAAACTAAACTTGAGAAAGACATTAAAAGAGTTATTCAGGATATCTGTGGGTCCTCAGTCACTCAGTGTCTCTTTCAGGATATCTGTGGGTCCTCAGTCACGCAGCTGTGTCTCTTTGTGACCCCAAGGACTGCAGCCCGCTGGGCTCCTCTGTCCATGGGATTTTCCAGGCAATATTGGAGTGGATTGTCATTTCTTCCTCCAGGGAAGCTTCCTGACCCAGGGATGGAACTGGCATTTCTTGTGTCCCCTGAATTGGCAAACAGATTCCTTCACCACTGAGCTACCTGGGAAGCCCCTATTTAGGACGAACAATGAGAAAAATTAAAGAATAATATTCATAGAAACAGAACAAACAGTTATAAAACCAAAACAGGCAGAAATGAAACATGAAAAGCTATGAAGAACCAATTAGAAATTAAAAAAAAAAACTTAAAAATACAGTTTGTGAAATAAGAAACTTAAACAATAAATTTCTATAATAGTCAATAAAAAGGTTTAATTAATTGAAAGATGGATGTGAGGCAGTCATCTAGAAGGCAACACAAACAGACATCTATAGAAATTATAAATCCCCGAAACATGCCCAGTAAGAATTTCAGAAAAGAAGAGAAGGAAGCAATGTTCAGAAAGAAAACAACAATAATTTTCTAAGGGTAAGGGATCAATAGCTAAAATGTACTTCAAGGGTCAAGCTGTGTAATTGAAACAAATCATACCTAGAAATCCTGCACTGAAACTGCAAATATCATAGACAAAAATCTTCAGTTACAAAAAAAAGGTATAGATCACCCACAGAGCAACAAGAGCAAGATCTGCAGCACATACTTCCCAAACAATAAACAAAAGAGGCCAATGAACAGTCTATTAGAAGAGCTGAGAGAGGCAGACAGACAATCCAGCTCAAGCGAGGGAAAATAAGGGCAGTTTCAGACAAAAAAGATTTAAGTTTACCACAATGACCCTTGATGAATGAACTACTAAAGAATGTGCTTGAGCCAAAATAAAAGTGAGTCTTAAGAAAAAAAGGAACTCAAAAAATATATTGGCAAATTTAAATAGCAACTGACTTAAAAACAATCATGTGTAGACAAACTCAATGAAATGGGAGATACTCAACTGCAGAAAACATGTCAAACTCTGTCTTATTCCAGAGGATACAATCTCAAGTAACTTTAGATTTTGAGAGAAGAATTGGTATTTAATCATATATGTTAAAAATTGTAAATATAAGCACATGCCTCTTATCACCATTACTATAAAACATTATATTGGAGATTATATATAATATAGTACAAGAAAATGAACTAATTATTGAAAGGTGAAAACTAAAGCTGTTTGTCAATGGGATGTAATTGTATACCTAGGAAATCAAAGGCAAAAACAAAACAACTTCTAAAATAAATAAAAGAATTTGATGATTTGATGCTGTGATTGAATACAATGAATATACAGAAATCAAGACCTTTTCTCCTTCTATGTGAACAGCAAGTTCTGGAAACAGGTACAGGGAAATATTCTGTTCACCAAAGAAAGCAAATCCGTAAGATAATTAGAGATGTTTATATGTGTATGCTCAGTGGCTTCAGTCGTGTCTGACTTCCTGTGACCCTATGGACGGCAGCCCACCAGGCTCCTCTGCCCATGCAAGTCTCCAGGCAAGAATACTGGAGAGGGTTGCCCCTCCTCCAGGGGATCTTCCAAACTCACACTTCCTGCATTGCAGGCAGATTCAACAAGGAATAAGACTTAGATGAAGAAAAACATATAAAATGTTACAGAAGGCAATAAAATATCTAAATAAAAGAGAAGACATAAAGTTCGTAGACAGGAAGATAATGTTATAAAAATGTCATTTCTCTCAAAATTAATATATATCATGTAAAGCAAAATCAGAGAAACCCTCAGGAATGATCCTCAGTCAGGACTCGTTAATAGATGCTGCTGGGAAACTTTGCAGAAATCACTTGATAATACAAAGGAGGTCTTGTATCAGTCACTTACACCTGGTGGGTAGGGAGGGAGCCAGAATCCCCAGCACAAAGAGGACGAAGCCAACAGGGTGAGAGATCCTCCTGAGAAGGCAATCTGGCTTCTGCAGGCACCGTTATTCACAGCCTACATCCTTGTGGGAAACAGTGACAGATAAACTACATTCTAAGATCAAGCTGTGTTCGTTTTTGCTTTTCATAATGATTTCTCTCCGTTTCTCCATTTTGGCTTTTAAAGAGCCTACATCCTTCAACAGTATCTTCTGGAGTCTGTCACTGACAACCTTGTCCCATTATGACAACCATAGAGATCCCAAGATGGATTAAAAAAAAACAGTGTATATAATAATCGTAAGGTTCATATGGATGAATAAACCAAAAGAAAAAAGAAGAACTGCTAAGGCAAAATATGGGAAAGTATGGACGGGACTTACATGGTCATATGCTAGAACATTCTATGAAGTTACTACATGAAGTCAACTTGGTATTAACATACAAGTAAAAAACAGATAAAGGGTTAGAATAGGAAATCCAAAAACAAACCTAGTAAAAAGTACATCTCGAATTTAACATGAAGGTGATAGTTGGTATTTCAATTTAATACGACAAAAATGATTTATTTAATAATTAGTGGGCAAAACTAGCTAAACAACTGGAAGAAAATGTCCTTAGCTCATATAATATGTTAAAATAAAATTCCAGACCAATTAAAGACAGGTGAAAAAAAATTAAAACCCTAAGAAAACCAAATGAGATATGAAAGAAAAGACAGACCCTAGAAAAATTTAGAACAATGATATGTCAATAAGGTATATAAGTAAAATCAAGATTATTTGATAAATTTTGAAAAAAAGTTGCCAAAGCAGACTGATTACAGGTAAAGGATCAATATCGATTCTGTTCCGAGAATTTCCACGGTTGACCAAGCAAAACAAAAGTGAAATAAAAGTAACAATGTAAAAGAAAAATGATCACAGGATATGCACAGGCAGTTCAGGGAAGAGCATTCATGCCTGGCCAATGAACATAACGAAAAGATACTTTAAACTGAACGATACTTTGGCTACTGAACACAAGGACCCAAAGAGCCGACTTATTGGAAAAGACCTTGATGCTGGGAAAGACTGAGGGCAGGAGGAGAAGGGGGCGACAGAGGATGAGATGGCTGGATGGCATCCCCAACTCAATGGACGTGAGTTTGAGCAGACTCTGGGAGACAGTGAAGGGCAGGGAAGCCTGGTGTGCAGCAGTCCATGTGGTCACGAAGAGTCGGACTCGATTTAGCAACTGAACAACAACAACAAACTCAACAACGGTCAAGGAAACCTGAAATCAAACAATTAGAAGATATATTTCCACAGCCCTTAGACTGGAATACATTTAAAAAGATTATCTAAACAGTTACTGGACACCACGGGAGGGGAGAGGTATGCTCATGTGTGACCAAAAGAGGCAGTGTACTACACAGGGCAGACGGCAGGTTCTGACCAGGTGAGTGATCTTAACACTTCAGATTACTCATCTGTGAAATGAGGATAATGATATATCACGGGATAGCCGTGAGTATTAAGGGAGGTAAAAAACCCAGAGCCACAAGACAATGCTTGGGATAACACAGCCAGTAAAAGTTCACTACCCTAATTACTGATGGTAGAAGTGTGAATTCTTGTAACTTCTTTGTAAAGCAGCTTGACAACGTCTATAAGGATTTAAAATAGACAGACCCTTGGACTTGGCAAACATGCTCCAGGGAATCTATCTCATAGACACAGGAAATCAAAAATAGGAAACCAGTCACCAAAACGGGAAACAAAGTGAATGTTCATTAATAGGAAAAAGGCAACAAAACTCAGGATACCTTGGATTATCCATCTTTCGAAGAAAATGACTTCAAACCATGCTAGTTCCCTTGGAGGAACTGCTGTTAGAAACCTCTAGAGGAATATACAGAGCTGAAAGAATATATTATCTATTTGAAACCTGCTTTATTTTTATTTATAGGCTTTATCACTATCTGAAAATTGTAGTATACATTAAATAACCATCTCCTCCTACTGGAATATAAACTCTATATGTGCAGGGACTTTAACAATTTACTGTCATATCCCCAGGGCCCAATTTATAGCAGGTATTCAAAAAAAGTGTTGACTAAATGAATATGATGCCCTTTTTATGAAATAATGATCCTAAAGCACTCTTCATATCTTTGCATACATATACCAGTACACACTTTGCTTTATGTAAAATATATATACATATATTAATATATACAGGGGTGTGGATATATATATAAATAACTTATGTCAGTACATACATACACGTATGCTGCTACTGCTAAGTCGCTTCAGTCGTGTCCGACTGTGTGACCCCAGAGACGGCAGCCCACCAGGCTCCCCCGTCCCTGGGATTCTCCAGGCAAGAACAGTGCAGTGGGTTGCTATTTCCTTCTCACATACATGTACACACACACACAAATCTTAATGAGGCGGGGGGAAATTTCTATCTACAGACCTGCGTGCTCTGTGGTAAAGTGTTGAGTGTGCTGAGAACCTGCTTTCTGAGCCAGTCTGCCTGATTTCAGTTTGCAGTTCTCCACTTAATTAGCTGTGTTACTACCAAGTTACTTAACATTTTTGTGCCTCAATTATCTCATCTATTAGGCAGAGAGAATAGTATATATTTCAAAGCTGCTGCAAGGATTAAACGTGTTAGAAGAGGGCCTGGAACAAAGTAAGTGCTACAGAAATTTCTGCTACTATGTCTTAAGTCATAAAAGAACTGTACAGTAATGGGAATGATAGTACTGGACACGCTAGAGCAGGCCTCTCAGTTACGCCGCTGCTGACGCCATGTGCTGGACAGTGAGTGCTTTCCTGCAGGCGCTGTCCCATGCTGAGAGCACCCCTGGCCTCTGCCTACTGTGCCAGTAGCGTCCCCATGCCCAGGGGCGACAACCGGAACTGTCTGCAGACACTGTCAGGCCTCCCCAAGGGGCACAACCACCCTCACTTGACAACCACTGCTTTAGTGGGATGAACGTGGACGCAGGAGGGTGTGTTTGGCTTTTTCCCTTACACAGCTTTTTAAGTTACCCTTGTTAAAAGTATGTAGTATTTCTATAACTTAAAAATAAGGAAGGCTTCAAAAAAGAAACATTAAAAAAATTATTAGAAGAAGTTTATAATCAATGGTTTCTAGACCAGCAGAATAAAAGAGAATACAGAAAATTCAATCAATACGAAAGATGACTGGAAGGAAATAAATAACAATAGCAAGAGGATGATCAGCAAAAAAACATAAGATAGAAAAAATATATTTAAATGCTTGTGATCATAATAAATATAAATGGGTTCAACTCACCTATAAGAGATATTATCAGATTGGATTAAAAAAACGAAGTCCAGCTACATACAGCTTACAAGAAACACTCTAAAAATAAAACAACACAGAAAATTTGAATACAAAGGAATACACACAGAGTAGTAACTATTCACCAAAAGAAACGTAGCGAAACATCATCATAATTCAAAACAGATTTAAGGCAAAAAATTCATACTGAAGACATAATGATGTACCTGATAATATAGAACTCAGCAAAACTATTAGAATTATACGGAAAAAAACTGACAAAACCACAGCTACAGTGAGAGATTTCATTTAATACCGTCTGTTTCAGAACCTGACAGATCAAGCTGACTAGAAGTCAGTAAGCACACGCACGCACGCGCACGCACACGCACGCACACACACACTCGCATACGCCCGCACACACACACATGCACACACACACGCACACACACGCACACACACGCACACACGCACACACACACACACACGCGCACGCACGCGCGCACACACACGCACATACACCCGCACACACACATGCACACACACATGCACACGCGCGCACACACACACGCACACACGCGCATACGCCCACACACACACACATGCACACACACATGCACACACGCGCACACACACACGCACACACGCGCATACGCCCGCACACACACACGCACGCGCGCACACACACACACACACGCCCGCCCGCGCACACACACACACGTGGACAAATAGAGGGAAATAACAAACAGGACAAAATGCCAGCAACGGGAACACCGGGGTAACCAGCATGGAGCATTCTTTGTACTATTCTAGAACTTTTCTGGATTTGAAATTGTATTAAAATAAAGTTGCATGCATGTGTGCTAAGTCACTTCAGTCGTGTCCAGCTCTTTGTGACCTCATAGACTGTAGCCCGCCAGGCTCCTCTGTCCACGGAATTTCCCAGGCAAGAACGCTGGAGTGGGTTGCCATGCCCTCCTCCAGGGGATCTTCCCGACCCGGGGGTTGAGCCCACATCTCTTATGTCTCCTCCAGTGGCAGGCGGAGTCTTTACCACTAGTGCCACACGGGAAACCCAAAATAAAGTTACCTCCCCTAGAAAAAAACACCTAAATAAGTAGGTTGAAAAAGTAAGCTCACCATCCAATGTGAGAAGTTAGAAGAACAACATTAGAGACAATCTAAGCAAATCAGAAAAAGGAAATAATAATATAAAAACAAAATCAGTAAAGCAGGAAGCAAAGAAACATTAGAGAAGTCAATAAAACCAAAACACAATTCTTTGAAAAAACTAAAATGCAAATTGAAAAAGTAAACACAAACCTCTAGCAAGACCATTCAAAGGGAAATCAAAGTACAAGTGAAAAATATTAAGAATGACTAATGAAAGACACAACAGAGATGTGGGTAAGTAACAATAAGCTGAAAAATCTGTATTAAACAAAAATTTTTAAGAAAAATGTTATTACCAACATATATTTCAGAAGACATAGATTATCCAAATAAACCAAGGAACTATTTAACAGATTAATTAGTATTCAAAATCCTCCCCCTACAAAACGCAATAAATTTGAAGGTTGTAACAACCATTGCCAAACCTTCAAGAACAATATGCCTCTATTTCAAAGAATAGAAGAGGAAAGCTACTCAACTAGTTTTTTTTGTTACTAATGTCATGACAAAACAGTAAATAATGTATTAGTGAATCAGTTTAGCAGTACATTTCAGAAGAATTATATACCAGAGTCAAGTGGTTTATCTGAGAATATGTGGGTGATTCACAACAGAAGATGATCAATGTAATTCATTACATTAATAAGGAAAAAAAATATATAATCATCTTACTGCTGCTGCTGCTGCTAAGTCACTTCAGTCATGTCCGACTCTGTGCAACCCCACAGATGGCAGCCCACCATGCTCCCCCGTCCCTGGGATTCTCCAGGCAAGAACACTGGAGTGGGATGCCGTTTCCTTCTCCAATGCATGACAGTGAAAAGGAAGTCGCTCAATTGTGTCCCACTCTTCGCAACCCCATGGACCAGCCTACCAGGCTCCTCCATCCACGGGATTTTCCAGGCAAGAGTACTGGAGTGGGTTGCCATTGCCTTCTCCAGATAATCATCTTACCAGATGGAGGAAAAAAATTATAGCAATATTTAATACCCATTCCTGATATAAATTCCTAGAAAACTAGGAATAGAAAAATATTATTAACCCAAGGAAGGCTACTATCAAAAATCCAAAGCAAATATAATATTTAGTGATGAAACTTTAGAGTCATTTGCACTGAAGTCAGAAACAGGACAGAGACCCCCGCTATCACTTACGTGATCGGACGCTGTGGCGGGGGTTTCAGCCAATACAGCGACACAGAGTAGTGAGAAGGGGGAAGAGTGATAGAACAGAAAATTTGAAAACAAAAACCACACAAAACCATCATTTGCAGAAGATGTGACCGCACAGAAAACTAGACAGGAAATCTACAAAATATGGGAACTATCAGAGTTTATTTGCTGGATAGAAAGACATTATACAACAACCACCAATAACCAAATTAGGAAAATGTTAATTTAAAAAAATTACCATTTATAATGGCAGCAAAAATTATGAAGAGCCAAATAAACTTAAGACATCTAAATATGTATGGTAGGCATTATAGAATGACATAAATAAAGACCTAAACAGAGTTGGGATAGACTATGGAGGTGAATAGGAGGAAGGAAATTTTAAAGACGTCCACTGTCTCTCACTTAAAATTTAGCACAATTTCTATCAAAATCACCATTTCACAGAACAGGATGAAGTGATCCTAAAATTTTTACAAAAGAATAAATGGCCAAGAATAGACACAGTTGGAAGCCAAGAATGAGGTGGACAGCCTTCTCCTACTTACTACTGTAAAAGCTACTACGATTAACACAGTATGATAGTGATGCCGAGAGTCAGACCAAAGGAACAGAACTGAGATCCCCAGATGAGTCTCACATTTACAGAACAATCTGGTGTGTAACAGAAGCGACATTACAAGGGAGAACTCTTCACTTTCTTAGGTTATGACAAGTAACCCGCTGGGTGAGAGGGGGAGGAATAAATCCCTGCCTCTGCTTACTTACAATTAAGTTCCAGATGGAATAAAAAGCTAAGCAAAAAAAATGCAATATAACTTTTAAAGGAAAATGTAAGTAAAAAACTCATTTTAAGATTTATAATTCTAAAGAAATAATTAATAGATTTGAGTGTGTTAAAATTTTTAAAGTCTGGATCACTAAAAAGATCAAAAACAAAATAAACACAAGCTATAGACTGAGAGAAGATACGTGCAACGTATTTAATCAAGAAAAGATCAGAACTTAGAATATACAGACCCTTATAGACCTTTTTAAAAGTTCCAAACAACCCAGCAGAAGATACGCAGTTCACAAGAGAAAGTCAAATAGCCAATAAACACATGCAAAGGAGCTGAGCCTCACTGTCACAGGGAAATTCAACTTTAAGCCTCAGTGCTGCGTCATTTCAACCTGTCAGATCGGTAATAATGAGCAATACCAACACTGGCAGGAAACTCTGCAAGAAGGAGATAAATCAGCACAATTACTAACAATAAAAAACTGACAACATCTAATAAAGCCAAAGATGAGCAAACTCCATTCTCCAGTTTTCTGTTTCTAGGTATGTTCCCTGGAATATCATTTTTCGAATTGATGGTCTCAACCCTTCAGGGGCTATAAAGCCAACAGTCTTTAAATAGAACAAAAAATGCCAGAGCAGATACATATCCTCACAGGCCTTACTACACCTGTGCATGTATGTAGGCACATGTGTGCTGGGTGGTTACAGAAAATGTAGTTGATAATGTGGAGCTTGAGAGAAACTGCCTTAGAGAAGTGTTCCATGTGTACACAGGGTGTTCACTGTGAACAGTTTATAACAGTAAACAGCTTGGAAAAGGAATCTGAATCGTGTTCACTAAGAGAATAGATAAACTGTGGTACATACATACTACAGAAAAATGTGAGCTACCAAAATGAATGAAAGAGGCTAAACATATCGGCACGGATATATGTTTAAAAACATGATACCAAGGGTAGAAGAGAAAGGTTGAAGGATACATACGGCTTCCTGCCATTTCTATAACACACAAAAAACTCCTAAGACTATTATTTATGCAGGCTTATACCTTGTAATATCAGAAATGATTCACATCAAGTTCAGGTTTAGTCGGTTCTAATGAAAGGGAAGAGCACAAAGGGGGCTCCAACCGTATCTGGAACTTTTTGTTTCCTAAATATCTGAAACCAACCTGTGGCAATGATTTGTCTCCAGCAGCATGCATCTTTAATTTCATCAGCGCTACCTTTGCAGCTGTTTCACTATTCTTTGCACCTTTCCGTCGCTTACTTGTCTCTCCTGTCTTGGAATCTAAGAAGCAAGCATAAGGATATAAGCAAACGGGAACTTGCCCATTTTCCAGAGTTTTATTAACTGTGGCCTTGAAACATATATGAATTACATATACTAGAGATATACGGAGACCACATTCATTCTATAGATATTATATTTACAAGAACAATGGAAAACCACTGAGTGGACGTTAAGTGAGCTGCACATTAAAAAACGTGAGTTACATGTGCTTCTTTCCAACTTAAATCTATTTAATCCAAAGCAATCACTAACGCTTCTACAGAGAAGGGTTACAGAAGATTTTTTACTTAATAGAATTTAATTTAAATTACTACCCTTAATATAAAATGAAAATTCAGTTGAGTATGTTGGCAGTGACAGTGGTCAACATCACAAATATATTCTTTCCTCACACATCAGATTATCAGCAGCATTCAGAGGACAACTGACTCGGCTTAGTCCTTTTTTTTAAAAGGGATCTTTTTCTTTCATTTTCTTAAAGGTTTGTTTTTTTTATAGTTCTACATTTTATTTTTTCATTTAATTTTTACTTATTTGTTTTTGGCCGTGCTGGGTTTTCGCTGCAGCATGAGGGCTTTCTCTCTTTGTGGCGAATGAGGCTCCTCTCTAGTCGCGGTGTTCAGGCTTCTTTTGAGGAACACAGACTCCAGGGCACACGGGCTTGGCTGCCCCACAGCATGTGGGATCTTCTCGTGTCAGGGATTAAACCCCTGTCCCCTGCATTGGCAGGTGGATTCTTAACCACTGGACCATCAGGAAGTCCTAACTTTAGTCTTTGAAGAACGTAAACCACTACTTTAGCGTCATGAACGTAATTTCTAGCCAAGATGGTTAACCAGCTGATAAGTGGTCCAGCAAAAGAGAACACCTGCCGGATATTTCGATGGAATTTCCACATTTCCACTGGCTAGGTAAGACTTGTGAAAAATACTGTCACAAGAATGTCCTCAAAATCTAAAGCAAGTTATAACCATCAGGGCTGCTAATAGCACCTTCTATAACTGGCAAGCTGACAGAAGCAGGGCTCTGGAATTCACGAGTATACGGCATTAAGTAAACAACAAACACGCTTTCCAGATACTTGCCAATAATGTCTTTAACGAGTTTCTGAGTGGCAGCCATACGAGGCTTAGGGATTTCCAGTTTTTCACATTCATGATCTGACTGGTGACGGTGTCTGTGAGCGACAGAAGAGGGACAGTAGTTCATGTGCTTGCATGTGACTTAAACAGATACACAGTTTGAACGGTCTTAGTGGTCACCTCAGGCAAAAGTTCTTCTCACAGTAAGGACACATAAGGGGCACAAGCCCTCTCTCAGCACAGCCCCTGAAGGAGCACGGGTGAGATGCACGGGGGTCTGACTCCGGCCTCTCGTTGATTACAGTCACCTGAAAAGGTAGAAGGGGAGCATGGCGTCATATTTCACATTAAACGCAAATCAACAAATCTATTCTCGATATCCAGAGCATTTTTGCTTCAACGTGTGAAAGCAACCCACACAGTCTTGCACAGATTGTAACAGCTGTGTGCAGAACGATCACTGCGCTGACTGCCCCACATTTTCAATTTCCCTTCCGTGGCGTGTTTATCTTCTAGGTCAGGTTAAAACGACTACTCTGTTCTCCATGATTTTAGTCTACTTTGTAACGTACTACACAGCAATGTTCCAATAACAGCTCAGTTGGTGAAGAGTCCTCCTGCAATGCAGGAGACCCCAGTTCGATTCCTGGGTCAGGAAGATCTTCTGGAGAAGGGACAGGCTACCCACTCCAGCATTCTGGCCTGGAGAATCCCGTGGATTGTATATAGTCCTTGGACACAACTGAGTGACTTTCACAGACTAGGAAATCAGCCCATCACCTCAAATGACAAGTCATATCCACTTTCCACACTGATTTTAGAGGCTTAAATATACGTAAAAGAACACTTAAAATTATATTTTTCCATGATACAGTTTCCACAATGATGTAATATTCTTTGTGTGTATGCTCAGTCAGTTCTGATCTTGCAACCTCATGGACTGTGGATCGCCAGGCTCCTGTCCATTGGATTTCCCAGGCAAGATTACTGAAGTAAGTTGCCATTTCCTTTTCCAGAGAATCTTCCTAACCCAGGGGTAGAACCCACGCCTCTTCCATCTTCTGCACTGACAGGCAGATTCTTTACCACTAGCGCCGCCTACTGTATTACTAGCAATTACACCAGAGGAAAAAGATTCTATGGAAAAAAAAAAATCCAGATCACTTAGGCTATTGTAGTACTAAGTAAACAGGTTTCTAGAGTTAAATGAACTCAGCCGACTCTTGGACAACTCAGGAGCTAGGGTACGAACTCCCCACATTGTTAAAAATCCAAGTACGTCTCCACAGTTAGCTTTCCAGAGCTGCAGTTCTGCATCTGTAGGCTCATCGCTTTGTGATGCATAGTTAGTGGAAAAAAAAAAAAAGAGCCACATCTAAGGGGACACACACACAGTTCAAACCTGTGTCATTCAAGGCCAATGGTAACTGCTTGAAATCTATGACTAAAGGTATCCTCTATAAAAATATAGTTACATCTCACTGGAAGTAATTTCTTAACCATTTTTCCAAATTTGTTTCAATGATCTAAAGGTAGAAGATTTTTATTTCACTATTTAATTAATAAGCTCTGAGAGACATTCTGAGACATTCATAGAAAGCAAATTATATCACAAGAAAAAAGCAAGCACAGAGATTTATAAGCTACGTGAGAAATAATGTTTACTATATGACTCTGAGTATTTCTCTCCAGTTAATCCTGAGTAATACCAGTATATTAATTAAAAAATTTATTTATTTTAATTGGAGGCTAATTATTTTACAATATTGTATTGGTTTTGCCATACATCAACATGAATCCGCCACAGGTATACATGTGTTCCCCATCCTGAACCCCCTCCCACCTCCCTCCCCGTACTATCCCTCTGGGTCGTCCCAGTGCACCAGCCCCAAGCATCCAGTATCATGCACTGAACCTGGGCTGGCGACTCATTTCATATATATTATACGTTTCAATGCCATTCTCCCAAATCATCCCACCCTCGCCCTCTTCCACAGAGTCCAAAACACTGTTCTATACATCTGTGTCTCTTTTGCTGTCTCACATACAGGGTTATTGTTCCCATCTTTCTAAATTCCATATATATGCATTAGTATACTGTATTGGTGTTTTTCTTTCTGGCTTACTTCACTGTGTATAATAGGTTCCAGTTTCATCCACCTCATTAGAACTGATTCAAATGTATTTTTTTTAATGGCTAATACTCCATTGTGTATACATACCACAGCTTTCTTATCCATTCATCTGCTGATGGACATCTAGGTTGCTACCAGGTTCTGGCTATTATAAACTGTGCTGCGATGAACATTGGGTTACACGTGTCTCTTTCAATTCTGGTTTCCTCTGTGTGCATGCCCAGCAGTGGCATTGCTGGGTCATATGGCAGTTCTATTTTTAAGTTCAGTTTCTTAAGGAATCTCCACACTGTTCTCCATAGTGGCTGTACTAGTTTGCATTCTCACCAACAGTGTAAGAGAGTTCCCTTTTCTCCACACCCTCTCCAGCATTTATTGCTTGCAGACTTTTAGATTGCAGCCATTCTGACTGGTGTGAAATGGTGACCTCACTGTGGTTTTGATTTGCATTTCTCTGATAATGAGTGATGTTGAGCATCCTTTTTTTTTTGCATTTCTTTTCCATGGGGATGGTCTTGATCCCTGTCTCCTGTACAATGTCACGAACCTCATTCCATAGTTCATCAGGCACTCTATCTATCAGATCTAGGCCCTTAAATCTATTTCTCACTTCCACTGTATAATCATAAGGGATTTGATTTAAGTCATACCTGAATGGTCTAGCGGTTTTCCCTACTTTCTTCAATTTGAGTCTGAATTTGGTAATAAGGAGTTCATGATCTGAGCCAGTCAGCTCCTGGTCTTGTTTTTGTTGACTGTATACAGCTTCTCCATCTTTGGCTGCAAAGAATATAATCAATCTGCTTTCGGTGTTGACCATCTGGTGATGTCCATGTGTAGTCTTCTCTTGTGTTGTTGGAAGAGGGTGTTTGCTATGACCAGTGCATTTTCTTGGCAAAACTCTATTAGTCTTTGCCCTGCTTCATTCCGCATTCCAAGGCCAAATTTGCCTGTTACTCCAGGTGTTTCTTGACTTCCTACTTTTGCATGCCAGTCCCCTATAATGGTCATGTATGGATGTGAGAGTTGGACTGTGAAGAAGGCTGAGCGCCGAAGAATTGATGCTTTTGAACTGTGGTGTTGGAGAAGACTCTTGAGAGTCCCTTGGACTGCAAGGAGATCCAACCAGTCCATTCTGAAGGAGATCAACCCTGGGATTCCTTTGGAAGGAATGATGTTGAAGCTGAAGCTCCAGTACTTTGGCCACCTCATGTGAAGAGTTGACTCATTGGAAAAGACTCTGATGCTGGGAAGGATTTGGGGCAGGAGAAGGGGACGACAGAGGATGAGATGGCTGGATGGCATCACTGACTTGATGGATGTTGAGTCTGAGTGAACTCTGGGAGATGGTGATGGACAGGGAGGCCTCGCGTGCTGCGATTCATGGGGCCGCGGAGTCGGACACGACTGAGCAATTGAACTGAACTGAACTGAGCATCTTTTCATGTGTTTGTTAGCCATCTGTATGTCTTCTTTGGAGAAACGTCTATTTAGTTCTTTGGCCCATTTTTTGATTGGGTTCTTTATTTTTCTGGGATTGAGCTGTAGGAGTTGCTTGTATATTTTTGAGATTAGTTGTTTGTCAGTTGCTTCATTTGCTATTATTTTCTCCATTCTGAAGGCTGTCTTTTCACCTTGCTTATAGTTTCCTTTGTTGTGCAGAAGCTTTTAATTAGGTCCCATTTGTTTATTTTTGCTTTTATTTCCAATATTCTGGGAGGTGGGTCATAGAGGATCCTGCTGTGATGTATGTCGCAGAGTGTTTTGCCTATGTTCTCTTCTAGGAGTTTTATAGTTTCTGGTCTTACATTTAGAGCTTTAATCCGTTTTGAGTTCATTTTTGTGTATGGTGTTAGAAAGTGTTCTAGTTTCATTCTTTTACAAGTGGTTGACCAGTTTTCCCAGGACCACTTGTTAAAGAGATTGTCTTTAATCCATTGTATATTCTTGCCTCCTTTGTCAAAGATAATGTATCCATAGGTGTGTGGATTTATCTCTGGGCTTTCTATTTTGTTCCATTGATCTATATTTCTGTCTTTGTGCCAGTACCATATTGTCTTGACGACTGTGGCTTTGTAGTAGAGCCTGAAGTCAGGCAGGTTGATTCCTCCAGTTCCATTCTTCTTTCTTAAGACTGCTTTGGCTGTTCGAGGTTTTTTTGGATTTCCATACAAATCTTGAAATTATTTGTTCTAGCTCTGTGAAGAATACCTGTTATTTAATTTTTATATCCCTCAAATCATCAAAACTTCAGAGGGCCAGATTTTGACTGAAGCTCATTTAATCTTAATTTTTATAATTCAGAGAACAGATGTAAAAATCCTTGGTAAAGTGTTTGGTAAATGGTGGGAAGGAATAAATATCAACTGCAAAATGGCAGGCAAATGCTTCTTTCCAAATGGAGTGAATTCAGTTTAACTTCTGGCCAACCTCTGACCCAAAGGAGGCGGAGCAACTTCTCTGATTACAAATTCAGGAAAATTAATTAGGCTCAGCTTTCTCTTTATTTCCTAAGAGGCCAAACCTGGGGCAGCACTGCTGTGACAGGTGGCAGATCCACCTAATTTTGGATTTTCTTTGAAGATCTTTTTGGCTCTACATTTAGCTTCATCATTCAACTTATTCTTTACCAGTCATAAAGATGATATTTTGGCTTTTATCTAACAGCTCTTTTTAATCTTTGATGTGGTCGGAATTAGGGTAGGGATTTTGCTGGGCTACAGGTTTGCTCCTGATGATCTAAGGCTGATGGAGTCAGCACAGTTTATTACCACAGAATCCTAACCCCAGGCACCAGTGAAAATGAGCACACAGTGAAGCCAACTGGAGGGAGCACATGATGAGGATGTTAATTCTGTTACATATTCATAAATATAGAGCCTGAAGCTAAACGTGGGCTACCTCCACAGAACTGTAGTGTAAAGGAATGAAAATTATAAGAATAAAAATTTATAAATACCAAGGAGAAAAGTTTATTTTTAAAACAAATTGGGAAAAAATATAAAGTAACAGTCTCTTATAAATCAGTTTAGTATGCCAAATTTTAATCAGAATCAATACTTCCCTGGCAATACAGTGGACAGGAGTTCACCTGCCAATGCAGGGGACATATGTTCGATTCTTGGTCCAGAAGATCCCACATGCCGTGGAGCAACTGAAGCCCGTGGGCCACAACTACTAGAGCCTGTGTGTTCTGGGGCCCGGGAGTCACAGTTACAGTTACCGAAGCCTACTAGCCCGAGTCTGAACACCGCACCCACCGCACCCCGGTGCCCAGAGCCCACGCTCGGCAACCAGAGAGGAGTCCCTGTGCTCTGCACCTAGAGAAGGCCCGTGAGCAGCAGGGAAGACACAGCACAACCACAATAAACAGAATCAAATTCTGAAACACAAACACGTTTCACTAGGAAATATGAACATACCTCAGGACAGCTATGGGACTCTCTGCTCCTGTGTTCAAGGCTTAAATAACAAAGAAAAGTGTTTATTTAAATGTAATCAAATAACGTACTTAAAGATACTGCAGAAATTTGAGATATTTTAATGGTTAAATCCTTAAGATTAATTACACTCACATGACATTAACAATTCTGTACACAAGAATAAGCTGAAAAGACAAACAAAAGAGCACCTATAGTCCCGTAAGTTTTAAAACCCAACTACTGTTCCACTTTAATGTGAATGCAAATAATTCACCTCTCAATTACCTTTTTACTTTGAGTGTTTTAAGGTATGTGAAAACACAGAGGCTCTTTCGATTCCTTTTATTTCTCAAAAATAACTAATAATAGTATGTCAAAGGAGTATTCTAGTTCTGAATGACTTAAAAATATGTACTATTTTTATTTACTTCTAATAAGTCTTTCTGAACTATTGTCTGAAAAGAATTTATCTTCAGTGCCCTATTAAATAAATTAAATGCCTGATACTTGAAAGTTTAATTGAAAATACATTTTCCAAAATTCTTGTTTGTTCCCAGGTTTTACATTGCATGTAATGTATATGCCAAGGCCATATAGAACCCAATTTAAGAAATATATAGGTTGGACTCTTTTCATTGTACTAGTAAAAATAAAAACTAATAATCATAATTGGATTTAAAAAATGATATTCTTTATATTCTGGATATATTATCTCCTTGTGATTAATACACATAACTGTTACATAAAACTCACACACATAACTCTAGACTAGCCACATATATGCATAAGTAATCAGAGCCCATGACTAATCTTTTTTCCTCAAGTGGTTATTCTAGTGAATATCAGATATCAATGGCTAAATGACTATTTAAATCATTCTGCTTTTTAGAAATAAATCTCATATAAACACTAAAATTACTCCTAAATCCTGCATAAAAACTTAACTTACCAAAATACTCCTGAACATCCATCACATACAAATGGAAGAAAATCTAAAATAAAGGGAAAATGTTATATGTTCTGGTCAGTACCTGATTTTGATTTAGGTTTCTTAAGTAAAAAGAATCAAGTACTGAACTGTGGTTACAGGAGAAATTTCCTTTTGAACAATATCCTAGTGCAGCAAGTAGTGGTTAAACAAAAGCTATCACAACCTCAAGTACTCTGAGAGTAACCAGATTATCAAGAGATAAATATTACCTGTAGTAACATACCAAATCAAAACAAGAAGTCCTGTGTTTTTCCCCTTATTTACCAGATGTTGCTTCAGATTTACCAGATGTTGCTTCTGAGGACCATATACCACAAAAATCCTGTATTTGAAGTGACAATCTTAGATTTCAATTTTGATTGCACTGCTTACTAATCTAGCAATGCTAGGCAAGTTACTGAACAGTAGAGCTCTGGGTTTTATATATATATATATATATATATATATATACACTAGATATATATATAGATATAGATACAGTATATGGTATTGTATATGTATACAAAATCAAAAATATATTATTAGGTAATATAGATAAAAATAGGATATAAGTACATTGCGTCTGTGTGCATATGTATATGTGTGTGTGTGTCTATCTATTGTGTGTACATATCTGTGTTATATGCCACACTTACTTCATAGGGTAATTGTAAAAACTAAATGAGATATGTAAAAGATAAGAATAGTAAGATAAGAACTGTAATTAACAAGAATAATTACAACAATTCACTTGTTTTGAATAGACTCAAACTCTGAGGAAAATCCTGGGGTGACTAGGTAGAGAGACATGTTCAAAGAAATTCCAGAAATTAAATAGATGGATTCATAGTGAAAAATTTAGTTCTGAATTGTTTCCTTCCTTGCTGTTAAGGAACAACTAAGTTAGGACTAAGCAACAATTAAGTCAGGAAATGAATTTTTGGAAAGCACACGAAAGTATCTGTTTTTAGATGTGGCAATTGACCACAAATCGCTGAATATAATCACTCATTCTCTAATCTGTTTTCAATGTATGTCATAATAAATTACAGTACACAGACAAGTGAGGCTGGATATATCTAATCACACTGCCTTTACAAAATGAAAACAGAAAGTACTGCACTTGAGAGAAAGCCACTATTACTCCAAAAGATCTCATCCTACAAGGTCTCCTAACCCATAAGAAAAAAGAGGCCCTACCCAGGGCTTCCCTGTTGGTGCTAGCGGTAAAGAGCCTGCCTGCTAATGCAGGAGATGTAAGAGACGCAGGTTCAATCCCTGGGTCAGGAAGATCCCCTGGAGGAGGACATGGCAACCTACTCCAGTATTCTTGTGTGGAGAAACCCACGGACCAAGGAGGCTGGAGCCCATAGGGTCACAAAGAATCAGACACGAAAGAAGTGACTTGACACACACGCACAGGAACCCAAAGGGACCCTTGGCTATTTGCTGCTTGTGGGACAAGAGGACTCTAATATAGTTCTTCCCTCACCCGAGAAGTGAGCTTAATGCATTGTCACTATTGTCCTGAAAGCATGGTATTGTAAGCATCTATTCCATACCAAACATGTAGATGTGTATTTGTCAAAGAGAAGAAAACTGAAATAGACATTACCCTGCAAGACTCATATGTCTCTTTAAAATGGGGAAAATGTACATGATTGCTACTTTTAGAGGCTCTGGTGACCAACTAAGTATTAGATGCAAACTAAGAGGACCCAGAGGTAAGAGTTAAGGTAATTTCCTAACACTTGACACCATTCTTCTATTCATCCAGAAGCTAAATGAAATCTAGTACTCACAATATCCTCTAAATCTTAACTGCTCTCCACTAGAGACTGCGAAAAATCTGAACTCCAAAGGAGCCAGACCCTGGCCTCATTTCAGTGCTGACATTTTAAGAGACACCTGAAGTTGGAAGGGAAGATGGACTATGTCACAGATGGTAGATATCAGGGACTTGATAATCAGGTATACCAGAATTACATCACTTACTGTCAAAACCCAATCGGCTAAGCTTCCCTATGAGAGTCTGCAAGGAAACATCGGTCCTTGCCTACTGAATGGCGGAGGATGACAGCCAGTGGTGAAAGCTATAATCAGAGTCCTGTAAGTAACAAGAACCTGGTAGGGATTGAGTCCTTTAGCCCATCGTCTACAACAGGTCATCACTGATCAACTGGAGCACTCCCACTAATTCTGGGCTAACTCCCAGAGCCCCTCTCAATACTGACAGGGTACCTGCTACCAACGACTGAAGCTGCAATGGGAGAGAAAACTTGTTTGGCCCCGAGATGTGTAACAGCACGAGCCAGACGTGATAGCACCCATTTGGAGTGCAAGCCAGGTACCAGAGACAGACGGCGTTCTGTGTGGCTCTCGGCTTCAGGACTTGCCTGCTGCACATTCCTAAGGCCTGTGCCACACGCCCACTGGCCGTGAGCTTGGACTACGTGTGTCACAAGGTCTCTCAGTTCAGCAGAGACAGAACATCACCTGACTGAAGCTCTAAAACGCAGCGAACCACCCTGAGAGCTTTTCTGTGGAAACGGCCATGTCTTAGACCCTTACGTGGGCCAGAAGCAAGGCAGGTGCTCAGTACACGTCTACTAAGTCAGAGACAGTCAGAGCCGAAGAAGACAGAGCTGCGAGCGCACAGACACGCTCCCAAGGCAAGGCTCCGGGCCTTCTCACTGGAAGTCCGTCCCCTGAGCAGCCAGCAAAAACGAGGCTCAAAGCTGACAGACAACGGAAGGGCTGCGGACGACGACCCAGGTCGCCGCGGCGGGACGGGGCACCCTCCCGCTTTCCACACCAAAACGCGCTCCTTCCCGGGTTCATCAGACAGCGGCGGGCTCGCGCTGCCGGCTGTGCTTCCAGGAATCGCGCAGGCCCCTCAGGGGGACAAGCCGCTCCCAGGCCCCAGGGCCGCCAGAAAGGCTCCGACCCGGCCAACTGCGGGGCCCGCAGGACACGCCCTGCCCCTTCTCAGCCTCCGCCCCGCGCCGCGGCCCTCACGCCCCGCCCGCCGCCCCGCAGGTAGAGCGCGGCCCGGACCCCCGAGGCCGGGGCTGGGACGCCGCATCACCTAGCCGCCTGCAGCGCTCCACCTGGCAATGCCGCCCGACGTCCAGCTCCGCCATCTCGACGCACGCGAGGGGCAGGGCGAGGGGGCGAGGCGGTGCGCGGCGGCCGCTGGGAACGGGCGGGAGGGGCGGGACCTGCCGGCGGGAGCGGGGGCGGGGCGAGGGGCGGGGCGAGGCGGGGCGCGGCGCCCGCTGGGAGGGGGCGGGGCATGAAGGTGGGGCGGGGCATGAAGGTGGGGGCGGGGCGAGGGGCTGGCGCAGAGAGGGCGGGGCGAGGCGGCGCGCGGCGCCCGCTGGGAACGGGCGGGGAGCGGGCAGGGCCTACAGATGGGGGTGTGGCCCGTGCCGAGAGGGATCGGACGCTCGGAGCGTCCGGGGCCGGATGAGGGGGTGTTGATCTGTTCGGCGTTTGTGGGAGTCCTGTCCACCAGTCCTTAGAAAAAATACCCAGTTGTCTGGCAAGTTGCGTGCTTGTGTGCCCTCTGTGCCTATCTTGCTTCCGCGAAATTGGAGTTGCGGAAGGCTTCCTCAGGGATGTGTGTGTGTGTGTGTGTGTGTGTGTGTGTGTGTGTGAATTCCTCACTCATTCTACACCAGTGTTGGAGTTGCGGAAGGCTTCCTCAGGAGTGTGTGTGTGTGTGTGTGTGTGTGTGTGTGTGTGTGAAACTGGAGTTGCGGAAGGCTTCCTCAGGAGTGTGTATGTGTGTGTGTGTGAGTGTGTGAGAAACGAGTTGCGGAAGGCTTCCTCAGGAGTGTGTGCGCGCGTGTGTGTGAATTTCTGACTCATTCTACACCAGTGTTACTTGATGATATAAGTACTCCTTGCTAGAGAATCAGGGTTTTTAAAATGTAGACGTTTGTTTGTTTAACGTTCTGGCAGAAAAAAAAGTCTTTAGCGCTTCAAGTCCTGAGTGTGCACTGAGCCGCCTAGGGCCCCTCAGTTGAGAGAGCGCAGACTCATTTAACACACATCCTGAAGAAAGCTTTTGGTCGTTCCATGGGGAGGTAGGAAGCTTCATGTGTTTGATGAGTCACTTAAAAGGTACTGAGAAAAAAGAGGCTCTCCTAGGTGGGGTTAAATGGATGCCATGCCACTGACGTGACACCACACGACTCAGAGTGGATGAGTGACGAAGCTGTGCTAAGGACAAGAACTGTAAAAGTATCCAATGCATCCTATATAACTTTGACTATTTCCCAACAAATATTCATTGAGGAAGGGAGAGTGTGGATTGGGAAACGGGTATCCTTACTTCAAGATTTGCTTTTAAAAAATCTGTTCAAAATTTTCATCTCAGCCTTGTTTGGGTCTGGAGAGAAACTTTAGATTTTAGAGCTGGAAGTAGCAGAAGATATCTAGCTATGCCAGCTTCCTTCTTCTTCTTCTTCTTCTTTTTTTTTTTTTTTTTTTTTGAAGATAGATAAACAGGTTCAGAGAAATTCTTTTTGTGTGTGAATTTTTTAAAATTTTAATTGAAGGGTAATTACTTCACAATATTGTGGTTTTTGCCATACATTCCTGTGAGTCAGCCATGGGTGTCCATGTGTTCCCCGTGCTGAACCCCGCTCCCGCCTCCCTCCCAATCGCATCCCTCAGGGTCATCCCAGCGCACCAGCCCTGAGCACCCTGACTCATGCATTGCAGGTTCAGAGAAATTAAATGATTTGCCCAAGTTAGTAGAAGAGTTCAGACTAAAATCCAAGTGTCAACAGCTTCCGGTATTTTGAAGAACCAGTGGCTTGGAGGAGATTGGTGATTTAGTCACTAAGTTTTATCCGGCTTTTGCGACCCCATGGACTATAACCTACCAGGCTCCTCTGTCCACAGTATTTCCCAGGCAAAAGTACTGGAGTGGGTTACCCTTTCTTTCTCCAGGGGTCTTCCCGGCACAGGAATCAAACCCCCATCTCCTGCATTGCAGGCGAATTCTTCACCCACTGAGCCACAGGGAAGCTCAGCTTGGGGGAAGGGATAAATTGGGAGGTTGGGATGACATGCTCACTGCTATATATAAAAGAGATAACTAGTCAGAACCTACTGAATAGCACAGGGAACTTTACTCAATACTCTTTAATGGCCTATATGGGAAAAGAGCCTAAAAAAAGAGTGGATATATATATATATATATATATAACTGATTCACTTTGCTGTATAGCAGAAGGTAAAACAATGTGTAAATCAACTATACTCCAATAAAAAATAAAGAAAAATTAAAAACCAGTGGCTTATATAGATTTTGTATGTTTCTTTATCTGATAGCATTAACCAAGGGCAGATTTTCTAGAATTTTCCTGTTAAATGTTCTAGATAGGTGGCAAATATTTATTTATCAGTGCAATAATAATGGAAATGCTTTTGTTCTCTCAATTCACTAGCATGAGAGTATAGGAAGCAGTAGGTGGTCCCACAAACTGGAGAACAATTATACCAAAGAAGTTCTCACACTGTTATGAAAGTTCTAGGACCCACAACAGATTTCCCGACCTGGGGATCTGGCAAAGGGACTGAGAACCTCCAGGGAATTTGGCTTTGAAGGCCAGTGGGATTTGTTACCGAGCTTCCACAGGACTGGAGAAGCAGGCTCTTGGAGGGCACAGACAAAACCTTGCGTGCACCAGGAGGCACGAGAAAGGAGCAGTGGCCCCACTGAGACTGAGCCAGACTCACTGTGAGTGTCCAGGAGTCTCCAGCAGAGGCGTGGGTCAGTGCTGGTCTGCTGTGGGGTCAGGGGCACTGAGTACAACTGTCCTGGCATAAGCCCTTTCGAAGGCGGTTGCCAGTAGATGGTGAGGACAGCTGAGACCACAGTTGCTAACTCTTCCATCTCCATCGAGTCTCTTTGCTGATTTCCCCTCTTGCTGCTGTTTAGTTGCTAAGTTGTGTCCTGCTCTTTTGTGACCCCATGGACTGCAGCCTGCCAGGCTCCTCTGTCCATGGGATTTCCCAGGCAAGAATACTGGAGTGGGTAGCTGTTCCTTTCTCCAGGGGATCTTCCTGACCCAGGGAGGGAACCTACATCTCCTGCGTCTCCTGCACTGGTAGGTGGGTTCTTTATCACAGAGCCACCTGGGAAGGATTTCTGTAAGTGCTACATGAACATGCCCATTTCCCCATGATTCTGTGCTTGGACCGTTTGTCAGTTCACACGCGCATACAAGTGAAACTCCCGTGGTCCCGATGACTTCCATAAGCATATTCTCTGCCTTGAGAACTTCCTCCCAAATTGGAGGTTTCTCCTTCCATATTTCTGAGTCTAAAATGGAATGCTTTCTTGCCACATCATCTGCTCCCCAACAAAGGCACTCTGCCACATGAGAAGCCTTGGATTCATTCTCCACCTCTCCTTTCTCACTTCTCTCATAAAAGCAGCCATTAAGCACTCTCAATTATTTCTCAAAAATGCCTCTCAAACCTGTACTTTTCCATTTCTTGAAATATTTCCTCCCCCAAAACTCACTTTCTTGCCTAAGATCTTCCACTGGGTCTCCATTATTCACAAGATTTTTCAGCTTAGCGAGGACAAACTTTACCGGTAAAGGTTTTCACAATTTCCAGCCTCAGCAACAGCCACTTCCTCTCGGGCGCCCTGTTCCCCAGTCATTTTCATAAGATACCTCCTGGCTCTTTCGGATGTTCACACTTTTGCACATGTCTTTCTGTGGCCCTTCAAGGTCCTCTATACCAGAGTTCCCCAAACCTTCTTGAGAATAAGAATCAGGTAAAGTGTGTGTCAATAAATACAGCTGCGCACACCTTTTCCGGAGCCTTCTTTACAGGGTCTGGGATGGGTCCTGGGGAGCTACGTTTTTAACAAGCGCCCGCTCTGTCATTCTTCTCACTGGACCAGTTTAGCAAACAGGGTTCACTCGTACTCCACCTTCAGAGTGTAACGCTTTTACCCTTTTACCTGGGAAAGACTTCTGAGTTCACAGGCAAAAATTCAGTCCTCCAGGACATTAGCCGTCTGCTATAGTAAGTGGGACTTGAAACATATTTTCCTTACTAACGCTAACCAGGCAAGATTATAATTTACCTGCGCCCCCCAACCCCCACCAGAAAAAAAGAAAAAACTCTTCAGTGGCTTCTATTAGCTACAAAATAAAATCTGCACTTAAGTCAACTTAGTGAGTCCTTTGAGTATCTGTTATATATCAAAAAAAAATCTAGGTTTGATAAAGAATTGATTAAGACCCAATCTCAAGGAGCGCACATGATCTAGAAAGGAATGTCTCTGCTTGGCATTTAAAGTCTTACAAATCTTGCCCAACCCGTCTTTCTCTTCCGTTTATCTCCCCGGGGCCTCTCCATGTTCACGGTCTCAGGCCCTTCGCACCTGGTGTTCTTCGCACCTGGAATACCCTTCCCTCTCCCATTTGATCTGGTTCACTTCTGCTTTTCCTTTAGCAGTCACCACAAGCATGTTTTTCTTAGAAAATTCTTCTTTGTTCTTCCTGTCTAGGACAAATCCTGCTATTATTCACCTAGTATCCCCTCCAAGACATTTGTCCCGGATTTGATTTCCTACTTGTTTATACGATTATTTGATTGATGTTTGTCTTCCCCTCTGTACTGTGAGCTCCATGAGGACAGAGGGCTGTGTTCTGGTTACACAGACGTTCACTGTATAGCTGTCCATTCATCTGTCTCTAGATGTTCATGTAACATTCAGTAGATTTGCTGTATTCCTAACACTCATCTTGCACAATATATTAAAAATCAAATCTTGAACATTTATTCAAACCTAACAGTCCTGGAGAGGACTCTTGAGAGTCCCTTGGACTGCAAGGAGATCCAACCAGTCTATCCTAAAGGAAATCAGTCCTGAATATTCATTGGAAGGACTGATGTTGAAGCTGAAACTCCGATACTTTGGCCAGCTGATGCGAAGAGCTGACTCATTTGAAAAGACCCTGATGCTGGGAAAGATCGAAGGCTGGAGGAGAAGGGGACGACAGAAGATGAGATGGTTGGATGGCATCTCTGACTCAAAGGACATGAGTTTGAACAAGCTCCAGGAGTTGGTGATGGATAGGGAGGCCTGGTATGCTGCAGTCTATGGGGTCGAAGAGTCAGACACAACTGAGCAACTGAACTGAACTGAACAATAAAAACAGCTAAAATTTTGGATTATTTTATTGTGTACCAGGCTCCTAAATGAATCATTTAATCTTTATAATGACACTTTAAGATATATGCTATTATTACTCCCATTTCATAGAATGGCTTAAAAAATTGCCCACCTCCCGCTTCCCTGTCCCTAGCATCTGAAACTACTCTCCTTCCGAAACTACTCTCCTTCCATCTTCCCACGGACCTCTGAAACTACTCTCCTTCCGTCTCCCACGGGCCTCTTAAGCAACTGTGCTCACCACACATTCTGCTCCGCCATGTGGACCAGTCTCTCAGTCTGGGATGCTCTCTCCTTTCCTCACTTACTTAGTTTTCTCCTCTTCATTGTCCAACTCTCAAAAGAGTTTCTAGGACCCGCCCTAGATCAGATCAGCTCCTTGTTATATGTACTAGTTTTCTATTGTTGCTACAACAAATTCCCACAAATTTGATGGCTTAAAAAAACACAAATTTATTACCGCACAGTAACTGGGCGTGAAGACTGCAACCAACGCGTTGGCATAACTGTTCCTTCTGCAGGCTCTTGGGGGAGAATCCAATTCCCCAGTGATCTTTGTTAAGAATCAGGGGCTTCCCAGGTGGCACTAGTGGTAAAGAACCCACCTGCCAGTGCAGATAGACGTAAGAGACGCGGGTTCAATCCCTGCATCGGGAAGATCCCCTGAAGGAGGGCAGAGCAACCCACTCCAGTATTCTTCCCTGGAGAACCTCATGGACAGAGGAGCCTGGCAGGCTATAGTCCATAGAGTCACAAAGAGTCAGACACGACTGAAGTGACTTAGCATGCATCAAGAATCAACTTTGGGAAGGTTATGTGATAAAGAGGATGCTGAGGTAGACGGGTTATCTCTCCTTTTATATTCATTAAGTGGCTGGTGTAGAAAACACTTTACAGCTCAATCTGAAAACCCTTAGATTCTGTAATTTCTTTCTAATCAGGCATGGACAGAGATATGAGAAAATATGGATACAGAGCTATGCAGGCACAGTCTGCAGAACTCAGTCACAGGCACCTTAGATCTTCATTATCAATTAGGGCAATAAACTTTTATTTTTGCAAAATTATTGTTTTTCAAAATGGCTACTTTTGTATTCATTACTGTGATTGTGTTATATACAATGAATATCTAGTCCTGAGAAACAAACAAAAAACTGCTGATGGAAAGAATGTGTACATGCTTGTTGAGCTGTTTAATAAATAACTATTTGATGATGATTCTGCAGTGTGTTTAAAGGGTAATTCTTCTTCTGCTGCTTTGGAGAGTTCATTTGGCATTCTAAAAATGGTTGTAATTTCAAGGGGTGACCAAAATGTATCAATTAGCCTGACATCTAAGTCTTTTTAACAGATCTATAAATTTCCAATTTCCTTTGCCATCTTAACCATGGTAAATCATTCTGAACAAGATCATTCTTTTGAACAACAGCCTCCTTATTAGCTGAGATCAATTGAGATTAAAAAATGAAAAATACACTAGATGCTGAGAACTCTTTATGAAACCACATTTGTAGGATGAGTATTGAACGAAGATTAATGTGTTATTTTCAGCTTCTACATCATTGATTTAAACATTTATTATCTAAATCCCACTGCTGGATTAAACACTAATATATATTTGGATGGCTTGCTTGCTTGCCAGTATTATTTTTTCCCTATTGAGATTACATATTAATGGGAGGGAACAATTTCTAATTCAAAAGTAGCTTGCTTTGCACACCACGAGTGTTTCTGAAAGTGTGACACACCAAATTGAGTAAAATAGATTTTTCCATTGAATTTTAAATTAACGATTACATCCTTTGTTTTAATTTCTGACTGATTTTCATTTGCTCTTTGGATACAAAACAAGATCCTTAGAATATCAGGTGGCCCCTATGTGATCAGGACTCAGCTGACATTTAGAGACCGTCTCACAGCGCCCTGCTCTTCTGTCACCAGAAACCTGGCCTTATGTCAAAACCTAATTCTTTAGACTCAATGTTTTTCCACATATTGTCTGAAATGTTAATTCTCTAACACTACCTGCTCTATTTTTTCCATCGAGTACATTGCTTTCTTAATTAATTGTCCATCATTTCCTGACTAGAAAGTAGGCTTCAAAAATGCATGGATTTTTAGTTTCTCTTTCTTCACTGCGAGTCTCCAGCATCTAGATCTGTAGCAGCTATATTGTATGCACTCAGAAAAAAATGGTGCATGAATGATTCCTTATCTTGGAACACCAGTTTCCCTTCTCTATACCAAGCTATTCTCTATTCATCATTCAAATTCCAGGTTAAATGTCACTTTTTCAAGCCACCTTTTTTTGACACCCAAGACAAAATCAGCTTTATCTACAATTTGTTCTGACAGGTCTCTGTCTTTCTGAGTTCTCCATAGCAATTATTAAAACTTTAACTTATAAAGTCTATTATTTGTGGGATAAGTTGCTTACCTCCTGTCTTCTCTCTTAACCTGTAAAATGCCTTCATCTTGTTCTTAATCATCTCCTCACTGTCTACCATAATGCCCGAAACAGAGGTGCTCCATGAGTAGCTGTTGAATGAAACTATGGACAGATGGGTGACTAGGCAGCTCATTATAACTTTCCGTCCCTCTCTTCTACTTGTTCAATGTTCTCTCAACAAAAATACAGTGTCTAGTGAGCCAGAAAGGACTGTTTTTTCTATACTGGAGAGGTTCTTATTTAAACATACCCCTCTATGGACTCAGTAATGCTTGTATGATCTCTGAAAGTTGATACCTCATACCAGCCTCTTTACTCCCGCAGTTATTTAATTAAATAAATGCTCTGTGAGTTTCTCTTCTGGTCCAAACCACACAGAGGGAAAGGTCATGTAAACAGCAGAAAGACCAGAAGCTTTAAAACAAACGGATCTTTCACACTCACTACCTATGTGAACTTGTCCAAGTCGCCAGCTGAGCCGAGTTGTTTATCTGCCAGAGAAGTGGCAGCACCTGTTTTGCTTGGTTGATGTAGGGGTTATTAAGAAGGCATGTGGTGTGCTTGCCATACAGTAGGTGCTCAAATATGGCGCCCGTTACTGCTATTACTATAAGCTGAGCTCCCAGATGGCAGACTATAGTTGCATTCCCAGGACCTTGTGTGTAAAATACCCTCAGTAAACTTTGGTTAAACTGGCCAGCAGAACGTGCGATTTCTCTGCTCTCAAAGGGCTTAAAATCTAAGCAAGAAAATAAGTTCCAGAACAGATTTATGAACGATTTAGATAATAACAAAAGATAACGCTTATTATAGTGTAGCATACACAAGATTAGATGTATTACAGGATGGCCAGGCAGGAGATGGTTAGAGGTGGCAGGCTGTAGTTACTAGGAAACTATAAGTTCACATGTTCGTGTGTCTAAGGTATAGGACTGTCAGCCTCTTATAAAAATTTCCGATTTCTTGGTCAAGATGCAATGCTGGATCTACCAATGTTGGGTACAATGGCTTGGACTGATGCTTCTGGGTTGGTGTGATGGCAGACAAAAGTGGGTTATTGGTCTTGAGTAGCAAGGTGTGTCGGTCACAGTAATGGGTGCTCCCCGCCCCCTGCCTTTAATAATCAGTGGGTAGCTAATGGTCACAACCAGGTCCTGATGGCAGCGGGTAATGTTGCTCAAATAGGTCTGTATTATGTGGAGGACATCATAGCCCTGGAAAACTAGGACAGAGACTCAGTCCCGTGTCCCACATCTTTGTAGCATGCTCTGCACAGATTTTCAGTTGAACTGCATCATCTATAATCATTACCCGTTGCTGTCCTTTCATCTTACCAAATTCTTTGTTTGCAGCTCTAATAGATAGGACTGAGATATTGAAAAGGAACAAAAGAATGTTGCTTTTCTCTAAGACATTCTTTCCCTTTTGTTACTGAGATGTCTCTGCAAAGGCATCTGATATAGATCCAAACATAAGGATGCCCCATTAAAGGCTTTGTATATACTAACAGTTGAGCAGGAAATGGCAACCCTCTCCAGTATTCTTGCCTGGAGAATCCCATGGTCAGAGGAGCCTGGCAGGCCACAGTCCCTGGGATCGCAAGAGTTGGACACGACTTAGCAACTAAACATAGAGAGATACTAACAGTGATACTGAATTGAATGCGGTCACCAAACATACTCCAAAGTCCCCACGTTAGGAAAAGAGATGCTCCTCGCCTCCCTCACTTCAAGCCGTGGGTGGGGGGTGATCCAGAATCCACCCATGCCTACTGGCAGCCAGCACACACCAACCTGCCCAGTCTACACCTGCAGGGACACGCCCAGTCAGCCCAGGTGCTCTGAGAATAAGCCATCACACCTGCATCACAGGGGCAGACAAATGTCCCTGCAAGCCGGTGCCCCCACCCTCCCAACCCGCACCATGCCCCCCGGGGCGAACCTACCTGAATATCCTTATTCACAGAGACCTGACCCTGTGCTCATATGCAATCACAGACAAAAACACACAGAACACACGCGTGGAACACTAGCATCTTGTCCTTCCAGGCCAGGTCGGCAAGGCGCACGTACATTACACACCGGCTTTCAGGGGAAAAGTGGAAACGGAGACAGACTTTATTCTTTTGGGCTCCAAAATCACTGCAGATGGTGACTGCAGCCATGAAATTAAAAGACACTTACTCCTTGGAAGAAAAGTTATGACCAACCTAGACAGCATATTAAAAAGCAGAGACATTACTTTGCCAACAAAGGTCTTTCTAGTCAAACCTATGGTTTTTCCAGTGGTCATGTATGGATGTGAGAGTTGGACTGTGAAGAAGGCTGAGCACCGAAAAATTGATGCTTTTGAACTGTGGTGTTGGAGAAGACTCTTGAGAGTCCCTTGGACTGCAAGGAGATCCAACCAATCCATCCTAAAGGAAATCAGTCCTGAACATTCATTGGAAGGACTGATGCTGAATCTGAAACTCTAATACTTTGGCCACCTGATGCGAAGAACTGACTCATTGGAAAAGACCCTGAAGCTGGAAAGATTGGAGAAGGGAGAAGCGGAGGACAGAGGATGAGATGGCTGGATGGCATCACCGACTCGATGGTTTGGGTGGACTCCGGGAGTTGGTGATGGGCAGGGAGGCCTGGCGTGCTGCGGTCCATGGGGTCGCGCAGAGTGGGACACGACTGAGCGACTGAACCGAACTGAACTGAACTTCGGCCCGCACTAGACCCCCGACAGCGGTCTGCGCTCCTCCGAGCCGGCATCAAACCGGTCACTGGCCCCGGGTGAGTCCCCAGCGTGGGTACAGCGGCCCCGGGCTGCGGCCCCGGCGGCCTTTGCAGCTCTTTCCTTGTCTTTCCTCCCGATGCCCGGGGCCCGGGCGGGGCCGCCGCGTCCGCCGGCGGTGCCCTCCCCTCCCGGCGCGCGGGGCGGGCCCGGCCGCCAGGAAATGCCCGGGAGAGGGAGTCACCTGCGCCCGACGGCGTGTGGACTCGGGGGCGCCGCCTCCCGGAGCCTGGCCGAGACCCGGGCGGACGCCGCTCACCTGCTGGCAGGCGCGCCCGGAGCCCCGAGCCCCGAGCCCCGCGGACCGCTGCCCGGCCCCCCGCACCATGAGCAAGTTGGGCAAGTTCTTCAAAGGCGGAGGCTCTTCCAAGAGCCGCGCGGCCCCCAGCGCCCAGGAAGCTCTGGCCCGACTTCGGGAGACGGAGGAGATGCTGGGCAAGAAGCAGGAGTACCTGGAAGGCCGCATCCAGAGGGAGCTCAGCCTGGCCAGGAAGCACGGCACGCAGAACAAACGAGGTAGGCACCCCCCTGGGCCGGGGCAGCCCCGTCCGCCGGCACCTGGCCCGGCCTTTCTGGGAACTGGTGATGATCCCCCGGGCCGGACTGGGAGAGGGCTGAGCGCAGCACCATCCTCGATGGCGAAAGAGGAAGACACACCAAAAATCTCAGTGATCAAGACGATCTTTAGAAAGCTCAAAGTTGACACAGAAGCATCTGTAACGAACAAAACATCAACATTTAAAGTAAAGACCGGATTGGTGTTATTGATTCTTGTCTTTTGCAGTTGGCTCCTATGTGTTCTGGAGAAGGAAATGGAAACCTTCTCCAGTATTCTTGCCTGGAGAATCCCATGGACAAAGGAGGCTGGTGGGCTATAGTCCATGGGGTCATAAAGAGTCGGACAGGACTGAGCAACTAACACACACACCTATGTGTCCTGTACAGACTTAAAAAAAAATCAAATTCATTTTAAAATGTGATGTTTTGTTCATCATCGAGTTTTTTACCTTAATTTTGAATTTCAAAAATATTCCAATAAAATCTTACTTATCTTGGTTATAAGATAATCTTTTTTTGCCGCTTTAAAGTTTGCCCCTGGCTTGTCTCACCCTGGTCCAGTCCTGCTGACTCCAGCAGCACATATCAACTTTTCTGCCCTGCGTCTGTATTTTGAATCACACAGTTTAACTTGCCTGTAAATCTCCAGGGAAGCATATTCTGGTGTGTTCCGGTTCCCTTCGCTGTTGAAGACTTTAGTTGGTGGTGCAGTTGAGATATGAAAAAAAAAAAAAAAAGTCAGAGATTTAAATATTAATTCTACCCCTGGCTGTTGCCACTTGGGAAGGACTTTGAGTCAGTAATGATTCTGGGTGCTTCTTTTGCACCTTGAACCTTTGTTCTTTGCCAGGGTGAATTGCTTTCTTCAGTGAATGGCTCTCTCTATAGAGAACAAATCTAAACAGCCCCGTGGCGCAGATAAAAACTCAGCAAGAAGTTGAAATGATTTGCTCTTGTAGCACAAGGTCAATGGCAGACCCAAAATAGGGCTGGTAATTCAGGACTCTGCTCACCACCAAACCCTGAACTTGCATCCTCAAGAAGTTAGGCTTTCTGAGTCATAATGAAACCTTGGGAAGGTTTAGTTCGCCCTAAATGACCCTGCCATTGTTTAATGCTGGAAGGGAATCATGTCTTGGAATTGACCTTGAAAGTCTTGCTCTCCCCCCAAAATGTGCCCGCTACATTTGTGCCCATTTTATAACCAACAATAAAGAAACCAAGTTTCATTTTCCTCTGCTCTTGGGTACAACTCTTGTCCCCATTATGGCCTGTTTTAGAGTTAAGTGCTGGTTTCTATTTTTATTTCATGTCTGAAAATATTTTGGGATGTTATTCAATGGCAGTTTATGCAGAGAGACTCTGACATTAAGACTTCCTAAAAAGCCATTGGTTGTTCTTTTCCTGGGTTCTTCCTCTTCGGTTTGATAGGCACTCTGACATTTGCTTAGTGTCTGTCAAGGTTTTTGTTTTGTTTTGTTTGGTTATCCATTTGGATCTGTTTGTAGCTTTATCCACAGTGGTTGTTAACTAAATATTGGCTTAAAAAATCTGAAAAAAAAATCTGCTTTTGTGAAGTGGTGGAAATATAGATTTGCTTTCAGAAGAAACTTATGTAAAATAATATAGAAATGTTCTTGAGGTGGCAATACACTAAAGTGTCGCTAAGACTTTATAAAGATTCACACACACAAAGACAACACTAATAAGAACGTCAATCTGACTTCCTTAAATCAGAGTAGCTACAGATGTAAGTCTCAAGTTCAAATATTAATAATCAGTTGATGTCAGAAAGGCCATGTCATTTATCCATGGGATCTTCACTGGTGTGGCCCCGACCTGGTTCTGCAGTAGGCCTGCAATAGGAAGAGTGTGGTTGGGGTGAGGCCATCTGTAATCTAAGCTATGAAAGAATTCAGTCATAGACCATGCGTTGGAAACACTGTCAGTATCAGCATCTTCCAAATAAACCAAGTAACTTCACATCCTCATGGCCACTATTTTCCATTAGCCACTAAGAAATATTTTCACACACGTAATAAAGCTAAATGTGCTTACTACTAAAAGGGCCTTGTGCTACACAATGTCAGTGTTAGCATGGCTGTAACTTACCTGGTAATCAGAGTGACATGTGTCCCTGCAGTTAAAGTTTTACTCCTAGAGCTGGTTAGTCTGATAACATGCTGTCAAGAACACTCGTTGGGTGGCCAGTTAATATCATTTTGGAAAGGGCCACACTCCCAGAAGGAACAATTAAAAAAACACAACAACTTTTTATTTTATATTGGAGAATGGCCGATAACAATGTTGTGACAGTTTCAAGTGAACAGCAAAGGGACTCAGCCACACATGTCCCTGTATCCATTCTCCCCCAGACTCCCCTCCCCTCCGGGCTGCCACATAACATTGAGCAGAGTTCCCTGTGCTCCACAGTAGGCCCCTGTTGGTCGTCCACTTTAAATATAGCCGTGTGTACACATCAAGTCCAAACTCCCTCACTGTCTCTTCCTCCTATTCGTATCCCTCTGGCAACCGTAACTGCATTCTCTAAGTCTGTGAGTTTGTTTCTGTCTTGTAAATAAGTTCACTTGTGTCATTTCTTTTTAGATTCTTTTTTAGAGTTCTTTTTATATTCTGCATATAGAGAATATCATGCTATTTCTCCTTCTTTTTGTTACTTTACTCGCTATGACAATCTCTAGATCCATCCTTGCTGCTGCAAATGGCGTTATTTCACTCTTTTTAATGGCTGAGTAATATTCCACTCCAGAGGGAAATGGCAACCCACTCCAGTGTTCTTGCCTGGAGAATCCCAGGGATGGGGGAGCCTGGTGGGCTGCTGTCTATGGGGTCACACAGAGTCGGACACGACTGAAGTGACTTAGCAGCAGCAGCAGTATTCCACTCCAGAAGGAAACGGCAGTCCACACCAGTGTTCTTGCCTGGGAAGTCCCATGGGCAGAGGAGCTGGGCAGGCTAGAGTCCACTGGATTGCAAAAGCGTTAGACACAGCTGAGTGACTAGCAACAAGAACAGTGTTTCGCCGTATACACGCACCGAGTCTTAGTGTCCATCCCTCTGTCGGTGGACATTTGGCTGCCTCTATGTGTTGGCTGCTGTGAACAGTGCTGCAGGGGACGTTGTACATTCCTGGCCAGTTCTCATTCTTCCGTGATCTCCACAGTAGAAGTTTAGACCGTTAGCATCCTCAGTGTCAAAAATGGGTTTTATTGGTAAACTGAGTAACTGTTATATCAGCATAATAAACGTTAGAAATGGGATCCCATTGGTGAAATTGTGGATATCCTAAATGTGGGTTGGGGAAGAGTTTAGAGGTACTTCCTTGCTGTCAATATAAGGACAGGCATTAAGGATGTATGAGGTGTGTATAACTAACATTAGGATGGTGCCTGGGGCTTGGTCAGATTGGTGCAGTGTCCAGTCCTGGGTTCAGGTGGGTGTCTGACCTTCCACAGAGCATAGCACCCTGCCAGTGAAGGTCACTGTCTATGTTCAGTGAGCCTTTCATATCATGTATATTGGACTAAAAGACATGGAGCTGGGGCTCCAGTGAGCTCATAAAGCTGGTTGACAGACTGTTTTGGCCTGCGTGGCCAAGATGTGTTTGTTTAATAGGCGTATCTGCAGATCCGACTCTGAAACTTGCTTTCACTGTAACTCAGAACAAGGCCATGCAGTGGTGGTAATGCTCCCTTCAGACTTGTCTGGCAGGTACCATGTTCCACCTAAACGAGCCTGAGTGAAAACAACCATGGTATCAAGGCCCTGTTGATCTGAAAGAGTAACAGTTGGAAGCAAGGTCTATAGTTTGGTTAAAAACTCGAGAAGAGTAGAAATTCTTTAGTACAGTTCATTTAGATTACTATGATAGAACTCCTTTATAACTAGCAATCTGCTTTGTGGAAAAGCACATTTTTTAGGTATCATTTAATTCCTTTTTCTGCTTCTGCTGAGGACTGTCCTCGAGAGCAGTCTTCAATCCTGGCTGTATGTGAAAGTCGCCCTGATGCTCGGAGGATCCCACCCCCGCAGATTCTAGTGTAACTGGCCGGAGTGGGGCTGGGACGTCAGCTTTTGAAAGTGCCTCTGGGGGTGACTCTGCCCCGTGGCCAGGGTTAAGGATGAGGGAACTAAATCCGTGGTCATGTTAATGGGGTGGAAATACAAGTGCTTCTTAGCCGATTTCATATCATGGCACTCGTGAGCACTGACAACATTTGTCTGTGTCTCTGGGATAACCAAGGACCAGCAGCTTGAGGACTTTAAAAAAAATTGTTTTATTCATTTATTTTTAAAACTTTATTCGAGCATAGTTGCTTTACAACGCTGTGTTAGTCTCTGCTGTAAGGCAAAGTGAATCGGCCACATGTATAGATACACATAGTACAGATATACAGATAGAGAGATAGATAGATACACATAATATATATATATATATAGATAGATAGATAGATAGATATATACACATAGTACATATATACAGATAGACAGATAGATAGATAGATAGATATATACACATAATATATATAGATAGATAGATAGATAGATAGATATATACACATAATATATATATATAGATAGATAGATAGATAGATATACACACATATCGGAGAAGGCTATATATATAGAGATAGATAGATAGATAGATAGATAGATATACACACATATCGGAGAAGGCTATATATATAGAGATAGATAGATAGATAGATAGATATATACACATAGTACATATATACAGATAGATAGATAGATATATACACATTATATATATAGATAGATAGATAGATATATACACATAATATATATAGATAGATAGATAGATAGATAGATAGATAGATAGATAGATATACACACATATCGGAGAAGGCAACGGCACCCCACTCCAGCACTCTTGCCTGGAGAATCCCAGCAACAGGGCAGCCTGGTAGGCTGCCGTCTATGGGGTTGCACAGAGTCGGACACAACGTGCTGCTAATTCGCTTCAGAAGTTGCTCAGTCGTGTCCGACTCTCAGCGACCCCATGGACTGTAGCCCATCAGGCTTCTCCGTCCCTGGGATTCTCCAGGCAAGAGTACTGGAGTGTGGTGCCAGTGCCTTCTCTGAGACACACACACACACACTCTCTCTCTCTCTCTCTCTCGCTCCCCCTCTTTTTTGGATTTCCTTCCCATTTAAGTGAAGTTCTCTGTGTTATTCATAGGTTCTCACTAGTTATCTATTTTTTTAAAAATGCGTTTTACTTGGAGGGTAGTTGCTTTACAGTTTGTGATGGTTTCTGCCATGCATTAGCATGAACCAGGCACAGGGGTTCACGTGTCCCCTCCCTCCGGAGCCCCGTCCCATCCCACCCTCCAGGTATTCGCAGGGCTGGGGTGGGGTCTCTGCGTCACCCAGACCCAGCAAACTCCCACCCGCCATCTCTGTTACACGTGGCCGTGTGTGTGTGCACGCTGCTCTCTCAGTCTGCCCCACCCTCTCCCTCCCCGCCGTGTCCACAAGTCTGTGCTCCGCGTCTGCATCACACTGCAAACGGACAGTGACAGCCGTGTGTATCCAAGCACTCTTGACCCTGAGCGGGGGCCTCAGCGTTTCAGTGCCTTGCAGGCCCCTCCTGCCGCACGGGTCGGTGGAACCCTTAGGCCTTAGGTCCCAGGTCTAACCTCCCTTATGAGGCTTTTCTTTTTTTTTTTTTTAAGCTAGTATCATTAAGAGATGGTCACAGGGATTCGCTTGACTGTAATACACCTCTTCAGCTTCCATCAAACGTGTAAACATTTGGCAGAAAGTAACTTGGCGTTGTAGTCGGGAGCCTGGGCTTCCGAGCACGTAGCCCTGGGCGTGATCCTGGCCTCGTCCTGCCACTTGGAAGCTGGTGATTTTCAGCCGTTGGCTGGGCCGGCCTGAGCCTCAGGCTCTTCCCCTGCGTGAAGTTGATAAGGTTGATCCTCAGGGCTGAGGGCGCTTGACTTTACTGTGTGACGCCCTTAACTCAGTGCTCCGTAAGCAGCCGTCTTTGCGATGCCGCGGCAGTTTGTTCAAGGTGAGGTCGGCCGCCCGCGGGCTCAGGCTTGCTTTCTGAGACGACGCGTGAATGCGGCCCTCGGTCCGTGCAGGCCGCCGGCGTCCGGAGGCCGCGGTCAGTCCGCCCCGGGCCGCCTGGGCTGCAGCGCAGGCCTGTCCCTGGCTCGCCCCGCGCAGGGGGTTGCTCGCGGCGCGGCCGAGAGCGGCGCGGGCGTCTGGGCCCCTCTGCCCTGTCCTCTCAGCCCGCGGCGGCCTCCCGGGCCGAGCAGGGAACCCAGGCTTGTCTCCGCGCGGGCAGCGGCGGCCGGGGGCCGCGGGGCTCCGGGCGCGGCGCCGACCGCGGGGCTGAGGCCGGCCACCGCTCCTCCAGGCCTGGGTGAAATGACGGCCCCGGGTGGGGAGTCCGCTGTGTGCGCGGCCCCCGCGCCGAGCCCCGCGCTGCCGGGGCAGGGATGACTGTGCCTTCAAGTCGGGATGCGGCCCGGCGTCCTCGGAGCCGGCTGTGCGCGCAGCCCTCCCGGGTGAGCGCCGGGCTGGACTCCCGTCGGGCTTTCTAGGACGGTGGTCAGGGCGCTGAATCCTGCAGCCGCACACCAGGGCCCCGAAGGACGGGGCGACGAGGACGCCCCCGGGGCCCGCGGGGTGAGTGCCAGGGGCCCAGGTGACGCGAGACAGCCCGGCGGCGGGAAGGTCCCCGGGGAGCCCTCACCCACCCGGCGGCCTCCTTTCTGCGCAAAGCTTCCACCACCGGGCCTCAGGCCAGCCGCACCGGAGCCCGAGAGTGCTGGTGAAGGGGTGTCCTTACAGGGCGCCCCTAAAAATTCCCGTTCAGTGGGCGAGCGGAGGGGTCGGGAACCTGAGCTCTGGACAGACGGCGCGGTCACTCGGCTGCCGTCTGAGGGTCTGCGACGGGTTCAGCGGCCGGAAACGGGGGGCCCGTCTCCGCTCTGCTTTTCCGTCGTCCGTCCCTCTGCGTCTCCCCGCCGCCTGCCGCCGCTCAGGTGCTGGGGAAGCGCCCACCGCCTCCCGCGTGAGGACTGGGAGGGAACATTTCCCGAGCTCCTGGCAAGGCCTTTCAGGCACCCGCATTAGCTTCCAGCAGGAAAGCCGCACGGTCCTGTAACTGCACAGGCGCCGTGAAGGGCCCCAGGGTCCCCCGGTATTGAGATCGCCCCCAAGCGTCTCAGAATGAAGCGTTCTGTTGGTCTCTGGTTGTCCGATTATTTTCACCGCACGATGCTCGGAGTCAGGGAAAGGAACGTTATTCCTGGAGCACTAGGGGCACAGTTGTGTCTGACTCTGCGACCCCGTGGACTGTGGCCCACCAGCGCCTCCGTCCACGGGATTCTCAGGCAAGAATCCTGGAGTGGGTCGCCATGCCCTTCTCCAGGGGATCTTCCCGACCCAGGGATCGAACTTGCGGCTCCTGCATGGCAGGTGGCTTTACCGCTGAGCCGCCTGGGAAGCCCCTAACAAGCGGCATCTAGGTTTTATTCTCCTGTCGACTGCCTCGCTCTCTCCTGGAAAAGACAGATCAATATAAATGTGATACTTTCTTAACCTCTATTTCCCTCTCTCACCTCGGGAGCCCGTCGCGCCTTACCCCATGGTGTCTGTTAGGTATGTTAAGTCGCTGCAGTCCTGCTCACTCTTTGCGACCCCACGGACTGTAGCCCGCCAGCTCCTCTGTTCATGGGATTCTGGAGGCAAGAATCCTGGAGTGGGTTAACATTTCCTCCTCCAGGAGATCTTTTCGACCCAGGGATCGAACCCATGCCTCCTGCATCTCCTGCGTTGGCAGGCAGGTTCTTTACCGAGACCTAAAATACCTGAACCAGCCCTGGGAGCTCTATTCACTTAAGCTGTCATTTTAAAAACTTGCTTTCCTGATACCTCCTTCTCCCCTCTGAGCCCTGGCAAGGGTCCTGCATAGATTTACACACTCACTTACACGCTTAGAGTTGTGTCTCTTTTTTGCTGACACAGTTTGAGTTTGTATCTGCTTTTTTCAGATGCCATATTAGTTGCTTTTTCTTCAGCTGGACTTGGAAAGAGTTAAAAAAATCCCAGCCAGTTTTACCCTTGCCCCTTTATTCAAATCAATATGTTAAGCTTGCATTCCATGTTTTATGTTTATGTCTATTCAATATCATCTTATTTTCACTTGTCTTAAAATTAAGATTTTTAAATTGTAATTTCATTGTCTTATGTATGAGACGTAAGACGTATTGACAAACCAGTCAATCTTAAGGGAAAACAACTCTGAATACTCGTTGGAAGGACTGATGCTGAAGCTGAAACTCCAGTATTTTGATCATCTGATGTGATCACTATTGGAAAAGTCCCTGATGCTGGGAAAGATTGAGGGCAGAAGAAGAGGGAATCAGAGGATGAGACGGCTGGATGGCATCACTGGTGCAATGGACTTGAACTTGGGCAAACTTTGGGAGATGGTGAGGGACAGAGAGGCCTGTCGTGCTGCAGTCCACAGGGCTGCAAAGAGTTGGACACGACTGGGCAACTGAACGACAAAAACAATGTATGAGCAATTTCTTTTAGTTGAATCAGCTTCCTTTTTTTGTTGTTGTTGTCAAAGTATTTGTTAAAATATACCAAATAAAACTTCCCACGTGGTGCTAGTGGTAAAGAATCGCCTGCCAATTCAGGAGCCGCAAGAGATTAGATCCCTGGGTCTGAAAGATCCTCTGGAGGAGGAAATGGCAACGCCCTCCAGTGTTCTTGCCTGAAAAATCCCATGGACAGAGGAGCCTGGCGGGCTGCAGTCCATGGGGTCGCAAAGAGACAGACACGACTGAAGGGACTGCGCACACACGCACAAGGATAGAGCCTGGTGGATGCTTCTAGAGGCGTCAGTCCAGGACCCTGTCTGCGTGGAGCAACACTGTTTCATGTGAGATTCAGCTAAGGCAAGATTACCAGTTTGACAGCTCAGCACTCAGTGAGTTCAGTTACTCATCCGGCTGTGAATACGCCTGACCTCTATCTCTGGCCCATGTGTCTTACTCCTCTTATTTTTTTCTCTTTTCCCTAACAATGCCTCGCATACCTTGTGAATTATCTTCCTAAAACCAAACTATATTCACACGCCTCTGGTTCACAAATGCCAGCTTATGAATAAACAGTGTGTGAGCTTCATCAGGTTCACCTGGAGAGCTTTTAAGCTGCCCCAGCAGGAGATGCTGAGGTCTGGGATGAGTTGTACTCCTAGCTTTCTGGGCGACTTTGATATATTTAAGGCAAGAAAGCCAGTGGGTGGCCCATACTTTTTCTTAGGGTCAGCTTTCAGTAACCCAGAGAAAAGAAGCCTAGAGATTAGTTTTTGAACTCATTTTTCATCTTTGTGAACTTGAATTGATCTCTAGTTACCACTGGCTTCTTTTCTACTTCCTCGGAAACCGGAGTATATAGTGCTTCTGTTCTAGAATCATTCTTTCAAGTACCTGTGGCACAAATTTTGACAGTTTGCTGATGTATTCTAGTTCCTTATATGAAGCTAATTGCTACTATTTTTTGTATTATATAACATTTTATATATACAGTTAACTTTTTCCTTCATGAATCTGAAGCAATATTATAAATATAGGAGCATTTATTTGTTATTATTCTTCATCTAAATTCCACAAAGCTGAAAATAAAGAGCAGCTTATTTTAGGAAATATTTCCACTCAGCAAAAATATCATTTTCCATAATTTATGCTATCTTACAGTTTATTGAATCAGCCACAATAAAACAGAAGAAGATAGAAAAGTTACTACTGATACCATGATTATGCCAAAATCCCATGCCCTGTTGTAGCTTTAAGAAACTATGGCAGGAGGAGACTCTGAGCTTGCCCTCAGGGGTGCTTAGTATTATTAGTATGTTTCTCAGCATTTAGGACTACTTATTTCAGATCAGATTTTATTTTCAAGATAACAGAATAAAACACAACTCAAAACATGAGCTATAAGACAAGAGCTCCAATTCTGAGTTTTAAAGTTTATGATGCCTTGCTTTGGGGCTCTGGTTTGGAAAGGACATAATTAATCCAATTTGGTATTCAATTTTTGTTATATGTTTAAGTACACATGAATTTATTTGTGCTTTTAAGGGACAAAATGATCACCAATGCTTAAAATATATAGATAATATTGAGGGTTTATCTTTTAAAGTCACACTCTCAGTCCTCTGCTTTAGCAACCTGTAGTCAAAACTTCTAGTATATACTGGTAATTTTAGTTTCTCCTACTTTTTCTTTTTTTTAAATTATTATATTTACTTTATTTTACTTTACAATACTGTATTGGTTTTGCCATACATTGACATGAATCTGCCACGTGTGTACATGAGTTCCCAATCCTGAACCCCTCTCCCACCTCTCCTACTTTTTCTATTATTTGATAGAAGTTCTAACATACACAATTGGCTCAAAAATTTGCAGAAGGTGAAGGAACCAAAAGAAAAAAAAAAACCCAAGAGTATGGAACAAATATAAAGCAAATAGTAAACCATTTCCTGAGTAACTAACTTTCTTGTACCAGAGATTTTAATTACTTACCTTAAAGAAATGGTGCTAATGGGGAATTGTTGTTGTTCCATTGCTAAGTCGTAGGCAACTCTTTGTGACCCCATGGACTACAGCACATCAGGCTTCTCTGTCCTTCACTATCTCCTGGAGTTTGCTCAGACTCATGTCTATTGAGTTGGTGGCACCATCCAACCATTTGATCCTCCATGAGCCCCTTCTCCTCCTGCCCTCAATCTTTCCCAGCATCAGAGTCTTTTCCAGACTCACTGGAAATATCTAGGACTTGGTCCGAAGTTTATATGGTTATACTTTAAAGCAGTAAGAACTCTTAAACCTGGACCAGAGGCTTTCTCAGTCCAAGCTAAGCCTTTGTCTCTAATAGTTCTCCCTTGTGGGTATTTCCAGCGAGAGGATGGGGAAAAGCTAAAGCCCCACCTGCCATCTGCTCTGTGCAGCCTCCGTCAGCTCTTCTGAATCCAGCAGTCTAGTGACTGAAATACCGACGGTGTAACGGCTACCCTCAGACCAAACAAGCTCTCCGACAGCAATAAGCAGGAATGGCGACTTTAGAAGTATAGGAAAAGAAAAGTGGGTTATTCTCTGCTAAAATTTGGGAATCCCTGCATCAGAAGCTCTTTATTTGCAAATTAAAATTTACAACCATCTAGTTTAAATGAATGAAGTTTACACTTTTATATTTGGTAACGCATAAAAGAGACAACTGTGTGGCCAAACATTTGGCAAGCACTTTGGATATTTCATTCTCTGTTTGAACGTGAGCTTCAAGCGAATCTGTCTGCTTCTCTCACATAGTGCGGCATGCTGCTCGCCATGGTGGGTGTGTCTTTTTTGCTGTAGCAGGAACTTTGTTCAACAGCCTTCCTTAGTGAGCAGAGCTATTTACATTATCAGTTCTTTCCATCTATTTTGTTCATGTAAAGTGAAAGTCAATATAACCTTGGAGTTTGAATAAAGATATTATCCTAACTCAGAACTTCTACTGTGTTAACTGCAGAAAGAAAAAAAATTACGATTATGTTAAGCCAGTTTATATTGATATGTAGTTCAAAGATCATATACCCAAGAACCTATGTTTTATCATTTTTTGAGCAATTGGACTGCTTTATTTGTGTGAACTATATTTGCTGAGTGTTTTCCTCTCACATTTGAAAAGCTAAAGAATAGTGCTTATCATTCACCACCAATGTCAAGTTAAATGTGTCTTTTAAGAATTAAAGGTACTGATAGTGATAGCTTGCTTTGGGGACAGGCGCTATGGAGTGCTCCAGATTTGCTGATCACAGGATCCCTGGGGAAAAATCATAGAGTCACAGGCAGTGGGAGCTGAAGGGGACTCTAGGGATAAAGTTTGCTGCTTGTCAGGAGCACCTACAAGGCACAGCGACAGTAGTTGCAAATACTGGTACATCATGTGAACAAGGAATGGCTACAAGTATAAAAGAGGCACGTCACACACACACGTATATACACACGCAGACAGGCACATGCACACACATGCACATACATGTATGCCCGTGCACACAGATGTACACACGCACATGTATTCGTTTATGCAGACGTACACAAACGTAGCACACCACACAAAATTACGTCCTAGGTGCCTGTGTCTACCCCGTGGAATGAAGCATAATCAGCTGTTTCCGAGTTTTTCTGCTCAATATTTGCCGGTTTCAGGTTTATGCTTTTCTCCCTGTATTCTCGGCAGTAGCAGGCCCACAAGGTTACCAGTGTGTAAGGTTACCAGTAATACTAGTAGCAAGAAGAAAACATCCGTTCAATTGATTATATATTCAGCCTGGTCACTTAATTGGGTTTTTACAAAGAATATCAAGTAGACCTGAATGAGTAGTTCGGTATCATGTTCCAATATCAAGTTAATTTACTTGCCTGGAAATTGACCTTGGAAGCAATTAATTATTTTAAAAAAAAGGAATTTCAGTGGATATTTAAAATGAGTCTTTTATGCAAGCCTTTCTTCCTTTTTCGTCAACTCAAGCCTGATGGCACTTTGAGGTCATGACCTTCTCCTCTCAGATTTATCTCCTCTGATGATCTCTTGGTGACATCCCGACAGTAAGCACCCTCTCATCTCCGAAAGCGAGTCTGAGCTTTCTAGGATGACGAGATGGACATTTTTATTGGGAAACAACTTCCCTTGTCTCTTTCTGTCTTTCTGCGGATGGGTGAGGACACCTCTCTGTAACCTTTCACACCGTACAATATTAATCAATACTCTTCTTTTACTTTTTATGCAAAATCCAGCCCAACCTTACTAGCTGCTTAGTAAGTCCCTCTTCCAAATGCCCTTTCCTCAGAATGCCTCTTTCTTACTTTGTCCAGTCTCATTCCTTTCCACTGTTTTCTAGGGCGTCTGCTTTGCTGCTGTATAATCCGCTGCATCATTTCTGTGGTCTAGTCTCCTTTTAGCTTGCTATTCATCCTTTTTTCGTGACATTTAATATTGGTGAGACCTCCGAACATGGGATCTTGCTTATAAGTTTCAGCTAGTGTGGCAAGCTGGCGTGATTTGCTCTGGTGTCTAATGTATCTCAGCCAGAAACTTTGCCTCATTTAGGCGACTTGCAATAGGGAAGAGGGTGGGGGGCCCTTGTGTAATACCTTTCCTCACTCACGGTCCTCACCAGGCTGTGTGTTTGAGAATCCATGTAGACAGTCACCCTGACCCTGGCTTCATCTGCGTCACCTCCCCCATGAGGGCCTCCCTTGCCCTCCGGAGAGTCGGTGTGCTCCCCGGTGAATGTGTCCCTCACCCCCCGGAGAGTCGATGCGCTCCCCCGTGTACCTTCTGGGCCTCGTACTTGGCTCATTCTTTTCCTCTGTGCCGCCTCTGCTGCTTGAAGGGAGTGTGTTACTCGCTCAGTCATGTCCGACTCTTTGCGACCCCATGGACTGCAGCCGGCCAGGCTCCTCTGTCCATGGGATTCTCCAGGCAGGAATACTCGAGTGGGCTGCCATTTCCTTCTCCGGGGATCTTCCTGAGCCAGGGATTGAACCCTTGTCTCCTGCATTGCAGGCAGACTGCTAACCATCTGAACCACCAGGGAAGTGAAGGAGGTACCTTACACACACTAGTATCCATGGGGACAGTTCTGTAAGATGGTACTGTTGCTGAATGATGGATAAGTGATTGAACGCCCATTTTTATCTTTTGCTTCCTCTGAGATCATAGCCTTCTTCGTCCCTGCAGGGGCCTAACAGAATGATGGGCATGTGGTGATACTTCAGTGCATATTTGTGGAGTGTCTGAAAATGAACAGATGAGGAATATATATATTAAATATATATATATATATATTTTAATGAAGAAGGCCAGGGAGAATTCATTAAGGCCTGGCCCCGGACAAGTAAATGAGTGTTAGAATTCTCTAATATTTCACTGGCTGTTTCCCATCTAACCTGTGACTTTGAAGAGAGACACTTTGTTTGTATTCCATTTATGGAATGTGCATGGTGGTGCTTACTCAGATTGTGTTTTTTGAGAACAATAACAAGGAGCCATAAATTGAACATACTGGGTAATGAATCAAGTGAGTTTTATATGAGTCACAGGACTTGCATTAAAGTTTCTCATATAAAACAACACGATTATGAGACTTCTCAGTTAAAAACAAAAGAGAACCATAAGCAATTATGTGTGGCATATGTCAATTAAGCGCTGTCTTGGATTAAATCTTCCAGGCTTCGTCTTTTTAGGCCTTCTCCAGAAATCATCCATTCCTGGGAGAGAGAGGAGCTGTCATAACACAGTTGCATATTTCAGAAACAGTTTTGTCTATAGTCCCTGCATATGATGGTTCCGAAAAGGTTTTTTCTTTTTTGCCACCTGATGGATGAACAATGGACACGTTTATATGCCTTGAATGAGCAAAGAACAAATTGACCTTTCTAACTGGGATGCCCTGTACCTTACCTTATCTGAGCAATGAAACTGCAGCTCTTTTCTGCTGTTTGAAGGTATTTTTTTAGTGGGTGACTGAAAGCCTTCCTCCTCTGGCAATGTGATGAAGTCGCATAGGGCTAGTTGAGTTTTGGTTCAAGTGAGTGATTCTTACATTTTGGTCTCAAATGCTCAGTGCACTGTACAGTGAGGGCTCTTCCTGATCCCTCGGCAGAGCACACACAGCACATTGTCCTGCAGCTCCATCGCTGAGGGAACGTCACTGTTACGGAAGGAGACAAAACCCCTGCCAGCTTTCCCCCCTCAACGGAGTACAGCAGATGCCTTTGTTTTCAAAGCAGTGTTCCCCAGGTTTCATCAGCTGCTGAAAACCACATGTAGGAGCTTGGAAGATTGAGTTGCGCATTTTACACAGGTTAAATGACAGGATTCTGAAAGTGTCCTTCTTTGCGAAATCCGGAGGCATGCTTCAACTGCTACAGTTGTTGCACGTCTTTGGAAAAAAAATACAGCTGTTTCTTTCCTAGATTGGTTATTAGGAAACAAGTTAAAGCTTGTCCAATTTATGGTTGGCCCGTGGTATCATCATTTCATGAGAAACAGTTCACAGAGAGACTCCTGACATGTACACCTCTTGGCTCTTTGAAACAGAAGCCTCTTGTCTGGGTGTCTTAGCTTACTGTGCCAGATAGAAGCTACAAGGAGTGCCCATTGTCCTGGGGCCAGGTCCAGCCATGCATACCTCATCAATTTGGCTCACACAAGGTTTTTTTGAAAATGTAGCTTAGGTTTTAAATTTGAAGGATTTGGGATGCAAACCCAGATGTCTGGCTTGTTTTGAGCATGCGGAGGGCTGGGTATGCAGCTTCATGGCAGCGGTGGGTGGGAGCCCAGCCGTGTTGCCTCCATGGGTTGGGCTCGACCTCTCCTGGTGGCCAGAGGCCCCACTTGTTCCTGCTGGCCCCCTGATGCTGGAGCCAGCGTCCACTGCTGTTTACTGTCACTCTTGCACTTTAATTGTGATAATAGTGAAACACTGCGCTCTCTTTCTCAAAGGTGAGCAAATGAAGAAAGCTTTTCCCGTTGACCTCTTTCTCAGTCACTTACCTTCATTACCTGCCGGCTTTCAGAATTTAGGATTTTGATTCAGGCCACTGTGTAGCTTGCGGTATGTGGATTATAGTGGAAGTTGAGACCTCACATACTGGTGAGTTTCAGATTTCTCCCAATTATTTTGAAGAGCCAAACCCATATGTGAACACAAACATTCAAAACTATGTCCAAACCCAAACTTATTATTATTAATTTAAAAATATTGGCAAGGTTGGGCATGCATGACAGCATGTGGCTTCCACCATGTGGTCTGACATCTTGTGAAGGAGGTAGTGATAATGATGCAGGTTTCTGATATGTATTAATCACTCAGCAGGTGCCAGTCTAAGTACTTTACGAACCTTATTCATTTTAATCTTCAACAACAATGTGAGTTTTATTCCCGTTTTCCCATAAGCAACTTTGTAAGGCCACGCAGCAGGGGGTGGGTGGAGGCTAGATTTGAAAGGAGGCAACCTGACCCCAGAGTGCAGCGGCCTGTTTGCATCCTCCGTGGGTTGTTATTGTGGTTTGTGGGGGCTTCCTAGGTGGCTTAGTGGTGAAGAATCTGACTGCCAGTGCAGGAGATGTGGGTTTGATCCCTGAGTCTGAAAGATCTCCTGGAGAAGGGAGTGGCAACCCACTGCAGTATTTTTGCCTGGAGAATCCCATGGACAGAGGAGTCAGGCAGGCTACAGTCCATGGGGTTGCAAAAGAGTTAATGTGACTTAGCAACTAAAGAAAAACAACAGTTATTGTTCAAGTGAGGAAGCATCATTTAAGGATAATTAAGGTCACATACTAAGGGTATTACACACAGGTTTTAATTGGTATAGGTAGGATTAAAATGTCGATCTAGTGACCCCAAGGAGAAGGCAATGGCAACCCACTCCAGTACTCTTGCCTGGAGAATCCCAGGGACAGAGGAGCCTGGTGGGCTGCCATCTATGGGGTTGCACAGAGTCAGACACGGCTGACGCGACTTAGCAGCAGCAGCAGTGACCCCAAAGCCCCGTCTTTTATACCAAATTCTATTTCTCAATTTGTAGAAAGTAATCTAAAATTAATTCTTACTAGGAAACGTGGCATATTTTTAAATGAAAAAGTTTTGTAAAGTTCTCAAAATAAAATGTCTTGGGGTTAGTGGTTCCGAAAGAGAATAAACACTGAGCCTGCTTGGCAAGGCAGGGAGGAGACGGCCGTTGACACTGCACTTCTGGCTCTGTTGGGTGGAGGTGTGTATTTAGAGTTTAACTTCTTAGGATACTCTGCTGTGTTGTAGCATTTTGTACTGTACCACTGAAATGTGGAGCTGTTTTGTAATAGTATATTCCTGTTATGGTGAACTATGGTGAAAAAACAGGTAACTTGTTGCCCAGAGGGTCTCAGAAACAAGATATCGATGGCCTGAGAGTTTCAGATTAGCGGATGCAAACTGTAATATAGGACGGATAAACAGCATGGTCCTGCTGTACAGTACAGGGACTATACTCAACACCTCGAGGGAAATCATAATGGAAAAGAGTATAAAAAAGAATGGGTGAGGGCGTACCTGAGTCCCTTTGCTATGCAGCAGGAGTTCATGCGACATTGTAAATCAACTATTTTGTTTAGTCCCTAAGTCATGCCAGACTCTTCGCTACCCTAAGCACTGTATCCCACCAGGCTCCTCTGTCCATACTTCAATAAAAAAAGAAACAAAAAAGAGATAAGATATACAGTCTCATTAAGTAAGGAATCATATAAATCACTGTTATTAGTAATAATATTTAGTTGCTCAGTCTAAGGCAGTCTCCACAAATGATCACTAATTCTTAGAATAGTCGCCCAGCCTCTGGGGGATTCTGTCTTCCTTTTCCAGCACAGCAGACTGAAACTCAGAGAAGGGAACTGACTTATTCAAGGATATATGTCTGTTAAGTCACGGAAGAAAAATTCAGCCTCCGGCTTTGAAGGTCATACTCTTTCCACTATACTGTGCTGTCACGGGGCACAGAATCGTCAGATTTATTCTCTTAACATTCATTCATCGTGTCTTCTGTGAAATGGATCAATGACTGTGTTTACTCTCGCAGTTTTTGTGAGAGCTACCGTGTCACATGAGGCACGCGAAGCGCTTCACACCAGTTTGGTGTGTAACAAACGGGGGCTCAGCTGGTGCAGAATCTGCCAGCAATGCAGGAGACCTGGGTTTGATCCCTGGGTCAGGAAGATCCCCTGGCGAAGGATAGGCTACCCACACCAGTATTCTGGTCTGGAGAATTCCATGGAGTGTACGGTCCACAGTGTTGCAAAGAGTCGGATACGACTGAGCGACTCTCACTTCAGTTCAGTTCAGTCCCTCAGTCGTGTCCGACTCTTTGCGACCCCATGAATCGCAGCACGCCAGGCCTCCCTGTCCATCACCATCTCCCAGAGTTCACTCAGACTCACGTCCATCGAGTCCGTGATGCCATCCAGCCATCTCATCCTCGGTTGTCCCCTTCTCCTCCTGCCCCCAATCCCTCCCAGCATCAGTCTTTTCCAATGAGCCAACTCTTCGCATGAGGTGGCCAAAGTACTGGAGCTTCAGCTTTAGCATCATTCCTTCCAAAGAAAGCCCAGGGCTGATCTCCTTCAGAATGGACTGGTTGGATCTCCTTGCAGTCCAAGGGACTCTCAAGAGTCTTCAACACCACAGTTCAAAAGCATCAGTTCTTCGGCGTTCAGCTTTCTTTATAGTCCAACTCTCACATCCGTACATGACCACAGGAAAACCATAGCCTTGACTAGACGGTCCTTAGTCGGCAAAGTAATGTCTCTGCTTTTGAATATGCTGTCTTCACTTCAAATGCTCCATAAAAGTTGGCTTTTGTTTTGTGTTTTGTTTGGCTGTGTGCCCTGAGCTGGGTCGGGTGCTGGGGAAACAGGTGAATAAGACACTGTATCTTTCCACAGGGGGCTTACGCTCAGCGTTGGGGAGACGGGGTCGGATAGATTTTGTTAACACAGGATTGCAGTCCCGTGTGAGGCGCGCAGCGCAGTCGTGGCCCTCGGGCGGATTGCACGGCCCTGCTCGTCCACCGCGCGGAGCCTCCCCGCAGAGCGGCGCTGTGTGATTTTGTAGGAAGGCCCTTGGGCCAGAGGCCTCTTTTTTCAAGTTTCCTTCCTAAAGGACAGATTAAATAAATACACACAAACTGTTCTTAAAGTTAGGAGTAAGTGCTGTTCCTGCGATCCCGGAAACTGCAGTGTTGCCCCCAGGGAGGAGGCGAGATGACCCTGGACCTTCCCCACGGGCGGAAGGGACGGGGAGGAAGAGTTACCACCGCGAGGGAAGCGGAAGAATGTCCGCACCTACAGCGTCCTTGGCGACTGCAGGAGCGCCCGGCCTGCCTGCTTCCTCCCCCGCCCGAAAGCAGGCCTGCTTGTTGGCACGCCCTGCCCAGTTCCATGGGGAGGCCTGGGGGAGAATCACACCTCTGTGACTACGATCGCAGCAGCTGTTTCCGTCAAACCACGGTGTCTGCTGGCTTATTTCCTTAATGTTGCTTCCGGTATCTAGATTGTCCTAAGACTTTTTTTTTTAGTTTTACTGGAGTAAAACTTAATTCTTTTTCAGAAAGGGTACATAAATATAAATTCTCTAAATACCTATGTGTCTCAAGTTGACTTCATTTGTTTCAAACTTAAATAATTGCTTGGATTTTTACAGAATTCTAGCTTCAACACGTTGCCAAAGTTGCAAGACGCTATGCTGCTGCTGTTGGAGAGCCAACATGTCTTAAGTTTACTGATGGTATCAGTCTCATCCGTTTGTCAATAATTGTTTCGCTTGTTTCCTCTCTGGAAACATTTAAGATTTTCTCTCTCTCTTTTTTTTTTTACCTTGGAGAAATGAAATTTCACAGTGGAGGTCTAGGTATGTGCCTTTTATTTTTTGTTTTTCCCATCTACGTGTTCAGTGAGTATTTTTATTCTGAAGAATCATCTTCCTTCGTCTTGGGGAAACTGTACTCTTTAATTTCTTTTTCATCACATCGTTAGTGGCCACAGGACATGGCTCCCAGGGTCTTAGTTCCCCAACCTGGGACCAAACCGGGGGCCTCTGCAGTGGCAGGCTGAGTCCTAAGCGTTGGGTGTGCAGAAGGTTCCAGCACATTCTGTGATTTCTTTATTTCGTCTTCCCCTCCATTATTTCTGCCTATTTTCTACTGAAACTGCTGCTTATTTTTATATTAGTATCCACACTTCCCCTGAAACATTCTCTCTCTTTTGAACTTCCCATAAGATGGATGTTGGATTCCTTGGTTCTGTCCTCTAATTTATTGAATTAATTATCTGTCTTTTTGTTCTCTGTTCTGGGAGAATTCTCTAACTTTATATTCCAGATCACTAATTTAGTCATCTGCTGTATTTATTATTCTACTTTTTAAACATTTAAATTTATGTTTTAGTTATGTTTTTAATTTCTAAGAACTGTTTCTTGTTTTCTAGTTGCTCATTTTTAAGACAGCCCATTCTTGTCTTATAACACAATAGCCTCTTGATCCCCCTGTAGACACTAATGTAAGTTTTGTTTTTAACAGATTTTACTTAACATATTTTATTCTCTACATTATCTCTCTTCTCTTGGGTTCATGATATTATAGGATACAAGAAGCAGTAGTAAGAAAACAAGCCAGCAGACACTCTCAGTTTAGTGTAAATAACTGTTGAAATTGTGTCTATGAAGCTTAATGCAGTTGTTAAGAAATATTTCCTTAAAAAATTGAAAGAATAGTTTTAAAAACTGGTAGTCATCTGGAACTAATAAAAGTAAGATTATTTCAATGAAACACTTGGGGCTTTGGGGTGTTATGACAATCTTGTTTAGGAACAATTCGTTTTATGGATACTGATTATTTTTCAACATGTATAGAAAACTTAAGTTTGATTTTAAGCATACTATTTAAATACAAGAGTATCCAATCGGAGAATAAATTTAGTATGTGTAACTATCCTACAATTAAAGGGGGATAAAATGAACAAAGGAAAATTAATCTATATATAGACAAGAAAGCAAAAAGAAAATAAAAAGCATAACAAACAGAAAACACAAAAAATGATGGCAAAAAGACCATTTTGGACATAGATCAGTTATTACAATAAATAAAAATAACTTAAAAACTTACCTTAAAAGTTGGAGACTATCCGAATGGTTAAAAATAATCATACATATTAAACATTGAAATATATCCTACCTGTTATAGGCATACAAAAAAAATTAGAAAAAATTTTGAAATTGAGGTCCACACAGAAGTATTACAGGTAAATTTCAACAAAAAGAAAGTTGAAAAATTAATTTTCCTTAATGCTAATATATAGTATATAAGTATTAATTTTATATTAAGTGTTAATATAAAACAAAATGGAATTTAAGGTAAAAAGGATTAAATGGACAGCAAGTAATATGGCAGCCCACTCTAGGATTCTTGCCTGGGAAATCTCGTGGACAGAGGAGCCTGGTTAGCCATAGTCCATGGGGTCACAAAAGAGTTGGACACGAATTAGTGATTAAGCAACAAAGAAATATTTATTTACTGATCACTAATAAAAATCCAACAGGAAAGTATAATGGCTAGGAGTCTTTGTGCACCAAACAAAAAGCATTGGAATAAATATACTAAATCTGTTGGAAGTGCAAGAAGAAATGGTTCACAACAGAGAAGAGCATTCTCTCAGGAATCTCTGTTGCAATCACACGTGTCGCTCTGAAACCATAAAGCTGTTTGAGCTCTGTTGTCAGCTCCGTTTGATCATCTTCATGTTAGCGTTCTTCCGCTGCTCTTTCCTGCACTTTCACTAAATGCCTTTTCAAAACTCTCATTTTAAGGCCTGTTTCTCAGGGTGCCTTCCAAGGTGCTCTAGTCAAATGGACTCATTAGCTTTGTGATTTCTGAAAGATGCGTGTTAAGATTTTGCTGAGTGCTGATGGGAGGGAATTTGGATGTCATTTTTCTGAAGGCAACTGTCTTTTCTGTCAGCAGTATGCCGTTTAATCCTCGAGTATGACTGTTGATTTCATGACATTTAGGATTAGATGCAACCTTACTGACTGTCTCATAGTCACTTCAGATCAAGACATGGTTGGCTTGCTAGGTTTTGGACTGTTATTAAATTCAGGCAACTCATGTAACTTTTCTGGATCTCACTAACTTGTCTTTGAAATAAGAATAACTTTGCAAGAGTGGCAGTATCATAGCCAGTGATGTTTATTCGAGGTGTGATTATTGCTAACTGAAATACGAATATAGGGCTAAGATAGATAGCCCTTCAGGCTCTTTCTTTCTCTAAGGCTTTATTTTCATATTATGCCATATGTGCTTCTATTTTTAACCTAGTCTTTTTCTAAAATCCAACATTAACAGAAATGTTTCTGTGGTATATATTATAGAATATGGTATTCTGACTTTTCATCCTCTGACACCTGGCAGATTTTTGGGAGAATAACAACATGTTTTAGGGAGTGATAGTTTTTGCAAGCAATCGCAAGGACAGATGCTGCCTGTACATTCCTCAGCTTTATCTGAAGTCCTCTTTGTGGGCGTGCTGCGATTCATGGGGTCGCAAAGAGTCAGACACGACTGAGCGGCTGAACTGAACTGAACTGAACTTGTGGGTTTCTACAGTGCCGAGTCCATGGTTCACTCACTCACTCATCTGGAGCTCGGTTGTGTCTGACTCTCTGCATCATCATGGACTCTAGCCCCCCAGGCTCCTCTGTCCGTGGGATTCTTCAGGCAAGAACACTGGAGCCAGTTGCCATTCTCTTCTCCAGGGGATCTTCCCCACCCAGGGATCGAACCTGGGTCTCCATGGTTAATGCTGAGTAAATGTCTCTTGAGTAAAGAGCTTACGTAAAGCTCCTTATAAATGTGGCTTCTCCCTTATTTAGCTGCGTTACAGGCTCTGAAGAGGAAGAAGAGGCTTGAGAAGCAGCTCACTCAGATTGATGGCACACTTTCCACCATTGAGTTCCAGAGAGAAGCCTTGGAAAACTCATATACCAACACGGAGGTGTTAAAGAACATGGGCCTTGCAGCAAAAGCTATGAAAGCCGTTCACGAGAACATGTGAGTGACCACCATCTCCCTCTGAGTCTCACGTTCCCTCAGAGCTTTGGAACTCTGATGGCTTGGGCAGGGATGGGCTTACTCATCTGAGACTCTTTGACATGTTGGAATGGAATGCTTCCACAGAGAAAGGGCAGAAGTTTTAATCTATTAGCAGCAGAAGAAAAGATCATGAGAAAATAAACAGCATTCACCTTGCCTTTAATGTTTTCCAGGCCTCACTGTTCTCTGATACTCCACCTGCAAATATTTTCATCCTCTAGTTTCAAAAAGGCTTAAGTGGTAACATCCGTGAGGATATTAGAACTGTACAATAGTGGCTGTCAAACTTTGCAGAAGTGAAGCTGCTCAGTCATGCCTGACTCTTTGCGACCCCAAAGACTGTAGCCTACCAGGCTCCTCCATCCCTGAAATTTTCCAGGCAAGAGTACTGGAGTGGGTTGCCGTTTCCTTCTCCCGGGGAACTTCCCCTCCCAAGGTCAAACTTTGGGAGGACTCAGAAATCACTTCTAAAGAGAACCGAGATGCCCACACCCCTTTGAGAAAGCTTGGGACTGGGCCTTTTTGTTTTCAACCAAGTTCTCCGGGTGATTCTGATATTAACCAGTGTTCAAGAACCATTGGCATACAATATAATAGATGCAATGTGGATTTGGGGCAGGTTTTCTGGATTGTAATCCCAGATCCTGGCTGACTGTCCTTGGACAATACTTTGTCTCTTCCCGATTCAGTTTCCTTGTCTGTAAGTTGAAGATAGTAATCATACTTACCTCATGTGGTTCTTGTGACGGTCAATGAGAAACTAGATACACTGCCGTCAGGAGTTCCTGGCGTAAAGTAAGCACTCAGTCGTCAGTATTCATAGCGGTAGTGGGGCTCGTGACTGTTTGCTTTTTATTTGCACAGAGAATCTAATCCTTTCCTGAGCTTAAATATGATGGGGAAGTTTGGGCCAAAGGGGTACAAGGGCAACAAGTGTCTGAGGGACCCGTGGAGAAGGTTCCGTGGATGGGAGACTGGGGGAAGAGAGGCCGCGGTCAATGAAGGCGGCTTTGCTGACATTTTCCTGACCTGATAACCAGCGGACCATCAGCCGTCATTTTGAGCTTCTGAGGGATCGTTAGATTCACTCTCAGAGTCACCACCCGCTGTCGTTGCTGTGAGTTAGGTGCTAACTGTGTTCCAGAATCATAGCCCTTCTCCCAGGCAGCTCAGCCTCATCCTCCCTGGGTGTCCCTTTTGGGAAGAATTTACTGCTGGGCCCACATTTTAGCTGTACATTTCACATATGAGTTTCAAATACACGATCCTACTATCTTTGTTATGAATATAAGAACTGGAAATAAGGGGTGGGCAGAGGGCGGCTGGAGGAGGATCCACGGCCCCCGCCCGTGTCCTGCCCAGAGAGTCCGGGGACAGAGGAGCCTGGCGGGCTGTGGCCCATGGGGTCGCAAAGAGGCAGACATGCCCGAGCACCTTAGCACCGCACAGCACGGCGCAGCAAGATGCCAAAGTTCTCTGCCGGGGTCCAGCCCCGGTGGATCCAGGGAATTCGAAGGGTGGACGGCGTTGGCGGGGAAAGCTTATTCATTGATTGATATAAGATTAGATTAGGAAACAATAGTGTAGTAGGAAAATTAAGTGGGGAAAGAGGGCTGAATAGCTTGGATTACGCGGAAGACCAGTAAAATTCCAGACAAGGAGTTTGCACCATCTACGTTGGGCCACTGGCGCTCGCTTGAATATCTAAGGGTGCCTCGCCTTAGGCTCCCTTTCGCGCGGGTCTTAACAGCCAGGGCAAGTAAGTAGACTTGGCGAGCCTCCGTGCCCCAGATGGGAAGTCAGCCTGAAATTAAAGTAAAGAGGAGACACGGAGGAAAGGGGGAAAAGGAGAGAGACACACACAGGGGAAACCAGTCCAGCGACTGGCTCCAGCCCCTATTGTCTAGAAAGGCCTTTTATACCTTTTTTTTGATTGTACATAGAGATCAATGGGTAATACAAAATTATGCAGCGTTAGCAGTCCAGACTCTTATCAAAACCAGGCTTTTCTCTCTGCATACCTAATAGTATACACAAGTCTTAGGTGATTTACATCATCTTCTGGCCAAAAAGGGCCAATTAACATTTTACAGCCTTTTTTCTGATAAGGGTTTGTCAACCAGAAGACTTATTTGTGTTGATCTTCCCAAAGTCTGGTGCCACTCTCAGAAAGCACTAAATAAAGTTACATTCTTACATAGCAAGGACACAAGAGGAGTGCAGTGATATATAACAAAGAGAAAAGTAATTAATTCAAAAGTCTAGTGTTGCTAACATCAAAACTACTATATATCTTTTTCCATATCCCATTTACATTGATTACATCCTCCCAGGCGCCTAAAAGGTAAAGAATATGGAGGCCTGGCAGCAGTCATTGAGTCAACAGTGAAAACCCTCTACCAATATAATTTTTAACTCTTTAGAAAAGGCTCTGTATCTTTAAGATGCTTTTAAGCTTTGTGCCTCTCGCAGTTGGGGGGCTGTAAGCAATTCACAAGCTGTAAGAGGTCTGGGGGAACCTATTAGGCAAGCTAGAGAGCTATCAGAGGGGTTTTAACTGAAACATCCCTTTCAAATGCAGAAGACTAAAGCCCTGAGTTGACTTTTTTCCAGAGAATATCAGAAGAGTGGAAAAGCAGGCAGATTCTTATTTTTTTGGGGGGTGGATGCTCAGGAAATGCCAGGGGGAATTCCTGAAGTCTGATCACGACCTTGCGTATGTCAGCTTCCTTCCTCATGACCTTGTCACGGGCGGGATTCCTCACGCTGGCTCGCAGTTCTCTTTTTGATTACTGCATGAAATGCTGTCAAATATTCAGCTTTTCCTCTATGTGGAGTCTGGAAAACATGCAAAGCATTTAATTCCACTAGGAATGACAATGTCAGCGTTAGTGGCTCAGTAATGAGTAACCTTGTCACCTCCCCAGTACCCATCAGTGTGGCCTGGGCTCAGAGCTGGAGGGATGATTTGGAGAAGGGATGCAGACACGGCCGCCAGACGTTCGGACCCAAGCCTGTGGGGCTGCAGGGGCTATAGGGGCTCAGGCACCAGGAGCTGGCTTGAGACCTGCCATTGGCCCTGGGCCTGTGATCCTTTGCTGAAGCTGCTGATTCTTCTGAGGCCTTCACAGGCCTAACCCTGCTCTCATCCTTTGTCTCCCGGCCCATCAGCAGCCATGGGGAAGTTCTCAGGAAGTCAGGATCTCAGGACTACAAGGCATTCTGGAAAATAGATCTCTGGTCTCCAGAGTCCATCTTCTACAAAAAGCTGCTCTGATAGCGGCTTCTGAGTACCACCCCAGCTTATCTCACTCACTGTGGTCCTTGATGACCTGTGGTGTTGCTTCCTGCAGAGTTAATACATAGCATGTATTTAACCGTTTCATATGCCCTTCCACCCTGGAGAAGGAAATGGCAACCTGCCTAGGAAATCCCATGGACAAAGTCTGAGCCTGGTGGGCTACAGTCCATGGGGTTGCAAAGGGCTGGACACGACTTAGCACCTGAGCATGTCCTACCAGAAAAAATTTCAAAATGGGTCTACAGATATGCCCCCTAGTGACTCCCAAACGTAATGGCTATCAATTTAACTTACATAATTTAAAATATATGTGCATATACAGAATTATTAATTTCTTGAAATGTAAATTCTTCAAGTTGATCAGTCTTACCACCAGAGACGTTTATAATTCTACTGAAATAACCAAGAGTTTATGTTGAGTTGGCTCACTTTTCATGGGGGATTGTGTCTAAATTCATAATTTTAAAGTAAAATTCTACAGTATTTCAACAAAACATTGTTTCCCAGGGATCTGAACAAAATAGATGATTTGATGCAAGAGATCACAGAGCAACAGGATATTGCCCAAGAAATCTCTGAAGCATTTTCTCAACGGGTTGGATTTGGCGATGACTTTGATGAGGTGGGTGTCACAGTGTGGAACGGAGCGGGTGCTGCTGAGGATAGCTCTTCCTGGGACCTCCCTGGAGGCCGCTGGTCACGACTTCACATTCCAGCGCAGGGGGTGTGGGTTCCATCCCTGGTTGGACCCCACGTACTTCAGGGCCAAAAACCCAAGACATAAAACAAGCAATATTGTAACAAATTCAATAAATACTTTAAAAGTGGTCCACCTCAAAAAAAAAAAAAATTCTTGGAAGAAAAGATAGCTTCCCACCATTCTGAAGCGAGCAGGTGTTCTTACACATGTCCTTTAATATCACTAAAGAATGAGTGATATCTGTTAGAAAAACACTGTCTTAAGAGGGAAATGAAGTGTTGGCAGCTCTGATTTAAAGGAAAGATTAATATAGTTTGGCAAATAGCCCCCTAATTAAGTTCTCAGCTATTAGAAGAGCAGCATGTGATGATGTGAAGTCCCTGAGTTTTAATTGTTGACGGCTGCGTAAACAGCCCCATTACGAGAAATTGAGTGCTCACACATCTGGGCGAAGCAGAGCAGACTGTCCCTCTGCAGGGACAGGCAGATCACGCTCCTGCTAAGTCAGGGCTTCGGCTGCCTCTGTGTATTACCCGGGCTATGAAACAAACGTGGAGTGGCATTATTAACACACACATTCCACTGAGATTAGTCAGTCCAGTAATAACAGACTAATCATACTGGTGAAGTCTGCGCTGTGAATTTCAATTGTCCCCCTCAAAGCGCACACAGGAAGGACTGGCGCATGGTTTGGAATGTCTCAGATTAGCGCGGCCAAGAATCTGCCTTCCTGCATTCACATACTGATAAGCACAGCCCATCTAGGGAGTCAGATGTGGTTCCTCGGAGCCCGTGAAAGTGAGGATTGGGTGTCAGCCGCTCTTTTGTTTCTATACGTTATTTGATTTCATCTCATTTTCCTCCATTCTCCTTTTTTTAAAAAATTGAGAGGTAGTTGATTTACCAATACTGCCTAATTCCGGGTGTGCGGAAACGTGATTCTGTTGTACATACACGTAACCATTTTCTCAGATTCTCTTCTCTCATAGGTTATTATTGGTAGAGTTCGCTGTACCATGGTCCTTGTGGTTATCTGTTTCATTTATAACACTGAGTACATGTTAATCCAGACCCTTCATGTAACCCCCAGACCCCTCATGTAACCCCGTCCCCATCGCCTTTGGTAGCCATGCGCTTGTTTTCTGCGTCCGCCGGTCCGTTTCTTCAGCAGCTTTTTAAATGCTGTAGGCCACGGCTTGGAAGGGGTGGCTTTCAGGCCCGATCTTTCCCGAGCTCTGTTTTTGTTTGGCCCGTGAAGCAAGATGGTTTTCCTATGTTTAAAGCACTGCGGGCAACCGCAGCCGCAACGACTGCAGCAACAGAAGGCCGCTCGCCAGGGGCCGTCTGCGGGCTGCAGCGCCGGCGGCGGCGCGGTCCGGCCCTTCGCAGAAGCGCCCTGCCCCAGGCTGGCCCGTGGGCATCCGGGGGCTGTATGCGCGCTGCGGGGTCCCTGGGCCCGCGAGGACGCCCCGCTCTGCCGCGGGCCGCTGAGCCCTGCGAGGCCCTTTCACTTTCGGGCCCTCAGTTTTCTCATTTATAAAACGAACATGACGATCAGTAGACTATTCTGCAGTCCCTTAAATTCTAAAATGCTCTTATCAGCGAATGAATAAGTGTTTGCTACCTGAAGTCTCAAAGTGATGGAAATGATTATTCTGTGCTCGCATATTTGTTATAGGAACTAGCGATCTTTTCAGTGCTGTTAATGACCGTCAAGCACTGCTGGCGGCCCTGGGCGCACCTTCAGCGCAGGGCAGCGTGTTCTGCTATTACTGTGCTTGCTATATTCGTTCCTAATTGTCCTTTTAGCAGAAACAGGGTGTCAGAATATTCATTCTGAAGGTATTTTATTCCTTCAGCCTGTGGAGGACTGTACAGCCAGCAACTAGCCTGAGGCACTATTTCACAGCGCCTCCTGCTGTACATTTTCGTGTTTATTTCCTTTTTTGAGGTAGATAAAACGGTTCCCAGACAGCTCAGCTCACCGTATGTCTGATACATGCTGACTTGATCCAATGTTGTGCTTGGCTTCAAGATCTCCACTCCTGGCCTTAGTACTGTTACTCTCATTTTAAGATAGAATAATTATTTGTGAGCCTTTCTCCTGCATTCCAGAAAGCTCCTTAAATGTAGGGACTGTTGATTGGACTTTGTCTCTCGAGCCCGCAGTTCATGCCTGGCCTGGAGTGAGCTCTCGATAAATTTGTTCAGTGCCAAATGAATAAATGAAGAAAAATCCTTGGTGGAATATGAGTGTCTTAGGTCATTGCTCATGACAACGGCCTCAGAATTATAATGATGACAAGTTTAGTTTTGACTCCCAACCTCTCTCAGGGGGTTGGGCTCAACCTGAGGACTCTTGGAGCCAGTTAGACCTGAACTAGTCATCTCAAGCCATATCATGTCTGTCATAAGGTGGCTTTTACCCTCAAAGTCTCACACTGGACTTGCTTTTCTAATGTTCTTGGGACAGAGTAATTTAAGATTAAGCCAGACTGTCTGGGACTATTGCTAACAGAAGGAAATACAGTGTACCCACCTGGAGTTATTCTTAACTCAGACACACAGCATGGTTTTCATCGGCTCTGGTAATTTAACAAAGGAGCCATAGTATCTTTGATTCTTTTTACGTTTGGTATGTTAAGGTTTTGCTATATCTGGTTTATTTTCAGTAGCATTAGCCAAAATGAAAATATATATTTCCTTTAATTAAAGTTTCACAGATTCTGAATTCTTAACAGTAGAACATAAAAGTTACATTGCAAAAATGACAGGCAAAGTGTAAATTTTCTAGAAGCTCTGGAGGTTATATATTCAGCTAGCACAAATTACCTAAAAAACTGTTGACTGAAGTATTATAAGATTAGCTACAACAAATTTGCACAGCCCCAAATATTCATATTTTAATTATTGCTCAGTGTTGCAAAAAAGACTTAGTCTTAAAATAAATATTCCATTTCACTGGATTCTCACATATCAATTGGGTAGCAGATGTTTTTGTTATTGTGTTTGAGGAAACCCACGTCTTGAAACGTTAACTCCATAATTCTTTCTTTCTCCTATGTTCAGGATGAGCTGATGGCAGAACTTGAAGAACTGGAGCAGGAAGAATTAAATAAGAAGATGACAAATATCCGACTCCCGAATGCACCTTCCTCCTCTCTCCCAGCTCAGCCGGACAGAGGGTCGGGCAGGATGCCTGGCACATCCTCGGCACACCGCTCTCGAGCAGGTCTGTGCCTCATCCCAACCCCCGTGGTCAAATACTGACCTGAAGTCATGGCCAGGCCCATCTCAGGAGGACCTCTCCCGTAGACTTCCCTGGCAACCTAGTGGTTCAGACTCAGTGCTTCCACTGCAGGGTGTGGGTTTGATTCCTGGTCAAGGAAGTAAGATTCCTCAGGCCCTGCACAGCCAAGAAAAAAGAAAGTCTCAAGAGTAGTGAGCACGCCTGGGCTTCCAGGTGGCACTAGTGGTAAAGAGCCTGCCTGCTATGCAGGAGATGGAAGAGACGCAGGTTTGTCCCTGGGCCGGGAAGATCCCCTGGAGGAGGGCATGGCAGCCCACTCCAGTGTTCCTGCCTGCAGAGTCCCATGGACACAGGAGCTGGGTCCGTGGGGTCGCAAAGAGTCGGACACGACTGAAGCGACTTAGCACACACGTCTCTTCAGCACTTATTTTCCATTTCAGAAACATACACCTTTTAATGAATAATTCTAATTTGTTTTCTGTGCTGAAGGTGTGAATGTCACCAGTGACTGATTTTCATCCTTTTTTTTTTTGTTGTTCCAGCATCTTCTAGGAGGACAGAAGGAGAGGATGATGACATCCAACATTTGGCAGCTTGGGCTACTTAGAACGGAAGTTTTGGACACAGCTGTACATAAGACACGAAGATGTTTTTGCCAAATACAGAAGCTAACACAGATTGTTTTATATTTATACTGGATGAATGATTGTCTTTTAAGCCTCATAGGTAAAAGTTAAAGGAGTCATGTGTCGATTTAGGATCCCTTTAAGATGAAAAGGGACTTCCCGGTAGCGTTTTGGAGGATCTCTTCCTCCCAATAGGCGGGACCATTCTACTTTCTTCCCTGCTGTATTTCCAGTCCTGGCATGTAGTTGGTACTCTCTATGTATCTGTTGAAAAGAAACTGAATCCTATTAACATGTGAAACATATAATCAACTATCAGCCACTTCAGACTGACGTGTTCTGAACTTTCCTCCCTGTGCGAAGGCAGGTTTGCAGTGAGTGTCCATGTTAGGAGATTTGTAGCCCACGGTAAATGTACAAGAAATACAACTTTTCGTAGGAGAGGCTTCTTGTAAAGAAGTCTTGTGTGAGTTTACACATAAATAGTTTCATTGAGTTTTGCAATTTAAAATCTTAAAGGAGTTTTAATTGACATTTACTATGCCAGTTAAGCTTGGAATGGGGCAATGGCTGCATTTCCCCAAATGTATGAAAGCGCTAACAGCTTCCACTGCTGAGCGAGCCCCTCCTGGGTGTCGTTTAGCCACTTAGGGAGCTGCATTACCGTTCCCAGGCCATTATGATGTTATTATGGCTTCAGTGTGCTAAATGTGTGTGTTCCTTCTTTTCTGTTTTGGGCTCTCTTGTACATTTATTTACAATTTGTGTCATATTCTTTGTAAATACATAAAAATATAGGCAATTAAAAATATATCTTAGATAAAATTTGGCCATAATGATTTTTAAATGGGAAGTAAAATTCAGAATTATGTGTTGCCCATAACGTGTCATGGGCCATAAAATGAGAAATGTCATTATAGAGAATGGTCTAGCAATTCCCAGCATTAGCTCAGGGAATACAAGCTCCAGTGGGATGGAGACAACACCAGACTTGGAGGAAGGAGTTCTGGATCCTGTTTCCCGCTCCGCCACGAACACAATACAGCTAGGCAAGCCGTAAGCTCAGTCTGTGTTTTTCCACTGAGAAATCTGCCACAGGCAGATTCCGTCCTGCCACAGGCCTTTTGCGTATGAAGTCCTTCTTAGCAGTCTTTCTACCCCCCGCAACACAGATACCACACCTTACTTAGTTCTTCAGTCCCAGTTAAACCGTCCCTTGTTTCGGGAAATATTTCCCTGATTGCAGACTAACTCAGGTCTTCCTTCTAAATGCTTCCGTAGCCGTCTGCTTTCTCCCCTGCCGCCCATCACGGTGTATGCTGCGTGTTTCCTTAAATGAGCGCTCTTACTGCTTTTCCTCTCCTTGCTGCTGTGTGTCAGTCCCTCAGTCGTGCCAACTCTCTGCAATCCCACGGTCCGTCTCGTGGGGTTCTCGTGGCAGGAACACCAGCGTGGCCCCCGTTCCCTCCTCCGATGGGCCGCGTTTCATCAGAACTCGAGTGCCACCCGTCCGACTCGGGTGGCGTGACCCGCACGGCTCTTAGCATCACTGAGTTCCTCAAGGCCCTCTGCCACGAGGAGGTGGTGATCCACAAAGGGGCTCCTCCCTGCTGCACATGCTGCTTGGAGGGCAGGCACTGTGTCTCCGCCCATTCAGTCCACCCGTGCATCTCTGCACAGCCTCTCTCATGCAGCTGTCATTTAATAAAGGTTTATCAATATTATATGGAAGACTATTTTTACCTCTTTAGGTCATGATAGAATAACAGGAACTGGATTTACCTTCTTCTGTCACATAACTGGAAAACTGGATGGAATATATGAGGCAGCGGTTTTCAGACACTGGACGGAAGGCAGCAGAGAGGAGGCGGACAGATGAAAGGCGGACTCTGGTTCCCGCTCGCGGCCTCACGGAGCCTGGTGGGCTTACCAAGGGAGGAAATCCAAGGGGGAGGCTTCTGGAAATGAGGGTGCTGCATGGAGAGGGGGGAGGGTGCTGGAAATCCGCAGAGTGGCCCCTTCAAAGTTTTTGGCTCAGAACTGGTCTGTATACATGTCTGAGGAAGTGACTGTCACAGGAGGGACCACTGGAAAGAAGCAAGCAGGTCAGTCCCGAGAGCTCACACAGGGCAGGGGAACGTGTCTCCATCAGCCACGGGGAAGACCTCCTGCCAAAGGGTATCAGATTGAGTCCTTGGAAGGATATTGCCTCATTAGTGAGGTCAAATTATGCCTAGGCTAAAGGCTGTTCTAGGTCCACCCTAAAAAGCTTGAAAGTGAAAGTGCTAGTCACTCAGCGGTGTCTGCCTCTGTGACCCCATGAACTGTAGCCCCAGGCTCCTCCGTCCATGGGATTCTCCAGGCAAGAATACTCGAGTGGTTAGCCATTCACTTCCTCAGGGGATCTTACCGACCCGGGGATCAAACCCAAGTCTTCCGCATTGCAGGCAGATTCTTTACTGTCTAAGCTACCAGGAAAGCGCCACAGAAAGGTTAAAAGCCAGTTTCAAAAGGATGAAACAAGTAACTTCACTGCATCCCAGAGCAAAACCCCCAGTGCTTAAAGGAATAGAAAAACTAATAAGTAGTAACAACAGACAATTAAAACTGGCACTCAACAGATAACATCCCCAAAGCCTGGCATCCAATGAGAAAATTTCAGGCATGCCAAGAAGCAGGAAAATGCAACCCAAAACCAGGAGAAAAGTCACACGGTAGGAATGGACTCAGAAGGGACCCAGAAGATGGAATTTAAAGGCAAGGGATAGTAAGACGGCTACTAAACATATATTCTTCATAAAACTGCTGCAGTAAATATACTCCATATGTTTGCAAAAGAAGAGACAAACATGATCACAATGAAGAGAGAAATGGCAGATATAATAAAAAAGACGCAAACTGAAACTCTAGAGATGAAAAATATCTGAAATGAAAATATAGAAGATAGTCGGTGGGAGATAGTCAGGTTAGACATTGCAGAGGAAGAGGTTAGTAAACTTAGAGACATAGCAACAGAAATTACCCTAAATAAAATACTAAAGAGAAAAAATGGAAAAAATAAAGCAAGAATAAGCTTTGAGACCACATTAAGCTGTCTAACATGCGGGTTATTGAAGTCTGGAATTTTGGTGGTGGACTGGATGAATTTTGGGGGGAGGGGGCTTGTTTGGGGTAGGGAATGGAATAGGATAGAAAAAAACTTCTGTAGAAATAATGGCTGAGAAATTTCCAAGCTTGTGAAAACAATAAATCTACAGTTCAGTGAAGCTCGTGTGCATGCGTGCTAAGTCACGTCAGTCGTGTCCGACTCTTGCCACCCCATGGACTGTAGCCCGCTGGGCTCCTCCATCCGTGGGATTCTGGAGGCAAGAATACTGGAGTGGGTTGTCATTTCCTCCTCCAGGGGATCTTCCCAACCCGGAGATGGAACCAGGGTCTCCAGCGTCTCCCAGATTGGCAGGAAGGTTCTTTACCACTGAGCCACTTGGGAAGCCCTACACAGACCAAGTCTTTCTAATTAACATTTGCATCTGAACTGAGATGTGCTCTGAGTGTAAAACATACATTGGATTTCAAAGACTGAGTATAAGAAGATTGTAGAATATCTTATTAATACCTTTATAGAGAGTTTATGTTGAAATAGTTTTCAATGTATTAAGTAAAATATATTATTAAAATTGATTTCAGCTGTTTCTTTTCACCATTTTAAAATGTGGCTACTTGGAAATTAAAAATTACGTATGTGGTTCACATTCTATTTCTATTGGTTAGCCTTGGGCAAGAAGACCAGTTTCTCATTATCGATGCGTGCACAGGGGGATCTGAAGTACTAAAATGCCTGTGTTCAAAATGGAACACATTCTGTAGAAGGTGACCTCTTATTCTGAAAACAGACAAAATACACTGAAATAAAAGCATGATGTTGCCCCCCTGTTGACAATAAGGAAGGAGTGAAAGAAATGAGAGGGAAGGTATAAAAGTGAATCATCCTTAGATTGAAGCGGTACTGGAAAGAACAAAGGTACTAATCTGTCAGCTAAATATGTTTCCAGCGAGGCATCTCAGAATGGAAAAGCTTCTGTTTGGAAGTTACGAAGTCTGGGATGTTTGCTAAGAACTGGTCTCACTGCAACTCAGTGGTACCTCAGGGGTGGATCTCCATTTGGTTACGGCTGTTTTGCATTTTTAAATAAAGTGTTTTCCAATATATCACTCAGGTTTTTTTCCTCCTTTTTTTTTTTTTAATAAGAAACACTTGATGGCTCAGTGGTAAAGAATCCACCCGCCAGTGCAGGAGACAGGTTTGATCCCTGGGTCGGGAAGATCCCCTGCAGGAGGGCATGGCAGCCCACTCCAGTGTTCCTGCCCGGGCAATCCCATGGACAGGGGAGCCTGGAGGGCCCCAGTCCATGGGGTCGCAAAGAGTCAGACCCGACTGGAGCAACTGAGCCTGTGTGCATGCAACCTGTTCAGCATAACTTAAGACTTTTTAGAAGTGATCTGGAGACAGTTCCCATAATCAAAGAAAATGCGGGAAATGCAAATCAGAGGAATGTTAGGAGCCAGAGACTCTGGAGCTCAGACTAAGGGACTCCATCTTCTCAGTCCCCACAGCGAGGAAAGGTAAGCTGTGGCCATTCTGAAGAAGCTGTTATTCCGTTCAGGATCAAATTTCAAAGCCAGAATATTTAATTGGCCAAGCTCCCTGGATGCTCTTGAGCTGAGAAGCAGGAAGGGAGGTTTGCTAAAGCATAATCGAGGTTCTCCTACCTGAAGAAGACGGAATGGATGTTGGCCTTCTCAATCTAAACCACCACCTCAAACAGCAAATGCCCACGCACCCACTGAGAATGATTCAGTTTGAACTGCAGCATTTCCTCCTTCTTGGCAAACACTGAGTCTGAGCACTGGTTTATTTAGTAGAAACTGGAGTAGTAGGTACCTTACACACTGCAATCGTCTGTGTCTTACTAAAACAAACAGAATAATCTAAGTTAGGAGTCCAAGCAAGAAGGAAGAAAAAGAGAAAGGAAAATTCCAGAGAAGCTAGGACCAACAAGGACACCTTGGTAGCATCACATTATAGCCCAGTGGAACCAGCCTATGAACTGTTGGTCAAAGTCTAGCTCATGTCTCTACTTCTTTTCGTTTAAGAGACATACTGATGTTTCTGCTGGAGAAAGTATTTCTTATTGCGGTTCAGTTGCTAAGCAATGGCTGCCTCTTTTTGACTTGGACTTGGCACGCCAGGCTCCTCTGTCCTCCACTACCTTCCAGAGTTTGCTCAAATTCATGTCCATTGAGTAGGTGATGCCATACAACCATCTCCTGCCTTCAATCTTGCCCAGCATTAGGGTCTTTTCTAATAAGTCACTCTTTCCAACAGGCCAATGTATTGAAGCTTCAGCTTTAGTGATAGTCCTGCCAATAAATAATCAGGGTTGATTTCTTTTAGGATTGAATGGTTTGATCTTCTTGGTGTCCAAGGGACTCTCAAGAGCCTTCTCCTGTACGTCAATTTGAAAGCATCAATTCTCCAGCATTCAGCCTTCTAATTTATGGTCCAAATCTCACATCCGTACATGACTACTGGAAAAACCGTTGTTTTGACTATAGGGATCTTTGTCAGTAAAGTAATGTCTCTGCTTTTTAATATATGCTGTCCAGGTTTGTCATAGCTCTCCCTCCAAGGAACAAGTGTCTTTTAATTTCATTGCTACAGTTACCATCTGCGATGATTTGGGAGCTCAAGAAAATAGTCTGCCACTGCTTCCACTTTTGCCCGTTCTGTTTGCTATTAAGTGATGGGACTGGATGCCACGATCTTAGTTTTTCGAATGTTGAGTTGCAAGCCAGCTTTTCCACTCTCCTCTTTCACCTTCGTCAAGAGGCTCTGTAGCTCGTTACAGGGGTATCACTTGCACTTGTGGTTGTTGATGTTTCTCTGGGAAATCTTAATTCCAGCCTGGGATTCATGCAACTTGGCGTTTTGCAGGATGCATTCTGCATATAACGGGCTTCTCAGATGGCTCAGCAGCTAAGAATCGGCCTGCAATGCAGGAGTGGTAGGAGTCTCAGGTTCGATCCCTGGGCTGGGAAGATCCCCTGGAGGAGAGCATGACAACCCGCTCCAGTGTTCCTGCCTGGAGAATCCCATGGACAGAGGAGCCTGGTGGCTACAGTCCATGGGGTTGCAAAGAGTAGGACCCAACTGAGTGGCTTAGCAAGCACTCTGCATATAAAATCAATAAGCAGGTGACAATGTACAGCCTTGTCATCCTCCTTCCCCAATCTGGAACCAGTCAGTTGCTCCATTTCTGGTTCTAACTGTTGCTTCTTGATCTACATATAGTTTTCTCAGGAGACAAGTAAGGTGGTTGGGTATTCTGCTCTCTTCAAAAATTTTCCAGTTTGTTGTGATCCACAGTATTTCTTAAGTTAGCTAAAATACTCCAACTTCAAATTTACTTTACATCATTTGTTTCCTGGCTGGCCAGAAGTTTTATTGCATTTTATACAAGACCTTGGAGCTATTGTTCTGGAAAAAGAAGACAGTGTATATTGACGGAGTACAGACAGGGCAAAACAGTAAAACTGCTCTTCAGAAGAGAGGTGTTCAAATGCTGAGCAAGTAGGCAATGCCTCTGATTGTGGATCCTTCTCCTGAACAGTTCTGATATTCACAGGCTACTGAAGGCTGTCTATACACTATTACTTATGCTATCGGGAGGGTTAAATGTTCCTTTTCAGCATCCAGAAAGTCTCCAATTCAGAATTCTCTGTGAAGCACCGAAAGGGTGACATGTGGGTGGCGTGTGGCATGCTTTTATGTGATATGTTTATATATCTGAAATGTGTCTAAGTGGATCATATATGCTCATGTACAAATTATACACGTGTGTTAAGACATGTATAGCTGCAGTCGTGTCTGACTCTTTGCAACCCCGTGGACTGCAGCCCACCAGGCTCCCCTGTCCATGGGATTCCCCAGGCAAGAGCACTGGAGCGGGTCACCTTCTCCAGCAGTCACACTCACTCTCTACATTAACACAGTGTGTGTGTCCCGGACTCTGGAAAGTCTGTGGCTCCTCGCCCTCCACAATCCTCCTGGGCTCCCTCAGTCCCAGCTCTTGCATCTTTTTCTCTTTGGAGGGCTGTCTTCTTCCTGACTCATAAATGTGAATCTTTCCCAGACCTTTAATAACTCAGTTATTTGCTCTCTCTTGTCTTTACTATTTGTAGGTATCATTTTAAATCATAGCTTCAACTACCCTTTCTATGAGAGAATGACTTATATTGCTCATATACATTTACTCATCCAGTCACCTGGTATTTGCTAAACACTGTCCTCTGAGCTCCGAGTCAGCATGGGGATTAAAGCTGAAGCAGTCCTGCAGTCGCAGTCCAGCTGTGACCGAGGGGCTAGAGGTTCACCTGAGTCTTCCTGGCGTCACTTCCATATCGACATCTTTGTCTCAAAGTCTACTTTGCCTGGTGTTTGTATTAGCTACTCTCCTCGGCTCTCTTTTGATTACATTTTGCATAGAGTATCTTTTCCCATCTTTTTATTCTCAATCTATATTTGTGCTTGAATCTACCGTGAGTCTTTTGTAGATAGCATAAAATTAGATATTTCTTTTAATCCATTCCCCAATCTCTGCCTTTTAGTTGGAGAGGTCAATCGTTCATATGTCATGTATTTACTGTATTTGCCATTTTGGTGCTTGTTTTCTATAATTTATGTCTTATGTCTTTTTTCCCTTAATTTCTCCATTACTTCCTTCTTTCAAAAAGTTAATAAACAGCTAGCAAATAAATACACTGTAGTGTACTATTTTAATTCTCCCGCAGCTTCTTTCACTACGTAATTGATTTTCTTAGTGCTTTTCCTTGGGGATTACAAATAACACTTTAATTATAACAAACTAGTTTAAATTAATACAAACAACTTCAATATTATATAAAGCTTTGCTTCTATATATCTCCCATCTTCCTTTACAGTGCATAAACTCCATCTTTAGGCATGTGTGCCCGTAAACACAGACTTACAGTGATTACACTTGTCTTTTAAATAAAATGGAAAAAAGAGGAGTCACAAGTAGAAATCCTCACACTGGCTAACATTTGCCTGTGCAGGCACCTTTACTGCTGTTCTTTATTATTTGTGTTGGTTCAGATTCCTCTCTGGTGTCCTTTCATTACTGCTTGAAGGTCTCCTTTTAGTGTGTCTTGTGAGGCAGGTCTACTAACAACGAATTCTTTCAGTTTTTCTTTATTAGGGAGTTCTTAATTTCTCCTCCATTTTTTTTTAAAGAATAGTTTTGCTAGTTAAAAATTTTGGATAACAATTTTTTTCTCCTAAAAATTTGAATATGCTACTTTCTTCTGGGCACCATGGTTTTTTATGAGAAAACAGCTGTTAATCTTATGGAGGATTCTTTATATGTGATGAGTCTCTTCTGTCTTGCTACTTTAAAGATTGTCTTTAGACAATTTGATTAAAATGTGCGTAGAGGTTTTGAGTTTTTCCAACTTGAGTTTCATTGAGCTTCTTGGATTTGTTGATTCATATCTTTCATCAAAGTTGGGAAGTATTTGTCATTATTTTTTCAAATATTCTTTCTGCCCCTTCCTCTTCCTCTCTTTCTCTTTACCTGGGCACCCAATTACACATGTCTCTTTGCTTGCTGGCCTCACACAGGTCTCTTATGCTCTGTTCATTTCTTTCCCCATTTTTTTCCTTTTCAGACTAGATAATCTTAATTGGTCTGTCTTCAAGTCCACTGATTCCTTCTCTCTGCCTGCTCATTTGTTGCTGATTTCCTCTAGTGAATTTTCATTTCAGTTATTATATTGTGTTTTTCAACTTCCGAATTTCCATTTAGGTCTTTTTTCATGAAATCTCTCTCTTCGTTGATATTTCCTATTGGTGAGAAACTATTCTCATGATTTCCTCTAGTGTTTTAGAAGTTTTAGCTGTTTGAAGATATTTTTAATAGCCAGTTTAAACTATCTGTCTAAAAGCCCAGCAGCTGGTTTGTTTGGGGACAGTGTCTACTGACTGCTCCCCCCTTGTGGTTGGAGCGCACTGTCTTATTTGTGTGTGTCATATTACTTTGCTGTTGTTGGAAACAGGGCATTCTGATATCATACATGTGACTATTATAATCCTTCCCGCAGTGTTTGTTGTTTCTTGAACGTGTTTGCTTGCTTACTTTTCTGAACTCATTTTTTTTGGTCTGTAGTCTCTGCTGTGTGTGTCCAGTGAAGTCTCTGTTCCACTAGTGGTCAGTTAATAATTGAACGCAGATTTCCTTAAGTACTTGGAACTAAAATATGTTGTATAAAACAAAATATCCTGCACAAAGTGGTGTGCAGCGCTCTCTGTGCCTTTTACAAAAGCAGAATCACAGTCCACGTGGTTTGCTAACATTCCAGCAAGACTCCTGTTTCCTTGAGTGAGACATTTGCAGTCTGCACTGCATGGGAAATAAGGTTCATATTTACCTTATGCATTCCCTAGATTATTCATTTTTTCATATATTCTTGCACCAAAGACTACTTAATTATTGTGAGTTTAAGCAAGACACAGATCCTGCTCTTAGGTAGGTCACAGTCCAGCTCTGTGACCTTAGGAAAGTTTCTTAACTTCTCTGAGGCTGAAATACCTTTTTGATATAATAGGAAGACTATATCCTTGACATATCCTTGACTATATCCTTGACTGGATTATCATGAGAATTAAATGGGAATATATATGTAAAACTGGTACAGTACCTGGTACAAAATTAATGCTTAATAATTACTTTCTTTCTCCTCTTGCCAATTCTCAAAGCAACAGAGGCAATTTAGGTATCACTTGTCACCATCTGCCATGTGCTAATTCTATGCCAACTGAGCGCAAAAGGTCTTATTCAGTATTTTGCTAGTTTGTAAAACATGGCTTTGAATTAGATATTAATTAATTAATATATATAGTCATTAATAAATCTGAAAGTGGCTCAAAAAGATGAAGCAACTTTCTGAGGTCATACAATTGCTAATTAGGATGAAGAATTTGAAATCAAGTTTCCTTGGTGGCTCAGATGGTAAAGAATGAATCTTCCTGCAATGTAGGAGATGTGGGTTCCATCCCTGGGTCAGGAAGATCCCCTGGAGAAGGGATGGCAACCCACTCCAGCGTTCTTGCCTGGGAAACCTCATGGACAGAGGAACCTGTCAGGCTACAGTCCACGGGGCTGCAAAGACGGCTACAACTGACAGACTAACGCTTTCACTTAGTTCAATACCTATATCCTTAACGTCTTCCCTGTATTTCTGCTGATACAAGTGCTTCCTCACAAGATGACAAGGACATAAAATCCTTAAAAAAAAAAAAAAGTTCCAGACAAGTAGAACCTAAGAAAAGACCGTTGTCTGTCTTTCCTTGGCTGTAGAGGGCAGCAGAGGTCCAGACTGAGAAAAAAGGTGCAGGAGTCCTCCTAGCATATCTCCCGGAAGGTTATTTTGTCCCCAGAGAGTCAGACATGACTTAGCAACTGAACAACAAGATCAAGATTATTTTACTTCGGACAGTGCAAAACAACAAAATTACATAAGCCTAAAACTGTTATCAGAAGCTCCTGGGAAACTGGGCCAGATTGGTGCATTTCTAATGTTAATTATTTTCTGACAGTTTTTATTTTAATGAACATGTATGCTTTTTGCAGAGAAGGAACGCAAACTTTAGCTGAGAAGACTGAGGCAATAATAGCTCAAACACTGACTCCCCTGAGTCCCTACTGGAAAAGGTAGCCCTTCTGTAGTTCTTGGTCAAGATCGACAAGTTCAAGATCAGGTTTTCCAACGAAGGCTCAAAGGCATGTGAGTTGCTTTCGCCCTCACTTCTTTCCTGAAGATGCCTGCGGGCAGGATCTGGGGCACGGAGCCGCCTCTGCGGCTTCTGACGACTGCGGCGCCTGAAGTCCCCCAGCGCCGGTTACAGGTTACAACGCGCACAACGGGACGCGAGTGAGCGCACGCCCTCAGGCCCAGGGCCAGCGCTCGGGACTTCCCCTTCTCTTAAAACATTCTGTTCTCAACCCTTTAAAGATATTTAGTTAATACCATCAATAAGACTTGGATCAGCCTTGTTATTTAAGCAGGAGAAATGGAATTGTGAAATGTTTGAGTTTCTGAAAACATTGATAAAGAAAACAAAGTCTAACATTAGAGGGTTTGGGTATTGCTCGAAGCAACTAAATTGACCACTCCTGACCTGATCCGACGTCCTGAGTTTAGAAGATCGTTTGCCTGGCCCCTCGAGGCAGCAGACTTCATTGTGAGGATTCCGGGGGCGAGAGCTGTCAACAAGTGAGCCTAAGCACCCGAGCCAGACCACAGAGCGAAGGATGGCGGGCAGGTACTTGCTGAGCGCCTGTGCTGAGTCCCGGGGATACAGAGGAAAGAAAGGCCTGTTCATCACCGGAGGGGGTGCAGTCCAGGGGAGCACAAGCAGAGCGCTGAGGCGGGCCGCTCGTCTGGTCCCCGGGCTCCACCAGCTACTGGCTGCCAGACTCCTCCTGGCGAGGCTCCCTGGGAAGCTGACTCTGAGACAGAAAGGAAAACAGGAAGCTGATTAAGGCTGGCTTTGGCATCAGTGCCCCAGGGAGGGATTAGACAGAGAGCTGAGAGGCAGTGCGGTCTCACGGGAGGCCTTGCTGACTCCACGAGGGCACCAGGAAGCGGCGCCTGAGTGCGGGCGACCCCGTGGTGCTCACTCGGGGTGCGGCTGCCAGCCAGAGGGCGCGGTCCTGGGGTGAGGAGAGCCACAGGCAACGCGGCGAGGAGGCGAGCCCGGCAGTCCTCTGCTGGAGGGGATTCAGAAGTCACCTTACCGCTTCCACCGCAATGACCTTCCATCATTGAACTTTGTTGATCTTTATTTTCTTCATGTGTCAGATAAGTATTGAAGATATCTTTACATGGTCAAAATTAGGATTAAATATAACAATACAGGCAACAACATCCATGTTGTGCCCGGCACATGAGACACTGCAAAAATTCTCCATTGTCATCTTGCTCACAGCTTCTCTAGTGGATACAACCACCACTCTGGAGGGCACTAGGTTTTCAGAAATGGGTAAGCACAGTTCCGTGCCCTCAAGACGTCTGATCAGGGGAGGCTGGCACACCCAAGTCAGTCCTGTATGATGTGTAAGGGTCCCAGTGTTGCTTGGCTGCCTTGGGCTGGCCTTCCGGACCAGCTGTTGCCTGGTTGAGTGCTGAAGGGTCTAGTCTGCGCTGCTGATGGGTAAAGTGAAAGAGAACGCTGGGCTCCAGGGGGTCCGGCACACCAGGAAGGGAAGGTGAGAGACAGCAGGTGGGGAAAGATGAGGCTCCTGGGAGCAAGTGCTGAAGCCTCAGATGTCCTAGGGGAGGGTTTGGGTTATGCGGAAGGTACTAGGAAGGCAAGGGAAGATTTTTAAGTGCTGATCAACTTGCGGTTTACAAAGTCCAGTCCAGTCCAGTCCAGTTCAGTCGCTCAGTCGTGTCTGACTCTTTGCGACCCCATGAATCGCAGCACGCCAGACCTAGTTCACTCAGACTCACGTCCATCGAGTCAGTGATGCCATCCAGCCTCTGTTGACCCCTTCTCCTCCTGCCCCCAATCCCTCCCAGCATCAGAGTCTTTTCCAATGAGTCAACTCTTCACATGAGGTGGCCAAAGTACTGGAGCTTCAGCTTTAGCATCATTCCTTCCAAAGAAATCCCAGGGCTGATCTCCTTCAGAATGGACTGGTTGGATCTCCTTGCAGTCCAAGGGACTCTCAAGAGTCTTCTCCAACACCACAGTTCAAAAGCATCAATTCTTTGGCGCTCACAAAGTCCAGCCTGTCACAAAAACAGAGACACAACTGGAGAGGGCCAGAGTGAACAGAGGAGACTCACCCCGGGCTTCGTGAACTGAGCGCAGGGCAGTGGGGTTTGGAAGTGGAGGGAGGTCAGGAGGGACTGAAGAGTCAGATACGCTCACCTTCCCATTCGAGGGGCTCGGTGGACGCGGGGACCCTTTCCTGGGGGAGAGGGTACCCGGAGGCAGGGGGACCCGGGGGTGGGGCGGAGACCGGTGTGGGCCGGGCCATCCACACCGCGGTTTGGGGCCTGTCGGTGACCTCAGGGCTGCTGAGGGCGATCTGCAGGAGGGTCAGAGCATGGAGCTCGTGATTGCAGCCGAGGAGAGAAGGCGGCAGGCTGGGAGAGGACCGGCCACCAGACCGGCGGTGGGAATCCCAACGGAGGAAGGAATGGGAGAAGGGAAAGTCCAGGAGGCTTTCTAGCTTCTACTGTATTTTGACAGTGTGGAAAAACGTCCTATTTCCATGCAGTCAGGAAGCAGCTTTCCGTCTTTTAATTATTTGAGCAAAGCCACTTCGTTCTGAATGTCAACTTCTCCTTCAAAAGGAAGAAATGGAGTAAAGAGGAAGAATTTCATTTTTTCAAAATAAAGTGACAAAAGTTGTCAAGCATACAATGTTTAGAATACTAGCTGAGTGAAAAAGGAGCTAAAGCCCAAGAAAAGTTTTGAAAATAGAATAAAGAGAACGTGAGAAAATGAAAAACTTTTAGCAACAACTTTCAAACTTGTGTAGCTGGCATCCTAAGTGAAAAATAGGTAAAATAATACAAACGGATACTCTGCTACAATGAAAAAGCGGTTGATAATGACTTTTGAAATTTCAAATATAAAAGTAAGGCAAAAGTCAGTTTTCTGTTCCTACCTTGTGAAGGTAACAATTCACCAAAAATTCTACAGTAAACGAAATACCTTCCTCCCTTGCTCTTGGAGGTCTGGATGGGATGGTAAGCCCAGTTTTCTCAGATGAGACAGTCACTCAAGAGAAGCTTTCTGGACTTCGCCTCCTTTTGGTCAGACAGACCCTGGAACAGCAGCCCGGCCCAGACCGCGGACCTAAGTTCGAGGCCTCCATCGGGTAGCCATGATGCTACCCGGGGCCGCGGGAGCCCCGCCCACCGGCGCCCCGCCCACCAGGCGCCCCCGTCCACGGGCGCCCCTCCCACCCCCGCCTCCACCCGCTGTCCCTCCCACCGCCCCCTCACCGGCGCCCCGCCCACCAGGCGCCCCCTCCCGCCAGCGGCCCTCCCACCTCAGCCCCGCCCACCTCAGCCCCGCCCACCGGCGCCCCCACCGGCGCCCCGCCCACCGGCGCCCCACCTCCACCCGCTGTCCCTCCCACCGGCGCCCCTCCCACCGGCGCCCCTCCCACCGGCGCCCCTCCCACCAGGCGCCCCTCCCACCGCCCCCTCACCGGCGCCCGGCCCACCAGGCAGCCCTCCTAGCTCATCGCCAAGGCCAAGAGGAGCGGCTCGCTAAACTTGGCCAGAAGCTGCTCCTTTCCTGAAAAAATGCTGTTTGAATTTTACTCATCGAAACTTTAGAACGGATACCTGCTTCTTTATAACCTAGGCAACAAGGCTGGCCGTATGGTTTAACCGAGCCTGAAAGTCGGCCATCTTTGGGACCCTCTTTTCTTCGTCTCACGCTCCCTCTTGTGCACCAGCGAGGCGAGGCGGCCGGTGACCACCCCAAGTTTGCTGTGAGAGCGCTGGAGGCTCCTCCCCAGCACAGGGGCCTGCGACTGCGCTCCCTGGGGGTCGCCTGGGCTAACTGCTTCTCAAGGAACTGATAGGAGCCAACGTGCTTGCTCCGCCAGGCGAGAAGCACCAGTAACTTCTCCAGCAGGCGGCTCCCAGGGGCGGGGCTTTCACGGCTCAGGGGCAGAGAGGAATCAGGACGGCATGATTGCAGCAGCAGTTAAGGGCTCAACATTCCAGTAAATTCAGAGCCACAGCGCTCCTTAGCTGCGAGCTTCCAGCGTCGGAATGGGCAGCCATTCTCAAAGCCATCAGGAAGGAGGATAGAATGCATGCATCCAGGCTCAGGCTGGAAGCTATTGACCCTGCTTACGGATACTGAGCTCCCCAGGGGGCGCTAGTGGTGAAGAACTCGCCTCCCGAGGCAGGAGACGGAAGAGACGCAGGTTCCATTCCTGAGTCCGCAAGATCCCCTGGAGGACGGCATGGCGCCCCACGCCAATGTTCTTGCCTGCAGGATCCCATGGACAGAGGAGCCTGGTGGGCTACAGTCCCTGGGGTCGCACAGGGCCGGACAGGACTGGAACAGCTTAGCACGCACGCACTCACACTTACTGGTATTAAAATGTGACTCGTGAAACCCAAGAAGAGGGAATATATGTATACATGTGGCTGATTGACTTTTCTGCACAGCAGAAACTGAGACAACATTGTAAAGCGACTACACTCCAATTAACAAGAATAAAATGTGCTGCATGAAATACAAGGAAGAGGGTATATATATACATACCTATATAGTCTATCCCATATATGTACGTATACATATGGCTGATTCGCTTTGCTGTGCAGCAGAAACTGAGACAACATTGTAAGGCAACTACACTCCAACTAAATAAGTAAGTACTTAAAATATGCTGCATGACCTTTCTTCACCAACGTCTTCCATCGATGTAAGCCTAAAAGGTTGAACTGGAGTCTGGAATCAAGGACAAAATTGAGAACCTCTCTCCAGTGGCTGTGAAAAAGTTAACACACAGATAGTGGCTATGATCCAATATCCATGCCATCTTTATGGATATAACCAAACACAACAGCACCGGGCTGGGAACCAAAGAGACCTGTTTTCCACAGCATTCTACTGCTTGATCAGTATTCAGGTAATCTTCCTGGTGTGAGGTTTTACCTGTAAGATGAGGGGTTTGGAGCAGAAGACTTACTTGATGGGCTCCATCAGGCATGAACGTTCTAGGATTCGGAGCTAATGAAGTAGAGTCTGTCTGCAAACTTGCACCCCTCAACTGCTGTGGAAAAGTTTTTTGAATCACAGTAGCTTCTGGGGGAAAGGCAGATTTGTTACCTATGGGATTCGTGCTAAGGGTCAGTTTAAACCAGCCAATTCTCAAAGTACTTTTAGTTATACTACACCCTCTGAGTCCATATTAATCATAAGGCATGTCTGAGGGCTAAGAGGTTCAAATACCTTATTTTTAACCTATTTTTAGTTTCCAAGATTAATCCACCCATTCATATGAAACAAGTATCCGTAGAGCCTCTGGCGTGCGTATGCTTAGCGTCTGCATGGGGAATGACCTTAAACAAGTACAACCCAAAGCAGTAAGTGCCCTACTAGAGGCGTGCACTCGGTGCTAGGGGCCCACCTTCCGGGTGTCCTGGTGGAGACTCGCCATGCAGAGCTGGAAGACAGCATGTCCGGAGTCGAGGGCTCTCAGAGGCGCCTGCGGAAGTGGCTGGGTCAGGAAGGGCCTTGTTCATTGCACACATGTCGAGCACAGGCCCTACACTGAGGTGGGCAAACAGACCACAAAACGCTGGGTAATTGAGAGCAAAGTCTAAAATGTTCCTGTGATATTTCTGTAGACAGAATCCAATGCCAGCATAGATTGTGTTTTTGTTGCCATCATTTTTCCAGAAATGCTATCGACATGGGCAAGACTTTCATGATTAAATTGGTTAAATTTAAGGAAATTCTTAGAGCGTCCCAGGTGGGATGTGGTAAAGAACCCGCCTGCCAATGCAGGAGACATAAGAGATATGGGTTTTTCCCTGGGCCGGGAAGATCTCCTGGAGAAGGAAATGGCAATCCATTCCAGGATCTTTGCCTAGAGAATCCCATGGACAGAGGAGCCTGGCAGGCTATGGTCCATGGGGTCACAAAGAGTCAGACACAACTGAAGCGACTTAGCATGTACACTGCACACAAGGAAATTCTTATTTACATATCTCAAAATACAAATTTGTTAGATGATGTCACTTCTTAGCAGAAGCTTGTGAACAAAGACTGGAATAACATTACTCAAATAATGTTTGCTTTCAAACATTTCAGAATTAAAAGCTCTCTATGCAGTTGAGTGAGGCACCAACCAAGGTGCAAGGCATACTGTCCGTCTGGTCACGGTGGCCATTCTGTGCCTGGAAAATAAATTTAGGAAGTGACTTCTGTATCAGCTTCTTATGCCTTGACAGCACACCGAATCAACAGTATTCCTCTGACATATTTGAAAGGTGAGATTAAACCAAAAGAAAAATGCTTCCAAGAATGTTTGAAAGAATTTGATATCTGACAACAAATCAGCTTCTCTCATTTCCCTATTTCTTTGTGTCCTTAAGCAATATGCCTATTTGCTTTATGTATTTACATTTACACTTTAAATTTCAGTGTTTATAGAACAGTTGTAAGCATCACTCATAAAACAAGACTTATTGGGCAGACTGCAGAAGCAGGAAGTTGAGGTTTCCGTGGGTTTTGGCTTTATTCTTCTATTGAAAGAAAATGTAGCGATAATGTTGTCCTGGAAGGTTTGGGGTAGGCAAGTAGAACATTCCAGGTGCTTAAAAGGCTAGTATGACTAAGAAGTGAGCAGAGTGAGAGGCGACCTTGAGGAGGTGACCTCAGGTTAATTGTCAACTAGGGTGCCTTAAACGTGCATGTCCGTGAACATATTCAAACAGAGATCCCACCATCACCAAAGAAAACTGTGGGAAAAAAAAGAGAAAACTGTGAGTGGTAGGAATATGGACAGTTCAGCATTTCAGGGAGCTTTCTCTCCTCCTCTTAACGCACCCGCTGTGGCTGAACTGCGACCTCTCAGGGACACAGCTTGGTGGGCACTGCGTGAGGCGCCTGTGCAAGCCCCCCGCTGCCCTGGGCTCGGCTGGTTCCAGGCCGCGGGTGGTGCCAGGTCCACAGCTGCGTGCTCGACATACCCTCCCACGTGTCCTCCTTTCAACAAAGTGAGCTGGTGAGCACTCCCATTATCTCTATTTCAAAGGAGCGCTGAGGCTCAGAGAGCCGAGGTAGTTTGCTTTACTTGGTAAGAAGCAAGAACCCAAGCTTAGGTCTGTTTAATTTTAAACTATATTCTTAACTAGCTTTGGATTAAGAGAAAAGTGAACTTGGAAGGTTCTGGGGTTCCAAGAACTGGAGAAAATAAGGAAACATTTTGTAGATATGACATATTCAGAAAAGTAAACCCCACAGATTTTTACAAAATATTTTGAGGATGGCATTATGAATATATCCATGTAAACTATATCAGGGGCTTCCCTGGGGGCTCAGATGGTAAAGAATCTGCCTACAGTGCAGGAGACCTGGGTTCAATCCCTGGGTTGGGAAGATTCCCCTGGAGAAGGACATGGCAACCTTCTCCAGTGTTCTTGCCTGGAGAATTCCATGGACAGAGGAGCCTGGTGGGCTACAGTCCATTGGGTTGCAAAGGGTCAGACACGACTGAGTGACTAACACACACACACACACACACACACACACACACAAGCTGTATCAACCACAAAGGTTCCTCCATAAAGGAAAAGTTAATGTATTGCCTAGCTAAAAACTGAAAGACATTTCCAAACATATTTCTATCTTTCAACACATACAGTAAAATCTTACTTTGAACATAAAGCCATTCACGTACTATAAAACCAGTGTCTCCAAGATCCTGTAAATAAATCACTGATGGAGTAGCTCCAGGATTGCGGTCTGAAACTGTGAGTTATCAGCCTCCCACTCTGAGCGCCCTCCTGTTTCCGCCTGTTGCACTCCCCTCCACCTTCACCTCGCCTCCATTTCTGGGGCATGAGCCGTTTGCTGCTGTGACTTGCTCTCCCTTATTATGCAAGCTTCCATCACTTTCACCTTTCACTTCTGCCTCTGTCTTCCAATTCCTGTCCATTTATCGTAAGTAAAGCATTATTGATCCGTTTTAGGCAAAAGCACAGCCCTTACTTTGATTAATGAGTATAAAATTAGAGCTGGTGATTGATAGTCTTTTGTGAAACATGAATGCATGAAGACATTAAAAAATAGAACGAACTGTCGTGTAATGGTGTCGCGGCAAGGGGTTCCCTTGTATGGCGGTAGGTGGGCTGACTTGGCTCCGCCTCGGCTGGTGGACCGAACACAGGGAGGGACCTGGCGGTTTCTCCGCTTCCGTGACTTTGTGCAGTTGTTGCCTCGAGTGTGCTGCCTGAGTCACCAGGCTGGAGGCTGGCTTGGAAGCGGTCTGCATCCTTCTGGCAAACCGTTTGCACTGCTTGTGGGCCCATGCAGTTGAGGTGGCCTGATGTGTCATTTTGAGGAGACTCCAAATCTGTATCATCTCTTTGTGCTGGGCCTGGCTCACTTGGAAATCCCCCATTCGATTCTTTACAAAAGTCTCCACTTAACTTTCATCTCTAACTTATCTGCTTTCCTGAAGCCCTGTGCATGCGTGCTAAATCGCTTCTGTCCTGTCCAACTCTTTGTGACCCCATGGACTATAGCCCGCCAGGCTCCTCTGTCCATGGGATTCTCCAGGCAAGAATACTGGAGCGGATTGCCATCCCCTCCTCCAGGGGATCTTCCCAACCCAGGAATCGAACCTGAGTCTCTTATGTCTCCTGTGTTGACAAATGGGTTCTTTACCACTAGCACCACCTGGGGAGCCCCCTGAAGCCCTGTTTGTCCACACAAATATTTGCTTTAAAGTTTTCTTGCTTAATCACCAGTTCAAACTTTATAGATCCCTGGATGGGGAAGATCCCCTGGAGGAGGGCATGGCAACCTGCCCACTCCCATGGACAGAGGAGCCTGGAGGGCTACAGTCCATGGGGTCGCACAGAGTTGGACATGACTGAGGAGGGCCTTAACATGCAGTCTCAACAGATTAAGTCACGGGGAAGTGTGGTTAGAACAAAAACCATTTGTAAACCGGACAGAGCCTACTCAAGCTTTCAGAATGTAAAATATAGGGTAAATGATGGAATGACTAGGTTAGTTAACGAACGACTCTCAGTCCGTCCACCAACGTCAGTTTAATGAAGGCTTCCCAGTGTTTCTCCTGTTCACAGGTAGACTCCTGAAGGGCCAAGGTGACGCTATTTGGTGCAGGGGGTCGTTTGTCAGAGTCTGTTCCTTTACGAGTGCCTGCTATGGGAGAGGCTGAGCTGAGGGTTTCCACACTCCATTTGGACCACCACAGGGCCACAGTGCGGATGGCACTGTCTTCCTTTGACAGGAGTGAAGTAGATGAAGGAACTGGCCTTGAGGCAAACACACTGCAGATGATGGGGTGATGCACATACTAATTACTATTAGTTAGAAAGTAATTTAAAAATTACGAAGACTTTTTTCAGTACACACTTATTATAGAAAAGAGAGAGAATACAGATTCATGATAGGAAGGAAATAAGACTGCTTCATAATTCCATCAAGTAGATAACCATGACTATGATTTTATTTTTTCTGTATACAAATGCATAAATGTTGAATACCTTTTTACTTCTAAAAGTGAGATAGTGCTATCTTGAAGTATGCTTATTTTAATTATACCATGAATATCTTTAAATCTTCTGTAACATCGCTTTATTGGGTACAATACAGTCTACTTTTTATCTATCATAAAATATTTGACAAAATCTCCTCAGTACTGGAAACTGGCTGACATGTTCAAGATAAATGTGATGTATATCCTTTAACCAAAATTTTTAAACATCATATACATTTCTTCATTGCTCCAACTCTAGTGAAAATACATTAAAAAAAAGCAACTATATCTGATTACTAGTGAGGTTGAAGTATTTACATTTTACTGTATATTTGAATTTTTCTTAACCTTTACTTTAAATGCTAAATATTAAAATTAGCCCAAACAAGACAAAACTGTGGTATGGTGCTCTTATTGTATCCCCTCTAAAGGAAGAAGAGAAACATGGTTCTCTCTGATTACAAATTACTTTTGGAATGAAAAACAAATTATCTGGATGAGACAGCTGGGCCCATGAAGTGTATTTCTGATGCTTGTCACAGTAGTATACCTGGGATCATGCGTTTCTGGTGTTCATTTTAGCACTGCTAACATACGAGGCCCTGACAGGGTTTAGATCAATGTAGACTAGGCAACGGGTGTGAAGAACAGTTAATCCTTATGAATCTGACTTGAGTTCTGCAAGGCAGACTGCTCCTCTGAATTTTGGATGCCTGCTCGAGAGCTCCACTTGCATGACCTACCGTATTTCAAATCCAGTGTGCCCCAAGCTGAATCGAGCCCCTAGACCCGCCTCTTCCTGTATTATTCTCTTCCTCAGTTGGCAGCACAACCCACAGGAAGTATCAATCCCCAAGACTTACATTTTTCTTTCCAATACCTCTATTTTCTCTACTATTACCCTAACTTAGGTTATTCAATAAATATTTTGAGCATCTGCCATTTCTTTCTAAGCTTGGTAGTTGTGGGGCAGGCAGGGATTAGAGGAAAATAGGCAAAGCCTTGCCTTTTGGGGCAAGCTTTGGGGAGGCGGGCAAGTGGAACAGAAAATAAGAAAATAAGAAAATTGACATGGAAATGACTGTTTTGAGGACCATTTTATGTTGCCTGAAGAGGAAACATTTAACCTGAGACTTGGAGGAGAGGAGCCAGGTAGGACTTGGGGTATGGCTCTCTAGACAGGGGTTATGGGAAGGTGGCCTGTGGTGGGCGTTAGGGAGAGGGGTGGCACAGTGGAGCCATGTTTGGAGACCTCAGAGAGAGGTTTGGGCATTATAATATTAAAAGTGATGAGGAATCTTTGAAAATGTTTAGGTAGAGAAAAAAACATGGTATGATTAATGTTTTTCAAAAAGAACAGCAAGGCTGCTCTGGGAGACTGGATTAAAGTGGGGCAAAGGTGGAAGCTGACAGACCCTCCCAGTGCTGTATTTCATGAGGGGTTTTTGTGGTTCCGGTCAGGGCGATGGCAGTGGAGACGAAGAGAACTGGATAGATTCAAGGCATGAGACAAGCGATCTGCTGTCACCTCCAAGCTCAGAATACAGACATAATTTACCCACTCACGTTTCCCACGTTCTCGATAGAATGGGCTCACCGACGTCTGTGGTAAGCTGAATGTTCACGGCTGGCTGCCTACAACACCTGCACTCGTGTGTGACTGATTACCAAACTATCAGTTTTGTTTTCAAAACTGTATCAGCCATACTTAAACTAAGTTTAAATATATTTATTAATAGTAAATAAAGCAGTGAAATATGAGATAATTATTTCTGGGAAAAACCAGGTCAGATGACACTTGGTAAAATAAAGGCAAAATAACTACAGGACTGAAGAAAACAGTAAGAAAATATGTTTCACGTCACAGGACCCAAACCAAAGCTAAGCTTCAGACAAAAGTGCTAGGGGTGTGGCTTATCAAGAGAGAGAACCAGAAACTCTCATCCTAGTGAAGCTATACCAAGTAAAAGTTTGAACCGCTGTCAGAACATTAGTAAATGAAGATACAGTATGTGCCCTACATTAAAACGCCTGCCGGGAGTATCGCAGTGTGTGTCTCTGATCTATTACATCAGGGAGGTGGACTTTTGCAGTTTGTAGCTGTTCCTAAGGCATGGGAAGAGGGAGGGAGAATTAGGGCTAATGCTTGCGTCTTGTGCAGGCTGGAGCTGACACTTGCGCTTGGTGTGCCCCTGCGTTCCACCTGAAAAAGCAGCTAAAGCACTGGACTTCTGCTGCTTCTATTTGCCCCCTTCCAGTCCTCTCATTCCCGCGGTTCATCACGAATATCTCTATTATCACGTTTGCCTCATGCTGCTATAGATAATAAAAAACCCACTCACTCTAAACTCCTGGAAGGGATCACATACTTCTCAACAATTTTTATAACCCAGAGAAGATACACAGTAGATATTCAGTGTTGTTGAATGAACAAATGAAAGAATAGGCTGGGTTGTTTTTTTAAGTCTATCTCCTTTTATCTTTTGAACTGAGAAAAATCTTTGTAGACATGTAATGATGTCATATTCATTCCATACTGTTTGGAACCGAATGTTCACGTTCTTCCCAAATTCGTATATTGAAGTCCTACCTCCCGAGTGTTGCCTGTGTTTGTAAATGGAGCCTCTGGCTTCTGAAGTGGCTCAGTAGCAAAAAATCCATCTGCAATGCAGAAGCCGTGGGAACGATCCCTGGATTGGGAAGATCCCCTGGAGCAGAAAGCGGCAATGCACTCCGGTATTCTTGCCTGGGAAACCCCATGGACAGAGGAGCCTGCTGGGTTATAGCCCAGGGGTTTGCAAGGAGTCAGACACGACTGAGCACACGCACGCACACGCACACGCACGCATACTCACAGGGGAGTAATGAAGTTTAAACGAGGTCGCAAGGGCAGGCCCTGATCCAACAGGACCACTGTACTTACGAGAGACACCCTAAGGAAGGGCCACGTGAAGCCACAATGAGAAGGCAGCTGACTGCAACCCCAGGGAGTCTTCATCGGACACCCGCCCTGCTGGCCCCTAGATCTTGGTGCCCAGCCTCCACTGTACATTCATTGCTTCAGGCATCCAGTCTGTGGTGGTGTTTTAGTTACCTGACCAGACTAATATCTATACATAGAATAATAGATCTTTTCATTCATATTTGATTTGTCAAAAGGAGCCTCAAATGTAAAGCGACCTTTGATATGTCTAATAGATTTCGTATCTTCCCTCTAGCTTTCAAAGCTTTTTTCTCCTTTTTTTCTTTGGTGATATACAGTATCATCACAGGAAGGGTTTTTATCTTCTCCTGAAGCTTACAACCTACAATCCAAATTTAAGATAACTTTTACCTTGGCATAATTAACAAAAAGCTACAACTCAGGGTGGTTTGACAAGTAGCTGGAGTCTCTGTGATTCTTTCTCTTCCCCCATGCTTGTCACACACCTCATTTGCAACGTGGTTTTCGTGATACCCCTGGAGAGCACCGAGGTCAAAACAGGAGGAAGCTGGAGAGGCTAGGTCAGTGACATGTTTACCTTCTTACAAGAAAAGCGAGCCGCCTCCCAGAAGCTACCAGCGAGCGCCCACGTGTGTCACTGACTGACTGTGTCACAGGCTCAAACCGAGCTGCAAGGGGAGCTGAGACAAGTTTCTTCAGTTTTATTTTGGAGGTGGCGAAGAGGAGGAACAGAAATACCTGTTGGGTTAGTCATTGCATATTTGTCATATAGGGAACTGGAAAACTAGACTGGCGGATCAGGTCGTTCTTGACTTCTCTGCTCATGAGCTTCATCTCCCCAGGATGGGCTTTGTATTTCACACTGCAGCAAAGGAGTTCAGGTACTGACACTAGTGACCCTTTGAGTATAATTAGCTGGTTGCAAACATTTCACTAGGACATTTCAAGTCTGTATCTAGTCTTCCCTGCATCTAAAATGCTCCCTTTCATCTACTGAGTACACATTGGCTGTATTTTTAATTATTTATCTGGAGATAACACAACACTGTTCTATTGGGTTGGCCAAAATTTCGTTCAGGCTTTTCTGTAATATCTTATGGAAAAGATCACTTTTGTCACTTTCTGATATTTATCACTTTCCTGTCAGTGATAAATATCAAAATGGTAAGTAGCACCTGCTCTAATTTGAGGCAACAGTTAAAACCATAACAAGTTTATTAATATTGTGCTCTGGCCAAGAAGCTACCAATAGCTACCAACAGACAGCATGTCTAAATTTGCACTCACGTTTACTGATTTTACTCAAAGGCCCCTTTTAAAGTAATTTGTATAGTTACTGGTATCACTTAAGGGTGCAAGAATTGTTTCAGTGCAGGCTATGGCAAGTTCTTATCTAACGGAGTCTAAAATATTCAGGCCTGAGACTTTACTGGAACAAAAATACACCTGCTCTAACTGAATAAGTTAAATAGTGAAGAAAATTGGAGTTAAGAGAAAATGAGAGAAAAATAAAGTCATGTTCACTACACAAAAGCACAACTCATAAGCTTCTATACAGTAGCTATGGGTGGGCCACAATTTGGCTTACAGCCGCCCAGAAAACAAAACAAGATAGTAATATAGTCTTCAAGATAAAAACAAATCACTTGTTTAGGAGACGCACAGGTTTTACTGGAACTGAGACCTAAGAGAATTCTCTCCCATGAGTTCTCATAACAGGTACACAATGTGACAGAGAAGACATCAGTTTTAAACACACGTGTTGAAAGTACAAGTGTTGGTGACCGTTTTTGCCAGTACAAGCCAACAGCATCTAAACAAACAGCAACGGAACAAAGCTACTTCTGCGAAGAATCAAAACGTGGACCGAATGTGTAGCTCTTTGAAAATCTGCCAGAAAATTTAGATTCCTTTCTTTACTAGTTGGGAATACAAACTTGTTTTAACATCACTGGAAGTAATAAAAACCCATTTCAAAAACAGACTAACTATTCTTGGACCTAAGGCCACTGTTTCCTTCTAGTCTCACAGACATGTGCAGTAAACTACATGGTTTATCTCAGGACAGTGTTTCCTTCCTTTAAATAAACATTTGTTGATTAAAAAAAAATAGCTGTTGCTGATTTGGCTGTGCTGCATCTCAGTTGTGGCAGGCGGAGTCTTTAGTTGTGGCATGTAGGTTCTTCGTGGTGGCGTGTGGGAGTAGCTCCCTCACCAGGGACTGAACCCAGGACCCAGCACTGGAGTGCAGAGTCATGGCCACTGGGGATGTCCCCGACCATGGTTTTCTAAATGAATGTGCTTTAAATGGCTAATCTAAGTTTAGTAGATAGAACACATTCTAAATGCTGAATTTTATGGTTGTGTTTCTTATACATGGACTTAATTTTCAAAAGGTTAAAAAATTATTCATAGAATGTTTTCTGTTTCAGTTATGTTCAAATTTTTTATTGATATTGGTTACATTTGAAGTGCACTGCACCTATTCAGAGAGACTTAAAGTGATCAGTAATATAAAGCATAAACTTAACAATCACAGACTCAGTCCCCATCTGTGCAACGCAGCAGACGCAGCTGCCAGCAAATGTCCCCGTGTGCCACTGACGATATATGCCGCAGTCTCAAACCCGGCTGCAAGGGGAGCCGAGAAAACAAGCTTCCCCAGCTCTCATTCTGGAGCTGGCGAAGAAGAGGAATGCAAAAACCTGTTGGGTTAGTCACTACAGTCCACTACAGTTCAATTTACAGTAATTGTAGGGACGATAAGAACACAGAAACTGGAGGGGAAAAATGGCATTCATGATCTGACAAGACAGCTACTATTTCCTGAAAAAATAATTTACTAAATGAATATAATACTGGGAATAAAATGCATTATAAAAGTAAAAAAAAATTAAATTCTAAATACATATAAATAATAGTGATTTCCCTAATTAACAAGAGTTTTTCTTCAACCATTTAAGTTTTAAATACAATCTTCTGAAAGGCCAGATTCTGAAAGTGTCTGGTTCACTGTAAACAGACATATATGTAGCACTATAATACCTGAAATTTATTATCGTGTTTTATTTACTAAAAGTGGTATCAATTTAAATGATTGTTCTCTTTAAGCCTTTTTAAACATTTTGAAATGAACAAGTAGGCCATTTTATTATACTCTTTCTGTTTCCCAGGATAGGAAACATATTTCTAATACAATTTGTCGAAAATATTCTGAGATAAAGCATACCTGTCCATTTTGATGAAAACTTTAAAAAAGTTTTGGTACTTTGGTAAAAAGCAGTCTCCTTTTTAGGTCAAAGACTAACAATAGCCATTGTATCTGTTTATCTATGTCAGTAGAATTTTAAACAACTGCACCTTAATATGCTGTATGTCAAGACACTGATAAATTTTAGAGGAGGGAAAACATGGAGATTGTTATTCTAATTCCCCAATAAGTTTCCTTCAGTTTTTAGAAAGCATATGCAGTTCAATATACCAACTGGAATTTCAAAATGCTAGAATGATTTATTAACAGCAATATGCAAAACAGTAGAAATATAAAATAAAATGAGTAACTTCATACTACAAAACAAAACAAGGCACTTTGGACAACTATATGCAAAGCTGAAATAAACATCTTTTTCATAAAGCAGACTCAAAGGACTATAGAAGACTTTTGTAAAAGGTGAAATAGTGAAGGCACTATATAATTCTTTTTCCTAACTCCACTTACTAAAGAAATTCACCAATTAAACTTGGCACAAAGGAGTTTAATTATCATAAAGTGCATCACTTAGCTAAATATATTAAGAAGAAAATCAGCATCAAGACATTATAGCAACATGTTTATATGTACAGAAATAAAAACGCAATGCCAGGAGCTGACACAGGAACTCTGCAGGGTATATGGCTTTTTCTCTCTTATTTTTTGTATGACTGCCTATTTGCTTAGAATCTGTATTTTCAAAGGAGTATGCCCTGATTAGCTAAAAGAGGTAGTGTTCTGAAAAAGGCAAACCCATTGATTCTATAGGTAGAGATTTAAGATAAAGATTACATGGAAAATAAATAAGTGTAACATGTAATACACTGGTACACTTATTATAGTATTTGGATATTAATGAATTTGCTTTTCAAATCAAAGCTATTTTATCACTTTGGCTATGTTATTATAGCTCTTTCAGAGTTTTGCTTTGGTACTAGGAAGTTTTCTTCTTCTTGTAAATAGTAACATTCCAAATAAGCAACTTTCATTTAGAGATGATAAACATGTCAATATTTAAAACTCATCTTTACCACTCATTTAAACCATTAATAAAAATATATCAGGTCAGAGACACAAGGAAGTATATATTCAACAGACAGCAACATGCAATTTATGTCCACTGAACTAATACAACTGGCGATTTAAACACATACACACACAGTGTGCTCACCCATGTTAGTCTGGATCAATATATTGGCAAAATACCAAAATAATTTATGTGCAGTATTTAAGGATGTGGGCCTTGATGACAGAACTCTTAACTAGATTTTTTTTCAGTGTATTAAATACAAAGTTTGTCTAAAAGACAATTTAAAGCAACAGTGAATATATTTCCTACACCAATAAATTAAATTCTCCTTTATGTAAACTTTATACATGTGCAATCTAGCTGTTTAATGTGGACGCTTCAGTCTCTCTTTTCTTTTTAAATGTCTGTCACGCTATTCTAAATTCACAGGAACATGAAAATGGAAGGAGCCACTGGAGCTGCATCAGTCTTCTGCATTATACGCCACTTCTGCTACTTCTATGTCTGATATGGAATTTTTCGGTTCACTAAAACTTGAGTATTGCTTATTATCAGCCCTGCAATAAAAGAGAAACACAATGAAGAGACCAGATGCACACTACTTCACCTATTACCTTATAATTTTTTTTTACCTCCTGTAAAGAATATTAAATGGAAAAATACTCAATAAAAAAGAATATCTAAATATTCAATCAGAAATTTAATAAAGTTATCATTGCCAGATAACACCTTTGGGGATTTATTTTTAACTCTTTCAGCTTTCTGACCTACTATTTTTCAATAAAAATCTAGTTTGTAATGACCTTTACCAACATAAAATTTGTTCTCATGGTTATAAGCTTAACGACTATCACTGAAGTATTAATGATGCCCTGGATTTATACACAATACAAATTCTGTGTGTTCAAACATACTATCTATTCATGACTCCTATTATGTAGACAGGGTGGATGTTATGACAGTGCCCCATGCTGGCACGGAAGAGCCTGACACTGAGAGAGATTAAAGGGACTTGTCAAGGTTACAGAATCAACGAATTAACTGAGTCACACCCTGTTAATTCAGACATGTCTTCAAAATGAGTAATAAACTGTGCAGCCTGGATAACACAGACCCACTTTTAGGGGCAGCCTAGAATATGTCGTCTCCCTGTGTTTGCTCATCAGAGCCATGGTACAATGATCCTGAATTCACAAAAACAGGTCCCACAGAGCATGACTATTTCCCGCCAACTACTCAGATGATTAGGCTACAGTAAGCCAAACCTTATATACCTAGATTCTTCATCCAGGGCACCCTGATCAACCTCAAGCGCAGAGGGCTCCACCTTCAGGGTCTGTCTGCCATCTGTTCCTGATGTAAGCAGCGACTCTTCAGGTTTCAGAGATAACGTCCTAGAGGTAAAGTACAGTGACAAGTTGTTTTCTATGAATAAAATAGGTATATATCTATTGTTGTCGATGCGCGTAGCTTTAGCAGCTTTTAGCTGCTCTAAGTGGAGTCATATACTTAATAAACTGCTGACTCTAAGTGTCAACAGTGAAATCAGTACTTATGATTAATTTAAAATGATTTTAACATCAATTTGATATATGCTGACAAAAAGGGAAACTAGAAGTTTCAATATGTGAAAAGTTGGTATAAATGACTAGAAACAAACATATAATTTAAATAGGTTAAAATAAATAATGTTTGCCTTGGTGAACAGCTAGCTTTATTTTCCTGGTATTTCCTATCCTTCAAATTTTCAGCCTTCTAAATAAATAACCAGACAATAATTTTCCCCATCTATGAGGATGTACACCGTGAGTCTAAGACTTCTGGAGTCAGAAATTTCCTAAATGGACAAAAGGTATTTAGTCCAGAGTACTGAGCTGAACTTGTTGGACTGAAAATGCAGTCCACAGCACATACCTGATTCTGTTTTCTAGAGTGTCTATAAGAAGTTGCTTCTCACTGAGCAGTTTCTTCAGTGATTCCAACTCTTTTTGTTTTTCAAGTAGTTCTTTTTGAAAACGGTAGTTTGTCTCTTCTAAAGTTTCACAGAAAGCCTTAAAAACAAACAGCAAATAGAAACCACATGCAAAAAGAGAGTAACATGGACTACTTCTGCAGGGCACTGCTGAAGTGTGCCTGAAGAGCTCAAGAACACAGGTAATCAAAATAATATGGATACAATCCAGGTGCTTTGCTCTCCACTCTCCCCTTTTTAGGTCTCTGCTACCTTAGCTCCCACTTACTGGAGAAATCATAAATAAATACAAGTCCCTTTTCCTGAGAATTACTAAATAGTAAGTCAGGGTGCCAGAAATGAATACGTGATATGTCTCCAGTGTACAACTTGGAGAAAATTACCAATAACCACTGTTTTAGTTTCTATTCTCCTCATTCTGCTTTTGCCCACTCTGAGATGATTTAATTTAAAAAACAAAATGGAAACAAACTGTGATTATTGATTCCATTTGTGTTAGCTCAGAAGACATATCTGATAATCAGAATTTCCATTATAGTACCTTCAATATTATTTCCCCTTACTTCTCCTTTCATTATATTCATGCCAGGACATTCTATCCTTTATAACAGGAAGCTACACTACTGAAATAAAAATCAAAATCATACTGGCATGAAGAATGATGTCATGAAAAAATCTGGGTCACTTACACACTGAGGTTTTCTTTTCAGCATTGCTGATCAATTCTTTGACTGATCTCTTGGTATCTATCATCCCCTGTCTCCTGTGTGACTGTTTGAATCCTTCATTCCTGCAAACTCCCTATAGTATGTCACTCCTGGTTATCCCAAGCCCAGCAGATGATCTTTATTCCCATCCCCCCAAAAAATGCTACCCTCCCAGAATCCTTGGGATGAAATTTTTTATCATCCAAATTTACCCCCTCCCTCCCATCCCTACCTATGGCCAAATTCACTAAAAGTCTTACTCTCTTTTCTATACTAACTGTGCCAAGGCAAATGCTAATAATGACTTCTAATCGTCAAATCCAAAATGCTGGTTTTCTCAACTACACAGCATGTCACTATACTTAAAAAGTAAAAAAAAAAACAACAGTGAGATTTCTACTTGTTCTTTGCATGTGGGAATTCGCAGTTTTGTCCTTGATTATATATTTTCTTGCTCTATATGACATCCTTGGGCAATTACTGTTAGCACTTCAACTATAACCTATGCTATTTGCTATCTACTTCCTTTTTTTTCCCCCTGCTACTCTCCAGCCCAGACCTTTCCTGAGAACATAGTTGTCATTCATATGCCTATTGGTCCTCTTCAATTGGATGGACCAACAGTAGGTTAGAATGCACTCCCAAGGGAACATCTGCTCTCCCTCCTAATCCCGAATCACCAAATCCACCAGGCAGGCCTCTTAGATCATGGCATTTTGCTGCTTTCTACGACCCAGGCAGCCCAGCCTTTTCCACTCCCCTCTTCTCCTCCTCTTCCGCTGACTCATTAACATCCTGTATGTGTTTGTCATTTACTCATTTCTACTCTGCAGTACTGGCAGCATAAGGATAATTAATGAGGTCAATGAAAGAAGACAGTCCAGACGTGAACCCTGTTCTTTCACATTCTCTTGGACTTTTGATAAAGGTGCCAATATAACTCAACACAGGGCACTGACGATTAAATATTTATAGAAACTCAGGATCACTATTTCACACCTTATACAAAATTAGCTCAGGATGGATGTAAGAGTTAAAACTATAAAGCTTCTAGAAAAAAAATAGGAGAAAATACTTGTGGTCATATGTTAGGCAGAGTTCTTGTGATACAATGCCAAAAGCATAAGCCAAAATAGAAAAGTGATAAAATGAGCATCTTAATAATTAAAACCATTAGTACTTCAAAATATACCATTGAGAAGATAAAGACACATACAGACTATGAGAAAATATGTGCAAAAAATGTATTCGATAAAGGACTTGTATCTAAAGAATTCTCACAACTCAGTAAGACAAACAATCCAACTAAAAAAATAAGCAAAAAGCTTCATCAAGGAAAACATACAAATGGCATAAAAAGCACATGAAGAAGCAATTAACATGAAAATCATTACAGAAATAAAATTCAAAGTTTAATGAAAGACCATGACATATCTACAAGAAAGGCTATAATCCAAAAGACAGATAACATCTAACGCCTGTGAGAATCTGGAGAAACTGGAACTCTCATACACGGCAAGTGGGAACGTAAAATGGTACAGCCACTTGAGAAAATTCTGCTTCTCAAAAAATGTTAACATAAATGTTTGGTTATACGGCAAATTATGTTTGCCATATAACCAGACATTCTACTCTCAGGAACCAACCTAAGAGAAAAGAAGACATCTGTCCACATAAAGTCTTCTTGAAATTGTTCATAGCTGTATTATTCATAATAGTACAAAGCTGGAAATAATCCAAATATCCCTCAGCTGGTGACTGGATAAACAAAATGTGGTACATGTATCCAGCGGAAAACCATCCAATAATAAAAAGTAATGAATCACTGAGAGACTGTAACATGGATGGGCTTCCCAGGTTGACACTCCCCAGGGGTAAAGAATTTGCCTGCCAGTGCAGGAGATGCAAGAGACCTGGGTTCAAGCCCTGGGTTGGGAAGATCCCTGGAGTGGAAAATGGCAACCCACTCCAGTATTTCTGCCTGAAAAATTTCACGGACAGAGGAGCCTGGTGGGCCACAGTCCATGGGGTCACAAAGAGTCTGACATGACTGAGAGACTGAGCACATCATTAGCACACATAACACGGATGGTGCTCAGAAGCATTATGTTAAATTATGCATATTGTACATATGGTATTATGTATTTATATAGATACATATACATTTACATGCACGTGAGTTGGTGATGGACAGGGAAGCCTGGCATGTTGCAGTCCATGGGGTCGCAAAGAGTCGGACATGACTGAGTGACTGAACTGAACTGATACATATTTATATACACACGTGTGTAAGTTGTTTTAGTAGTGTTCAGTTCTTTACAACCCTGTGGACTGTGGCTGCCAGGCTCCTCTGTCCACGGGATTCTCCAAGCAAGAATACTGGAATGGGTTGCTATGCCCTCCTCCAGGGGATCTTCCCCATTCAGGGATGAAACCGCTGTCTCCTGCATCGCAAACAGACTCTTTACTGCTGAGCCGCTGGGGAAGCACTGTATATACACGGTATGGTCCTATCTGCATGAAATAACTAGAAAAGAGATTCGCAGAGACTGAGAGCCAGACAGTAGTCATCTGAGGCTGGCACTGCAAGATGGCTTGTAGAATTCTTTTTGAGGTCGTGGAAATTTCTAAAACTGGAGTATGTTAATGAAGGCACAACTCTACAAATTTACTAAAAGTTATTAAGTTGTACATTTACAATGAAATAGCAAGTAATAAATTTTATGGATGAAAATTTTACTTCAATAAAGCTGTTTTTTAAAAAAGCTATGGCATTCTTCTAACACAAAAAACTGACTCAGTTTAACTGAAAACATTAACAATTAAATCTGTTACACTTAAAAGTCATTAAACACTTCGGGAAAAACTTGCATAAAATCCTAGCTAATTTATTATTATCAAATCTGTGAATCTAGCCAATTTCTTCAAGAAATAGGCCACTCTAAACGTCAATTAGCGTAATTTGAGTAGCATCAAGCTTGAGCTGAACTGATAATAAGATAGTAACTTCAACTTCTGGAGATTAGTTTTTTGGATTTGATTTTAAATGTAGTTTCCTTACTTTGATACTTGGATGGAAGAAAATTCAATATACATATATTGCTTTTGAATGTAAAATAAATTTCCAAGTAGTTTTTGTTTTGTTTTCTGAAATGGTAAAAACACAGAAAATAAATGTAGGATTTAATTTTAGAGCTTCACTGACTATATGACATGTAAGAAATTTTACTTTTTTTACTGAATTAGGTCCATATACTTCAATGAAAGAAGGCTTTGACTCGAACATTAAAAGCTTTCTGTGCAAAACTACCAGCCTGAAATTGTAATTTTGCTGTTTGCTGTTCCATTCAAGAGACAATGCAGCTACTGTATGGTATTATTTGCTCCTCTTTTCACGTGATATATAATACGGCACTTACCCTGCTTTCTTCCAAGCTATCAAACGGACCTGGCGGATCATCCAGACAAAGAAAGTCTCTCACTGCAAGGCTTTCAAAGGAAAAGAAAAAATAGCTGGGGTACAAATAAGTTTACAAAAGACAGCAGAAAGCAAAAGTTATTCCGAAGTTATGGTGTTTTAAGTACGTTGGTTCTTCTGATAAGCAAGAAAATAAGCAAGATGGCTTATGTGTTTTCACACAGGTAACAAAATACAAATATAAAATCTATCGAAGATACAAAGATTTTAGGTTATTTCTAAGATCCTATGAACATGAACAGAGATTCTGAATTTGTTACATAGTTTATATGACATAAAACATAAATCTGAATAACAGTACAAGAGAGCAACTTAAATGATGAACAGGCATAGCATTACATTCAGAGAAATGTTAATTTGAACTAGTTTAAAAAAGTCATTATCTTGTTATGAAGAAATACAATTTCTAATTTATACATCATTGTTTCTTCTTCAGGAGATGATTCTAAAGTAATTACAAATTAAAGGTTTTTCTTGCAATTATGTTTATTATATTAATTTACTTAAATATTTTCTCTAGAGAGTCCAAGACAAAGATTTCTGACCATCCCATTTATGAAGTACCCAAAATTTCAAAATAATGAAATAATATGGATAGTTATATCTATACTTTTCAACAATCAGAAACAGGTTAAGAAGGTAAAAACTGAACTTCCTTGTTCTATGACATTCCTCTTTCTAAAAAGTAATTTGGGATTGAGAGACAGCTCTATGTGTGTGTTAAAAATGCAGATACTTAGTATGACTGGGCTTCCTCAGTGGCTCAGCAATAAAGAACTCAGCTGCAATACAGGAGATGGTCAGGAAGATCCCCTGGAGAAGGCAATGACAATCCACTCCAGTATTCTTGCCTGGGAAACCCCCTGGACAGAGGGGCCTGGCGGGCTACAGTCCATGGGGTTGCAAACAGCTGGACACAACTGAGTGACTAAACAAGAGTTCTACTCAAATGAAGTCCAGTGGATTCTCTAAATTTTTTTTTTCACTATAATTCTAAGGTTATATTCTATGTCCCACTTTGTTTAATCTGTGGCATAAGAATGAAATTTAAAATTGGCATCACAACTGTAATTTACAAAACACTTTTTTAAGGTGCTCAATACATTTCTTCTGTTTCAATAGGACTCAGCTGATGGAGGAAGACAGTTAATACTCTCAAGCTTTTTTTCTTATCCAAGAAAAGGGGCAGACAAGAATGTCTGATAGAGAGACGTGTTTGAGAAAACAACTGCTTTATCAAAAATTCTGATCCTTTTTTCCTGCCTAGAAAATCAAGCTCTTCCCTCTTCTTGAGAATCACTGACTAGAGAACTTAACTTAGATTTGATAAACATTTGATTGCCATGGCCTGCTCAGTGATTTTTTATATATCATCAATGTATGATTTATAAATAAATCAAGTAAATTCAAATAAAGTACCAAAGAGTCTATATTTTTAAGTGACCTATGGATTAAATAAAAGTCAATTCTTTTAAAAAAGTTTTACTTGTTCACTGATAAGTTCAATATAACCCCTAATCTCTCTTCTGTATTCAATGCTTAATACTTTTCATTTGACCATGATAATAAAGGTAGTATCAGGATAGGAGAGAAATCTATCTAGGAGAAAAGCCAATCATCTGGAACTGAAAGGTAAGAAAAGACCACCTTTCTGCTCTCTTTAGTACCTAAATTTTTACAGTGGTTGGGAAATCCCTATTTTAAAATTGTGATCAATTGTTAATTTAATGTGACCAAAGATAAGGAAACCAAAGATGGTATCCTTCAACACTGTTTTTATCAGAGCATATTTGCCTTGTAACTTAGACTCTTCCTTTGAGTCTCCTGAAAGAGTTTCCTTTAGAAGAGTTTCACTGTAATTTTCAAATTTCTTAAAAAACTATTTCACTCAGTGAATCTTCACCTTCTATTTCATAATGTTTTTTTTTTTTTCTTTCATGGGTATGTATTTGTTTATATCCCAGTTTCCTAACAGACCAGTAATTTAAAGCTAAATGTGCTCTTTATCTCAAAATTTATATTAAAAAAAGCTAAAAATAATGCCTACAACTCATTAAAAGAGCTAAGTAAAAAACATACTAAAATACTAGATACTAATTCTGTCAAAACCAAATTAAGCACAAAAGGTCGCTGCATGAAAAAATTAATGAGGGATTTCAGATAGAAATGTTTATCAGTTACTACTTCTCTTCAGTATTCTCAACTAGTAAAAAGAAAATAACAAAATTTGACATTGACTATAGCCCTGAGGACAGGGACTCTCAAGGCTGGTGGCAGTGAGGGTCGCCGTGCAGGAGCTGGACTGGTGGGTGTGAGGCTGAAGGGCTCATGCTTCCGTTCCTGTGGCGGATGTGTGGGCCTGGTTTACACCTTGATTATGGCTCACCTGGTTACTTTCAGCTCATTTGTGTCCCAACCTTCACTTTTATTCCTTCTAACACGAAATGCTTCCAGAACAAATGTTTTATGTCTAACCCACCTTAAAACCCATCTGTGTGTCCTCTAACAAGAAAGAACAAAGCTGAGGTCTTGGTGTTGGCATAAAGTACCCGCGCACATTCAAACTTTAACCGCCTTCCGTATTTGACACTTCAGAAATGGTGCTGTCTCACGCCTGCCGCTATCATCCTGGTCCAGCCTCTCCTCTACATGCTACCAGGCTCAGTGCTCTTATACGCATTACGACACCACCTTCAAGACATCCCTTTCACGGGACTTCCACAAGGTCTTATTAGTATTATCTGTTTAAGCAGTCTTCTGCTTCATCAAAAAGTAGATGACAAGTTTCAGGACTGTACAGAATCTGAACCAATTAATTAGCACAGCACAGAGTTAGTGTTCAAAAATAATGAATTTATTTGTAAGAGCTATGCAATTAGGAAAAAAAAAAAAAGGATTGAAATTCCTAAGAGCATCAGAACAAACTTCTGTTCACTCTGTAGATAAATAACACAGCAGAACTCTCAGATTTGAGATGGATTTTAGTTTTCAACAGATATTCCTACTTTCATGAGAAAGTAAGCTTAGACAGCAAAATGTAAGACCAGAAGTCTTCAGAGTTAAAAGAAGGTTAGAATTTGGTTGCTTCTGATGGTATCACTTCAAGATTTATAAAGAAGCACAACAAAAAGAATAAGAAACTTAGAGCTAAAGGGGGAGACTTTTAGAGACCATTTAGTCTAATTACTTCATTTTCTAATTGGAGACATTGATTAAAATCAGTTAAGTAATTGCTTAAAAGTATTTCACTACCAAGCTCAGAAAACTGAACTTTGCATAAGATCTTTGAGACCCAATTAGGTAAGAGTTTACGTGTATCTGAATACAACATATTTAGCTTTACTGCATTAAAAAGAAAACTATCCATAATTAAATGTCTACCAAACTAATGTTTTGTGTAAAAATCGCCCAACCAACCTTAGCAATAATGTGTTCATTCTCATGACCTGGCATTATATAAGCTATTGCTTATATCTAAGTTATTGCTTACATAACTGAGTTCCTTCATTTTCTAAAAATACTAAGGTTAACTCAACCTCTCATGATAGTCTCTTTATATATAAAAACAACTTATACACATGAGAAGATATGAACATGTATTAAAAAGTTACTTTAGATATTCTTGCTCAAAATTTATAATTTACTGACTTTTACAACTAGAAGAGACCCCTAAGAAGTCATTAATTCAATATATCCCATGTAATAATTCCCTCTTTAATACCACTGCTAGTTACCTACCCTAGTTTCTTCTAATACTTAAGGTAAACTCACTTACTCAAAAGGCAGAACACATTTCTATACCAGATAGCTTGGAAGGATATGTAACTTTTTTATCTGAGTTTAGGGGGGCTTCCTCTAACTTTTCATTTATTCTGAGTTTTACATGTTAGTCTTGCTGTTCAAAATGAGGTCCTAGGCCAGCGGCATCGGCATCACTGAGAAACCAGTTAGAAATGCCGCATCTCCACTCCAGACCTTGCTAATTCAGAACCTGCGTTTGAACATGATGTGCCTGACAGTGGAGAAGCCTGCCTTTAGAGCTAACTATCATCTGACTGACTATTTCCTGGGTGTTCATGCATTCACGCATCTCATCCACGCTTGGTCTTCACTGCTGCATGGTATTTAGCTGTGGAGAGCAGGGGCTACTCTGGGGGCGGGGGTCTCTCTTGCGGAGCACTCCGGGGCAGGCGGGCTTCAGCGGCTGCAGTCCCCAGGCTCCAGGGCACAGGCTCACCAGCTGCAGCGCCTGGACTCAGTCGCCCCGAGGCGTGTGGGATCTTCCCGGATCAGGAATGGAACCTGTGTCTCCTGCACTGGCAGGAGGATTCTTTACCCCTGAGCCACCAGGGAAGCCCTCATTTGATTCTTTTCCCCATCACAAGCCCTTCAAACACCTGAATATGGTTATCATGTCTCTCCAAGTAAGTTTTCTTTTCAAGGGGTAAAGATTCTCATTTCTTTCAATTGATTCCTCATGTAAAATGTTTGGATAGTATTTTTTTTAAAATAATGAGCTTCTGTTAATCCAGATATACCTGGACTTTTTTTCCTTTTAAAACAGATGTAGAATTTAAAACACTGAATTCTGGCACTGAACCCCTTATAGATGGATGGTAATATAAGGAAAATATATGTAATTTTAACTCTTGCATTTTAAAGCATTAAGAAGAAAAATCTGGTAAATCAGGATATATGTGTAGTAATTCTGAAAACATGGAGTAGTAAGATATTTGCTGTGCTGATTAAATTATGTAATTATTTCAAAATAGCAGAAGCCAGGATAAAACAACAGCTATATTTTAACTATACAGCTATGAGAGACCTTCCCCATCCATCCATCTTTACACATTTGACAAGCTAAGTTAGATGCTGTTTTGGGTACAGGACTGGGCCTGCTTGCTTCTGCATTTTGATGTAATATTCCTTCTCATTTGGAAAGTCCTTCTTTACTTTCTCTCTGTCAGTTCAAATACCAGTAATTCTTTGAAACCCAACTTAAATACCACCGTCTAGGAAGCCTCCTCTAACTCCTCCAGTTAAAAGTTTTCTCTTTTCTTCCCCTTCTGAAAAAGACAGATATCCAACTTTTAGTTTTTTGGTGTGTCTTCTTCCTATTTAGTTTTCTTAAATAAAGGATTAGCATCTAATGAACCTTTCTTTGTGTAGCTGCAATACCTTATATACCATAAAAGACCTAAATAAACATTTATTGAACAAACCATTAAGAGATTTTATCATGAGAATATTCACATTTTTGTTTTATTCTGTATTCTCTAAATGTATCTGAAAATATTATTCTCTTAAAACACTTAAACCAACAATTCTTAAATCCCTCGGATCTCAACTGCAATCTGAGGTGCTAAGGAATCAAAAAGTGAAGTGAAAGAACTGCGTTAAGAGTTAGTATCATATCAAACGATTACTTGGCCGTATAGAGACAGTGACTTCCTATGCTGCCGTTCCAACTGTGACAGGATGCTAACAGGCGTACCAACAGGTGATGTAAACTAACCTACACTTTAAACAGTGATTCTTAAACATGCAGTTTCATGTTTTTATAAAGAAGAGTTGGGATTCTGTCTTTCCCCTTTCCTCCCTTGGAAGAGATTCACAGATGGACCCGTAATCTTAATTTGTCATTCATGGTCCTCAAACCCCACTCCCTACTTGCAGTGTTGTTTGGCTCACTGCAAACAGGACTGATCCTCCCCTTCTCTGAATTCCTTTCACTTTTACCGTCTGTATCATGTCAAGTAGAAGTTTGTAATCTCCCTTGTTTTGTTAGAAGAGAAGCCGAATGTCTTTAAAGGAATTAAGATTAGTAAATAGATCCTCAATTTCTATTATATCCTTCTTAGTACGAAAAGGGACAAATTCTTAAGATATAGATTAATAACTCTTCCCTCTGCCAAGTCATGTTTTAAATACTAAGTAAGAAACTGCTTAAAATGTGAAATAAAAAATGCTACTCATCACTCATGAAAAAGATAGTACCCTAGAACAAACAAGGTTTCTACGCTCATCTTACTTCCATGGGGCGGCAGAGTTGGACCTGAATTAACGACTGAACAACAGCAACAGCAACACATACACAATTTAGAGTCTATTTAAGTTATCTTACTGAATTCCTTCAGTATGAGATATATGACAAAAACACACAGGCAGGTAAGCGTGAGGCACACGACAGGTTTTTGTGCAAGACTTTAGAACCTTTAATATTCTAGGAATGTTAAATGAAACCTTTCTGCAACTTACTTGACCAAGAAATCTTTCTTTTCCTGAAAACATCTATCTGTGAACTGAACAAGACCACTATCACTGTTCTAAGGACTGTTTTAGAAACAGCATCTTGAATGTGTACTCTACAGAGATCTAGTACCAATAATTAAAAAAAGATACAGGTCAACTAAGACACATTTTTAATGTTTAAAAAAAATCAAGAAATCATGAGTTTATCAATGTGGTTCATACTATATAATATTTCATTAAATAAAAAGATGATGTAGTCATAGAATAAATTCAATTTTAATTTGCCATATTTTCAATACAAATATATAAAGGTTTACTGAATAAGGAGTAAGAGAAAAGGGATAGGATTTGTTGATTTCTTAGAGATAACAGTATTTTATGGTATGGTATAAAATATATTTTCTTCAAGGTTTTCTCTATGACTTTAGAGCTTGTTGGCTTTTATTCCTGCTTTGCATATCTGAATTCACACTAATTTTTTTTCCCCCTTTGGAGAGATATTAAAAAAAAAATACAGAATAGTAGGGAGCATACATCTGCCCACCACCTAGACAAGAACACACAATCGCTAATTTTGATCATATTTGTTTCACCCTCTTTTTCTTATAAGCAGTATAATAACAGCTATCAGCAGCTCTGCCACTCATTCAGCAAGGACTTTTCGACATGGACGGCTGCATTATGCTAACAGACCCTGCACACTGAATGGTGGGTCAAAGGGCCAATGACCTACTCTGTGCATGTACCTTTCAGACTGGTGGGAGAACAGTCAAATAGTCACAGAAATAGTTACAAACTGAAAGGCTACTAAAGTTAAGTTCCAACCAGCCTTTTTTGGCTGGGACTCCACATGAGGATTAAATCCTATTGCCAATGATATGAGTGACTATTTTCTCAGTTCTCTTAAGACTGGTGGTATATGGCTAGTATCATTCTAGAGAGAAGTTAGTTACATGCAACGGGTGTCTTAAGGCATTAGGAACTAACTTTCAGAACCAGCAGAGAAGATACAATGAGAAAGACTTGACCTAATTTTTAGTGGTGGTGATGGATGAGGGGTTGGTCAGGAGACCGACCTAAGGAAGTGAAGTCTGCTTGAAGGCTGAAGGAGTCATCTAGGCTGGGGCCAGGGGAGCAAGGGCAGTAGTGTGAAATGCCTTTCTAGGAACAGCTTATTAAAAAAGGAACAGGTGACTCGAAAAAAGTACAAGACCAATTATGTCTGATGTAGAGAATGGGAGCAGGGAGGAACAATGAAACATAAGGTGGGAAAGACAGACATGTAGTCAGGGCCCAGAAAGGAGGACTTAAACTGCATTACAAAAGGTCACTGTGGCTCCAATGGGCTTCAGAAATAGGAGTGGCTGAGGAAGACAGTGGTGGAAAGGAGTAATTTAAGCGAGAGGCAACCTCTTAGGCTAGAGTGGCAGTGGCAGGATGGAGAAAAGCTGGCAGGTTTGAGTAGTATTTAAAGTATAAAGGCAGGGATGTGTCCAGATGACTGGGTTTTGGGTAGACAATGGGCTGAATCTTGGGGGAAAGGGAGAGAATGCGCTGTGACATCTGTTCTAGGTCTGAGGTCACACTGAGACCTCTGAGGGAGACAGCAGGGAGGCAACCTCAGCAGTGGGTCTGGGAACGGGAGGAGGGGTCTGGCCTGCGGCTGCCTTATTAGAGGAGAGGGAGGAGGGCGGCAGAGGCCTCATGCAGTCACTGAGCTTAGTGCACATTAGGAAGCAAGGTGTGTCCGTACAGCGCGTGTGCCGTGCAACGTGAGGCGATGTGAATAAGAGAGACGCTAGGGAAAGGGTGAAGACTGCTGGAGACTGTGACAGAAGTGCGCCCACACGACATGCTGCTGCAGCACTGTGAACGTTCTCTGCTGCTGTCTGGTCACGAAGGCGTGTCTGAGCCTTTCGCGACCCCGTGGACTGCAGCCCGTCAGGCTCCCCCGTCCATGGGATTCTCCAGGCAAGAACACTGGAGTGGGTTGCCATTTCCTCCTCTAGGGGATCTTCCTGACCCAGTGATCCAACCCCTGTCTCATATACTGGCAGGTGGATTCTTTACCACCGAGGCACCTGGGAAGCTATAAATGCTCTCTAATTTTTTTCAAAACGGTTCTAATTTATCTGATAATGTAAGTTCCAAGATTAGATACCCAGATGCAATCAGATCATTTAGCAATTTTCTTGTAAATATATTCAGATACAAAAAATAAAGAAAGGAAATAGATCCTTTCTTTCTCTTTCTAATAGTTTCTGGTATTTCTACTTCATTCTCTGTATAAATTAACCTGATTTCACGATTTCTGTATTACTTTGGAGAATTAAAAATACTGTCAAAATTATATGGTGTCATATTTACCAAAAATCTACCAATATGTTAGCTACTGTTTTAAGTTATTACTAAAATACTGAAATCAAGTTTACAGCTTGGTGGATGGTTTGACTATATGGCACACAAAGTCTAACTTTGCTACACTTTTTGGAAGTGTTAATAAAAATCAAACACCAAATAAGTCCTTACTGAAAAAAGGCCAAGAAAATCACCGTTACTGCTTTTAGACAGGATAAGTAATTATACTCCTACCTTATAGTTTTTGTGCTTGAATAAATATGGCCCTAGATTTATTCTCTAGCTTAACTCAGTTACTGGAATGCATTTATAACTCTTATTCAATTTGTTACATACCAGTTAGCAATGTCCTTGTGAGCTACTAAATTCTGAAGAAACGCTTGTAATCCTAATTGCCTATCTTCTAAAAAGTCCGCATTGTAATTATCTCTAAACCAGCGTTTTGGTGGAAGGGCTAATCGAAAGCCTGGAAACATCTCTTTTAACTGAAAAAGAAGAAAAAAGAAAATACAATGTTCAACTAAATCACTTGAATTCTACAAAATCTAACCTGTTGACTCTATGAAACTATTCACAAAACAGGCTTACAATAAAAGATTTAAATTCAGATATGCTTTTTACACCTTGACTGTTTTGATTTCTACCAGTGGCGTATGCACAGGAGTTACAGTTGCTCCTTGTCGCTGCCAACACTTGGTATTGTCCATCTTTTTAATGTTAGCCATCTTACTAGGTGTGTAGCAGTTTTTCATTGCAGCTTTAATTTGCATATCTCTGTTGACAAATGGTGTTAAGTATCTTCTCATGTGCTTGGATTTATTCAGATCTTCTGAACCCTCTGCTTTTCAAAAAACTGGGTACTTGTCTTTGGATTAAGTTGTCAGAGTTCTTTATATAGCCTAGATACAAGGCCTTTGTCAGGTATATGTACGATGAACATATTCTCCCAAACTATGTTTTGACTTTTCATGTTATTCTTAACAGAGCACATTTAAAAATCTTTACTGTTTCCTAACTCATCCTTTTTTTTTTTTTTCCTTTTCTGGTTTATGCTGTTTTAGATACTATCTAAGAAACCTTTGCTCACTCTAGGGCTGTAAAAATTTTCTTCCATGTTTTTTCCTAGATGTTCATAGTTTTAACATTTACATTTTGGCTTATAATCCATTTTGCATATTTGGCTTACATTTTACTTTCTTAGGGAAGGCTTTTCCACATTCTTAGCTGGGTGAGATTTCCCTTTATATACTCTGATTAACTGAATATATTAATATAACTGGATAACAAGGTACCTCAAAATTCAGTGGTGTAAAATAATCATTTATTAGGCCATGGACTCTGTGGGCTGGCAATTCCTACAGGGCAGGGTGAGGATGGATTATTTGTTTCATAATGAATTAGAACTTCAGCTGGACACCTGAGGTTGAGAAGCATCTGAAGTTCACTCCCACGTATTTATACGGGAATAGGCGTTTGCTGGCTGAGACCTTAGCTGGGGCTGTCAATCACAAGCCTGACATGGACTCTCCATGTTTTGTGGACTTTCTCACGGCATCAAGACTGGGTTTCAAAGAGGGAGCATCCCAAGAGAGAAAGCCAGGATGAAGCTGTTTACTTCTTATGATCTAGGCTCATTCACACAGCATCAGTTCCACTGTCCTCTATTAGTTAGATCAGTCATAAGCTCACCCATGTTCGAGGTGGAGAGGAAACAAGATTCTACCCCTTGATGGTAAGTGGCAAGATTCCGGGAGAGCATATGGGACTGAGAATGCTGCTGCAGACATTTTTGGAACACACAATCTGCCACACATTGTCAAATCCTTCACTTATTTTTTGAATGATATTTATCATGAGGCAAATTAAGTAATGTTTAATTTTGGACTCTCTTATCAGACCAGTCATTCCAAATGTTGGCTGCATATTGGAATCACCCACGAACTTTTGAGTAGGAACTCACAGAGATTCTGAGAAGGCTCCACTGTTGAACAGCTCCCTTTTGTCTGAAGATGATTAATCATGATTTATATTAATGACTGTGTCCTACCTCTGACATATTTGGATTTTCACTGCTTGGGATATGGCCTGGGCATCGTAATTTTAAAAAGCTTTCCAGGGAAGTGCAAAGTACAGCTAAGATTGAGAACCATTTTACATACAGTTGCACCCCCAATGCCTAACATAATGCCTGCTACATTACAAGTAGTCAATAATCTATGTTCAATAAATGATGAATGAAATGGAACCATGTACATTCACATTTCTCTACTTAAATACAAGACAAAATATTACAATGTAAGGAAAAAAACTAGCAAAGGAGAAAAATTCACAGGGTAAAAAGCTAAATAAAAATATAAAACATTCTGTTAACATTTCTATACTGAAAATTCTGATTTGATTTCAAGATGTAAATATTTTTGGCCTTGGAGTATGAGTGTTTACTGTGTAATACTGTGTAAAAGTAATAAAAGCCATAGGGATGAAATAAAAATAGTCATTAAAAAAATTAATTTTAAGCTTTAAAATTTAAACGTAACATATGTCCACATGTATGGTTAGATTTTTTTTCCCCTTAAAAAATAATCTTCAGAAAAGAGTGAGTTGTTCCATAATTAGGCCTTCACAAAGTGTTCATAACTGCTTATTCAATAACTTTATTTTGAACAAAGGATAATTTGGGAACTATACATTAGCTTGAAATAACCAATAAATGGTAGCTTTTATATTTCATTAAACTTTACTAGATATCCTGTGAAATGACATCAAAATAGGCATTTGATATTTCTATAAAAAAGCCTTTAGAAAATGACACACATGCTGTGGCATTAAGATGGAGAACTGAGCACACTCATCTGATTCTGTCTGTCTGAGTTCTGCTAAAATTATGGTGAAGAGGAAAGAAACTTAACACAACATATTGGAAACTAAAAAGCACTGAGGAGAGCAGCAATTGACTCAAGACAGCCAAGAAACCTGAGGTGTAGAAAAACTATTCCAAGTTTTTAGTTACCTCAGACTGTTCACAAACTGGCAGCACAAGGTAGGAGATTGGAAAACACCTCCAAGGACAGGTGGAGAGTCTGATCAACTCAACAGGAATGACTTTAAGATCCTGAAATCAGAAGTTCTCCAGCAAAAGCCGACCTTTCTCATTATACAGTGAATCTTGAAGTCAACACAAGACTCTCCCACGAAGTAAGAGATTCCAATCAGCTATTAGTACCCAACTTTCAATCATGAGCAGACAACCAAGAATTACTACACACTAATGCTTAACATGGAAGACAAAGACATATCACAAGGAGAGAAACAAAGACAACACAAAGAGGAAAAAGTATGAATAAAAATACAATCACTAATACAGTCAATGGATTAAGATACTACATTAAGAAATAAGAATAAGATGCCCAAAAGAGAGGACATTCAGAGGAAAGATGGTCTTAGAGAGAGAAAAGGAAAACTGCCTTCAAAATAGCAGCAGCAACAACAACAACAACAAAAAATAGCAAATGGGGAGGAAAAGATCCAGAATCATAGAGAATCAGCCCAAAGGTCTGTTTTACAAGAGAGGTGACAGAACACAGGAGGGAGGAATTCATTAAAACAGCTTCAAAAACACTTCTCTGAACTGAAAGACATGGACCACCCACAGAGTGTCTAAGTTAATACAAGAGAAGAACCTACAAAAAGTCCTCCTGTGTCCCCTTCCTCTTGAACCTCCCTCCCACCTCCCTCCCCACCCCACCCTACAGGTTGTTAGAGAGCCTTGGTTTGAGTACCCTGAGTCATACAGCAAATTCCCATTGGCTACTCATGTTGATGTTTGGCAGAAACCAACACAATTCTGTAAAGCAATCTTACTTCAATTAAAAAATAAATTTAGAAGGTGGAAAAAAAAGGTCACTGTGAAATTTTAGATTAATTATACAGGGAAGATTCAAAAGACTTCTAAAGAAGAAAAAAACAGGTGACATGCAAGTGATAAGGAGCGAGAACAGCTTTGGACTTCTCAAGGGCAATACACAACACTAAGAACAAGATAAAATAGGGTAACGTCTTCAAAATTCTGGAAGAACATTTTCCAACTTAGAATTCTATACCCAGCCCACATTTCAACCAAGTGTGAAAACAGAGTGAGCATCAACTACGTATGAAAACGGAGTGAGCATTTTGGACGTGCAGGGTCTAAAGGACACCACTTCCCATGTGGTCTTCCTCAAGAAGCCACTGAAGGGTTAGTTCTGCCAAGAGGAGACCGTGATCCAAGAAAGAAGACACAACACAGAGGAAACAAAACCCGACAACGGAAAAAGGGAAAAAACCCCAGAAAGAGCGAAAGGCAGCTTTATGACCGCCTGATGTCAGTCAGCCTGGGGCAGTGCAGACAGTGTGACCCAAGAGACAGACATGTTGAAGATTACCATGGATTTCTTTTTAATGGAAGGACTGAATGCTTGGTTGAGCTTAGCCCAGATTTTCATATGAGCTCTGCTTGTCTTAACAGTGGGCTGAAAATGGTTCTGCTTCCTCTCTATGCTCTGCTGGGTGGAACCAATCGAGAATAATCATTTTACCTCAGAGAATTACTCAGTTTTAAACTACTTCTGCAAACTGGAAGTAGAAAATAGTGAGCTTTCTAGCAAAAAATAAAGAAAACCCCACTCTCATGCCACATTGCTGCAAACTATTCATCACCAGCCTGCTCCACTCCTCTGCCAGATGCTGCAACTCTAGGGAGCTGTGTTCCAGACCTTGCTCATGACTTTGCCCTCTGACTTTCTCAGAAGAGGCTCTTAGAAACTCCTAGAGAAGCTGAAGCCAGATTATAACCCAGGAAGTTAAAAACAGAGGAAGGAAAAATTTCTCTTTCTAAACAGTGTTATTTTAACTAAAATGATTTTCACATTGTCAATGATTTTTTTCCTCATTACTATAGAAAAATGGAAAATGTAAACTCCTCAAAGGTAGAATCAGATCTATATAGTTTCCATATGATACCAAATTCCTAGCACAGTGATGAACTCAAAAATTTCATGATTGGTTTTACAAAATGAAAGATGCTAAGATTTTACTTTAACAATTATAAAAATAATAACTACCATTTAAACTGTGTGGCTGCTGCTGTCTGACACACATTTTTGACTCTTGCCAGTAAAATCAGGTGATGAGTGGAGCTCTTTCTGGTACCTAGAAGACTGACATATACACTTATTAATTTTAAGTGCCCAACTTAAGAGTATCAAGGAGATATTTACAAGACTTAAATTAAGCTTCCATTAACATATTTTTTCAAAAGCTTAAGAGCAATCTAAATCCCAGCTTGCCTAAGGCAAGAAACATTTTGGCAATAAAGATGAATCCAGAGAGATAAAAGGAAGCAAACACTAAATAACAGTTGAGTCCTGAGAACAAAAGTCATAAAGGATGAAATAGCTCTGAACTGAAACTGTTAGAAATGAGTCTGTATGAACAAAAATCATAACAATTTCATAAGAAAGCTAAGAATTCCACTTAAGTATGTTAACATAATGAATCACTTTGGTCTTCTCGTGTGTTTTAATCATTTAAAAAGATGAACAGAAGTAAACAATTACAGGTTTTTAAATCAACCATGTAAAATAAGAACTCAGGAACAGAAAATAAAATTTATGCATGATATAAATCTTAGGAATAAATATTAAATATTTTGACATGTTGCAATAAGTCATCTTAACAATACCTTAATTAAGGTAAAACAGTTTAGCATTTTATATTTTACCTTTTCATTGAAACTGAGGTTTAAGAATGGTGGAAGCTTTTTTGGCATCCCGGCAGTTGCAAAGTCACAGAAATGGAATTTCCCATCACCAAACGTTTTAAGAACATACCAACTTGAGAAGTTCTGAGAGTCAAGAAAGCGATAGGGAAGATGGCAGGTGGGAAAGTAGGACCCATAAAGTTTCTTCTACTCAACATCTATCAAAATTAGGGAGTAATCCGTGGTCCAAGGTCATCTTATTTGGCCTCTCTGAAGCATCATAAACTGCTTGCTTCTTTTGGAAAAATGCTTTTTCTCTTGGTTTCTTAAATACCAATTACCCCTACCTGTCCTACTTGATTTTCCTCCAGCTCTGTGAACACTTCAGCTGCTGTTTCCCTACTGAAGTCTTACTGCAATTTACTCCATCAGTTCCCTAGTGTTAGAAATTTAGGTTGGTTCTAAAATTTTTAACTATTTAAAACAAAATGAAAAAAGAGAACAACAATACATAAAACATGATACCATGAGAAGTATCCTTAGGGCTACATACTGCCCATATCAATAATTTATTATATAGGATAAATCCCAGAAATGTAATTATCATGTAAAATTATGCATAGCTTTAGGATGTCCTCTAGGAAGACTTATATTTCTAACAATAGACATACCACTTAAAGGCTGTCAACCTGATAGGTGAAAATTAAAATAGTTTTTCTTCCTTTTCTTTAACTGTAATTGTATTTATTTATTGGTGGTGCGGGGTCTTCATGGCTGTGCAGACTTTCCTCTAATGGCAGAGCGAGGGCCGCTCTCCAGTGGCAGTATGCGAACCTCTTCCTGGGGCGGCCTCTCCTGTTGCGGAGCACAGGCTCCAGGGCACACTGCCTTCAGCAGCTGCAGCACGTGGCCTCAGCAGTGGTGGCTCCCGGGCTATGGAGCACAGGCTTGGCAGGTGTGGTGCTCAGGCTATGGAGCACAGGCTCAGCAGTGGTGGCTCCTGGGCTATGAAGCACAGGCTCGGCAGGTGTGGTGCCCAGGTTCAGTCGCTCTGTGGCGTATGGGAAACCCTCCAGACCAGGGCCTGAACCCATGTCTGCTGCAATGGCAGGCAGATTCTTTACCACTGAGCCACCAGGGAAGCCCAACAGGTGAAAAATAGTGTCTTAATTTTCTTTTCTTGGGGTACTTGTGATAGTAAATGGTTTCCAAATTTATTGGTCATTTATATTTCTTCTGTGGATTACACTGTTCATATCACTTGCTGAATTTTCTATTTTGGGGTGTTTCTTGTTACTTATTTTTAAGGGTACTTAATGTACTACTGTTTATTATTATCTTCTTTGTGTGAATTCTAGATGGCCTCATGACCTTTGCCCCTGGTGTAGCCTCTGTGTTTCCTTGTTACACAGTAAAAAAGATTTTGTACATGCAATTAGGGTTACTATTGAGTTGACCTTAAGACAGGAAAACTATTTACATGAGCCTAATCTTATTAGTCAAGCTCTATAAAGGTAAAGCTTCTTCCTGGCTGGTGACAAAAGAGAAAGCCAGAGATATTCTAGCACAAGAAAAACTTGACCAACTCTTGCTGACTTTAAAGATGGAAGGGTCATGTGCAAGAGCTGAAGAATAGTATCTATGGGCCAAGAACAACCTTTGGCTGACAACCAGCAAGGAAACAGGGACCTTGTCTCACAATCACAAGAAACCAAACTCTGCCAACAACAATGATACTGAAAGCCGATTCTTTCCCAGAGCCTCCAGATAAAAGGCCAGTCAAGTCAATATTTTGATTTTGACCTTGTTTGACCCTAAGCAGCAAACCCAGCTGAGCACTCCAAATCTCTAAATAACGAAGAGGTGTGTTTTAAGCCACAAAGTTTGTGATAATTTGTAATACAGCAAAGGAAACTAATCATAATATGCTAAATTTTTTTTTTCATTCTTCTACTATAGTCGTATGATTTTGGGGGTCTCACATACATCTTTTCAAAGTTATAAGATTATGTAATTAATCATATTTCTGTTGCCAATTTTAAGGTTTTTACATTTTTAATATTAAAAATAATTTTTTGTTTCCAACAAAAGGAAGTTATATGTAGAGATGGGAGTTCAGACTCTTAAAATTAAATGAAACAGTTGTTAGGAAACAGCAAAGATTCAACTTCACTTAAATAATCAACAAAGGAAAAAAAACAAGTAACAACAGTAGAACTCTAGGAACATAATAATTCCAAACTGAAAAGTCAGTTTTAGATTTATTAAAGTACTTACTTTATCATTAAGCCTAGAGAAGTCAGTGTATCTTCTAAAAACTACCCAGCTTTCTTCTGGGGTCTTCTTTACTAATATTTTATATACCTATGGAGAGAGTGAGAGACAGAGAGTTAATTTGAAGCAAAATGCTTTTCTGATAATAGTGATAAACTGATAATTAGTGATAAACACTAATAATAAATAAACTCATCAGCCTCTAAAATATATTTTATGCTGCTGCTGGGGCTACTGCTAAGTTGCTTCGGTCATGTCCAACTCTGTGCGACTTCATAAACAGCAGCCCACCAAGCTCCCCTGTCCCCTGTCCCTGTCTTGCCTGGGATTCTCCAGGTAAGAGTACTTGAGTGGGTTGCCACTGCCTTCTCCGATATTTTATGCTAATATATTCTAAAATTAATATGAAAAAATAGCCACTGTTGTCTTACACAGCCAATTTAATTTTTAAACCCAATAACTGCCAAGCAAAGTTTTCTAATAAATTAGATGTTTTAATCTTCAAGGATGAAATACAAGGTAGAAAATATCCGTATTAGATGAAAGTTTACATTTCTATAATTAAGTACAATTTTCTAGGCTACTGAATAGAAAAATTTGGTTGAAGCATGTCGATATTTTAAAAGGTACTTAAGAAGATTCTATATTTCCTAAGGATAATTTTAGAATTTATTGCGAAGAAATACTGTTTACAACAGAATCTCAGAGAAACATCTGGTAGTTTCTGGTACAGTGTTTTGCGCTAAGCTAAATACATGACACACAGAATATACTCGGTCACTATCTACTGAATGAGTGAAACTCTCTTAAAAAGAGCAACTTTTTTCCTTCAAGTTAAGGTGTGGAATAACTTTCAACTGTAGTTCTAGAGCTGCACTCTAGCTGCAAACAGCTATAGAATACTTGAAATGTGACTTTGACACATGCTGTGAGTGTAATATAGACCAGATTTCAAAGACTTAGTATGAAAAAAGATGTAAAAATACTTCATTAAAAAGATTATATATTGGTTACATGTTGAAATGATCATATTTTAAATATATTAAACAAAATACATTACTAAATAATCAGTTTCTTAAAGTAACACTAAAAATTAGGAATTTTTTAAATTATAAGTATGACTCATAACTCTAGTGGATGATCAAGAGACAATTTATTAGTTAGGGATTGTTGATCATCCTTACCATTTGATTCTTCTCCCTTACAGACTTCTTTTTCAGCTTTGAAGGGAGAGAATCAGCAAAGGTTAGATTGGATTCTTTAGTTTTCAAGTAAAAAGTAAATAATTTATCTTTGCAACATATAAAGGTGAGGATGAAGATTATTTGGATACCCTGTAAAGTCTCCAGAAAGTCCTGATGTAAAATAGTCATGCAGGGGATAAAAAGTAAATATTCTTTTTAGAAAATGAGCCCTTTTCTAACTGCTACCCTTCACAGTGGTCTCTAAACACTCCTTTTTTCTCTGGGAAAAATACAGGATAAATTTTTGGTTTATTATTTCTAGAAAGCTCTCCTATCTACTTAAGTAGTACTTTCAATGAAAACTATGTACAGTACTGATTATTGCTTCCTCTAAATTCTAATAGCAGTTACTATCTCTACTCTTTATTTGAAACTTAGTGTATACTACACTTTGTACTCTTGTTTTATGTATGCAGTCTATGCTTTAAGTAAGCAAATGTAGACACATACACTGATCATAAAATACATACAGAAAAGCACAAAAACTTCAGTACACCACTTAATGGATTTTCGCAGAGTAAACACACCATGTACCGAGTAGCAAGAGGAAGAAACAAAACATTACCAAAGAAGTCCACCCCATGACTCTTTCCGGAACCTGCTCACCACCCCTCCCATTTACTTTTTGTTTTTAATCACTTTTCAAAGACATGACACTCTCTCTATGTTTAAGACCTCACCAGTTTTCCCTAAACTTTCTTCAGTTAAGAGATCAACTCAAAGAAATATACCAAGGTGAAATTATTTGACAAACCTGACTCTCAAGCTTGTAACTCTAGCTTAGACCTCTCCCCTAAACTGAACACTGAATATATATGTGTGTGTGTATATATATATAGAGAGATAAAATACATATGCATGTGTACACCCTCATATATACATACACATAACTGACATCTCCACTTGATGTCTAGCAAATGTTTCAAACCTAGCACGTGCAAAAACAAATTCTGGTCTTTTCCTCAAAATCTGCCATTTCATTCAATGGCAACTCTACTTTTTACATTGTTTAGGTGAGAAGTGTTGGGATCATCTTTGCTTTCTCCATCTCCCCCATCCAAAGGCTCTCTCTTCAAGACATCTTCAGAATTTGGGAATTTCTCAGGCCCCCTTCCCCTACCTGGTGCACACCACCACATCTCCCATGGATTACTGCAAGAACCTAACCGTCTCCTGCCTTCCTTTTTCTCCCACAAAATCTAGTCTCAATTCAGCAGCCAGAATGAGCCTTTAAAAAGCTTAAGTCAGATCATCTAATTTTCCCTTTTAAAATCTTTTTGAGATTCCCAGCTCACAATGGGGGAAACTCTAACGGCTTTATAAAGGCTTCTGTGCTCTATCTGAACTGAGGGTCACACTCCCTTGCTTTTACCTCAGTTCCTACATTTCTCCCCATTGATTATTCTGCTGTCAGCCACTAGGGTCTCGGCAGTTACACCACCTGTCTGGGAAGCCCCCTCCCTCACCACTCAATGTCCTGGGTATGGTCATGGCTCATTTTCTCTTCAGTTCAGTGGCTCAGTCATGTCCGACTCTTTGTGACCCCATGGACTGCAGCATACCAGGCCTCTCTGTCTGTCCCTGTCACTTTCTCTCAGTGCTACATCTTTCCTGTGAGGCCATGACTAGCATTGCCACTTAAATTGCAACTCTGGTTTCAAGAAACTATTTCTTTCCTCCTTTTGATTCTTCTCTATAGCACTTATCACCATGTGACAAACTAACATTAAGAATAAAATTGCTTATCTATATTTCATACGTTCAGTTGAGCTCTTGTACCACTATTACCTGGAAGAGGGCTTGGCACATAAGAGGTACTCCAAAAACACTAAATTATAAATAAGTGAATATGATTGATTCTATATGTGCCGTTTATTTCTTCCTCTGTATTGTCTTGAAAGACTTTATATATAAACTTTTCACACACATTACTTCAGTGAATGCTTATTCTTGCATAGAGAAGGTAGGTCACCGTACAGAAATGAGCCACCAATTTATTATAATTTCCAAAAATCACTCACAAAAAAGTCAGATCCATGCAGATTTGCCACCCATATCATGTCTTACAATATTTTAACTCTAAAAACTGCCTCTTTATAATTTCAATATTCTTTTTCCTAGAAGATCCTTCCATACTGTTATTAACTATATAACACGAAATGTTGAAGTAAATATGAAATCATTACTTCCAGAAAATCCCAAAGAAAGAACAGTTTCAAAGAACAAGCTTATAAGTGGATTTAACAAGGTCATTGGATATATAAATATGTAATATATAACGAGGACAAAATAGATTAAACTAGCAATGAACAAACAGAAAACATGAAAAGATGTAGAGAATATCAAACAATATCCATACTTAGTAATAAATCTTAGCAAAAGAGGTTAAGACTTCTGCCATGAAAACTATTACTTAAAATATTATTAAATATTATTTAATAACTTATTAAAACATTATTTAAAATTAATTAAAATATTATTTAAATAAGTTAAAGACTTAAGGACATGGTTTAGGTTTGTAGATTCAAAGACTCGGTACTATAAATATGTCAGTTCTCCCTAGATAGATTTAATACAATCTCAATGCAAAGGGCCAAGACAACCCTGAAGAGGAACACCAAAGCTATAGTACTTAGCTACCAGATGTCAATACTACCATCAGGCCTTAGTAATTAAAGGCAGGGTGAAACCAGTAAAGAAGGCAGAAACGGAGCACAGAGTCAGCCCCACACATTCATGGTCACCTGAGTGTGACACATGCGACAGAGCAAATGCAAAGGAGATAGAGCTGCTTTTTCAATAAAATCCTGATTTCAGGGAGAAAAAAATGTGTCTTGACTCTTACTTCATACCATGGACAAAAATCAATTCCAGACCGTTTATAGCTCTACCTATGAAAAGTCCAACAATAAAGCTCTTAGAAGAAAACATAGGACAACATACTTGTAATCTGGGAGGAGGCAGATTTTAAAAAGGGCTAACTATATGCAGGTCAGGAAGCAACAGTTAGAACTGGATATGGAACAACAGACTGGTTCCAAATAGGAAAAGGAATACATCAAGGCTGTATATTGTCACCTTGCTGATTTAACTTATATGCAGAGTACATCATGAGAAACACTGTGCTGGAAGCCCCACAAGCTGGAATCAAGATTGCCGGGAGAAATCTCAACAACCTCAGATATGCAGATGACACCACCCTTATGGCAGAAAGTGAAGAGGAACTAAAAAGCTTCTTGATGAAAGTGAAAGAGGAGAGTGAAAAACTTGGCCTAAAGCTCAACATTCAGAAAACGAAGATTATGGCATCTGATCCCATCACTTCATGGGAAATAGATGGGGAAACAGTGGAAACAGTGTCAGACTTTATTCTTCTGGGCTCCAGAATCACTGCAGATGGTGACTGCAGCCATGAAATTAAAAGACACTTGCTCCTTGGAAGAAAAGTTATGACCAACCTAGATAGAATATTGAAAAGCAGAGAGATTACTTTGCCAACTACTGTCTGTCTAATCGAGGCTATGGTTTTTCCTGTGGTCATGTATGGATGTGAGAGTTGGACCGTGAAGAAAGCTGAGTACCGAAGAATTGATGCTGCAAGGAGATCCAACCAGTCCATTCTGAAGGAGATCAACCCTGGGATTTCTTTGGAAGGAATGATGCTGAAGCTGAAACTCCAATACTTTGGCCACCTCATGCGAAGAGTTGACTCATTGGAAAAGACTCTGATGCTGGGAGGGATTAGGGGCAGGAGGAGAAGGGGACGACAGAGGATGAGATGGCTGGATGGCATCACTAACTCAAAGGACGTGGGTCTGAGTGAACTCCAGGAGTTGGTGATGGAGGGAAGCTTGGCGTGCTGCAGCCCATGGGGTTGTAGAGTTGGACATGACTGTGTGACTGAACTGAACTGGGAAGGTGTGGAATAACTAGAATTCTCATACACTGCTTAAAGAAATATAACTTAGTATGGCCGCTCTGGTACATTGTTCATCAGTATCTTCTAAAGCTGGGCAGATGATCTAGAAACTTTATTCTTAGAACTTTATATCAAACAGAAGTAAGTATATGTGTTTACTGAGGGACAAGTACTAACAGGTTTGCAGCAGTATCTATAAAAGTCCCAAACTGGAAATGATTAAAAGGCCATTCAGCAGTAGAATGGATAAGCTGTAGTATATTCACATAAAGGAGTAACATCAGTAATGAAAGTGAACTGCCTACAATTACATGCAAGATCAAGGATGAATCTTTCAAACATATGCTGAAGAGACCATACCCAAGAGTAAACACTCCATAATTCCACTAACATGAAGTACAGAAACAGGCAAAATTAACCTAGGCCATCAGTAGAGTGGGTATTGACTGACAGAGCATGAGGGGAGGCTTTAAGGATGTTGTAATGGTCTATTCTTGATTTGTGTGCTGGTTTCACCGCTCTGTCTGGTTTGCAAAAATTCATTCAAGTAAAGCAAAAGTACACCAACAGCATGACAACTTAAGGGGTATAAACCAATTGACTCTTACGTTCAATAAATTACAAGTATAGGCTAACATCATTCAACACAAGTTTCGAGCACAGGTTAATAAATCTTTCATCTAATGACGGATAGCAGAAGTCAATACTCACAGTAAATTTAGCTCTTTCTTCCATCACCTCATAACCCAGGATAATAGGTGTAGAAGGTCTATCTTCCAAAGTTACTGTTTCAGGACTTTGTTCTTCATTTTCTCTTGGTCTAGCAGAATATTCAATGGAAGAATCTGCACCTGTAAATTTAGTCCTAATGAGGGGACTGCTACAGACAGATGAAGTGCTTTCCATTTGGTCAGATACACTGGTCTGTTTAAAATTACCCATATTTGAGTCTTCTAACTGGCCTTTGGAAGAATTTGAGCTTGTTGAGATACTCCCAAAAGAAGAACTTCTTTGGTTTCTGGTGGTTGCAAAACTGGAAGCAGAGTTCCCTAGGGGCATAGGAACTGGAACGTAAGGAGTTGCCATCTTCTTTTGGCTTTTGTAACAAACTTGCACACTTCTGAGTCCGAACAATTAGAGAACAAGTAGTAAGCAATGCATTATTTTCTTCTTAAGGAATTCACTCTCTAAAAATGAGAGGAACACATGAAAGATTAGTCTTTGATCAGGAGCATTATCCAAAAGAAAACAAAATACTCATATCCATTTCTTTTAATATTGTGACACTATTATTTTGTTTAGAAAGAAAACACACCCCAAACTTCTTTCTTTAATCCAAAAATATCACCTCTAAGAACTCCTGTTTGCAAGATGAGGAGAGCAGAAGTATTCTACACCCTTTATCTCGATCCTAATATTATATGTTATCCTTTTTCCCTCACTTTCTTTCTTTGTGATGGATTGCTTTAAGGGTCACTGTAACCTGACATCATGGACATAGAGGAGTTGAAAAGCGGAAAAGTGATAAAGATGGTCCTGAAACTTTATTTTCTTTATTACAATCCTGACACTACTAAATATTGTACAGGCAGCGGAGGGATAAGGGAAGGAAAGAAAGGGAGAGAAATTATTTATATTTCCTTCCGATTTAACTAGGGAAACTAAAAAATTACCCAGAGCAATGACAGTCAACCAGAAGCTTTGACAGCTTGTAAGGTAAATAATAGACAGTTCTTAAAGTAACAGTTTATTAAAACCAGGATCAAACGGATTTGGGGGTGGGGGGGAACTTGGTCAAATTAATCAAATAAACCGCAATGAACGTTAAACGTATCGAAGAAGATTAAATGATTAAAAGTTTAAACGTTCTTCTTGTTTCCAGACCATCCCTAATTCTGCTACACCATAAACTGCAAGTACTGAACAAATGTTCAAAACCCATACTCCATAAGCTCTGGTGTCAAAAGGAGTTTATCTTGTCTCATAATTTCACAATGATACAGGAAAAAAGGTTTCCCACTAGGCTGTTAATAAACTACGAAATGGCAGGAAAGTACAGATCGGGGAAATGGCACACAAGAACCGGTCTACCTATTCAACTACGTCCACGCAACTCTACTGGTGAGAAAGGTAAAGAGACAAGCCGCCCAGGGTCCGAGAGACGCGGAGACAACATTTCTAACCCAGCACGTGGCTCTGGGCACCCTTCCCCATCATCGGGAACTCCGGAAGCCCGAGCTGCTGATTCACCGCTCCTCGGTTCCACCCGACGGCTTCCCCCCAAAGAAGTAAATAAAAGCCTCAACTCAGCCTCCTGACGGCCGGCGGGGTCGCCCCGCCCTTGGCCACTCGACCACCTGAGGCCTCAGGGCCGGGGGAGCACCGGACCCGAACAGCCTCTGAGCTCGCGAGGCCCTCAGCGCTGCCCGGCGGGAAGACAGCAAGCGGGGCTCGCGCCGCGGCCTCGACCTGCTCTGAGAAGAACCTCTCGGTCCTCTGGAGGACCACGGGCAGGTGAGGTGGCCCGAGCCCGAGCAGCTCGGCGAGTGAGACAGGTCGCGGCGTGCGGGCAGCGCAGAGCCGGGACTACCCAGGACGGTCCGCGCAGGCCAGGGCTCCTCGGCTCGGGGGGCGGCGAGCCCCCGCTCCCGGGGGCCCCAAGACGCCCCCGCCTCCGCCCCGGCGCGCGGCAGAGCCGGTGGCCGCCCGGGCTCTGTCGCACTCCCGGCCCTCCGTGGGAGTTCCCCCCGCCCGCCACCGGGGCCCAAGTGTCAGCCGCCGCGCGCTCCCCACCTACCTCAGCGCGCCCCCCACCTCAGCGCACCGCCCACCTACCTCAGCGCGCCCCTCACCCACCTCAGCGCGCTCCTCACCTCAGCGCGCTCCGTACCTACCTCAGCGCGCCCCCACCTCAGCGCACCGCCCACCTACCTCAGCGCACCCCTCACCCACCTCAGCGCGCTCCTCACCTCAGCGCGCTCCGTACCTACCTCAGCGCGCCCCCCACCTCAGCGCACCCCCCACCTACCTCAGCGCGCTCCCCTCACCCACCTCAGCGCGCTCCTCACCTCAGCGCGCTCCGTACCTACCTCAGCGCGCCCCTCACCTACCTCAGCGCGCCCCTCACCTACCTCAGCGCGCTCCCCTCCCCAGCCCGCTCCCTACCTCCGCCCACTCGGGCGCGCTGCCCCGGGAGGGTTAACTCCGACCCTCACCGCAGCTTTCCGTCTCCACCCACCGCACCCGGAGAACTCACGTGACCCCTTCCCGAAAACAGCGGCTCCCGCCCGCCTCCGCGCGGGCCGCGGGCCCAGAGTCCCTGCCAGGAGGAGGGAGGGGCTGGGCGCCGCTCCCGGAAGTGACGTCACGTCGAGGGCGCCCGCCTCAGGAGCGTGAGTCGTGGTCTCAGGGGTCCTCGGCGCCTGAGTCGAACCTAGTTTGTGGTAAGAATTTTACCTTCTTTCCCATAGCTTTATTTTTTTCAGTTAACTTTTGAGACGTGGAGGCTACGGTCCCTAGTTTGAACGACAGGTGATGAGAAGACTACAATTCCCGGGAGCAACTGCGGCCAATGTGGGCCGGGGCTCGCTTTGCGTCTTGGGACTCGTAGTCATCCCCTGCGGGGCTGGTTCTACCCGGTTAGAGACTGGTTTCCAGAAGGAGCCGCGTCTCGGAGGACAGCTGATTCTAAAAGGGGGACGCAGGCTTCCAATGAGGAGGAGTAATTCCTCCAATGAGAAGGAGTAATTTCAGAGAACTGAAGTTGTTCAGTGTGGCGGTTTTTTTTTTTTCTTTAAATCTCGAGAGAAATTTTGATTCAAATAAATGTTAGGCCTGTTAGGGGCTTCCAGTGGGGAGACCTTGTTTTTTTTTTTTTAATCTCGAGAGAAATTTTGATTCAAATAAATATTAGGCCTGTTAGGGGCTTCCAGTGGGGAGACCTTGGTTCCATCCCTGGGTCCCTTGGAGGAGGCCATGACAACCCGCTCCAGTATTCTTGCCTGGAGAATCCCATGGACAGAGGAGCTTGGTGGGCTACAGTCCGTGGGGTCGCAAAGACTCGGCAGGACTGAAACAACTTAGCACACAGGCTTGTTAGACGTGCATGTCTAAAGACCTGAAGATGATCAGAAAAATGGTTCTTTGATAGGCAAATACTAAAATTCAGACCCGTCTGCAGGCCTGTTTATTATTAGAATTGAGCAATTTGATACAAAAATCATTCCATGAGTTCTAAGGCGTTGGAATAGTCCCAAGACTGGGAAAACATGATACTTGTAATTTCAAAGTGAACATAGGAAGATAATCTGGCTTGTGGCATATTGATGGTGTTTGATTGATAATATTGCTCTTTCAGTGTGAATGAGACATAAAAAGAGAATTCTAGTGACTTCTCTGGCAGTGGAGTAGTTAAGACTCTGTGCTTCCAGTGCAGAAGACAAAGTTTGCATCCCTGGTGGAGAAACTAAGATCCCACATGCTTCCTCCTACAGTGGAATAAATAAATAAAATTGAAAAATAAAAAAGAATTCTGTAGAGATGGTAGACTAAAACATGAGGTAGTTTTCAGGATAGACTAGGCAGCCTTGGCTGAGAGGTGGCAGATATATCCTTGAATTCTGTAAATTAATAAAGGTGTAGAAAAGAAAAAGGAGCTTTGGAACATTTCCCTCACTTGTCAGGACTGCAGCAAAAGATAAGTTTGAAAATGGAAAATCTTATAATCTAATATCCAGGAAGCAAAGGAATATTAAACTTTCAAGAAGCAAAGTATACACATACCTCAGTTAGGGATAGAAAAAAGATTTAGAAAAGATCATTGGAATTGTCCAAGAAGAACTTCCTTCACAAATTATTTAAAGGAGCATACAGGACCTGCATACTATATGTATTCTTTGTCTTCCAGAATATCTGGCATAGATGAATGTCTAGATTTTACTTTTAGAAAATGAAACGAACACTTCTTAAAAATATTTTAATGAGATTCCAATTAACAGTGTAAATTATACTAGTTTCAAGTATGCAACATAATGACTTAATATTTGTACTCATTGTGAAGTGATCCCTATAGTAAGTCTAGAGAATTCCAGAAAAATATCTACTTTTGCTTCATTGACTATGTTAAACTCTTTGACTGTGTGGATCACAACAAACTGTGGAAAATTCTTAAAGAGATGGGAGTACCAGACCACCTTGCTTGTCTTCTGAGAAACCTGTATGTGGGTCAAGGAGCAACAGTTAGGACTGGACATGGAATAACTGACTGGTTCCAGATTGGGAAAGGAGTATGTCAGGGTTGTGTATTGTCACCCTACTGATTTAACTTCTTTGCAGAGTACATCATGTGAAATTCTGGGCTGGATGAATCACAAGCTGGAATCAGTGTTGCCAGAAGAAATATCAACAGCCTCAGATATGCAGATAATAATACTCTAATGGCAGAAAGTGAAGAGGAGCTAAAGAGCTTCTTGATGAAAGTGAAAGAGGGGAGTGAAAAAGCTAGGTTAAAACTCAACGTGAAAAAAACTTAGATCATGGCATTCAATCCCATCAATTCATGGCAAATAGAAGGAGAAAAAGTGGAAGCAGTGACAGGTTTTTTTCTTAGGTTCCAAAACCACTGTGGACAGTGACTGCAGCCATGAAATTAAAAGATGCTTCGAACTTGAATGGAAAGCTATGGCAAACCTAGATAGCGTATTAAAAAGCAGAGACATCACTTTGCTGATAAAGGTCCATATCGTCAAAGCTATGATTTTTCCAGTAGTCATGTAGATGTTAGAGTTAGACCATAAAGAAGGCTGAGCACTGAAGAACTGATGTTTTTGAATTGTGCTGGGGAAGACTCTTGAGAGTCCCTTGGACTGCAGGAGATCAAACCAGTCAACTCTAAAGGAAATCAACCCTGAATATTCATTGGAAGGACTGATGCTGAAGCTTTTCTCTGGCCACCTGATGTGAAGAGCTGACGCATTGGAAAAGACCCTGATGCTGGGAAAGACTAAAGGCAAATGGAAAAGGGGTGACAGAGGAGTCCATGGTTAGACAGCATCACTGATTCAATGGATTTGAGTGAACTCTGGGAGATACTGGAGACAGAGGAGCCTGATGTACTACAGTCCATGGGGTCGCAAAGAGTTGGACCCGACTTAGTGACTGAAAAACAACAATAACAATATTCTTGGCTCCTTAGTTGTAAATGAATTGGCCGTATGCATATGGGTTTACTTCTGAGCTCCAGGACATCCTTAACAATCAAGAAAGAATATCTGTGATTGTCAAAATAAAAGTTATATTAACACAGATAGCATCTAATGGCTAGTCTCTGTGTATGGAATATTTTATTTGGGCTATGATGCCTTTATACAGTGCACACAATCAAATTGAATTGCATTCATTTTAATTTTTAAAGTAACAGAAGATCATTTTTCTCTTCTTTCATAATTTTAATTTTGTATAAAACATATACACATAGCAGGACATATGGAACCCGCTCAAGGTATGATTTTATACAATGATATGTAGATATTGGCACATAGAGGTAGAGGGTTTAAGGGGGAGGAAGAATGAAGGTAAGAAAAAACACAGCAGAATAAATTATGTGCAATAGGCAGACATCTCTTGAGGTAGCCTCTTAGATCTCAACATTTCCCCCTTCTGTAAAGTTTGTCCCTCTTCTACAAGGATGAGTCCTTGTGGTCATGTTCATAATATGTTACTCTTTTAACAAGTTTTTGTCATAGTTGATTGTGTCTGAACAGGACTTTTGACCCAGTTATGTCCAAATGATACTCTCTTCTACTGTCTTGTAGGAAGGTGAGTATACAGACTGGAAGTCACAGGAGTTAAAGTCAGATAAAGGAAATTTTGTGTGAAGGTCCATAAAGTCCCATGGCTGAGGTCACTGGAGTTGGTCTGGTTCTTCCCCATTATCCACTTTTTTTGGAGTTCATGAGTACCTTAATGTTCTTCCAGTAGATTTGCTTTTTACTTAAATCTAGCCAGAGCTGGTTATTTTGCTTATAACTGAGAGTACAACTAATATGGCCCATTGAAATGAGACAAACTGAATGCGCAAAGTGACAGTTGATAAAATACAAACAATCCCTTATCAATGATTTGAAATAACTGAAATAACATAAAATGACTCTTTTCCAATTATTGTTGTTGTTGTTTAGTCGCCCAGTTGTGTCCGACTCCTTGCGACTTCTTAGACTGCAGCACACCAGGCCTCCCTGTCCCTCACCATCTCCTGGAGTTTGCCCAAGTTCATGTTCATTGTAGTGATGCCGTCCAGCTATCGCATCCTCTGACACCCTCTTCTTCTGCCCTCAATCTTTCCCAGAATCAGGGACTTTTCCAGTGAGTCGTCTGTGTGCATCAGATGACCAAAATCCTGGAGCTTTAGCTTCAGCATCAGTCCTTCAGTGAATATTCAGGGTTGAGCTCCCTTAAGATTGACTGGCTTGATCTCCTTGCTGCTCAAGGGACTTTCAGGAGTCTTCTCCAGCATCACAGTTTGAAGGCATCAATTCTTTGGTTTTCTGCCTTCCTTATGGTCCAGCTCTCAACCATACATGACCACTGGGGCGACCACATCCTAGGCTATATGGGCCTTTGTTGGCAGAGTGATGTCTCTGCTTTTCTACACACAGTCTAGGTTTGTCATCACTTTCCTGCCAAGAAGCAATTGTCTTGTGGTTTCATGGCTGCAGTTATTACTTTGGTATAATTTCACGGATTCCTTGTTTTCCATAGGCAATGTTTCTATAATTTTAATAGTCAGGATCTGAACTCCACCTGCCCTCTGTTTTCTCCCTGTCATGAAATTTTAAAAGTTCAGAAAAAGAACTATAGGTAGTCTGTTCTTAGAGTGACAGGAGGTGACCAAAGTAGCAATGGAGCAACATGATAGCCAACTTTATTACAGTGAGTGTGTGACCTGTGGATGCCCTAAATCCAGGGTGGGAATTACATGGCATTTATAATGGCACAGAGAAGAGCCTTTCATACTACTAGCATGGATTTGTAATTTTCTACTCCTATTACATAAGAAAGACTTTGAAAGCATGTGTGGAAATTCTACTGGAAATATAACAAAGAGACCAAATTTCTTCGCAAAATCAGTTTTCGAACTGAAAGAGACCATAATGATCTTGAAGATAAGTCTCCATTTTAGAGTCTAAAATGACTCTAAAATGACCCTTTCATTTCCTCAAAAACAGAAAGGAAAACAGAAGCTAAAGGATCTGTTTGTAATCAGTTCCATTGCCCATGAACTCTTGGTTCTCAAACTGGTAAGCTTCTTACTCGGGATAGTAAGATGCCCTTTTCTGAGCACGTTTGCACTTGGGTCCTAAATGTCTGTCATCCTTCCAATAGTGTCTTGCCCCTGCTACATTCTCAGTTAACATTTGATGCCTGGGAAGTCTTCATAGATTTTGTGCATGAGGAGGACCTACATTGGGCTTAAAGTGTTGCTAGGAATTGAATAAGTGAAGGATGCAGGCAGGGCAAAAAACGAAAATGAAAGTGAAGTCACTCAGTTGTGTCCGACTCTGTGACCCCATGGACTGTAACCTGCCAGGCTCCTCCATTCATGGGATTCTCCAGGCAAGAGTACTGGGGTGGGTTGCCGTTTGCTTCTCCAGGGGATCGTCTTGATCCAGGGATTGAACCTGGATCTCCTGCTTTATGGGCAGACTCTTTATGGTCTGAGCCACCAGGCAGAGCACACTGGGCAAAGTAAAAAACTCGAGAAAGGGCATAACTGTGTGGAGTGTTGTGAAACTCTGAGTAGACCAGCCTGATTGAATTGAAGGGCCTTTGAATGTAGCTGGAAATAGAGATATGAGCTCCTACTCATCCCTCAAGTCCATCTCAAATATAGCTTCATTAGTAATACCTTCCTGCTTTCTTCAGATGGAATTAAGTGAGCACTTACACAAGCCTCTGTGAGCGCCTTGTATTTGGTACATGAGTGGAGGCAGTCATTGCATTATTTGTGAGGACTTCCTCAGTGGCTCAGACAGTAAAGAATCCTCCTGCAATTCAGGAGACTTGGGTTTGATCCCTGGGTTGAGAAGATCCCCTGGAGAAGGGAACAGCAACCCACTCCAGTATTCTTGCCTGGAGAATCCCATGGACAGAGAAGTCTGGTGGGCTTCAGTCCATGGGGCTGCAAAGAGTCGGAAATGCCTGAACAACTAACACTTTCACTTTCATTAAATGTACAGCATAAGGGCCAGGACTGTGTATTGGACATCCATGTGCTGACCTTATATGGTACCCGAATAAGGCAGGTACTTTGGGTATAGTCTCCATAATAAGTACTTTTTAAAATACCTGGCTCATCTTACTGGTGCACATTTCCTAGAATATTCTTCTAGATTTACACATTTTCCACTCCTGGTTTAGAGAATAAAATCTAAATTTTTGAGTAGGTCCATGAGTCCCTTCATGTAATGACTTTTATCTCTTTTATGGTCTGTTTCCTCTAGATGAATTAATTCGTTAATTAATTTACCAGCCATTTATTAAGTACCTATCATATGCAATGAATAGTAGTTAACTATGAGCAGAGATCTGCACTATTTATTTTATGTACATTAACTTATTTAACCCTCAAAATAATCCCATGAGTCAGATAGTGTTGTTATGATTGATTCTTTCTGGACTGAGTCTCTAAGAGGCCAAATAGCAGCTCTTTATATATGAAAAGTTATTCTCTGAGAAGTTATCTGGTTTGGAGGAGAAAGAAATGGCAACCCATTCCAGTATTCTTGCCTGGGAAGTCCCATGGACAGAGGAGCCTGGTGGGCTACAGTCCATGGGTTGCAAACAGTCAGACACGACTCAGTGACTAAGCCACAAGAACAGCCTTGTTTGGAAAGGTTAAAGGACTCAAGCCTGGTTCTGTCTGTCTCAGAAGCCCATGTTCAGATTTCTCCCACCATCCCTCTCTCTTTCATCTCTTATGGGATGAAGCATCGCCCCTCAGAAGGCCATCCTTGGCAAGACAGAGATTGAAAGTGAAGTCTTTAGACTTAGTTCCAGAAACGCATGGCGTCTCACTTCATTTAACGCTATGGGAGCGGGCCTGAGTGACTTCGTTTCTTTTATCCTTCTCTTTGACTCTTGCCCAGCTGTAGTATAATTCACACATCCTGGGTTTGGCTCCTAAAATGCTCTGTCTTGGTAGATGTTCTCTTGTGCCTCTCCTGTCCTCAGAGGCTCTCCTGCTGTTCTCATTTGATGTTTATGTTGATTCTGAGCCCTGGCTTCTCTCATCTTCCTTGTTGAAAGATTGGATGGACCAGAAGGATTGGGAAGGAATTAAGCAGGTAGAGTATGTGCCTGGATATGGAATTGGAAGTGGGGGTGCAGTTGGGAAGAGGAGTATCCTAGGCAGAAAAGGTGTAGAGGATTTTATACAGAAATTTTTTAATAATGAGAGACAAAGTTGTTTGAACTGAAATAAAGACAGACTTGCAGTTTCAGTGTTTGTGTGATACTGAATAGCCTTCACTCTGAGGAGCCCGCCCTCCTCTTCATTCGACAGGGCTTTGTTGCCCGCCCACCATATGCGCCAGTTATTGTTCTAAGCCTCTAGGAATTTATCAGGAACAACATACGCAAAACCACTCTTCTCATGGAGCCCGTGTTTGGTAAATGTTCACGTGGGGACAGCCAATAAACGTAACAAGAAATAAGTGTTAAGAGTTTATCTATGTTTATATTCTTTGAAGACAATAGGGTGAGTCACATGATCAGAGTTGGTGGGGCAGGGGAAGGTGCAGCAGTTACCCACTGGGGCATCGGAACAGACCTCTCTGAACATGTGTCTCGATTGCTGAGATTTGGACATCTAGAAGAAAACAATTTTGCAAACCTGAGGATGTAGGCAGAGCATTCTAGGAAGGCTGCCTCACATGCTCTGTAGGAGGAAAAAGGAAACCACTTAGCCAGAGCGCTCTTTCTTCCTTTTCCTAAGAGCTCTGGTCCCAGGAAGTAAGACGCCAGATGTTTCTGCAGTTGCATATGTGATCCATTTGTTTCTGACACGTTGACTTTTAACACTAATATCCCAGTCTTGCTAGTTTCAAGTTCCCACTTCATTTTAAGGAATTCTAGTGTTGTGTCAATTTTCCATTTTCTGCTCATCCTTAAACTCCCCAAGAGTCGTCTTCTTTGCGCCAGGGACTCTGTTTTGGTTATTACTCCCTTCACGGCTGGGTGAGCCGCTGGCCCTGCTTTGCCACCTGCGGGATCCTGCTCATATCGACAGCTCCACAGTTGCCTTCCCACGACCAGAGGTGAGACACTCAGTGCCCCTTGAGCCAAGCTCTCACACAAACGCCAGCTGGAGGACTTCCTGCGGGGCTCGCTGCCCCGCTGAACGGGAGGCCTGCCGGGCAGCAGTCTGCTGCCACTGAGACGGAGAACGTGCACTTTTGCCTGAATCCCCAAGTGTTGCAGACTTTGTCAGGCACCCCCTTTGCGCTTTGCTCACGTAGTCCTCTTTTCCCCAGGGAGTGCCATCCATATGGGTGGCTGAGCTGGTTGAAGCTCCTGTAACAGTTCTGCAGTGGACTTCATCGGATGCCAACTCTCTGAGTGTCTTTCTGCGTCTAGGGAATTCCCACCCTGTGAATCTTGGTGAGAGGTCAGAGCCCACTTCCCACTCGCAAATTCTAGATTGCCGTATCCTTGCTTTCTGAACCTCATTCCAGCTAGGGTACAGAACATGCCTCAGCATGACCAATCAGAGGACTCTTCCCACGCCTGCTGTGTTGTGTGAAGTACAGGGTCTAATGCTCAGAGGTAGTGGCTTGCTCACAAGACTCATATGGTTTGGTTTTGGGCTTTCTGAGTGGCACAGTGGCAAAGAATCCTCCTGCCAGTGCAGGAGACACAGGAGATGTGAGTTTGATCCCTGGGTCAGAAAGCTTGCCTGCAGTAGGAAATGGCAACCCACTCCAGTATTCTCACCTGGAGAATCCCATGGACGGAGGAGCCTGGTGAGCTACAGTCCACGGGGTCGGGTATGACTGAGTGCCCAAGCAGGATATGTTCCTGCAACCCACTCCGGTGTTCTTGCCTGGAGAATCCCAAGGACCGAGGAGCCTGGTGGGCTACGGTCCACAGGGTTGCAAAGAGTTGGATACAGCTGAGCAACTTAGCATCAGTTCAGTTCATTTCAGTTCAGTCGCTCAGTCGTGTCTGACTCTTTGCGACCCCATGAATCGCAGCATGCCAGGCCTCCCTGTCTATCACCATCTGCCGGAGTTCACTCAGACTCACGTCCATTGAGTCCGTGATGCCATCCAGCCATCTCATCCTTGGTCGTCCCCTTCTCCTCCTGCCCCCAATCCCTCCCAGCACCAGAGTCTTTTCCAATGAGTCAACTCTTCTCATGAGGTGGCCAAAGTACTGGAGTTGCAGCTTTAGCATCATTCCTTCCAAAGAAATCCCAGGGTTGATCTCCTTCAGATTGGACTGGGTGGATCTCCTTGAGTCCAAGGGACTCTCAGGAGTCTTCTCCAACACCACAGTTCAAAAGCATCAATTCTTCGGCGCTCAGCCTTCTTCACAGTCCAACTCTCACATCCATACATGACCACAGGAAAAACCATAGCCTTGACTAGATGGACCTTAGTTGGCAAAGTAATGTCTCTGCTTTTGAATATGCTATCTAGGTTGGGCATAACTTTTCTTCCAAGGAGTAAGCGTCTTTTAATTTCATAACTGCAGTCACCATCTGCAGTGATTTTGGAGCCCCCAAAAATAAAGTCTGACACTGTTTCCACTGTTTCCCCATCTATTTTCCATGAAGTGATGGGACTGGATGCCATGATCTTTGTTTTCTGAATGTTGAGCTTTCAGCCAACTTTTTCACTCTCCTCTTTCACTTTCATTAAGAGGCTTTTGAGTTCCTCTTCACTTTCTGCCGTAAGGGTGGTGTCATCTGCATATCTGAGGTTATTGAGATTTCTCCTGGCAATCTTGATTCCAGCTTGTTTCTTCCAGTCCAGTGTTTCTCATGATGTATTCTGCATAGAAGTTAAATAAGCAGGGTGACAATATACAGCCTTGACGCACTCCTTTTCCTATCTGGAACCAGTCTGTTGTTCCATGTCCAGTTCTAACTGTTGCTTCCTGACCTGCATACAGATTTCTCAAGAGGCAGGTCAGGTGATCTGGTATTCCCATCTCTCTCAGAATTTTCCACAGTTTATTGTGATCCACACAGTCAAAGGCTTTGGCATAGTCAATAAAGCAGAAATAGATGTTTTTCTGGAACTCTCTTGCTTTTTCCATGATCCAGTGGATGTTGGCAATTTGATCTCTGGTTCCTCTGCCTTTTCTAAAACCAGCTTGAACATCAGGGAGTTCACGGTTCACGTATTGCTGAAGCCTGGCTTGGAGAATTTTGAGCATTACTTTACTAGCATGTGAGATGAGTGCAATTGTGCAGTAGTTTGAGCATTCTTTGGCGTTGCCTTTCTTTGGGATTGGAATGAAAACTGACCTTTTCCAGTCCTGTGGCCACTGCTGAGTTTTCCAAATTTGCTGGCTATTGAGTGCAGCACTTTCACAGCGTCATCTTCCAGGATTTGAACTTAGCATACATGCATGCAGTGTCCCCAGGGATTTCAGAGTTCTGTAAGCTAGTCAATATCCTTAAAGTTTTTCCTTTCTCTTACCAACTTACTGACCATAGGCATGTTAATACATCTTTTGTTACCCAAACATTATTGACTGGAATGTTTTAATATTTGCCTGCATAACAAATCTCCAGCCACAGGTGTTAGTTTCTTCAAAAATCCCCCAGTCAGTAATGTGGTAAATTTGACAGAACCACTTTTGAGATGCTTGCTACATAAGGAAGTGAAGAGAAGGGTGAAGAGAAAGGCCAAGAAAAAGGAATGATTTAAATTGAGGGGAATTGATGCCTTTGAACTGTGGTGCTAGAGAAGACTCTTGAGAGTCCCTTGGACAGCAAGGAGATCAAACCAGTCAATCCTAAAAGAAATCAGCCCTATTTCTTTTTAAATTAATTAATTTATTTTAATTGGAGGCTAATTACTTTACAATATTGTAGTGGTTTTTGCTGTGCATAGATATGAATCAGCCATGGGTATACATGTGTCCCCCATCCTGAAACCCCCTCCCACCTCCCTCCCCATCCCATCCCTCAGGGTCATCCCAGTTCACCGGCTTTGAGTGCCCAGTTTTATGCATTGAACTTGGACTGGTGATCTGTTTCACAATATGGTAATATACATGTTCCAATGCTATTTTCTCAAATCATCCCATCCCTTGCCTTCTCCCACAGAGTCCAAAAGTCTATTCTTTGTGTCTCTTTGCTGTCTTACATATAAGGTCATCATTACCATCTTTCTAAATTCCACGTATATGCATTAATATACTGTGTTGGTGTTTTTCTTTCTGACTTACTTCACTCTGTATAATAGGTTCCAGTTTCATCCAGCTCATTAGAACTGATTCAAATGCATTCTTTTTAATAGCTGAGTAATATTCCATTGTGTATAAGTACCACAGCTTTCTTATCCATTTGTCTGCTGATGGACCTCTAGGTTGCTTCCATGTCCTAGCTATTGTAAACAGTGCTTCAATGAACATTGGGGCACACGTGTCTTTTAATTCTGAGAAATTGATGTTTTTGAATTGTGCTGGGGAAGACTCTTAAGAGTCCCTTGGACTGCAAGGAGATCCAACCAGTCCATCCTAAAGGAAATCAGTCCTGAATATACATTGGAAGGACTGATGCTGAAGCTGAAGCTCCAATACTTCAGCCACCTGATGGGAAGAACTGACTCATTAGAAAAGACCCTGATGCTGGGAAGGATTGAAGGTAGGAGGAGAAGGGGACGACAGAGGATGAGATGGCTGGATGGCATCACCGACTCGATGGATGTGAGTTTGAGCAAACTCTGGGAGATGGTGGAGGACAGGGAGGCCTGGCGTGCTGCAGTCCATGGGGTCACAAAGGAGTCGGACACGACTGAGCAACTGAACAACAGCAACAACAACTTGAGGGGAAATATTCTCTTCTCTGCGGTTGGCTATGAGCAAGGAAGGCAGAGTCCTGACTGCCGTTACCTGTCATCTTGCAACCGCAAGGGAGTCACTTTGGGATGGAGCAGTGTGGGGATGGCAGAGTAGTGAAGCAGGGTAAGCGTCCTGATGACGTCATGGCACCTTTGAATTCACTGTTCCTGGAGTCCACACTGCTTCTGGTTTTGAAGTGGTCTGAGATAATAAATTTCCTTATTGATTAAGCAAGATTAATTGGGATTAATTAAGCAAGGTTCATTGTGTCTGCTGAGTGATGAGAAGTGTTTGCCTGTTGTTAACAGTCCAGTTGGAAAAAATGGTAAAGCTAACCCTCACCCCCAGGTTTTTATTATCTAGAAGTGAACAAAAAAGGGAGGAACATTCCCCTTGGGCTTAGTCCTTGAAGACGGTTGAATTTCTACTTGAATGTTCCATCATCACTCTAAGACCAGTATCTCCCTCCTCTCTGCTTTTGTTGGTGACAGTATTTTTACCAGCCAGATAACTTGAAGCAAAAACTTAAGAATTATCCCAGCTTTTCATTTCTCCCTTCCTTCCACCCTGTCAGAAGTAGTCTGTTGGTTGTCTCTAAAAATATCTTTCAAAACTGTTTTCTCTTCTGTTATCACTACAAATACCTTCCTCTGGGCATCCGTATATATTGGCCTGGACTGAGACAACTGACTCCACACTGGTATGTTTGACACCAGACTTTCATTCTCGTCTTTCGCTACTAGAGTTAGAATTTTGGAACATAGCTCTATATGCATCCTACCTCACCTGTTCAGATTCTTTCATTATCACTCATTGTTTAAGAGATGAAATGCAAAACTCTTTTGCTTGACAACTGGCACCGAACAAAGACTTTGTGGTCTGGCTGCTGCCTGCCTCTCTAGCCTCCTCCTTCCTGATTTCTCTCTCTCTCTTTAGCCCATGTATTGGGTGACCCGCTTGTTGCAGATGTGAGATGTCTCCCCTCCTTGGTCTGGCTGCTGCCTGCCTCTCTAGCCTCCTTCCTGACTTTCCCTCTCTCTCTTTAGCCCATGTATTGGGTGATGCGCTTGTTGCGGATGTGAGATGTCTCCCCTCCTTGGTCTGTGCTGCTGCTTCTCTCTCTTTGAAAGATCCTGTTCATAAAGCTCACGTTTTAGGTCCTTGGTGAGTTTTTCCGTAAGTTGCCCACGCTTGGTTGGCATTTCCTCCTCCGTGCTTCTGTGTGTCCCTTGTGTAAATTTCGGCCTTGATCACACGGTGCTGAAATTGTCTTCATATTTGTCTCCCACTTCGTTCAGTCAGCCCACATTTCCAGAGCACTTTGCGTGTGTGAAGCACAGTGCTGAGTGCTAGCTCTTTACAAATAAACACTTAGTATTTACCAGCTTGGTTGAACAGTTAAATAGAGATAGGCCCTTGAATAAGTAAATATGAGTGTGTTCTGGATGGCAGGATGGGTCTCTCAGCAGGGTACCCGGTCAGTGTAAGTATGAAAGTGGTTCTACTGCCCGGAGTTGGGGCTTATGTGCTGGGTCATCGATAGTGACCGTCAAGTGACATGTGCTGCCCCAGTTACTCTTCTTCACCAATAGACATTTAATGAACACTTACGGTTACCGTGCTCTGGACCAAGAGATACAGTGGTAATCAAATCAGAATTAGTTATTGCCCTCATGGCATTTACAGTAGAATTCAAAGGTGGCAGACCAAACAGGCTATTACAATACAGCGTAGCAAGCACTGTAGCTGGGTAGAGGGTTCATACAGAGGAGGTGGGCCAACCCAGGCTGCAGGTGGGCTGTCAGTGAGGACTTCCTGGAGGAAACAGCACCTATTAGTAAGGTCAGACCTGAAGGATTATGAAAAGTCAGGCAGGAGAAGCGAGTGGGATTGGAAGTGAGGGAGGAAGACATTCTAGGCAGGACAGTACTTTCTAAGGTCAGGTAGTGAAGAACAGCATGGCAGAGTCAAGTGTCTTAGGGGCAAAGCATTGCAAGTATATGAATTTGTACAATTTTCTGTGCACCCTAGACCTTAGAGGAGTCAATCTTGCTGCTTAGGTCTTTCATGCAATATGGAAATAGCCTGATTTTTCAAAAATAATTTCAGCAACAAAGAGGGTAGTTGTGACTGCCATTCCCAGGAAGCTCCATGTGTGCTTCCTCTCTGAGGACGCAAGAGAATTCCAGGGGGCTGATCTGCTGGCTTGTCTGGATGTCCTGGGCCATCCTAGGATGGATTACCTTAGCTAGTGGGCTTGAGTGGAAGAATGGGGACCAAGAGAGCTGCATGGTGGGGGTGGGATGGGATGGAGGGAGAGCTGCCTGACTGTAAGGGAGCCACATGGGGGAGAAGATCTTTGCCAGCTTCAGAGGCCATGGAAAACCTTCAGGGGAAAGAAAGCTGCATAAAGGCAATGCCTAGGTAGCATTCTGAGAAATTCTGTGTGAAAGTCCTGGGTCGCCTCTCTAAGAACGTCACAGTTAAGGTCTACCCTCTCTAAGAACGTCACAGTTAAGATCTACCCTCTCTAAGAACGTCACAGTTAAGGTCTACCCTCTCTAAGAACGTCACAGTTAAGGTCTACCCTCTCTAAGAACGTCACAGTTAAGGTCTACCCTCTCTAAGAACGTCACAGTTAAGGTCTACCCTCTCTAAGAACGTCACAGTTAAGGTCTACCCTCTCTAAGAACGTCACAGTTAAGATCTACCCTCTCTAAGAACGTCACAGTTAAGGTCTATGCTGTCCCTCCGACTTCTGGACTCAAGGCTCACGTTTCTGTGGCTGGGACACCACACAGAGACTGGACTGGTAATTCTGTGGATTTCGGAAGGAAATGCAAGAAGAGATCGTTCAGAGAACAAGTATCTCAAAGCATAGAGTTAGGGAAGGTTCACGATGAGGCCAGGAAGGTGGAGGACCAGGTCACAGAGGGCCCTGAAAGCAAGGCTGAGAAACAGAGAAGTTTCCTCTCAGGAGTGGGCAGTGGGAAGACAGAGAGAAGGTCCCAGGATCACATTTGCATTTCAGACCGATTCCTCTGTCTCTGGCATCTGGAAGAAATAGAAAGGTAAGACTCAAGGCGGGGAGGTGATTGCTAGGGTATAGAGCAATCCTTTGAAGGCAAGGGTTATTATTTACCTTGATTTTCCAGATGAAGAAGCAGAGCTCAGGGAGGTGTTTGGCACTAAATGGGATTCAGACTCTGGACTATCGGACTCCAAAGTCCACACCTTTTCTTAGGAGGTCACGCTGTCCCTGTGTACTCACTGTAGTCCTCTCTGAAGGAAGAAGCTGTGTCGTATTTATGGGTTCAGTGCCTGTCCTGGTTATCTATTAGTGAGTGATTAAACATGCAGATATAGTGGCTTAAAGCGATAGCATTTAGTTTGCTCATGCCTCTGCAAAGGAAGCAGGCATGGCTTGGGAAAGAAAAGTTGGCTCTGTTCTACTGAGCAGCACCTCGGGCGGCTCGAAGGTGGGACTGGGGTCACCTGTGGGCTCCTTCACGCACGCCTGCCAGCTGATGCTCGTGGTTGCCTGGAACCTTAGTTGGGGCTCTTGCCCAGGACCCCTCCCCCTGGACTTTCCTTGCGTCTTGCTCCTTGTTTCCTGACAATATAGCATCTGGCTTCCAAGGGTGAGCATCCTAAGAAAGAGTGGACCATGCTGAGGTTGTGTTGCTTTTTTAAACTAACCTGCATTTCTGCTTGTCGGGAACACCTTATTAAGGCTTGCTCATACCTAAAGTGGAGAAGGCAATGGCACCCCACCCCAGTACTCTTGCCTGGAGAATCCCAGGGACGGGGGAGCCTGGTGGGCTGCCGCCTATGGGGTCACACAGAGTCGGACACGACTGAAGCAACTTAGCAGCAGCAGCAGCATACCTAAAGAAAAGAAAATAAGAATTTTGATGGGAGGAGTGTCAAGGAATTTGCTGATGTGATTTAAATTAACTACAGTACCTAATTTTATAGCTAATACTTAAGTACTTAAACTTAGAAAGTGCTCTTCTATACTTTTTACTTATGTTGAGTATTTGATTCTCATGATAACCTTGTACTGGCGAGTGGTGGTTTAGTAGCTGAGTCGTGTCTGACTCTTGCAACCCCATGGGTTGTAGCCTGCCAGGCTCCTCTGTCCATAGGATTCTCCAGGCAGGAATACTGGAGGGGTTTGCCATTTCCTTCTCCAGAGGATCTTTCCAACTCAAGGATCAAATCTGGATGGGTCTCCTGCACTGCTTGCAGATTCTTTACTGGCTGAGCTACATGGGAAGCTTATATAGCTTGTATTACTGGGCCCATTTCATATGTGAGTAAATATAGGTACAATAAGTTAAGTATTTCTAAGACACAGATGGTAAGGTGGGCGAGACTACTAGTGGAACCTAGACAGTTTGGCTCCAGGGTCTGTGTTCTGAACCATTCTGTTATGTTGACTATTGCAGTCTGGAATGTAGTCAGAACCAATATATAATTGTTGAATGGATGAATGTTTTGTATTGATAATTTGGGCTTCTCTCAAATGTTAGTTAAGACATTCCTTAAGTAAATTATTTCATATCTGACATTTCGTATCCTATACCCAGCACTGAATTGGAAATATACTCTTGGAACTATACAAGTAAAAATGGTTAAAGCATGGATTTTCAGGTCAGTTGCCCTCTCTCCTCCACCATGAACACACCAAAATCATTGAAAGAGTATGTAGTTGTATATATTATATTTTTCTCCTTTCCCAGACTGGCTTTATTTCAATAGTATTCATTTTAAAAGAACATATAAGAAATAATATATTCTCTATGGAAATTGTCTTTTCAGTGCTACTTACATGATACAGTTCATTTAGAATATAAGAAGAGCCACCTTGTGGTAATATTTAGCATTTCACAGTTATATATACTGAACAAAAAATCATAAGCAGCTTTAAAAGGAATCATTGGATAGCAAAACAAAAGGTATTTGAACATATATTAATATATGTTATATGCAAGTCACTTGATATGGTTTCTGATATATTCAGTTTGCTTTTAACTTTAGAAAATTTTATCCAAAAGTATTTATTGGGAATTCAAAAAACCTAGAGTAATTCATTAGTATATTGCATACAACACTAATGGATTTATACATAAAATGCTCATTTCAAGGTTTGAGCTGCTTCCTAGTATGCTCAGTTTCAACACTGATTTGGACCTTAAAAATGAAACTTTATTATATATTTTAATATATTTATATAACAGTAGTTGTATACTAAATTTCCTTTTTGGTTCAGTTATTATGTTGACACCTTTGCAGTTTTTCCTAAGTTTCTTTCTTACATCCCAGCGACTCACTGAATCCTTCCTTCAGCTGATTCTCACATGTTCATGTCTTCCATAAAAATCTTCCCCGTTTGATTGAATGTGGTGTAGAGTTTGCAGCTCTCAGCGAGTGTTCACGATGTGCGCTGACGTAGGGGTCGCCACACCATTTCCGTAGAGCTTCCTCTCTTTTCCCTTCTTCACTGACACTTTGAGAATTTATTGGCAGTTAAGAGGTTAATTGGGCATCTCACTCTCTGTCTGTTTCTCGTTTCCTTCATTCCTGTTCCCAGATTTCACTGGACAGTCTGACTCCTGTCTGGTGGTGGTGGAGTCAAGTGGGTGGTGATGGCCTGGAAGTGTAGCCAGGGGATCTGAAGCGTAAACTACCCTGGTCTGTGGGGGGAGAAGTAGGTGAGCGGGGCTGAAAGGAGGAGAAAAGGGAAGCAGCGGCCCAGGCAGCTGTTGCTAACGAAACCCTCTCCCCCGACTCTTGCCTCCCCTCTCATTTCCAGGTGTATTTATCCCTCTCAGATCCCCAAAGATGTGTGGCTTCTGTTTGGGCTTTTTGTTCGTGTATGTCTGTTGGCATTTCTGAGTTGCCAGCTCTTCACCTCCAGATCTGGGGTACATGGGCTTAACAGAGAACACAGGTTAACTCTTTGCTCTGTGGTTCCTCTGTCATCGCGTACCTGGCTGGTTTGCCTTCTCTCCACTTTTCAGAGTCTTCTTATGTTTGTTTTACGTACAGTTTCCAGGGTTTTCAGTTGTACTTCACAGGAGAAATAAGGGGAAGAAGATCTCCTTTTTCTTTTTAAAGCAGAAGTTTCAGTTACTTTTTTTTGTTTTCAAATTTACTTTTTATAAGTTACTTTTGTTACTATGTAGAGAACAAACTGGGGGGGGGCGGGGGCGAAAGGGAGTAAGTTCAAGAAGAGCAGTGTAGGAAGACCCTGAGTTCACATGCTTCCATGGACACATTGAATCTATACTTACTTAATAGAGCCATTTCTCCTGAAGAAGCGCTAAGGACTAGTTGAACAGCTTCTGCACAGCAAAGGAGAGAGCGGCTGCCTCCAGACGGGTCGGAGAGATGGAGGTACCTCCAGGAGGAAGGGATAGCTGGGAGGGGCTGGTGTGCAGACTTGCGTGCGCTGGGGTACCAGGCGAGAGGACTGTGCGTGCAGGAAGTCCACGCATCAGACCTAACCCTGGAGCGTCGGCCTGTCGGTGGGGGTCTTCTGGAGCTCTCCTGGGCAGACTCGCCGGCGAGCAGAGTGCCGTTTTCCTTGTTCCCCTGACATCTTGTTAGTGTAAGCAGGAATGTGTTTGGTCAGGTTTGCCAGAGCCCTGTCAGTGTGCCTCCGGGCCCTGGCTCAAACCAGCTCCTACTGTCCCCCAAAGGGGCCCTGGCATGCCATGCTCTGTGGTCTCCCCCTAGTGTGCCCACCACAGTCACCCTGCCAAGGTGGGCCTCACGTGCCACCCGGACCCTTCCCTGCCGTGTCTACACCTGCCCCAGCTCCAGCCGTCTTGTCAAGGCAACTCTTGGATGCCACCCTCAGCTGGCACCCACTTCAGCACCCCCCAATACATGCAGTCTATATAAGAGGCTCGCCTATACACACACACACAGTCAAGAATGGGAGAGGTAATTGTTTTGCCTAATTCATAGAAACAGAGAAAGTTAAACAAAATGAGGAGACAGAAAATATGTTCCCTATGGAAGAACAAGATAAAACCCCAGGAAGAAATCCTATGGAAATGGAGATAATTTACCTGATAAAGAGTTCAAAGTAATAGTCATACGCACGCTCCGTGAAATTTGGAGGAGAATGGAGAAACAGAAGATGTCAACAGGGACTTTGAAAACAAAAGGAAAAACCAGTCAGAGCTGAAAAATACAAAAATTGGAATAAAAAATACGCTATAGGGAATAAACAGCATAAAAAATGATAAGAATCGATCGGTGATCTAGAAGATAAAGTAGTGCAAAGCACCCAATGAGAACAGCAAAAGAAGAAAGAGCTTAAAAGAAATGGGAGTAGTTTAAGGGACTGCAGAGACAACATCAAGCGTACTAACATTCGCATCTAGGACTCTCAAAAGGAGAGGAAAGAAAAGGGCAAAAACCGTGTGTGATGAAATAGTGACTTGACAACCTCCCTAACCTGGGCAGGGAAACAAATATTCAGGTCGAAGAATTGCACAAAATCCCAAATCAGATAAAGGCAAAGAGATTCGCATGAATACCTAGCATAATTAAGACGGCACAAGGTAAAGAGAACATTTTAAAAGCAGCAAAGGAAAACAGCTTGTCCCATACAAGGGAAACCCCGTAAGGCTGACAGTTGATTTCTCAGCAGAAAACAGGCAGGCCAGAAGGGAGTGCTGAAAGGGAAAAAAATTTCAACCAAGACCATTCTGCCTGCCAAGATCATCATTCAGAATTGGAGAGAGAGAGTTTCTCAGACAGCCAAAGACTAAAGCTGTTCACAACCACTAAACTGACCTTACTAGAAAATTTAAGAGAGTGTTCTTTAAGCAGGAAAGAAAAAACCATAACTTGGAAAAAGAAACTATATGAAAGAAAAAAAATCTCACTGGTAACAGCAAATATATAGTGAAGGCAGTGGTTCAGCCACCTAAAAAGGTAGTATGAATGTTAATAGACAAAAGTCATAAAATCCACTGTAATAATTATATGAGATAAAAACTAAAAAGACATAAAAAGATATGACATAAAAATGTGGGAAGGTGAAGTAAAAAATTGTAGTGATTTTAGGAAGCATTTTAAGTTACGCAACTATTAGCTTAAAATAAATCACTGTATACAGGTTGATGGAGAAGGCAATGGCACCCCGCTCCAGTGCTCTTGCCTGGAAAATCCCATGGACGGAGGAGCCTGGTGGGCTGCAGTCCATGGGGTCGCTAAGAGTCAGACACGACTGAGCGACTTCACTTTCACTTTTCACTTTCATGCACTGGAGAAGGCAATGGCAACCCACTCCAGTACTCTTGCCTGGAGAATCCCAGGGACAGAGGAGCCTAGTGGGCTGCCGTCTATGGGGTCGCACAGAGTCGGACACGACTGAAGCGACTTAGCAGCAGCAGCAGCAGCATACAGGTTGATGTATATGAACTGTGTGCTAAACCACAAACCAAAACGTGCAATCGGTTCACACGGACAAAACAGAAAGGAGCCTAAACAACGTGAAAGGAAGTTGTTCAATCACAAGGGAAAAGATCACAGAAAGAACGGAGCAGACATAAACGAAGAACGGCTAACAAATGACAGTAAGGAGTACCTGTCAATAGCGCTTCAAATGTAAACGGGATGAACAGTCAACAGACAGAGGGCGACTGAATGGAGACGCTGCCTACAGTAGATTCACTCCAGATCTAGAGGCACGCAAAGACCGAAAACGGAGGGAAGGAGAAAGATGCTCCATGGAAATGGAAATGGAAGGAAAGGTGGGGTACCAATATTCATATCAAACAGAATGAGCTTTAAAAGAAAGACTGTAGCAAAAAGCAGAGAAGAGCATTACATAATGATAAAGGAGGTCAGTGCAAGAGGTGGATATAATGTTGCTAAGTGTTTATCCACACAGCTCAGGAGCACCTAAACATGTAAAGTGAATAGTAACTTTAGATGTAAAGGGAGAAATCGACAGTAATGCAATAATAGTAGGGGACTTTGACCCCACTCATATCCATGGATAGATCATCCAGACAAAAATCAGTCAGTAAGCATTGGCCTTACACAATACTTTAGATCAGATGTGTTTAATAATACCTGTAGAATATGCCACTCAAAAACTTCAGAATACCATCAGGCGTACATGGAATGGATGTTGGAACGGAGACTGAATCTATCCAGTCTCCTGGATAGATCACGTTAGGCCTCAAAACAAGTCTCAGTAATTTTTTTTTTTTAATTGAAGTATAGTTTATTGATGCTATTAGTTTCAGGTGTACCTCATAGTGATTCAATATTTTTATAGATTATACTCCATTTAAAGTTATTAAAAATCGGTGAGTATATTTCTCTGTGCTGCTCATTATACTCTTGTTGCTCATCTATTTTATATATTACTGTGTATTTGTATTTCTTAATCCCAAACCACTCTCTTGCCCCCGTGCTCTCTCCCCATTTTGTTCTGATGAGGAAATTGGGTGCTGTAATTACTCTACCCTTGTTACAGATTACATCAAGGCAACCATTTGTTATGCTTACGGATTTGTGGACAAGAAATTCAGATGGGGATGGCTTATCTCTCCATTCCGCAGTGTCCAAGACCTCAGCTGGAAGCTTGGAAAGCAGAGCCTGTGGTCATCTGAAGGCTCATCCACTGACGAGTTGAGTAGTTGGTGCTGATGGATGCTGAGGACTGTGAGCGTGGTGGGTGGATTTCAGGGGTGAGCGTGAGGAGTGGAGAGGGAGGGTGAGACGGAAAGAGACGGAGGGAGAGGGGCGAGGGAGGCCGTTGGTGTCAGCAGCCTTGAATGGAGTGGCAGTGCAGCTTGCCGCATTCTGCTGCTGGGTGACTGTGTGAGTATGGGGGCGCCCAGACGCAAGGCGAGGAGACTGGCTTTTCCCCTTGATGCAAAAGCGACAAGGTCCTGAAGAGGAGTGTTGGTGCGATCACTTTTATAAAATACAGTTTCCCACATGGAGGCTCGGAGGGTTTAGATGATGCTCCCAAACAGCCAGTAAGTGGAGCCGCCTCAGCAGACCCGTCTCACTGGTCTCCGACTTTGTGTGCGCGTCCCTTGGTTCTATCGAAGAGTAGAGTGTTGTGGGATCAGCACCATCTTAAAAGAACTGTTGTGAATAAACGAGCGAAGAAAGTGACATGATAACTTGAATTTGGAGTTTTGACTCTTACAGAAGGCTTCGAGATTTGCACGTCACTGAGACCATAGTTTGTATGTTTTTTGGTACCTTTTTGATGTCATCTATTCACTTTTTTGCTTAAATTACGTTCTGTGCATAGATCTTGTAACTCACTGCTTCTCCCAACACATACACTCTGGTTGCTCGTTTTATTCAGTGTTAGGATCTTTATCCAATCTGATTCATCTTTCTACCCTGACAGCACATATTATGAGGAGCAGCCTCATAGTAAACCCTCAATAAATGCTTGTCAAATGAATAAAGGTGAGTTTATATTAGCATAAAATGTATGTATGTTTATGTTAGCATAGAATAGTATGACATGGCTTTTGTCTGCTCTGGGACACTTTGATTATGGATATTGTGAGAACTGAGCAAAAGTGCTTTAACATGGTAAATGTCAGATGTATTTTACAGTGAATATGGTAGTAGTGGGTTCAGTCCTGAAGCTCCAATAGACCCGTGAAGGAAACATTTTAATTCTTGGTTTTTGAAATGTAACGTGGGCTCTTTCTAGGAATCAAGATAAATCAGGTTGCAGGATCACTGGATGGTAAGAAGGTCTCTTTCTCAATATGTCTATTCATCTATCAATCAGTATTCTATTTGTAATTTAATATAACTCATAAATAAGATCATGCTACTTGTAATATTCTATTTTTCTTTTACTCTTAAAGATACGTCTTAGAGATCTTTCTGTGTACGTATGTGTAGAATCACCATAATCTTATATTGTTATGTACAATTTTGTGGTGTAGGCACACTTTATGAATGAAATAGTTCCTTACTTCTGAACAGTAAGGTGAGCCTACATTTTATTGTTGAATATTATAATTAATGTTGCAATGGTGTACTTGTGCATAACAAGAATTTCTATAGGATGGTTCCCTAACAGTGAATTACTGGGTAAAAGGATATACTTTTTTTATGTTTAAAATTTTGATAGCTACTAGCACATTACTCTCTTAAATGGCTATCAATATTTTCTTATGTCTTTTCAATGCTGACTTCGTTGTGCTTTGTCTAGGTAAATTATAGTATAGTACATTAAAGAATCCTCATGTCAGTAAGGGAAGGATTTTGAATTGATGTCTGGTTTGAAATTTTTACTTTGCCACAATTTGTATCATCTTGGGTAATTTGCTCCTTTTTTTTCTTTTCAGCTTCACTTTCTTCATCCATAAAATAAAGGCAGTGATAACAACCTTCCTTACTGAACTGTTGAAAAGATTTAATGACTTAACTGCATGTGTAAAGTGGTGAAATTCTTGGAGCTAAGAATTATAGGTAATTTTTTTCCTTTCCTTTTTTAAGTTTTTAATATAATTGATTTATTGTATAAATAACATAATAATTTAATTATATAATAAAATATACAATACAATATTTTATTAATATAGTATCACATATTTATTATTTTAATGTAATGTATTTTAATATATTTTAAATAAAAACTTGATAAAGGAAAGGAAAAAATTAATAATATATAAGCTCTATTTTGGCCCTTCCACATGGTGTTGTAAAGTCCTGCTTGATTACTAAATTTTCAGGGAGTAGCATTGCTTCTGAAATTAGCTTAAACACACATACACACACATGCATAGACATATGAAGAATACATTTTTATTTTCCTTACTTTAAAAACTCACATACCTGGGATTGTTTTTATTTTAAACTTCCTTTTATTTGCTCTCTTTGATCATACACCAATCATTGTTTCTTGACAACATTTGTGTCTTACAAAGCATGTTTTAATGGTGCTATATGATGCTAATCCTGGAGAAAAATTATAGTTTTCCTGAATATTGTTTTTCACTGCAAATGTACTACCCTAGGGAAATATTTTTAAAAGCTGGAGTTTCTGACTGTTAATGTACAATGTTCCCGAGAAAAAGATAAGCTAAAAAATTAAAAATTCATGCTTATGCTGTAACCCTTGATTGTGTTTTCAGAAATTGCCTGGTCTGAATGAAATAATTTATTTTATAATGAGTTTTAGAAGAAATGAAGAAACTGGAGGTATTGGAAAATGAAATGTCTCTTAATTGAAAAGTGACTATGATTGTTTCTTCCCAATCTGAATCGAATTATTATGACAGTGGTTTCAAGCAATTGGACAGAAGAATTATCGTCTGGAAATAATGACTTCATTATATAAAGTAAAAATATAAATAAAAAACTTTAGTTGTCTTTCTACTGAAATAAATGATCTAAAATGAATATATTTTTATTCCTGTTCCTCTGCAGAATCCATTTTTAAAGTAATATTTATATTACTTTGAGTATATTATACATAATATATATTATAATATAATATTTATATTGCCATTAGAAGACAAGTGTCTGGTTCTGTACTGGAATTTTCATTTGGGCTACTGGGAGATATAAGTTGCTTAGGCAAAGGAAGGGAAACTGGATGTATATATGTACTATATATATATCACATATGTATTAGGGTAAATAAAATATATATGATTTTAATTGAGTTGCTTTCATAGGAGTTTTAACAATTAATTTTTAAGTTTACTATTTGAGATGAATATAATTTAATTTTTCAGAAATATAATTTTCATTTTCTATTATACATGCACACACATACACAATTCCAGTACATGAAAAAACACTACATTGGATGTAGTAGGATTCCTCAAATGTTGATGCTTATAAAAGAAGCATGATGAATTCATTTTTCTCACATGATGAAAGAAAGAATACTTTTAACTGTTTTTTTTGCCTTTTAGGGAAAATGATCTCCCCAAACTCCAATACTCAGTAGATTTTTAACACTGTGAAATACTACCCAATTTTCACCTCAATAACAAATGCTAATTGTCCAAATCCAGATGTTAGAAATAATTACTAAAGTCTTCAGTCATTTTCCTTTTCCCATTTACTGGTACATGGACCATGCAAATCATTATTCAAGCATAGCCCTAACACTCTTGGAGTCTTGATTGGGTTCTCACATTTTGGAAATTGGGAAATTTGATAAAAAATGTAATAATACTTACCTGCCTATTTGCGTGGACGTTCATTTATCTAGTTAATATCTACATATCCTGTGAAGGGCTTCCCAGATGGCGCTAGTGGTGGAGAGCCCATCTGCCAATGCAGGAAATACAAGAGGTGCGGGTTTGATCCCTGGGTGGGGAAGGCCCCTGAAGCAGGGCATGGCAACCCGTTCCTGTATTCTTGCCTGGAGAGCCCACATGGACAGAGGAGCCTGGTGGGCTAGTCTAGGGTTGCAGAGTCGGACCTGGCTAGAGCAACTGAGCACGCATGCATCCTGGGAATATTTGTTCACCTCTCACCAGCTCACCTATAGTGTGTGTACTATGCATGTTTCTCTTTCTCTGACTGAACATTTACTGCCTTCTGCGTGTGTAAGTGTGTGCGTGTGAATGTATGTATATGCTCTGTCAGTTACATTTCTTTCCCATTTTTGTGTGACATTCAGTAGATTAACTTTTAGGATACAGGAATTTGGGAACAAGTGCTCATAGAATCACACTTGTGGAGTTGTGATTCTTTGAAAATTCTTTCCTGGTTTGAACTGAAATTTCTGTCCATTGAGCTCACTTTACTAGCAAGCAGCATGCCCAGTCTTTCCTGAAACACTGATCTCATTTCATAGTCCTGCGGCTCATTTCTCCTTTCATCTTTGCCTTAATCCGCTCCTACAGGGTTTCACCTCGGCTCTGGGGCTTTGTCTTAGATACCTATCTCTAAACAAGAAATATTTATATGTTCAAATATCTGTGTGTATCTCCCTCCCTGGTAGCTTTCTTTTCCTGTATTCTGATTGCTAATCTTATTCTCCATAAATCTCAGTCGCAAGCAATTCTTAAAAATGTCACCTATGTTTATATCTATGTGTAGATTAAAGGTAACAATCATAATGAATTAGAGATTATAAACCAGTACGATTAAAACAACCTTTAAGTCTAATTCTGACTCCTTCTGTATGCTTCTCTCAAAGATAAATCTTTTGAAAATAAGACTTGCCCAAATCAATATCTCAGAACTCCTCACCAAGTCTGTACCATGTGGCGAATGAAGTATGGATGCTGTATTAGGTACTGCAGACCCTTTAATCCATCTTGCCAACTTTATCTACAGCTATTCTCCCATCAAAAACTTGACCAAAATAAATCTGCTCATTATTCCCTGATAGGCAGTGTATTTAGAGAGACCAGGTTGCCTGTATTTGATTCCTGCTCTGCCACCTTCTCACTATATAGCTTGGGTAAATTAATTAAACTGCCTGTGTCTCACTGAAAGAGAACTAATAACAGTATCTACTACATAGAGTTATTATGGGGAGTAAAATGTTCTTACATAAAAATCACAGAAAACCATACGTGACACATGGAAAGAATTCAATACATTGTATCAGCAAAATTGGCAGATTTGACTTTATTTTCACATGCCACTTGTTTTCCGAAAATCATTACATTTTTTTTCTTTATTTCAGCTCTCTTTTGCTTCAACGCATTTCAGAACCAAGCCCCGTTCTTCAGGGATGTCTGCTCGTCTGAAGCGGCATGTTTCTTTTCTTTGCCATTGATGCTGTGCTCAGTTAGAGAAGTTGCATTATTTCCTATTCAAGCTGGGACTCTGTTGATAGTGAAAGTTCGTACCACTGATAATTACGCTGGGACAACTGGCATAAATCGGGGCTGACCTGGGCAAAGAGACAGATGGTTACCTTCTGAATAGTGCAGCCCTCAGTTATCAGATCTGTTATTATCAAGTCACAGCAAACTATCTTTATATGCAAATTGGTATGGCAAATCTCCCATAAATTTACGTGACAGAAAATGAGATTCATTAAAGGGAACCTTTAGAGTCAGACACGGCTGAGCGGCTAAGCACACAGGCGCACACAATGAACCTTAGCTATCTCTGGCCCTTCCCAGAGTACGGTTTCTTGACTGTTCAGACCCAGACACCCCAGGTTCTTCCGCTCAGTCTTCTTCATGAACAGAGCTTGATCTCAGGTGTCTTCTGCCTTCCTGACCACTGATAGCTTAGTAGATAGCCGCTCCACACGGTGCTCCTGCGTTGCCCAGCCCCCTGGCTCCCTGCCTTACCCCTCCTGATCCTCTCCAGGACGGGGAAGAACTACCCTCACTCCTGCCATTCTTTCCCACAGTGCTTGTACTAGGCCTTCTTAAATGAGCCTCAACCCAACTGAGACCCTGCTACTTCTTGCTCAGGTCTTTTAGGTGCACCATGGTAAAAGAAAAAAGAGTAGGGAGGTTTAAGTTAGATAATTCTTGGCAATCATTGCCTAAACCTCTGCTCACACCTCTGATCGCTTATAGCCTCATTCTTTGCCTAGCTCTCAGCCTGTGTCCTCTGACCAGGGACAACTCACGCCTCACCGTTAGAACCACTCCAGAATTCTCAGTCATCAGTACATCAGATGCCCCTTCCCCGAAAGACTAGTGTCCCTCATACCCAAGGTCCCTACCACCCCCTTCCCATCCCAGCTCTCTGGTTTAACCTCTTTCTGTATGACTGACACAGGAAAACTCCTTTTTTTTTTTCCAGGAAAAACCATACCACTACTCAAGGATGTTGGTTTGGTTCTATTCTCTTATTGAAATGATTCTACTAGCCTGATATTGGTATATTTCCCTAAAACTGGGATATTTGGCTTTCTTCATTATTGCCTGTTACATACTTTTGAACTGTGGTGCTGGAGAAGACTCTTTAGAGTTCCTTGGATTGCAAGGAGATCCAACCAGTCCATCCTAAAGGAAATCAGTCCTGAATATTCATTGGAAGGACTGATGCTGAAGCTGAAACTCCAATACTTTGGCCACCGGATGTGAAGAGCTGACTCATTTCCCTGATGCTGGGAAAGATTGAAGGCAGGAGGAGAAGGTGACAACAGAGGATGAGATGGTTGGATGGCATCACTGACATGATGGACATGAGTTTGAGCAAGTTCTGGGAGCTGGTGAAGGACAGGCAGGCCTGGCGTGCTGCAGTCCATGGGGTCGCAAAGAGTCGGGCGTGACCGAGTGACTGGACTAGCTGACTGCCTGACCTGTTGTGTAGTATCTTCTACTTTCTCATGTTGTTTGACGCTTCGTAAATATGTTCTGTATCCTCAACTTGACTGTTCCTTGACAGCAGGTATTTCCGTTGCCTGGCAAAGTTTCCTGCACTGAGCTGCTGTTGGGTGAAAGTTTATGGTTGATGAGCACGGGTGATACAGTAATGCGGAACACTCCTTGTTCGTGAAATACCCCTTCCTTCCTCAAACATTGTTTTTCCCGTGTTCTCTTTCAGTCTCTAAGTTATGTGTGACTCTTTGAGACCCCATGGACTGCAGCACGCCAGGCTCCCCTGTTCTTCACCATCTCCCAGGGTTTGCTCACATTCATGTCCATTGAGTTGGCAATACAGTATAACCTTGTTCTCTGCCGCCCCCTTCTCCTTTTGCCTTCAATCTTTCCCAGTATCAGGGTCTTTTCCAGTGAGTCATCTTTCCTTGCAAGACGTAGTTTATGTGTAGAACAACTTCCCGTGAATCTCTGGGTTCTCCTGGCAGAGCTGTGTCCTCTCTTGGTGTTCTCAGAGCATTCTCCTTCTGGTCCGCACTGCTTGCATTGTGACTTACTGTCCCTCCTGGGACAAGTCAGTCTTGTGTTCTTGGTATCAAGCACAGACCGGCTCAAACCTTGCTGAGAAAAGGGTTTGTTCAGGAAGTGAAATCCACCACCAGAGAGACATGTCACAAAATCACCAGTACCAACGCTGGGACTCGTGTTGGGAAATTTCCCACCAGCCTTGTCTTTTTCTCAACAGGGCTGTCGATGACCCTCCAGTGGCCTGCTCTGGCAGCTCTTCAATTGTTTAACCCAGAAATATTCCTCCCAAGCAGCAATCTTCCTCATTTGAACTCTGATAGTTTTCACATAAGAGCGTATCTTTGTCAACCAGCACTTACCCTGCGTGCTCCACTGCTATCAGACATGACACAGCACAAGGAAGGCCTGACTCCCTTATCAGTGCAATGCTTTTTTCTGTCATTCGAGCTGGCCTGGTGTCAGCCGCTCCTTTCCCGACGCCCTCATCAGCAGTCACAGTTGCCACAGAGATGCACGCTCAGATTTTGACCTTTATTCTCCACACGGAGGACAAGGAAGAAACAAAGCTGGTAGTTTATCTGGACAGAAAATGATGGAAGACTCAGGAGAGGTAACACTAAGTGAAAAATTCCACCATTTATTTTAATTCAGTTTTCAAGGTGGTTTTTTCAAGAATTACATGCTCATTTTGGCTTAATAAATCGAAATCTTCCAAACAATGGCAGATATATTATTTTTGGTTTTTCCTTGATTGCTATGTAGTTTAACGTTTTGTGTTTTTGCTGGCAATTATAGCATTTACCTTTCTTGTGAAAGAAATAATGAAATCACAGCTTTGTCTTTGGTGGTGCGTGCCTGCCAAGTCACTTCAGTTGTATCCAACTGTTCCATGCTATGGACTGTAGCCCACCAGGCTCCTCTGTCCATGGAATTCTTCAGGCAAGAATATTGGGGTGAGTTTCTGAGCCCTCTTCTAGAGGATTTTCCCAACTCAGGGATCAAACTTGCATCTCATGCATTGGCCGGAGAATTCTTTACCACTGAGCCCCTGGGGAAAGCCAGTCTTTGATGGTAGGTTAATGATATTAACTTTATTAGTATTTACGTGGTATAAATGCCAAGAAATCATGTTAGCAAAATACAGAATTTAGTCTGAGAAACTTTTAACTTTTGGGGGGTCATGGAGGATGACAAATAAATGCTACCTCTGTTCTCCAAGGAGCAAGGCAGTTGGAAGTCCAAATATTATCTCTGATGGCCTGTGTTTGTATACAAATGTGTTTCTTCATACTGAATTCTGGAATTAGATCAGTTTCCTCACTGAGTCGTAACTGTCTGGATTAAGACCGCCTTCTGCACACACAGCGCGAACCAAAGGGTGGGAATCTGTGGCTGGAGCTGAACGGACTGCCTGCTCACTGTCGGCAGAGGCGTCCTGAAAGAATGCACAATCCGGAGGAAGGGCTTCACACCCACTTTCTCGTGGACTCACCAGTCACGTGGCGTCATTTAGGGGGCTGGGAACTGGGGGGCCGTGGGTGGAGAGAGGCCAGCAGCGTTTCACTGATGAGGCTCCCTCTGCGTCCAGGGGAACATCGGGAGGGGCCAGGGGACGCCTCTCACCATGAGAACTGCCTAAGCTTCTGCACCTTAATCCACGGGGAAGTGACATGTCAGTCGCTCAGTCGTGTCTGACTCTGTGCGACCCCATGGACTGTAGCCCACCTGGCTCCTCTGTCCACGGGACTCTCCAGGCAAGAACACTGGAGTGGTTGCCGTTCCCTTCTCCAGGGGATCTTCTGACCCAGGGATTGAACCTGGGTCTTCTGCACTGCAGGCAGAGGCTTTACCATCTGGGGCTTAACTGTTAGTCTTTGGTCAGCCAGACTTATAGCCCTGTCAGCCGGGAAGGGGAGCGGGCGTCTCAGGATGACCCTTCTCCTGAGGCTGCTCTGCGAATACTGGTTACTGCGCCTTTGAGTACCCACTGGGGCCACTTCTAGGCAGTATAGATTTTACACTCAAACGGTTCTAGGACAAACCAACAGCCAATTGAATTACCTCCTCCAAGACTTCTCTGCATTGAAGGCTGAAGTTCACTTATATGTTACTTCACATCCCAAATGTATCCAACCACATATCCAGAAGGGGCGATCAGAGGTTCTTCAAAGAGAGCAAATGAAAAATCATAAAATACAATCCTCTTCTTATTATCAGATTCCCAGGGAGAAATGTAACTTGTCCACTGAATTCCCTTCCAGGCTGTATCCATTAACTTCTAGTAGGAAGCAGATGGCAGCTCAAGCTGGGCAGTAGAGAAGGGTTTAATAAAAGAACTGTTGACCGCAGTGGAGACAAGGCATCCAAAGTGAAGAAGGATGAAGAGCATCCTGGGGTTATCAGGAGGGGTACTTGATAGCATGCTGGGCCTGAAGGGACCCACGGAGCAGGGGAGCCTCAGACTCTGGAGAGAGGAGTTGCATGGAGAGGGCCACCTTACACAGAGAGAGAAAAGGAACTCACGGCTACCTGGGAGGAACAGAGGGGATAAACACGTGCCCTAAGTTCCCTCCTGTCCTGCCGGTGCTTCCCTGGGGGTGAGTTCAGTGGAGAGTCAGAGGGCCAAGCGCCTGCACCGCCTCTGGGGCAAGAAGTATACAGAGAGATCTGGAGAGCAGGCAGAAAAGAACCAGCTCACCAATTCAAGTTTAAGAAAAAGTGTGAAGGAAATAAAGTCCAAAATCAAATTCTGTTGCCCTTGTGTTGTAGAATGCCAGAGAAATTTAAGTGCAAAGTCCCTCCTGTTTAACTTAACATTCTGCTCAGCCTCAGGTAGAGTCGTTTCTCAGTCCTTGGTGGAGTTGGGTTTCTTTGAAAAGCTGCAGGCTGGACTCTTCCCTCCTGCAGTGGGTGTAGGTCCTTCAGAGTCTCAGACGTCATCTTTGTTTAATGTCCAATGTTTGTCTTATGAGCTGTCCTCTTTTTTTTTTTTAAAGAGACCAAATGCACATCAGAAAATGTTGGCTTTAGGCAGACACAACAAATTGTGAAATGAGCCAATCCCTAGCTCCTAGAGCAGTTTTACAAGGCAAAGTAATATTTCCAGAATCTAGAACCCAAGATCTAGTCTAAGTAAGTGTTGTTTGTCAAAGACCACAGCATTGATTCAAGGATGTGTAAGGGAAGGAATGCAGAAAAAAAATTCATTTTTTTCATTTTTGTTAATGTATTTAGTTTAAACTTTATTCCTCAGAAAATCTCTGAACATCAAAATATCTAAATTTTTAAACTTTCTCAGAAGACAAAGCTGAATCTAGCATCGGAAGTATGAAAAAGAAAGATTTTGACTTTAAAAAAAGCCACACTTTTAAAAAAGCATACAAACTGCTGTATTTAAAATAGATAACCAGAAAGGACCTGCTGTATAGCACATGGAACTCTGTTCAGTGTTATGTGGCAGCCTGGATGGGAGGGGATTGGAGGAGAAGGGACACTGTATATGTATGGATGAGTCCCTTCTGTGTTCACCTGAAACTATCATATTAATCGGCTATATCCCAATTCAGGGCTTCCCAGGGGGCTCAGTGGTAAAGAATCTGCCTGCCAGTGTAGGAGACATGGGTTTGATCTCTGGGTCAGGAAGATCCCCTGGAGGAGGAAATGGCAACCCACTCCAGTATTCTTGCCTGGAAGATCCCATGGACAGGGGAAGCTGGCGGGCTGCATTTCATGGGGTTGCAGAGTTGGGCATGACTGAGCAACTGAGCATGACATGATACCCCAGTATAAAATAAAAAGTTTTTTTTTTTTAAAGCTAGAGGTTTTTATCAATTAGGAAATAAGAAATGACTTAAGAAGGATTCTTCATTGGTTCATAAAACCCGACATTGCGAGCCATGCAGCAGAGCAGTTCTCCTGGGTTTCCTTACCCTGCTGCTCTCCACCCAGGTGCCCTTTCCCAATAAAATCTCTTGCTTTGTCAGCACTTGTGTCTCCTCGGACAATTCATTTCCGAGTGTTAGACAAGAGCCCAGTTTCGGGCCCTGGAAAGGGTCTGCCTTCCTGCAACAAATGGCGACTCTGGCGGGGACTCTTCTTTGCTGAGACTGATATCCTGACCACTCGGGGTACTCAGGGGCCAGCTTGCCTGCCGATGGACTAGACCCGGCGGCCGCAACTGGGACCCTTTTGTCCCTGGTCTCCTCCTGACGTGGACAACTGGCCAGAGTGCCCTGACCGGTAAGGAGCAAGAGACTTTATTGATCTCTCGCCCCTCCCCTCTTTCTTTCCTCTCCTTAACCCTTCCTATCCTTCCCTGTTTTTCTAGACCCCTGGTCCTGGACGCAGGAATCTGGTCAAAGGGCTGAGGATTGGAGACTGATCACCTCCTCTTGGCAGAGAACTCGAATTCTGGTTCTGGTCTGGTCTGATTTCTGGTAGGGCTGAGTTCCAGTCCTCCCTTCTCCGGAGGCCCAGGGAAAAGTCCCATAACGCCTGGGTATCTGCAGGTGGCAGGAGGCCTCTGTAAGGCCACTCCTTTTGCCCCCCTTTCCCGCCTCCTCCCCCTTCTTCTTTCAACCTGGCTTCCTTTTCTCCCTTGAAATCTTTGGTGTTAGTACTTGGATCTGAAGTTCTGTGTCTCTATAAGAGGTTTTCTGAGAGACTGTATTCTTGTATTTAAGGGCTTCCCTGGTGGTGCAGAGGTTAAAGCGTCTGCCTGCAATGTGGGAGACCTGGGTTTGATCCCTGTGTCGGGAAGATCCCCTGGAGAAGGAAATGGCAACCCATTCCAGTATTCTTGCCTGGAGAATCCCATGGACGGAGGAGCTTGGTGGGCTACAGGCCATGGGTCGCAAAGAGTCGGACACGACTGAGCGACTTCACTTTCACTTTCAGAAGCTTTTATCAATTAGGAAATAAGAAATGACTTAAGAAGGATTCTTCGTTGGTAGATGTTCCAAATGATAATTTTCTGATATTATGACTCTTGTCCTGGTTTTTCTTTGATAACTATTTTCTCTAAACTCCCACAGGTTTTATCTCATCCAAAATATCTTGATTTAGCTTTGCTGTAAAGCCAGGCTTGAGAGTTGGTCCAGAAGTCATAAACTCAAATGGGAGAAATAAGTAAGAGTTTAATTTTTTCTTTAGTGTATATGGAGCAAAATCCACTTCTGTGGACCATGTCCTCTTCCAGATCTTGCATTTGAGACATGGCTGCTGCTTTTCAAAGTTCAGAAACTTAATGGTGGACAGAAATTTTCAGACAGAAAATCTCAGGGAGTCTCTCATTTCCATCCCATAGTCAAAGCCTCTTTTTTTGCCTGTCTTCTTTGTACTGTTATCTGTGCCTGACACTGAAAATCTGAACCTGGACACTCACTAGTGTGGTGTAGCATAGGCAAAACTCGGGTTCAGTTCAGCTCAGTTCAGTTCAGTCACTCAGTCATGTCCGGACTCTTTGCGACCCCATGAATCCCAGCACGCCAGGCCTCCCTGTCCATCACCAACTCCCGGAGTTCACTCAGACTCACGTCCATCGAGTCAGTGATGCCATCCAGCCATCTCATCCTTGGTCGTCCCCTTCTCCTCCTGCCCCTAATCCCTCCCAGCATCAGAGTCTTTTCCAATGAGTCAACTCTTCGCATGAGGTGGCCAAAGTACTGGAGTTTCAGCTTTAGCATCAGTCCCTCCAAAGAAACCCCAGGGCTGATCTCCTTCAGAATGGACTGGTTGGATCTCCTTGCAGTCCAAGGGACTCTCAAGAGTCTTCTCCAACACCACAGTTCAAAAGCATCAATTCTTCGGTGCTCAGCCTTCTTCACAGTCCATCTCTCTCATCCATACATGACCACTGGAAAACCATAGCCTTGACTAGATGGACCTTAGTGGGCAAAGTAATGTCTCTGCTTTTGAATATGCTATCTAGGTTGGTCATAACTTTTCTTCCAAGGAGTAAGTGTCTTTTAATTTCATGGCTGCAGTCACCATCTGCAGTGATTTTGGAGCCCCCAAAAATAAAGTCTGACACTGTTTCCCCATCTATTTTCCATGAAGTGATGGGACCAGATGCCATGATCTTTGTTTTCTGAATGTTGAGCTTTAAGCCAACTTTTTCACTCTCCTCTTTCACTTTCATCAAGAGGCTTTTGAGTTCCTCTTCACTTTCTGCTATAAGGGTGGTGTCATCTGCATATTTGAGGTTATTGATATTTCTCCCGGCAATCTTGATTCCAGCTTGTTTCTTCCAGTCCAGCGTTTCTCATGATGTACTCTGCATAGAAGTTAAATAAGCAGGGTGACAATATACAGCCTTGACGCACTCCTTTTCCTATCTGGAACCAGTCTGTTGTTCCATGTCCAGTTCTAACTGTTGCTTCCTGACCTGCATACAGATTTCTCAAGAGGCAGGTCAGGTGGTCTGGTATTCCCATCTCTCTCAGAATTTTCCACAGTTTCTTGTGATCCACACAGTCAAAGGCTTTGGCATAGTCAATAAAGCAGAAATAGATGTTTTTCTGGAACTCTCTTGCTTTTTCCATGATCCAGTGGATGTTGGCAATTTGATCTCTGGTTCCTCTGCCTTTTCTAAAACCGGCTTGAACATCAGGGAGTTCACGGTTCACGTATTGCTGAAGCCTGGCTTGGAGAATGTTGAGCATTACTTTACTAGCATGTGAGATGAGTGCAATCGTGTGGTAGTTTGAGCATTCTTTGGCATTGCCTTTCTTTGGGATTGGAATGAAAACTGACCTTTTCCAGTCCTGTGGCCACTGCTGAGTTTTGCAAATTTGCTGGCCTATTGAGTGGAGCACTTTCACAGCATCATCTTTCAGGATTTGAAATAGCTCAACTGGAATGCCATCATGTCCACTAGCTTTGTTCATAGTGATGCTTTCTAAGGCCCACTTGACTTCATATTCCAGGATGTCTGGCTCTAGATGAGTGATCACACCGTCGTGATTATCTGGGTCGTGAAGATCTTTTTTTATACAGTTCTTCTGTGTATTCTTGCCACCTCTTCTTAATATCTTCTGCTTCTGTTAGGTCCATACCACTTTTGTCCTTTATTGAGCCCATCTTGGCATGAAATGTTCCCTTGGTATCTTTAATTTTCTTGAGCACAAGAGAGGCAAATGTTCTGTCTCCTGTCCAATTTTAGGGCCTCTGTGTAAAAAGACTGCTTATTGCAGCTGAGCTTTGCCTCAGCCGTGGCTGCCTAGGAAGCCATACTTGTCTAAGGAGCCCTCCTCCTGAGCCTGTTGTAGCCCTCCTGAGTCAGCTGTAGATCTTCCTTCGATGGAGCCGCAACCCCACCTTTGTTATGGCCATCATCGTGTTAGTCCTGGGGCAGATGTCACTGCCCTCCCAAAGAAAGCGCCTCTGTAAGCGGTGATCGACAGCAAGTGAAAAAATGCCATCGTGCTTAAAACTCACAGTCTCTCAGGCCAGGGCAGGAACAGCAAAACAAAACAACAAATGGATAATTGTAGATTTCAAGGTCCATAATTTCTACACATGGTCAAAGTAAACAGACAAACAAAAAAGCCTGAAGTCATGGGTCATAGCTTACCCCAGAAGCCTTCATCACTCCTAGGGTATGTCAGTCCCCAAAGATTCACCCTCCTTTCTGTTACAAAGATATTTCCTCCCTGAAAAATAAACACAGGACTCCTTGCCCTCCATAGGGTAGATCTTATGTCCTGACCTGGAGCAGTAGAGTGTCTAACAATTTGCGGGGAGTCTGGTTCCCAAGAAAAGGAGGGGGAAGGTGCCAGACAGTGCGGCTCATTCTCTCCCGGGCTGAGCGGGGCAGGGAGCGTGGTTGGCCGACTGCCCCGCTTTCTGCCCTTTCGGGAGCCAGCTCGGCGCTCCTGGGGCTGCTCCCAGCGCGGACTGAGCAGGGCTTGCGGACTGGTGCCACTCCTTCCTCAGGCTTTTTCGTGGGCAGCCTCCTTGAGAGGGCCCCGTTTGCCTTGCCCAGCCTCTCGGAATGGCGCTGTGGTCTGAGAGTTTTACTGATGCTCCGCAGCCGCTGTCAGACCCGCACTGCATTAGGGAGGCTCTCCCTGCCTTCCCTGTCTCCTCTCCCCTCATCCTTAACGGGCACTTCCTCCAGTAACCTCTTGCATGTCTCATCCTGTCTTGCATAAACTTCCTGGAGGACTTGAACTAACATTTTAATAGTTTCCAAACTCAATGACTTGTTAGGTAATTCAGCCCATCTCCCCTAGACTGAGTGAGGCGGCGGCGGGTGGGGGGGGGTAAGATAAGTGTGAAGCTGAACAAATATCCCTTTACGTGCATGGACTATGACATCAGGATTGGAAAATAAGCTGCACGCCCTGCGGTTTCGTTACAAGAAGGAAGGGAAGCTAAAGGTTATCCCGTCTTCTGTCTAACTTGGGTCTATATCAAACTATGTCTTAATAGTGTTTTCAGGAGCAGAATATTAAACGGGCCCTTTGTCGGCCTCATATAGCTTTTCATTGTGATGAGAAAATAGAGTTGATTGATTTACTAGTTGAATGAAAATTAAACCAATCAGTTATTTAGTTTTCAAATTTTGAGCACTTGCTGTTGTGTCTTACAAACGCTATGATCTCCTGACTCTCTTTTTAGTGCATTTCAGTTTGGTTAAAGTTGCCAGGCATCCATTCAGCCGCTCAGCTGAGGAATTTTGCTTCAGGTCTCTCTTTAAGGTCCACAGCTCATCAGTCGCCAAGGGCTTTAGGAGGAACTCTTCAAAGGTATCCAGAATCTGCTCCCTCCTTTCTGTTCTCTTTGATAATGTTCTTGTCATCAAATTTGACCTGTTTAAATAACCTTCTTATTAATCTGTCTTCAGTCTCTGCATTATTCCAACTGATTCTTTTTTCTAATCTATAAAGCAAATTATACTAGTTTCCCACTTAGAAATTGCTTTCCATTACCTGGGAGATGAGGTTAAACTCTATCATGATGGAAAATGTTCTTCATCATCTGAGCCCAGCTCTACTTCTGAGAAAATCTGAGCCCAGCTCTGCTTTTGAGAATCATGCCAGGGAAGTGTCCGTTCTTCATGTCCCCTGTTCTACTCACACAACACCATCGGATGTGCCTTGTATTTGTCAGCTGTTACACTTTTTTGTGTGTAATTGTGCATGTTTTTCCTTAGGTCTTGAACTTTATTTCTTTCCTTTAATCTGATACTTCCTCCATATGCCTTGAAGCCTGGCTCAAAATCACCTCTTCTAAAAAATGCCTCAAAGGATTCCCAGGCAGAATTAATAATCTCTAATATTCACCCTTAAAATAATGTATATAGAGATCTACAGTGGTACTTTTCAATCATATTTTAATTTTTTCCCCCTTTGTCCTTTTAGACTGAAAATTCCAATCAGGGTGGGCAATTCTGCTTGGCACACAATAAATATTACTGAATTTAAGTAGAAATTTCAAGATATTATAGAAGAAGGATCTAGGAATAATCTGCATTAAAATGTATTTCTCCTTTAATAAATATATTTGTGTTCAATAAATAGTAAACAATTCTAAATAATATATAATAAATAATATAAATTGCAGTAGCAGATCCTTGGAGAAGGCAATGGCACCCCACTCCAATACTCTTGCCTGGAAAATCCCATGGATAGAGGAGCCTGGTGGGCTGCAGTCCATGGGGTCGCTAAGAGTCGGACACGACTGAGCAACTTCACTTTCACTTTTCACTTTCACTTTTCACTTTCATGCATTGGAGAGGGAAATGGCAACCCACTCCAGTGTTCTCGCCTAGAGAATCCCAGGGATGGAGGAGCCTGGTGGGCTGCCGTCTATGGGGTCGCACAGAGTCAGACACGACTGAAGCAGCTTAGCAGCAGCAGCAGCAGCAGAGCCTTGCTACAACCTACTTTACAATATTATGAAATTTTAAAGATTTTTGGTCTTCTTCAAAAGAACCATATGTAACATACAGAATTACTTAGTTATATTATTGCACCTGAGTATCTCTTACATATTTCACTCCAAAGAAAAGTTTTAGCTTAGGGTATAGTGAAGCCATATGTCCCAAACTGACTAAATATTGTATACACATTATTTCTTCTTCTTGTTTTTTTCTTCTTGTTTTATTATCAACAAACAGTAGAAAAAGTAGCTATATCTTACTTAGCAAAAAGAACCTAAATGTAGTTGAGTGTACCTGTCAATATTAAACTAAATTACTAGAGCAAATACTAAAAGTGTATATGGAGGTGATAAACCATAAGCATATACATTAATAACATAAGCAACATTAATGAAACATTCATGCTGAGTACAGGTTCACTTTAGCAGCCTCCTAGTGTTCTTACTGAACGATAGGAGAAGACGTATGACCTCTCTGGGTCTCAGTTTCCTTAGCTGTAAAATAAAATGGTTGGTCTAGGCTCATTCATTTATTCAGAATGCTTATATGCCAGATGCTAGTGTTGGAAATACAGAGATGAGCAAGATAGAGTGCCTGTCTTCTACTGATTTAAAAGGCTTATGTGAATTTAAAATGCTTTCTCCTTTACAGTTTCATAGAGGTGGCATAATGGTTAATTATAGATGGATAATGAACTATCCATATTTTCTTTTTTATTCAGAAGCATATTTTACTGATGTTCATATGCTTAAAAGTTCTCATTAGAAGACAAGTCTTAATGGTTAAATAGTGATAAACATATTGTCGCTATCTTATAGTAATTGGCCCTTGTTTAAAAATTTTTTTTTTTGGCCCTTGACTTTAAACAACAGAAAATTGGTTAATGTATTGATCACACATAGACTAGGGTTTAGTCAGACATATGTATTTTAAACCCGAGTCCTTTAGAGAGATCACTCCACGCACTGACTCTTACTCAGTTCCAGATTGGCATTGTTGTCGGTAGCCTTACATCTGACTTGGGTACGGGAAATTTTCCTGGTCCTTTTTAGTGCTGTACAGAGGGAACAACTGATTCACAAATATAAATTATCTTGCCCGTTTAACAAATGGGCAACAATGATGGATAAGGAGGACAAAAATAAGCAAATATTCACTGTTTTATAAATTTGCCCCATGGAAGTTTTGGGAATTACCAGAACGACATAAAGACACTAACAGGAAGATGCTCTATGAATCCATATTGTAAATGATTTTCATTTCACCTGCTAATTATGTATTTATTAATACCATGTGAGATGTCTTCACTCTTACACTATGATCATATCCAAAGGACATGAAACCCACATCCAAAGGAATCAGAAAACCTGCCACTGTACTTTTAAAAATATGATCCCAATATGTTGCAGTCAGATTATGTCTCCTGAGTGAAACAACTCAGCGGTAAAGCAGGTCCCTTTCTGCTCACTTTCCCATTTAAAGATTAGAAAACGGTAATATTCCGTGTTGTAACAGAAATGATATTTTCATGATATTAAGCCAAAATGGACTTTTTTCCTAGTAGTTTTACGACTTTCGTATGAAGAGCCATGCCAGGGATGTTCAGATTATATGATCTCTTAGTGTGGAGAAGACCCCTCTTCTATTATTGAGGCTGGGAACTGAGTTTTCATGTCTCCTGGGAAGGAGTTATCAATAGATAAAATGAAGAAGTGTTTGCTTGGGAAAAACATATGTAGGATGCTCTCCTTTTCTGAGCATGTGGATTTAGGAAGAGAAAAGAGAGAGAGAGAGATGTCAAGAGGTTAGGTTTTCACGCCCTCATTTTTCTCCTCTCGGAAGTGGAGCCCAGCGTCTGTGGGAAAAACGTGCACGCGTGTGTGGAAGAATCTGACCACGTCAGAGGGCCAAGTAGAAGCGAGCTCAGGGGAGACTGCAAAGTTCAGAGAAAACCTCACATATATGGCAAGGGTGAAAGCGCGGGTATGGTGAGGGGATGACGCAGGCGGCCTTCTCGGTTCCTGGGTATGCACAGAGTGTGAGGAAATTAAGAAAGTTCTATATCCTCTAGAGAGGAGACGTGGAGGGACTGGTCGTGTCAATGGTCCGTCAGAGGCTCAGAGATGAGACAAAGAGTGTCTGAGTGTCTGAGTGTAAAGGACCTCAGACCTACATACAGGCAAGGCAGTCTGGTATTCCCATCTCTTTTAAGAATTTTCCAGTTTTTTGTGATCTACACAAAGGCTTTAGTGTAGTCAATAAAGCAGAAGTAGATGTTTTCCTGGAGTAGTTTTTTTCTATGATCCAATGGATATTGGCACTTTGATTTCTGGTTCCTCTGCCTTTTCTAAATCCAGCTTGTACATCTGGAAGTTCTCAGTTCACATAGTGTTGAAGCCTAGCTTGAAGGATTTTGAACATTACGTTGCTAGCATGTGAAATGAATGCAGTTGTGTGGTACTTTGAACATTCCTTGGTATTGCCTTTCTTTGAGATTGAAATGAAAACTGAACTTTCCCCCTGTGGCCATTGCTTAGTCTTCCAAATTTGCTTGCATACTGAGTGCAGCACTTTCAGAGCATCATCTTTTAGGATCTGAAATAGCTCAGCTGAAATTCCATCACCTCCACTAGATTTGATCATTGTGATGCTTCCTAAGGCCCACTTGACTTCACATTCCAAGATGTCTGACTGTAGGTTAATGACCACACTATCATGGTTATCCAAGTCATTAAGATCTTTTTTATATAGTTTCTTTCAGTATTCTTGCCACCTTTTCTTGACCTCTACTGCTTCTGCTAGGTCCTTGCTGTTTCTGTCTTTTATTGTGCCCATCTTTGCTAGAAATGTTCCCTTGGTATCTCCTGTTTTCTTGAAGTGATCTCTAGCCTTTCCCATTCTACTGTTTTCCTCTGTTTCTTCACCTTGCTTGTTTAATAAGGCTTTCTATCTTTGGAACTCTGCATTCAGTTGGGTATGTCTTTCCTTTTCTCCTTTGCCTTTCCCTTCTCTTCTTTTCTCAGCTATTTGTAAGGCCTCCTCAGTTAACCACTTGCCTTCCTGTATTTCTTTTTCTTGAGGATGGCTTTAATCACCACCTCCTGTACATGAGCCTCCATCCATAGTTCTTCAGACACTCTGTCTACCAGACCTAATCCCTTGAATCTATTTGTCACCTCTACTGTATAATCATAAGGGATTTGATATAGGTCATACCTTAATGGTCTAGTGGTTTCCCTTACTTTCTTCAATTTAAGCCTGAATTTTGCAATAGGAGTTCATTATTTGAGCCATAGTCAGCTCTAGGTCTTATTTTTGCTGACTTTATAGAGCTTCTCCATCTTCATTTGCAAAGAATATATAATCAGTTTGATTTCACTATTGATGATCCAGTGATATCCATGTGTAGTGTCATCTCTCGTGTTGTTGGAAGAGGGTGTTTGCTATGACCCGTGTGTTCTCTTGGAAAAACAGTTAGCCTTTGCCCTGTTTCATATTTTTCTCCAAGGCCAAACTTGCCTGTTATCCCAGATATCTCTTGACTTCCTACTTTTGAATTCCAATTCCCTATGATGAAAAGATATCATTTTTTGGTGTTAGTTCTGGAAGGTGTTGTAGGTCTTCATAGAACCGTTCAGTGTCAGCTTCTTTGGCATTAGTGGTTGGGGCATAGACTTGGATTACTGTGATACTGTGCGGTTTGCCTTGGAAAGGAGCTGAGATCATTCTTTTGTTTTTGAGATTGCACCCAAGTACTGCATTTTGAACTTTTTTTGACTTTGAGGGCTACTCCATTTCTTCTAAGGGATTCTTGCCCACAGTAGTAGGTATAACAGCCATGAATTAAATTCCCCCCTTCTCATCCATTTTGGTTCACTGATTCCTAAAATACTGATGTTTACTCTTGCCATCTCCTGCTGGACCACATCCAGTTTACCTTGATTCATGCACCTAACGTTCCAGGCTTCTATGCGACATTGTTCACAGCATCAGACTTCACTTTCATCAGACACAGCCACAACTGGGCGCCATTTCCGCTTTGGCCCAGCCTCTCCATTCTGTCTGGGGTCATTTCTCCGCTCTTCCCCAGTAGCATATTGGGCCCTTACTGACTTGCGGGGCTCAGCTTTTGGTGTCATATCTGTTTTGCCTTTTCATACTGTTAATGGGATTCTTGAGGCAGAATCCTGGAGTGGTCTGCCATTGCCTACTCCAGTGGACCGCATTTTGTCAGAACTCTCTCCACCATGACCCGTCTGTCTTGGGTGGCCCTGCATGGCATGGCTCGTAGCTTCATTGTGTCACAGAAGGCTGTGATCCATGTGATCATTGTGGTTAGCTCTCTGTGATTGTGTTTTTCACTTTGGAGTCTGTGGGATTATAGTTCTTGCTTCTATCTGAGATTCCACATAGATGTGATATCATATGGTATTTATCTTTCTCTTTCTGACTTACTATATTTACTCTAATAATCTGTAGGTCCATCCATGTTTCCAGAAATGGCATGATTTCATTCTTTTTTTTATGGCTGAGTAGTACTCTTGCCTGGAAAATCCCATAGACGGAGGAGCCTAGTAGGCTGCAGTCCATGGGGTCACCAAGAGTTGGACACGACTGAGCGACTTCACTTTCACTTTCACTTCCATGCATTGGAGAAGGAAATGGCAACCCACTTCAGTGTTCTTGCCTTGAGAATCCCAGGGATGGGTGAGCCTGATGGGCTGCCGTCTATGGGGTTGCACAGGGTTGGACATGACTGAAGTGACATAGCAGCAGCAGCAGTATTCCATTACACACACATTTTCTTCATCCATTCACCTGTCAATGGACATTATTTTCCTTTCATGTCCTGGCTATGGTAAATAGTGCCCCTATGAACACTGGGGTGAAAGTATCATTCCACATTATAGTTTTTTCTGACTATATGCACAGAAATGAGATTGCAGGATCATATGGCAACTCTACTTTTATTTATTTATTCATTTTTGAGAAGCCTCCATACTGTTTTCCATACTAGCTGTACAAATTGGCTTTCCTACCAACAGTGTAAGATGGTTCGTTTTCTCTGCACCCTCTTCAGCGTTTGTAGACTCTTTGGTGATAGCCATCATGGCGGTATGTGGCAGCACCTTATTACAGTTTTCAAAAGTGATTTTTTTGGTATAGTTGATTTACTGTGTTGTGTTAGTTTCAGGGGTGCAGTGTAGTGGATGAGTGACGCGTATAGCCACGTATTTTTTTGACTCTTTTCCCATATCAGATGTTACAGAATATTGAGTAGAGTTCCCTGTCCTATACAGTAGGCTCTTATTAGTTGTGAGTTTTATATATAGTAGTGTTATGTGTCAATCCTAGTCTCCCATCTCCCAGTTTATCCTCCCTCCTTTATTCCCTGGTAACCATAAATTTAATTTCTACGTTTGTTTTGTAACTGAGCTCATTTGGACCCCTTTTCAGATTTCACATATAAGAGATATCATATGATATTTGTCTTTGTGCGTCTGACTCTCTTCACTCAGTATGGCAATCTCTAGGTCCATCCACACTGCTGCTAATGGCATTACTTCATCATTTTGTTCTTTTTTTGTGGCTGAGTGATATTCCATTATATGTGTGTGTGTGTGGGTATATGTGTATATGTGTGCATGTGTGTGCGTGTGTGTATATGTGCATATGTGTGTGTATGTATGTATGCATGTGTGTGTGCGTGTGTGTATGTGTTATGTGTGTATGTGTGCATGTATATGGGTGTGTATATGTGTATGCGTGCATGTGTGTGTGTGCATGTATATGGGTGTGTATGTGTTTGTGCATGTGTGTATGTATGCATGTGTGTGTGTATGTGTGTACACGTGTGTGTGTATGTGTGTGTGCATGTGTGTGTGCATACAGCACAGCTTCTCTATCCATTCCTCTGCTGATGGATGTTTAGGTGGTTTCCATGTCCTGGCTTTTGTAAATAGTAGTGCTGCTATGAACGTTTTGGTACATGTATCTTTTCAAATTATGGTTTTCTCCATGTATAGGCCCAGAAGTGGGATTGTTGGATCATAATGTAGTCCCGTTTTTAGCTTTTTAAGGAACCTCCATACTGTTCTGCATAGTAGCTGTACCAATTTATGTTCCCACCAACAGCAAAAGAGGGTTCCGTTTTCCCCACACCCTCTCTAGCGTTTATTGCATGTAGATTTTTTTTTTTTTTGATGATGGCTGTTCTGAGTGGTGCGAGTCATTGTAGTTTTAATCTGCATCACTCTAACACTAAGCAGTGTTGAGCATCGTTTCATGTGCCATCTGTATATCTTCTGTATATCTTCCTTGAGGAAATTAGACCCCACTTCTTTCTGGTATGTGGTAAGGTCACATTGTAGAAGAGAAGGTGAAATGGGAGATATTCTGGTAGTCTTTGGAAAGTACAGGGAGAATCCTTGAACCATAGTTACTTGAAAGGAAATATTGTATACTAAAAGGAGACAAGTTAAACTTGAAATGACTGAGATAGTATTAATTGGAAAGTATAAATTTCCTTGTTACTCAGTGAAATGTGGTTCACTAGAAAGATAAGATTGGCTTTCATTTTCCCATATTGTAGTAATAGAGATTTATTTTGTAATCCCACTATGTTAGCTTAATTGATTTGGGTTTAATTTTGAAACCACTATGTTCTCTGTCAATGACATTTTGATAGCTAGCCTATATCTCTAGTGCCTAATATCAGTTTCAACTGTCCATGAACAAACATTTCCCTCTTGAGCTACAGTCAGTCTTTTGAGTACCTCCAAACGATTGCCTATTTCTTAGGGTGCTCGAAAGTTCTTTGCTTTAAATAACAGTCTATGATGTTTTTGAGAATACATGTCTCTTTTCAGTTGTCAGCAAATCCTGATTAAACAGCCTTTTATTCCCTTTTACAAATGATCTCTTTCCTTGCTAGTTTTCAGGTGACTTTTCCTCACCACCGCCTTGCCTGCGGTCCCAGGTGAATTTTGCGTGTGCTATCTTGTCTGTTTGCTAGACTTTCTGATTGTCCCTGGGAGCTTCCCAGGTGGCACAGTGGTAACGAATTTGTCTGCCAGTACAGGAAACGCAGGAGATGTGGGCTTGATCCCTGAGTCAGGAAGATCCCCTAAAGTAGGAGACAGCAACCCACTCTAGTATTGTTGCCTGGAAAATTCCATGGCCTGTGGAGCCTGGTGGGCTATAGTCCAGGGGGTCACAAAGAGTGAACATGACTGAGCATGTCTGAGAGGAGGAGAGTGATTGTCTCTCAGTCTGTTGAAAACCATTCTCTGAAAGTGAGAGATGATTCCTCTAAAAACCCTGGAAATGGTAAGGGTGCCAGCATTCCAGGGCCTGATGAGAGAGCTCGGGCCTCCTCGGGCCAGAGTGGGAGGGATACCGAGGAGCCGTCTGCCCCTTGGTCTCTGTGCCTGAGCAGAGGGACGTTCCAAAGATGGGAAAGTTTGTGATAAATGGCTAAGCAGTTGGCTTAGTATCTGAGTGTCATTTTCTCATTTAATGCTTGCTATCTATATTTTTATGTTAATAACTATTCCTATAATCTTCTGGTAAATATATTTAAATAGAACATGTCCTGTGTGCTTTGGTTATTGTTACGATTTCTGTTGGAGGGTAGGAATTCATGGAAGGCTGTCTTGACGTGCAGCTACAATTCTCTATTATAGTCATTACATGCCATCATCTATAGTATTCTGTTTTATGGTAATGAAATTGAGAGGGCTTTGGATAGAAGAGTTTTGGGGGACTTAAATTCACCATGTTAAACAATAAAACAATGTGTTAGATAAAATAATTTCAAAGTTTCTATCCAGTGTTGTCAATCTATTAATTTCCCGTATTTTAAGGAGGTGATGAAGAATATAAAAAGATCTACATACAGTTTAATTCTGTATAAAATGCTTCTCACAACTCACACATGTTGGTCACCTATTGATATTTATGAAGGAATTCTGTTGATGAGATTTTGAATATTTCTTATCTCTATAACTTTAAATGGAATCTTGATGAAATTATGGAGTTATTTTTCATTATAAAGATGGAAACATTTTTCTGTACAATAACATAGCACTTCAAATGAATTTAGAAATACCACAAATGAATAAATGTAAAATTAAATTATCCTTGAACTTCAGGCATATAACATAATTTAATTTTGTTGTATGATAGGAATGCCTCATTTTTATTCACATAGAATAATAGAAAAATAAACTTGTGGAGATGGTAGAATACTTTGGAGAGAAAATAGTCAATTTAAGTGCAAATAACTAAGAAACATTATTGACAGGTGTGGAAAACAAAAGAAAACCTCACCTCATTTTGATGATTATTGTGAAAGGTAATATATTTGTTTTAGGTAAAGGTATCTAAATTTTTTTTCAGATTAAAAGTGTGACTTAAATGTTTTGTGATATTTGATTACATTTGAGATTCACTTAATATGAAATTACCTAAACCAACAGCTGAGCATAATTGAAGCACATTATCTTGGAAACCACTAAAAATAATTATCATTTTTACAGGGTGGAGACTAGAATTAGATTTGCAGTATTTTCCTTTGGCAGAACAGAATTCCATTAGAGATAATACCTATTTTTTTTTTTTAGCTAGAGATTATTTTTCTCCCCAAAATATTGTATGTAAGACTGTAATTTATGATAGATTTAAAAATTGATTACAATGATGCTTGTGGGCCCAGTTCCCTTGGCCATTTAGTTCTCTTCATCTTTTTCACCCAAATAGACTCCTTACACATCCCAGAACCCTGGGCTTCAGGAGAGCAGTTTGAAAATCAATACCTTACTGTGTAAAGCAATTCTATGTTAGTACATAAATGGCAACATTATCTTGTTGCAACATGACCAATATTTAAGAATGAGAGACATTATTGTGGAAATTTCTTCTTTTATGTATATAGAACTCAAATGATTGTTGCCTGATTAATAGATATTAAGTCTGTATATCTCAAAGAGATTGGCGTGTGAAAGAAGGGGGTGTGCACGCACGCTAAGTCACGTCAGTTGTGTCTGACTCTTTGTGAACCTGTAGACTACAGCCCGCCGGGCTCTTCTGTCCCTGGATTCTTCAGATGAGGAGTGGGTTGCCATACGCTCCTCCAGGGAATCTACCCGAACCAGGGATCAGACCCATGTCTCTTAGGTCTAACCTTTGTTGGTAGATGGGTTCTTTACCACTAGCACCACCTGGGAAGGCTGAAAGAAGGGTAGTCAGCTTTAAAATGGTGTTCCAGATCACCTAGAAATAATTAAATGAACTAGGGAGTTTACATATAAGAAATCAACAGGTATCTTCAAACAAGTGAAATAAAATATTGCTTGTAAGTCTGTTCACATCGATACACTGAAGTTCTGTCTAGAGTTAGATATTTGTGAGAAACACAATACTACTGATTTATCAAACAGTAGGAAACATGCTTTGTTTGGTGATTTCTATTGAATCTTTTCACTTTTGAAAGGTTTAAAATGACTGGAGTGTCAGATGTGGATGGTTGTCTGGATGTTAATGAACTGTTCAGATTTGCTCAGATGAGGTTGGCAGTGGCTGGAAATCTCTCCAACACATTTTACCGCATTTGTATAATGTGTTTGTCTCTGCGGAATGTTTACCACTGAGCATCTTCCTGAGAAGCAGTCGGTAAATATTTGACTGACAGGACACAGAGCTCCCAGGCTGACAGATGTTTCTGTTGGCAGTCTCAGTATAGCAGAGGCTGACTTGCTTGTCATGGTTTATGGCCTTTCCTCGTGTCCTCAGTGTTTTTTGTCACCCTTCATCATAAACGCTGTGCCATCTCCTCTGAGTATGTGATCTCAGATTCACCTCACCTTTTTCTCATCTCATATTCCAGCCGTCAGAGAATCACAAAAAGTTATTATTTCCCTACTCCACAGAACCATGACTGTATTTTTGTGTGTGTGTGTTTTTAAATTTTAATTTTATGTATTATTTCACTTCCTGACTCTGCTGGCTCTCGTCGGTGGGCTTTCCTCTCGTCTCAGCAGGCAGGGGCCCTTCTCTAGCTGTGGTGTGTGCCCCTCTCTGCAGTACTTCTGCTGCTGGAGAGCACAGCTTCTGGGGCGCTCGGGCTTCAGCGGCTGCAGCACGCGGGCTCCTTCGTCGCGGCTCCCAGGCTCCAGAGACAGCTCAGCGGCTGCAGCGCACGGGCTTAGTTGCTCTGCAGTATGTGGGTTCTTCCTGGACCAGGGGTCAAACCCACGGCTCTTGCGTTGGAAGGTGGATTCTTTACCCCTGAGTCACCAGGGAAGCCCATAACCGTATTTTTCAACCAAAACCTCCATGCTCTTGAATCTGAACTGGGTTATCTATGGGAAACTGGGGAAAGGCCCGTTGTTCCTCAGATTAGCTTGTGTTTTTCTAGAAAGGGAAAAACAGCGCCACCTGCTAACTGGAACAATTTTGCCCTTGGTAATGGCATTACACGGGACATCACAAATCCTTGAAAACGTTCAAGACAGTTTCATATTATAAAACTTGCCCAAGCTTCAGAGAAGTTCTCATGTAGATACTTGTATTTGTCAGCTAATTGTGTAAGCGTATCATGCTAGGAATTGCTAGAGAAAGACCAAACAAGTTCTCTCGTTTTAGGAGTTTCCAGATAACTGGGGAGGCAGTGCTGTGCTTTGGTTCAGAAAGCAGGTTGTAGAGCCACACTGCCCAAGTTCAAGCTCGTCACTGTGCAACTCTGGGCAAGTTACTCAACTGTTCTACCTACCCCTTGATTGCCATAGGTCTTAAATGAGGGTTATGAAAATCACCATCTCATGGAGTTGTGAGGATTAAATGAGTTACTGTAGGTAAGACTTTGTCCCTAGTACCTGGTAAGCACCGTGTTCTTGCTGTTGTCTTTAGTTGGCAGGGCATTTCTTTGTCTACTCTCTTCTCCATTTGGGGCTCGTTGAGCTAAACTACAAGACTAATAATGCAAAAGCTGCCTCTACCAGTATTTATTTGTACCAGTTGGTGTGCTTCTGTGTGTCTGTGTGTGTGTGTGTGTTGCTTATGAAAGAAAAGGAACTGAGAATGAAGCCAGTGCTTGGAATCTGTTTCCAAGCAGGCAAACGAACTGGGTTTGAATTGAATTCAGTTTAGTCGCTCAGTCGTGTCCGACCCTTTGAGACCCCATGGACTGCAGCACGCCAGGCCTCCCTGTCCATCACTCCCGGAGCATACTCAAACTCATGTCCATCGAGTCGGTGATGCCATCCAACCATCTCATCCTCTGTCGTCCCCTTCTCCTCCTGCCTTCAATCTTTCCCAGCATCAGGGTCTTTTCAATTGAGTCAGTTCTTTGCACCAAGTGGCTAAAGTATTGGAGTTTCAGCTTCAACATTAGTCCTTCCAATGAATATTCAGGACTGATTTCCTGGGTTTGAATTAGCCGTGTTTAAAGACTTAACAGAACTGCTGCTCTCAGCAAGATGTGGGGAGGTGCCAGGAAGAGGCGATGGTCAGAAGCTGAGAGGACTCTTGTGCAGGACCTTGTGAACAGCAAACAGAGTTACTTTGGAGTGTTTCAGAAGAGCTTCTAAAGGCTGACTTTATTGATTTACCATCCCTTTTCCATTTCACTCTAGTCTGCTTGCCTAGTTCAAGTAAATCAATACCCTTTTAACACTGGGCACTTAAACAAACAAACGAGAAAGAAACCCATTTAGTAAGTGTAGGCCCCAAACAGGAAAACCTGAGAATGAGTCCTTCCCAGGCCCCATTCTGCCCCTTCTGGCTCCGAGCTGATTCTCGGGAATAAGGCATTCTATCCCTGGGCAGAGATGAGCTGGGCAGCTCCAGGGCGGATGGCTTCCCCTGGACCATGACTGAGTGGCCTGGACCCTCATCTTGCTAGTCCTGGGGGAGTTGGAGAAGGGTCCATTCTGAGGTACGGTTGATACCACCTGTGGCAACCTACGGCTCAGACCTTTTGGAGCTTTCCCCCCTGTTGCGTTCTCAAGAACTTCTGTCACAGCAGAGTCAGAATCTCACTAGTTCTTGTCTCCCCAGCCTGTCCCAATGAGCTGACGTCTCCCTGGCTCATTTTCCCCTAGTGCCCAGACAAAGAAGAGGCCCCTCAACTACTTTAATAACTCAGACTATAGTAGATGCTTATGATTCGTTTCTGTTATCTAGGGGTTTTCAGGAACACTGAATCAGAGAAGAGGAATCATGGCCCCGGGGGAAATGCAGGGCTGGATGCCAGCGAGCTGTAGTCACAGCATTTTCATCAGCCACTCAGTATGTAACCTTCTTTTATACACGTTTCTGTTTTAAAAAAAACCTTATTTAATATATATTCTTGATTCATCAGCAGCGAACTTGCAGCCGGTAGCTCTGTAACCCCTGCCTGAAGGAAGCTTATCTAGCGCGTGTATTTTCTCCATAAGACGAATCACAGCCCCCCGTGCTTGGTTGGAAACACTAGCCAGCCCTTCAGCACTGTGCTCAGGGCCACTGTCCACAGGGGAATGACCAACAGAAAGCATGACGTGTGAAAAATGTGGCACTAAATACCCTTGAGAAGGACACTTGTTTAAAAGGACACCGTTTACATTGTGAGAATTAGAACAGGGAGGCAGAGATCTCTCTGCCTTCCACCGGGAACAGGCACGGATGACGTATTTTTGACCACTCTCAGCATCTCCAATAGACTGTAAGCAAGTGGGCAAATTTGCAGATACAGAATCTGCGAATGATGAAGAGTCACTGTGTTTTTCAGACGGGTACAAAGTTACTTTGATTCAAGAACTTTTTTGATTCTAAACGTGCCCCTGCTTGAATCTTAAGCATTTAGAATGGCTGGCTGTAGCTCCTCTTTTTACCAAAGGCAGATAAACTAGCTGCAGTAATTCCCATGCACAGACTAAAAACCTGCCTCATTAAAACAAAAACAACTTGACTCTCAGTTCCCTAACTTAAATTATCCCCGCCCCCCGCCCCCAGATAACTCTCACAGATCTTGTCTGTAGTCTGGGCTCTCATCTGGTTGCCTCTTCATGCCCGAGTCTTCCCTCAGGCCCTGTAGGTCGCGGGAGGTGGTGGTGGAGCTGGTCTGGGGGTTTCTCTGGCGCCTCACGGGCAGGACACTGAGGAGCAGTGTGGAGTGATGGTTTCTGGACAATCGTCAGGGCTCCTTGGATGACCTAAAATAACTGGGGACACTTAGGGGTACCATCTTTTGGTTAATAAAGCTTGTGGACAGTTGGATGATGATAATTTAAACTTTAAAAGGATACATGGCCTTGTTGTGTAGGCCTGTGAATTTATGGGCACTCGGATTACAAAATTCTGATTAAGATACCATAGAAATCCATCATGTAATGGATGTAAGAAAATACCCATCATTTACTGAATACCTACTGCATGCCGTGCACACTGCAGGGTGTTTATGTACATTATTTTATACGATAATGGAATTGCTATCATTTTGTAGATGAGAAAATGTAGGTTGGAGAAATTAATAAATATATTTAAGCTAGGAAGTTAGAAAACAAGAGTTCAAAGTTCAGTCTATCTGGCTTCAAATTCCACTCTCTTTCCAGTCTCCTGGAATATCTTTTACGTCTCCTCAAATATCACGTCAGAGGGTGAGCAAGTGGAGGTTTGTAGTGGGAAGATTTTCGCAAATTGATTAATATATGGAAGGAATGTAGAAGTAAAGTGATAATCCTTTAATCAAGAACCGTAAGAGAAAGGTTCTTTCTAGCGCCGTGTGCCAGTGATTAATATACAACCTTCAACAGTAATACTCAGAGGAGACTGACTGTCAGAAAATGACAGTATTGATCTTTTGAGAAAACTGGAGCCCTTTTTAATAAAGTGTGACATTTGAAAAAAGACGTATTTGATAAACTTACTGAACTTATTCTGAGCCTTATTGAACTTTAGAAAAGCAATCTGAATTCTCATGCTGTTTTCTACACCCCTCCTCTCTACTCCAGATCGGGTCCCTTCAAGGGGGACTGCGCGGCCTTCTCTCTGTGCATTTCCTGCCATTTCCTTCATGTGTCCAAAGAAGCTGCTTCTGTTCGTTTCTTGATTTTAGATACCTGCTAGATCTTGTTACTGTCAGGTTGGCCGAAAGGTTGGTTTGGGCTTTTCCATAAGGTGGTATGGAAAACCAAACAAACTTTTTGGCCGGTCGATATATTAAAGACTAGCCTTCGTTACTCGAGGCTTCTCCTTCCCGCGGCCTCTCGGTGTGGCTTTGTCGCCGCTCTTGGCTTCCGCTGCCCTGCAGCACCTGCGACACTTTGGCTGCTGAATTGTCGCGCGTATTGCGCCGCTGTCGTGTTTTCCACCTTCTGCGATAGTTCTGACGCCTCCCATTCGCTGTCGGTACCTCCCAGCTCTCCGTGTTCTTGTGGGATCATCCTTTTCATCCTTTACTGTTAAGCCTGAGGGGCTTGGCAGTAGGTATACGAGCATGTTAGAGGCAATCCCTCTTTTATTCCTCTCGTGGCAGTTGTTGGCTTGGAGATGTGACTCACAGACCTTTGCCTCCAGGTGTGAGTAAGAGTCAGAGCTCATTTCTGTCCTTAAGAGATGCCTGAGGAAACATACCGCTTTCCTCGTTGAGACAGTCCATGAGGCACCAGTGTACTTTTTAGATTCTGGAATTTGCATTTTCTTGGCATTTCATTGGCTAAAATGTTAAAACTTTGTTCTCAGTCATTTTGAGTCAATTTGTTTCTTATTAAAAAACAACAACACAACATTACTGACTGCGTTCACGGTGGGAGTGATGTAGCTACGAAGCAAGGACTATTGGCAGCCGGCAGGGACGGGAGAACAGCTGCCTCTGGACGCGTGTCCTGAAGGCCTGCTAAATATTTAGAGCAAAAGTTTGTAACATGTTCAGATATCTAGGTAATAGATGATCTTTACGTTGATTTGTGAGCTCTTTTTTTTCTGTGCAGCTTCCTTGTCTACACTATCCAGCTCCACAAACCTTAGTTTCTTCGGCAGCTTCAGCCTTCGATCCCTCAGCCCAGTGGTATTGCCTTGCTCTGCTGGGCTCCACCTCCCTGCATTGTAATCTGGAAATTTTCACTGGGGCAGAAATTCAGGGCAATGATGGGACTTCTTTTGTGTATTTCCTTTCTCAGGGATTAGAGTTCAGTGCTGCCTTCTTGACCAAGATCTGAAAATACTGTTTCATATATTTTGTCAGTTTTATAATCATTTACTATGGGAAGAGTAGTCTGGTACCAGCTAATTTGTTGAATTTAAAATTAGACATTTTCTCACCGTGAACTTGATATCTGTATTTGAATATTTTAGGAGAGGGAAAGAGAGAGGGGCAAAATAAGGTAGGAACTGAGAGGTACAAATGGCATAAATGACCTCATTTGCAAAGCAGAGATAGAGACACAGGCATAGAGAGCACCACCAGGGAAGCCCCAAGAACACTGCAGTGGGTCTCTGTTCCCTTCTACAGGGGATCTTCTGGACTCAGGGATGGAGCCCAGGTCTCCTGGATTGCAGGCAGATTCTCTATCGTCTGTGCCACCAGCAAAGGCCAAATATATGGATACCAAGGGGGAAAGGGGGTGGGACTGGGAGATGGAGACTGACGCGCATACACTGCTGGTATACGTATGGAGTAGATGCCGAGTGAGAGCACGCCTGATGCACTGTGCTGACAGGAACAGGAAGAAAGCCGAAAGGGGGCGGGCGTGTGTATATGCACATGTGTGGCTGAATCATTCTGCTGTCCAGCAGAACTAACACAACATGGCAAAGCGACTATTCGCCAATAAAAACTAATTTTAAAATAATAAAAAAATAAAGCCAAAGGATATACTGTACAGCACAAAATATTGGAAATACAGCCAATATTTTAGAAGAACTTTATTTTTATTTTTATTATTATTTTTTTTTAATACTTCTATTTAATTTATTTACAAGATCATTTACAAAAGTAAGCAACAGGCTAGATTTGGTATACAGGTTATAGTTGGTAGACTTCTGATACAGATGATGGCAGAAATCTTGCCTCCATGTGGGAATTTGCCACTTAGCTGCAGGTATGAGAAGAAATGTGCAGATTATAAATTTTGTAAGTGGCTCAGGTAGGAGGTCACAGCCCAGATATCTACGGGTTGACAGCTTTCAGCTACATGAAGAGATGTAGGTATGTATTAAAAAGTTGAAAGTGATGAAGACATAGCCAGGTAGAAAGACCTTTCTCTCCCAGTGGAAAGGGACCCTGTTACTCAGCTGTACCTGACTGTCACCATGTAGAAATGTCCAGCAGCTCCATCTCCTCTAATGGTTCAGTGAAATCTCCCTATTTCTGAATATCTGAATATTTAAATATAGAAAATAACTAAACATTTTTAGGACAATGGGAAAGCAAACAACAAATCTCAGGGCACCCAGAAAAGTGTTGAATAGACACATAGTAGATTCTCAATAAATATGTGTCTGAAGGGCAAGAAGGAGAGAGAACCAAGAAGAAAAGAGAGATGGAGGCAGAGAAGCTGAGAGGGAAAACAAGCAAGGAGAAAGGCAGAAAAAATGAAAAGAGACAAGTGGATAAAACCGTTCCTTAAACCACCAGTTTTCAAACTCTGGGCAAGAGGCTACATCCCAATCATGTCAGTTCAAGAAATATAAAACCTCTCCTCTAGAAGAACTTTAAATGGACTATAATCTACAAAGATATTGGAACGCTATGTTGTACACCGGAAACTAATACGATGTCGTAAATCAACCGTACTTTAAATTAAAAAAAGAACAGAGAAAACCAGCACACACAGAAAAGCATTTCAAATGCAGCAATCCCCCCCCGCCTCAAAATTCATGATTTTTCCCTCCCTAAATCTGGTCTAGTTCTACGAGTCAGAAGTTAGAAATTACTTTTGACACCTCTTCTTCCTCACCTCCCACACCCAGTGAATCAAGATTCCTAAGTATCTCTTGAATTTATACCTCTTTCCATCTCCATTAGTCACCTGGGAGCTCAAGACAGCATATTTAAATAGCCTCCCTACTAACTGACTTAACTGTTACCTCCTTCTCTCCCTGTCTGTCTTCTTCTCCTTGTAGGCCTACTAATTTGCTGTGAAGTCAAACCTGATCATGTTTGTTCCCTCCTCACCTCCTGGTTAGGATCCTTCAGTGGATTTTATGGCTGTATGACGTGGGTAAGATTCCATAGCGTAGCCTAATATCACAGTGTGGTCTGTTCTCTCCCTACCATTCCAGCTTTATTGATGATCTCATTCACCTTCACTTCATTCCATGACACTTTGCTCATGCTGTTTCTAGGAATGGTTAACTTCCTCACACCTTCAGGCATCTGTTCAATTCTCTCTTCTCTAGGGAAAATTCCTTAATCTCTTGACTAGATCACATCTTCAATTAATATGCTCAAGTAAATTCATATAAATCAGTTGAAGTTTCACATTTCTGTGATTTTTTTTTTTTATTAATGTCTTTATCCTTTACTAGAGTAAAAGGTAAAATGTCATGAAAGCCATTTCGGTGCTAATGTTACTGCTCATACTTAGTAATAAAGGTGAATAAAATCAAAGAAAGAGGTGAAATGGAGGTGACTTAGGAGCACCGGTTGATTGAATGAGCAGATTTGCTCAGAATGAATAATGCAGTGCAGTGCCTGTAGACACATCACTGCCCATAGCTGTCATCACTGTGAGAACTGTAGGCATTGTTTCCATTAGGAAGACAGAGCTCTTGTCTGTATCCATTACAGAAATACCGAAACACCAGTCTCTAATTTGAGTGAAAACCCCCTTTCTGTGAATCCTCTTTGTATAAAATTATAATGAACATTTAAAATTTTAGTGCTATGTCTAGAATCTAAATACTACAGTCTCAAAGGTATGTGTAAGAAGTGTTTCTAAGATCATGCAAGTGTTAAATATACACATAAAGTTAATAGTATCTGGAGTTCTAGTCAACCCTTGTATACTATGATTCCATGTACTTAGGCTAGGTTTCTTTATGCCATGCACTATTTTTAAGTGCTTTACAAATATTAACTTATTTAATTTTCAAAACAACATTATAAGGTAGGTAGTATTATTATCCCTATTTTTTAGATGAAGAAGCAGAGGTTCAGACATGTCCAATAATTGTCTAATGTTCAACAATAGAATCAGGATTCAAACTCAGGTTCTCTGGCTTCAGAGAGCTGAGCATTTGCTCAGATTCTCTTTGTGTGGCCTCTATCATCTAGCCAGTTACTTGAAAGCCATAAGAACTGGAGGGTAAAAGTTTGGTGTTTCTTTTTGTTTTTTTTAATGTGTAGTACACTCTAGGTTTTAAAAACCTACACCTTTTTCGTCTCAGCAAAGAAGCAGGTGCTAAAAGTGAGTGCTCATGAAGGCAGGGAGAGATACCCTGCTAGCACTCTCAAAGAGGTGTTTCTCTCACTTCATACTTTACCTGTAGAAAGGGAGTGTTAATTGCAAAACATTTGTGGAAGTTGTGGAATTACCGAAACTCAAGAATTTCAGTGTGATTCGCTAGATTAAATGAGAGAAGCCAGAAAATTAGTTAAAGATACTCAATTTGGTAAATGGTCTGTCAGGATTTGATTTTAAAAATCCCTTTAAGCAGAGTGTAGCTTTTTGTAGGTTTGGCAAAGTGTCAAAACTTATGAACTATTTGGAGGTCTCAGTTCTGCAGTGGTCTCAAAATAGATTCTCTTTAATGAAAGTTAAACGTTAAAAGGCAGAACTGAATACAGCCTGCTTCAATGTTTCACAAAATTGCCAGATTGCCAGATGATACTTAATTGGAAGCTCAGAAAATAATGATGAGCAACCTAATCAGGAAAAATCTATTTGGTCTAAATCTCTAGAGAAGGAGGTTGAACAGACAGTAAACAGTAAATTGGCGACATTTAAAGATTAGTCACACGGTGAAAAACAAAACAAAGCCGGCCCCTCTCGACAAAACCAGGCATAAAAACAACAACAAAAAGGAGAAAACAGCTGTTTAACTTAATATAGATCTACATTATTTTTGAGAAAGAAAAATTAGGCTTTATCTAGCTAAGGATTTATGAAGAAGGAAAAAGTAGCTCGTGTCTGACTGTTTGCAACCCCATGGACTATAGTCCACCAGGCTCCTCTGTCCACGGAATTCTCCAGGCAAGAACACTGCAGTGGGCAACCATCTCCTTCTCCAGGGGATCTTCCCAAAGCAGAGGTTGAACCCAGGTCTCCCGCATTGCAGGCAGGTTCTTTACAGTCAGAGCCAGCAGAGAAGCCTCTGTATAGTAGGGTCTCTCTGAAATTGGCAGTAGCTGCTAAAAAATATCTTTACTGGATGTCTGTGATGTGTGTGTGCATGCTGAGTCACTCAGTCGTGTCTGTCTCTTTGCAACCCTATGAACTGTAGCACGCCAGGCTCCTCTGTCCATGGAATTCTCTTGGTGGGAGGACTGGAGTGAGTTGTCACGCCTTCCTCCAGGGGACCGTCCCGACCTAGAGGTCAAACTAGTCTCCCTGCGGCTTCTGCATTGCAGGTGGGCTCTTTACTGCCGAGCTGCCCGGGAGCCCATAGCTTGTATGACACATTCGCTCTGCTTAAGAGTTAGAGCTTGGAGTGCCATGAGGGCAGTTTTGTCAGAACTTGAGGGAGAGGAAAAGTATGGTCAATAAAGTGGAGATCTTAATGCTGGAAATGCAGAGCTGCATTGATGTAACAACCATCTTAACCCCTGGGTGTATTTTATTAGAAGCACAAAGAAAATTCCAGGGGTACTTTAGATCTGTACTACTGAATACAAATGGATATTTAAATGAGAATCTAAGCTAATTAAATTTAAATAAAATAAGAAAATTCCTCAGTTGCATTAGTTACATGCCAGTTGCTCACTAGCTGCTTGTGGCTAGCGGCTACCCTGTGAGACAGAAAACACATAGATATTAAACATTTCCATCATCCTGGAAAGTTCTATCGCAGAGCCATGCTTTTGAGCATTTTAATTGGCCGGATCAGTGTTGTTTTCAGTCTCCATGGTCTGTCTGAAGCCCCAGGTTCTATTAGTTTCCCAGGTGGGCATCCTGTAAGAGAAATATCTTTCACTGTTCACTTCTTAAAACTCAATTTCCAATCCGTGGCGAGTAAGATTTAACCTGTAGGTTGTTGTAAGAATTAATGTGGGAATAATGTAAGAAAACTGCCTGCCATATAGCAGATTCTCAGTAAACACTAATTTGCATTCTCTATAATGTAGTAATTTTTTCAGTGATAATAGATCTCTATTCTTGGAAAATCAGGAGAAGATGATAGGCGAAATCAATGTACTCTGATAGAGAAAGCTTGTTCTGACCTCTATATAACACTCCTCTATTATTCTTCTGTCTTTTGATTTTCTCTTGTCCCGCCACAGTACATTTTAGGGCGAATAGTAAGGCGCCTAGTCATTTATGCCCTTCTCTGGTCATGAGTTCTGTACTTGTCTGCTCACCATCAAAACTGAGCGAGGGAGTAACAGGCAATGTCTAAGGGCGCCAAACCTGTTTCTCCCTGCCTCCATGATGCGATAGTAGCTCTGTCTCTCTCTAATGACCAGCTGCCTCTGCCCAGTCTGGTAACTTCTTGCCTGCTGGTCCTTTGTCACATGAAGCTCAAGGTGCTAGAGAGATAACCACAGCTTAAAGTTTAGTGAGATTTTTGTCGTTTCCCCTGGTAGAATTCCTGCTTTGGGAGTCAGGACTTCTCAACCCATAGAGCCCTAAATTGTGAGGAAAAAGCAAAAATTCTCCAAGTTCTTCCCTGGGAGGGATATAAATAAGGCTACCTCTTATTTCCAGCTTTCCGGGTGGCCCAGTGGTAAAGAATCTGCCTGCCAATTCAGGAGATGCAGGAGACTCTGGTTTGATCCCTGGGTTGGAAAGATCCCCCTGGAGGAGGAAATGTCAACCCACTCCAGTATTCTTGCCTGGAAAATTCCATGGACAAAGGAGCCTGGCGGGCTACAGTCCACGGAGTCACAGAGTCAGACACGACTGAAGCGACTTAGCACGCATGCGTCACTCTACTTCTGGGAACTGTTTATATTCTGCTTATGCCCAGATATGGGTTCCTCACTGCCAGCTGTCCAGTAGGTAACTAATTCCAGAATTCACTGACGAGTGCAGGTTGCATTCCCTGGGAGGCCATCTCTGAAATGGAGTTGGTGTGAAGGAAGTTTACTAGGAAGTACTCTCAGAATGGAAACCTGTGGATAAGGTTGCCAGACTCAGCAGGTAAAAATACAGGGTGCCCAGTTAGAAATTTCTGGCAAGCAATGAGTACTTTTTAATTAGAAACACAGGCTTCAGAACACGATTGTCTGAAATTCAGACCTGAGCGTCCTGTACTGTGTGTGACGCCCCTGTGTGAGGAGGAAGGGGAGGTAGTGGACACAGAGAGGTTGGACTGCTGGTCCACAGCGAGCACGGCCTCCGCCGGCTCTCTAGGGACCTGGAGCTGGAATGGCAGTTCAGCCCACCCCTGGGGCACAGAGGCCGGGTTTCTGGGTCCTTGCATTGACCAGTCAGGGGGTGCAGGCCGTAGATGGGAATGAATCGTGACCTTGGGGACGGCACCTCTCTTCTGCGGAGATTCCCTTGCCTTGAGGCTTCACTGCCTTCTCGGCAGCCAGGGGACTGCGGTTCTGAAGGGAGTTCCTGTGTGTGCGGGGGCAGGGCGGGTGGGTTAGGGTGGGGAGGTATCTGTCAGGACATAGGTTTTAATCATCATCGTTGTGATTAACATTCTCATGTGTATCCCCCTCCTGTAAATTCTCTGAATGCTATGTGACAGCTTGCATTGATAATAAGGCCTTCAGCGACTGTTCCCTAGCCAGGGTCCTTGTCACTGGTGGTGGTGGTGGTTTAGTCTCTAATTGTGTCCGACTCTTGAGATCCCATGGGCTGTAGTGTCCATGGGATTCTCCAGGCAAGAATCCTGGAGTTGGTTGCCATTCCCTCCTCCAGGGGATCTTCTCCACCCAGGGGTTGACCTTGGGTCTCCTGCATTGCAGGCAGATTCTTTGCTGACTGAGTCAACAGGAAAGCACCGTAAAGGCTTTGAACGAAAGCTGTCTCTCAGAATAAGGCCCTTGCCCTCAGTTCCCGACACGCTTGCTCTCTCTTCCCAGCCTCTGTAGCAGTCTATCCTCAGATCAAGGTCTTGTCACTGCTCTGGAAACAGGTGGGAACCCTCGGTCAGAACAAACCTGTGTGGGCTTCGTTGCTGACTTCTATGCTCTTTCCTCTGACACCAGTGGAGATTAAGGCTCTTGATCGAGGCTAATCGATCCTTCTGTGTTCTTGACTTCATCTTGGCCTCTCTCTTCTGTGACCTTAATCCATTTTCTCCATCCTCTCCTGTATTTTTAAGTTCCTCTCTTCAGCTTTCAGGAATTCAAGTCTCATATACTAAAGGTCTTCTCTCCTGACCCACACATGTCTTCCTGAGCTTTCTTTAGCCTTTAAAGGAGTCGGCTTCACTTGCTCTCTGTTCCCCATCATGTTCTTTGCCTGTTGGCATTTGGCTTTCAGCCACACTCACCTACTGAGTGAGTAAAGGTCCTCTGCTTCTTTAATTGCATAAGCAAATGACCATTCTCTTAGCTTTTACTTAGCTAGAGCTCTCATTTGAAATCATAGTCTTCATTACCTTGAAAACTGCAGTCTCCTGGTTCTCTTCATTCCAGAGGACTTCTCCAGCTCCACCTCATCCCTTTCACCCTTAAATGTTAGTGTGCTTATTTCCCCCATGTTGTCTTAGGGGTCCATATAATCTTCCTGAACAATAGTGTTTCCTCTGTAGTTTCTGTATATTATGTGCTCATTGCTCGTGATTTTATTTCTTCCAACCAAAATCTTATCCTCTGAGTTTCAGGTTTGTGTAGTCAAGGCTTCAAAGGTTTTCTCCGTTTGGATGTTCCGAAGATGCCTCACAGACAATATGAACAACAAAACTGCCGTCAACTAGGTCCCCTTTCTCATATAAGTTGGTGGCACTCAGACACCCAAGCTTAAGTTCTTAACAGGTATTTCTGACTCCTTCCTCTCACATTTTAAAAAAAATAAACCATCTCATCCTGATGGTTTCAGCTCCTAAGTATTTCTGGAGCTTCTCCCTTTTATCAGTCTAATCTTTTTCACCTTCTCCTTCCACAGGACTGCTACAGTCATTTGAGATACAAAGCTAACCATGTCAGTCTTCTGATTAAAATCCTCTGTTGGCTCTCCATCAGCTATAATTTAAGGTCCAAGATAAAGCTTTCACTCTGGGACTGGACTTACCTTCCTCCCATAAATAATGATAAAACTGGACAATATATACGCTGCAACAATTTTTGGACATTGGGCAAATAATTGGCACAAAACAGTTATTTTGTCTTCAAACACTTTCCAGACTACAGTGTAGAGAGGGGGTCTTGAACAGAGCACAGTGGTATTACTGAGTTGAGTAGACAGAAATGTTGTCCAGGAACCTTGAGGCATTTGGAATTTATGGAGCAAAATAGCGAGGAGGTGGAGGCTGCCTGGAGAAAAAATGTCAAAAATCTGTCAAGAATCTCCTTGAATTTGTTGCTAAATACTAAGTTGTACATGTGTATGGTGAAACTGCTCGAGGTCAGGCAAAGAACAGCTATGAAGCTGTAAGCTGAACGTTTCCAGAATGCACACACAGCTGGAAGACATTTGAGTTTTAGTTCGAATGAGGAGTCCTCCCTAAACACCTGGACCTTCCGAGAAGCTGCTAAAGTCCATGCGTTAGTGGTGCAGCTGAACCACTGGTGTTTCTCAGCTGGCATTCTGTGGGGAAAATGCGGATAGCTCTTTTCTTGTTTCTTTCAGGGTTGATATAATACCATTCTAAATACATAAGACATAATTAATTCATTATGTTCAATATTGCCTTAGGCACTAGAGTTTAATTTTCTTGCAGAAACCTAACTGAGAAGGAGTATTTTATCTCCACTCTGCAGAGTTTAAAAACAAATTTCAAAAGTATCGTGTAAGTTAACTGCCTGTCAGATCAAAACCTAATCTCCAAATATGGGAAAACACACACAATATCTATCAATAAACAAAAAATTACCAGACTTATGAAGAAGGAAATTGTGACCATACTAGGGGAAACATCAGTCTATAGCAGCATGCGCAAAGTGATGAATATTATACCATTAGCAAATGACGTCAGATTATAAATACACTCAGAGATTTAAAAGGAAACATGAGCAAATATTGGCTGTATCCCCAGTGCTGTACATCACCTGCTTTTATTTTATTTATGTTATACGTCTCAGTCTGTCCTTACTCTCCTTCCCCGATCTCGCCCCTCCCCTACTCCGCTCCCCAGTGGTGACCGCTAGTTCATTCTCTGCGTCTGTTTCTGTCTTGTTACATCCATTTGTTTTATTTTTTAGATTCCACAAGTGAAGATATGCACTATTTGTCTCTCTCTGCCTGACATTTATAAAAATTTTGATCACTCTGTTGTACAGCTAATGCTAATGTAATATTGTAAATTAACTCTGCTGAGTCTCTCGGTCGTGTCCAACTCTTTGTGACCTCATGGACTGTAGCCCTCCAGGTTGCTCTGTCCGTGAGATTCTCCAGGCAGGAAGTGGGCAGCCATTCCCTCCCCCAGGGATCTTCCCTACCCAGGGAGTGAACCTGGGTCTCCTGCATTGCAGGCAGATTCTTTACCATGTGAGCCACCAGGCAAGCCCGAGTCAACCATGCTGCAATACAAAAAAGGCTTAAAAAGTGAAAAAAAGAAAATGAGCATAAAGAGAAGAGAAGTAAAGGATACAAAGTGAGGTGGGAGTTTTAGAGATAAAACTAAAATCAGAACACAGTCCCCTGGACTGACTTTATAGCAGGTGAGACACTGCAGTAGGGGTCAGTGAGCCTGAGTATATGGATGTAGAGGGCACAGACAGTGAGGCCTGGGGAGAGGAAAACTGAAACGTGTGTAATCTCAGTGACTCTGGGGATATGACCACGTGGTCTATCAAACCTGTAATTGGAGTCCCAGGAGAAGGGAAGAGCAAAGTAAAAAGTACTTAAAATCCAAGGCAGTTCACATGTCTCACCAGGCATTTAATGATCAGACTTTTGCCTGTCTTCAAGTTTCAAATCTAAACCAATTCCTGACACTGGTTTTTCTCTTCAGGTCCCTGAATGACTCCCAGTTTCTCTCACAAACCATACTTTTTCTTGTCTCCGTATCTTTGTTCATTCTGGTGTCTCTGCCTAGAATCCTCTTATCTCATACTCTTGAGCAATCTAACTGATACTTCTATTTAAAGTCTCAATCCATGAGTCATGTCCAAGAAGTCTTGTCACTATCCCTTCATTTTGCACCCAACCGGAGATAGTTGTATTCTTTGGTGCTTCTGATATACCTTTGCCTATATTTACTGCATTATGTTACAGAGAACTCTTTTTTGTGTTTATTCTACTAGCTGGAGTATATCTAATTCACGTTTCTATCTCCAGCACTTAGTAGAATGATTGACACGGATCAGCTAAAGAATGAATGAGCAATGAGTTCATTGACCTAACTTTTGGTTCTGAATTCAATATTTTCATATACATGTTAAAAATAATAAGAATCTCAGTCCCTTTAAGTTTCATTTAGTATGGCTTACCTTTCTATTTGAAAATTAAAAAAAATCTTATAGTTAATGGGTCTGAGTTTGAAGTCTTGAAGTTTGATTATAATATTTTACTAACTTATTATTTATATATGTGCACATAATATGTATATATATAATGTTAATTTTTTCACTTCTTCATAAAGCTTCAATTAATAAGTCTACAATCAAGATGAGGAATTATGGAATTTATAATTTAATACTTTCAAATTTTAATGTGTCCAAAAAGCTTTTGTGAATCTTGTTAAAATGCAATTTATCTTGCCTTCTTTTCAGAGATTCTGATCCAGTAAATCTGAAATAAAGACTCTGGAGATTCTGTTGTGATAGATGATTTCTGGAGAGAAACATATTTATGTTCCATGGCTAGAGAAATGTAGTTTAACAGTGGATCCTACATTTGTATTTTGACTAGATAAGGAAAAAAAATGAGGCTTGGAAAAGTAACATTTAGAAAAACCTCTTCTGTTGTAATGAGTCTGCATCAATTATGTTGAAGTTCTGAATAACCTTTGTAGTTGAACAATTAATGGGAACTGAGTGTGACCAGTAATTTTCTAGAGAAAGGAAGAAAATAGTAAATTAAGCAGGAGAATCCTCTTTATTCTATTTTAAATTCTGTGCTCTAGAGAAGAAAACATTGTTTTAAAACTTTTATTTGATTTGGAGCACTTGATTCCAGGGGGAACAAATTGCCCCAGAAAGCTCAGGGATAAAAGGCTGGAGGGAAATGCTACCATCTGTGCTCAGCAGTGACTATAGTCAAGAGCAAGATTTCCCAGCTGATTGCACCATTCTAAATATTGTATCAAATCAGTTACTTAAGGGTGTTTTAGAGAACACATTAATGGGCAGTCTTGTCATATTATATTACATGTAGCAATCACACTGCTAAATGGCAATATCTGAGAGAAACTTGTGGGAACCTGAGCCAACTCAAGAAAAAGAGTTAAAAAGTTGTTTTTAGATATGAAGGTGACAAGCCATGACGTGTCCCACTGACAAGAATATTACATTTGGTCTGTGTAACTTCAGTAAATAATTTATTGGTGAAATCTCAAAAGTGAATTATTTTGGATAGAATTTTGAGTTTAATTCTTTCCTTTTGACTACACTGTTTTTTTTTTTTTTAAAATCATAGTTTACATTCTGTGTTCACAAGTTCTCTTAGAAATCAACCAGTCCATCTCTCTACCTACCTACCTATCTTTTCACCTATTCATCTATTAATCTAATATTTAAATGTATTCACAACTCTTAGAAAACAAAATTGTCAAAGAAGATAGTATTTCAACTCCAAATGGTCTTGAAAAAATTTCTGTCCCAAAGTAGATCCAGAGTTATAGAATCTTGAGTCTTTTCAATTAGGTTGGGCTTACTCTATTCTCCAAAAGGCTAGAATTTAATTCCTTCTGAAAGACTACTGAGGGTCTTAGACATATCAGGTTCAAAGTTCAGCAAATAGGGAAAATGTAGTTTCAGCCATAACGCTTACAGAAAAAGATAAAAACGAATGTCAGCTTGAACACAGAAATAGATACTAATGACCTATTAAACTTCTGTAATAGTGAACCTCATAATTTCATCACCTCCCTTTACCATACAAATCTCTGTATATCAGTCTTTTTAAAATAAGATTAGATCCTTTAGTTTTTAAAATATATTTTCTTTTCCTTTCATAGTACTTTGTTTATGCATAGAAATAAATTTAACTTGTTTTATTAAAAAGTGAAAGCATTGGTCACTTAGTCGTGTCCGACTCTTGGCTACCCTATGGACTGTATGTAGCCCACCAGGCTCCTCTGTCCATGCAGTTTTCCAGGCAGGAACGCTGGAGCAGGTTGCCAGTCCCTTCTTCAGCGGATCTTCCTGACCCAGGGATCAAAGTCAGGTCTCCTGTATTGCAGACAGATTCTTTACTGCCTGACCCACCAGGGAAGCCCTTATTAAAATATGCTATTAAATTAAAATTGCTTACAAATAAACTCTTAAAATATGTTCAGCCTTACCTCTGCCTTTCTCGTAGTTTGTTAATTGTGATTTATACCTAACTACTTCCTGTATCAGTCTTGAGTTTTGGGAGATATTTACAAAAGAGATTCAGTTCAGTTCATTTCAGTCGCTCAGTTGTGTCTGACTCTTTGCGACCCCATGAATTGCAGCACGCCAGGCCTCCCTGTCCATCACCAACTCCTGGAGTTCACTCAGACTCATGTCCATTGAGTCCGTGATGCCATCCAGCCATCTCATCCTCGGTCGTCCCCTTCTCCTCCTGCCCCCAATCCCTCCCAGCATCAGAGTCTTTTCCAATGAGTCAGCTCTTCGCATGAGGTGGCCAAAGTACTGGAGTTTCAGCTTTAGCATCATTCCTTCCAAAGAAATCCCAGGGCTGATCTCCTAGGCACCTTTAAATTTTTCTTAGTACTAGCTCAACAGGTTGTTACCCCCCTTTTCTTATTTTCCTTTTAACCCTTTTTTTTGATACCTAATGCATATCTTTTAGCTCAGCTTCAGTAAAATCAGTCATCTACTCTTTATATGTAAATCTTTGTCTTGACCTGTGTTGTTTAGTTACTAAGTCTTCTCTGACCCCGTGGACTGTCACCCACCAGGCTCCTCTGTCCATGTGATTTCCCAGGCAAGAATACTGGAGTGGGTTGCCATTTCCTTCTCCAGGGGATCTTCTCAACCCAAGGATCGAATCTTCGTCTCCTGCATTTTAGGCAGATTCTTTACCACCGAACCACCGGGGAAGCCCCCTTGAGCTATGCAGGCGCTGAGTGCTTAATCATGTCAGATCTGGAATTCTACTGTCTGGGTTTGAATCGATGTTATACCATTTGCGAGGTATGGGCAAGTTAGAGATCCATTCCAAGTCTCCGTTTCCTCATCAATGGAAGAAGGGTTGTGATAGCACTTAGTGCATAGGATTTTTTGAGATTAAATAAGATAAGATAGATAAATGTAAGTGTAGGTGAACTATACGAGTCATAGGCACTCGATACTTGTCATTTAATTGTCGATGCTCTTGCTGTTATCGCCTGTGTTTCTCGGGCTCTCTGGGGTTTGGCATCGTGTTTCTTGCTGGAGCTTTGCAGTTGTATCATATACTACAGTGCTTTAAGAGAAGTTACACATCTGTTTGGAGCACCAGTTACTATAACTGTTATGTTACATAATATGACTTATGATCTCCTCCCGCTCCCTCCTTCTAGTAACTTTAATAACACCTGGCTTCCCGTGACCACGACCAACACACACACACACAGATTTCCCATCCCACTTCCCCATCTTGGCACAAGCAGTGTAACCCACCTGGTCATGCAGTCCTGTAGTAACTAACGTAACAGAATCTACTTGAATGCATTTCAGAGCAGAAAGATTCTTTGGACCACACTACTCACCATAAGATATTGAGTAGCACCTAGATGGCTGTGTGAGAATAGTAGATTTCCCCTGAACTCAAGTTGCAGATGCAAGCTTGTGGTCAGAAATAGAATGCCTGCTCTTAGGAAGCAGGTGGGAGTAAGTGTGTCCTGATAAGCACCTGATGCGTCATGGATGTGTTCACAGCTGAATCCAGTTTACCTGGAGAAGGGGTGAAGCTGAGAAGTTCAGTCTAGCCGCTCAGTCATGTCCGACCCTTTGCGACCCCATGGACTGCAGCATGCCAGACCTCCCTGCCCATTGCCAACTCCTGGGGCTGGCTGAAACTCATTTGAAGCTGAGAAGACTGTAAGACAATTGGTGTTTTCAGTATGTAAGCTTGTTGAATAACATAAAATCGTGAACTTTTACATTGCATCTTCCTTACGTAGTTTGGGGTCTGAGATTTCTAAAACTGTTAAAATAGTCTGGGCATTTAGGTGACGTAAACTAAAAGACTGCAAGTAAAGAGAAAGGCCTCTGGATCCTAAGGTCTTAGCTTGGAAGGAGACATTTTCTCTATTATATTAATTGGTGACAGTCAAACTTTAATGAAAGCATTGTGGATGGCTCAGAAATTCTGCTGGAGACTGTGCTGGCTGACATTTTTCATTATTTATATATCTCATTATTGGAATAGAGTTAAACCTTCTTATCCTTTTAAGGATTTGTTGAAGTCCTTGATTTACTGATGACCTGGATCTTTTCAGGGGTGACTTAGCCCTGAAGCTGCTCTGCAGTGTTTTGACTCAACATTCCCTTTAGCTTGTACAAGAGAATTGCTTGCGGAACTTTTAGAAGTAGAATTATTCTTGCTGTATCAATTTTTGTTTTATTGCTAATGAAATTGCATATAGAATAATTTATATGAATTATAGCCATTGTCTACCTCTTAGAGAAATTTGTTCTATTCTTGCCTTTATAGGCTTTTTTCCTCATGTCAGTGGCAATATATTCAGAGTATTCATTTGTTAGTCAAGGTTACATGCTATTATCTGTGAAATACTCTTTCTCTTTGTTTTATATTTTATTTGAAATTATTTGTTGTGATCAAAACAGAATGGGTATGCTAAAAATTCCAGCAGTACAGACAAGCTTATAATGAAAAGCTCTATCCTTTATACTCCCTTGTCAGAAACAATCATTTTCAACTGTTATTATTAGATCTTTTGTTGGATAATCCCATGCATCTATAAGGTAGTTCTTGAAATATCAGCTTTGGAAATATCAACTCTATTGACTCGACTAGGGAAGATTTGTATTTAACTCATCTTTTTCAATCCCTTCCTCTTTTCTCAATCATTGTTATTGGTATTATTATCTTTTATTAGCTCCTTTTATAACTTTAAGCATTATTTGTCAACTTATACTTATTATTCCTCAAATTCAGACTCTTCTCTGGTGACTCAGATGGTAAAGAATCTGCCTGTAATGCTGGAGATCTGGGTTCAGTCCCTGGGTTCAGTCCCTGGCAAAGGGAAAGGCTACCCTCACTCCAGTGTTCTTGCCTGGAGAATCCCATGGACAGAGCTGCCTCACAGGCTAAAGTCCGTGGGGTTGCAGAGAGTCAGACATGACTGAGTAACTAACACTTTCACTTTCATAACATTAAGCATTATTTATCAACTTACACTCATCATTTCATCAAAATCAGATAGTAACTCTTCTTGGCTTTGCACTAATATGAGACATAATTGTTACTGCCCTTATCCTTCCTCTCCTAATTGTGCCATCTATAGCTTTACTTTCACATTATTATTACTAATAATATTTATATTTGATTTTGCAAGCATAATGGGGTCTTTCACTGTTAATCTAGAGGTTGACTTGAGGTAACTACCCTATGCTTTGCCTACATCCAGATAAATATTTCAGGTATTGTCTGTATTTAAATAAATACTTTAGGATCTTTCATATATTGATTCTAAATAAATTTTATTTTAATATTTTTAGTTTCAGAATCATCACTACTTGCTAGAATTCCTTCCTAAAGGCCCACTGTTAATACTTCATGGTTAGAAAAAGAATATCACCAAGATTAAGGACAATTGGATTCGCTTTTTTTTTTTTTTTTTGGATGTACCACAGCAGCATGTGAGATCTCAAGTCCCTGACCAGAGACTGAACCCACTCCCCGGCAGTGGAAGTTCAGAGTCAACCACTGGGCTGCCAGGGAAGTCCCTGGGTTAGCTTTTCCAACCCTTCATAAATTTCTGTAAATCATGCCACACTGTCATTGACTTCTTATAACAAAGATGAGTTTTTCATAAACTGTATTTCTATGTTGTTTCTTGTGGCTTTCTTTAGGAAGAATTTCTTCCTCAGTTCATTTCAGTTCTGTTCATTTGCTCAGTCGTGTCCGACTCTTTGCGACCCCATGAATTGCAGCACGCCAGGCCTCCCTGTCCATCACCAACTCCCAGAGTTCACTCAAACTCATGTCCATCAAGTCGGTGATGCCATCCAGCCATCTCATCCTCTGTTGTCCCCTTCTCCTCCTGCCCCCAATCCCTCCCAGCATCAGGGTCTTTTCCAGTGAGTCAATTCTTCACATGAGGTGGCCAAAGTATTGGAGTTTCAGCTTCAGCATCATTCCTTCCAATGAATACCCAGGACTGATCTCCTTTAAGATGGACTGGTTGGACCTCCTTGAAGTCCAAGGGACTCTCAAGAGTCTTCTCCAACACCACAGTTCAAAAGCATCAATTCTTCGGCGCTCAGCTTTCTTCACAGTCCAACTCTCACATCCAAATTTCTTCTTAGAGCCCACTAAGTTCCTATTCTCATTTGGACCTGTTATTTCCTAGACCTGCTGCACAGCTATTATTTGCACACTTCATTCTATCAGAATCCTGGGAAAGCTGTATTTCATATCCCAAGTCTTCTTTCTTATTTTCCACTCTTATTTAAGTGGGTTTCTTGGAAAGAAATCTGGGGGCTTCCTGGGCAGCACTAGTGGTGAAGAACCCGCCTGCCAGCGCAGGAGACCTAAGAGACTGCAGATCCCCTGGAGGAGGCAATGGCAGCCCACCCCAGTCCTCTTGCCTGGAGAACCGGCATGGACCGAGAAGCCTGGTGGGCTGCGGTCCACGGGGCCGCGCAGAGTTGGACACGACTGAATATGCATGCCCACATGCTCGGAAAGAATAGTTAACCGATGCTTTAAATTCTTGAATATCTCAAAATATTTTTGATTTGTGTTCACCTCGGATTTATAATTTGCCATGGTACAGAAGTGAGCATATAATTTCACATAGAAATTGGAAATTTGCTCCATTGTCATTTAGCATTTTTAAAATTGATAATTGAAGAATAGTTGCTTTATAGAATTTTGTTGTTTTCTGTCAAACCTTAACATGAATTAGCCATAGGTTAATGGCTCCTCCTTCTTGAACCTCCTTCTTGAACCTCTCTCCCTCCCCCTCCCCATCCCACCCCTCTAGGTTGATACAGAGCCCCTGTTTGAGTTCCCCGAGACATAGAGCAAATTCCTGTTGGCTATCTATTTTACATATGGTGATATAAGTTTCCGTGTTACTCTTCCCATACGTCTCACCCTTTCCTCCTCTCTCTCCGTGTCCGTAAGTCTGTTCTCTATGTCTGTTTCTCCGTTGCTGCCTTGCAAATAAATTCATCAGTACCATTTCCCTAGATTCCATATATATGTGTTAGTATATGATATTTTTCTTTCTCTTTCTGACTTATTTCACTCTGTATAATAGGCTCTAGATTCACCCTCAGAAGTAAGGGTATATTACAATTTCACATAGAAAATGGAAAATTTGCTCCACTGTCATTTAGCATTTTGATGATAAGAAATCTGAGCCCAGATGATTTTTGGTTGATGTTTTAGAAATGTAATTAACTTAACTAAGTAATTAATTACATTTTCAGCATGATTTGTCTGTTAAATCCATTAAACATAATTTAAATCTGTTAAATTCATTGTTAGTCTGCTAAATCCATTTAATTTATATACAAATTATAAACTTATGAATTAAATTTATATTCTGTACATTGGGGTATAGATATATAGCAGTTAACAATTTAAAAGTAATTTGGTTAAAAATAATTTGGATACACTGACTTTAGAGAACAGTATGGAGGTCACTTAAAAAACTAAAAAAGACCCAGCAATCCCACAACCATGCATTGTACCCTAAGAACACCGTAATTCAAAAAGAAACATGTACCTCAGTTTTCACTGCAACACTGTTTGCAGTAGTCAGGACTAAATGTCCATTGACAGAGGAATGGATGAAAAGCTGTGGTACGTATACACAATGGAATTTTACTCAGTAATAAACAGGAACAAACTGGTCACTTGCAGTGATGTGGAAGAACCCAGTCTGCCATACAGAGTGAAGGAAGTCAGACAGAGGAAGTTAGATGTAATATATTAAGGCATATCTGTGGACTCCAGAAAGAATGGTGCAGGAGAACGTATTCGCAGGGCAGGGATAGAGATGCAGACGTGCAGAGCGATCTGTGGACGCAGGAGGGAAGGAGAGGGTGGGCTGAGCTGAGAGAGCTGCGCTGCCGGATTCACCGCCCGCGGGACACAGGCAGCTGGTGGGAAGCTGCTGGAGGCGCAGGGAGCCCGCGGGCTCTGCGACGCCCTGGGGTGGGATGGGGGAGACGCACGAGGGAGGGGCTGTGTGTGTACCCACAGCTGATTCACTTTGTCGTTCAGCAGAAGCTAACACAACACCGTCAAGGAATTATCCGCCAATAAAAATAAATAAGTAATTTGGATAGCACTGAATTTTTATGGCAAGTGTCTGGGAAGGATGTAATTTCCTCGGTTCTGTCTTGTTACAACTCAAATTTGAAGCGACGGGCCAGCGTTACAGCCCTTGGATGGACCAGTGTTACGGCTCCGTGTTACAGCTCAGTTCTATTTAGAAAATAAAGGAAAATACATCTTTGAGGCGTGAGGGCATCCGACCTAAAAGACGCGAAGAGAGAGAGAGAAGGAGAAAGCGAGGGAGAAAGAGAGAGAGAGACAGACCCCGGCCCTTGGGCTCCTCTTTTTCTGTGTGTTTTCCGCTCCCCTGGGCCCGCCCTGTGTAAACTGCCCTGCCCAGGAGGGCTGCTTGCTCTAACTGAGGTCTGCACTCCGACCTCCCTCCTTCCTTTGCCACTGCCATTCTGGATTCCTGTTTGCTATTCTAACTACCTAATAGCAAGGGTTAAGCTGTATGAAACCTACTTCCTGACCTAGAGAAGTTGCTATGATTATGGTTATTGTATATTATGTTCATAGTACTTATAATTTAATTGTAATTTTAGAATTTTAAAGTGAAAATTATTATCCTGTCTTTTTAAATTTGAAAGTAAAATTAAAAATGTTTTTCACAATATACAGTTTTGACACCTAGAATGTTAGGAGTAATAAGAAAACAGAGAATAATATTTAGATATAAGTTTTTAAAAGCATCCACTAAGGTAAACTGTATCTATTACTAAAGCCTCATGTTATATCATTTAAAAGGCATAGGCTTTATTGTTCTTAAATTGAGTCTTGTGAAATGAAACTATCTCCTGCCATATCAATAGACAAGAAATGTCGCAGCTATCAGGATGTCCGGTCTCCAACTGTGCATGTGGGATCCTCAAACTGCTATCCAGAGGATGCCGGCACCCCACCCACACGGTGATTGCGGAGGAGCCGGGGGAATGCAGGAGGCAGCCCTCGGCCACTCCTTAGGGTGAACAGGGAAACAGGATTTGACCCCTGATGACTGTGGTGCATACTAAAGGGATGAACCCAGTAAGCCCAGCAGCTTGCATCTTCCTGCACACAGAGGACAAAGTTCCTTCACCCATACCTGATCTTAATGTTCAGACTGCCTGCTGCCTTTGTGGCAAGCTTGTATATTGCCTGACTCCCCCTCCAGCCTCCTTGGAGCAGTTTTCTCAGAGCTACAGAGATACTGTCTCCCTGGCTTGGAGTCCTAAAAATTCCCACCAAATAAAATAACTCTCTACTTTCAGATTGTGGCTATATTTTTCAGTCGACAATCTCAAACTGGAATGCCTTTAAGGACAGGTTCTTCTGTAGAGGTCTTTTGACTTTAATAGTTCAATGTCCATATTAAGCTTTATGTCAATGTCCATTCAGAACCCTAACCTTAAGTTCAGTTGCTCGGTAGTGTCTGACTCTTTGTGACCCATGGACTGCAGCATGCCAGGCTTCCCTGTCCATCACCAACTCCCAGAGTTTACCCAAACTCATGCCCATTGAGTCGGTGATGCCATCCAACCATCTCATCCTCTGTTGTCCCCTTCTCCTCCTGCCTTCAATTTTTCCCAGCATCAGGGTCTTTTCCAGTGAGTCAGTTCTTCGCATCAGGTGGCCAAAGTATTGTGGTTTCAGCTTCAGCATCAGTCCTTCCAATGAATATTCAGGACTGATTTTCTTTAGGATGGACTGGTTGGATCTCCTTGCAGTCCAAGGGACTCTCTTATCTTCTCCAACTCCACAGTTCAAAAGTATCAATTCTTCCGTGGTCAGCTTTCTTTATATTCAAACTCTCACATCCATACACGACTACTGGAAAAACCATAGCTTTGACTAGATGGACCTTTGTTGGCAAAGCAATGTCTCTGTTTTTTAATATGCTATCTAGGTTGGCCATAGCTTTTCTTCCAAGGAGCAAGTGTCTTTTAATTTCATGGCTGCAGTCACCATCTGCAGTGATTTTGGAGCCCAGAAAATAAAGTCTGACTGTTTCCACCATTTCCCCATCTATTTTCCATGAAGTGATGAGACTGGATGCCATGATCTTAGTTTCCTGAATGTTGAGTTTTTTTTTTTTTTTTTTAAATTTTAAAATCTTTAAGCCAACTTTTTTCACTTTCTTCAAGAGGATCTTTAGTTCTTTGCTTTCTGCCATCAGGGTGGTGTCATCTGCATACCTGAGGTTATTGATATTTCTCTCGGCAATTCTGAGTCCAGCTTTTGCTTCATCCAGCCCGGCATTTCACATGATGTACTCTGCATATAAGTTAAATAAGCAGGGTGACAGTATACAGCTTAGATGTACTCCTTTCCCGATTTGGAACTAATCTGTTGTTCCATGTCCAGTTCTAAGTGTTGCTTCTTGACCTGCATACAGATTTCTCAGGGGGCAGGTCAGGTGGTCTGGTATTCCCATCTCTTTAAGCATTTTCCACAGTTTGTAGTGATCCAACTCAATGGACATGAGTTTGAGTAAGTTACGGGTGTTGGTGATGGACAGGGAAGTCTGGCATGCTGCAATCCATGGGGTTGCAAAAAGTTGGACATGACTGAGCAACTGAACTGATCTAAACTGAACTGAACACAGTCAAAGGCTTTGACATAGTCAATAAAGCAGAAGTTTGTGTTTTTCTGGAATTCTCTTGCCTTTTCAATGATCCAATCAGTTCATTTGGCCAAAGTATTGGAGTTTCAGCTTCAGTATCAGTCCTTCCAATGGATAGTCAGGAGTGATTTCCTTTAGGATGGATGTTGGCAATTTGATCTCTGCTTCCTCTGCCTTTTCTAAATCCAGCTTGAGCATCTGGAAATTCATGGTTCACGTACTGTTGAAGCCTAGCTTGGAGAATTTTGAGCATTACTTTGCTAGCATCTGAGATGAGTGCAATTGTGCAGTAGTTTGAACCTTCTTTGGCATTGCCTTTCTTTGGAATTGGAATGAAAACTGACCTTTTCCAGTCCTGTGGCCACTGCTGAGTTTTCCAAAATTGCTGGTGTATTGAGTGCAGCACTTTCACAGCATCATCTTTTAGGATTTGAAATAGCTCAACTGGAATTCCATCACCTCCACTAGCTTTGTTCGTTGTGATGCTTCCTAAGGCCCACTTGACTTCACATTTGAGGATGTCTGGCTCCAGGTGAGTGATCACACCATCATGATTATCTTGGTCATGAAGATCTTTTTTGTACAGTTCTGTGTATTCTTGCCACCTCTTCTTAATATCTTCTGCTTCTGTTAGGTCCAGACCATTTCTATCCTTTATTGTGCCCATCTTTGCATGAAGTGTTCCTTTTATATCTCTAATTTTCTTGAGGAGATCTCTAGTTTTTCCCATTCTATTGATTTCCTCTATTTCTTCGCACTGATCACTGAGGAAGGCTTTCTTGTCTCTCCTTGCTATTCTTTGGAACTCTGCATTCAAACGGGTATATCTTTCCTTTTTTCCTTTGCCTTTTGCTTCTCTTCCTTTCTCAGCTATTTGTAAGGCTTCCTCAGACAACATTGCCTTTTTGCATTTCTTTTTCTTGGGGATGGTCTTGATCACTGCCTCCTGTACAATGTCACGAACTTCCATCCATAGTTCCTCAGGCGCTCTGTCTATCAGATCAAATTCCTTGAATACATTTGTCACTTCTACTGTATAATCAGAAGGGATTTGATTTAGGTCATACCTGAATGGTCTAGTGGTTTTCCCTACTTTCTTCAATAAGTCTGAATTTGGCAATAAGGAGTTCATGATCTGAGCCACAGTCAGCTCCTGGTCTTGTTTTTGCTGACTGTATAGAGCTTCTCCATCTTTGGCTGCAAAGAATATAATCAATCTGATTTTGGTATTGACCATCTGGTGATGTCCATGTGTAGAGTCTTCTCTTGTGTTGTTGGAAGAGGGCATTTTCTATGACCAGTGCGTTCTCTTGGCAAAACTCTGTTAGCCTTTGCCCTGCTTCACTGTGTACTCCAAGGCCAAATTTGCCTGTTACTCCAGGTGTCTCTTGACTTCCTACTTTTGCGTTCTAATCACAGCTCACAGGAAAGAATGTGGCTTTAGTATTGGAGTTTGCTTGGGTGCTTGAGCGTTCACTAGTTCCTTTTCTTTAAACCACAGTAAAAGTGAAAAGCGAAAGACACTCAGTCGTGTCTGACTCTTTTTGACCCCATGGAATATAGAGTCGTTGGAATTCTCCAGGCCAGAATACTGGAGTGGGTATCCTTTCCCTTCTCCAGGGGATCCTTCCAACCCAGGGATCAAACCCAGGTCTCCAGCATTGCAGGCGGATTCTTTACCAGATGAGCCACAGGGATGCCCAAGAATACTGGAGTGGGCAGTCTATCCTTTCTCCAGGGGATGCTCCTGACCTAGGGATCAAACCCAGGTCTCCTGCATTGCAAGTGGATGTTTTACCAGAGGAGCTATCAAGGAAGCCCATAGACATATGGTACATTTTCTGCTGTGTTATGGTTCCCGTTTATTCGTGGGCATGTAGTGGGCGTTTCTTGGAAACAGCCAGGTTTTACTAAAATGTTTCTGGAAGAAAAGAAGGCATAAGCTTTAGAGCCAAGTAGACAATGGGTTCAAATAACAACTCTTCCTTGTTTTCTGTGTAAACCTGAGAATTAGTCATTATTTTTAAGTTCCTTTTTTCTCACTTATTAAGTGAATTATTCATGCCCATGGAGTTAAGAGGCTGTGTGAGAGATATAAGGCCTGACTTATTGTTGGCACCAATGTAACCTAAGCATTTTATACACATTTTCCTATATACATTATTCTTTTCAACAGCTTCTCACAGTAGATATTATCAAGTAGTCCACATTGTTGGCATTCATTTATTCAAAATATTTCCTTTGAGGGCTCAGTCACTCAGTCATGTCTGACTGTGACCCTTTGGATTGTAGCCCGCAGGCCACAGTCCATGGGACTTTTCAGGCAAGAATACTGGAGTGGGTTGCTATTTCCTCCTCCAGGGGAATCTTCCTGACCCAGGGATCTAACCTAGTGTACTGCATTTCAGGTGGACTTTTTACTTGCTGAGCCAAAATATTTCCTTATTGTCCTTTTAATGCCTTCTAGATCTGTAGTGACAAGACTTCTTTCAAAGCTGATCATGGTAATTTGCATTCTATCTCTTTCTCTGGATCAGTATAGCCCGGGGTTGATAGATTTCTTTGATCTTTTCAGAGAAACAATTTTTGGCATTTTGAGTTTTCTCAATTGCCAGTTTTCTGTTTCTTTGATTTCCACTCTTACGTTTTTTTTTCTTCTTTTTTCTATTTATTCTTGGTTTACTGAACTGTTTCTAGCTTCTTCTGGCAGAAGTTTAAGAAACTAGATTTAAATTAAGCAATAAAGTTAAACATTTCTTTATATGCATGATTTCATTTGCATGTGGAAAATTCTTAAATAGTTGGAAATACCAGATCACCTTACCTGCCTCCTGAGAAAACTGTATCCTCTGTGCTGGTCAAGAAGCAACAGTTAGAACCAGACATGGAACAACAGACTGGTTTCAAACTGGGAAAGGAGTACCTCAAGGCTGCATATTGTCACCCTGCTTATTTAACTTATATGCAGAGTACATCATGAGAAATGCTGGGCTGGATGAAGCACAAGCTGGAATCAACATTGCCGGAAGAAATATCAATAACCTCAGATATGCAGATGACACTACCTTAATGACAGAAAGCAAAGAGAAACTGAAGAGTCTCTTGCTCCTTGGAGGAAAAGCTATGGCAAACCTTGACAGCATATTGAAAAGGAGAGACATCACTTTGCTAACAAAGGTCTGTATAGTCAAAGCTATGATTTTTCTAGTGGTCACGTATGAATGTGAGAGTTGAACCATAAAGAAGGCTGAGTGCTGAAGAACTGATGCTTTTGTGGTGTTGGAGAAGACTCTTGAGAGTCTCTTGGACAGCAAGGAGATCCAACCAGTCAGTCCTAAAGGAAATCAACCCTGACTATTCATTGGAAGGACTGATGCTGAAGCTGAAGCTCCAATCCTTTGGCTACCTGACGCAAAGAACTGACTCATTGGAAAAGACTTTAATTCTGTGAAATATTGAGGGCAGGAGGAGAAGGGGGCAACAGAGGATGAGATGGTTGGATGGCATCATCAACTCAGCAGACATGAGTTTGGGCAACCTCTGGGAGATAGTGAAGGACAGGGAAGCCTGCTTTGCTGCAGTCCGTTTGGTTACTTAGGTATGACCTAAATCAAATCCCTTATGATTATGCAGTGGAAGTGATAAATAGATTTAAGGGCCTAGATCTGATAGATAGAGTGCCTGATGAACTATGGAATGAGGTTTGTGACATTGTACAGGAGACAGGGATCAAGACCATCCCCATGGAAAAGAAATGCAAAAAAGCAAAATGGCTGGGAAGGCCTTAAAATAGCTGTGAAAAGAAGAGAAGCGAAAAGCAAAGAGGAAAGGAAAGATATAAGCATCTGAATGCAGAGTTCCAAAGAATAGCAAGAAGAGATAAGAAGGCCCTCTTCAGTGATCAATGCAAAGAAATAGAGGAAAAGAACAGAATGGGAAAGACTAGAGATCTCTTCAAGAAAATTAGAGATACCAAGGGAACATTTCATGCAAAGATGGGCTCGATAAAGGACAGAAATGGTATGGACCTAATAGAAGCAGAAGATATTCAGAAGAGATGGCAAGAATACACAGAAGAACTGTACAAAAAAGATCTTCACGACCTGGATAATCACAATGGTGTGATCACTCATCTAGAGCCAGACATCCTGGAATGTGAAGTCAAGTGGGCCTTGGAAAGCATCACTATGAACAAAGCTAGTGGAGGTGATGGAATTCCAGTTGAGCTATTTCAAATCCTGAAAGAAGATGCTGTGAAAGTGTTGCACTCAATATGCCAGCAAATTTGGAAAACTCAGCAGTGGCCACACGACTGGAAAAGGTCAGTTTTCATTCCAGTTCCAAAGAAAGGCAATGCCAAAGAATGCTCAAACTACCGCGCAATTGCACTCATCTCACGTGCTAGTAAAATAATGCTCAAAATTCTCCAAGCCACGCTTCAGTAATACGTGAACGGTGAACTTCCAGATGTTCAAGCTGGTTTTAGAAAAGGCAGAGGAACCAGAGATCAAATTGCCAACATCTGCTGGATCATGGAAAAGCAAGAGAGTTCCAGAAAACATCTATTTCTGCTTTATTGACTATGCCAAAGCCTTTGACTGTGTGGATCACAATAAACTGTGGAAAATTCTGAGAGAGATGGGAATACCAGATCACCTGACCTGCCTCTTGAGAAATCTGTATGTAGGTCAGGAAGCAACAGTTAGAACTGGACATGGAACAACAGACTGGTTCCAAATAGGGAAAGCAATATGTCAAGGCTATATATTGTCACCCTGCTTTTTTAACTTATATGCAGAGTACATCATGAGAAATGCTGGACTGGAAGAAACACAAGCTGGAATCAAGATTGCCAGGAGAAATATCAATAATCTCAGATATGCAGATGACACCACCTTATGGCAGAAAGTGAAGAGGAACTAAAAAGCCTCTTGATGAAAGTGAAAGAGGAGAGTGAAAAAGTTGGCTTAAACCTCAACATTCAGAAAATGAAGATCATGGCATCGGTCCCATCACTTCATGGGAAATAGATGGGGAAACAGTGGAAACAGTGTCAGACTTTATTTTTTTGGGCTCCAAAATCACTGCAGATGGTGACTGCAGCCATGAAATTAAAAGATGCTTACTCCTTGGAAGAAAAGTTATGACCAACCTAGATAGCATATTCAAAAGCAGAGACATTACTTTGCCGACTAAGGTCCGTCTAGTCAAGGCTGTGGTTTTTCCAGTGGTCATGTATGGATGTGAGAGTTGAACTGTGAGGAAAGCTGAGTGCCGAAGAATTGATGCGTTTGACTGTGGTGTTGGAGAAGACTCTTGAGAGTCCCTTGGACTGCAAAGAGATCCAACCAGTCCACTCTGAAGGAGATCAACCCTGGGATTTCTTTGGAAGGAATGATGCTAAAGCTGAAGCTCCACTACTTTGGCCACCTCATGTGAAGAGTTGACTCATTGGAAAAGACTCTGATGCTGGGAGGGATTGGGGGCAGGAAGAAAAGGGGACGACAGAGGATGAGATGGCTGGATGGCATCACTGACTCGATGAACGTGAATCTGAGTGAACTCTGGGAGGTGGTGATGGACAGGGAGGCCTGGCATGCTGCGATTCATGGGGTCGCAAAGAGTTGGAGACGACTGAGCGACTGAACTGAATTGAAGTAGCAACTAAGCAACAACAGCAATATTTGCATCCTACTTATTCCATATAATGTATTTTTATTATCACTCAGGTCATAGAAAGGATACACTTTGTCCTGAAATAAATTTTGTCTGATAGTAATATAATATTACCTCAGTCTTTTCTTGCTCACTTCAGCAGTCCATTAGTTTCCCACCTATTTACTTTCAGTCTACATGTTCTTTGTCTTTAAAGTTTACGTATGCAAGAGCCAGCATGTAGTTGGGATTTCCTTTTTTAAAGTTGAATTTGACATTTTAATTCTGTTAATTGGCATGTTCAGTCTATTAACATTTAATGTAATTATTGGTTTTGTTGGATTTAGCCTATCAATTTGTTGTTTATTTTCTCTTTGCCACCTCTGTTTTTGTTCCTTTGCTCCTCCTTTCTTGTCATTTATGATTAATCAAATATTTTTTTAAAATGCATGTTTGACTTTGTCATTGACATTTCCACATTACTATTTAAGTATTTGCTCTAGGAATTATAACATATATTCTTAACTTTCCACACCATACTTAATAGTGATATTTTGCTGTTTTACATAAAATGTAAAGTTAAGATGAGTTCTCAAACATAAAAGAACATGCCTTTAGAATCTTAAGGTCTGGGATTTCCCTAGTGTTCCAGTGGTTGAGAATCAGCCTTGCAATGTAGGGACACAGATTTGATCCCTGATCGGGGAATGAAGATCCCATATGACTCAGGGCAAGTAAACCCAAGCATAGCATGGAAAGATCCCACATAATGCAACTAAAACCCCACAAAGCCAAATAAGGAAATAATTTAAAAAAAAAAAGAATCTTAAGAACATGCTAAAAAAAAAAAAAAAAAAGAACATGCTATGCAAATAGTTGCCTTTAAATAGTAACACTTTCAAGGGCGTGGTGGTCTTACAACAGCTTCAGAGGTACCTTAACATAGAGGAGGCTCACTCTGGCTAGATTTGTGGATGTGGCTTTTGTGTGATAGACCTGGAGAAGGCAGTGGCACCCCGCTCCAGTACTCTTGCCTGGAGAATCCCATGGATGCAGGAGCCTGGTGGGCTACAGTCCACAGGGTCGGTAGGAGTCGGATACGACTGAGCAACTTCACTTTCACGCATTGGAGAAGGCAGTGGCACCCCGCTCCAGTACTCTTGCCTGGGGAATCCCAGGGATGGCAGAGCCTGGTGGGCTACAGTCCATTGGGTCGCAAAGAGTCGGACACGACTGAGCGACTTCACTTTCACTTTTCACTTTCACGCATTGGAGAAGGCAGTGGCACCCCGCTCCAGTACTCTTGCCTGGGGAATCCCAGGGATGGCAGAGCCTGGTGGGCTGCAGTCCACTGGGTCGCAAAGAGTCGGACACGACTGAGCGACTTCACTCTGTGTGATAGACTGAACCACACGGTGTTTCCAACAGTAACCGCACTGTTGGAAACGTGAACAACCGGAACCGATAGGGATGAAGTTGGTTAAAAATAAAATAAAACAATGAAAAGTGGCTCTTGCACCTCTAAATATATTGGATAGAAAGCACACTGAGATATATACTATCTGCTTTATAATTTTGTCTAGGTTAGTCGTGGATAGAGCAATTAATTAAGATTAATTCTGAGAATGTCTTATATTTCACATGGTGAACTTTACATATTAAGGCACATTGTAAACCTGAATAATTTTGCAATTTAATATAGACCATACAGAAAAAGACATTGATTAATTCATTTGCAGAGAAACTATTTCAATTTCCTTAATAAGTGTTTCTACTAGGTCTTTATTAACAACATCTATAAGCAAATAATAATGGGCATGCTAGCTGTGATTATGAACATCAGAGCATGCATTTTAGAAGATTCAGAATTGGCTATTAACATTTACTAATTTTGGTTGTTTAGAATCCTACTTTGTCAGAGGCTACTAATCAGACACTTAATGAACAACAAAGCTGTCATATATCTTCTTGTGAAGGTTAGAAATGCCCATTAATGCACTAAAATTAAAAAGGAAACAGTTACATATGGAATACTAATTATAAAACAGATTTTTTATTTCAATGAAAATGTTCACTGCCTCTTTGGGATACATCTGAAACATTTGCTGAAATCATTTTTTCCCTCCTGGTGGTGACAGCCAGGCTGTTGAAGTTCATGACATGTAATTTTCCAGACATTCTTCAAAAAGGCTGCTCACTAATATCATTTGGATGTGGATCAAGGCATGTATGGATGCCGCACACTCTACTCAAAGCTGCATAATAAATAAGATACCTCGCAAAAGTGTCCTCTGGCAATCCATATTGTTGAAAGGTGGTCAGTTATCTATATGAAATGATGAAGTGTAAGCCATAGTATAAGTTAAAATATTACGTCCATGTGCTGACACACCAAAGAACGTGGGCGGTCCGTATGTATGGGTAATTCAGACTGAACAATGCTTTTGATTTGAGAAAAATGCACACCCAGGAAGTCTGAATCATGGAGAGAGCCGCAAGTCTTTTCACTGTGCAGACGGTTTGTATGAAAGTGTGCAGGATGTGTGTGTGTCTGGCTGCGTGCCCAGGCTCAGTCGCTCAGGCTGTCCGACTCCTCGCAGCCCAGGGACTGTAGCCCGCAAGGCTCCTCTCTCCCTGGAGTTTTCCAGGCAAGGATGCTGGAGAGGGTTGTCATTTCCTACTCCAGGGGATCTTCCTGACCCAGGGATCGAACCCACGTCTCTTGTATCTCCTGCACTGACAGGTGGATTCTTTACCACTGTGCCACCTGGGAAGCCCCTGGGTATGCATCCTGTGGGACCAAGTCCAGAAGGATTTTGTAGGAGGCGTCACTTGTGTTGATTTGGCCTCACCATAACAATCTTGACCCTAGTTGTCATCTGATTCAATCCGGGAGACTCTGTCAGGGTGTTTCACCTCGGCCCAGTCGACATTCGGGGCTTTCTTGATCTGGGCTGCCTTGTACATTCTAGGCTGTTCCATATCATCCTTGACCTCTACTTACTAGGAAACATGGTGGCAGCCAAGTGGAAAGTCCCCAGATATTGCCAAATGTTCCATGTGGGGGGTGGAGAGGTGTCAAAATTGACCCTAGTTGAGAATCACTGGTCTATATATAACCTTGCTCTAATGAAATGGTGTATAAGGACAATTAAACATTAAAAAGAAACACTGTACTTTAATTTGTGTTTGATCAAAAAGTTAACTGGAATTTAGAAGATAATGCTGTTTAACTGTTGTAGTCAATATGAATATTTGAGCAAATATTGTTGCCACAGGACTAGAAAAAGCCAGTTTTCATTCCAATCCCAAAGAAGGGCAATGCTAAAGACTGTTCAGACCACCACACAATTACACTCATTTCATGTGCTAGCAAGGTAATGCTCAAAATCCTTCAAGCTAGGCTTTAGCAGTATGTGAACTGAGACCTTCCATATATACAAGTTGCATTTAGAAAAGGCAGAGGAACCAGAGATCAAGTTGCCAACATTCTTTGGATCATGCAGAAAGCAAGGGAATACCAGAGAAAACATGTTTGCTTCACTGGCTATGCTAAAGCCTTTGACTGTGTGCATCACAAAAAACTGGAAAATTCTTAAAGAGATGGGAATATCAGAACACCTTACCTGTCTCCTGAGAAATCTGTATGTGGTCAAGAAGCAACAGTTAGAACCGGACATGGAACATTGGACTGATTCAAAATTGGGAAAAGAGTGTGACAGGGTTGTATATAGTTACCTGGCTTATTGAATTTATATGCAGAGTACATTATGCAAAGTGCCAGGCTGGATTAATCACAAGCCGGAATTAAGACTGCCAGGAGAAACATCAAAGCCTCAGATATGAAGATGATACCACCCTTATGGCAAAAAGTGAAGAGGAACTAAAGACCCTCTTGATGAGGGAGAAAGAGGAGAGTGAAAAAGCTGAGCTCAAATTCAGCATTCAAAAGCGAAGATCATGGCATCAGGTCCCATCACTTTATGGCAAATAGATGGGGGAAAAAAATGGAAACAGTGACAGACTTTATTTTCTTGGGCTCCAAATTCACAGTGGACAGTGACTGCAACTATGAAATGAAAAGATGCTTGCTCCTTGGAAGGAAAGTTATGACAAATCTTGCCAGCATATTAAAAAGCAGAGACATCACTTTGCTGACAAAAGTCTGTGTTGTCAGAGCTATGATTTTCTAGTAGTCATATATCGACGTGAGAGTTGGACCGTAAAGAAGGCTGAGCACTGAGGAATTGATACTTTTGAACTGTGGTGTTGGAGAAGACTCTTGAGAGTCCCTTGGACTGCAAGGAGATCAGACAAATTAATCCTAAAGGAGATCAGTCCTGAATATTCATTGGAAGGACTGATGCTGAAGTTGAAGCTCCAATCCTTCGGCCACCTGATGCGAAGAGCCGGCTCATTCTAAAAGACCTGGATGCTGGGAAAGATTGAAGGCAGGAGGAGAAGGGGGCAACAGAGGATGAGGTGGTTGGATGGCGCATCGACTCAACGGACATGAGTTTGAGCAAACTCCAGGAGATAGTGAAGGACAGAGAAGCCTGGTGCGCTGTGGTCCATGGAGTCACCGAGAGTCGGACAGGACTCAAGACTAAACAACAACTCTGCTGCTGTCGTATGAAGACAATCACCTGGCAGTATGTAAGCAAATGAACATGGCTGTCTACCAAGAAGTCTTTCCTTGGCCAACAGACTACAATGGGACTAGCCTGTGGGTCTAAGTTTACCAACCCTGGTCCTGGAACACCAGGAATAGCTTTCATCTTTCAAGTTTTCTTTCTTTATCATACATCTCTGCCTACCGTGGTAATCACTATTCAAATCTCTGTTTCTACTTTCTATTTGGTTATAAATGAATATGTATCATTCATTTGCTTTTCCCCCCCGGTGGCTCAGTGGTAAAGAATCTGCCTGTGATTCAGAAGATGCAGGAGACCTGGGTTCGATCCCTGGGTCGGGAGGATTCTGGAGCAGGGCCCAGCAACCCACTCCAGTGTTCTTGCCTGGAGAATCCCATGGAGGAGCCTGGCGGGCTACAGTCCATGGGGTTGCACAGAGTTGGACATGACTGAAGGGAATGAGCATGTATGCATATATTATAAATAATCAATTGTTTAATTTCCTTTGGTTTTGAGCTTTGTAAAATTGTATTGCATTCATACAGGTTATTGTGGAAACATGGTAAATTATGAAAGCATTTTTAGGAGTTGTTATTGTTGATGATACAAATTATTTAGTAGTGACTGCCTTCCTACATTTTTGCATTCTGCTTCTTTTTGTTGTTTAGTTTAGCTTCATTTTAATCCTTTAAGAAAAACTGAATAGTTTTGTTACTAAGTATATTAGAAGAAGCAATGATCAGAATGTAATAGGATGGATTTTTTTTTAGCATAAGACAGTAAATGCATGCTAAGTCACTTCAGTTGTGTCTGACTCTGTGCAACCCTGTGGACAGCAGCCCACCAGGCTCTTCTGTCCATAGGATTCTCCAGGCAAGAACACTGGAGACAGTAAAAACTCATCTCAAAATATAATCAATTATACAAAGAAGTTCTATAATTAGTCGGAGATACAAACTTAGATTTTTATTTTTTTCATGCTCCCGTTTTATTCCAGGCATAAGTCAGGTCTTCTTTAGCCATTTCAATTCAGTGTGATGAAGCATAAATCTAAAGAATGATGTGTCACTACAGTATACTGAAAGAATTAAAAGTGGATGCATAGCTGCTTATCTTACTGGGATTCAGTTTTATTACTCATAAGATACTCCTATGTCAAAGCAGTGAAAGAGAGGAAAAACCCGAGGGATCAAATCCTGGCTCTTTTTATTTGTCTGTAGAGTTACTCAGCTTTCCCTCTTTTAGCCACTCACTCATGTCCTCTAGCCTAAAGTGCCTCTGTTTAGGACCGAATGAAGCTTATGGGTGGCAGCTGAAGCCACTGAAGTTCGCTTCTGGGAAAGTGAATATTCAGAGCTGTATAGCATTGAACACATGAACATAAATCTACCTCATGCATTTGTTGTCAGAGTACGATATATAACTTCTATTTAGTTACAACTAACTGCAAAAAGCGACACCACCAATGGGCAAACGTTATGCAGTACCAAAGTGAGAACTTGTAAATCAGACGTAATGGATGTGAAAACTATGGGACCACAGTGGGGTGCTAACACTCTCTGAACGACAACTTTAAACAACTTCTCTAGATTGGCCTGTTGCCATAGGGTTAATAACAGTTCCATAACTATGGATGGGTAATTTTACAGCCTTTTCACATTCTGTCTGCTGCATTTAATGTGATTTCTGTTTTAGGGCTCTGATCTCCTGGCTGTGAATAAGTAATGCGAATACATAAATAGATTTCAACAAAAGTATAAAATAGCATGTGGCAAATTGGAAGATTCATTGGGGAAGGGTTGGGGGGGGGTGTCATGCAGATTGTTAATGATTCTAAAAACAGTTTTCATTCAGCTAATTCATGTCTTGACTTACTTGTTTTCCAAAAGAGCTCACTGTGTAATCATTTCTTAAGATTTTCTTTTTTTTAAATACTAGTCTTAGCAGAAGAAAGTAAAATAATTTGCTTCCATGGGTCTAATTCTGAAATATTTCCAGGCTAACTCAGAGACAAAGAGAAATATTGTTAGTGCTTTTTAAGAAAAAAAATCTGCTTTTTTCCTTTTTTCCTCTTCTTTTCAGCAACAATAGAGTCAAGTATATAGCTGTCTGTATTGTGACGTGTCAGCAATGCCCAGTGGCATTACCAACTGGACGTTGATGCTGAACTGTGGCATCACCAACTCAATGGACATGAGACTGAGCAAAGTCCGGGAGATGGTGAGGAGGGACAGGGAGGCCTCACGTGCCGCAGTCATGGGGTCACAAAGAGTTGGACATGACTGAGTGACTGAACAACAACAAATGTGACTGGAGGACATGAGGAGTGCTTTTCGGCCATAAAAGTTTCTCTTTGTAAGCTGGCTGATCTTTGACATTCTGTAGTCAGAAGTTCTTTGCTTAAGTTTTTGACATTTAGTGTGCTGGAAATGGAAACATTAAGTAGTCATTTATTTTTTTTTGGCCCATTCTTCTTCTTTTAAAAATTTGCTTGTTTATTTTAATTGGAGGCTAATTACTTTTAAGTAGTCTTTTGTAAAAATGAGCAATTAGCTTATTATGTGAGTTAGCTTTTAGAGCAACATTCACAGCTGATTTATATTAAGTACTTTATATGTTCCAGGTATTCATGTCTTATCTCATTTGGTCCTGGCTTTAATATTATGAATGTGTTGTTTACAGTATCCTATTTTTGCACGTAGGGAAAACTGACGTTCAAAGAGGTAAATAGTGTTGGTCAAGGTCAGAGAACTAATCGGGCAAAACTGAGGCCCCAGTTCAAGCCTCTGACCCCAGTATTCACGTTCTTCAATGCTGCACAGTGAGGCCAGGGAGCGAGGGAGAGAAGAAAGTGAAACTAGGCACAGGCGGAAGCACTGAAGTGGGGGGTGACCAGGAACGGACAGGTGAGGGAGCTGCAAGGCGAGCGGCCTCTGCATTGTTCTTTATCTTTGCTCTTTTTTTTTTTTGGAAAGAGAAGGCATGGATTGACAGCTCTGCTATTGAAGGTAGTACAGAGTTTTTAAGCTATAAATTATAACTTAGTAGTCATGAAATCAACTTAGTAGATTATGAGCAGCGTTTGGTGTGGGAGCTGGCAGTCTTAGGAGATTGTATTAAAATATGTCCTAACCCATATGACAGGAGTTAATGTTAAGGACCAAAGCTCAGAAAAAGAGAATTTCCCAAAATATTTAGGCATAGAGATGTGATAATATATGTATGATAGTGGATATTGGTAAGGTCTTCTCAACATCCTTCCCACTCCTCCCCCATCATGTAGCAGGATGCACTGTGGGGGATTTATCACAGCTCCATGGGCAGGAACTGATTAATTTAAGCAATTCATTGTAACTCTGCCCAGCATTCCCATCATAATTGTTTCAGGCTTCCAGGTCTAAGTCAAGAAGCTGAGACCAAAAAAAAAAAAAAAAAAGAATTCCCTAGAGGAAGAGTTATGTAGCCAGCATGTTAATAAAATCAAATAGAAAATAATAGAAAATACTAGAGTGCATTATAGGCATTGCTAGCAAGAACAGGCACTTTAAAATTTATGCTGTAGCCACTTATGAGTTGTTATGAGACAGAATATTAGTGGAAAGGAGTTATAAATGCAGCCTACTAGCTAGAAAGAGCTATGTTCTTTTGCTCATTAGTCTCTTACCTGAATTTGTGGCAAATATTTAAATAATAGCTAATTAATGCCAGTAAGGTCTTTCTTTACATTATACCAGGGATGGTTCTAAAAACTTTTGCTACATTAATTTTTAAATCTTTACAGCAAGTCTTTAATCATAGGGACTCTTCTTAGTCCCATTTTGCAGATGAAGAGATGAAGGACAAGAGAGATAAGTAACATGCCCAGGATACACAGCAAGTGTGAGGAGAAGCTGGGTTCAACACCGGTGTTTGCCTCTGCAATCTATATTCATAATCATGATACTATACCGACCATCACTTGACTAAGATGCCAATATTGTATGAATTAGTTTTATATTAAAAAGATTTATATTTAATTGTGAAACAAAGTAAAGAATAAACTGACTCACAGTTGGCAAAGCATTGAGACTGAGTTTCAACGCTTGTGTGAGTTTTATTGAAAGAACATTATGGAATATGACGTTTTAGAGTTTGGGATAAATAATAACACTTTAGTCGAAATAACACAATTACCTTTAGGTAAGTAGTTTTTATTATTAGAATGAAGATAATGAAGTCAGAATACAGAGGCATGTTTATGTTTCAGCTGCGGGGTGTGTGTGTGTTAGTCACTCGGTCATGTCCAGCTCTTTGGGACCCCATGGACTGTAGCCCACCAGGCGCCTCAGTTCATGGAATTCTCCAGGCAAGAATATTGGAGTGGGTAGTCTTTTCCTTTTGCAGGAGACCTTCCTGACTCAGGAACCAAACACAGGTCTCTTGCATTGTAGGCTGACCCTTTACCGCTTGAGCCATCAGGGAAGCCCTCAGCTGTTGGGTATGGAAATAGAAATGGTCAACATTGAGAAAATGTTAACTATTGTCAAGGTTTGGTCAGGAGGAACAACCAGCATGAGTGATATAGAATAAAGGATTTATTATAGGCTTTAGATCTTACCATCTAGATCTTGTGGCTTCCCTGGTGGCTCAGACCGTAAAGCGGTAAAGCATCTGACTACAGCTTGGGAGACCTGGGTTCGATCCCTGGGTTGGGAAGATCCCCTGGGGAAGGAAATGGTAACTCACTCCAGTACTCTTGCCTGGAAAATACCATGGACAGAGGAGCCTGGTAGGCTACAGTCTGTGGGGTCACAGAGAGTCGGACACAACTGAGAGACTTCACTTTCACTTAGCTCTTATAATTATGAGACCTAATGGATATGTCTAAGCAAGGATTCTTAAGTCTGGTGTTAGATCTGATGCTGCTGTGGGCCAGCCAGGCTGGCTGTTGGGGAGGAGAATAGGACATGCAATAGGAGCAAGGACATGCTAGAATCTAGTCTTTCAGCATCTCCAACTCAGCGAGATGGTGTGGGTGACCTGCAATAGAAGCTGGCATCCTTTGTCATAGACGTACACACGGACCTTGCCAGCTTGTGGAAAAGCATAAGGAGGGAATCCCCTGGAAGCCGGAAAGCTGTAGGAGATGCCACGGGGCTGGCTGTTACCTCCTACCAGTGAGATGAGCTTGCAACAGATCAGCAGTAAGGTGTCTGAGCTGCTGTGTTGCCTGACACTCTTATAGTGACCCTCAAGATGAGAAGGAAGGAAGAGGAAAAAGGAGGAAAAGGGAGAGAAGGGGAGGAAAGTGTTATTTCCTCACTTTCATTTTCAAATGTTAATATCATGCAAATTTCCACTGTGGTCAGTCTCAGTTGGAGCCATACAAGAAGATTCTAGGAAATGCTGACCTAGACTTGGCTAAGCTGACACAGTCCAATGTCACGGCAGTTCTGGTCAGTAAACTGTGATTTCCGGTAAGCTGTAGACCCCGAGACAACGTAAGGGCAAGACTTGAAAATGAATGTTATTTCAAATGTGATTTTGTCAAAGTATAAGATTCAATGCGAATGCAAACCTGTTAGTGACCGGTCATCATACACGCTGTTGTTCAGTCGCCCAGTCATGTCTGACTCCTTGCAACCCCAGGGACTGCAGGACACCAGGCCTCCCTGTCCCTCACCATCTCCCGAAGTTTGCCCAAGTTCAAGTCCATTGCATCAGTAATGCCATCCAGCCATCTCATCCTCTGACCCCCTCTTCTCCTCCTGCCTTCAATCTTTCCCAGCATCATGGACATTTCCAATGAGTCGGCTATTCACATCAGGTGACCAAAATCCTGGAGCTTCAGTTTTAGCATCTGACCTTTCAGTGAGTATTCAGGATTGATTTCCTTTAAGACTGACTGCTTAGATCTCCTTGCAGCCCAAGAGACTCTCAGGAGTCTTCCCCAGCACCACAGTTCGAAGGCATCAGTTCTTTGGCGCTTGGCCTTCTTTACAGTCCAGCTCTCACAACTGTGTGTGCCCACTGGGAAGACCATAGCCTTGACTATACAGACCTTTGTCAGTAGGGTAATGTCTTTGCTTTTCAACATAATGTCTGGTTTGTTACAGCTTTCCTGCCAAGCAGCAATTATCTTCTGATTTCATGGCTGCAGTCACCGCCTGCATATAGGCAGTGATTTTAGAGCCAAGAAGAGGGAATCTGTCGCTGCTTCTGCCTTTTTCCCTTCTATTTGCCACAGAGTGATGGGACTGGATGCCATGGTCTTGTGAGTAGTCGCTCAGTCACGTCTGACTCTTTGTGATCCCGTGGACTGTAGCCCACCAGGCTCCTCTGTCCATGGGATTCTCCTGGCAGGAATGCTGAAGTGGGTTGCCATTCCCTTCTCCAGGGGATGTTCCCAACCCAGGGAACAAACCCATGTCTCCTGCCTTGCAGGTGAATTCTTTACCATTTGACCCACCAGGAAAGCCATGATCTTAGTTTTTAAAATATTTAGTTTTAAGACATATTTTTCTCTCTCTTTCTTCACCCTTATCAAGAGGTTCTTTAGTTCCTCTTCACTTTCTGCCATTAATTAGAGTGGTATCATCTGCATATCTGAAGTTGTTGATGTTTCACCTGCCTATCTTGATTCCAGCTTGTAACTCATCCAGCCCTGCATTTCTCATGATGTGCTCAGCATGTAGGTTAAATAAACAGGGTGACAACAGACAGCTCTGTCGCACTTATTTCTCAATCCTGAACCAATCAGTTGTTCCACACAGGGTTCTAACTGTTTCTTCTTGACCTGTATGCAGGTTTCTCAGAAGACAGGTTAGATGGTCTGGTAGTTCCATCTTTTTAAGAGCTTTCCACAGTTTATTGTGATCCACACAGGCAATGGCAGCCCACTCCAGTGCTCTTGCCTGGAAAATCCCATGGACGGAGGAGCCTGGTGGGCTGCAGTCCATGGGGTTGCGAAGAGTCAGACAGACTGAGCGACTTCACTTTCACTTTTCACTTTCATGCATTGGAGAAGGAAATGGCAACCCACTCCACTGTTCTTGCCTGGAGAATCCCAGGGATGGGGGAGCCTGGTGGGCTGCCGTCTATGAGGTCACACAGAGTTGGACATGACTGAAGTGACTTAGCAGCTCACAGTCAAAGGCTTTAGCGTAGTCAGTGAAACAGAGATAGAAGTTTTTCTGGAATTCCCTAACTTTCTCTGTGATCCAGTGAATGTTGGCAATTTGATCTCTGGCTCCTCTGCCTTTTCTAAACCCAGCTTGGATGCCTGGAAGTTCTTGATTGGTGTAATGCTGAAACCTAGCAGGCAAGATTTTAAGCATGACCTTATGACTGTGGGGGATGAGTGCAACTGTCTGATAGTTTGAAGTTGTTTAGTACTAGCCTTCTGGGAACTGGAATGAAGGTTGACTTTTTCCAGTCCTGTGGCCACTGCTGGGTCTTCCATATCTGCTGACATGTTGAATGCAACACGTGTCATTATACATAGCTTGTACATATAGGCTTTCTCTCTTGTTTTTGTGTATCTATTATTTTTGATTTGTGGTTACCTTGGGGTTGTATATGTTGACATATAATTACATCTGCTTGTTTTAAACAGATAGTCATTTAAGTTCAAATACAATCTAAAAGATCTAAATAATACCCTCCCCCCACATTTTGTGTTTTTAATGTCTATTCTGCAAGCGCCTGTCTACAATGCGGGAGATCCGGGGTTCGATCCCCTGGAGAAGGGAATGGCAGTCCACTCCAGTACTATTGCCTGGAGAATCCCATGGACAGAGGAGCCTGGTAGGCTACAGTCCATGGGGTTGCAAAGAGTCGGAAACGACTGAGCGACTTCACTTTCTGTGTCTTTATATTTATCCTTTTCCTGATTATTGTAGTTATAGTGGATTTTACAATTTTTCTGTCTTTTAATCTTCATACTAGCTTATCTAAGCGGTTGATCCTCAGCCTTTATTATAAGTTTGCTTTTACTAGTGGGGATTTTCTTTTCCTGTAGGTTCTTACTTCTTGATATAATCTTTTATTTTCTACTTAAGAAAACTCTTAACATTTCTTTCTGGGTAGGTGTAGTATTGATGAACTCTTAGTTTCTGCTTGTCTGAGAATTTCCTTACCTCTCCTCAATTCTAAATGATGATCTTACTGTGTAAAGTATCCTAGGTTGCAGGTCTTCCCTTTCAGTGTTTTAAATGTCATGCCGCTCCCTTCTGACCTGCAAATTTAATGCAGAAAAGTCACCTGATAGTCTTATGGGGCGTTCCTTTGCAGATGACTCTTTGTTTTCTCTTGTTTCCTTTAGATGCTCTTTAACTTTTGCCGTCTTAATTATCGTATGTCTTGGGGTGGTTGTTGTTTGGGACCTCTCTTCTTCCTGACTTGCCTATCTGTTTCCTTCCTCAGGTTTGTAAAGTTTCAAGCCATAATTTCATAAAATACGTTTTTGACCCTTTACTTTTCTCCTGGGACCCAGATAATGCGAATGTGGGTATGCTTGACGTTGTCCTGCTGCTGCTGCTGCTAAGTCGCTTCAGTTGTGTCCGACTCTGTGTGACCCCATAGACGGCAGCCCATCAGGCTCCCCCGTCCCTGGGATTTTCCAGGCAAGAGCACTGGAGTAGGGTGCCATTGTCCTAGAGATTCCTTAAACTATTCTCATTTAAAAAATGGTGTGTTATCATTTTACTGTTCTACTTGGGTGATTTCCATTATTCTGTCTTCCCGACGATCACTTAACATGTTTTTCTCTATCGCCTAGTTTTCTGTTAATTCCTTCTAGTGTGCTTTTTATTTCAGTTGTGGTGTTCTTCGGTTCTGACTGCTTCTTTTCTGTGTTTTTCGCTCCTGTTAACATTCTCCCTGTGCTCCTCTATTCTTTTCCCTGAGTCAGTTAGCATTCCTCTCACTAATGCTTTGAACTTTTTGGTGAAGTGTTTCTTTTTAATTAGTTTTTTTTTTTTTTTAAGAGACGTCTTCTTCCTCTTTCAGTTGAAACAAAGCCCTTTGTTTCCTTATCTGCTTATTTTCGTCTTAGGGAAGCAGGCGGAGCAGATGCTGTTGCCGTCCTGAAGGATGTCCGCGTAGGAGCGTTTCTGCAGTCCGGCGCCGGGGGGCTGCAGCGGGAGGGCTGGGTCAGGTGTGCGCGCAGGGCCCTCCTCCCGCAGCCTGTGCTGGCGGCCGTCATGTCGGTGGAGGCCGTGCTGGAGATGAGAGAAGCTCAGGCAGAGCCGGGCGCGGGCTCCTCCTCGCCCAGGCGGCGTCACTGCCCATCAGCGGCCAGTGTTGGTCCCGGGCTGCTGGAGCAGAAGCCGAGGGTCGGGTCTGAGGGGCCGCGTTCCCCTGAAGGGTGAGCGCTGCCCTCTCCCGGGCGTCCCTGGTGGCTCAGACAGTGAAGAACCCGCCCGCAGTACAGGAGGCCAGGGTTCCATCCCTGGGTCGGGAAGAGCCCCTGGAGGAGGGAAAGGCTGCCTGGTGGCTCAGATGATAAAGAACCCGCCTGCAGTGAGGGAGGCCCCAGTTCCATCCCTGGGTCGGGAAGATTCCCTGGAGGAGGGCATGACAACCCACTCCAGGATTCTTGCCTGGAGAATCCCATGGACAGAGGAGCCTGATGGGCCACAGTCCATGGGGTTGCAAAGAGTCAGACATGACTTCACACACACACACACACACATCCCTCGGTAGCAGAGACCAGGCTTCCGACAGGCCCCCCAGCCAGTTGCGCTGATGTGTCCCTGGGCTGCACCCCAGGCCGGGGTCCCCACTGTGTGGCTCTCAGCGCTCACTCCCCAGGGGGCGCTCCCTGAGGGTCCCTCTCCTCCCTGGGCCCCCTCCCAGGCACGCAGGGCCCACCCCCATTGTCCCTTCCCTTCCTACCCAATGCCCTGAGACTCCTCAGAGCTCGTGTCCTGCGGCAGCCGTCCTGCCAGCGTCCAGTTAGTTTCCAGTGAGAATCCTTCCACGGGGACATGTGTTTCTGATGTGTTCAGGGGACAAGGTGAGTCCTGTGTCCTGCTCAGCCCCCCTGACCTCGTCTGAGAAATCCTTAGTAGAGACAAATGTGGTTGTGATTGGGCGCCGTTAAGAAAAACGTCTCATTAAGATGCTAAAAAGTTTTCTTTCAGTAGATACGGGTGAGGTACTTGGGATTTTGGTGATAAAACCACTTACAACTTAAAACTACACGGTTTACTAATAACTTGCCGTCCTCTCAAATATGCACAGTTGCAGAATGCTTAGAAGTAATAGTTATTACATGAATAACAGCTGGAGAAGCATCAGTTTTGCAGGTCACAAGATTTTAGGCCTGAGTTACATGGCAAGATGATTTTATAAACGTTTATTGTGTTTAAGTTTAATCCACCTACAGCTGAATGAGATATACCTATAAAATTAGGATAATGTACTATCGATTAATGTAAAGTGGAAAAACTGTAGAGGAATCAGAAGTTTGTGGAGCAGAGAGTATAACTAGAAAATACAGTGGAGGTATTTAAAAATATCAGAAACTACCAGTGTCAGTGTGTCTGTTACACCAGTAAGCTAAAGACGATATTTAGATAAGAGAGTTCAGCATATTTCAAAATAGTTTTGGCAGCCTTGCTGCTACTGCTGCTAAGTCGCTTCAGTCGTGTCCGACTCTGTGCGACCCCATAGATGGCAGCCCACCAGGCTCCCCCGTCCCTGGGATTGTCCAGGCAAGAACACTGGAGTGGGGTGCCATTTCCTTCTCCAATTCGTGAAAGGGAAAAGTGAAAGGGAAGTCACTCAGTTGTGCCCGACTCTTTGCGAACCCCTGGACTGCAGCCTACCAGGCTCCTCCGTCAATGGAATTTTCCAGGCAAGAGTACTGGAGTAGGGTGCCATTGCCTTCTCCGAAATGAAAGTCACTCAGCCCTGTCTGATTCTTTGTGACCCCATGGACTCTACAGTCCGTGGAATTCTCCAGGCCATAATACTGGAGTGGGTAGCCTTTCCCTTCTCCAGGGGATCTTCCCAACCCAGGTGTCGAACCCAGGTCTCCCGCACTGCAGGCGGATTCTTTACCAGCTGAGCCACAAGCCTTATACACAGTCTTAGTCAATTAAATTTGAAATTACATGACGTAGTTCAACAAATCAGATATATCTGAGATAATAAGAAAAAAATCTTGTTACAGTGAGATTTACAAGTGATGGCCAGAGACATTTTTTTTCTCAGCATTGTAACTTTTACTGAAAATTTGAAAAAAGTATAATTAGATACAGTATTACATTTCACTTTTCTATCCCAAATTTTTAATTGTTACTTCCAAAAGAGCTATCTGAAAGATTAAGAGAAACATTTAAATAAAAGATGTACTTGATTTTCAAAGTCCTGAACAAATAATTGAGCTAAACTTAGTGTCTAAAGACATAAATGACATAGCATAGTTCTTCATTTACACTGAAGGATGATCACAGAATTTAATTTTACTATTAATTTCAATTAACTTGAATTTTCTTGTTATCTAGAATGTACTGCCCTTAATACTATTCACAATGACTTGTTTGTATCAGTTAGGGTTTTCAACCACGGCTTTCATTAAAAGGAAAAGAAATAAGATCGATAGTGGGTCAGATCAGCATGTGTTCCACGTGAGCTCCACACTGGACTGATCTGGTAAAAAGGAAAGCATGTGCAGGACATTTAGTGAAATCACTCCAGCATGTTTTATTGGACGATATTTGCTGTGTTGTATTTAAATATCGAGACCATTCTATTACATGTTGACACTGGTACAGCCTTACTTTATCACAGATAGTTGTATATATGTTTGGCTTTGTTTTTGAACTTGTGCCTATGTGTGTATAGTTTTATCCGTGTACGTATTTTCAAAAGTAAATTGTGTTTCTTTTTACCAGAGGGTGACAAATAAATCAGCAAAAAGCAATATAATGAGGGTAGAGAACAGAGGCATAAAAACGCATGGTGGGCTTGTTGTGGCAAAGTTAAGATTCGTGCCGAGGTGGGTGCAGTAGTGGAGCAGTGAAGAAAGGGAAGCGGCCCTGACTCAGGCCCGGAGCTGTATCAGGAGAATGTGCCAGAACGCGAGACTTCCGGCGCCGCAGCGCGCTTGCCTCCTGGGGCGGAGACAGCTGGGTTTGCCGCAGAGACAGCCAGCTCCTTGTGTTTAACAGACGTGGCCGTTTCTGTAGGAAACGGAAGAGACTCAGCATTCTGCCTACTCTATTTTTTAAGCAGTGACTGGTAAAATATACGGAGAAAGAAGCACATATTACTTTTAATATCCTCTGTTCCACAGGATGTGAGGTCAAGAAGATCCCGAATATCACTCTAACACGTTTCTTTGCAGCCATGCTTGGTTATTGTGCCGTCTGTTTCCCTAAGGCAAATGTGAAGGGTGCTGGGTCAGGGGTCAGGCTTAAGGACCAACTTCTTGCTGCATCTCTAGCCAGGTGACCTCTAGCTCCTTCAGTGATGGATTGGTAAAGTTATGGCTGAAATAATGTAACGAGAAATGGAGATGAGACAGAGAGGAGAGAGCAGAGACCTCAGGTACAGGGCTCAGATAACACAGAGGGGTTTGTGTGTCTCTGATGCAACCACACAGACCTGTGAGTGCAGGGTGTAGGGGAGGGGGGCAGCTCTGCTCCGGAGCTCCTCCCGGCCGAGATCCTCCCATCCCAATGCTCCACCATCTCCTGCGGTGCTGTCCTCCTCCAGAGGCTGAAGTCAGCCTCACATCCGCCTTGCAGCCCGCAGAAAGAGACAGGGAGTAAGAAGGAAAGGGACCTTAATTATGGAGTCTGGAGGTTCTACAGCTCAGTTCCACTCACTGCCTAGTGGTCAGAGCTTACTCAGATGGAAATGTAGTCTCTAGCTTGAGTGCCATGTACCTTGCTAAGCTTTGAGAGATTTTATTAAAACTAAGGGAGGGTGGGAGGAAGGAGAGTGTGGGATGTATGGAGAATAACGTGGAAACATACATGGCCATGTGTAACATAGATAGCCAACGGGAATTTGCTGTATGACTCAGGGAACTCAAACCCGGGGCTGTGTATCAACCTAGAGGGTGGGATGGGGAGGGAGAGGAAGGGAGGGTCACAGGGAGGGGACATGTATACCTGTGGCTGAATCATCTTGATGTTTGGCAGAAACAACACGATTCTGTAAAGCAGTTATCCTTCAGTTAAAAAATAAATAAAATTTTAAGAAACCACACGCACACACACCCCCCAAGGAGAATGAAGGAAAGTTCAGGGGTGTTCAGCGAGTGCCATGAGTGGACAATGAATACCTGCCAGTCAGCCTCGGTGCCAGTCTCTCTGCCTATGGAATGGGCATGAAGTCTTATTTCAGAGTATTAGCCTGAGAAGCATTTAACATGTGTATTAGAGAAGTGCTTGTAACTGTAAAGTCCTGTTATTATTTTTACATTTCTGCTAAGTATTGATACTACTATCCATAAGACACGTACACATCTTAACCTATGTGCTTATTTGTTCTCTTATATGGTAGTCTGTCTTGCTTGTTAATTTTAGATTTCTTGATGGCAGAGTCTCAATTTAAGTTACCATGTATGAGACCTAACTCAGTGTTCTATAGAAATAATAAAACATTATGGATAAAAATTATCAAAATAATAATGTTTATAAAGCTTACAGTGCTTTGAGTACTCCAGTTCCTATGGAACCTGAGAAATGAATGGATAACGTTGAGTACAAAGGGAGAATCAGCTCACTAAGTCTGATTTGCCTGCACCTATAGGCCTTTGCCTGCTAGATTTATTGAACATTTAGAAGCCTTCAGAAAATGTGCAAATTAATTTCCTTTTTATTTTATTTGTTTCTTTGGGGATGAAGGAAAATAAAATATTTAGCTATGAAGTTTCAAAATATTCTCTTTTGGCGCATGCTTCATCATATTTATTTCTGTAAGAAATGCATTAAATGCATCTTAATAAAAATTTTTATTGGCCATTTGAGCATACTGTTATTTTAGAGGTGCTTCATAGAATCTTTTGCTTTTTTTTCCCCCATTTTTAGCTCAGTGCTTTTACTGATTCCAAAAACTTATTTACATATTGTTTCTCCCCCTAATCTTTATTGAGGTATATTTGATAAATAAGTATATATATGGATGTACAAAGTGATGGTTTAATATATGTATAGATTGTGAAAAGTGAAAGTGAAAGTCATTCAGTCATGTCTGACTCTTTGAGACCCCATGGACTATACAGTCCTTGGAATTCTCCAGGCCAGAATATTGGAGTGAGTAGCCTTTCCCTTCTCCAGGAGATCTTCCCAACCCAGGGATCAAACCCAGGTCTCCTGTACTGCAGGCAGATTCTTTACCAGTTGAGCCACAAGGGGAGCCCAAGAATACTGGAGTAGGGTAGCCTATCCCGTCTCCAGTGAATGTTCCCAACCTGGAGAATCGAACTGGGGTCTCTTGCATTGCAGGCCGATCTTTACCAACTGAGCTATCAGGGAAGCCCAGACTGTGAAATGATCACCACAATTCAGCTGATTACCATATCCATCGCCTCACGTAGATACCATTATTATTGCATTTTTTTGAGAACATCCAAAGTCTATCCTCTTAGCAAATGTCAAGTGTGTAATGCAGTGTCATTAACCGCAGTCACCATGCTGCACATCAGATTACCGGAATTATTTACCCTGTAGAGCTGAAGTTTTGCACCTGGTGACCAGCACCTTCCCATTCCCTCCAGCACCCGCGACCTGGAAGCCACCAGCACCGTTCATTTTGGTGCATGGAAGCGCTGGTTTTGTGTGTAACTTTGATGTTGGTTTTGTATGTAACTTTACTGAATTTGTTCATACTTCTAACAGTTTTTCAGTGGCGTCTTTGTGGTTTTATAAAATAGAGGTGGAACAGCCAAGTGTAATCTGGCAGTAACTTAACAACAGTTTACTCAGCCATGCTGGCCCCTTCAGCCTCTGGTTGGGGCATGAAGCAGCAGGCCTCCTGGGCAGTGTTCCTTAGCGCTGTGAAGGGGGACATTTACTCTGCTGTGGCTTTCTTCATGGCAGAAATCATGGGCTGAGAGGCCTCGCTTAGCCCTGAGCTGTACCATCTTGGCGAAGTCGCCTATGGATAAAGTGAAACTTTCTCTTATCCTCTTTGATGTATCTGTTCGCAGGTTTTTTGCTTCAGTGGGGTGCAAGGACCTTTCCACAGGACTTCCAGGCTCTCACAAAGGTACTCTCATCTCTAAGTGTTTGTCAAAATCTGTGTTTCTCTAGGTGGGGAGAGAGGGCTGAAAAGTACTATGCTACTATCTTGTTGATGTCACTCTATTTCCCGGATAAAATCCTATCCCTGCCCACTAACTGAACTGCAGATCAAGTGTGTGGTGAGAGAAAACTTTCCGTGACAATAATTACCCACTGAGTACTTCCTAGGGCTCCCCTGTGGGTCAGGGGTAAAGAATCCGCCTTCCAAAGCAGGAGATGTGGGTTCAATTCTTGGGTTCAGACAATCCCCTGGAGAGGGCAATGGCGACCCACTCCAGCATTCTTCCCTGGGGAAATCCCATGGATGGCAGAGCCTGGTGGGCTACAGTCCATGGGGTTACAATAGTATCAGACATGACTTAGCAACTGAACAGTAACAGCTTCCTGTATGCTGGGCACTGTGCATCAGTTATTCACCAGTGCAATAATCCTTTGAGATGGGCAAGATTACTCCCCTCATTCATCCAAGGGGACAATTTAAGGCCAGGGAGGAAATGTGAGTGTGACTTAAAGGCTTTAGGCATTGACTCGTCTGCAAGCTCGGTACTGGTATCCATGTTCTTAAGTACAGTGATATATGATGATGAATAACATGTGCAGAGGTGGTTTTGCCCGTAACTAGATCATTGAATTCCATTCAGGGTCAGCAGTCAAACAATAGCTCATTTCATGCTCATGGTGGACGCCTCAGATAAATCCACATTGTAGCAGTCATTGTGAAAGATGAGGTAGGGCTGTTCAGTTGCATTCATGAGGCTGTTGGCTAGTTTTTTTCTGTAACAAATTTTGAGTAAGTTTAACTTCTGGGTTTCTTGTGAAAATATAATAATGAGATGATTTTTTGGGTCCTTTCTGTGCTTCAAGGGGAGCATAGAGACAAGCAGCAAATTTATGCCATCTTCTGGTATAAGATCTCATATAAATTAGGCATAATAAAATTTCTGTTGAGAGAAACTTTCTGCTAAATAGCTTTAATAATTGCTTTTCCAATCTGTTCAATGATTTTAAGCTTTATAGTTTATAGAAAGGAGTGATCTTTTAATGGCTGGTAGTGATTATCAAATTTGAGAAACATTACTATAACCAATGGGCAACATTATGATATATATGCAAGTGAAAGGCTTTTGTCTCATTTGCAATTTGCAGCAGAAATTGATGGAGAAAATGTTGCAGCTCTTTTATGAAATGGACATAAATAGCATTATAAATGATATATATAGAGGGCTGAATCATTGCAGTAATGAGGCTCTGACTCCAGAAATCTGTTATTCAAATGATACAGTGTGCCTTCAGGAAAATAATTGGGAAATGGTAATAAATCAGCATTCCCAACTTCAGGTTGGCTTGTGAACTAGATTAGGCATGGGTAGGGAAGTCTGATGTTATGATTTTTCATTGACATTGCCCGGTTTAGGAGTGTGGTAGGCTTACTAATGGTGAAGGGGCAATGATGAGCGTGTGTCACTGGTAATGACAATCTCTCCCCCGCTTTTTTTTGGTGAGCTGTGCTTCCTGTTGCAGGTGCCACCTCTACTGGCAGGAGTCAGAGATGCCGCGTTAGATGAGAGTGCGCAAGATCGCGACGTAGCTCGTAGAAATGTGAAAACAGCAGAAGTGAAGGATGGTTAGACTCGCGAAGGTGCTATGAAATCTTCATGTTCAAATTTATGCTTTCTTTTCCTTTTCTGACCATTTTCTTTAATTAATTTATTTAGCATGCCTTTGCTCTTTATACTTTTTAAAAAGATGCTCTCAACAAGAAGCTTTGTTATATGGTAAAGTTTTACCTTAATATGGGTGTGCATGTCTGAGTGTGTGTGTGTGTGGGGGTGTGTTGGGGGTGTGGTGTGTGTAGGTGTGTGTGTGTATTTTTTAACTATTTTGAGAATAATAGCTGGAAATGGCAAGGGGAAATAAGGACACCTAACCCACTTCTGGGTCTGGTGGCATGTGACACCAGAGGGAGAAAGCCTTGCTTTATCTCCAGGACTCAAAACGAAACAGAGTCGGACTTCCCTCGTGGTCCAGTGGCTAAGGCTCCAGGCTTCCGATGGGGAGGACCCAGTGAGTTGATCCCTGGTCAGAAAACGAGATCCTGCTGTAACTAAAGATTCCCTCTGCCTCCCGGAGAACAAAGACCCCCTGTGGCCCAGCTGAGACCCAGCGCAGTCAAGTGAATGAGTGTATTTTCTTTGAAAGGAAGAAACGATGCCAATATGGAATAGGCAGTATTTCCTTAGGCGGAAAAGGCGAAAAAGATACCTGGAAAAATGTTGAAGAGGACTTTAGAAACAAAGTACAGGGATTTTCTTGCTCGTCCGCAGAGTGCAGAGCTTGGGCTTCCCTGCGCGCTCACTCACCATGGCTGTTTGTGCCTTTTCAGTCTTTTCCAGTTTGATAGATGAAACCGACTAGCTTGCTGCCTGACATTTTATTAATTTTATTGGTGAAAATATTTGCTTTGTACATGACTATAGATGTTGTACATTTTTAATATGTGAGTCAAATAATTATCTTTGCCGTACTAGTTTAAGCAAAGTAAAATTGTTGAACGTGTGCACCATTCTCCCCCTCATTGCACTTTTAAAGTTAAGGTGTTCATTGCTTTCTTTTCATACTTTTATTAAATTATCAGCTCCTTAAAAAGATTTTATGGCTTATGAAGTTATATGAACTACTTTATTGAAGTCCTTAGTAGTGTGTTATTCAGCCCAAAGACCCAACATTTTTGTTAAATGAAAAAGTAAGTGAAGATCTGAGGTTAAACCTGGACAAAAGTCACTGGAGATAAACAGATATTTAGTGACACGTGCTGGATATTTTGCTTTGCTGACATGCCTTCCTTTAAAGGTTTATTGCATTAATCTCTGCTTTACTGTATCAAGAAACATGTTTCATGGATTTATAGCCTTTTTCACTGAAGTGAGATCAATTTTTGTTTTATTGAGGACACTTTTGTTCTTTAGGACAATAATTTTCATTTTTGACAAAGCACTTTATTTAGTCTTGAACGTTTGTACCATGAAGGGGCCAGGCCCCTTCCCCTGCTACACCCACCCGCTGCGTTTTTCAGATTAGTGGTTTGTGAAAGGGCTCTGAGAGTGAATCAGTGTTTTCACCAGGCTGAAATTCATGAGGCAGACTGGGAAAAATAAACATCAGAGATTGCTTTCTTTGGCAGCTTGTGGGAAGGTTCACACTAAAATGGTTTATGTAGCTAATGAAATAGATTCTTGCTTTCTACCCATTCCAGTTCCCTTTAAAATTACCTTTTACGTGATATTTCACTGAATCATCCTAAGATTTCTCTTGTTAGTTTTTCTTTCTTTTTTTCCCTTTAAACTCTCTTTTCTGATGTTATCGCTTGATGTAGCATTTAAATTTCACATACTACGAGTTATTTGAGGTTGAGTAAAATAGGGAAATATAACAGGAGGAAGGAAAAATGCACATCTTCCTCCAGGCCTTAATGAATCATTCTTTATAGATACCCCTGCTAGACGCTGCGGCATAGCTTCGATAGTTCTTGGCCTCGGAAACATGTTTATACTTCTTGCCCTTTCCTTTCCTACTTCAAGTGTAAGACTCCCAGATTACTTCTCTTCACATCATGTATTAGAAATAAAAAGCGTATAGATACATATTTATAAATGAAACAAACCAGATATTCCAGTGCCCTCATCATCAAGTTTTGTCATTAATTCATTTAACAAAAGGATGACTGACATAAGTATGTGTCAAATAATACATCGATGCAAGTGTATAGCTATTGGCCTGCACAGAGCGTCTGGCGTCTAGTCGGGAAGGAAAGAGCACGCTGTAAATGCTTTGAAGGAACTGAACTTGAATGCTATGGGGACATTTGAGAAAATGTTCTACAGGATGAGAGGCTTGGGGACGTGCGTCCTGCAAGAGAACATGGCATCTGACTTAATCAGGAGAGTGGGATGCGGCTGGAGACGGTGGGCATCAGAAGTGGGGAAAACAAGAGAAAAGAATGAGCTGCGGGAAAGAAAGCAGGTTGCTTTCACAAAAGGAATTTGGCAAGATTAGGTCACAGCCTTGAAGGGTGAACATGAGGAAAGATGATCTGTAAGAGATGTGTGAGAACTAAGTCATGATCTTGAATGTTACACTGAGGGGTGGGCCACTGCAGGTCAAAAAATAGGGGAGTGATATGAACTCTTTCCGTTCTATTAAGATGGCTTTGTAATGGAAGAATATATAAAGACTAAGAGAAATACATTTAATTATTTGAACATAAAAGACTGCAGGTCCCAAATAACAAAGACTAAAGTGAAGAGTCAAGCTAAACTGGGACAACTATTTATAATAAATGTGAGGAAGGTTAATTGTTTTAGTATTTAAATAGTACTTTCAAATTGAGAACCACAGCATTAAGAAAATCCTCGAAGATAACAGTGTGACACTAACAGACAATTAGGAAATAAAAGAGGCTAGCGAACTTACCAGTATACGAATTAAAACAAGAGGGAGGCCTCAGGTTTTGCTTGTCAAATGAAGAAATTTTTGAAAACAGAATGATAGGCTACCCAGTGCTAACAAAAATATGGCATGAAAGGTGTTTTCATGCATCGATGGTGGGAGCATAAATTAATATAATCTTTGTAGATACAATTGTATTTTGAGTTTGCAAATTGCCCACAGTTAGTGACCCAGGAATCTCTCATCTTGGAATTTTACCCGAGGAAGAAATCTGAAGCACAGAATGAAATGGTCTTTCCTGATGCTTAAATGAGATAATTTATTTTAAACACAGGTACATATAAGCACAACATGAATATTATTGTTATTGGCACAAATATAGGCCATAAAATATGTTCAAAATTCACTTCCAGTAGCATTCATTTAGAATATTGTAGTACAAATAATAACAAAATTTAAATTTGTTTCGCCACATTATATTATTTTAAAAGAGGTCTCAGGATAATTTGACAATCATGACAAAAAATATCTGTCTTGAGACATTTTGCATCTAGAAGGATCCTCTTACATGACCATAAGTAATATTATACTTAATCATTAGTGAAGAGTGTCACAGTTTGAAGAGAAATTTGAAATAAAAAAAATCAGTCTAACATTTAGTCAGAGAAAGGAGAATAGTACAGTAGACTCTCAAACAAATATGTGCTCTTATCTGAAATTATCTGAAAATGGGAGAATTAAGGTAAGACTTGAGGCCATTTTTCTTATGGCCAGGAGGTTGTAACCTAGCCAGAAGCAGGAGAGTAGAAAGCAAAATTATAAGTGAATGATGGAAAATGACTTAAATTATACTTCTGGAAACTGCATGTGGTCCAAGATTTGGGACAAGTCACTTTTTCTTTTTTCTTTTTCTATTTGAAAGAACTTTCTCAGGCTTGAAACTGCATAATGAATCAGACTCACTCAAATCAGGCAGCAAATGGGGATTGACGTTTGGTAAAATATACACGGTTGCAAGTTTCAGTGTTCAAGACTAATTTTTCTTTTGAAATGCATTTGTCCTGAAGAACTGTGATGTGCACAGCATGTCACAGCCCATAAAGTGGAGGAGAAATTGACCTGTGAGATGGGCTCCCACCTATGCACTTACAGAGAGGCACACGCCTGCCCCACGTAATTGCTGCCCCCGCGGAGTTATTTTGCACTTGAAATGCACCCGGGGTGGAGTGGGGCAGGGACTGCTGCTCTTCTGGGTCCCCGCCAGCCCCTCCTGTTCCCATGCCCTCCTTCCCTCTTTCCTTCCCTCCCTTCTTGCTTTCCTTCAGCCTTTCACGTTAGGTTCCTGGCTCACCCGATCTAACTCCGAGTCAGTCTCACTTAGGGAGGGTTTGAGAGCCCAGGACAGTGACGGGTGCCCCTAAAGATGGATGACATATATCTTGATACGGTGCATCACTATTTTTGTGACGTGACCGTAAGCTTTAGAGTGGGATGATTCTAGCTGATTCCCAGTTCTACTGCTTATTAGCTGTGTAGTGTTCACAAGTCACTGGCTTTCACTCAGCTTCAGTTTTCTTAACTACAAGTTGGATTCCATAAGACCCAGTTTGCAAGGCTGTAGGCAAGATTTTGACATACAGTAAATGTTTAATATTTGATGCCAAATATTTCTGTACCCCCAAACAAAAACACCTTGGATTTCCTTAAAGAAGAGTTGATGCACAGATTAAAAAATAATTATCCGCCTTTCTTGTCACCATAGTAGATGGCTCAGATAACAGTCACAGGAACCTGCTCCTAAGGTGTAAACATAATTTTGAAATTCCTACCTCTAAATGTATACCATCCTTTTATTTCCCATTTAGGAAAGCATATCATAAAAAATTATAGCTTCAATGTTCCAGAAATAACCTTGGATGTGATCCAACTTATTTTTAAAAGGGTCCATAAACTTTTTCTTGAAATTGTACATTGTTATTAACGTGGTAAAGAACCTGCCTGCCAGTGCAGCAGACTTAAGAGACAGCAGTTCGATCCCTGGGTCAGGACGATCCCCTGGAGGAGGGCATGGCAGCCCACTCCAGTATTCTTGCCTGGAGAATCCCATGGGCAGAGGAACCTGGCGGGGTGCAGTCCATAGGGTTGCAGGTAGTTGGATACAACTAAAGAGACTTAGCACATTAAAACTGCTTAAGAGTGCACAACTGACCATTGGTGGATCATTATGAAAGAAAACAGTGGCTGAGAAGTGCTTGGTCTGAAGATATATTCAGCTCCCTGCTGGTAGCCTTATCGCATGAAACATCATCCTGACTGCCTCTGACTGAAGAGGAGAAGAGCAAAAATTTTGAGATGTAGATTTTTTTTTAAAGAAATAGCTAAAGGCAGAGATGGAGCTTTTATAGTTCAAAGAAAACAGATAGGAAGATAACAGAAACAGCAAGATTAAAGACCTGGAAGTCACTTTCAAGATGCCAGTAGTTTCAACTCTATCACCAGGTTATTTACAGCAGAAAGAAAGGCAGTGTGAGATAAAAAGGCAGCAGAAGACGGTCTTATGGGAAGTATTTTTAAATTTTAAAAGTTGGTAGGAAGAGAAATTCCAAAAACTTCCTTCTAATTTTATTTACTTTTGCCACTAGATTTGAAAAGAAAATGAGAAAGCAAAGTCACTTTACTGTTGATATAAATTAGGCTCATCTTTGTCCTTATAGGTGATAACAGACAGCAGGTTTCTGTGCTGTACTTGTTGCCCTTTCAGTGAACTCAACGGTAGTCACTGCACCTCTCTACATCTCCTTTGTCTTATTTTCTCATCTGCTTTTTGAAGGGAGAGATGAGTTGATGTAAGGTAGCTTGCCATAATATTTGATATTTCTATGAATATAAATGCTCAGAAGGGCTTCCTGCAGCTACAAAACCAAGCCATCTAATCATAAATGAAATGAGAATCCACAATTCCTACAAAGATGCAGAGAGTCAGTGTGGCTGAAAGAAGGAGCAGTGAGCTGGCTCCATCAACAGCAATGCAGTTGGGGTGAGTCACTTCGATTCAACAATTAGACACTCGCTGTCTAGAGAACCGTGTCTTCCCGAAGGTGTAAGAGGTGGAGCATGCGAAAACTCTTTTCAAACCAGGAAACTAATTGTCATCCGATTAGGGGAAACAGAGCAATGCAGTAATTACGAATCCCCAAAATTAAATAAACAAGGAGAGCAACAGCAGCATTTTTACCTGGCATCTAATTTAACTTGAAATGAGAAATAGATGCTTCTTCCTTAATAAGCAGTGTATCATATCCGTCAGGCTTATTATTCCCTTATGTAACTAGGAGATTACTGCAAGCATTTAATATGGAAAAATTGAAAACAATTCTTCCAGTGAGACACTTTTTCCATTTGGGTATTCACTTATGATGCGAATAAAGTTTTAAAAGTTACTTGTTACTCACAATAGAAATAGTGTGCTTTCATATGAGACATTTCTGACTCATTATCTGTAAAGGCGGGCTTCCCCAGTGGCTGAGTGGTAAAGAATCCACTTGCAATGCAGGAGATGCAGGAGGCATGGGTTCGATCCCTGGGTTGAAGATCCCCTGGAGGAGGGAATGGCAATCTGCTCCAGCATTCTTCCCTGGAGAGTCCCATGGACAGAGGAGCCTGGGGGGCTATAGTCCACACCGTCGCAGAGTCAGACACCACCGAAGGGACGGAGCACACGCGTCTCTAAAGGCTGATACTGAGGCAGCTCTCCCCACTTCTTCCCCCCTTTCTGCTTTCCTTCCTTCCATCCTCACCTCCTCCTCTCTCCTTCCCTTATCTTCCTCTTTTCTCATTGTTACTGCTGTTCAATTGCTAAGTCACGTCCAGCTCTTTGCAACCGTGTGGTCTGCAGCACACCAGGCTCCTCTGTCCTCCACTGTCTCCCGGAGTTTGCTCAGACCCGTGTCCATTGAGCTGGTGATGCCATCCAGCCATCTCTCTCTCTGCGCCTCCTTCTCCCTTGCCTTCAGTCTTCCCTGCAGGGTCTTTTCTAGTGAGTCAGCTCTTCCCATCAGGTGGCCAAGGTATGGGAGCTTCTGTTTACCTCAGATCATCTCAGATCTTCTTATGGTTTGCTTCTGAGGAGATGTAACCCAAATCATCCCTCTTAAATATTCTGCTGTGGACTTTGCACTCAGGCTTAGAATGCTTTCTTCAATTGACTCTCAAGAGGAAGGCAATATTAAGATACCAAAGAGTTTTGGGTCAGACACATTAAGATTTTTAAAACTTGACTGTAAAGGCGAGGGGGACCAGAATGTTTCCAGCAATGAAATGGTAAGATCAGATGTTCTTTGGAGGCTAGATTTGAGAAAGGCAAGCTGTGGGGTGGATATTGACTTAGGAGTATGCTCCTGTGGTATAGGCAAAAAATGGACTGGTGGTTTTGAGAAACATTATGGAATAGAATCGACAGAGCTTGGTTATTGGTATTAAGTAGGTGTTGAAGGTGAGGGAATAACAGGTGAATGTTGGTGCCATTTTTCTTCTTAAGGAAAGAGAAAGTTTGGGGAATGGGAGGAGAAGCTTTTTGTCTTTAACTTGTTACGCTCGAGGTCTGTGTGTGAGCCTGAAGCAGCAGACGCTGTTTTAGAGTGAGTGTAAGTGAAGCATGTGTATGAAGCTAATACATACGTTTCATCTTACTTGTTCCAAAGCGCCTTCCACTTTCTCACTATAGTGTTGTTATCCGTATCATTTTTACATCAGCAGTGTTTGATATTTTCCCATTACTAAAAATTACATCATGATGTAGCTTTTTGGACTAAGTTACATTTGCATATCCGTTTACACCTCTTGGGTCCCAGGAGACTAGATAGAGCGTCAACAAATGTGAAGCTTGCGTATGTAAGACATTTAAATAGATGAAATAATTACTATGTGTTTTTGTGCAAGAGAATGGTGTGTATACGGACAACTTGGAAAAATAACTAGAATTGAAGAATAAAACGTGTTTCATAAAATCTGACAACTCTCTTTGGTCCTCTGCTCAGATGAGACAAGTACTATTTTTTAAAATGTATTTTATTGAATATGGTAGATTTTCAATGTTGTGTTAATTTCTACTGCACAGCAAAGTGATTCTGTTATACACATACTTTTTCTAATTCTTTTCCGTATGGTTCATCACAAGATAACTGAATATAGTTCCCTGGGCCATACCATAGGATGGGCAAGTGCTATTTGATATAAATAAACATTAACTATGTTATGAAATAATTTTGTTTTTCTTCCTTTTAATGAGTGTTCCTTTATAGATCTAGCACTGTTTGATGAACAAAGCAAAGAAGAGCAGCCATCCTCATGCAGCTTACACGGACGGGGAACAGACAGAAGACAACTCCGCAGCGAACGGATGGATAAATGTTCACTATGATGGGCGGATGCGTTTGGGAACCTGAAGGAATAAATCAGGGTAGAGGGAACGGGAGAAGTTGGTCAAGGTGGGTGGGGAGAGAGGAGTCAGCGGCGCTAGGGCGGGTTTGCTGCGAAAACGCGACCGGAGGGAAGTCGCGGGCATTAGTCACCCAAGAGTCCGCCTGGAGGAGGAGCAGTTCGGGCGGAGGGATCGGCAGAGTCACGGGCCGCAGATGGAAACTGATCTGGGCTCGCGGAGACCCAGCAAGGAGGCCGGCGAGGGGACCGCGGCGAGCGAGGGCAGAAGCAGGGTGTCGGGGGACGTAGGGTCTCACAGGTATCCTAAGGACTCTTGTTGTTGCTCAGCTGCTCCGTCACGTCTTACGTGGACTGCAGCTCGTCAGGCGTCCCCATCCTTCAAGACCTCCTGAAGCTTGCTCAGACTCGAGTCTGTTGAGTAGGTGACGCCATCCAACCATCTCATCCTCTTCCACCCCCTTCTCCTCCTGCCTTCAGTCTTTCCCAGCGTTAGGGTCTTTTCCAATGACTCTGCTCTTCACATCAGGTGGCCAAAGTATTGGAGTTTCAGCTTCAGCATCAGCCCTTCCAATGAATATTCAGGACGGATTCCCTTTAGGATGGACTGGTTGAATCTGCTTGCTATAAAAGGGACTCTCAAGAGTCTTCTCCAGCACCATAGTTCAAAAGCATCAATTCTTCGGCACTCAGCCTACTTTATGGTCCAGATCTCACATCCATACATGACCACTGGAAAAATCATAACTTTGACTAGATGGACCTTTGTCGACAGGGAAGTTATGGGGCTTCCCTGTAGCTCAGTTGGTAAAGAATCTGTCTGCAACACAGAAGACCCGGGTTCGATCCCTGGGTCAGGAAGATCCTCTGGAGAAGGAAATGGCAACCCACTCCAGTATTCTTGCCCAGAGAATCCCATGGACAGAGGAGTCTGGCAGGTTGCAGTCCATGGGGTCACAAGAGTCAGACACAGCTTAGTGACTAAAACCACCAAACCACCACCTTTGTTGACAAAGCAGTGTATCTGCTTTTTAATATAGTGTCTAGGTGATCATAGTTTTTCTTCCAAGGAGCGAGCGTCTTTTAATTTCACGGCTGCAGTCACCATCTGCAGGGATTTTGGAGCCCGAGAAAGTCAAATGTGACACCACTCCCACTTTTTCCCCTTCTGTTTGCCATGAAGTGAAGGGAGCAGACCCTAGCTTTTATTGTGAGATGGGAAGCAGTAAACGGCTACGACCGGAGCAAAGATATTTTCTGATTTATATTTTTAGAGGATCACACAGGCTTTACTAAGAATAGACAATCGATGGTCTCGTGTGGAAGCAGTGACCACTTGAGGGTTTTTTATAACTGCCCAGGTGAGAGGCCATGAGAGACCTGAGTCAGCATCGCTGTGATGGAAACGATGAATAGTTGCTGGATTCTAAATTTATTTTGACTGTAGAGTCAAAGGGATTTGCTCTTGGGTTACATGTGAAATGTGAGAAGCAGCAGAGCCAAAGGTGGCATTTAGGTTCTTGGGTTGGGAGTGGGCTGAGGAATCAAGAGTTCATTTTTGGATGTGCTGTGTTTGAGCTGCTTGTTAGATAACCAAGAGGTTAAAAATAGAATAATGCTGAACATCTGAGTATGATAACTTACCCACTTCAAGCTTTTTCCTCATCATTTATTCATTTTGTTTTGTACCAAATAAATGGCAGTTTATTTATAGCAGGAGGCTCAAGGCAATATCATTACAAGCCTGAATTTGTGTGAGTAGATCAGGGAGACCAGGTGTGTGGAAAGATAAATTTCAAAAGACAGACTGAAGGACCTCATAGAGAATAATCCATATTAATAGGAAAGGCAAAGAGAACAAACCTGACCCAATAGCAAAGGACAGAACTGACCCAGGAGCAGGACTGGGTCAGTTGCCCCAGAGTGGCGATTCTGGCCACAGAATGGTGCCCTTCTCTCAGATTTGCTTCAAGTCCAGCTTCATCCTTCTTTCCTTCTGGGACAGGCTCATTTTTGGATATTATGAACATGAGGGCTATGCATAAAAAATGAAAGGATTATTTCCTCTAAAATCTCTGTAAGTTATTAGGACAGAAGAGATTATTACATTGGTTCATTTCTGACAGATTGTTGTGGATGAGAAAAGGGATCCATGTCTCCCCATGTTGGCCTAGAACACTGAGTGGCTTTGGCTATCAGCTGGCAAAGGCCGTGACAGGAAGTGCCACCCGTGTCAAGTGCAGGGGCCTTGAGGACTGTGGCGCCCCGTGGAAGCATAGCTGAGCCTAGAAAGGATGGCGGTGCCCAGTCACAAGGTGGACGTTATGGACGGAGCGTCTGTGTCTGCCTCAGGTTCGTGTATGGTGTCCTAACCCCCTGCGAGGTGGGGTCTTTGGGAGATACTTAGGTTTTGGAGGGTGGGGCCCTCATGAGTAGGATTAGTGTTCTTTGAGACACAGAGTAATTCTCTCTCTCTCTCTCCCCACCATGAGAGGAAACAATTAGAAAATGGCCGTCTACAAAACCGGAAGACTGCCTTCAACAAGAATTCAAGCGTGAGAGCACCCTGATCTCAGACTTCCAGCCTCCAGAACTGTGAGAAATTATCGTTTATTATTTAAGTCTCTCATTTTCTGGCATTTGTTTTAGCAGTCAGTCCTAACAGACTATGGCAGTAGATCCTCAGACTTGTGTGAGATTGCCACTGCAGACTCATAGCCGTGCTTATGGGGGGTGTGTGTGTGTATGTGTGTGTGTGTGTGTGTGTGTGTGTGTGTAACTGTGCAGACTGTTGGCTGAAAAACAGCAGATGGGTTTGAAAACCAGAGAAATACTAGTTGTTACTCTCAAAATGATTTGATTATGGCCTCAGTCTGGGATGGACTAGCGAGTTTACATCTCTTTGTGCAAAAAGATGCTATATTTTTGGTCACCTTGGTTATTTAGCATAGTGAAAAGTGAAAGTGAAGTCGTTCAGTTGTGTCTGACTCTTTGCGACCCCATGGACTGTAGCCTACCAGGCTCATCCATCCATGGGATTTTCCAGGCAAGAATCCTGGAGTGGGTTGTCATTTCCTTCTCCAGGGGATCTTCCCGACCCAGGGATCAAACCCGGGTGTCCCGCATTGCAGGCAGACGCTTTACCCTCTGGACCACCAGGGAAGTCTACTGAAATAAAAATCACGAGTTCCATTTCTGTATGTGCTGGTTGGGAAAGAGTTATTAGGAAGGAGATGTTGACGAGGTTCTACTTTGTGTAACACCCTACCATGGGTGTTTCACACGAGTTCTTTCGTGACACAAGCGACCGTTGACTCAGCAAGGCCTCGATTATTGTGGAAGAAATGACTTGATGACAGCGATGATGAGGCTGATGGCAGGAGCTGTTTACAGAGGACTCCCTTGGGCCTCTCCAGTTTGCTTCACATACACCGTGCCATTTAATCTTTGCAGCAGCACTAGTAGGCTGACATCGCTACACTCAGATTTACAAAATGAGGGAGCCGAGAGTCAGGTAGATTAAGAAGTTTGCACAGTTGCCAGTTAAACTTCAGAATAAGTGTTCGTATTGAGACCTCTCTGACTTTGGAATCCACATTCTAAACATTTAAGACAGCTATTGTTTCAATACTGCTGCACAAACCATCCCAGAATTCAGAAGCTCTCAGTTACCCCTCCTTCCTGTCTTCGTCCCTGCACCTGGGGGCCTGCCGAGCCAGCTCTGTCTCAGGCTGTGGGTCAGCGGGGTTGATGCCAGCTGTGGGTTGGGTTCGGGTCTGCTCGTGTGTCTCATTTTTGTTGTGCCAAGTGTGTACTTTCATCACAACATCAGAGGTGCCCAGGTGACCACACGTAGTCATCCCTGGTAGTCCCCTGGGAGGGGGAGGACTTGGTTTCAGACCCCCTACGGATGCAAATTCTGAGGTTGTTCAAGTCCCTTAGTCAGCCCTCTGTATCTAGAGTCTGCATCTGCTGATTCAACCAGTCGCATAGTGTAAACACAGCGCTCGACCCGCGGTCTGGTCGAATCTAGGGATGTGCAGCCTGGGACGTGGAGGGGCCGCTGTGCGCTTTCCTCTGCGCTGTCGCTCCACAACACTTGAAGAGAGTCAGGTGGCCACGCTGAATGTCAGTGGGAGTGAGGAAGCATCCCCAGAGAGGGAAGGACTGGAAAATGACACAGCCAGAGGAGCAGGCTGATAATTTTATAGTACGGAAGGAAAAAGGTGTTGAGAGCAATGGTCTGATTTACACAGGACTGCATCACACTGCTCTCCTGCAGCAAGGAAAGTGATCACTACTTCAAAACAGTCATTCTAACTGTATTATCCACTGACAGTGGTTTGAAAGTGCCATCTTTCTAAATGAAGAGATGCATCATGCAAAATTTTAGATCTTAATACATGCTTGAAAAGGCTAATGATGACACAGAATTTTCTAGTTAACTGGCAAGTGCAAAGGCATATTTTCTTTTATTACTTATATGCATTTCTCTCTGAATAAGATTAAATTAAATTTTAGCATTACCATCAATGTTCAAGTTGGATCACTTTATAGTTGCTAGATTTACTCCTCACCCACTCCACATAATTGTCAATTTCATATACATCCGAATATATCTATAGTACTGAACTTTACCTCTTAAGTTTTTCCTGTATGGTAAGAAAGCAACTGTTTGATTCACCAAAATCAGGAAAACTTGGTATGATCCAACAAGTTATTTTGCCTTATCCCTACCAAGCAGTACTTGTATTGATTGAGGCTTTTATTTTTCATCTCATGTGGTTATTCTGACTTCACACAGACATTGCTTTTAGTTTATGGAGGTTATGCACATTCAGTAGTGCTGGCACATTATTTAACCTCCAAGTTCTATGATTTTGAAATCTTTTAGGAGGTAAATTTAGTAACTGAATTATTGTTTGTTTGAACCGTGCTAGGTGGAAGCGTATTCATCAACGTTCAGCTGGACTCTGAGGTTCTTTTCTTGAATAATCTTCCAGCTGAGTCTCTGAATGTTTGTAGAACTTTCCAAATAAATCTAAAGCATTTTAAAGGAGAGTTGTAGCATGGATTTTTGTTCTCTGTTTGTATCTTTGGCTTTGTAAGGGGTCCTTTTCAAGAGTGCACCATGGTGGAGCTAGAGGTAGTTACAATAGAAGATAGTTTCTTGCAGAGAGAAAGCTTAGTTTAGACTTTCACTTCTTTAACATTTCTTTCCAACGTTCTATCAAAAGTGTCCATCAGGGGGCTGTTAAAGCACGTGGGGAATATGCTGTGAAAGACTGTCCACCTTTGATAGCCAAGAGCAAAACTCAGTCAAAGGTGACCTTTCTTCCTATTATGTAGCTCAGCTGAGGAACCTGCTTTTTGAACTTGGGCAACTTAGCTTCTCCAGCCCTACAGTCCTCTCAATAGCCCGTATATGACAGCTCAGCAGGTGACTTAATTGCTTCTCATTGTAAAAAGCTGCAAAGTTCACTTTGCAAAACACCCCACAGTTGGTGCGAAACTCGCCTCTGAAAATTGGAGAGCAGTCCTGGTGACCAGGAAGCACGTCTTCTGCTCATTCCCTTTGAGCCCGAGGGCAGCGTGGTTTACCTGCGCCCCTGCCCCTTGCCCGGCTCTGAGCCCCGGGCCTTATGTAATGGCTGGAGGAAGCAGGCAGTGTTCTTCGACCCCTTTTATAGGTGAGGAGTCTGGGATGTAGAGAAGTTACAATTTGCTCCAGGTCACACAGCGCTGAGGTGGAGGAATCAAGCTTTTGACTCTAAAATACGTTCATAACCACGACAACCATCCAGCCTCTTTCTCATTACATCTTCTCACTGGGAATGCACCACGCATACGCGAGAGTCCGCCGCAAATGATTAAATGTCTTAACTTTGACCCTTTTGCATATCTTTGTATGTGCATGAGCGTGCGTGCACACGTGTGTATGTGTGGTGTTTCTGTACCAGAACTAAATTGAGGGAAAATGTGAGGCTCTCCCGATTTCCTAAGATGTTGTTTCAAGAACAAAGCTCCTGGAAAAACAAACATAAAAAGAACAAAGCTCTATAAAAGTAGAGTCATGCTGTATAAATAAATAGGTTGTAGAAGCAGAGCGCTTGAATTCATATCCAGATTCCACCTTCCTAGTTGACTGATCTTTGGAAAAATCACCTTATGTATGAGACTCATTTTCCTCCCCTGTAAAAATAGAAATATGAATATTTATATCCCCTCTTTGTGAGGAGTCAGTGAGATAATACATACTGTAATGTAAGCCTGTGAGCCTAATGATGGTAGGACTCTGGCAACATTAGATGACTTCCATTTTCTGTAATTAAATATGTCCTCTGTGTGTGTGTATGTGTAGAAGAAAGGGGGACCATTTAACTCATTGTTTTGGCCAGAATGTCAACTTAATTTTTATAAAGTATTTTATAACAAATGATTTCTGAAGGAGCTGATCAGTGACCCATATTAAGAATAGGAAAACAGTGGAGAAAAATGTTAATACCACTGCTTAATAGAATTTTTCTTAGACCACAATTATATTAGTTATACATTGATACTTATGAGATTTTAGTATGATTGCCTTGTAGTAGAGATCTTATTCGCCAAATTTACCTCACTTGAGTTTTTTAAAAGGTACCATTGTTAGAAATTGTTTATTTTTTCACTTGGTAAAAGAACAGCTCTTTTATATAAAATTTTATATTAGGAAAGAGCAATAATTATACTAAATAAAAGTTACATGGTCTTTTTCATGTATTTGACATTGTTAGACAATGTTGCCTTTTTGATATTTCCAAAAGAAAGAAAAATTCAATTCTGTCTTAAAAGAAAACTACATATGAGCGAATGCACTGGCTGGATGGCATCACTGACTGGATGGACATGGGTTTGGGTGGACTCCAGGAGTTGGTGATGGACAGGGAGGCCTGGCGTGCTGCGGTCCATGGGGTCCCAGAGAGTCGGGCATGACTGAGCGACTGAACTGACTGAGCTGAACAGAGTTATCTAGAGCTAGCCTAACATTCTGAAAACTGCATGATGGTATGTGTTTTTAGCTTGTCTTGGCGCACATTATATCAGCATTCCCTATAAAGAATACATCCTTTCCCATTCAAAACCAACACCTTTGTGAGTAAAAGATTCAAGTCCTCTCTAGAATATTGTTCATGTGACTCTTAGAAAGGGGTGTGTTGGGCATAGGAAATGCTGTAGATAGTCGAGAACCTGAGATGCATTTGGTGGAACACTTCTGACACCCAGATCATTCGCTGCTGCTGCTGCTGCTGAGTCGCTTCAGTCGTGTCCGGCTCTGTGCGACCCCATACACGGAGGCCCACCAGGCTCCCCCATCCCTGGGATTCTCCAGGCAAGAATGCTGGAGTGGGTTGCCATTTCCTTCTCCCCGATTATTCACTAAGCAGTCATAAACGACTGAAAGAATTGAAAGAAAGACTCTAAGGTGTCCGCTATTCTCAGTGCTGAGAATTGTTGAAAATGGGGATGAAAGAGACACAGTCCTTTTATAGATCTTACATGTAACCAGATCAACTTTCACGCATTTTCTCTTCCACTTAGTTATAGGACTGATGTTACATCTTCTTTCTGCATGAAGGTAGCACAGGAGCCTGTGATGAAATTATCTATATTTTTAGCTTTAATAAGGTCTGAACTTATGTAAAACAATAAGAATTCACATGTAACCATGATTTTGGTTAATCTGGAAAGTTTCTGGAAAAAAACTCAACTCTTAAAATTCCCCAAACTGATTCATGTGCTGGACAGGTTGTTTAATTTGGCACACTTCATCGACCTTGACAAAACAGACCTTCAAATACCACTAAAAATCCTTAGCACTGGGCAGCTATTTAGGGACTCAGGGTTTAAGACCCCTCAGAGTTTTGGCAGGAGTTTCTAACATATCAACTGAACAGAGTTTCCAGTCTGTGTGTCTGATCTCATAATATCAGATTGCCCGTGCCTGTGTGTTTGATCCCATCACTTTTCACATTTGTAGCTGCTTCCTGGCCAGGTGTGCGTATCTGTCTCTTACAGCTGATTCATGGGCGCTCTGGCTGGCCTCAGAAAGGACAGAGTGAAATTTCATAGAGCACTTTGGCATGTCTCTCTCCACCATTTCTCATAGACTCTGGACATAAATAATTTGTTAGGCACGGAATGTGCAGAAATATAAAGAGGAGTGGCTGATGAGCTAGTGAGTCAGCAGACATTATTATGTATGGGCATCCGATGGAAGATTTAAGATGCCAAGGAGTTTGGAGTTGCTCTGATAGTAGCAAGGAAGTCCTTGAGTATGGGAAGAGTGTAATAAAAACTACATTTTATAAGAAGACCTTGATATAGTGTCTTGGGTAAGCTAACATGAGAAAAAAGTAGGACGTAATTACAAGTTATTATAGTGTGGACAGGAGAAAATGAGCTTTTAATGATTATTTTCAGATTCCTCTGCTTATGTAGAATATGATTAAAGGTAGAGATGATATTTCTAAAATTTTGAACAACTTTAAAGCAAAAAGATTTAGAAAGTCTTGAAAAAATTGAAATAATGAATTTAAGGTTCTACTGATCTTCACCTTCCATGGTCTGTCCTAGATTTTTTTAAATGTCATGTCTCTGTCTGTCTTGATTATACAGTTTCTACCCTGAATTGAATGATTTAGAAGTAATTTTAGGTTTCTGTAAATTTTACTTGGAAGAAAAGTTTTAGATAACCCATAGTAATATCTCTGTGTTTGTTTATTTCACCATAAATGGTTTAACAGAACATATAATAAACCTTTACCAACAAAAATACGACTATAAAGTTATGAAATATGAATTTTATCCAGTTATACATTCTTCATCATCATCTCTTTGCTCACTCATTTAGCAAATATCTATCTTCTTAGATATTGTAATTAAAATTTAAAAGCATTTCAGGATGGCTCTTAAGGGCAGATTGCTGTGGGTTTTGATCTTGTACATCGGGTTTCCTCTTGAGAACCACTACTTCAGAATTCTCCCTGGTAGTTTTAGATAAGACAGTTGCAGCCATTTATACCACCTAGATTATGCCCAGGAATTGAAATAGGTCAAAAACTGACTCAAAAAAATACATTAGAGTTTGTTATCTTAAATGGTGCTAAATCGATATATATGGTCATTAAAAAGGAACATAAAAACCCAGTCTACTTATATTATTTCATATCAAATCTTTAGTCTGAGCTAATTGACTAGCAACCAACTCAATGTGATTAGTCTGAATTGAGATCTGCTATAGGTATAAGATGGCTTCCTAGGTGGTTCCGTGTTAAAGAATCTGCCTGTCTATGCAGGAGACATGGATTCAATCTCTGGGATGAGATCCCCTGGAGGAGGAAATGGCAACCCACTCCAGTATTCTTTCCTGAGAAATCCCATGGACAGAGGAGCCTGGTGGGCTACAATCCATGAGTTCACAAGAGCTGGACATGACTTAGTGACGTAGCAGACACGCATATGTATGAGATACCCTGTAGATTCTTAAGATTAGTACAAAAGAAAGAGTGTAAAATATTTCATTAATACTTTTGTATTGATTACATTTTTTTCCTTTGGCTGCAACCTGTGACTTGCCAGATTTTAGCTCCCTGACCAGGGATTGAACTCAGCCTGGGCCCCCAGCAGTGAAAGTGCAGAGTCCTAACCACTAGATTGCCAGGGAACTTCCTGATTGCATCTTGGAGTAATATTTTTGAAATATTGTATTAAATCAGATATATTTTTTATTATGTCATTTATTTTTTAATATAGCTACTAGAAAATCTAAAGTTCAGCAAGTAGCTCACATATTTTTATGTGACAGTGCTAATCTAGATTAAATATTCTTGAGAATAGTTCTATAGATGAGTAGGCCTATGAAAATTGTATTTGCCAGATTTTCTTTGACTTTGTCCACAGTAAAATGCCACATTTGTTGAAGTCAACATCTGTTCTTCCAAAATACTACCCTAGTGATTCCGTATATCATTAGGTAAGAAAGTAGAAGCATCTGCCTGAAGCAAGTACAAATGTATCTTTTTATGAAGACCAAACAGAAAAAATGATAGGAAGGAGAGGCAGCTATTCCCACTTTTAAAAATAATTGCTGATTTGTTTCTAGTTGGCTTGTGCTTGCTCTGTCTTGCCAACTCTCGCAGCGCAGTGCATTTGAGGCTGTCCTTGAGCGTGATCCAGTCTGCTACGGGCCATCACATCCGACTAAATTCAGTGAATCTTGAGCAAGGTACATTGATCCACATAATCTCAGTAATACAAAACCCTGAGGCCCAAGAGAGGAAAACCTTTTTCTTCCTTTTATTTTTTTCAGCTTAGAATTTATCCCAGTTGCCTTCACCTGATGAGATACATGTTGGAGCAGTTAGTCCTTTCCCAGGGTAGACCAGTTATTAACTCAGCCTTCACCTTTGCCCCAGACTATGGCAACACAGACAGGTATTGGAGGAAGGTTGCACTGACCTCAGTGGCACTAGTCTTAAAAGCGAAGCGTGTAACTTTTATTGAATATTTACTCTGTGCCAGGTGCTGAGGGATATTGACAGTTCTCTCAATCCCTATTCTAAGCTCGTGAGAATTTTTTTCCTAATATTTCTATTTTGTTGGAACCACCCACCCCGTGAATATCAGAGAGATCATCTAACTAGCATGGATGGAGCCTAGATTTGAAATCAGCTCTCTGTAAGCCCATTCATGATTTTTCAAGTTATCATGTAGTGAGGAGTGTGTCCCTTGTTTCATTAGCTATTTTTCAATAATGGAATTATTAATACACCCTTTTGGGGTTTATTTATTATTTGTGCTTATTCCCCAATGATAAATAAGTTAGAATAAAAACAGATGATACTACAATTTCTTTTTAAGTACCATTACTTATAATTTATTCACACGTCATTTACTATAGACTTCAGGATTCACTTTTATTTATCTTGAACAATTCCTGGTCATTTGCAAACTGTTACTTCTTTTAAAAAAATAATGCTTAACAGGTATATATACTTTTAACTACATGCCAGGAACAATTTTCAACACTTTATAGATATCCTCTCATTTAATTATTTGCCAAATCCTATGATGTAGGTACTATTATTATTCCCATTATACAAATAATGGAAGTTAATGACTATAAGTAGAAAAGCCAGATCAAGACCAGGTAACCTACTTCCAGCATTTACAGGCTAAACTTCTATGTTATTCTGCTATTTTTAAATTGATGGGTTACCTGCCCTTTATGGTTCTCTTTTCAGAAATATTTCAATTTATTGCCAGTTTCCATTTCCCAGGAAGATATAGGACCAATCAAAGAGACACTGTGGAAGATGAACTGAATTTAAGTAGTTAAATTTCAGAAAAAACAAGCATTTACATCAATCTTAGTGTTTTTATTCTTCTGCATCTCTATCTTGTGAATTACATGTATACTTTTAGTACTCAATAACAATTCAGATTCAATTGAAATTTATCTGTTCTTGACTTAAATTCATGGTAAACTATTGAGGAATTCTTGCGCATTGCCAGTCGTTGGTATTTATATTTTCCTCTGGGTCTCTGATCTTTCGGATCAAAAGACAGAACAGAATATAGTAGGGGGAAGACAGAATTCTCAAGCCCAGTCTCTGCCAAACCTCAACACATCATGTTAATGTTGTGATGAAGGTCTCATCTAAACCACTAAGATGTTTGGGTATTAAAGCTGAAGAGACAAATGGGGAGGAAAATGGCAGGTTTTCTGTGTTTAGACAGTGTATAAAGGCTTCTCAGGTGATCAGTTAAGCTGAATTTTCAGCTTCTTTTTAAAGACATCTTTTGTACCATATTTGTACAGGTATCTAACAAAATGTTCATTCAGTTGACCAGTTTTGCTTACTTTGAGCCAGTTTTTTAATCTGATTTAACTGCTTTGACAAACTGACTTTCAGAATCACATCAGCTATATCTTTGAGCAGAGATTTCCTTTTGCTTTCATAAAATGTAGCTCAAAGTTTATTAAAGGCTTTCAGTGGCATTAAGAACTTTGTTTTCAAAATGTACAGTAAATTGCACAGAAAATGGTTTTTAATTTTTCTGATCTAATTCTGGAAGTAATTTCCTGAGTTTTCCCCCCTTTGTTCTGAGAATATGTGGAAAATGGTACAGAATTTGACAGATGAAAGGATTTAATGTATAGTCTATTTCCTTAATGTTTCTGTGCTTTGAAATGTCTTAACATTACAGCTATTTTTGATTTTGAAGTCTGATTATGAAATTTTAATTCAAATGTAACAGTCCTCTCATTTGACTTTCTATTATGAGTGTGAGTAAGACAGCTTGAAGACAGTAAAGGCAAGGCAGCCTTGTTTTGAAATTTGGTTGTTGTGTTGATAAAGACAGTCAGCCTATGGGCTTCTGCATTTGTCAGAGAATGTAAGGTTTAACTGCCCATTTGTGATTCAAATTATTCTTCAGGTTTTATAGCATTTATATTATTTGTTCCCTGTTTCTGGAGTTCCCTGTTCCACTAAATGTACTTGGGAGTGTATATTATCAGGTAGCTATAGTCTCTCCACTTTTATGCACCTGCAAAGCAAGTTAGAACAGGCTTAGTTACCTCAAAACAGTAAGGAAGCACTCAGTCTATTAGACAAGAGATGCTATACCATCATTCTGCTAAATTCCAAAGCTTCAAAATTTCTGTGCAAAAAGCAAATAAGCAAACACCTCAAGAATATATCATAATGAAATTACTGCTTTGTTTATCTTTTCTTTCTTTCCTGAAGACTCCCATATCCCTTTGCTTCAGATTTTCCGGTATCGGTCTCCTGCACCCTGATGTAATTGAATCCTGTGCAGTGACCTGCAAAGCACTGGGTGACCCGGCCCCTGTCTACTCTTAGCACGTATCTCTGTGACTCCCCCTCACTGACCCCCTTTCTGTTCTGACTGAGTCTTCACATTGCTTATTCCTTCTATCCCAACTATTTCCCCTTGGATCTTCCCAAGCCTGAGTCCTTCTTGTCTTCATGTTTCAGCTCAAATATTCCTTTCCCAGGGAAGTACTGTCTCTCTACTCACTTTGAAGTAACTGCCATCCCTATCCTAAGTCATTTAACCCACTTTAAATTACCTGGTTTATTAATTTCCTTAGTTTCATTCTTATCTCCCCACTATAGTCAATTCCATGAGATCAATAATCTTACAATTTTTGTTAACCTTTACATTTCCTTATACTTCCTGGCATATAGTAGAGTGAAGTGAATTCGCTCAGTCATGTCCGACTCTTTGTGACCCCATGGACTGTAGCCTATCAGGCTCCACTGTCCATGGGATTTTCCAGGCAACAGTCCTGGAGTAGATTGCCATTTCCTTCTCCAGGGGATCTTCCCAACCCAGGGATCGACCCAGGTCTACCACATTGTAGATGGACGCTTTACCATCTGAACTGCCCAGTAAATACCTGATAGCTATGTGGAATAGTCACAACACAACTCACACTTTACATGGGTTTGCTTGTATTTGGGCAGGACTTGTACAAAGGTTGTAAAATAGCTCTCATCAAAGGAGACAATGGAAGAAAAAATGTCTTTCAGAAGAATTGGAATTCATTAGAAAATGAGAGCTAACAAGTTTTCTTGAAGAAATAAAAAAAACAAAACAAAGCACTTCTAAGGCAAAAGGAGACTTAAATTAGTCGTATTGTCGCACCTCTAAAAGTTAAGGAAGAAATTGGGCTCATTGCCTGAAGGAATTTCTGTGTTTGACTGTAATCTTTATTTGTAATCACCTGCACCCCAAGTGTATCTTGGTGGATTACAGAGAGAGAAAGACAATTACTTGGGCACAAATGCATTTTCTTCCTTTTTTGCTGTGAAGCTGCAGTGCTTTTGGCTTGATAAATTGCCTAAACTACCTGGCTGGCTTGAAGGGAAAGTTATGTTTTTACATTTATATTAAACAAAAAACTTGGGCTTTAAAAATAAATCATCACATCTGATGGTATTGCCTCTCTTTCATTTGTTTGATATCCAGTGTGAGCTAAAGGTTACGTGCAGAGCAGTCCCAGGAGCGCAATTCACACTTGCAGGTAGCGGTAAAGCCCTGTAAGCAATAACCATCACAAACAGAGGAGCTGTCGGAGAGCAGATTCATTGCTCCCATTCGCAGACTCCTTTTGTTTTCAGAAGACACTGAAATATGTTCTCTTTTCTTAGCCCGCAAGAATTTCAGAGATGTCCTTTGACCCGTCTTTTGGCACCATGCAATAAATACAGAAAAATCTCCAACACTGCACAAGAGCACTTACTGGAGGAAAGAGTGGGCGCATGAAAACGATACCGAATGACAAAAACTGTATCGTCCTAAATACAGTTTTAAAATTTGATGTGGGGTGTGGACTCAGCATAATTTTTGGTCGGCAACATTTCCTTATTATAAGCCTTCCCTGGGAAACTAATGTAAACTGTGACATGTATTAGCTTTGTCGTCGGCCTGCCTAAGGCACGTTGCCATTTGTAGCTCGGCGCTAGGAATTCCCAGGACCTGTGATGACTATGTACGTCGAAGTTTGTGATGAATTTTTCCTAGCCTTTTCTTCAAAGCTTTATCTTTCTAGGCTTTCCGAGTGACTATTATAATCAATATTCAACTTTCCAGCTGCTTGACTTTTGAAATTCCTTTAATTTTTCTGGACCTAAATATTCTCATTTGTAGAGCATTGCCACTGCAGGCATTATCCAAGATCTTTTCCAGCGTTAAATACAAAGTCAAAGTCACCAGGGAACTTCTCCATATAAGACAGATCTTTCTGACAAGATGTTAGTAATATTAATATATGAGAGCCTGTATGTCTTTTTTTTTTTTTTTAATCCAGAGAGAAGTGGATTAATGGTTTTTTGAGAATTCTTATGAGCAGTCTTTACTAAATCAAAGAAGGCATTCAGGATGAAAGTCTTATGAACATAGCAAGGATTCTATTTTGAGCACAAGCTGGTCTTTCAATATGACAAGCAGCAGTGTGGACAGGGGCCGACCTGGGAGACATTAGCGTACATTAACTATAACAACAGTGAGGTGATGCTTTGAAAGAACTGGTCCTGAGGAAATCCATCAAGGAAATAAACTTTTCCCAAGAACAAAATTTCTGACTTCAGCAGAGAAAGCTTACTCTGAAGACAGCTGCAAATTTCTACTTGAAAGCCTACCTTTCAAGGTATATCCTGATACCGTGTATCAGAATACATGGACCTATGTCTGTGTGTTAAGAATAAAAAAACACTGTGATGAAAAATAGACTTGGTTTATTAAAATATGTGAACTGCCGGGGCATAGGCCCCCCTTGTTCCCACCAGCAAAGCAGAACAAAGAGGGAGATGTTATTCCCTCTATTACCATAGCAAGGGACCTTGAAGGCTTTGTATATCGATCCTGTTTTACAGCAAGAGGTGGCAGAGAAGGGTTAATACCGAGTGAGAATGGATTTCCTCTTGAGAACACAGAAGACATTCTTCAGGTCAGTTCAGTTCAGTCACTCAGCCGTGTCCGACTCTTTGTGACCCAATGGACTGCAGCACACCAGGCCTCCCTGTCCATCACCAACTCCTGGAGTTTACTCAAACTCATGTCCATTGAGTTGGTGATGCCATCCAACCACCTCATCCTCTGCTGTCCCCTTCCAAGACATCTCTCGGCAATCCTCAAATACTTGAGGGTGGCTGGGGGCAACTTCAATGAGTTGAAGTTCAGCTTTGGCAGATAATCTCAGAACCTGTGAAAATTTCAGTTATGACAACGAGTTGGACCTCATTCGAACATTGTAGAGGCTCAGGATACTAACATACACATGAAGTCCTTTTGTCCCGAAACAGGAGGTGTAAGTTTAATGCGATCAGATATGTTCAAAACTTAACAATAGATATTCACATGTTTGGAGAAATAGTTTAAGCTTTCATCATTTAAATATTAAGTTTTCAGCCAACAGAAATTGGCTCTTAGCAACTGCATAAGTGATTGCCCAGAGTAGTATGACATCTAAAATAAATGCAGATCAGTTATGAAATATACATTAGAGCAGATGGCCATGAGGAGAGCCAATTGGACAGAATAATAAACAATACAAACTAAGAAATTCATAGTTAATTAAAGAAGATTAAAGGTACTTAAAGGGGGCATAAAGACCTAGAGATCTTCTCAAACAAAGGATTAGTATGTTGGTGCTCTGCCATGCTCTCCTCTCCAATGTGTTGCTAACGAAAGGACAGTGATGTGTAGAGCAGATGAAAAGAATTCACTAGAATGCTCTCTTCAGTAACCCGAATCCCTTGGTTCGACATACAGGGACAGAGTGTCATAAATTCTTGTGTAATTTGGTCTGCGTATTCCTCTCTTTTATTCTGCTCTATGCATTAGGATCCCATTAACTTTTAAAAGGACTTTCATGCACAGGCGATAATAGGCACATTTAGTGAGCACAGTGACTTAGTGAACTTTATAGTCTTCAACTCTGGGAAGCACTGCTTTGCAGAATGTTAATTCTCAAGGGCTTTGCCTTTAGCACGTACTCTTCAGTCAATACTTGCAGATTGAATGAAGGAGGGTGTTTGGGGAGAGAAACAAATAGTTTCTCCTTAGATGTAAAAGTATTTTACACTTACATTTCAAAGGTCTGCTGAATCCTATCCATTTTTCAAGATTCACATTAAATTAGCATTTATATTCATCTGGTAATTAATTAGTTCATTTATTTAATCAAATAGTCAACATTTATTGAGTACATATAGGATGCTAACTGTTTTGTTTGATACTGATTTATAAGACAGTCTTTATCCTTGCTGGATTCACTGTTTAGAGAGGAAACTAAATATGTAAATATGTAGTACAATAAGAGAATTATCATAATAAAAATAAGTATAAATTCTAGATGAGCATGAAAAAAGAAATTCTATTTCTGCTTGATTGGGGTGAACAGGTCTAAAGTTTCATGAAAGGAGTCAGAGAAGAGAGCTCTTGAGCTGAATCTAAAACATGGCTTTGTGAGCCATGAGCTGCAGACCACATCTGCCCATGTCTGTGTCTATGAAGTTTTATAGGAACAACAGCTATACCTATTCATTTAACACAAAACACGGGCCTACTTTCATGCTACATGACAGCAGAATGGAGTAGTCTTAACGAGGAGAGGATGGCTGACAAAGCCCAAGATGCTTGCTCTCTGGTCTCTCATAGAAAAAGTTTGCCAACATCTGGTCTAAAAAGCTTGCTTTTACTGGGACCAACATTTGACAAAGTAGCATGTCCAGAGGCTTGGAGACCTGGTGAGAGAACACGGGTTATTCATTAAAGATTAAATGTTCAGGAGACAGTAAGTAGATCGCTTTGTGAAGGTGTCACAGAAGAATAAAGGTAGAAAGGTAGTTTGAATGAAAACTATAGGAGGCTTTAAATGTTGGTAACAATCTTTACATCCTCTGGGGAGAACACAGCACCGATCTGAGGAATGGTCATGGTTCTCTAGCTCAACTTTTATGGAGAAGAGGTTCTTGTGTTCAAAGAGGAACTTGTGCTCAGGAAAAGAGAGCAATAAAGTGATACTCGTTAGTCTTTGACTCATCTTTGGAAATATACATTTGGGAGATGTCATGTGACAGGTATGGAAAGATAGGCCTGAGGTTGCCTGTCAAAGTGGGAAGGGTTTCTAGTCAAGGAAAATCCATTTCAGAACCAGATCTGGCCCAGGGTAAAGGAGGCATCATCTAGGCTACTGGTCGCGTCTGGGCAAAACCATCCTTGTGGTTTAGAAGTGAGCCAGTTCAGTCCATCATGTAAGGGTTCAAGGGCAAAGCATTGACTGGATTCACATTTGAGGATAAGGATTTGAGGGTCTTATATCTTGCTTATCTGTCACCACCGTTCACTTCAGAGATATGATAGTAACAGTGAGAGGAGTCAGGGAGGTGTGTTTCCACCACTCCTCCCCATGCAAATGGTGCCTGAATTCAGAAGAAGGGCTCCAAAACCAGTTCACCAGGATCTACTGGAGGGCTTCTGAAAAGCATACACTCCTGGGCCATACCCCACACTGGATTCAGAGTTGCTGAATATGGATTGCTGAAAACTTTGCCTTTCCAAACCCCCCTTAGAGTATTCTAATGATTTAACTGTTTTGATACAACACTCAGTAATCTCTTATCCCCAAGACAGTATCTGTACAACGTCACACAGTCAACACGCGTCTTTTTTCACACAGTGCTAGAGTTTTGCTACGTGTAGGCTCAGTCACATGACTAATGGAAAGTCTGAAGAAATAGGAGCTTATTTGATAAGCACTATAAGAGCCACTGGAAGTTTTAATTAGGGAGTGATGGCAAGTAGAGGGTGTTATGTTCTATGATTACTACTAATATGGCAGAGCTATATAGGTGGGTTTAGTGAGAAGAAATGATTATGCATAGATGTAAATCATAGTATTGGAATTAATTTTAACCTCATTTTAATTTGAACTTTTATCTATACAAGGTTTCTTTCCCAAATCTCCTGATGGCTATTAGGAAAAAATATTTTTCTTTTAGGAAGCCTCATTGCTACTTGTGGAAGACCATGACACTCTTAGATATAATGACGGAAATGCCTTTTCTATATTAAACCAAAAGATGCCCTTTGTTTTCCATTCAATGATTGTAATTTATATGTCCTCAAAAGAAATCAGCGTCTTCCAATGTAATTCACCTCTTATGATTCTCCTTAGCCATTTCGTTGCCAGTATAAAATGCCTACTTTTCCAATCAAAGAGTATGGCTTTCAAATTTCTTATCATTTGGTCCATGACCTTTTGACCATACTTAGGGCAATATTTTCAAAAGCATGTCCTTTGCGATACTATTTCTGACAGCTCCATCTTAAAAAGGGATCCCGTGGTCAAAGCCATCAGTGAAAGGCCAGAAACCATACCTTCAATGCTCACTTGCACAGACATTTTCCAAGGACGCCTACATGAAAGAGGTTTTTGAAACAATTTTTAAATTGTTTTAAAAATGACATATGTTTTTAATCTCATATTTTTCAAATTTGTTTGATCACAATAGCCTTATTCTCTGTAACACAGTGATACTCCATTGAATGTATTTCAAGAAGCACTTCTGTGTACTGCCAGTGGCCCTCTTTAAATGTCAAGTATGGGGGAAAAATGCAACATTCCAAATGTCACCTTATCCCTGCTGAGTTCAGGGTTTCTTTCTCTTTTAAAGATGTGAACACTGTGTTCCTCTTCTTTCGAAATTTTCTTCTTAATATAGTCCATGACTGCATCAACATTTTGGGATATTTGTATTATCCCACTGACTCATTGAAATTCTGGTCAACTAATGTCATTAAGGCTTTTCACTTTAAATGCTCTCAAATTAGGTCATTCTCAGCTTCTTCTCTGCTTGATAACATAAATAAATACATAAATGAGAAAGTATACACAGTCTTATTAAAATTCGATTGGTTTTACCCCAGAATTTCATTTCTGGGAAACAGTCTTCAACCTTGATTTGATAAGCTCCTGCTCTCAGGGATATTTCACCTGAAGTATGTCTTTTATGCTTTCGTATCAGTCTAGGTCTAAGGTTTATGTCATGTGGTTTACGTAGGACATTTTTTCTCTTAGACATGGATTCGTTTTATAACACACTCTGGACATAGTTGCCTAGCTAACAATGTCCACTTAACTACAAATCCTTGGTTCTCATTTCTCTACTTACAGTAGAATGAAGAAGACTGGGAGCTGATGCACTAATTCTGTATCACTCAATTCTAGCCTCTGAGGGGAATGGGTTTTTCTGCATCATGTCCCATGGAACCCCACCCTTTCATCCCTTTTCGGTTTTCCTGACGCAGATCCAGGGATTGTGTCTGGACTAATAGACAGGACTAGCAGCACCGTGTCTTGTTTCATTGCTACTTTATGTTTAGTGTCTGTGATGGTGTAAGATGACGGGGAGAGGGTTTTTCATTTCTACCTTTTCCATTCAAGTAATGACATAGGTTGTTCTTTTTTAAAAATGTATAGAGTATAATGGCAGCTTCCCTGGTGGCTCAGGCGGTAAAGCGTCTGCCTGCAATGCGGGAGACCCGGGTTCGATTCCTGGGTCAGGAAGTTCCCCTGGAGAAGGAAATGGCAATCCACTCCAGCACTCTTGCCTGGAAAATCCCGTGGACGGAGGAGCCTGATAGGCTGCAGTCCATGGGGTCGCAAAGAGTCGGACACGACTGAGCGGCTTCACTGTGGAGTATAGTTGATTGACAGTCATATTAGTTTCAGGTGCACAGAAAATGAATCAGCTGCACACATGCTTAGATCCACTCTGCTCTGTGGGTGTGGATTCTTTCCCCAGGCAGGCCACTGCAGAGTACCGAGTGGAGTTCCTTGTGCGCTACAGCAGCTTCTTCTTAGTCATCCGTTGTGCATGTAGGAGTGTGTATGTGTCCGCTGCAGTCGCCCATTTATCCCTCCCTCCCGTCCCCCTGGGAACCGTAAAGTCTGTCCTCCACGTGCATGGCTCTGCTTCTGTTTTCTCAGCCAGTTCATCTGCACCCTGTTTCTTAGATTCCGCATGTAAGCAGTGTCATATTTGTCTTCCTGTGTCTGACTTCACTCGGTGTGGCAGTCTCTAGGGCCATCTTCGCTCCTGCAGATGGCGTCACTTTGTTCTCTTCCAGGGCTGAGTGATATTCCGTCGTATATCTGTTCCACGCCCTCTTGATCAGTTCCTCCGTTGTGGACGTTTAGGTTGCTCCCCTCCTGGCTACCGTAAACAGTGCTGCAGTGAGAACTGGGGTGCAGGTGTCTTTTTGAACTGTTTCCTTCTGGGTGTATGCCCAGGAGTGCGATGGTCTTATGGTAGTTCTATTTTTAGTGTTTTGAGAAACCACCATACCATTCTCCATAGTAGCTGAATCAATTTACATTCCCGCCAACAATGTTGGAAGAGTCCTTCACTCCACACCCTCTCCAGCACTTACTGTTTGCAGAGTTTTTGATGATGGCCATTCTGACCAGTGTGAGTTGATACTTCATTGTGGTTTTGATTTGCATTTCTATAATAATTAGTGATGTTGAGCTCCTTTTCATGTGCCTCTTGGCCATCTGTATGTCTTCTTTGGAAAATGTCTGTTTAGATCTTCAGCCCATTTTTTGACTGGGTTACTTGTTTAAATGTAAGGCTGGATGCTATAAAACTATTAGAGGAAAACATAGGCAGAACATTCTTTGCATAAATCACAGCAAGATCTTTTTTGATCCACCTCCTAAAGTAATGAAAATAAAAACAAAAATAAACAATTGGGATCTAATTAAACTTAAAAGCACAGCAAAGGAAACCATAAACAAAACAAAAAGACAACCCTTGGAATGGGAGAAAATATTTGCAAATGAAGCAACTGACAAGGGATTAATCTCCAAAATGCACAAACAGCTCTTGCGGCTCACTATCAAAAAGATGTGTGTTGAATTTAAAAAGAGGCAACAGATACAGTGTTCATTGGAATTCAAAGTGTGAGTATCTGCTAGTAAGCATTTTGGATCGATCTTGTGTGAGGTATGCATTAAGACAATTTGAAAGTGAAAGTCACTAGATCTAATTTTAAATAACTGTAAAATTGACAGCCCCAATTTTTCTCTCTCCGTCTCTTATCCATAGAACTAGGAGTAGGAAGAGTATGAGCCAAAATCTACTTGTGATGGAATCTTTCTCTCTGAATATATGCTATAAACCCAGAAGCGTCATTGGAATTCTTTCTGACCTTAAGTTTCACATGCGCTAATGAAGAGCACAAAGGTCTGCACTCCTTGCATTTACAAGAGACCCTTGATCTCCGGACCTTGAGGCTGCAGTTGGTTCTGGTGAATATTACCCCAAATTGTTTTACTTACGGCAGAAAGTTATCATTCAAGGTCACTGTTGATACCCTTTGGAAAGGTACTTTTGACCTACCTTAAACGGTAGAATATCTGCTCTGTTGTCAAATGCAGGAGTTATCTTTCCACTGTCCCCAGTCATCGTACATTACTGACGAGTGAATATGCTAAGAAGAAAATGGTGATGAAAAATACCGGTGTTTAAGTAGAAGAAAAATCCATTTAAACTTCTCTATACAGAAGTAAATTATAGGCTTTCAACCGAGACAAAAACCTGTCTATTTATCAGCTTAAACTGCAATCCATATGGAAGATGGGAAGGCCCTTGAGGATTTTGAGTAAAAGTCATCTTCTCATGAGGTGATTCCTCATAATCTTTTCATGAACTCTGTCCCCTGATATTACTAAGGATTTTTCTTTTAGAAAGGAGTAGAATTTAAAATAATGGAATATTACTCCGAGAATCCATACGTATCTGCTGCTTTTGAATTTTATTCCTTAAATAGAGTATGTGTGTGCGCTCAGCCGTGTCCCCTGCTTGCGTCCGTGTGGGCTCACGCGCCAGGCTCCTCTGTCCTTGAGATTCTCCAGGCGAGAACACCAGAGCAGGTTGCTGTTTCCTCCTCCAGGGGATCTTCCTGACCCAGGGGTCCAGCCCGCGTCTCTTGTGTCTCCTGCGCTTGCAGGTAGGTTCTTTACCAGTCGAGTCACCAGGGATAGAGAACAGGACGTCGGTCTCTATTATTGGAATAATTGAATACAATGACTTTAAATGCAGCAGATTCTTAAAGATGGAATTTTAGTAATGTTTTACGAGATGATTCACTGACATGGGTAATTAGGAGCTATTGTAGAAGGAGAAAAAAACAGAGGAGTTGAAAGCCTGAAGGGTACTATGTGCATTCAATCACCAGACCACAAAAGAGAGTAGTGACTCAGCTTTAAGTGGCATTTGACCCCGTGTTTCTCTTTTAGTGAGCCTGACGTATTTTATGCTGAAGAATACATCCATCCATCTTTGCCTTCATGCAACTGGAATCTTGAGCTACGCAAAGTATACAATTTAAGAATAATTTATCGGAGTATGATCCAGCATCACTGCAGGTATAGACTGCACAATTTATTACTTTTGATGAAAACAGATTAGTAATTATAATCATTGCAAGCGGTTTCTGTCTCAGAGGGGTATGTTTATAGTAGATTAGGTATTGCAATGACAGAGGCACTGACTCGATATTGAAGATGCATAAATGATTCCTGTGATACTGGCTCATAAAAGAGCAGTGTCCTATAGTGAGGATGACTTTTCATTAAGTTGAAATGTAAAGTGGATCAAGATAAAGTATAATCATGGAAACGACCCTGCTAACCATCAGCAAGGAGAATCAGGAAGTAATATCCAGGGCAAATCTCAAATTGATTGAATTGCCTTTTGTTTTTATTTTTTAATTTCTTGTGACAGAAATTTCTTTCAAAAATGGAAAATAGATTTCTCTGTTGGTTGTTCATATGTAAAATAATCTGGAGAGCAAAATTTAAAAAAATATAATTTTTTTTAGAAAGAGCAAGTGTTCCATTATCCTAGGGCCTTTGATAAACTAGAGATAGTTCTTGAATCAAAGGTGGATGGAATGTTAAGGTAGTTTTTCCATAGATGCTCACTACTCAGTGAAAAGAGAGAATTTGAAAGATTATAAAGACTAGTTTGTGAAGAATAGAAACTGTAAAACACCTCTAGGAGAAAGGGCCTATCCTCTTTGGTTATTTGTTTCCTAGACTTTTCTGCACCTACATATGTCCAAATTTAAGTCAATTTTATTTTCCAGTGCCTTTCACAAAGGAGAAATTTATTATTTAAAATAGTATATAGAAAAAGATTTGGGAATAAAACATCAACTTCAGGAAATAAGATTTTTTCAATTAATTTTGTTACATATATTCACATAAAATAAATGAGTATGCTAATACAAATATGGTAACTTTCATAAAAATACACTGCTTTTACTCTGTTAAATCTCCAGCAACTTCTAGTCTATCCAGCTAGGTGTGTCGATTTTCTGAGTGATTTTGTGTTCTTCAAGATTTGTAGCACAGATTCTAAAGACTATTTACTACGTCTCTAAGAGCAGTCATACAGGTGATCTCCAACAGGTACTTTTTGGGGACTGATTCATTAAAAAAGGATTAGTAGAATTCCTCCTTAGCATTGCAGTCATTCTATTAATTTGTGTTACTGTACATGGCAGTAATCAGATGGCATTTTTTATTCTTTAAAAATCAGTCATTTCCAATAATTCATATTGGCTCTCTCCACATTTTGATGAGAACTGAGTTGAGATTCCTCTATCCTTGAGAGGGAAGTGATGGGAACAACATTTCGATAATCACGGCGTTTAGGATGGCTCTAACATGATTTTGGGGTTTGACTTTTGCTTGAGAACGGATGACAGATGTTGTGGACCCATGCGGACTATTGTTTCGGTCATTTTTCTCTTCGTTCGTTAAGCCAGTCTTCAGTTATCCACTAGGAACTTGTACGGGTCAGGCAGGTAATAAACATGAGATTTCCCGTGCGCCCGGAACTACTGCGGAAGAACGTGTGTTCTCCAGGACACTGATGGGGTCTTCAGCGAACGGAGGCTGCGGAGAGGAGCCAGCACTGAGCCCGGGGAGCAGGAGGCGCAACGACTGTGTCCGGCGGGCGTCTCGCGGGCTCGCAGCTCCCCAAGCTCCCCAGGGGCTGCTTGTTCTTTCTAACACGGCAGCCGTCACATTTTCCAGTTTCCAGACCATCGCACGTGGTTTGTTTTGTCTGAAGTGCTCGTTTTGCCTCTTCTTCCAAATAACTCCACATCCTGCTCGTGTCTCAACCTGTTTCCCGTCTTCAGGGAGACCTTCCTGGACTCCCTGGCCCAGCTTAGACTAAGTCAAGCCCTCTTGATATAAGGAAATGTCTCCCTTTATTTCATTTTTCTTTTAAATTTTACTACAGTTATTCCATCTCTTAATATTTGTTTGAGGGCTCTTTTTCTTGCTTCGTTTTCCTTTTTTTAAAATACCGTTATCTAGGATAGCCTGGGTTAAGCTACAGGAACAATTAATCCCACAATCTCAGGTGCATAACACAACGGAGATGTATCTCTTGCTTGTGCTTCGTTTCTAGTGTGGATCAGAAGAGAGCTTGGCTTCGCACAGCCCTTCAGAGACTCAGGGCAGTAGAGGCAGCCTCCCGCAGATGCTGCAGGTGAGTCTACCAGAACGGAGTTGTGGGGCTGTTTTGTGGCCTATTTGCTTGCTTGCTTGTTTTTGGTTTCTCGGTCCAGGCGACAAGGAAGAGACTAGCTCAGGTCTTGACACTCTCGTTGCTGGATCAGTCATAGTCCCGCCCAACTGGCGTGAGCTTGAGAAATGCAGTTCTCTTTGTGCCCTGAAGGGAGAAGAATCTGATGTTGGCGAGTGAAATCCCTAAAAAACAACAATGGTGAAAAGGAAGTGATGTCCCAAATTAGGGCCAAAATTGAGAAAAGAATAGCTAAAAAGCTACTCTAATTAGATTTGGTTCAATTATACCATGTACTACTAAAAGGATTTGCCTTGGGGATTGCTAATTCATTTTCAACTGTAATTGAGTAATTGTTTGGAGGAGAAAAAGATTAAGAGAAATTGAGAGGGGCAAGCATAATCCCTTTTGTAAAAATTGATAGGAAATTGGGTTCATAAACTATAAACTGATGGGTTATTGCTGGGGTTGTTTATGGAAAGTTTCAGAAACAGTAGCCCAAAGACATGCTTGTCCACATAATGTTACTGCTCCAATTAAAAATATATAAATTGAGAGTAAGCATTTAGAAACTTTTGTAGACAGTTGTCAGACAACTTTACATCTATCAAATGTAGATATTAAGACATGCCCTTGCATTTTGTGTCTCTGTATGTAATTTCATTTTTCTAATGACTCACTTATTATTGTATTTTACAAAAGTTTCAGTTGATGATAGGTGGGAGATTAAAAAAAAACAACAACAGACCAGACTAGTTCATCACCACAGATGACTTGTGAAGGACTAGTTTGAGCACTTACTGAAGGATGTGAAGGAAAGTGATCCCTGGGAATTAGCCTGTGTTGATACACCAAGACAAGCAGTGAATACCAGTCCACACATGTGTTTCTTTTCAATGACTAATCTAGTAATGTTGCAGAAATTCAGTATATTTAGTGTAGATGGATCTTGGCCCATGGACAAGTTTCTCACCTTTTTGGAAATGTCGTTGAAATATGGGATACATTATTAAATAGGTTATCAGCTAACTGTGACAACAAAGAGCTCTGGTTTACAGGCCCAGCACCTGCCTCCCCAGCTGCCTCTCCACCCTTCCTGGACACCGCTCCACCTACGATGGCACGCTCAGGTCCTCTCTCCATTTCTAATCCCCAGTTTTCCTCCAGTTGTACCTTTGCACCAGGTCTGAGATGTGGAGAATGTGAAGCCAAATAAAATGATTTTTAACATTTAAAGGAAAAGATGGGGGAGACCTATGTAAAGCATACATGATAAAGCATATATTTCAATGGATGGACTTAATGTGCCACCTAACAATCAAAATAGTGAAAGTAGTCTTAGGTTGCATTGTAAGGAGATTTAGTGACCTGTCTACCAATTTATATTCCATTTTCCTGCCAAACTAAGTTAAGTTGTTTTACTATCCACGCTTCTTTAAAGATATCAAACTATTGAAGTATGCTCAAGATTTTTTTTTTAATGTGTGTGTATTCTCTCTCAGTTGTGTCCGATTCTCTGCAACCCCATGGACAATAGCTCACCAGGCTCCTCTGTCCGTGGGATTTTCCAGACAAGAATTCTAGAGTGGGTTACCATTTCCTCCTCTCGGGGATCTTCCCTACCCAGGGATTGAACCCATGTATCTTGCGTTGCCTGCATGGGTAGGTGAAGATTCAAATAGATTGTTGAAGTAGGTTCAAAACATTTTATTACATACTGTAATATTACAAGAGGCAGGTCTCAAATTTGTTGCTGAGCTATCTAGTAACCAGAACAAAGAGACAAGTAAGAATTATGAATAAAAGTGAAGCTTTTTTTTGTTTCCAGGAAAAACCAAGCTTTTTACTGAAATCCATGCTTTCTGTGTTCCCACAGAAAGGAGACTGTGTGATATAGCAGTCAATATCCACTAACAAACAGTTAAAATAAATATAATTTGAGGAGTTTATATGTCTTTTTCTCTCTGTAGCTCTTGCTGCAGTAGTCTGGCTTGGCTGAAATGTAACAAATCACATCTAAAGTGGGTTCTCAAGTTTTAGACTGTCTAAGGTTTGCCTGGGTAGAGTCTGACTCAGCAGATCAAGGGTGGGGCTCAGAAAGCTGTTATTAAAAAGCATCTCAGTTGCTTCTGATGCCCATGGTCCAGAGACCACAGTTTGAGAAACAGTGATCTATTGGAGTTGGCAATTTTCCATGTGGATGGTTGATCACAATTAAGCCTTAGATAAAAATGGCTGGTGTTTGTGATTCTGCTATTTGGCAAGAATCTGAACTGCAGGAATCAAATCTTGCTAATTCAGGAAGCAGCCATGTGAAGTTTAATCTTAAATGCTTCCTGTTGAATGTACTTAAAAAAAAAAAACACCAGTTTTGCCCTCTTAATGTTTCTCCAGACTCTCTGCAATCAATAAATACCATAAATGTAGGATTCTTGTGAAAGTGAGAGAGCCTACACAGAAAAATTCCTGTTCAAAACACTGATATGAAGTATTGCCTGAGGAGCTTCCCAGGTAATATGGAAGAGTTATTTAAAATAGTATCTTAAAGATCAAATGGACAAATACCACTGCTTAACCATTTAAAAATGAAGAGACTAGTTAGTTTTATGCTTTATATTGGATTATTTAGAATATTTAGTAATCTTTCATTTAATCTGTAGTATGTTATATTGTATAAGAAGTAAATAGGTTAATGTCTCTTTTTTTTAAAGATTGTAGTTCAAAGTAATGTGTTTGATAATAGAAAAATAAGTCATGTGTTTTGAAGATTTTAGGTCCTCTGGCTGACCTAGCAGTACATGTCAGGGGGTTCGTACTAAATTTCTTAGAATTTGTGTTATTGATCCCTTGAGAGCATGTTTGAACTAACCTCAAAAGGAAATATCAGTCACCTTCTTACAAGTCAGGTAGTATGAAGAATCACAGGATAAAATGAAAAGAGAATGCTTTGTGCAAAAGAAAAATCTTTTGAAAGAAATTTCTGAAACGTTACATATAAAAGAATAGATTTTTTAGATAGTGGAATTTCTTTCCATTTTATTTATAAATATGAAATCAAATAATCCCCATATCCAAGTTAATCCAACTTTTTAAGGCTTCTACATGTGGGCCTATTAACTATACATTTTCTAAAGGTTGCTTTATTTTATGAAACACATTAGCACAATACACTTCAATGTATTGAACATGGGACCGTTTTTTTCCTTATATAAATGTGCTGCCTAAATTGTGGTGATTCTTGAAGGATTGCACATTTTTGATATAGAGTCCAAAATGAAAATTGTGTTTCATGGAGATAGAGATTGTAGCTTTTGTACATGAAATCAAAGCATCTTGGAGACCAAGCAAATCTTTTCACCCTCCTTCTCTGTTGCACGTTAAACACATTGAAACAGGTTACCAGCAGCAGCAGCAGCCTCAGTATCCATGGTATCCAGGTAGAAATCTTTGTGACAGTATTTCTTCCAGCTTTCATTTACCTTTTGATCTGATGTTCCTAAGATCAAGTTTCAACACTTGATATATTACATCCGCTCTCTTGCTGTGCCTGTTGTCACGCATCATTCTTTTGTTCCCTGCAGGTATTTCAGGGAGGACTTTGTCAAAAGGTCAATTTTATCAATATGTAATCTTTTAAACAGTGATTTTCCAAACTGTTTGTCTAATTTGTTTTGCTGCTGTTGTTCAGTTGCTAAGTCGTGTCCGACTGTTTGCAACCCCACAGACTGCAGCACACCAGGCTCCTCTGTCCGCCACTGTCTCCTGGAGCTTGCTCAAATTCATGTCCATTAGGTCGGTGATGCCGTCCAACCATCTCATCCTCTGTCGTCCCCTTCTCCTCCCGCCTTCAGTCTTTCCCAGCATCAGGGTCTTTTCCAATGAGTTGGCTCTTCACATCGGGTGGCAAAAGGATTGGAACTTCAGCCTCAGTCCTTCCCATGAATATTCAGCGTTCTGATCTCCTTTAGGATGGACTGGTTGGATCTCCTTGCAGTCCAAGGGACTCTCAAGAGTCTTCTCCAACACCACAGTTCAAAAGCATCAATTCTTCGGTGCTCAGCCTTCTTTATGTCTTTAATTTATGGACATTCGTATTCCAATCTGCTCTAAATATAGACCCTAAGCCCATAAGGCCTTGTTTGATTACAAAACTCTTTCTCTGTGAATTATTTAGCATCACTTCAATCATTATTCTTTTTATGTTGAATTTATTTTTCATACTGTTAGTTCAATATTTTGATCCAGGAATATTCTCCACTCCCTCATGTCTTAAAAGCTTTCTTTATCATAGCAGAAAGTGTTCATTACAAACCTTTTTAGATTTCCAGCTTTTCCCAATGTCCATGATTTAGGAGTCGTAACATTTAGTCTGGGTCTTCCCTCATGGCTCAGCGGTAAAGAATTGGCCTGCAATGCAGGAGACCCAGGTTTGATCCCCGGGGTCAGGAAGATCCCCTGGAGGAGGGCATGGCAACCCACTCCAGTGTTCTTGCCTGGAGAATTCCACGGACAGAGGAACCTGGCGGGCTACAGTCTGTGGGGTCACAGAGAGTTTGACAAGACTGAAGCATGTGAGCATGCAGGCTCACAAACTTTAGTGTAGAAAAACCAAATCCTGATCATGTCTTATGTAGTTAGATGTTCACTTTGTGCATTTTAAAAAACATTTAATTCTACACGCATACCTTCAAACTGCAAAAGCATAAAATCCTTAGATATATCTACAAATCTGTATTAGTTATCTATTTCTGTGAAACAAATTAGCCCAAAACATAGCAGCTTAAAAGAATGAGCCTTTATTATCTCACAGTTTCTGAGGGTCAGAAATTTGGGAGCAACTCAGTTGGGATTATGCATCTGAGTCTCTCAAGAGTTTGCAGCCAACCTGTAGGCTGGTCGCTGTTATCCCAAGTCTCTACTGGGGATCCGGAATTACTTTGAAACTTACTCATCCGATTATAGGGAAGCCTTGATTCCTTGCAGGCTTTTAGTTGGAGACTTTAACTAAGAAGACACATGTGTGGAGGGAAGGAGAGCATAAGATGGGAGTTACCTATAACGTCTTCTCGGAAGAAAGGTATCGTCATTTCCGCCATGTTCTGTCGGTCTCCAGAGCATCCTTGCAGGACCAGGGCCTGAGATGCAGGACGGCAGTGAAGAGCAGAGCAGTGGGAGATGGGATGCGGCCCACGGGGCCGTCGTGGAGGGCTGCTGCTACCAGGTCCTTCCGTGCGTCATCCAGGCCTTCAGATGGAAGCGTTCTGGGTTTCTTCTGAAGAAACCAGTAATCCCCATGGACGTTAATTAAGTCACAATAGTGCACTAAGACCTGCGGTTAACCTTAGATAATGATTCCTCTGTTAGCATCCTCCAGTTTGCTGGATCATGTCTCTTAGATGATGGTCTAAACTTATGCACCATAGTTTCCAAGTTATTTTGTTTTCCAGTTTTCAAGGAAAAAGAAGAAGGATTGCTCTTGTTTCATATGGAGAGTAGCTGCACGGAAGAGTCCTCTTCTACACCCGGCCTCGGGGCTGTGCTCAGCTGCTCAGTCATGTCCGACTCTGCGGCCCCTGGACTGCAGCCCACCAGGCTCCTCTGTCCGTGGGGGTGTTCTAGGCAGAAACGCTGGAGTTGGTTGCCATGCCCTCCTCCAGGGGCTCTTCCAGTTCAGAAAGTGAACCCAGGTCTCCCACATGGCAAGCAGACTCTTTACCATCTGAGCCACCAGGGAAGCCCAAGAATCCTGGAGTGGGTAGCCTGTTCCTTCTCCAGGGGGACTTCCTGACCCAGGAATTGAACTGGGGTCTGCTGCACTGCAGGCGGATTCCTTACCATGCTTAGTTTAGCTACATGGAAATATGTCATGATGGTGTATGACTCGGTGGACTTAGGTAGTGGTCTGTGAAGATAAAAGGAGTGTGGAGGCACAGAGTCATGAATTCATTTGTTTTCAACTTGTGCAAAGCAGTGTCTTCAGCAGGGGAGATGCGATGATAAGACATTCTGCTCACCCTCAAGGAGCTCAGAGTAGTTACAAGCTTCAGAACAAACTTAAAAGTGGGTCATCATTCATGTCCCCAGCCCACTAGCTTCAGGGTGGATATCCTGTCTATCAACAATGTTGTGAAAATCGGTGAGATGATCTGTATAGTGTTGTGATCTAGTCAAAACCGATGTGTTATATAAATGCCTTATTAAATTTCAAAGGGCCTGTCACAGGCACGGTCATTATCAAATGTTTCTATATAAAATGTGTATTTTCCCCTCCTGCAACATAAGTATTAAAATTTGTAATACAGTCACACCTGTGATCAGTCTTTTCTTACAAATAGATGGGAAAATGGAAGTAATTCTCTAATTAATTCAAAATAGAACCAAACCCTTTCCCCTAATTATTTGGCAAATAGAATGATAGTATGTTTCTTCTGGGGAAATTAGTATTTTAGGCAAAAGTGATTGTTGGCTTGCAGAGTCTTAAATAATTTTCAAATATTTAAAACAATTTGGAGTAAAATACCGTCCTCATTTTGAGAAATAAGACAGTGAACTTAAAAGCCTTTAAGTTCAGACAAAAACACTGTATAAGAATAAAGAATCAAGACTGACATTTTTGTTCTATGTTGTATCACTGCTAGAATGCTGAATTTCAACTCAAATCTTGCAATTATATGGAGAGAAATTCTGCCCCCAAAATAGACTCTCATCTGAAAGTTTTAAATGAGATCTTCTTCTCCTCTGAGGGGGCGTGTCTTTCATCTGGCCAGCCATGTAACAGGCAAGTGGCACTAGATGTACACACACACTGATCCAGAATGATGCAACATCTTGCAGGTTTCAATTAGCCTTAAAAGAAAAGGAAACTAAATGTAGCTACAATAAAGCTTATTAACTAAGAAAGGATTTAGTATTTTCCTCCCTCTGGTGTTGGAGTGCATAGTATAACCAGGCCATTGAGTTTCTGCTATGCTAAACTCAACCTGTGGAGAAGAAAATGGCAATCCACTCCACTCCATGGCAACCTACTTCTGGCCTGGGGAATTCCAGGGACAGAGGAGCCTGGTGGTCTACATGGGGTTGCAAAGAGTTGGACATGACCGAAGCAACTTAGCATCAAACTCAACCTGAGACCCTGAATGGCAGGATCCTTATTGCCTGTCGTGTGTGTGTGTGTGTGTGTGTGTGAGTGAGTCGCTCAGTTGTGTCTGACTCTTGTGACCTCACTGCCCATGGGGTTTTCAGGCAAGAATACTGGAGTGGGTTGCCATTTTCCTCCTCCAGGGGATCTTCCTGATCCAGGGATGGAACCTGCATCTTCTGGGTCTCCTGCATTGGCAGAAGGATTCTTTATCCACTCACTGGTTGTCTGTCAGTAGACTGGACTAATACACAAATGCTTATCATTTACAATACAGGAAAATATGAGATAATCAGCTTGTACAAATTCCTCTTTGCAGTGTGGTATCTTTGAATTTTGAACTCTCAAGGAGTAATTTCTGAAAGTGTCTCCTGGTATTTTGTTATCTGCAAATTATGGCTGTATTACCTTAAGAAAATTCAATATCTGGAGATCATTATTTAACAAATACATGGAGGAGAGAAAATTGTTACTATTTGTACTACATAAGGATTTTGTTTTACAAAATGATGCCACTGCATGATTCCTATAAACAGGGAGCTTCTTCAGTGCATTTAAGATGTGAATTGAATAACAGAAATGTGATGTATATAGAAATTTCCAGCCAAACATTTGCAGTGGAACAAAAAGAAAGATTTTTAAAGTGTAAGGCTGTTTCTGATTAATTCACGTTAAGGGAGAATTTAAAGCCCTTAACAAAAACCACAATCCATCTTTGGGAATCTGTTGATTTTTTCGCCACTAACGTTATTGTAGCTTTCACCAATCAGTGTGATCAAATTTAGCTTTCAGTTCATCTAGGGCTTACAAAATCTCTCTGAATTTATATCAGTCAAGATGCTAAATGAGGGTATAGAACATCTATGATCTTCTAATGCATTGGTTGCCATGGAAGCTGCTTTTCTGGCCTGATTTGATCAATTTTTTTTCAAGCAAGTAATTTGATAATTCTTTCCAAAGGGAAAATGTCATAATGTTCTTGTTCCTGATTGAAAGAACCAAATTGTGTCTTTAAATTCATAATGGTATCCCCCATGATATTTTGGTCATTTTATGTATCCTCAGCAGATACTAATACTTGAGTTTGTGTATTTTTAAAAGTGTGTCACTTAAAGTCTTTCTACTTTTAACTTCCTTTTTTCTATGTTTATAAAAAGATGACCTAAAAAATCCAAATCTTTTGAATGTAAACATTGGTGATGTTTTCCTTGAGAAGCAGTGGCTACTTGCATCACAGATAATTAAACATTTAGGTAAAAAGACTCCTCCTGCCAGCCAGCACTGTCATCAAAAGCCTTCATTAAATGCTGCGCTCGCATATTAGATTTATCTCAATTAGCAGCACTGGGATCCTTACTCAGAATTTTTTGACCACCTAGTTCTGATACTGCGCTTCCTGAAAGGAAATGGAGCAGGAATGAAGATATGCCTTGCTATGAAATGTTATGTGTAGGAAGGGGCTTTCTCAGTTTTCCTAAACCAGTCTCCAACCCGAGGTAGCACTTTCATTTTATGATTATAAACATAAGATCCAGTGTGCATTTGCAGAGTTAACTTTAATGCTGCATGAGAGGTAGGGGCATCATGAAATTAATTAGGACATTTACTTTCAGTCCTGAGAAAGAAAACAAGGTCCTCTCTAGCAATCACGGATGGCCTGTAGGTGGCAGTGTGTAGCAAGGAGAGGCTGACTGGTCCTCCCAGCGTGAGCTCTTTTACAGCAAAAGTGAAAAGAAAAACGATCAGTTTCTTGTCAGAAATGCCTTCTTGCATCTCTTGCATTTGGCTTCCTCCTCTAATGAATTTCTGAACATATGTGTCCTGTATCATCGATAACATCACCATTCATTTTCTTTGGTTCAAAAACAATGCTTTTTCTTTAACATGAACCTCCGAGTGCCCACGATAGTTTTATGAGCCCTGTGCGTGTTAAGAAAATATTTTTTTGCCTGACTGACTGTCAATACTGAGTTGAAAGTAAACATCTCAACTGCTTTATCATTTTCTGTTTCTCAAAATTTGAGTACAGAAGTTATCTGGAGAGGACTGGCCAAGATACGAAGAACAAATACATAGACACACTGTTTAAAGAATGGTCAGAAGTGGGGGTTTGTTTTTGCGTTCTAGAGGAAAGCTCCCGTGAGCTTCTCTCTGTGATATGCGGCTCCATCTGGTTTTGTTGGGAGTTGGGCTTTGCCAGATCTGTCCAAATGCTTTGTCATAAATTCAAATGGGAAGCCATGTTTATCCCTCTTCATTATGACTGTATATCCATGCCATCCCCACTCTCTTATGTGACTATAATTTTCATAGCAAAAACATAAATATAGAAAGAGTCCCCAGGAGTTTTTTCCCTGAGGGTCTTTTCTCCCAGTCCTAAACAGGAGTTACTGGTGTTTTGGAAACACTGCATGTTTCTAACGACCAGTGTCTTTTGTAAAAGAAACAGTCAAGAAATTAGAGCAGTCCAAAGACTGCTGCTCCAAATCTCGATCGGAGACTTCATTACTTTTTACGTAATTGTATTCTATCCATGTCTGATTCAGTTAGAAGTTCTTTCCAACAAAGTAGATTACAGCATCTGGAGCTTTTGATCTCCTTTAAGCCTCTGAGGTAATCAGGCAAAATGATCACTTCAAAAAGGGAATGCAAACCCTCAAAACCGATCTCCCCGATTTCTCACGACACTTTTAACCCTCTACGTGTGTTGCAGCTGTTACCCTAAGATCACAGCTGGGCTCAGTTCTAAGCTGCAGGCTTAACTATCGCACAACATTTGAGCATCTTCTAATGCCTTGTTTGTCAACACTGGCTTATTTCTTTTGCCTACTTTTTTTTTTTTTAAAGGACACTGAAATCAAGCTCATTAATTCAATTATTAAAAAAAAGCAAAACTCTTGCGAAAAAAAAAAAAAAGCTATTTAATCTGGCCTTTCCCAGTTATCTGACGTCCATAGCCCTGATAAGTTGCAAAGGTCATTTTCTGTCTCCCTGGTCTTGCCAGTGTGTTCAGATTCATAAAAACAAGCCTTTTCCTTGAGTCTAATTTGCTCCTTTCTGTCTTCAAGCTGTACTGCCTTTCCACTGAGTCTCTTGTGGTTTTTTTAGATGTCACTTGTCTTTGTGCTGTTTATGCTTTGTGTACTTTATGCTTTTGTCCTTTCCAAACTGCTGTAGATGTTTGTGGGCTTCAGCTCCCTGGCACAACTGCTCTGTTCCTTTGTAAGCTTCCTCTTGTGGGTAGAACACCGATCCGTTGTAGTTTTATTATTGTTGTCTTTTATTAAAAGCAGGAATCTGATTTCATTCCTTTCACATCCATCAAAACGTCTTTTCCTAGAACTGGCGTTCTTCCACTATTATTTGGTTAACTTGCCACATACAAGTGATTTTTCATTTCTTGATTGGGGAAAGAAGCTCTCAAGGGTGATGTCGAGCTGGAGAACACCAGCTTTCCTCCTGGAGACAAAGGCCGTGCTTCTCTGCCATTTTGGTACCCAGCCAGCCTCTAGCACTGTGAAGCTCCTGGCTTTTGTGAAAGTTAGTGATCTTCGGAGAAAATGTCTCATATTTAAGTTCATCTTGGGTTAAAAAATTCTTACATAACCTAAATGGATGAAGGGCTGAAACTAATTACATAATAACGATTCTGAATGTTCATGTGTGTGTAGTTTTCTTTATTTGTAAAAGTCTCAGATTGTAGCCTTTCTCTATAGACTCGCATTTCTTTTCCTGGTATTACTGTTAAGAAACAAACAAGCGTTATTTTTCTCATTTTTTGGGTGGTCAAAATGAAGCCAGGCTAAGTGAGCAGAAACAGAGAAGGGAATAAATGTCTCCTGATTCCAAGCCTGCTGCCTCCAGCACTTCGCAGGTGCTGCTTCTATGAAAGTTAGTGATGTTTGGAGGAAAATGCCACCGTTAAAGCACACTATGGCTTCTACTGGACCAAAGGGATGCTGTCTCCCATGGGAAGGCAACGTGCTCATGTGTTTTTGAAAAGTCATGTAGATCTGTAACTGCTAAGGGGAGGCAGTGTTCTTTGATTACTGCAAGAATCTGTTAGCTGATTAGAGAAGGTTCTTAATAATATAGGAGGCAGGAGAATTCCTGCAAGCTTCTCCTGACTGTGCAATCCATTTGGGGACTCATTACTGAAATACCATTTAATGCCTAAAATAAGAATAGTGAGCATTTTCAGACAACACCTTGTGTAAGGACTATGTATGATCAATTATTTTTTTCCCAAGGAGGAGATAAACATATTATTGAAAAATATATATGTTTAACCTTTTTTCCTAATTACAATGTATATATTCATAGAAGTTTAAAATATGCAAAGATGCAAAACTGAATTGCCTGTAATTCTCCCACTTTGATATAATTGTTTTTTAGATTTTTAAGTAAATGCACATTCAGAATTTAACAAAAATGGGTTTGTGGGTTTCTCAAGAGAGCTCCAACAAAAAGCATCCTTTCTCAACATCTGAGAAGATGTTGAGAGAAAACTCCGAAAGAACTATAGAGGCAAGAATAATGTTTACTACTAACAGAGGGTAGGCAGAGCAAGGAGATTGATCTCTGCTACCCAAAAAGACTTGCGTCCAGCAATTCCAAGATCATGCAGACTCCTTGTTCTGATGTCTGGGTCTGCTCCGGGTTGTGGCCCATGCAGGAACCCTACCCTGGAGGAGAGACAGGTCTGTGTCTCTGCAGGAATGCTCCATCTCAGGAGGAAGAGAGGCGAGCTAAGCGGAGGTAGCAGCTACTGTATTCACATTTACCAACTAATTAACTCACAGGGCCAAGAAAATGTGCATTATACAAGTTAGTTTCCCTTAACTGCAAGGACATTCAATACAGACATTGAAGTATTTCCTATCAGCAGAGTCACACAATACCTCTTGGCTTATATTTTGTCCCCTTTCCCCATTTAACCAGGAAACTTGACTCTTCTCTAGATTCTAGGTGAACCCACTAGATTTACTTTAGCCAAGCATTTTCTTTGGCATATAGCATGAATCAAAGCTGGAAATATTATTATTATTATTAATTATGGTTATGTAAAAAGGAAAAAATCTAAGAAAACAGCATGAGGGGAGATGGATGCTACCCCACTTCCAGACACACGGATCAGTGGAGCAGAGTGGAGAGCTCAGAGACGGACCTCCATCAATACAGCCAACCGATGCGTGACAAAGGGCGAAGGTGACGCAGTGGTGAGAGACGGTCTTCAGCAATCACTACTGGGACAACTGGACGTCCACTTGCAAACAGAAATTGAATCTAGATACAGACCTTGTACCCTTCTCAAAAGTTAATTCAAAGGAGATCATAGACCTAAATGTAAAATGCAAAACTATAAAACTCCTAAAAGATAAAGTAGGAGAAAACCTAGATGACCTTGGATTTGTCAGTGATTTTCAGATACAACACAAAGGATGCGATTCAAAAAGAAAGAATTGGTAAGTTGGACTTCATTAATTTAAAAAATTTCTGTGTGAAAAACATCAAGAGAATGAAAAGATAAGTCATAGAGAAAATTTAAAAAAGCCTGATAAAGCTGATAAAGAACTCTGACCCCAATATAGAAAGAACTCTTAAAACTCAACAACAAGAAAATAAACAACTTAAAAAACATGGGTCAAAGGTCTTAACAGATCCATCACCAAAGAAAATATACAGATGTCAAGAAGCGTATGAAGAGATGCTTCACATCGAATGTTATCAGGGAACTGTAGGTTAGAGCAAAGAGATACTGCTCACTTCACACCTATTAGAGTAGCTGAAAATCCAGAATACTGACAACACCAAATGCTTGCAAGGATGTGGGGCAGTAGAAACTCATTTATTGCTACTAAATAAGTAGTAGCAATTTGTGCTATTTTATATTTAGGAATACAAAATGGTATAGTCCTTTTGGAACAAGTTTGGTGGTTTCTTGTAAAACTACGCCTACTCTTACCATATGATCCAGCAGTCACATTCCTGGGTATTTACCCAAAGGAGTTGAAGACTTACATCTACACGAAAACCTGCACACCTGCGTTTACAGCAGCTTTGTCCACAATTGCCCAAACTTGGAGACAACCGAGAGGCCTTTCAACAGGTGACTGGATAGATCGGGGTACATGTAGACACCGGATTATTACTCAGTGCGAAAAAGAAGTGAGCCATCAAGCCAGGAAAAGACACGGAGGAATCTTAGATACATATTACTAAGCAAGAGGAACTAATATAAAAATGCCTGCATACTGTTTGACTGTATGACGTTTGTGAGAAGGCAAAACTATAGAGACAATAAAAAAGAATATCAGTGGTTGTTGGGGTTAGAAAGAAGGAAAGGATAAATTGGCAGTGAGATTGCCAGGTATGATACTGTCATAGTGGCTACATGTCATTATAAATGTGTCCCAGCTCACAGAATGAACACCACCAAGAGGGGGCCTAATATAGATGGCAGGCAATGGGTAGTGATGTGTGGGTCCGGTTTCATCGGTTGTAACGAATGTACCACTCTGATGGGGGATGTTGATAAAGAGGGAGGCTGTATGTATTCAAAAGCAGGTATATATGGGAAACCTTTGTACCTTCTGCTTGATTACTCTCTACCTAATTCTATGCTAAATTGGTTTATTTAAACTCTAAATACTAGAAGTTTAAATACACTCATTGGTTTAATAATCAAAAAGGGCTTAATGGGAGAAGTTGGACATTTGATCCACGAAAGACTGGATGCACTTTGGCTGTGGCTCAAAGGGGGAAGAGCATTCACATAGGTAGAGTGGTGTCCGAGGCTCAAAGAACATCATTATGTCAAACCACACCACTAATCTAATCCTTGGTTTTCTTCTTAAAGTGGCTTTGGAAAGTACATGTTGAAACTTCAGAGCCGCACTGGGAGAATTCAGTTCAGTACCTTCTCCATTATAATAATTCTGCTCTTCTCTCTCTATCCTTTGGTCTATCTTTTGTTTCCTGATCTTTGTAACAAGATAATGAAAATAATAAAAATTGAATCTGAATTGTACTAGCAATTAGAAGATTTGCCTCTATGGGAGCTTAATTTGAAGTCTCATGAAACAATCATGAATAACCCTTAGTAAACTTTCACTTGAACACAGTTGTTGTGACCACTAAGTTATAACTCTGACCTAACATTTAGGGCTACGTTGCACAATAAATAGTAGCTACTGTTACCAAGTATTTGTAATATATAGAGAATGCAGTGAAAATTGCTGAAACCAAAAACATTCATATCTAGAGATTGTTGTTCGCCAGGGGCTAGTATAAATTCTGTGGTAAAGAGGGTCCATTGCACTTTCACGTACGTAATGATTGTTCTTATGAAATACTGAATTGACCATAATCATTTATATTCATGAACTGTGATTTCTTGGTACTTTTGATGCTACATATGCAACTGTGGAATTACTTACCATTGGGTACCAGTTTATTCTATGAATAATAAAAAACATTATATTAAATAGTCGCTAGAGCAGGGAAAAATTTTTTACTGGAATAAATTCTAGGGGTAGAATTCAGATTCATGAATAGAAAGTTGAAAGATTTAGTTAGAATTAAGATTTTGCTTGGAGAAGGCAATGGCACCCCACTCCAGTACTCTTGCCTGGAAAATCCTATGGACGGAGGAGCCTGGTAGACTGCAAGTCCATGGGGTCACTAGGAGTCAGATATGACTGAGCGACTTCACTTTCACTTTTCACTTTCATGCACTGGAGAAGGAAATGGCAACCCACTCCAGTGTTCTTGCCTGGAGAATCCTGGGGATGGGGGAGCCTGGTAGGCTGCTGTCTATGGGGTCACACAGAGTTGGACACGACTGCAATGACTTAGCAACAGTAGCAGGATTTTGCTAACCATTATTTTTCTTCCTCTTGGGAAAATCTCAAATCCAAGACGAAGCTACTGTCGCATAATCTGGGCTTCGCAGGTGCTCTAGTGGTAAAGAGCCCATCCGCCAATGCCAGAGGTGTAAGAGATGCTTGCTCCACCCGTGGGTCAGGAAGATGCCTGGGAGGCGGGTAGGGCAACCTGCCTGGAGAATCCCACGGACAGAGGAGCCTGGCTGGCTAGTCCATGGGGTCACAAAAGAGTTAGGCAGGACAGAAGGGACTTCGCACACATGGATGCGTAATAGTGTATGACTTTATAAACTTGCATAACGGTTTACAATTTTCCACAAAGCCTTGCGATAAATGTTTAAAAGACACTGTGTAATTGGTTAATGCTGTATGTTTTTCAAGAGACAGTAACTTCCTACCAGGAAAATTAAAAAATTGATTCTAGGAAAATCCAAGCTTGATGACATACATTAGCCTCACGATGATACTGAAAGTTAATGCTCTGTGTGGTGCAAGTGTGCTTAAAACAACAACAAAAAGCAATTGTGTCTCTAGTTGCATATGACATAGGATTCTTGTAAAAGGTGGCCTTTGATTTGTAATTGTAGTGTTTCTTTCTCTTTCTTTTGATTCAGTGTCTATATTGTTGCTCAAAAAAAAAACAATGAGAGAAGCCCCCTTCCCGTCGGGCACAGGAGTGAGCAATCGGTAGGTGAGCCTGCCGTTTGGTTCAGTAAGCACGTCCCAGCAACGCCATGGCTTCGTTATTGTTTTTTTGCCCACCTGCCATGTCTTTAATAGTTGAGATTCGTTAAGTCCTCACGTACGGCTCTGCCATTTGTGTCATTCTGTGTTAGCTTTTCCGAGAAGGCGATGGCGCCCCACTCCAGTGTCCTTGCCTGGAAAATCCCACGGATGGAGGAGCCTGATGGGCTGCAGTCCATGGGGTCGCAAAGAGTCGGACACGACTGAGAGACTTCACTTTCACTTTTCAGTTTCATGCATTGGAGAAGGCAATGGCGCCCCACTCCAGTGTCCTTGCCTGGAGAATCCCAGGGACGGGGAGCCTGGTAGGCTGCAGTTCATGGGGTCGCGAAGAGTCGGACACGACTGAAGCGACTTAGCAGCAGCAGCAGCATGTTAGCTTTTGAGCAATATCTGTTATTTATCCTGTAGCAAAACTAAGCCAATGAGGTTGTTTCAAAGCAGTCATTCTTTCAGAATGGATAGCTTGTCTTTGTTTCAGGATGTTATTTGGTAACTTCCTTTTTTTCTGCAATACATGTTTTATTACTCTTGGATGATACTGATGAAGTTGGATTAGAAATCAAGGGCACTGTCAAATAAGAAGGGCTTCTATGGGGCTGAAATAAAGCGTGCTACCTGGGAAGCCTTAAGATGGAGCATAAACTTTCTATTAACACGTGAGAGTCATGTAGTGTGAGTCAAAATCATGTATCATATCAAAGTTACAAGAAGATAATGATGTCTATTGGAATGATAATGTATGAGAACACCTCAGATCAGTTCATATTTGTGTCAAATATAAGGTTTTAGAAACTCTATAACAATTCTCCACAGTATACCTGTCTGACATACTGCTGCCTAGGAATAGAAGAGAGAATGATTTCAATAGATTCGCCTCAGGTTAGTCACCTAACACGTAAGTTAGTGATTAAGAAAACGGTTTGAACATTTTACCTTTAGGAAGGATATGGGCTAATTTCCTCATTTTCCAAAGCGTCTTTAGATACTGCCTGAGATAATTAATTCAAAGCTAGCAATTTAATACCATAATTTAAAATTATAGAGGCAAACACTGGGAATATCTCTAATGAGTAACAAATAATAGGTGGAGGAGGGAGGAGGAGAGCTAGGTAGGTACCAAATCCCTCATCTCTCATGATGGGAAAGCGTGGGAAGCTGCCTGGCCTTTATAAATAAAGAGAGACATGGAGATATATTGTGGTGATGGTGACCAGTAAAATAACTAAAAATGAAGACGTTGAAATATCTGTTTTAGGAGAACAGAGCTGGAAGGTTAGATCTGAGGGGAGAGATCTTGCCTTCTCACTCTTAGATTCCATATCGTTTGAATTTACTTTTTCGTGTGTATCCTCTGTCTTTAGAAAAGATGCTTTCCTTTGGTATTTCCATTTTCCTCATATATGTCTTATAATCACAAGTAGCTTTGCCCCCAGGAGGCACTAGTAGCCAATGCAGGAGATGCAGGTTCATCCCCTGGGTCAGGAAGATCCCCTGGGTCAGGAAGATCCCCTGGAGAGGTCAGGAAGATCCCCTAGAGAAGGGAATGGCAACCCGCTCCAGTATTCTGGCCTGGAGAATCCCACGGATAGAGGAGCCTGGCGGGCTGCAGTCCATGGTGCCACAGAGAGTCGGACATGACTGAGCGACTCACACTTTACCCAAATCTCAAACAGCTTAGGCCTCTGCATCTCTCTGTAGGAAAGAGTCGTCTCATGTGACCTCCAGGAGGATTTTCACCGGGTTTGTAGCCCTGCCAGTCCTCCAGGTGGGTCTGCCTACGCTGTTTGCATTGTCAGACTGAGGGCTTAGCAGAGGAAAACATTTGTTATAAAATATGATTCCAAAGGTTAGAACAGAGCCTACTTCAGATAAAAGGAATTCCTTCTGGGCGTGCTAAGGACCTGGCACCAGAAGCTTCAGCTTAGGGTAGGTGCACTGGCTTCATTCATGAGTGGGCAGTGAGACAAGGTTGTGGCTGGATTTTCATCTTGTTAGGGTGTAGGGTTTATCCAGGGAATCTTCTTTCTTCTGATAGGTGGAAGATGTAGTGCAGGTCTCTAGGGAAGTATTTCTCCATGTATGATCCATACGTGTGCTGAATGAGAATCAACCTGGGGTGTTCAGATTTCACAGGCCCCAGACATACATGCTGCTTCAGAATCTTTTGAGTCCTGGGAATCTTAACTTTTAATAAGCTCCCCAGATGGTTCTGGGGCCCACTAAAGTGTAAGAGTCTTTGCATGGAAAGTAGAAGCACATACAAGAATTGTTCTAGATAGGTGTGTTTCAAGAATGTGGCTCTTACATGACCATCACACTGTGTGCAGTCAAACAGTGTCTGGGGAAAAGATGGTCCATGCCAAGATTTTTTTAAAATTGTGTACACTACTTATAATTTTACCTTTTCTTTTTCTTTTAATACTATTTTTCTTTCACTTTATGGTAGAGAAATAGTGATGAATGCTGATGAGGCAATCGTTACTCCAGCCCCAGACTCTCATTTCATGTAATTATTTGAAACCAGAACAGCACTTAACAGCACTGCCTTACCTCTTTTGGGAGATGAGCTAATTAAAAGCTCAAGCAAGACAGACTCTTTTTTTTTTTTTTTTTTTTGGTTGTTTCCTTTTCTAAGCTGGTTAAGGGGAACAAAAGGGGAAAAAAAAAGAGAATATTTTGGCTTCTGATGTTTTTCTGCCATCATTTTATGTTAGTAAAATATGGAGTGTGTTTCTGATTTTTCTGTTCTGAAAAATAGGATGGCAGATTAATATTTAATAGGGGAGGAGGTACAACTGAAAAATGAGTAAAATTTATTCAGCCAGAATTATTTAAAAAGGCACAGTAGAAGAGAGCAGTGTTTTAGACAAATTATCCAGATGATTGAGGGAAAGCAAATAAAAGCTTTGGATCTCATTAACTAGACATATTTCTTAAGCTGTCTCAGACCAGCACACTTTGTGGACTGTAAATCTGAGTCCCGATTATCATTGTCCTAACTGAGCTTTCCTGGCGTCCCAGTGGTAAGGACCCGCCTGCCAGTGCGGGAGACGCTGGTTCAGATCCTGGGTGGGGAAGATCCCCCAGAGAAGGACATGACAGCCCACTCTGGTGTTCTTGCTGGGAAATCCCATGCACAGAGGAGCCTGATGGGCTGCAGTCCAGGGGGGGTCACAAAGAGTCGGACGTGACTGAGCGCCTGAACACCAAGACAGGTTACTGAGATGCGTGCTACGGCGCAAGCCGTCACTGCGCTGATCTTACAGAGACAAATGCCACTATCTTGCCACTGATGTCAAAGAGGGTTTTTTTTTTTTTTTTGGTTTGGATTTTTGTTTTGCTTAAGAGAACCATCAAATCAAACCTCAATGTATTTCCCACATTCTTTTTCTTGGCCAAGTTGGTGTGGAAAACGTGTTTTCCTGAGAGCCCTTGTTCCGCTTGGCTGCCCATTTCCTTTTGGAGCGATCTATGAAGCTATGTTTTGTAGCGTGATCTATCAAACCATATTTTCAAAGCAAAATCCATCTCAAACGCCAGTATCCTCTCTTTTAAAAGTTTCCAGCCAACTTACCATTGTAAGAAAAGCACAAGTCCCTGGGCTGGGCAGCAGGATTTGGGCTGAATGTCTCACGTTGTTGATCTCATGATGTTCACTCATAGAGCCTGGGGGGTCTGGCTTCACGTTCCCTCTCCACGTGCACGTTACACCGTGCAGTGTCCCGCTCCCCCCGCAGAGGTGTCTGCGATCACGTTGTGTGGGAAATGATCCTGTTTATAGTTTTGACGCCATCTTGTTAAATCTGGGAGGTGATGAGGGTGTTCTTGAGAAACATGTACAGATACTGTGACTTACTGCCATTTATGAACTCAGATGCGTCCATGTAGATTACACTCCTTTTTCTTTTGCCTTTGAAATGAAAATACGAGGGCTTTAAAAATTATTCTTTAAGATGGTATGTGCTTGTAGTGGAATCTGAAACGGAGCTGTAATAAATACTCATCTAATCTACAGGACTTGCTCACATAGTTTATCACCATTTCAATTTCAGGCTTTCATTATCTGCCTTTTGCACCGTTGCTTTGGACTAGCTCATCCCCCCCCCCGCCCCCCCTTTGATAGTGACAACAAAAGAGCTAGACTCTTTTTACAGTTTGTGGTTGTGTTTAGGCTTAGTAAAAAATCTTATATATTCATTCATGCATGCATGCTTGTCTCACGGGATAAGGTAACCATATCATTTGCTCCAGGTCTTGCGTTTTCTTGTTTAAATTCAGAAGCTCTTTTTACTTCTAGATTTATTTTCTTTAGCACACTGAATTCTCTCTGGCGCTCCCGTGAACAGCTGTGGGTGGTGATGGGGCCATGTTTGGAGATAATGCTTCCGCATTCTGCACGTCCCCCCGAGCGACTTCATAGAACGTGAAAAGTACAGTCTAGCTCTGTGGCAGATGGACTTTCAAATAGCATTCACTGAGGTCTTTCCCTTTCATATCAAGAAACACAAGCTATATACCCTACTTAGTATGCTGACATTTCACAGTTGATATCCTCATATATTTTCCCTTTCACTTGATGGCAGGGATGGGAATTGAGGTGCCCTTTTCAAACAAAACATGCTTTCTTTTTCAGTGTCTGTGAATGTTGACTGCAACAAATCTATTTGGCTGAATTCTACGTGTTTTCTAAATTCCTATGTCGTACACCTAAAGCAATGACTACTTTGTGTTTGGAAGAATGCTTAATAGTTTTCTAAGAGTTCATTAGCATTTGGCTCATCAATTGCTATATTTTAATATATATTTAGTCATCATTAAAAGGGTATTTTTATGTCATCTTTTGTTCCTTTTTCCCTTCATTTTTTTGAGTACTTGCATTTTATTGGTTTAAAAATGTACAGAAATTGGTGCTAAAAGAATTCTTGAACAGTTCAGTGACATCAAATATAGTGTTTAAAAATCTTAACAGTGGAAACCATTATCTACTTTAATTTATATCCTGTGTTTTGAACTGATTTTTACTTTGTATTCCGGAGGATTTAGATGGCCAAACAAGTTTCCCAAAATGGAAAAAAATGAGTTTTGCCAAAGAGATGTAGAGTTGCACTACGTTTTAAGCTTCTTTATAAAAGACAGTTTCAAATATCAAAAACTTTCAGCACAAATATTGCATGCTTGTTCTCAGTTCTGCAGTAAATTTGGTTATGGAAAATTTAATACAGTCTGTGTGAAGAGTCTAGAGATAAGTAAGTGTGTTGTTTCCTCTTGGGTAACTCCAAATTGTTTTCTTTAAACTTGTGATTTAGCAGGTAATCCTCTAGGTGAACCTTGACAATCTGGTTACACTGTGGCGCCAGGCCCTCTGAAAACAGCAGGTGATTGGCTAGCTGCCTTACCACTCTCAGCTCTGGACCTTGGGGAAAGAGACATGTGAATCTTTATGATGAATATTAGTGTGGGGTTTATTTAGATTGAAAGTATCCATGGAGAGTCATAGGAGACGTTTTTAAGGCGTCTAAGACCCATTAGTGAGTGGCAGTTTGAAGATTTCATTGGTGCAAGTATAACTCTTGGTACTACCTCTCCTGTTTATTTGAAAAGGAGACACATGTTTTTGAAATGTGAAGATTAACCAGTGGAAACAGAAAAATTTGTTCTATGAGAAACAGAAAATAATCTGTGATAAAGAAGGGTTCAAAATTAGTGACCCTGACTATTTTCTGGTGGTGGAAAGTGGATTTTGTTAAAAGTGAGTGGGCAGGGCAGGTATAGGTTATTATTTATGAGAGTAGCTAACAGTTTTAAGGCCACAATTATATGCCAGATGCTGGGCCAACTGCTTCATGTGTATAATCACATTTTATCCTTATAATCCTATAGAGTAGGAACCATTATCTCTCCTGTTATCCAGGTGAGGGAATTGAGACTCGGAAAGAGAAACGCGGAAGGCAGAAGAGTGGCTTCCCCGCATACGTCCATACCCTAATCACTGGGACCTGTAACTGAGTTATATTAGGAAAATGACACTTTTCAGATGCGATTAAAGTTAAGGACCGAGGGGTGGGAGGGGGGAATTATCTTGGCTTATCTGGGTGCCTCCATCCTCATCACATAAATCTTTAAAAAAGTTTCAAGATCCAGCTGTGATGATGAGGAAGAGTCAGAGAGGCATAAAATTGTGGCTTGGAAGGGAAGAAGGGCACCCTGAGCCGAGGAATGCAGGCGTATTGCAGACATTGGGAAGTGCGGGGAAGCAGATCCCTTGCCTTGTTTTTTAGTGTCTGTGAATGCCAAAAAGCCTAACACTTTAGGTTTCAGAAAGTGTCTTGGTCTGTTTAGGCTGCTATAACAGAACCACAGACCACAGGGCTTATAAATGACAAATGTATTTCTTGAAGTTCTGGAGACTGGAAATCCAAGATCAGGGTGCTAGGTTGATTGGTTGAGGGCCCTGTTCCAGGTCACAGACTTCATGTTATATTCTCACATGGGGGAAGGTTATAGAGAGCTCTCTGAGATCTGCTTTATAAGAGCACGAGTCCTGTTCTTGAGTGCTTCAGCTTCACGACCAAAGGAGATCCCCAAAGTTGCACTTACTAATTGTATCACACCAGGCATTAGAATTTCACCATGTGAGTTTTGGGAGGCCACCAGCATTCGTACCATAACAGAACGGGACAGAGCATTGCAAACACCTGGATTTCGGTCCAGTGAGACCCAGATCAGACTTCTAACTCCCAGAGCCAGAAGATAATAAATTTGTGTTGTTTTTAAGCCACTACATTCAAGGTAATTTATTATAACAACAATAGAAAATTGAGTCAGTACTGGTATTTGTATCCATGGAAGATCTGTGAAAGCCTTAGAATACCTAACAGAGCTGACAGAAACTATTTCTCTCCCAAAGTCAGTCAGTAAAGACTAGAGGTGATTGCTGCTCCAAATGTGAAGACAATTCAAAGCTTTAAGAAACATGAAAAAATCCAGGAAATATGATGCCACAAAAGGATCACAATAATTATGAGTAACTTAATACAAAAATAGGAATATCTACAATTCATCTGATAAAGAAATAAATATAACTGCTTCAAGAAAGCTCAATGAAACACACACACACACACCACAGAAAGACAATTAAACAAAATTAGGATGGCAACATATGAACAAAATTAGAAGACCAACAAAGAGATAGAAATAATAAAGAGAAAACCGAATAAAATTTCTGGAGCTGAAGAACACAATGGATGAGATGAAAGGTGTACTGGAGAGCATCCGTAATAGAATGGATCAACCGGAAGAAAGAATCTGCAGCACAGAAGACAGGACTTTGGAAATTACTGAGTCACAGGAGAACAAAGGAAAATGGATGAGAGAGTGAGAAAGGCCCATATAAATTACAGATAAAGTCAAGATAAGTAGTCTAAAATTACTGAAATCCCAGAAGGAGAAGAGAGGAGAAAGGGACAGAAAATCTATTTAAAAAACGAATGACTGAGAACTCCCCAAATCTGGAATAAATTTGGACATCCAACTTCATGAAACTTAAAAATCCCCAAGTAAATTCCACTTAAAGGGATCTTCTCCAAGACACTCCATAGTAAAATTTTCAAAATTCAAAGGCAAAGAGATAATCATAAAAGTAGTAAGAGCAAAAAAGCTTGTCACTCACCTGGGAATGCCAATAAGCCTATCAGTGGGTTTCTCAGCAAAAGTCTTATAGGCCAGAAGAAAGTAGGATTATTCATCTCATCAGAACTGATTCAAATGAATTCTTTTTTACGGCTGAGTAATACTCCATTGTGTATATGTACCACAGCTTTCTTATCCATTCATCTGCTGATGGACATCTAGGTTGTTCCCATGTCCTGGCTATTATAAACAGTGCTTCGATGAACATTGGGGTACATGTGTCTCTTTCAATTCTGGTTTCCTCGGTGTGTATGCCCAGCAGTGGGATTGCTGGGGAACGCATGTAAGAATTAAAGATATTAAAATTAAAAAAAAAAAAGAAAGTAGGATTAGGTATTCAAAGTGCTAAGAGGAAGCAAAAAACTGCCAACAAAGAATATTTTATCTTGGAACATGTTCCTGCAGAAATGAAGGCAAAATACATATTTTTTTTGACAAAATTTGAGGAATTTATCATTACTAGACCTATAGCGCAAGAAATACTGAAAGGAGTTCTTCAAGTTGAAATAAAAGGATGCTAACTGGTAACACTGAAACCATATGAAAATATGCAACACATTGGTAAGGGTAAGTATATATTCAAATTCAGAGTATAGTCAGCTCTTTGTGGCTATAGACTCCACATTCATGGATGCAAGCAAAAACAGAACAAACACATTTGAAAAATAATTCCAGAAAATTTCAAAACACAAACCTTGAATTTGCCACTAGCCAGCAACTATTTATATAGCATTTACATTTTATTTATAGCTATTAACGTAGCATTTACATTGTGTTACGTATTATAAATAATCTAGGTATGATTTATGGACTTCCCATCGTAAGTCCATGATGGCTCAGATGGTAAAGAATCCACCTGCAATGCAGGAGACCTGGGTTTGATCCCTGGGTTGGGAAGATCCCCTGGAGGAAGGGAAGGCTACCCACTCCAGTATTCTTGCCTGGAGAATTCCCATGGACAGAGGAGCCTGGCGGGCTACAGTCCATGGGGTCACAAAGAGTCAGACACGATTGAGCGACTAAGCAAGCCAGCACAGATATGATTTAAAATGTACAGGACACGTGTAGGTTCAATGCAAATACTGTGCTGTCTTACATAAGGCACTTGAGCATCTGTGGATTTGAGTATTGTGTGTGTAGGGGGCGGATCTGAAACCAGTTCCCCGTGCATGTGAAGGGATTGATTCTCTAATATTGTAATATGGTAGTATGTTAACCACTTAACTCTAGTAAAAATATTAAAGGATAATATTAAATATTAGTAATGTAATTAATAAAATATAATAAATATATTAACATATTATTAATATTAAACATAAATATTAAAACAGTAACTATTAATGTAATAATTTGTTAATGAATGCTCAGCATAAAAGAGGTAAATTGTGACATCAAAAACATAAAGGAGGGGAGGAGTAACAGAATAGGTTTTTGTATGCCAAGTTGTTGTTATCAGCATAAAATAAGCTGTTATATCTATAAGATATTTTATGTAACCCTCATGGTAACCACAAAGCAAAACCTACATTAGACACACTAAAGATGAAGCTATCAAGAGAATCAAAGCATACCACTATGTAAAATCATCAGTTCACAAAGGGAGACAGCAAGAGAGAAGAGAAGGGATGAGGGAACCACAAAACAGCCAAACAGCAATGAATATATGACCTTAGTAAGTTCTTATCTATCAATAACAGCTCAGATTGTAAGTGGATTAAATTATAAAAAGGCAGAATGGCTGAATGTGTTTTTGAAAAAGACCTAATTATATATACTGCTTACAAGAGACTAACGTCAGAATTAAGGACACACATAGGCTCAAAGTTAAAGCATGGGAAAAATTTATTCTGTTCAAATGGTAACCAAAAGAGAGCAGGGGCAACTATACTTATATCAGACAAAATTTAATTTAAAAAAGTGCTCAATGTCACTCATTATCAGAGAAATGCAAATCAAAACCACAATGAGGTACCATCTCACGCCAGTCAGAATGGCTGCTATCCAAAAGTCTACAAACAATAAATGCTGGGGAGGGTATGGAGAAAAGGGAATCCTCTTACACTGTTGGTGGGAATGCAAACTAGTACAGCCACTATGGAGAACAGTGTGGAGATTCCTTTAAAAACTGGAAATAGAACTGCCTTATGACCCAGCAATCCCACTGCTGGGCATACACACCGAGCAAACCAGAACTGAGAGAGACACATGTACCCCAATGTTCATCGCAGCACTGTTTACAATAGCCAGGACATGGAAACAACCTAGATGCCCATCAGCAGATGAATGGATAAGAAAGCTGTAGTACATATACACAATGGAATATTCAGTTCAGCTCAAATGCTCAGTCATGTCCGACTCTTTGCAACTCCATGAACTGCAGCACGCCAGGCCTCCTTGTCCATCACCAACGCCTGGAGCTTACTCAAACTCATGTCCATCGAATCGGTGATGCCATCCAACCATCTCATCCTCTGTCGTCCCCTTCTCCTCCTGTCTTCAATCTTTCCCACCATCAGGGTCTTTTCCAGTGAGCCCATTCTTCGCATCAGGTGGCCAAAGTATTGGAGCTTCAGCTTAAGCATCAGTCCTTCCAGTGAATATTCAGGATTGATTTCCTTTACGATTGACTGGTTTGAGCTTCTCACAGTCCAAGGGTTTCTTGAGAATCTTCTCCAAACCACAGTTTGAAGGCATCAGTTCTTCAGTGCTCACCTTTTTTATGGTCCAACTCTCACATCCATACATGACTAGTGGAAAAGCCATAACTTTGACTAGATGGACCTCTGCCAGCAAAGTGATGTCTCTACGTTTTAATGCACTGTCTAGGTTTGTATATAAATATATGAATTTTGACAGACTATGATATTAACTGTGATCGACTTTCTAAATGATTGGAGAAGTCTTCTCTGAAGAGGTAAATTTTACTTTCAGACTATATGTAAATTGAGAGGCATAGGAAAACTAGCATTTGGGAAGTTGGAGTATTAGGCATAGAGAAGGATAGATGCTAATGTCCCAAGGAATGAAAGAGCTTGTTAGTTTGTCTGTAGAATGAAAAGAAAATCTTCACTATTGGAAAAGAGTAAGCTAGAGAGAAGACTCATGATGAGGTTGAAATTGTGAGCCAAATCAAGTAGGACTTTCATAAGCTATGCATAAAATTTGGGGTTTTATTCTAGGCTCAGATGGTAAAGCATCTGCCTACAATGCAGGAGACCCAGGTTCTATCCCTGGGTTGGGAAGATCCCCTGGAGAAGGAAATGGCCACCCACTCCAGTATTCTTGCCTGGACAATCCCATGGACGGAGGATCCTGGTGGGCTACAGTCCATGAGGTCGCAAAGAGTCGGACACGACTGAGTGAGTTCACTTTCACTTGATTCTAGTTACTATAAGAAGTCATAAAAGTGTTTGCAGGGCCAGGAAAAACAGGAATTAATGTGTTTTTTTTTTTTCTGTGAAAATTGAGTATGCAGAACAAGGAAAACTGTAATCCGTGACTCAGTCAGGATAGCCCGTCCCCAGTTTGCAGATTTAGTGAATCGCTCCTCCTGAAAGAGATGCTCCATGCTTATTGTCTCTAGAGAAAGGAAGAGAGGCTCTGTTACACGTCCATTGTCTTCTAGTAAAGACTTCACCTGCCAAAAGTATAAACTCCCTAAGTGACTGGACGTAAACACGAAGATTTCTATCAACCCTGGTGGCATAGCATTTACCCTTTCTTCCAGAGACAGTTACGTATTTCCCCCCAAATTTGTATTGTTATTTGGGGGCAAATATTAATCTAATCCTGAGTTAGAAAGCTAACATGAAGAAATAACTCCCTGATACCACAGCTTATATGAGAGTTATTCTCAATATCTTCTTCAGACCCTTGATATAATTGATAAAATTCAGGATAAATAGCCTAGTTTATTAGGTATGAAATTGTATCTGGTACCGATCTAATATCTCTACCTGTATCTGTTACCACTGATGATAAACTCACCTTTATATAAGAAGCTCTGTTTTACTCTAAAACATGACATGGAATTTAAAAAATGCCCAAAATACAAGTGAGGGCTACTTCTAATTTCATTTTGAGTTAAAAAACCATCACTAGTGCAAAACTCCACAGTAATGACAAGCTAAGGCTTTATATGGAACGAAAAAATCCTTAACGAAATTAAAAAGCTAATCATCTTACAACATAAACAATTACCCACACTGTTTATGCGTAGTATTCTGCTTGTTAAAGAGATTTTGAGAGTCTGCATTAGCCTGTAGAGTTAGTGCCATGCTGGTGAATTAGAGTTGCTAACCACTTGAATTGTCAACTGTGCATTTTGGTAGATTTTCGCCTTGAATGCTAATGTGGTTTTTCAAGTCTCATTTTGATGAATTTTATTGTTACATTAGGTACGCTCTGGTTTTTCCAATCAGTCATGTCCACTTCATCACTGTCAGTGTGCTATCGTAACATTAAATATGACCAGAGGTAAACATTATTGAAAGCTGTGCCTGTTACTGCTGTTTTACAGTAGCGTAATTTTGTTTTTATTTCCTTTGATTTTATGCTGATATGGGCTTCAGCAGTATTTGCCTGCAGCCTCTTTCAACTTTTCCTTTTAATTAAAAAGCCTAATTTTTAAAAACTTCCAATTTTTACTTTTATTTTACTTTTACAATACTATTATTTTTGCCCATTGACTGAATCCAGGGTGTACATGTTGCCAAACAATGTGGCTTCCAGGTCCTTGAGTACATCTCTCTGGATCATCCCCGTGCACCAGCCCCAAGCATGCTGTATCCTGCATCGAACATAGACTGGCGATTCGTTTCTTACATGATAGTATACGTGTTTCAATGCCATTCTCCCAAATCATCCCACCCTCTCCCTCTCCCTCAGAGTTCAAAAGTCCGCTATACACATCTGTGTCTCTTTTGCTGTCTCACATACAGGGTCATCATTACCATCTTTCTAAATTCCATGTATATATGTTAGTATACTGTATTGGTGTTTTTCTTTCTGGCTTACTTCACTCTGTATAATTGACTCCAGTTTCATCCACATCATTAGAACTGATTCAAATGTATTCTTTTTAATGGCTGAGTAATACTCCATTGTGTATATGTACCACAGCTTTCTTATCCATTCATCTGCTGATGGACATCTAGGTTGTTTCCATGTCCTGGCTATTATAAACAGTGCTGCGATGAACATTGGGGTACATGTGTCTCTTTCAAATCTGGTTTCCTCGGTGTGTATGCCCAGAAGTGGGATTGCTGGGTCATAAGGTAGTTCTATTTGCAATTTTTTAAGGAATCTCCACACTGTTCTCCATAGTGGTTGTACTAGTTTGCATTCCCACCAACAGTGTAAGAGGGTTCCCTTTCTCCACACCCTCTCTAGCATTTATTGCTTTCAGACTTTTGGATTGCAGTCATTCTGACTGGTGTGAAGTGGTACCTCATTGTGGTTTTGATTTGCATTTCTCTGATAATGAGTGATGTTGAGCATCTTTTCATGTGTTTGTTAGCCATCCATATGTCTTCTTTGGAGAAATGTCTATTTAGGGTTAGGGTCTTTGGCCCATTTTTTGATTGGGTCATTTATTTTTGTGGAATTGAGCTGCATAAGTTGCTTGTATATTTTTGAGATTAGTTGTTTGTCAGTTGCTTCATTTGCTATTATTTTCTCCCATTCCGAAGGCTGTCTTTTCACCTTGCTTATAGTTTCCTTTGTTGTGCAGAAGCTTTTAATTTTAATTAGATCCCATTTGTTTATTTTTGCTTTTATTTCGAGAATTCTGGGAGGTGGATCATAGAGGATCCTGCTGTGATTTATGTCTGAGAGTGTTTTGCCTATGTTCTCCTCTAGGAGTTTTATAGTTTCTGGTCTTACATTTAGATCTTTAATCCATTTTGAGTTTATTTTTGTGTGTGGTGTTAGAAAGTGACCTAGTTTCATTCTTTTACAAGTGGTTGACCAGTTTTCCCAGCACCACTTGTTAAAGAGATTGTCTTTACTCCATTGCATATTCTTGCCTCCTTTGTCGAAGATAAGGTGTCCATAGGTGTGTGGATTTATCTCTGGGCTTTCTATTTTGTTCCATTGATCTATATTTCTGTCTTTGTGCCAGTACCATACTGTCTTGATGTCTGTGGCTTTGTAGTAGAGCCTGAAGTCAGGCAGGTTGATTCCTCCAGTTCCATTCTTCTTTCTCAAGATTGCTTTGGCTATTCGAGGTTTTTTGTATTTCCATACGAATCTTGAAATTATTTGTTCTAGTTCTGTGAAAAATACCACTGGTAGCTTGATAGGGATTGCAATGAATCTGTAGATTGCTTTCGGTAGTATACTCATTTACACTATATTGATTCTTCCAATCAATGAACATGGTATATTTCTCCATCTATTAGTGTCCTCTTTGATTTCTTTCATCAGTGTTTTACAGTTTTCCATATATAGGTCTTTAGTTTCTTTAGGTAGATATATTCCTAAGTATTTTATTCTTTTCATTACCAATGGTGAATGGAATTGTTTCCTTAATTTCTTTTTCTACTTTCTCATTATTAGTGTATAGGAATGCAAGGGATTTCTGTGTGTGGATTTTATATCCTGCAACTTTACTATATTTATTGATTAGCTCTAGCAATTTGCTGGTGGAGTCTTTAGGGTTTTCTATGCAGAGGATCATGTCATCTGCAAACAGTGAGAGTTTTACCTCTTCTTTTCCAATTTGGATTTTGGATTCCTTTTATTTCTTTTTCTGCTCTGATTGCTGTGGCCAAAACTTCAAGAACTATGTTGAATAGTATCAGTGAAAGTGGGCACCCTTGTCTTGTTCCTGACTTTAGGGGAAATGCTTTCAATTTTTCACCATTGAGGATAATGTTTGCTGTGGGTTTGTCATATATAGCTTTTATTATATTGAGGTATGTTCCTTCTATTCCTGCTTTCTGGAGAGTTTTTATCATAAATGGATGTTGAATTTTGTCAAAGGCCTTCTCTGCATCTATTGAGATAATCATATGGCTTTTATTTTTCAATTTGTTAATGTGGTAAATTACACTGATTGATTTGTGGATATTGAAGAATCCTTGCATCCTTGGGATAAAGCCCACTTGGTCATGATGTATGATCTTTTTAATGTGTTGTTGGATTCTGATTGCTAGAATTTTATTGAGGATTTTTGCATCTATGTTCATCAGTGATACCGGCCTGTAGTTTTCTTTTTTTGTGGCATCTTTGTCAGGTTTTGGTATTAGGGTGATGGTGGCCTCATAGAATGAGTTTGGAAGTTTACCTTCCTCTGCAATTTTCTGGAAGAGTTTGAGGAGGATAGGTGTTAGGTCTTCTCGAAATTTTTGGTAGAATTCAGCTGTGAAGCCATCTGGACCTGGGCTTTTGTTTGCTGGAAGATTTCTGATAACAGTTTCAATTTCCATGCTTGTGATGTGTCTGTTAAGATTTTCTATTTCTTCCTGGTTCAGTTTTGGAAAGTTGTGCTTTTCTAAGAATTTGTCCATTTCTTCCACATTGTCCATTTTATTGGCATATAATTGCTGATAGTAGTCTCTTATGATCCTTTGTATTTCTGTGTTGTCTGTTGTGATCTCTCCATTTTCATTTCTAATTTTATTGATTTGATTTTTCTCTCTTTGCTTCTTGATGAGTCTGGCTAATGGTTTGTCAATTTTATTTATCCTTTCAAAGAACCAGCTTTTGGCTTTGTTGATTTCTGCTATGGTCTCTTTTGTTTCTTTTGCATTTATTTCTGCCCTAATTTTTAAGATTTCTTTCCTTCTGGGTTCTCTATTTCTTCCTTTTCTATTGCTTTAGTTGTAGAGTTAGGTTATTTATTTGACTTTTTTCTTGTTTCTTGAGGTATGCCTGTATTGCTATGAGCTTTCCTCTAAGCACTGCTTTTATAGTGTCCCACAGGTTTTGGGTTGCTGTGTTTTCATTTTCATTCATTTCTATGCATATTTTGATTTCTTTTTGATTTCTTCTGTAATTTGTTGGTTATTCAGAAGCGTGTTGTTCAGCCTCCATATGTTGGAATTTTTAATAGTTTTTCTCCTGTAATTGAGATCTAGTCTTAATGCATTATGGTCAGAAAAGATGCTTGGAATGATTTCGATTTTTTTGAATTTATCAAGGTTAGATTTATGGCCCAGGATGTGATCTATCCTGGAGAAGGTTCCATGAGCACTTGAGAAAAAGGTGAAATTCATTGTTTTGGGGTGAAATGTCTTATAGCTATCAATTAGGTCTAACTGGTTTAATGTATCATTTAAAGTTTGCGTTTCTTTGTTAATTTTCTGTTTAGTTGATCTGTCCATAGGTGTGAGTGGGGTATTAAAGTCTCCTGCTATTATTGTGGTATTGTTAATATCCCCTTTCATACTTGTTAGCATTTGTCTTACATATTGCGGTGCTCCTATATTGGGTGCATATATATTTATAATTGTTATATCTTCTTCTTGGATTGATCCTTTGATCATTATGTAGTGGCCTTCTTTGTCTCTTTCCACAGCCTTTGTTTTAAAGTCCATTTTATTGGAGATGAGTATTGCTACTCCTGCTTTCTTTTGGTCTCTATTTGCGTGATATATCTTTTTCCTTCACTTTCAGTCTGTATGTGTCCCTTGTTTTGAGGTGGGTCTCTTGTAGGCAGCATATATAGGGATCTTGTTTTTGTATCCATTCAGCCAGTCTTTGCCTTTTGGTTGTGGCATTCAACCCATTTACGTTTAAGATAATTATTGATAAGTATGATCCCGTTACCATTTACTTTATTGTTTGGGGTTTGGGTTTATATACCCTTTTTGTGTTTCCTGTCTAGAGAATATCCTTTAGCATTTGTTGGAGAGCTGGTTTGGTGGTGCTGAATTCTCTCAGCTTTTGCTTGTCTGTAAAGCTTTTGATTTCTCCTTCGTATTTGAATGAGATCTTGCTGGGTACAGTAATCTGGGCTGTAGGTTATTTTCTTTCATCACTTTAAGTATGTCTTGCCATTCCCTCCTGACCTGAAGAGTTTCTATTGAAAGATCAGCTGTTATCCTTATGGGAATCGCCTTGTGTGTTATTTGTTGTTTTTCCCTTGCTGCTTTTAATATTTGTTCTTTGTGTTTGATCTTTGTTAATTTGATTAATATGTGTCTTGGGGTGTTTTGCCTTGGGTTTATCCTATTTGGAACTCTCTGGGTTTCTTGGACTTGGGTGATTATTTCCTTCCCCGTTTTAGAAAAGTTTTCAACTATTATCTCCTCAAGGATTTTCTCATGGTCTTTCTTTTTGTCTTCTTCTTCTGGGACTCCTATAATTCGAATGTTGGAGCATTTCGTATTGTCCTGGGGGTCTCTGAGATTGTCTTCATTTCTTTTAATTCGTTTTTCTTTTTTCCTCTCTGATTCATTTATTTCTACCATTCTATCTTCTATTTCACTAATCCTATCTTCTCCCCTCTATTATTGTACTATTTGTTGCCCTCAGAGTGTTTCTGATCTCATTTATTGTGTTATTCATTATATATTGACTCTTTTTTATTTCTTCTAGGTCCTTGTTAAACCTTTCTTGCATCTTCTCAGTCCTTGTCTCCAGGCTATTTGTGATTCCATTTTGATTTCAAGATTTTGGATCATTTTCACTATCAATATTTGGAATTCTTTCTCAGGTAGATTCCCTACTTCTTCCTCTTTTGTTTGGTTTGGTGGGCAACTCTCCTGTTCCTTTACCTGCTGAGTATTCCTCTGTCTCTTCATCTTGGTTATATTGCTGCGTTTGGGGTGGCCTTTTTATATTCTGGTAATGTGTGGAGTTCTCTTTATTATGGAGCTTCCTCACTGTGGGTGGGGCTGTATCAGTGGCTTGTCAAGGTTTCCTGGTTAGGGAGGCTTGTGTTGGAGTTCTGGTGGGTGGAGCTGGATTTCTTCTCTCTGGAGTGCAATGGAGTGACCAGTAATGGGTTATAAGATGTCAATGGTTTTGCAGTAACTTTGAGCTGACTGTATATTGAAGCTCAGGGGTGTGTTCCTGTGTTGCTGGAGAATTTGCATGTATGTCTTGCTTTGGAACTTGTTGGCCCTTGGGTGGTGCTTGGTTTCAATGTAGGTATGGAGGCATTTGATGAGCTCCTATTGATTAATATTCCCTGGATTCAGGAGTTTTCTGATGTTCTCAGGATTTGGACTTAAGCCTCCTGCTTCTGGTTTTCAGTTTTATTTTTACAGTAGCCTCAAGACTTCTCCATCTATTCAGCACTGATGATAAAACATCTAGGTTAAAGATGAAAAGTTTCTCCACATTGAGGAACTCCCAGAGAGGTTCACTGAGTTACACAGAGAAGAGAAGAGGGAGGGGGTAATTAGAGGTGACTGGAATGAGATGAGGTAGGATCAAAAGAGGAGAGAGCAAGCTAGCCAGTAATCACTTCCTTATGTGCACTCCACAGTCTGGTCTGCTCAGAGGTGTTCACGGACTTATACAGGGAAGAGGAGAGAGAGAGGAAGTAGACAGAGGTGGCCAGGAGGATAAAAGAGGGACATGAAAAGGAGAGAGACAGATCCAGCCAGTAACCAGTTCCCTAAGTGTTCTCCACCGTCTGGAACACACAGAGATTCAGAGTTGGGTAGAGAAGAGTAGGGGGAGGGGAGAGACAGAGGCTACCTGGTGGAGAAAAAGGAGAGTCCAAAGGAGGAGAGAGTGGTCAAGCCAGTAATCTAGCTCTCAGGTAAAATTGGGTCGTGAAGTTTGGGTTTTTAAATGTACAAAATTGACAGCAAATACCAAAAAGCAAAGATTAAAAATCTAGAGTAGAGGTTGGATTTTCAAAAATACAATATTAAAGAAAAGAAGAAGAAGAAAGAAAACAAAAAACAAAAAAAACAAAGCTGCAAGAATTAAACAACAACAACAACAACAATAACAACCACACAAAAACTATATACGGCATTTGCTTTAAAAAATAGGGTCTTTTTTTTTTTCCGAAAAGTAATAGTAGGTTATAAAAATAAAAATTAAAGGAGAAATAGAGGACTTAACAATTTTAAAAAGTTAAAAAAAAAGAAGAAAAAGAAAAGAAAAAAAAAACAACCATACAACATCAACAACAAAAAAAGGAAAAAAAAAGAATGATCGTAAAAATAGTAAAGATATATATGGCCCTTTCTCTGGTGTTGTGGGCGGTGTGGGGTCACTTCCAAGGCAGTTCCCTCTGTTTAACTTCTTCTGTTTGCTGATCTCTTTAGTGTCTGATTTCCGTCCTGACATGGGGGAGTGGTGGTGGACATTTTTGTGTTTTTGTTTTTTTTTAGGCTCACTTGTTCAGTCGCGCTGTGGGGAGGGAGGGATGCTGCAAACAAATAACACTGGCATGTGCACACAGTGCCTCAGCCCTGCTGGTCCTTCCCCTGCTCATGGCGCACACCTCTCAGGCTCTACCTTGCTCCGCCGGGAACCATCTGAGGCCGGCCCTAGGCTGCGTGCACCTCCCTGGTCTAAGCTGCTCAGGTTCGGCGCTCAGGCAGCCCTCAGAGGCGCAGATTCAGTTGGGACTGCTTTTTGTTCCCTTCCCAGGTCCGAGTAGCTCAGGTGTTTGGTGAGCGCGGTTGCTGTGACTTGTCGCCTTTCCTGTCTCTGCTGCTCAGTTTTCTGGGTGTGCCTCTGGCGCCCCTTGTGAGGTGGATGGTGACTGTCCAGCACCCCCAGAAGTCTTAGCAAAGAAGCCTGCTTGCAGTTTGGTAGGTAAAGTCTCTCCGGGGCTGCGATTGCCCCCTTCCAGCCCTTACGGCTCTGGCTGCCTGTTCCCAGCAGGGGATGGTCTGCAGCTGGCTATTTCCGTTCTGCCCTTTGTTCTGTGCGCGGTCCTGGTGGTGTCTTATGTTCGAGCTTTTCGCGTGGTAGCTATCCCACAGTCTGGTTTGCTAGCCCAAGTTAGTTCGTTCTGGTTATGCGCAGGGTGTTCCTGCCCAATTCTTACAAAGCACTGCAGCCTCCACCTCCCTCGCCTCCCTGCCCTGCCCCTACTTGCTAGTGGCAGATGCAGGCATCTGCGCTGCTTTTCCGCTGGGGGAGTTTCTGTTGGGCTTGTAATCTGTTGGTTTTAATTATTTATTTATTTTTCCTTCCTGTTATGTTGCCCTCTGTGCTTCCAAGGCTTGCCACAGACTTGGCAGGGAGTGTTTCCTGGTGTTTGGAAACCTCTCTTCTTAAGATTTCCTTCCCGGGTTGGAGCTCCCTCCCTACCTCCTTTGTCTCTTTTTTCATCTTTTATATTTTCTCCTACCTGTTTTTGAAGACAATGATCTGCTTTTCTGGGTGTCTGATGTCCTCTGCCAGCATTCAGAAGTTGTTTTGTGGAGTTTGCTCAGCATTGAAATGTTCTTTTGATGAATTTGTGAGGGAGAAAGTGGTCTCCCCATCCTATTCCTCCACCATCTTAGAACCATCCCGCCCCTCCACCTTTTACATGCTTAATTTTACTTACTTATTATGTGATCTTTTATTCTTGACTAGATTTCCTAAAAATTTATTAGCAATAGTATTTTTAAAAATAAAATATGTTTGGATTCATTTTATTGTTTATGTTTTGTTTCAAGTTTACTTTTATTTTTAAACTTAATTATTATTATAATTTCTCCAGGTCAATGATTAGCTTATTTTTAAAAAGAGACCCAAGGATTGAACCTGGGTCTCCCATATTGCAGGTAGATTCTTTACCATCTGAGCTACCAGGGAAGCCCCAAAAGCTGAAAAATGTACATCTTATAAATTTGCCTCCAAATTTTTCTTTGCTTACAGCTATTGCAATTTTCTATTTTTTCATGTTTTCTTATATGTTCCTATATTTTATAAAAGTGTTGTCTTTTGATGTTAATATTATGGAAAGTGCTGTTTTATAATTTTCTCATAACTTCTTCCCTCAGTTATTGGCTATTGTGGCAGTGTCCTTTATCCATGAGTTTCCCTGTTATGCCAGACTGCTGCTGAAAGTGTCTTTTTAAAAGCAATATACTCTCCACAGTAGATGTTGTTTAAAGGTACAAAATTGCAATTGGTAGATAAATAAATACTGACGATCTAATGTAGAGAGCCATGATTATAGTCAACAACACTGTATTATAAATTGGTAAGAGATTAGAGCTTAATTGTCTATGCCACAAAAGAAGAAATAATTATGTATGTGATAGAGGTGTTAGGTTTAGCTAACCCCACTCTGGTACTCTTGCCTGGAAAATCGCATGGGTGGAGGAGCCTGGTGGGCTGCAGTCCATGGGGTCGCTAAGAATCGGACATGACTGAGCGACTTCACTTTCACTTTTCACTTTCACGCATTGGAGATTGAAATGGCAACCCGCTCCAGTGTTCTTGCCTGGAGAATCCCAGGGACGGGGGAGCCTGGTGGGCTGCTGTCTATGGGGTCACATAGAGTCGGACACAACTGAAGCTACTTAGCAGCAGCAACGCTATGGTGGCAATCATATTGCGTTAGTAAATGTATCAAATTAACACATTGTACACCTAAACTTTTAGTGTTATATGTTAATTGTAGCTCAATAAAAGAAATAAAAGCAGGGACTTCCCTTGCAGTCTAGTGGTTAAGACTCCATGCTTCCAATGCAGGGGACCCCGGTTTGATCCCTGGTCAGGGAACTAGGATCCCACATGCCACACAGCAAGACCGAAGTATGAAAAAACAAGGAATAAAACACTTGTTCTGCTTCTCCACTGGCTCCCTATGTGCTGTAAAGCTGAAATCCTTACAAGATTTATTACGGCTTCTCTAATTTGGTGGGAAACTTCATCGGTGCTCTCACCGGCATTTGATCACTGTCTCCTCCTGAAAATCCCCTCTCCCTTCCCACTGGAGGAGGCCCTTACTTGGTTGCTCACCTTCTTCTGATCTTCTCTGGGTGCACCCTTTATCGCATGCGGCATCTTCTGTGCGGCTTCTCCTGTGTCCCCAGGAGTGATTTAACCACCTCACCCGGGTGCTCTCAGACAGTGGGAGGCCCTTTGGATGCAGCACTCATCACATTCAAAAGGCAGATGCCTCCATGCTTGTCTTCCAGTCTCTGTCACTGTTAAGTTTGATTGTTAAAATATTTCTGTGAATTAGAGGTTATTATCTATTTTGAAAGATAAGGAACTTGAGGTTCTGGAAACTTGAAAACAATTTCCAACCTCACAGAACTAGTCAGTAACGTATATAGAATGTTACTAAATCCAGATTTATATCAACTACGCTAATGTTTCATAAGCTTTGTCAAGAATATCTCCTGAAGGCTGAGTAAGTATAGGGTGGAGCAGCGTCTGTGGATATAGTCTGAAAGTTCAAGGCAGGCATGATTCATTTGAAGTACTTTCTTTCATACTAAGCATCGTTAGCTTAGTTCTACTACAAAAATGTATTGGTTTCAATATCAAGCAATATTTTATTATTCTCCATTAGGAAAATTAATCATCTCTTCCCTTGTTTTGATGGTCCTATGATGCACTATCTTTATGACTGTTAGATTGAATTTATAAAGAGATGAAGCCACGTTTTAAATTCATCGATGAGGTAATTGTTTTTATGTTAATCCAGACTCCCATAAAAGTACAGAGAGAAATTAGGTTTACACCTTCAGTCACTTGAAAGAATGTTGCTGAAAGGCGATATGGTGCAAAGCTTTAAAGCTATTCTTGGTGGAAATTTCTCTCTACTTATCTTATTGAGACATCTAACTAACTTTTCTGTATGGTGAACTGAAAGTTTACTTGAACTCTGGCTCTTTTGTTGTCCAGGAATATTATTATCAAAGGATATTTTAGTGGGAACAGGACTCTTAATTTTGTCATTAATCCTGGCTTAAACAACTGATAGCATGTGCTTAAAATCAACTTTCTCTGTCAAATTCTCAAACTTCACTTTCACTCTAACAATTGTGTTTGCAGTAAAAATACTCATATTTTTGCATAGCAGTGGTTAAGCCCTCAGCCTTGGGAGAATATTAAGGATAAAACTGAATCGAAAACATTGCCATTAGATTTCTGTTTTCTCCTTAGAGAAAGAACACACTTCAGCAATGAATTAGAAGTCTCTGACTGCTGCCTTTGTAAAGCCTAGGAAGAATCTGTGTAGTAGAGCAGTTCTTCATATCAGCTTTCATGTTTTGTATATAGATGAAAATTCATAGAGTGTTTAAATCAGTTCCCTGTTCCCATATTTACCGCCTCTGTTACCGTATTGAACACTCTGAGATGATCTGTATACAGATTGATTGAGTGAATTGTTCACGGTTCTCAGTATATGATCTCATCTCTGCCAAGCACCTGATTAATCTGATCCCAGCTACCTTTGGTAACTTTGGTGTGACTCTCATAAACTCAGCTCCATCCATGTCACCCCATCTGTTTCCCCAGTCAATTGTGTTTCTCCTTGTAAAACCTGTCAGATAAATTCTGGAGAAGTTGTTCAATAGTTATTTTATCACCAATCACTTTCAATAGCTAAATATTTTTATAGACATCATCATCAGAAATACTGTGCCGAGACCTACATTTTCTATATTCTTGTCTAACAAACTGTTTCATTTATGTAGTGGATATATTAAAGGCCTGGGACATGTGATAAGGCATTTGATTGGCTAGTCCTCATCTGAGATCCTTACCCATCTTCTACAACACAGCTGGTTTTGAAGGAAGCTTTAAGCAAATTTAACTTACTTACTTGATTATAATTTGTATTTTCTTGCTCCAGACCCCTCCCTGGATCAGCTCCTGACAAAGCACTCTGGTAACTTGACTTCCACGTTTTCTAGATGTTAGACTGTAGACGGCATTGCCAGGCCCCCTCTGCAGGGCTTTCGTGTGAAGATTCAGGCCCATTGGGCTTTCCCTGTTATAAATCAGTGCTATAAATAAGCATGTAGAAATATCTTGCTAGGTTTATATTCATTTATTGCCAATTTGAAAATCATGGTTGCGTTTGGATCATCATCTCTTTTCCTATTAAATTTATTTGATGGAGCTACAGGGATAGAACCAGAAAATGATTGAATTTCTCTCATTATCATCAATGTCTCCAAGTTCCAAGCTATTTCTAGTGTTGTATCCTTCTTTCTGAAAATAATTAACAAAATTATTAACCCTTGAAAGGTGAATGAAAAATTACACAGAAAGGCTTCCCTGGTGGCTCTGAGGTTAAAGTGTCTGCCTACAATGTGGGAGACCTGGGTTCGATCCCTGGGTCGGGAAGATCCTCTGGAGAAGGAAATGGCAGCCCACTCCAGTATTCTTGCCTGGAGAATCCCATGGATGGAGGAGCCTGTTAGGCTACAGTCCCCAGGGTCACAAAGAGTCGGACACGACGGAGCGACTTCACTTTCACTTTCAGAATCAGTTTCTAGTACTTCAGTGTTGACAGGGAAGGAAAAGTACTAAAAAAATAAAATTATATCCTGCATTTTGGAAGGCAATGGCACCCCACTCCAGTACTCTTGCCTGGAAAATCCCATGGATGGAGGAGCCTGGTGGGCTGCAGTCCATGGGGTCCCTAAGATCGGGCATGACTGAGTGACTTCACTTTTGCTTTTTACGTTCGTGCATTGGAGAAGGAAATGGCAACCCACTCCAGTGTTCTTGCCTGGAGAATTCCAGGGACGGGGGAGCCTGGTGGGCTGCTGTCTATGGGGTCGCACAGAGTTGGACACGAGTGAAGCGACTTAGCAGCAGCTTAGCAGCAGCAGTGGATTAACAACTTTGTCATTATATTTTTGTTTTTTCCATGGAAAAAAATAATACACTTCAGCAATGAATTAGAAGCCTCTGATCACTGCCTTTGTGAAGCCTAGGAATAATCTATGTAGTAGAGCAATTCTTTGTATTCACCTTTCACGTTTTGTGTATAATGAAAATTATATTTAGTTTCTAGTACTTCGGTGTTGACAGTTTCTAATACTTTGGTGTTGACAGGAAAGTAAAGGCAATAAAAAAATAAATTATACCTGCATTTTGTGAACTAAATTTTGATAGAAACAATTTCATCAGAAAATTGAACTGATTTATAGAAACCAATATTTGTGAGTGTGTGTGTGTGTGTGTGTGTGTGTGTGTGATTTCATCTTTAAAAACTCTATGGCTTATAAGGTGTTGAGCTCATTCAAAAAAAAAGAAAAAAATCATACAACAGTCCGTGTGTCTGTGGGCTTGTTGAGTCATTATACTGTAAGCTCAGGTCCTCTAATGAACCACTGGCATTAGAATAATGTGTTCCTCAAGCCATGGCTCTTTTACTTTTAAATACACCCTAGATATTGATATCTTTGATTTTCTCATAAGAGAAATGTACCAAATTTTATGCTCTTTCATTACACTTATAAATATTCCTTTAAAAGGTTTTGATGAAAGAGCATGGGTGGACAGTTCAGTATGGGTAAATAGAATTCTGCTGTGTATGTTTGCACCCTAATATGACAAAACCCTATGCCATTCATTGCCAGCCTCCTCACCTCCTTCTCTCCCCGCTCTCCCAAACGTACACACATTGTTTTGCTTTAGTGTTTCCCGGGAGATAAGAGATCTTGTCTCATCTTCATTTGGGAAGGTTGTTCCCACCCAAGCTATCCTTCACGCCTCTGCCTTGGCGCCCACCAGCCCGTGCTTCTTGTTGCTGGTTATTCCTGGATGTAGTCCCCTCAACAGGATGCTCCTCACTGCCCAGCAAAGCCAGTATAGAGATTTGCACTCCCTGGTAGTGCCGCCTCCGTTTCTTCCCCCCAGCACTCTCCATTAGTGCACATTTAGCACTAAAATGTTGAGGCTTTCTGGAGTAATGAGCATGCACACGCTTTCAGCTGTAGCTTCCTGTGACAGCCTCACTGATGCAAAGGATACGCCCTTCTAATGGGCTGCCCTGAGCTGGATCTTCAGGTCCTATCTTTGTTCTCCAGACCTCAGGCATCCTGACTCTTCCAGAATACCTCCTTCTTTAAACTTCTGTGGCATGAATCTCCATTGTTCTAAAGGAAGACTCATGAAGCAAATGCCCCAAAGTAGGACATAGCCCAAGTGTCCAGGCATTTAGTCTTTGAACCAGAGAATGCTTTCAGTAGGACAGTCTCCATTATAGATTTTGGAAAACTGAACTCAAGACAGTTGGACCCTAATAAATTGAAATATGGTGATGACATATGTTGATATTTTTCTCATGATAAAAAGTGTTTCCTAAGTTTTAATAAATAAAGCAATGCTTCGAGTATGCTAGAGACGTTTGACGCTTGAAGGAATGGTATGATGAATCACCCTGTAAGACAATGACCGGTTTGTGATCCATCTTACCGTGTAGTCTTGCTTCACGTATGTCATCTTAAAGTTGGCGCATAGGTGCCCAGAGTTTTCTGGCTTGTAGTTGGTCAAACACTGGACATATTGTTTGGGGGATATTATCAAATAAAACATCAATGCACAGTCAGAGTTTTTCCCAGTTTTGCGAAATGTTTTTCTAAAGGGTTCTGGGAGTGTGTTTGTGAGAGAGAGTGTGTGTGTGTGTGTGTGTGTGTGTGTGTGTGTGTGTAGGGGAATACTGGTGTTATTGTGCTATGTGCTGAGTCGCTTCAGTCATGTCCAACTGGGTCCATTTGCAACCCTATGGACTGTCACTGGCCAGGCTCCTCTGTCCATGGGATTCTCCAGGCAAGAACACTGGAGTGGGTTGCCATGCTCTCCTCTGGGGATTTTCCCAACTCAGGGATCGAACCTGCGTCTCTAATGTCTCCTGCACTGGCAGGCGGGTTCTTTACTGTTAGCACCATCTGGGTGTTACTAGTAAATATTAATTTCCATCTGTCATTCTTAATACATTGAGCTCTCAGGCTGTGGTTGTTTATAAGACCTCCCAGAAGGAAAGTGAGAAGCATCCTGCCTCTCAGCTCTTGCGTCCATCTGCTTTCTCTGTGCACAGACCTTGCATTTGTGAGGTCTGGCCCTGAGGACTGAGAGGCTGGGAGAGTCCGACAGAGTGGGAGGACATCAGGGGCTGAACAAAGAGCTCTCTTTCAAAGGGAGAAATCAGCTGAGGAGCTGAGACGTATGAGGGTCCGGACAAGAAGCAGCAAACTCTGTCGGCATTTCAAACAGAGCTTCATACCCAAATGGTCACACAGCTGATGAAGACCTAAGAAGCCCAGCAAGAGATGGCAAGTCAGTCAGGGCACTAGCGGCAGGAGGGCATCATTTCCAGCTCTGCCCGGGGAAAGCAGCAGGAAATGTTACCAGAGCTTCCGAAGCTGGGGCGCCAGCTGGAGCTGTGGCAAAGGCTGTGGGATCCGGGTCTCTGAAGTGAGGCACTGTTGTGGGTGGGCTGGGGCCGTGTGGGGGTGCAGAGATGCCCCTCTAGACTGTGGAGAGAGGCTATCTGTGGAAGTAAGATCGTTTGTGCCTTCCTCTCACCTTACTTTTTCTTCCATAGTCAAACCTAGGTGGGAATCAGTTGGCCTGGGTGTCTGGCTCACTTATGGGGTCATTTCCCCTAACACGGGGAACAAAGCAACCAAGGGCAGAGAACGGATTAAGCAGAGTGACCAAAACATGTGATATTAGCATTTTTATTTCTTGGAAATCAAACATCATAGAGCTGCGGATGGTTTGTGTGGTTAAGGGGAGAAAAGATAGTAAGACCCTATGGGGATGTGGGAATTACCGAACCTCTCCAGAGACTGCATCTGGAAAACGGAGGTTTTATAACCAGGTCACTGAGACAGAGTGAATCCTGGCACGGCTGTGCAAAGCATTCTGGACTGGGAGTGAAATGACTCAGCATCTCCCTGTTTGTTCTTGGCAAAATCTTTCACCTTTGGCATCGATTTCCTCCATCCTGGGCCCTCATGGTGAAGGGTGGTGCAGTGAAAAATCCCCGCCGAGAGAAAGCATCATTTCTTCTTCAAAGCCTCAGTTTTCTCTCTTCCTTCCTTTGGATTCCTTTTGTTCCTCCATTCCTCTTTTCCGTTTTCTTGCTAATAGGCACTTAGGGCCTAATACCTACAAGCTATAAAAAATTTAAGTACAGTATCCTCTAAAAGTTTCATGGAAGAGTTCCATATTTATCAGAAGATGAACATGCAGAAAATGAAAGCAGTGATACGACTGATACACACGTCCTTCCTGAAAACTTGACTTCAAAACCTAGTGACTAGGTTAAAAGGGTAGCAGCGATGGTGCAGGAGACTGGAAGAATACAGAAAAGCAGGCCCTGGATGTATGATTATTGATAAACTGGACGCCGTAAGGCAGGAGACTCTTGGAACAAGTCCAGAGGGAACAGTTCATAGTCTTGAAAGCAAGATATGATCCTGGGGCTGGAAAACCGACCCCAGACTGTTTCTCAGCTGGCGTCTGAGTCACACGCTTTATGTATCTGGTGGAAACTCTATAGATAAGGATATTAGTCTTAGTTACTGATTTGTTATTGATTACTGGTTCTTAGTTACTCAGTGGTTAGTGATCATTTTGTTCTTTGGCCCTGAAGGCCTCATGAGTTACAGCTTCACTCCCCGCGTATTCTGTCCTTCACGGCTGAAAGTCCGGTAAAGCTGGCTGGATTCAGTTTCGGCACCTTCACCGTGGAGCGGTGTTGGTCCCCTGATCCTCACCTTTCACTGAATTCTTGCGTTTCGTTTCTCATTCTTCGGCCGTATCACGCTTTTGGAAACCCTGCTTGTCGAGCTGGTCTCGACACTATGGCTGAACTTGCTTTTCAAAGACTCGGCTTCTAATGAGTAATCCCCTTTCCTAAAATTTCATGCTGGGGCTCCATTCTTCTCACCTATTGATTTTGATCACCAGTGAAATATAAGTGGTACTGGACCCCAGTACTGCTTTCCGCCAAAGCTGATCGAGCACATGTTTTAGTTAATCTGGACTCAGACACCCAAGGGAGAATGGAGCAGGGCACCCACTGGAGAGACCGAAGGTAAAGCCCCAAACAGGAGGAGTCCTGGGAATTGAAAGGAATCTTCGTCTCCTTCAGAATCCACTGTAAAAGCTAAACTGTGCATCCAGGGAAAGGCGTGTTCTAATTTGGGTGAGGGGGGTTGAAGGTGGATATCTTTGTTCTCTCCTGTCTCTTTCAACCAACTGTCCACGTTTTGCCTCTAGACCCGGCAAACTCAAATGCTTGGATGAGCTGCTAAGTAGAAATAAAAATGATAATTCTCTTTTATTTCTTCTTTTTCTATGCAGTCATAATAGGTGGATTTTCATTAAACACGGGAAGATAAAAAATGGGAAATGCACTTTCCTTGAACTCTCTCAATGTTCTATAAAATGTTCAATTAACTGTACTTGCCGCTGTCCATATTTCTTCCCCTCCTCTCTGGACTGCATGAGGGCTCTCTTGCGTCTCGGTTAACATTAAAATAGAAAGCCAATTTATTATTTTTTACTGAACTCAAAAGAGCTGGGTGAATAAATACCGCTACTCATCATTTCATTTGCTTCATGACCTGTTGTTTAAACTTCCGAGGAACCATAACACAGTGGGAACTAAAACCATCTCATGAGAAAAGTCAGCGAGTGGGTAATAGGAGTAAAACTTGATTTCCTCATGCCTTTGTGCACCATATCCAGCCGCCGTGAGAGAGCCAAGCAAGTGATTCTGTTCCAGGTACCATGTATAGAAATAAGAAGAATGACACTTTTAAAGGACGGTAAAGGGCTAGCTTAAGGATTTGAGGCATTTCAAAAAGAGAAATTTGAGTATGGATCCTAGCTCTGTAATGTAGTAGCTACGTGACCAGGGAGAGGTTATTTGCTCTCCCTAGGCATTAGTGGCCTCGTTTGTAAAATGGGGATAATAATACTTAACTCACAAGTTAGTTTAAGGATTGAGACGTTGAATAAAAACCACGGAGAATTGTTAAGTATTGCAAGGAAAGAGCTCAATGATACTGTTATCAATGGGAATGAAGCAAAAACCTTTTCTGTCACAGTTACAGTTGAGACTATTTTACCGTAAGAGATCAAAGGTCAAAATGGTGATTTCTCTTTTTATTTTAGAAAATGTGGGTCCAGCTAGTTTCTATTAAGAGTGTGTGTGTGTGTGTGTGTGTGTGTGTGAAAGAAATTGAGAGAAAGCAGGAGGTGGGTTGGGGTGTGGGCAGCTATATATTGGCACAGTGGGTGGTGATGCTGCTGCTGGGGGTACTTAAACTGATTGCTTTAAAACATTATTTAGTGGCAATGTAGGGGAAAGAGCAATTGACTTGGAATAAGAAAACTTAGGTTTATGTCTCAGCACTGCCAAATATTGATTAAATACTTGATTCATGTAGGTACTCAGCAAATGTTATTAGGTTTAAGGACAAATGAGTTGTTCATCGCTGAATATTGGGGTTGGATATAAGTGCAGCAGCCTGCATTCTTTTCTTTCTTTCTTTCTTTCTTTTTTTTTTTAAGATCTTGAGGGAGTGATGAGAACTTGAAAGCAAACTTAGGTCAAGTAGGTGTCCACGTCTGTGAAAAAGATCAAAGCTGCTAGAAATATCACATCTTCCAAAATGTTTTCTTTGCTGACCTGGAGCTGATAATAGGGACTTCATTATTATTGAATAACTTAGCAAGGTCAGTGATTCTTACATTTTTGTTTTAGGACATGTTTATACTTTTAAAAACGACTGGGAATTCCAGAGAACTCTTGTTTATGTGAGTCGTGACTATTGATATTACTGTATAAAAATATAAGGCAAAATTTACAACTATGATAATAAGACCATTACATGTTAATATAAAGAATATTGTAATGAAAAAGAAATACATTTTCCAAAATAGAAAAGATTAGTGAGAAGAATGAAATCCCCAGTCCAGTCCAGTCACTCAGTCGTGTCCGACTCTTTGCGACCCCATGGACTGCAGCACGCCAGGCCTCCCCGTCCATCACCAACTCCCTGAATCCACCCAAACCCATGTGCATTGAGTCGGTGATGCCATCCAACCATATCATCCTCTGTTGTCCCCTTCTCCTCTTGCCCTCAATCTTTCCCAGCATCAGGGTCTTTTCAAATGAGTCAGCTCTTCGCATCAGGTGGCCAAAGTACTGGAGTTTCAGCTTCAACATCAATCCTAACAATGAACACCCAGGACTGATCTCCTTTAGAATGGACTGGTTCGATCTCCTTGCAGTCCAAGGGACTCTCAAGAATCTTCTCCAACACCACAGTTCAAAAGCATCAATTCTTTGGTGCTCAGCTTTCTTCACAGACCAACTCTCACATCCATACGTGACTACTGGAAAAACCATAGCCTTGACAAGATGGACCTTTGTTGACAAAGTAATGTCTCTACTTTTTAATATGCTGTTTAGGTTGGTCATAATTTTCCTTCCAAGAAGTAAGCGTCTTTTAATTTCATGGCTGCAGTCACCATCTGCAGTGATTTTGGAGCCCAGGAAAACAAAGTCAGCCACTGTTTCCACTGTTTCCCCATCTATTTGCCATGAAGTCCCCAACCCCCTTCATTTTGGCAAATCTGATTAATGTCTGGCTTAACAGAAGGCATCAAGATTCTCTGATCTATTTCTGCATTTGGTCTGTTGAGATGGGATCTATCCTGTAGCTTCTGGGAAGCGCTTGTAAATTACCTGCAAAATAGCAAGAGTGAAAAAAGCAATGGATGTGTTAGATTTGTTATGAAGTAAATCTTGACCTGTCTTCTGAAGAGATCTCAGGGACTCTCATGTGTCCTAGCCCACACTTTGAGAGTCAGTGACATTAACTCTCAGCTGTCTCCTTTAAAATTCAGACTCAGAAACGACATTACCTTTACTCAACACCAAAAGGTGAATTGATTAACTTACTGAGTCCTGAGTGGAAGAGAGGGGATGAATGAGAACGATGTAGACTCCAAGGGAATGTGGCCTTGAAAACCGCGGGAAACGAGAGGCAGTGAATTGTAGTGTCGCTCGCTGTTGGAGTTTGAAGACTGGCTGCGTTACTTGCTGGGGAGGCCCATACTCTGGAGGCGCCCCTGCTGTCATGGGGCTCCCCTGGTGGCTCAGCTGGGAGAGAATCCGCCTGCAGTGCAGGAGACCCCCAGTTCAATTCCTCTTACAGGAAGATTGGCTGGAGAAGGGACAGGCTACCCACTCCAGTGTTCTTGGGCTCCCCTGTGGCTCAGCTGGTAAGGAATCTGTCCGCAATGCAGGAGACCTGGGTTCGATCCCTGGGTTAATAGCAGCTTAAATTTGGACCAGTTACTTCATCTTTCTGAGTCTTGGGTTCTTCATCTAAAAAATAAGGATGAAGTGAAGTGAAGTGAAGTGAAGTTGCTCAGGCATGTCCGACTCTCTGTGACCCCATGGACTGTAGCCCACCAGGCTCCTCCATTCCTGGGATTCTCCAGGCAGGAATACTGGAGTGGGTTGCCATTTCCTTCTCCAGGAGATCTTCCCAACCCAGGAGTCGAACCTGGGTCTCCTGTATTGCAGGCAGATGCTTTACCATCTGAGCCACCAGGATAATAATAATTAATTCATGATGTTGTCATGATGATTAATTCAGATATTTATAAAACACGTGGCTTAATGCTTGGCACACAGTAAATGGCTCACTATGAAGCTATTATTTTTATTGTTATTTTATCAAGGATTTGACCTGTTTATAAACATATGTTAATTCTGTCTTCAGGGTTGCACATCTGTGTAGCATTAAATATCTTTGTGCAAAAGATTTCTATATTTAGAATAATGTCCTTTCATTAGAATCCTGTTGGAATTACTGACTCAATAAACATTTTTAAGGCTTTCAATTTATGTGGGGAAATTATTTCCCAAAGGGCTCTATCTTTACCACTCCTATGGTGAATGGATGAGTGTCTGATAATTTTATGTAGATTCTGAGCCCTGAGAAATAGCGGTAAGCAAAATAGAAGAGCTGTATCCTTAGCTGCAGCAGCCAGAATAATTTAAGTTTTACAAGTTACGTAAGAATGGAAGTGTCTGCTGAGCAGAAAGCACCAACATAGACACTTGGGAAACAGAGGTGTGGTCTGTTTTACATGCATGTCTGTCCCTACTGTCTCAGCGTTTCATAAAAGTGAATTTACTGTATCTTCCTGAAGGCAACCCTAATATTATAGACTTTGTTTTGTCTTAGCTGGAGACCTTTACAAATGTTCAGAACACGCTTTGTGTGTGTGCTCAGTCGTGTCCGACTCTGCAAACCTGTGGCCTGCAGCCCACGAGGCTCCTCTGTCCATGGGATTCTCCAGGCAAGAACGCTGGAGCGGGTTGCCATGTCCTTCTCCAGGAGGTCTTCCCAACCAGGGACTGAACCCTGCATCTTCTGCACTGGTGGATGGATTCTTTACCACTGAGCCACCAGGGAAGCCGGGGCATACTTTATCAACTCATTTATTTTTCGGGCAGGAGCTAACCCTTGGGCAAACTCATGCTAAGGGTTCTAGTCATCTCCTGTTTCAAAATCCGAGTAGAGATAAAGCAGGAGTGAGGGCGATGTGGAAGAGAGAGCGGAGGCTGTAACTGGGATGAGGTTCTAGGACAGACGTCCGGAGACAGGCTCTCACCTCTGACTGCAGCAGCAGGAACACGGAAGAGGGGTCAGATGGTGTTTTAGGCTAAAATGTGTATCTTCCCAAATTCCTATGTTGAAGTTCCAAACTCTGGTGTCTCAAAATGTATTTGGAGATAGGTTGTTTAGAGAGGTAATTAAGAGTACATGAGTAGGACTGACCCGTATATACACCATGTGTGAAACAGACGGCAGTGGGACCTGCCGAACAGCGCAAGGAGCTCAGCTCGGGGCTCTGTGATGAGCTGGCTGGGGCGCGGGGAGGGGGATCCCTGACGGCGGGGGTTTCTGTGCACGTAACTGATTTGCTGTGCTGTACAGCGGGAACTAGCACAACACTGTCAAGCAAACATACTCTAAAAAAAGAGAAAGAGGAAATGAGGTCACGGGAAAAGTGAGATGTTAGTTGCTCAGCCATGGTCAAGAGGTTGGGCCCTAACCTGACACGTGCGCGTGCTACGTCCTTCAGCTGTGCCAGACAGTCTGGACTCTGGGCCACAGCCCGCCAGGCTCCTGTCCGTGGGCTTCTCCGGGCGAGGAGACTGGAGTGGGCTGCTGTGCCCTCCTGCAGGGGATCTTCCCGACCCAGGGATCCAAGTCTCCTCTCTCAGTCTCCTGTGCTGGCAGGTGAGTTCTTTACCTCTAGCCCCACTTGAGAAGCCCAACCTGATATGAAAAGTAAAAAATGAAACTGTTATTGCTCAGTCGTGTCTGACTCATTGTGACCCCATGGACTGTAGCCCGCCAGGCTCCTCTGTCCTTGGAATGCTTCAGGCAAGAATACGGAGTGTGTAGCCATTCCCTTCACCCGGGAATCTTCTTCCCGACCCAGGGATCGAACCCGTGTCTCCCGCATTGCAGGCAGATTCTTTACCCTCTGAGCCACCAGGGAAGCCCACTGTCTACATGAGAAAAGGAGTTTACGACACAGACGCATGGGGAGAAGACCATGTGAAGTCGTTGGAAGCAGATGGCCATCTACGAGAATGTCCTTACGCCCTCACAGGGAGAAACGCGAGGTGGAAATGTTCACCCGCTTCCTGTAAAATTAAGAAGCAGAAATCTCAGAGCTGGGAGACCAGTAAGGGGAGCTCTCACACCCCGTGATGGCAGCAGGTTTCAAAAGGGAGAAGAGAGCTTTCCTGGCGAGGATCCCACGTGGAGAGCCGCGGGCTTTGCTGTCGCCGCCAGTCTCCTCCTCCTCCCTGTGAAGGCGCCCTTCCTCCCTGCTGTGCGGGGACCTCCACATGGCTCACCATGGTTGCAGACCTCAGATTGCAATTCTCAGCTGGTCCCAAATAAACCCATCTTTGCTGGAGAAATACCTGGCAGTCCGTTTGTTTTTAGTCGCTGTCTCTGTGCTGAGCCCTAAGGGAACAGCCACCTAGAGAGCTGTTTGCTTCTTGGCAACCGCCTCTGTGTTTGCTCTGGTTTCGTGGGACTCGGGGTGCTGAGCCCTACTGGTTATCAGAGATGGGTGATTCCATGACTGGTCCCTGAGGCAACCGCCTCAAAAGTTGGGATGCTAGATGCGTGAACAAGCTATTTCCAGGGGCATGCTGGCAGCTTGGTTTTCTTACTGGAGCAAGCTGGCGAGAGAAGGCAGGGAAGTCAGACCCTCAGGCAGCAGCCTGTAAGGTCTGCAATCAAACCCCTTCCAAGGAGGGACCCGGAGACAAGGATTTTTCCCTGCCCCTCTGTGCTGGTCCCTGCGGGGACAGCTTCAGCAAGCTCTCGGAGGCCCATTAGTGCCTGCATCTTTGCTGCACTTGGGGGGGACTTGTGCTCGCGAGCCCCGCTGGCTGTCAGAGCTGGGCGCTGGGGCACAGACGCGAGGTCCAAGCACTTCTGTCACCAGGGAAAGCCGCGCGCAGCCGGATGGGACTGTCCAGGGGTGGCCAGAGGTTATCGTAGTTTTTCCCAGCCTTCTCAATGTGAATGTTCTCTTTTTAGCTCCATGCCTAACAGTCCCTCAGCTAGTTTTTGGATTTCTCCTGGAGGGAATTTGCTGCATATGTGGCTGTATTTGGAGTGCACACGGGAGACGGGAAAGTCAGCACCTTCTTACGATGCCTTCTCGGTTCAGAGTCCCATCAGGGCTTGTTTAGTGAGCTCTGACTCACGTTTTGCTTGACTGACTGGGTGCATAAATGTACAGTCAAACATATAACTTGGAGGACCTCTCTTTGAGCAGGTAGTTGTTGGCATAAAGTATGGACTTAATTCATTCTTTTCATAAAAATGTTTCATTAGCTGTTTATTCTTGCAAGCACTTGCTCATTGCTACAAGCCTCAAAATTTTTACTTGGTCATTTACTTTACACATGAACTTGCGTTTCCCTTAAAAAAAATTAAGTTCACAGCCAAAGGTCTTCTGACGTTTTCGCCCTTGTTAGCTTTTTATGTATTTTTTTTTTCTGCTAAACTCATTTTTGCAAGTGTTGTAAGCTGATCTGGAATAAATTTAAACTTCCTTCATTAAATTAGGTTTTTATTAAAGTTATAGAACTATGGATAATTAAGTCATGAACAATAAACTACAGGAGATTCTAGAGGGAAAAAAAATCAGTGCATGCAAACTTGACTGTTGTTTCTCCTAGACATGCTGAATTAGGAGCTGGGAGGACCGCACGGTGTGTGCTCAATCTGGAGCCTCTCCTCTCGCCCATCTCCAGTAGCAGAGACACTGTAAACAAAGTTAACTTAGGTGATGGCTTCAATGTAATGACGTTTTTCTCTTGCTTTTCTAACTTTCTCAACAGGGATACCAGATTTTCAAGCATTTTCCTTTTAAAGGAGACTGCTATTAATATCACTAGTTTCTTTTCTTTGTCAAACCAAGTAGAATAATATTTAACGGTGATTTGGAATTCAGCAAAGAGACTGAATGAAAAGTTCTACTTTTTCTGAAATAAGGTTTAAGAAAGAATTTTTCTGAAATGTTTGATTACTTTATACTATTTAATCATTTATTTATTAGTACATTACTAAGAACTTTCTAATTTATTTTTGAGCTATTTTAGAAATTAATATGGTGGAATATCTTTATTTTTATGAGAATTACTGGAAATGTGTAGAAGGGTATTTATTCAAAAGAAGCATACATCCCTGGAATAATGAAAAAATTTCTGCCTTCTTTATTTCCACTATCTGGGTCAAAGTAAGCTGGATTAGATTGTGTAAAAGATGTGGAGAAACTTAAGTGGAAAATTAGAAAATATAGTCCTAAAAATATATAATATTAGAAAAGTTGACTATGTAGCTACAGTTTCCAGTGAACTTATGCTTTACTTGTATATCTAAGTTACACATATTTATGTCCTAAATATATCTCCATTTCAGCTATTAACCTGTCCCTCTCACTCTCATTCTAACTTGCCTACAGGCCTATTTATTGAACCATTTCAGGGGCACCACGCATACTGCAGGGCTTCCCTGGTGGCTCAGCAGTGAAGCATCTGCCTGCAATGCAGGAGACTTGCAGGAGGTGCAGGTAATCCAATGAATCCAAGACAAGGCCACTGACTGACTTGCTACAACAACCTCAGATATGCAGATGACACCACCCTTATGGCAGAAAGTGAAGAGGAACTAAAGAGCCTCTTGATGAAAGTGAAAGAGGAGAGTGAAAAAGTTGGCTTAAAGCTCAACATTTAGAAAACTAAGATCATGGCATCTGGTCCCATCATTTCATGGGAAATAGATGGAGAAACAGTGGAAACAGTGGCTGACTTTATTTTTTTCGGCTCCAAAATCACTGCAGATGGTGACTGCAGCCATGAAATTAAAAGACACTTACTCCTTGGAAGGAAAGTTATGACCAACCTAGACAGCAATTAAAAAGCAGAGACATTACTTTGCCAACAAAGGTCTGTCTAGTCACGGCTATGGTTTTTCCAGTAGTCATGTATGGATGTGAGTTGGACTATAAAGAAAGCTGAGCGCCAAAGAATTGATGCTTTTGAACTGTGGTGCTGGAGAAGACTCTTGAGAGTCCCTTGGACTGCAAGGAGATCCAACCAGTCCATCCTAAAGGAGACCAGTCCTGAATATTCATTGGAACAACTGATACTGAAGCTAAAACTCCAATACGTTGGCCACCTGATGCAAAAAGCTGACTCATTTGAAAAGACCCTGATGCTGGGAAAGATTGAAGGTAGGAGAAGGGGACAACAGAGGATGAGATGGTTGGATGGCATCATTGACTCAATGGACATAAGTTTGAGTAAGCTCTGGGAGTTGGTGATGGACAGGGAAGCCTGGCATGCTGCAGTCCATGGGGTTGCAAAGAGTCAGACACGACTGAGTGACTGAACTGACAATAGTTCTGTAATTGGCCTCTATGAATTTACTTGATTTTCTGTTCTGAATCCAAGTTCAGAAACACAGATGTAAGCTGTGTGACAGCACTTCCTTGGTACGCGGTGCCTCCAAACAGTGCATGACTCCTGGGGGGTGTGTCCACTGGATACACCCCAGACTTCCTTAGTAATCACATCACCAGTGCATTTAACTCATCTGTTTTACCAAAGTATTTAAGAGTCTTCTAAGGAGACCTTTATTGACTATGCCAAAGCCTTTGACTGTGTGGATCACAATAAACCGTGGAAAATTCTGAAAGAGATGGGAATACCAGACCACCTGACCTGCCTCTTGAGAAACCTGTATGCAGGCCAGGAAGCAACAGTTAAAACTGGACATGGAACAACAGACTGGTTCCAAATAGGGAAAGGAGTACGTCAAGGCTGTATATTGTCACCCTGCTTATTTAACTTCTATGCAGAGTACATCATGAGAAACGCTGGACTGGAAGAAGCACAAGCTGGAATCAAGATTGCTGGGAGAAATATCAATAACCTCAGATATGCAAATAACACCACCCTTATGGCAGAAAGTGAAGAGGAACTCAAAAGCCTCTTGATGAAAGTGAAAGAGGAGAGTGAAAAAGTTGGCTTAAAGCTCAACATTTAGAAAACAAAGATCATGGCATATGGTCCCATCACTTCATGGGGAAATAGGTGGGGAAACAGTGGAAATAGTGGCAGACTTTATCTTTTGGGGGCTCCAAAATCACTGCAGATGGTGACTGCAGCCATGAAATTAAAAGACACTTACTCCTTGGAAGAAAAGTTATGACCAACCTAGATAACATATTCAAAAGCAGAGACATTACTTTGCCAAAAAGGTCCATCTAGTCAAGGCTATGGTTTTTCCTGTGGTCATGTATGGATGTGAGAGTTGGACTGTGAAGAAAGCTGAGCGCTGAAGAATTGATGCTTTTGAAATGTGGTGTTGGAGAAGACTCTGGAGAGTCCCTTGGACTGCAAGGAGATCCAAACAGTCCATTCTAAAGGAGATCAGCCCTGGGATTTCTTTGGAAAGAATGATGCTAAAGCTGAAACTCCAGTACTTTGGCCACCTCATGCGAAGAGTTGACTCATTGGAAAAGACTCTGATGCTGGGAGGGATTGAGGGCAGGAGGAAAAGGGGACGACAGAGGATGAGATGGCTGGATGGCATCACCGACTCAATAGACGTGAGTCTGAGTGAACTCCAGGAGATGGTGATGGACAGGGAGGCCTGGCGTGCTGCGATTCATGGGGTCGCAAAGAGTTGGACATGACTGAGCGACTGAACTGAACTGAACTAAAGGAGACCTTTTATTATCTGAAAGCATCCTTGGGAGCTTAATGCTCACAGGTTATTGCGTTGGGTAGCAAGAATCTAGGGGGATCTTTGCTTTTGTGTCTGCAAAATGCAAGTTTGTGGGATTAAATCAGAGATTTTCAAAGTCTAAAATAGCATAAGACAGTTGTTAAAAAATATAGGTTCTAGGGTCTGTACTTCAAGACTTTGAATTATGAGCATCAAGGACTTGGATCTGAGACTGTATTTTTTTTTTTTTTTTTTTGGAAAATAGTTGCGACCTCATGGACTATAGCCCACCAGGCTCTTCTGTCCATGGGGATTCTTCAGGCAGGAATACTGAATTGGGTCACCATGCCCTCCTCCAGGACATCTCCCCCAATCCAGGGATCAAACCCAGGTCTCCTGCATTGCAGGCGGATTCTTTACCATCTGAGCCACCAGGGAAGCCCTCATTTATGATAGATATCAGAAGCCTCTTCTCATACCATTTGGTGGTTCTTATCATGCACGAACCTCTTTAAAATTCCAGTGCTCCACACGTATATAGAGATATTTTTGAAAACTAGAAAAACTCATATTAGTATTTATTAGAGGCAGTACTTCCCCCTACCAACATATTTGGAAGTCTATTACATCAATTGCCATTTGCTGAAACCAGAGTCCGATGACCTCTGAAACTGTATTTCTAGGTTGCTTATGAGGTGGTTCTGATTTGGAAACCATTGGAACAAGGATTACGATACTTGTACATGTACCAACTGCCCGTGATAATTTTTTTCTGTTACATTTATAGTTGAGATTTTTGGTAATATCTTCCGCCTTCTCTTCCTTTTCATCTCTCCCTCCCTCATTGTTTTGAACTTGGCTTGCTATTCTTTCTTTTACTAGTCTGTTTTTAGCCACGAATGCAGTGTTGCTGCCTTGATAACACGTGTTGTTCCTAGAGCTGTTTGACCGTATGTCTGCTTCCCACATTCGAAATGCCATTGCTATTTCAAGTTATTTATTAGTTTCTGAGCGTAAGTTATTGTATAGACCTACTTTGATCTCAGTTTATTACTCTTCATTGATTAGATGGTTTTTCCTTGATGAGGATCAAATATTTCCTGAATAGGTGTAGAGTAGAAAATACTAAAATGATAGCAAGAACAAAACCATTTTAGCTTGGCTAACTCTGACAATAGACAATGTTGTGATAGATAAAATGTTAGAGGTAAGAAAGACCTGTAGATGTTTCACGTTTCAAGGAGACTCTAGGATGTGAAGACTGTTGCTGAAAGATAATTAGGCTCACTGATGAAGTCAATAGTTATTTATGGGACACGGACTCGACAACAGTCCATCTAATGGTGCAGGGGTGAACCACAGAGGACAGGTTCTGATCATCCGGATTAGACTCGTGCTGGTGAGGAGGCAGAGAGCCCATCAACAATGAATTGATAATTAGTAAATAAATACTAATTTAAAAATAGGTAGTGACTGAGTGTTAAAAAGAAAAGTTTAAAGGGATGGTATGACAAAGCATCACTTTCCTGAGGAGGCTAGGAAAGGCCTCCTTAAAAAAGTAACGCTTAAGCATGGAACTGATCTACCAGAAGGCATAGAATATTTTTTTTTTTTTTGAGAGAGAATGTCCATCAGTTCAGTTCAGTTCAGTTCAGTCGCTCAGTTATGTCTGACTCTTTGCGACCCCATGAATCGCAGCACGCCAGGCCTCCCTGTCCATCACCAACTCCCGGAGTTCACTCAGACTCACGTCCATCGAGTCAGTGTTGCCATCCAGCCATCTCACGCCTCGGTCGTCCCCTTCTCCTCCTGCCCCCAATCCCTCCCACCATCAAAGTCTTTTCCAGTGAGTCAACTCTTTGCATGAGGTGGCCAAAGTACTGGAGCTTCAGCTTTAGCATCATTCCTTCCAAAGAAATCCCAGGGCTGATCTCCTTCAGAATGGACTGGTTGGATCTCCTTGCAGTCTAAGGGACTCTCAAGAGTCTTCTCCAACACCACAGTTCAAAAGCATCAATTCTTTGGCGCTCAGCCTTCTTCACAGTCCAACTCTCACATCCATACATGACCACAGGAAAAACCATAGCCTTGACTAGATGGACCTTAGTCGGCAAAGTAATGTTTCTGCTTTTCAATATGCTATCTAGGTTGGTCATAACTTTCCTTCCAAGGAGTAAGTGTCTTTTAATTTCATGGCTGCAGTCACCATCTGCAGTGATTTTGGAGCCCCCAAAAGATAAAGTCTGACACTGTTTCTACTGTTTCCCCATCTATTTCCCATGAAGTGGTGGGACCAGATGCCATGATCTTCGTTTTCTGAATGTTGAGCTTTAAGCCAACTTTTTCACTCTCCTCTTTCACTTTCATCAAGAGGCTTTTAGCTCCTCTTCACTTTCTGCCATAAGGGTGGTGTCATTTGCATATCTGAGGTGATTGATATTTCTCCCGGCAATCTTGATTCCAGCTTGTGTTTCTTCCAGCCCAGTGTTTCTCATGATGTACTCTGCATATAAGGTAAACAAGCAGGGTGACATATACAGCCTTGATGCACTCCTTTTCCTATTTGGAACCAGTACCTTAAACTTAATTTGTACCAGTCAGTGACTTTGCTGTGTTTACAGAGTTGCACAACCATCACCACAGTCTATCTTAGAACATTTTCATCACCTCCCAAAGAAATGCTGTGCCCATCCACCTTCACCCCCGTCTGCCCTCTGCTCCGCGCCTTCCCTGCCAGGCAACCACTTGACTTTCTGTCTTTGCTTTTCTGGCGCCTCTTATAAGGGGACTCACACTATATGTTGTTTCGTGTGTGTGGCTTATTTCACTTAGCATCATGTTTTCAAGGTTCATTCATGCTGTGAACATGTCTTAGCACTTCATTCCTTTTTACGGCTAGACACTAGAAAATATAGAACATTGTGAGAGAAGAGAGCATTTTAGAGCAAAGGCGCTAAGTCTGGGATGGGCTTGGTGCATGTGAGGAGCCAAGAAAAGGTCAGTGTGTCAAGAGAGAAGCAGATAATAGGAGAGAATACTGGCAGGTGACGTGGACAGAAGATAAATCTTGTAGGGCTTTGCAAGTATGACTTGTGAACCAAAATAACTTTGTAAGTAAGGAGTGGCATAATTTTATCTATGTTTTTTGACCACCAAATGGAGGATACCCTAGAAGGGGCCATCAGTAAGCTTAGAGCGCCCAGCCGGGTATCTGTTGCGTTGCTCAACAGCGCACGGTTGCTGCCCGGGCTGGAGTGACGGCAGAAGAGCAGCAGGGGCCAAGCGCCTGCGCAGTCGTGTCCAACCCTCTGCGGCCCCGAGGACTGCAGCCCGCTAGGCTCCTTTATCCATGGGATCTCCAGGCAAGGATACTGGAGAGGGGTGCCATTTCCCCCTCCAGGGGATCTTCCCATCTAGGGATGAACCTGCATCGCATGTCTTCTCTATTGGCAGGCAGATTCTTTACCATTGCGCCACCTGGAAAGCCTTGCAGAAATGCAGGGATTTAAAAGGCAATTTCAAGGTAGGGTCGCCGAGGCTTATGGATAGACTAAAGAACTGGCGGGGAAGAGACACACAAAAGACAAGTTGTGGGTAACTCGGAGAGTGTGGGGCTCTTTTCTCAGATGGGAACGGCGGGCCGCAGCCTGCCGCCCACCCGCTGTTCCTGCAGAACTCTGTAGAGAAAATATTTGGTTTTGAAGCATTTAAACTTTGCCTTTCACCGACCTTGGGACGCGATAAATTTACAAAGAGAAACACAGATTTCTAATTTGTGATCAAACCATTAAATGAGATCACGCATGTGCATAAAGACCTGTTCACAGTAAGAGTGCAATTCTCTGCCTTCTGTTTAAACTGAAGCATAGTTTATTTACAATGTTGTGTTAGCTTCTGGTGTACAGCAAAGTGATTCACATATATATTTATTCTTCTTCATATCTTTTCCAGTATGGTTTATTACAGGATATTGAGTATAGATGCCTGTGAAGAGCACAATTCTTTACTTATGAATTCACCCCAATGTATTCTATCTTCTCACTATAGAACATGATTTTGATCATTTAGATGCCGTTAATCAAAGTTGTTGCTTAATGCTCTTTTTAGTAGATTTTATCTGAAATGATGGAGGACTCTGAAGATTTTTATAACATTGAAAGATAAGCCTATCTTGAATATAATTACTCTTTGAATTTACTTCTTAAGAACAAATGCTTCTCTAGTTTTCAACTCACAACAATGTGACTTTATTAGACGAACTATTTTGTTCTTTCTCCCTTGGATGATCCTGGGTCTTCTTGTTTTTCTTTTTTTTATAACTTTTTAAATAACTTTTTTCTTTCTTCATAATTGATACATACATTGTGTAAGCTTACAGCGTGCAGTAAAATGGCTTGGTATGTATTGTGAAATATTTACCCCAATAAAGTTAGTTAACACATCCTTTACATCACATAATCAGCATTTTGTTCTTGTCGTGGTGAGTGAGTGTGTGAAGGTCGCGCAGTCCTGTCTGACTCTTTGTGACCCCAGGGACGATGCAGTCCATGGAATTCTCTAGGCCAGAGTACTGGAGTGGGTGGCCTTTCCCTTCTCCAGGGAATCATCTCAACCCAGGGATTGAACCCAGGTCTCCTGCATTGTGGGCGGATTCTTTACCCACTGAGCCACCAGGGAAACCCATGGTGGGAACGTTGTAATTCTACTCTTACAGCAACTTTCAACCATTCAGAACAGTATTGTCAACTGCAGTCACTGTGACCATTAGATCTCCAGACCCTAATCATCTTAGAGCTGAAAGTTTGTTCTTTCTGACTAACATACGTCCGTCTCACCCACCCCCCAGCCCCGGGCAGCCGCTGTCCTACTGTCTCCCTGAACTCGGTGTTTTAGTTTCCTCATGAATGAGCTCCTACTGCGTTTGTTTTTCTCTGTCTGACATTTCACTTAGCATAATGCTCGCAAAGTCCATCCATGATGGTGAGCATGGCAGAATTTCCTTCTTTTTGTGGTTGAATCACATTCTATTGTATAAAACAATGCTGCATTGTAAACTGCAGTCATCCATTAAAGGGTTAATCAAAGGTTGTTTCTGAAAGTGTCTTGGCGATTGTGAATCATGCTGCAATGAGTGTAGCAGTCCAGATATCTCTTCAAGGCAGTGATTTTACCTTTTTCAGATAAAGGCCCAGTAGTGGGATTGCCGCCTCATACAGATGTATTAGATATATACACTCTAATATTAGACACATACATCTGTTAAATAGACGGGGAAACAGTGGAAACAGTGGCTGACTTTATTTTTGGGGGGCTCCAAAATCACTGCAGATGGTGACTGCAGCCATGAAATTAAAAGACGCTTACTCCTTGGAAGAAGAGTTATGACCAACATAGACAGCATATTCAAAAGCAGAGACATTACTTTGCCAACAAAGGTCTATCTAGTCAAGGCTATGGTTTTTCCTGTGGTCATGTATGGATGTGAGAGTTGGACTGTGAAGAAAGCTGAGTGCCGAAGAATTGATGCTTTTGAACTGTGGTGTTGGAGAAGACTCTTGAGAGTCCCTTGGACTGCAAGGAGATCCACCCAGTGCATCCTAAAGGAGATCAGTCCTGGTGTTCACTGGAAGGACTGATGCTGAAGCTGATATTTTGACCACCTGATGCAAAGAGCTGACTCATCTGAAAAGACCCTGATGCTGGGAAATATTGAGGGCGGGAGGAGAAGGGGAAAACATAGGATGAGATGGTTGGATGGCATCAACAACTCAATGGACATGAGTCTGAGTGAACTCCAGGAGTTGGTGATGGACAGGGAGGCCTGGCGTGCTGCAGTCCATGGGGTCGCAAAGAGCCGGACACGACTGAGCGCCTGAACTGGACTGGTAGCTCTATTCTTCGGCTTTTTGAGGAGCTTCATACTGTTTCTCCTGGTGGCTGCACCAGCTTATGCTCCCACTGGTGGACCTTTGTCAGTGTGAACCGCTGTGACCCTGAGTCTTGCTCCAGGCTTATGGCAGTGGGTGCTGGCGATGGCAGCTGTGTTGGTTACTGCTCTCTTCAGTGACAGAGGCCGCTGAGTTTGTCTGCAGAGCAGGTCCCTGGAAGCCTCGATTCCTCTGGCTGTGTGGCTGCTACTGGCAGTCCCTGCTCTTCTTTCTTGTTCTGAGCCATCTCTTTGTGCCTGAGTGGGGTGAAGGTGAGCAGGGACCTTCATACAGTGCCCTGAAAGGCTGAGGAAGCTGGTTGCTCACCTTCTCTCCCTGCCAGGGGATCTTTTTCTGTTAATAGCCTGGGAGCGCCTTGTTAGTGCTGAGGATGCTGGCTTGGGAATGGGATAATACAGGCAAAATGCAGCTCTCTTTCTTCTGTTTTTTGGAAAATAATTCTCAGGGTTTTTTGCCCCAATCTGTTTTTGATATTTCTTAGCTGAGCTCCAGAGCTTTCCTGGAGCTGTTTGTGTCTGTGGATAGCTGATTTTTTATTTTTGTTGGAGAACAGAGGCTGGGGTCTCCTTTTTCTCCATCTTGATGACGTCCGTGGTAAACTCTGTGAGTTCTTAATTTACCAAAGGAAAGTCGCCGCTCCTGGAAGCGTGAGCAGAGTAGTAGCAGAAGACTCATGGAGAATGAGTCAGCTCGCCAGCTGAGGAGACTGATGAAAATGTAGCTGTGACTCACAAGAGGGCTTCCAGGTATATTTGCAGACAAACATTTGAATCATATGTGAAAACAAAGCAATAATGAATGGGGGTAAGAGATGTATAAAAATCTGAATGCTGCTAGAAGTGTAATTTCATATTCTGTTTTTATAGAATATAGAAAGAGCTAGAAAATAGGCATTTAACATAGAAAACCTGCATTTCCTACCTCTGTATATGATTTATATGTGAAGCAGTATCATGTATGCCGCTAATACAGAGTTTTGCTCAGCTATATCTCAGTGGATATGCTCTGTATTTTGAGTATATTCTCTTTGGGATTTCAGATTTTGATATCCTGGGTCATAGCTCTGGGCTCATTCTTTTTTCATGGATGTTGAACAAATTGAATTATTTTTAAAAGGCAGTAAATGGTGTGTTTTAAGAAGTCTGTATAGCTTGCCTTTAGCTCCTGTTCTATATTTAAATATTTTAGAGAGAAAAAATCACAGTAGCTAATACTTTTAAAGCTAGAATTAAAGTGCATTAAGGCTCCCGATTCTTGTTATCTGTCACTCTAAATCCTCTTGAAGTTAGGTATAAAGAATAATAGATATATATTCAGTCAGGATACTGAAGATTTTACTGGTTTGCGGATTAGAAGATTTTCGACTATCAGTGTTTAAGCTTCAAGTTGCTGTCAGTTAGTCTTGACAAGGCCAAAATAAGAGTCGAGTAGCTGTGATTGTGGAGAGGTTGCTTTTTCATTAGATGAGGCAACGTGTCAATTAAAAGGGTATGGAGATAAAGAAATTGAAACTAGATTAAGTTTATACTTTTTCATGGATGATAAGAAAATCCATTTTCAAGTTACATTTCATTGAGGATATACTATCAGAGGCAAAGCTGAAATACCTTTCCCACTTAAAAGACTGCCTTTAGTTCTCAAAGGACAGTTCGAGAGAATTTTTATATATATAAAACAAGCATATTTTAAATAAAATGAAATGTCAAGACCAAATAATGGCAGTTACTTTTAAAGAAGCTACAGTCAGCAACCGCATTTTCCCTTCAGTCTTTCCTAGTGGGTATCTACCGTTTAACTTAATTTTCAGTCTTTCACTGGGGTTTCTAATCTTATGAGGACATCTGAAAGCTATATTGATATGTATATCCATAAAAAATGAATACTGTGTATACACATTTCCCTGGAAGAGGGCACAGCAACCCGCTCCAGTATTCTTGCCTGGAGAATCCCATGGACAGAGGAGCCTGCGGGGGGTACAGTCCACGCGGTCGCACAGAGTCTGACACAGCGGAAGCAGCTTAGCACGCACGCATGCACACGTGTTTCCAGCTCTACTGTCCTTTTTCAGAAGAAATGCATGGGAAGGCTAAAGCTTAAGATTTTACAATACAAAAAACTGAGCACACTTCTGTAAAATATATGTAACCCCAAGCTGGAATGTCCCGTCCTGGCTAATCTATATGAAGAAAACAAAGTTTCTCTCCGGTGGTTACTTTATATGGTAAGTGGTTAGACAGATTTTTCTCGAATTTAGAAAGCCTTCTCAGGACTTAATGTGTAGGCTACGTACTAAATAAGAAATTCACTTGGGGAAGACCCAGGAGACTGTCAAAGAAACGCCTCTGGTGAGCTTCAGGCATTGATTTGCATGGAGCTGCTTCTCACGTTTGCAACTTCATCTAGTTTGCTTCTAGGTAAGTACCATCAGAGATTTATCTATGTAGCTCCCTGCTGGCTCAGTCAGTAAAGAAGCTGCCTGCAATGCAGGAAGGAGGCCCCGGTTTAATCCCTGGGTCGGGAAGACTCCCTGGAGAAGGGGATGGCAACCCACAGTATTCTTGCCTGGAAAATTCCATAGACAGAGGAACCTGGCAGGCTACAGTCCTTGGGGTCACACTGAGTCGAATTCAACTGAGCGACTAACAGTGATAGTTAATGATTCTGTTGTTTAGGAAAGTCACACAGTGTTGAAAGTTAGCGACTTCCTTCTATCCTCTATAGTCCGCATGAGAAATCCGCTGTCGTTAGAGTGAGCCTTCCGTAAGTAATGCTGCCCTTCTCTCTGACTGCTCTCAGGGTTGTTTTTGTCTTGATTTTCAGAAGCTTATTTATGGGTCTTGCCAAGGATTTTCTTGGGTTTGCCCTGTATTAAATTTCACTTATATTTTCTTTTATTTTTTCAAAGACTTTTGATGTGGATCATTTTTAAAGCCTTCACTGCTTCTGTTGTTTATGTTTGGTTGTTTGGGCATGAGGCACGTGGAATCTTAGCTTCTGAGGGGTTGAACCTGCAACCCTGTATATTGGAAGATGAAGTTTTAAACACTGGACTACCTAGGGAGTCCCTCCATTGTTTTCTAGAATCTTTGGGTTTGTGTCTTTTGCCAAAATTGGGAAGCTTTCAGCCATTATGTCTTCAAATATCTTTTCCAGCCGTCTCTGTTTTTACTCCTTGCCTTCCTAGGATTCTTTTTTTTTTTTTTTTAAATATTTTAGTTTTTTATTTTTTAAAATTTTAAAATCTTTAATTCTTACATGCATTCCCAAACATGAACCCCCCTCCCACCTCCCTCCCCCTAGGATTCTGATGATGTGAATGTTGAGTCTTTTGTTATATTCCCAGGAGTTTCTGAGTCTATTCTTTTTCAAGTTTACTTTCTGTTTTTCCTCCTGAGCAAATTCTATTGATCACTCCTCAAGTTCACTTATCCACTCTTCTGTCATCTCCACTACTACGGAGCCTAACCACCAAGTTTATTGTTCCTATTATCATATTTTTCAGTTCTATAATTTACATTTAGTTAATTTTTATTATTTCCATCACTCTGCTGAGGTTTTCTAATATTTTCCCATTTGTTTCAAGAGCATTTGTAATTGATTGTAGGAGCATTTTTATGATGGCTGCTTTAAACTCCTTGTCAGATACTTTTCATATCTGGCTTATCTTGTCATTAGCACAAGCCCATTGTCTCTTCTTATTCAAGTTGTGGTTTCTTGATTCTTAGCAAGAGGCTTTTTGGTTGTATACTGGTCATTTCATCTGTTAGGACAGGAAACTCTTGGATATTATTCAAATCTTAGCCGGCAGTTGTCCTTCGTTTAGTACCCAGGCTCTGGCTTACTGTTTGGGGTTGTGGTGCCAACAGCAGTTTGGTTTTCAGAGTGCTTGTAATATTATTTTGGTCTGCTGGCTTGTTGGGCACTGCTGTGGTAGCTATTGGTCCTTCCTGGAGGGGAAGAGCCTCAGCCTCAGGGAGGATAAGACTTCCCGGCCAGGGAAGGTTGTGATGGGATCCCTCCTGCTCGTGTTGCCCAGCTGCCTTGTCTTCGAGGTGAAGGAGGGGAGCGTCAGACTCTGTGAGAGAAGAGGCCTCTCCCGCAGCTTCCTGTTCATGGGGTCCCCTCTCCACCCCCCTTGCGGGTGGTGCTGGGCTCACCTGCTGTTATCAAAGGGACTTCCGTTCTGCTGCGGGAAGCGATGAGCCTCCCTTGCCTGAAGGCTGTCTCTAGATCGACAGGAGGGTGCATGTAGATCGCCCTCCTTCTGCCTTATTTTTCTGGCTCTGGGATTCCAAATCATGTGCCTTCCTCTTCTCACCTTCCAGAGTTTTTCTTTGATTACCTTCTGTGTTGTTTCCAGAATTTGTCATGAGCCTTAGTGTGCAGAAGCAGGGAGAAAGGAGTCTACATGTCTTGTCTTTACCTCAAGTTGCCGCCTGCCTTGGCCTGTTGGGGAAAGAAAGGAACTCGAGGTGAAACAGTGTCAGCTTGGGATCCTTGTTTGGCCACTCATCTACATGACCAGTATGATCTTAGGAAATTCACTGAGCTTCTCTGAGTCTCATTTTCTTTCTCTGGAAAATGGAGATAACATTTACTCATTCCCTCTTTATTCAACACAGTGTCCGCCCTTGTGGTCTCCCTTTAATCTAGGCACTGCTCTCGATGCCGGCAAGTGTAAGGGAAGGATGATCCCTGCTCTCATGACACTTGATTCTTGTGAGATACTCAGATAATCGGCAGGAAACCTGAGAGTAAGTAATTCCGGAGAATGGTTATGTTCGGGGACAAAAATAAAACATGGTAGCACTAGAGAATCGGTGTGATGGGTACTTAGATGGGTGGAATTCAGACACTCAGTGAGGGTCTCTCTGAGGAGGTGATGTTTCGTTCATTCATTCTATCAGTCTGTCCACATTTATTGAACCCTTACTCAGGGGGCGAAGAGTCTGCCTGCAATGCAAGAGAGGCAGGAGACACAGGCTCAGTCCTTGTGTCGGGAAGATCCCTCGGAGGAGGGCATGGCAACCCACTCCAGGATTCTTGCCGGGAGAATCTCACAGACAGAGGAGCCTGGGGAGCTGCAAAGAGGCAGACACGACTGAAGTGACTGAGCTCTTACTAGGCCCTTGGTATGTGTGTATTAATTGCTCAGTCGTGTCCGACTCTTTGCGACTCCGTGGACTGTAGCCCTTCTGTCATGGAATTCTCCCGGCAAGAATACTGGAGTGGGTTGCCATTCCCTTCTTCAGGCCCTAGGCATACATTTGAACAAAGGCCTCAATGATGAGAGGGCCCTGACTATTTGAAAATATGTGGGAATAACCTTCTAGGCCAGGAGGAACACTGTGAATAACGCCTAAGGTAGGAAGAACGTTGGCAAGATTGGAGAACAGAGAAGGATGACCCGTGTAATTGGAACGTGTAAGTGAGGGGATAACATTTTCAAAAGTGATCTGAAAAGTGGGCTAGAGACTGTTTACGTGGGGGCTCTGGGACTTGAGGTCAGTTTTATCTGCCAATGGTGAGACATCCTTAGAGAGTTTAAACGGATAAGTGATACAATATGTATGTTTTACAGTGATTACTCTAGCTGTTTTCCAATGAATGGAATATAGGAGAGCAAAACTAGAAGCTGGGATACCAGTTGAAAAATGATTTCAGTAGTCCAAGTAAGAAGTAATGAAACTTGAGAGGCAACTGTAGGGGGAAAAAAAGCAGCTGTATATAGAAGAGATATTTTGCAGTTTGAGCAGGCAATGTTTCCTGAAGGTTTGGCTCTGTGAAGTTAGGAAAACTGAGGAATCAGTTTCAGGCTTTGATTGGATGATTGGAGCCACGTGAGTCAAGAAGATTGGGAGAGAAGCTTGTCTTTGAGGTCAGAAATAAATATATTTGTTTTGGATAAGTAGGCTTTGAAGGGTCTATAAAACATTCATGCAGATTTACCATCAGGAGTAAATGTCATGGGTTCCGGGCTGTAAGTCTGGGTATTACAACATCTAGATAATATTTAAGACAGGAGGACTGCATGAAATCATCTCAGAGAAGATTCCAGGAAGAGAAGGAGCTGAGCTACACCATAATTTAGAAGTCAGGAATAGGAGATGCGGCCAACAGAAAAAGACCAGGAGAGAGCAAGAAGAGGTGTGGGCAAAAATCAGGTAACTCTGTGTCAGAAGAGCCAAGTGAAGAAATGTTTCAAGAAGGGAGAAGGGTCGGGAATTCCCTAGGGGTCTGGTGGTTAGGGGTCACCTGTTTCATCTCAGCAAATCATTTAGCAAGATGAATACAGAGAAATAACTGATAAATTTGGTAACTTGAAGGTATTAAGTGGCCTTGGAATGAGTTATTTCAGTGGAATGGTCATGGTTAGTGTGAAAATCATTTATATAAGTCTGGCATTTTATTAATTTTACTTATTTTCCTTCCCTTAGTTTCTGCATGTGTAAAATGGTTTGATATTTAATTTTCTTTTATATATTTGGAAGTAGAACTGTTTAAAGCAAATGCATTCTCAACACTACATCCAATAAATGGATGCTTATTTCTGTAAAAAAAAATACATAAACTTGATCAAATAGAATTGCCTCTATAGCAGTTCAGTTCAGTTCAGTCGCTCAGTCTTGTCCGACTCTTTGCAACTGTAGGGGAAAAAAAAGCATGAATCGCAGGACGCCAGGCCTCCCTGTCCATCACCAACTCCCGGAGTTCACTCAGACTCATGTCCATCGAGTCAGTGATGCCATCCAGCCATCTCATCCTCAGTCGTCCCCTTCTCCTCCTGCCCCCAATCCCTCCCAGCATCAGAGTCTTTTCCAACGAGTCAACTCTTCGCATGAGGTGGCCAAAGTACTGGAGTTTCAGCTTCAGCATCAGTCCTTCCAAAGAAATCCCAGGGCTGATCTCCTTTAGCATGCACTGGTTGGATCTCCTTGCAGTCTAAGGGACTCTCAAGAGTCTTCTCCAACCCCACAGTTCAAAAGTATCAATTCTTTGGCACTCGGCTTTCTTCACATGGATATTTAAATACTCAGACTTGTCTTTAAAAACACATGAAGATATGCAAAAAATTGCATTATTTTAAAGCCAAATACTGAGCTATACTTTTCAAGAGTACAGATATGAACATTTTAAGGGTGTATCCAAAGTTTATTTTCAGAGGTTGCCTTATTTTTTATAATAACCACTGCACGCGTGAGTGCTAAGTTCCTTGAGTTGTGTCCAGCTCTGTGCGAGCCTATGGGCTGCAGCCCACCAGGCGCCCCTGTCCATGGGATCTTCCAGGAAAGAACACTGGAGTGGTCGCTGTGAAGGAACCCTGGAGTGAAGGCCTCTTCCAGGGGCTCTTCCCGACCCACGGGTGGAGCCAGTAGTAGCTCACCTGCATTCTGTCTTTCTCTGTCCCACTCTGTTGCTGAGTAACATGGAGGGATTTCCTGGACCAAAGTGTAAGAACTGAAACCAATTCCAAGGAGAAACAGTTTTTTCCCATTTTTTCAAGTCACATGTAGTACTTGGAAACTCATTGAATTTCTTAATAAAAATGTATTGAGGACCTAGCAATTTGCTGGTTTATTGAAAGAACAAAAAGATAAGCTATTGTGAAATAATATAATTTAGCTGATCCAAAACAAGAAATATATTAAAATCGTTCAACTCAAGGTGGACATATGCTACATACCAAAATAAATGATTCAGGCACCAAAAAGCATCATAGGATGGTATAGATAGAAGCCTGAATTCTTTCTCTGTCAGGCAGCTGAAAGAAGATTTTCTTGTATATGCTATCTAGGAGTACGACTGAATTTTCTAATAGATTACATCATGTATAAGGCATATAAAAATTTCAGAAAGCCACCTAGAATTCATCTCTCTTTCATGATTCTCTATACACAAGCATATCAGTATTCCATCATTGAAAACCACTGCTGTAGGTGCCTCGTTGGGTAGAATGAAAGGCTTTTGGAGATTTAATGAAGTCGGCAGGCTTTACGTTATGCATGTTTTAGGTGAATTGGAAACAATGAGTGAGATGTAGGGGAAAAGAGGAGAATCAGGAGAGATAAATCAGGAGCATGGGATTAATAGATACACACTAAGGTATGTAAAATTGAGCAGCAAGGATTTACTCTGTAGCACATGGAACTGTATTCAATATCTTGCAATAATCTATAATGGAAAAACCCAAAACTGTACCTCTGAGACTAACACAGTATTGTAAATAAACTGTCCTTTAATAATTAAAAATTTTAAAAAGCCTAAAAACAAAACCAAAACCAATTCCAAAGAACTTGAGGATGCAAAATTTACTAGGAAAACAAATAGTGATGAAATGAAAAGTGAATGAAAAATTGTTGAAATAAGTTGTTGATTAGCTGTGTGGAAAGTATTCAAAAATATATATTGAATTGGTTATAATTTCATCCAGATTTTCTTAGAAAAGCCAGTTGTAGTCCACCTGAAGAGAATGTGGTCATTCTTATGAAACCTGAGAACCTCTTACCTGTCTCCTGAGAAATCTGTATGAGGGTCAAGAAGGAACAGTTAGAACTCTGTGTGGAACAGCTGACTGGTTCGGGGTTGAGAAAGGAGTGTGGCAGGGTGTCTGCTGCCTGTGAGGAGTAAGAAAGGCTGTCTGCTGGCGCCCTGCTTATTTAAGCTGTACACTGAGCGCATCGTGAGAAATGCCGGGCTGGATGAGTTACAAGCTGGAATCAAGACAGGCGGGAGAAACATCAACAACCTCGGGTATGGGGATGGCACCACTCTAATGGCAGAAAAGTGAAGAGGAGCTAAAGGATCTTTTGGTGAGGGTGAAGCAGAAGAAAGGAAAAACAGCTTAAAACTAAGTCTTAGGAAAACAAAGGTCGTGGCATCCAGCACCGTCGCTTCCGTGGGGCAGATAGAAGGGAAAAGGTGGGAGCAGTGACAGGCTGCCCTTCCTGGGCTGCGAACTCGCTGCAGATGGTGACCGCAGCCATGAAATCAGAGCACAGCTGCTTCTTGGCAGGAAAGCTGCGCCAACCTAGACAGTGTGTTGGAAAGCAAAGACATCGCTTTGCCAACAAAGGTCCGTCTAGTCAAGGCTATGGTTTTCCTAATGGTCACGTATGGTTGTGAGAGCTGGACCGTAAAGGAGGCTGAGGCCCAAAGTATTGCTGCTTTTGAGCTGTGGTGTTGGAGAAGACTCCTGAGAGTCCCTTGGACTGCAAGGAGATCCAGCCAGTCCATTCTAAAGGAAATCAGTCCTGAGTGTTCATTGGAAGGACTGATGTTGAAGCTGAAGCTCCAATACTTGGGCCACCTGATGCGAAGAACTGACTCATTTGAAAAGACCGTGATGCTGGGAAAGATTGAGGGCAGGAGAAGAGGGTGTCAGAGGATGAGATGGATGGATGGCATCACCAATGCAATGGACATGAACTTGGGCAAACTCTGGGAGATGGTGAGGGACAGGGAGGCCTGGCGCGCTGCAGTCCCTGGGGTTGCAGAGTCGGACACGACTGGGTGACTGAACAGCAGGAACGTGAAGCTTAAATGTAGAGATCTGTATCGCTTAGCTCTCCCCGCTCTCAGTTTCTGTGATGCTGGTTAGAGAGCACACATTTTTCAGTAAGTACTTTGGTAATTGTTTACTATCTTTTATTCTGTTCCTAATGTTTTTCCTCCTTCTTACAAAAATAGGCTGTAAGCCCAAGATAATGAGTTATGTCGAGATCCCTTCTGGCATCTAGCAAATTCCGGACATACAGTACCCAGTAGATATTAGGAGATCATGAGTTTGTTGCTTGGAAGAATCTTAGGGAGTTTCTAATTTTGTCCTCTTGTCTTGCTGGTGAAAAAACAATCTTGGGGGGTAAGGTGGTTATCTAAGGTCAAAGGTGAGGGTTATCTAAGGTCAAAGGTGAGGGTTATCTAAGGTCAAAGGTGAGGGACTGAAGGGGCCACGACTCAGCTTGGTGCCTGGTTTTTCTTACTGAGCCTTTTGATTAAGAGACTGAGGAGTCAGCGTTTGTACCAGCTTTCTTCTGGGTTTCTTTGGTTTAAAAAAAAAACAAGATAAATTTATTTTAATGCTTTACAAATTCTAATTGCCCATAATTATATAAAATGTCTCAGATGATATAATTTTAACTCAGCTTTTAGTCTGTCATTTGTCATTGATATAGATGATAGGAATAGAATATGTATTACAAATGTCAAGTGTACCAGGATGATGACATTTTATGTAAGTGCATAATTAAATTGTATTTTGGAAGAACTGATAATCCTTATTTCCAAAGGAAGTGATTTATATTTGAGAACACTTTGAAGGGTCTCCAACTGGCATTTCATAACTCAGACCAGCTTTGTATATTACCCCAGAGCTGCCAAAGAAGAAGGCAAGATGATACTCTCTGTGGCAACATAGAAAAAGACTGTAAAATGTACAGATGTCTGGATGTTTCCCCAAGGCACTGTGGAAGTTTCACATTTTATTTCTAACAGCATATCCTGAGGCCAAAAACAAACTGCTCACCTTCGTTACAAACACTGACAGAGGTATGATCCAATGTGGGATTAATTGAAAAAAAATGTTTGCTTTCTAGAAAATAATATTCCTCGTAGGGCTGCAGGTGATACCATTAAAGGGGGTATTTTGTAGCACTGATGTTTGGCAGCACCTGGGTTTCTATCCCAATGGCATAGAACTCTCAAATTGCCAAACTCTCAGTTTCTTGTCAAGACTGGTGACGAGTTTTGAAAATTTGAACATATTATAATTCTGCATTATAGTTATCTGAGCCTGATCCTTTCGGGCAGGGAATGTTAATAATGTCAAAAGATTACTGACACATTGATGTCCGCACTTGCTCCTGTGAGCAAAACTGGACTGGCGAGACAGGGTAACACAGGGCTCTCAGTGGACCAAAACTTTCATAGATAAAGTTCAGTCAGGAGTTTCCCAAATCCAGTCTTTTTCTAGTGGATGTTGAAATTCTAGGGGAATGCAGCAGATGGGATGGGGAGTGATGCAGCTTTTGAGATGATAGAGCTTTAAAATTTCTAAGGTCAAATAAGATGGCCAGAGATGGCCAGAGATGGCCAGATTTCTAAGGTCAAAGTGAGATGATGGAGCTTTAGGAAATTTTATTTCAGATGATATGGGGGAAGAAATAGAATGGTTGGCTTGAGAAACCACAGAGACACAGGTCCATCAGGCCGTTAGAGTTTTAGGACTCTGAGGGTCAAAGAAAATAGAGAATCCTTGGGTATCTGAGAAGCACAGAAAGTTGGGATCAAGGAAGCGATTCATCTTTCCCAGAGTGGATTACAAATGGCTTTAGAATTTAGAGGAAGAGTATCAAGGTGGTACAAAGATTTTTCTAAAAGTTGCTGTTCGATGGGGCAAGGGTTTTGGTGAATTGTCTTACTAGCACCTCTTTGGTTTTGGCTGAGTGGCAAGCATGCTAAATTAAAGCGCAGGCTGCAAGGAACCTAGCATTCTGTGCTTAAGGCTCCCGAGTTTCACTCTCCCTTTGGAGGTTTTAAGGTCCCTAATTATCACTGCTGCTGCCATTTTGTCTGGAGGGCTCGAGGTCACTTTTGGTTCCCTCGATCACACTGCAAAGTTTATTCTAAGCGTTGCTCACTTCGGTACAGTGGATACAGGACAGATGGGGGATAAAACATATGCAAGCCTGTAGAGAAACGTGGGTTTCCTTACGAACAGCAACAGTCTAAAGTCAGCACGAGTGACTTACCGCAAAGGCCCCAGCTCTGTTACTCCACATGACAGCCCAGGAAAACAAAGTTTGGGTTCTTGAAAGTAGAAATGTTATCTATTATTTTAATATTTATTGCATTCAGGCGCCATGGAGAGTTCAGTAAATATATGGGGGATACAGATTTCCATATTTCTCTGTCTTTTTTTGTTGTTGTTGCTGTTGCATTAGAAGAATGCAACTATTTCTCTAGTTGTATTTGAAGATAAAGCCAGAAAGAAATTTATTTTCCTTTATTCAATCTGAATTTAAAGGGTCAGTAAATACTACTGTTAAAGAATATGAGAAAAGAGAAGAGTTTATTTAGAAACTAGAAAGGAGAAGAGGATTTGCAGGACAGACAAAAGGTTTCTTTGGCAGAAGAAACTACCTGTCTACCTACCTGGAAATATCTGTCTGTCTGTCTCTCTAGCTCCTCAAGCCACATCCGGCTTAAGCACGGGATATATACATATATCAAGGAGAGAGTTTTCAGAAACAGTGTTCTTTGACAGATAACTGATTCCTAAGAGCATCTCCCAGGAGGGAAGTCTGGCATCTGGGAAGAGTTGGGTGCAGGGACCCGCACGAGAGCAGCGCCGTCTTTGCTGGGTTCCCGGGCCCCACCCAGGAACTGCACCATCGCAGACTGTCCATCGCAGGCTACCTTCGCTTGGGCAGACACGTTCCCTGGGCTGTTCCCAGCTAGAATCTGTCCTAGCAAGTCCTGTCAGTATCTCGTGACCCTGACTCACTCCATCATTCAGGGTTCCATGGTGTTTTTACCCAGCGGGGGAGGCCCTTGACCTGGCCTGTGATGTGTTTATTCCTCTTTGATTGCCCCTGCATCTGCCTGCCACAAATCCCCAGGACTTTTCTCCGGAAAACTTGGGGGCTGAGAGCTGTGCTTCCTAAACACATCCCTTTACTCGGAAGCCTTGATCTAAATCGCCTCAAGACTTACTCAGGTGTTGTAAATACAGCCAGATGCCATCCCCATCACCTCATTTAATACTCATAATTGGGATACATTCAGTTGTTTCTTAAGGCCAATTTTAGGAAACCCTTTGAGTGGCTACACAGCTTGCAGAAAATAGACCCACGTGAGGAATTCTGTTTATTCAACACCAAAGCCGAGTTCCTGGCCGTTGTTCTTCTAGCTTCCTTTTTCTGGTCACTCCCTTCCTATGTCTGTAGGCAAAACATCAAGTTAGTGTGCGTCTACTTTTCAGCAAATCCCTTCCGCATTGCATTTTCAGTCTCAGCTGACTAATAATAGGAGTGACCCCACTTCATCAAGTGACCCTAACTCTTACATCCATGAATCAGCCTTCTGCCAGAGTATAAATATCTTAAGTATTTAACAAATGTGCTTTCATGAAAGAGTTATGCAATGCATGGTTTATTCATGACAGGCTAGCATATTTAAACCTGAATGCCCTGCTGTAAATATCTGAGGGAAGAGATGAAAAAGGTAAGACAGAGAAAATGCTCACAAATTTAGAGATTCAGAAGTCTAAGAATGGTCATGAATGGCTGAGTTGGTTCCCTTAATGGACCATTTCTAACTCACCATCCCATCAAAGGACCATCTAATCCCACCCAAACCAATTGTGTTCCCTATGAAAACTATTTCATGTTATTTATTTATGGTTTACTTTAGGTCTTTTGAATTATGTTTTGATCTATATTTCATAGAAAGTGTAGAATTCTGGATTTTTTTTTGACATTTTATTGTTACTGAGCCAGGAGATAGGCCCTCTCTGGGTTAGGCATTTATAGCTGGCTTCCTGTTTACATTTCTTAGGAAATGGAAAAAAGGTAGGCTTCAGGCTGGACACTTACAACCAGCCTTCTGTTTGCAGTTCCTGAGACAGGAGATAGGCGAGCTCCAGGTTAGGCATTTACAGTCAGCCTTTGTTTGCTCTTCAAAATAGAAATAACAACAGACATGGGGTAAATTGTCAGGCTCTGGTCTCCTGCGGACACCTTACTGTAACAGTCATGGCAAGGACAAAGAGGGGCTAAACTCGGTTTGAAGAACGGATCAAGAGATCACACATTTCCCCTTCCTGGGGCCAGGGAGAGACTACTCACAGGCAGAAAGGCTCCTCGGGGTCAAGAGGCAGGGAAGGCCAGGCTATAGTCTTGCATTCTCCCCTACCCCAGACACCCTTGGGCTGAAGTCCATCTTGGCTGGGGTTCTGTGTGCGCCTTGGGGAAGGTGCCGAGACGAATTAGCCAGGGGGGCAAAGCAAAGGGGGGCGAACCAAGACAGGTGGCCAGAGGGGAGGCAAAGATTCCCCAAACTACCCCCTTATAAATGATTGAACCCTCCTGAAGGCACGCCTCTCATGACTTTTGCAGAGTTTGACCACGTACCTTTCACGTGTGCTTCCCAATAGACACTTTCCTTTTCTCTTTACCTGCTGCCTCCTCGTCAGAAATTTCCCGTCAAAGCAGGTAAGGACTGGGGATTTAGGCTCCCTAGCCCAGGTGACCAAGGTTCGATTCCTGGTCAGGGAACCGAGGCCTCACTTCTAGCTGTTTCTCACTGCTGCTGCTCAGTACAAGCTATCGCTCACTGCTGTGAGCATCTGAAACCGTTGCAGTTATAGCTAACCATCATAATGAATGGCTAAGAATAATGGCTTCTTCAGCCACGTCTCACGTCTCGCTTTCAACTCTATCAGTTGGGCAATATTAAAAAGAGAACCATGGTATTGCGTATCATGAATACTGAAACACTAATTTTAAAATACCTATCTTGTAGCTCACTATCAGTAAACCAGTAAGAGATAAGTTTGAAAGTGGTATTTTCTTCAAAAGTTTGTTAGCATTGCACATCAAGGATAATACACTGGTTTTGTTTGTGTGGTTTGAACTTGAATGTTAAATGTAGATGTGAGACCAGATTGAAATGGAGCTTGATCACATTTGTGAATTTGAGGGAACTTACCTTGCAAATGACAACTTCTTGGTAATCCAATTAATGAAGGGCATCTATAGATCTTGATATGTAATTGAATTATTTACCTGTTAGTGATGGTAGTGCTGGTGGTCAAATGCACTGTTTCACAATCAGCTAAAGACACACTTAGTCTTGCTTTTAACATAAGTCGTATACAATTCATAGGTTCCATCTAAGATAGTTACTTTTTTATTCAGCATTTTTCTCTTAATTTCCTCTTGTCAGTAGAGGAAAAACAAATCTAATTTTTGCTTGTCCCAGGAATATGGGGTTTTGTTGTTAATACGAAAGTGTCAGTGTGTCTGAGGTAGGGCACGTCTGCTGAAGAAATCACTCTCTAATCAAGAAGGTGCGATCTGGCCTTTCTTTGAAACAATAGACAAGTAAAAAGTAATTGAGCAGAATAGCAGGAGCAACATATTTACACAGGATTTTATCCACAAGTCAGACTAAATCGTGATCAACTCTACTATTAAAGTGGAACAATGGTTTCTTGCAAACTGGGAAATTACTCAGAGAAGGATAAATGGAACAGAGTTTCCTCCCAGGTGCCCCTCTGCCAGGTTCGTGTTTATCCTTGCTTCTTTATTCTGGCACAGTCTAACACAGTTATCCATCCCACAGGAGTTACCTGATATGCACTAGGCATTAATATGCACATTTGAATGAGGAGTCAGGTTCCAAGTTATAATAAAAACCACTTGTGAAGACTTGCTTCCCAAATTCAAATCTTTAAAACAGCCACAACAGATTAGATTATTTTTAAGGCATGTATGTTGTGTTTTATTACTTCATTTTAAATGCTCAAAATTTATTTTATTAGTTATTTTATAGTGTGTCCTTAATGAATGCATTCATATCAGACCGAGGGGAATGAAGCCCGTCAGTGAGAAGGCTCTCTAATGAGCCATGGAGAACTGGAGTAGCTGCATATGCGTTCCACAGATGGACCATTAATTGGAAAAAGAACCAAAGTGTGAAGATGAAATCCTACAGGATGGAACTTAAGATGGAGATATATTTTAAGGCTTTAGAATTTTTGATTCAGTTATGTGGAGGAAAAGGTGAATGAAAATGTGCTTTTACAAACTCTATCTAAAATAAAGCTTTTAGATGAGGGGAAAAATGGAAACTGTCAGACTTTAGTTTTTGGGGCTCCAAAATCACTGCAGATGGTGACTGCAGCCATGAAATTAAAAGACGCTTGCTCCTTGGAAGGAAAGCAATGACAAACCTAGACAGTGTATTAAAAAGCAGAGACATCACCTTGCTGAAAACGGTCCATCTAATCAAAGCTATGGTTTTTCCAGTAGTCACGGACAGATGTAACAGTTGTAACGTAAAGAAGGTTGAGCACTAAAGAATTGATGCTTTTGAACTGTGGTGTTGGAGAAGACTCTTGAGAGTCCCTTGGACTGCAAGGAGATCAAACCCATCAATACTAAAGGAAATCAACCCTGAATATTCATTGGAAGGACTGGTGCTGAAACTGACACGCCAATACTTTGGCCAGCTGAGCAAAGAGTTGACTCATTTGAAAAGACCCTGGTGCTGGGAAAGACTGAAGGCAGGAGCAGAAGGGGACGCCAGAGGATGAGATAATTGGATGGCATTGCTGACTCAACGGACATGAGTTTGAGCAGCTCCAGGAAAGAGACGGGCAAGGAAGACGGGTGTGCTGCAGTCCATGGGGTCACGAAGAGTCGGACGTGACTGAGCGACTGAACAACAACATAAAGCTGTTATTGTAGCCTAACTTGGAGAAAGAAATACTTCTTGAGATGTGGTTAACTTAATTATTAAGAACTTTTCCCTTGATCTGATACTTCTTTCCCTTATTTAATTAGCACGTTTCATGACACTGCCTCTGCTGGTGCTGCCGGACAGCTTAGGCGAAGTATACTCACCTTAGGAGAAACAGGGGCATCCCTAGACGGCTCTGCCCACCAGAACGAACCTGGTAAGCAGAAGGCCTTCTGTGAACAAGCGACTTATCCTCCTATGCCCAAGGGGCAAGGCGGCACTGGGGGATGTGTTAAATCAAGCCATGTACCGCCAGCCACCACCAGCCTCCACGGGCCCTGAGAAGAATGGCCTAGGCTGGGCAAACAGCCACCTCTCCCAGCCTACCCACCCCATCTTATGACCTCCCTGGTGGTCTGTCCTCCTCTGGGGGCTTTCATCCCCAGCCCGCAGTGACCCACCAGTTGCCTTGCTCAGGGTCACCCTCAACAAACGGATGACTCACCAGCCCCGCAGAGGGGACCACTTCAGCCCCCCTTGTGTCTCTTTTCAGACAAATACAACCTCTCCCTGCTTTGTAAAAACAGCAACAAAAACAAAGCCCTGAGTGCATATGTGGGTAACAAAGGAGGCATCAATGTTTAGAGTTGGGCCATAGTCTTAAACCTGGTCTGTCCTGGACTCATTAGAATACATGGCTGTATTAGGGTTCATCCATGTTCTCTATATGTATACTGTACACAAAGAGATTTATTATGAGCAATTGACTCACGTGGTGATGACGGAGGTTGGACAATCTGTAGTGCTCGTGTTTCGGTTCCAGTCCGAAGGCTGGGAGCTGCTGTAGAACCAGGAAGAGCTAATGTCCTGATGTCCCAGTTTGAAGGTCTCCAGGCAGGAGGATTCTCTGTTACTCTGGGAGGACATGCTTTTCTGTTCTATTGTAGACCTTCAGCTGATCGGATGAGGGCACTCGCAGTATGAATGGCCATCTGCATTAGCTAGTCTACCAATTCAAATGCCAATTCCATTCAAAGACACCTCATAGAAACCCCCAGAATCATGCATGGTCGAATATCTGGGCACCCTGTGATCCAGTCAGTTGACACAGGAAATGGATGGTTGCAATGGCTGCCCAGCTGACTGCAAAGCCGCTGCTCACTTGCTGTCTCGTGTTGAACTGTCCACAGTGATACCCACAGTTTTCTCCTACCTTGACTGGAATGACTATAGTCTCCGCTTCTTTCCTCGCTCTCAGCTTGGGTCAGAACTGCTCTGGCTCCAACCCCATCATGATCGTTTACCTTTCTCTTGCATGCATTTAATTTTATCACGTCATTTTAAAGTGGTCGTTCACAGAGGAAGCTATACAAAGCAGTGTGCTGTGTGTGCTCAGGCGTGTCCGACTCTGCAGCCCCTTAGACTGTAGTCTGCCAGGCTCCTCGGACCCTGGGATTTTCTGGGCAAGAATCCTGGGGCGGGTTGCCATTCCTGCTCCAGGGGATCTTCCTGACCCAGGGATCGAACCCGTGTCTCTCGTGTCTCCTGCGTTGGCAGGCGGGTTCTTTACCCCTGCACCACCAGGGAAGCCTAGTGTGGTGTGTCGGTGGGTAAATGGAGAGCTCAAGGCAACAAGCAGTTTGTCAGGCATCACCTTTGCTTCACCTGTGGTGGCTCTGAACATTTTTTTTTTCTCTGTTTTATTGGTATTTCTTCAGAGTAAGCTTTTGTCTGAGTACAGATTAGTTGACTAAAATATATTTGAAAATCTCTTCATTTTTAAAATGTCTATGATTTTGCATAAGACAATCCAAGAGACTGCTAAAATTGCACATAATCATTTATTTCTTCATGCAGATGTATTTTTCTGAGGAGACGGCACACAAATTTCTCATTTTTTTTAAAGAGGCTTGTAACTCACAACAAATTAATCACCACTAGTCAAGTGTTACATGTGACATCACGTATTTTAAAAAAGAGATGATTTAGAAATTGCATTCAATGACTTTGAAAATATTGATATCTAATAAATGATATTTTTTACTTTCATTGGGTCACTAATGATACTGAAAAAAATGCAAGGATTCATCACAGCAGAAAACAAAAGACAAACAAAAGTTTTCATTCCATGTTTCGCTGTGGACGTTCCTGGCTTCTTGGTGGTGGTCTTGATATATGGAGAATTAAGTATCTTCCTGCTCAACAGCCTTCTCTGAGACTTGGCTAAATAGAAATATCATCGAGTCAGATTAAGTTCAGACCGAAACATTTTCAGTTTTCTGTTGTTGCACAGCAAACACTCCCAGCGTTCCGTGGCTTCGGGTAACAGTGCTGATTAGTTCCTGTGGTTCTTTTGGCTGGCTGGCTCATGCACCAGGTTTTGTCAGCTGCTTTTAGTTGGGGGTGGGCCAGGCCACCTGGGCTCTCCATGTGAGGCTGTATCCTCTGGAGTATTTCCATGTGTTCTCTCTGTTCAGGAAAATAGCCTGGATTCCTTCTAGCATGGAGACTGGGTTCCAGAAGAGGAAGTCCCAGGGTACAAATGCTGACCAACCCTCTGCTCTCATCATGTATGCTGATGCATGGCCACAGTAAGTCTCCCGGCCGAGCCCAAACTCAGTATGTGGCAGAATCACACAAGGCCTGAATACCGGGAGCGTGATTCTTTGGAGCCAATGTAATATCCAATACATATCGGGACTTGAGAAAGTTGTTTGCATAAGCAAGCTGGCATGGAAAGGAATTAAATCTAATTTTAGAAATTAAAAATTTTGTCATTTGGAACACTGAAGTTTAGGAAATGCATTCATACATACAAAAATAGAAGAATTCATACCTTAACATCTTTAAAATAATTCAGTATTCCATTCAGAAAATATATATATATTTAAATCCAGAAAATAGATGTTAAGGACAATACAGGCTTCCCAGGTGGCTCAGTGGTAAAGAATCTGCCCGTCAATGTGGAAGACGCAGGAGATTTGGGTGTGATCCCTGGCTCAGGAAGATCCCCTGGAGAAGAAAATGGCAGCCCACTCCAGTATTCTTGCTTGGGAAATCCTATGGACAGAGGAGCCTGATGGGCTACAATCCATGGGGTCACAAAGAGTTGGACATGATTGAGTGAGCCTGCACATGTAGGTGTAAATAATAAAGAAAAAGAAATAATTTAATAATTTGAACAATCTTCACATGTGGTGGATAAATACCAAAAACTGCTTTCTTCAAAACACATATGGAACTTGCTAAAAAAACTGAAACTAGAATTGCCATGTGATTCAGCAATCCCAGTCCTGAGCACATATCTGAACAAAATTTGTAATTCAAAGAGATACACACACCCCTGTGTTTATAGCAGCCCTGTTCCCAATAGCCAGACATAGAAACAGCCTGTTTTATGTCCATGAACAGATGAATAGATAAAGAAGATATGCTACATATATACACACACACACGGACACACACACACATGCACACACATGCACACATGCACACACACGCACACACACACGCACACACTCATGCACACACACTCATGCACACACACAATGGAATACTACTCAGCTGTAAGAAGGAATAAAATCACGCCATTTGCAGCAAGACGGGTGGACTTAGAGATTATCATACTAAGTCAGAAAGAGAAGGATGAATACCATGTGGAATCTAAAATGCGACACAGATAGTCCTATGTGTGAAATAGAAACTGACCCCCAGACCTCAGAGAACGGGCTTGCGGTTGCCGGTGGGGAGGTGAGGAGGGGAGGGATAATTGGGAGCCTGCGGTTGGCAGATGCAGGCTGTTATACAGAATGGGGAGCAGCAGTCCCTACTGATGGCATAGGGGGCTGCAGTCAGTGTCCTGTGACAAACCACAATGGGGAAGAGCACAAAAAGAATGTGTGTGTGTGTGTGTGTGTGTGTGTGTGTGTGTGTGTGTGTGTGTGTGTAAAATGGAGTCACTTTGCTGAACATCCGAAATTAATATGACATCTTAAATCAGCTATGTCAATAACAGAAGAAATTAGGACATAGAAGTGCACACAGAAGACCCAGGGAGAAGATCGCTGTCTACACATCAAGGAAAGAAGTCTCAGAGAAAGCTAACCCTGCTGACACTTGCTATCAGACTTCTAGCTCAAGAAATGTGAGAAAGTAAATTTATGTCATTTAGGTAGACAAACCCTCCACCCTGCTTTCTTGAAAAATAATGAAATAGGCAAAGCTTTCATAATTAAAAATGAAGTAAAACAGAGAAAATGTACACTAATGAAGAATGAAAATAGGGACAAAACTTATTATAACTAATTCTGATCGTATTAATATGCACTTTTAAATACATACTATTCTGGACTCTATTACTGAATACTATAAAGACAAATTTGAAGCAAAAATAGCCAAAAGAATGGTGCAAAATTTTTATAATTTATAGATAATGTGATTTGTTAACTAGATAACGTAATTCAAAATTAAGATTAATAAGAAATTGGATATTTTAAAATACAAGTAGAAAAATAAAAAAGCTGTATTATTTATCAGCAATGACAACATAATAAACTGTTTACATTTGCATTGGTATCCAAACTTTTATTTATCTAGGAATAAATTACCACACTGCCCGATCCATGAAAGGCTTTCAAATATATTTTCTGGAAGATCAAAAACTATTGAAAATGAACAAGAAGATGTAGAACCTAAATAAATGGAGCTAATACACTTTACTTGAGACATGATAAAAACCTTAATTAAATAAACATAGATCAGGTTCTGAGATGGGAAGTATAAGTGTTATAGAGATGCTAATTTTATCCAACTAAAGAATTAACTCAATTCCATTCTGTACTTCCAAAAATTATTTTGGAACTTAAAATTGTACAGAAGTTTAATGGAAGAACAAAAGAGTGAAGAATTGCATACGTTTCTTTTTAAAAAATAAGGGTGCTACCAAATTCTTGAATTAAAACCAGGCCATAATAATCAAAGCAGCATGTAATTAGCACCAAATCTCAACAAGTCAGATTAATGAGACTGAATAAAAATGTCAGGAACAAGTTCCAGTGTAATCAGAATTTTATACAATGTAAAGTAAAATTTCAAACCAGTGGAAAATAACTACTTAAACAGGAATGCTAAAAGAAAAAACATAAAAAATAAGCTCTATTGCAAATCATCCTGCATAGTAAGTAAAAACAGTGGTAAATGGCATATTTGCCTATATAAAAACCTAAAATCTGTCTATGTCAGCATATTATGAATAAAGTTTAAAAATATGTTCCAGTTATGTAAAATGAATTAAGTTCTAGACATCTGCTGAGCAACATCATGCCTATAATTAACAAGATTGTATTGTACACTTCAAATTTTTCTGAAAGGGTAGATCTCATGTTAATATTTTTACTGTAATAAAAAGAAACTCAATAAGGTGCTTTTCCAACAAACTCCCCCAAAGTAACTACATATTCTTATTAAATTAAGAGCCCTTACAAAAAATAATGAAAGAATTGGTAATAAATAAATAACAAAAACATGAATAGGACATGAAACAACAGAAAAGTACAAAATTAAAAGGAATGTGAGTTATTTAATCTCACAGCTGATTAAAGAAAACAAAAGTTTATATATTTTACACTTAAAATATGAAAAACTGAGAAAAATGATAGTATTGGCAATAGTTTAGGTAAAAGTTGTACACTTTATAGAGGAAAATACAGGTGACAGGACATATGTGTAGAGCAATATATTTTAAAAGATAATATCTTATGATCCAGTGATTTTTTTCTACAGCAATTAACTCTAAGGAAATAGTCATGGATGTGAACAGAGCATTAATATTTAATAGAAAACATGAACAACCCACATTTAAAATATGATTGAAGGACCATATGATAGGAATATTTGTAGGCATTAATAACACATGGCAAAAGAATATATACTTCATGATAGAAAGTAATATTCAGGGTGATTCATGCTATGTCTCTAAGTAGTTTACAAAATATTATGCCTTGTATAATCCTAGTAGAAAAAAATCTTGGAATATACATACCAAAATATTAATAGTGCTTATTTTCTATTTGTGGCATTATGAGGGATACATTCAGAAAACAAAGATCATGGCGTCTGGTCCCATCACTTCATGGGAAATAGATGGGGAAACAATGGAAACACTGTCAGACTTTATTTTGGGGGTTCCAAAATCACTGCAGATGGTGACTGCAGCCGTGAAATTAAAAGACTCTTACTCCTTGGAAGGAAAGTTATGACCAACCTAGGTAGTATATTCAAAAGCAGAGACATTACTTTGCTGAGTATTGAACTATCGTGTTGGAGAAGACTCTTGAGAGTCCCTTGGACTGCAAGGAGATCCAACCAGTCCATTCTGAAGATCAACCCTGGGATTTCTTTGGAAGGAATGATGTTAAAGCTGAAGCTCCAGTACTTTGGCCACCTCACGTGAAGAGTTGACTCATCGGAAAAGACTCTGATGCTGGGAGGGATTGGGGGCAGGAGGAGAAGGGGACACCGAGGATGGATGAGATGGCTGGATGGCGTCACGGACTCGATGGGAGTGAGTCTGAGTGAACTCTGGGAGTTGGTGATGGACAGGGAGGCCTGGCGTGCTGGGATTCATGGGGTCGCAAAGAGTCGGACACGACTGAGCGACTGAACTGAACTGAACTGAAGATGGATTTTTATGTCTTTTTAGTGTGATTATCTGTTATTGCCTCCAAATTTTTAACAACTGTTTAATTTTTATAAGAAGAAAGCTATCCAGCTACTAAACATTATATACAAAAGATGATCGAGGTGATCCTAAGATGGCAGAGGAATAGGACGGGGAGACCACTTTCTCCCTCAAAAATTCATCAAAAGAACATTTCAACGCTGAGTAAATTCCACAAAACAACTTCTGAATGCTGGCAGAGGACATCAGACACCCAGCAAAGCAGATCATTGGCTTCAAAAACAGGTAGGAAAAAATATAAAAGGAGGTAGGAGGAGCTCCGTCCCAGGAAAGGAATCCCGTCCCGGGAAGAGACTCTTAAAAGAGAGGTTTCCAAACACTAGGAAACATTCTCGCAGCCGAGTCTGTATTAACAGGAAGAAAAATAAAATAAATAATTAAAACCAATAGATGATGAGCCTGCATCTGCCACTAGCAAGTGGGGGCTGGGCAGGGAGGAGTGGGAGGCGCAGCCGGCAGTGCTTTTTAAGAATCAGGCTGCGGGAGGTGCGGGCTGCAGTGCTTTTTTGAGAATCGGGCCTGAACGCCTCGTGCGTGGACAGAGTGGATGAGACACTGCAAGCACATGCCAGTAATATTTGTTTGCAGCATCCCTCCCTCCCCACAGCGCGACTCAATAGTGAGGTCAGACACGTGAGAGGTGTGACAGAGGAAGTTAAACAGAGGGAACCGCCTTGGAAGTGACCCCACACAGCCCACAACACGAGAGAAAGGGCCAGTATACCTTTACTACTTTCACAATCGTTTTTTTCTTCTTTTTTGAGTTGATGGGGTTGCGTGATTGTTTTTTCTTCATATTTTTTCTTGATTTTTAAAAACTTTCTTAAATTTTTAAGTACTCTATTTCTCTAATTATAATTTTTAATAATTCTTGTGGCTTTTTTCTTTTTTTTCCTCTTCTTCTTCTTTTCTTTAATATTGTATTTTTGAAAATCCAATCTCTACTCCAGATTTTTAATCTTTGCTTTTTGGTACTTGTTGTCAATTTTGTGCATGTGAAACCCAATCTTCAGTACCCAATTTTACCTGAGAGCGAGATTACTGGCTTGACCACTCTCCCCTCCTTTGGACTCTCCTTTTTCTACACCAGGAGGCCTCTGTCTCCTCCCTCCCCCTTCTCGTCTCTACCCAACCCTGTGAATCTCTGTGTGTTCCAGACAGTGGAGAACACTCAGGGAACTGGTTACTGGCCGGATATCTCTCTCTCCCTTTCATTTCCCTCTTTTATCCTCCTGGCCACCTCTGTCTACTTCCTCCCTATCCTCTTCCCTGTATAACTCCGTGAACACCTCTGAGTGGTCCAGACTGTGGAGCGTACATAAGGAAGTGATTACTGGCTAGCTTACTCTCTCCTGTTTTGATCTCATCTCATCTTATTCCAGTCACCTCTAACTACCCCCTCCCTCTTCTCTTCTCCATGTAACTCAGTGAACCTCTATGGGTGACCCTCAGTGTGGAGAAACCTTTCATCTTTAACCTAGATGCTTTATCATCGGTGCTGGAAACCAGAAACAGGAGGCTTAAGTCCAAATCCTAAGAACATCAGAGAACTCCTGAATCCAGGGAATATTTATCAATAGGAGCTCATCAAACGCCTCCATACCTACACTGAAACCAAGCACCACCCAAGGGCCAACAAGTTCCAGAGCAAGACATACCACGCAAACTCTCCAGCAACACAGGAACACACCCCTGAGCTTCAATATACAGGCAGCTCAAAACTACTCCAAAACCATTGACGTCTCACAACCCATTACTGGACAATTCATAGCACTCCAGAGAGAAGAAATCCAGCTCCACCCACAAGAACTCCAAAACAAGCCTCCCTAACCAAGAAACATTGACAAGCCACTGATACAACCCCACCCACAGTGAGGAAACTCCATAATAAAGAGAACTCCACAAATTCCCAGAATATAGAAAGGCCACCCCAAACGCAGCAATATAACCAAGATGAAGAGACAGAGGAATACTCAGCAGGTAAAGGAACAGGAGAGTTGCCCACCAAACAAAAGAGGAAGAGGTAGGGAATCTACCTGAGAAAGAATTCCAAATATTGATAGTGAAAGTGATCCAAAATCTGGAAATCAAAATGGAATCACAGATAAAGAGCCTGGAGACAAGGATCGAGAAGATGCCAGAAAGGTTTAACAAGGACCTAGAAGAAATAAAAAAGAGTCAATGTATAATGAATAACACAATAAATGAGATCAGAAACACTCTGGAAGCAACAAATAGTAGAATAACGGAGGCAGAAGATAGGATTAGTGAAATAGAAGATAGAATGGTAGAAATAAATGAATCAGCGAGGAAAAAAGAAAAACAAATTAAAAGAAATGAGGACAATCTCAGAGACCTCCAGGACAATATGAAATGCTCCAACATTCAAATTATAGGAGTCCCAGAAGAAGAAGACAGAAAGAAAGATCATGAGAAAATCCTTGAGGAGATAATAGTTGAAAACTTTTCTAAAATGGGGAAGGAAATAATCACCCAAGTCCAAGAAACCCAGAGAGTTCCAAACAGGATAAACCCAAGGTGAAACACTCCAAGACACATATTAATCAAATTAACAGAGATCAAACACAAAGAACAAATATTAAAAGCAGCAAGGGAAAAACAACAAATAACACACAAGGGGATTCCCATAAGGATAACATCTGATCTTTCAATAGAAACTCTTCAGGCCAGGAGGGAATGGCAAGACATACTTAAAGTGATGAAAGAAAATAACCTACAGCCCAGATTACTGTACCCAGCAAGGATCTCACTCAAATATGAAGGAGAAATCAAAAGCTTTACAGACAAGCAAAAGCTGAGAGAATTCAGCACCACCAAACCGGCTCTCTAACAAATACTAAAGGATATTCTCTAGACAGGAAACACAAAAAGGGCATATAAACCCGAACCCAAAACAATAAAGTAAATGGCAATGGGATCACACCTATCAATAATTACCTTAAACATAAATGGGTTGAATGCCCCAACCAAAAGGAAAAGACTGGCTGAATGGATACAAAAACAATGCTGCCTACAAGAGACCCACTTCAAAACAATGGACACATACAGACTAAAAGTGAAGGGCTGGAAAAGATATTCCACGCAAATAGAGACCAAAAGAAAGCAGGAGTAGCAATACTCATCTCTGATAAAAATACTTTAAAACAAAGGCTGTGAAAAGAGACAAAGAAGGCCACTACATAATGATCAAAGGATCAATCCAAGAAGAAGATATAACAATTATAAATATATATGCACCCAATATAGGAGCACCGCAATACGTAAGACAAATGCTAACAAGCATGAAAGGGGATATTAACAATACCACAATAATAGCAGGAGACTTTAATACCTCACTCACACCTATGGACAGATCAACTAAACAGAAAATTAACAAAGAAATGCAAACTTTAAATGATACAATAAACCAGTTAGACCTAATTGATAGCTATAGGACATTTCACCCCAAAACAATGAATTTCACCTTTTTCTCAAGTGTTCATGGAAACTTCTCCAGGATAGATCACATCTTGGGCCATAAATCTAACCTTGATAAATTCAAAAAAATCGAAATCATTCCAAGCATCTTTTCTGACCATAATGCACTAAGATTAGATCTCAATTAGAGGAGAAAAACTATTAAAAATCCCAACATATGGAGGCTGAACAACACACTTCTGAATAACCAACAAATCACAGAAGAAATCAAAAAAGAAATCAAAATATGCATAGAAATGAATGAAAATGAAAACACAGCAACCCAAAACCTGTGGGACACTGTAAAAGCAGTGCTTAGAGGAAAGCTCATAGCAATACAGGCATACCTCAAGAAACAAGAAAAAAGTCAAATAAATAACCTAACTCTACACCTAAAGCAACTAGAAAAGGAGGAAATGGAGAACCCCAGGGTTAGTAGAAGGAAAGAAATCTTAAAAATTAGGGCAGAAATAAATGCAAAAGAAACAAAAGAGACCATAACAAAAATCAACAAAGCCAAAAGCTGGTTCTTTGAAAGGATAAATAAAATTGACAAACCATTAGCCAGACTCATCAAGAAGCAAAGAGAGAAAAATCAAATCAATAAAATTAGAAATGAAAATGGAGAGATCACAACAGACAACACAGAAATACAAAGGATCGTAAGAGACTACTATCAGCAATTATATGCCAATAAAATGGACAACGTGGAAGAAATGGGCAAATTCTTAGAAAAGTACAATATCCCAAAACTGAACCAGGAAGAAATAGAAAATCATAACAGACCCATCACAAGCATGGAAATTGAAACTGTAATCAGAAATCTTCCAGCAAACAAAAGCCCAGGTCCAGACGGCTTCACAGCTGAATTCTACCAAAAAATTTTAGAAGAGCTAACATCTATCCTACTCAAACTCTTCCAGAAAATTGCAGAGGAAGGTAAACTCCCAAACTCATTCTATGAGGCCACCATCACCCTAATACCAAAACCTGACAAAGACACCACAAAAAAAGAAGACTACAGGCCAGTATCACTGATGAACATAGATGCAAAAATCCTCAAGAAAATTCTAGCAATCAGAATCCAACAACACATTAAAAAGATCATACACCACGACCAAGTGGGCTTTATCCCAGGGATGCAAGGATTCTTCTATATCCGCAAATCAATCAGTGTAATTCACCACATTAACAAATTGAAAAATAAAAGCCATATGATTATCTCAATAGACGCAGAGAACGCCTTTGACAAAATTCAACATCCATTTATGATAAAAACTCTTCAGAAAGCAGGAATAGAAGGAATATACCTCAACATAATAAAAGCTATATGACAAACCCACAGCAAACATTATCCTCAATGGTGAAAAATTGAAAACATTTCCCCTAAAGTCAGGAACAAGACAAGGGTACCCACGTTCACCGATACTATTCAACATAGTTCTGGAAGTTTTGGCCACAGCAATCAGAGCAGAAAAGAAATAAAAGTAATCCAAATTTGGCCAAAGAACTAAATAGACATTTCTCCAAAGAAGACATATGGATGGCTAACAAACACATGAAAAGATGCTCAACATCACTCATTATCAGAGAAATGCAAATCAAGACCACAATGAGGTACCATTACACACCAGTCAGAATGACTGTGATCCAAAAGTCTGAAAGCAATAAATGCTGGAGAGGGTGTGGAGAAAAGGGAACCCTCTTACACTGTTGGTGGGAATGCAAACTAGTACAGCCACTATGGAGAACAGTGTGGAGATTCCTTAAAAATTGCAAATAGAACTGCCTTATGACCCAGCAATCCCACGCTGGGCATACACACTGAGAAAACCAGAATTGTAAGAGACACATGTACCCCAATGTTCATCGCAGCACTGTTTATAATAGCCAGGACATGGAAACAACCTAGATGTCCATCAGCAGATGAATGGATAAGAAAGCTGTGGTACATGTACACAATGGAGTATTACTCAGCCGTTAAAAAGAATTCATTTGAATCAGTTCTGATGAGATGGATGAAACTGGAGCCGATTATACAGAGTGAAGTAAGCCAGAAAGAAAAACACCAATACAGTATACTGACACATATATACGGAATTTAGAAAGATGGTAATGATGACCCTGTATGCAAGACAGCAAGAGAGACAGAGGTGTATAGAACGGACTTTTGGACTCTGAGGGAGAGGGAGAGGGTGGGATGATTTGGCAGAATAGCATTGAAACATGTATACTATCATGTAAGAAACGAAGTGCCAGTCTATGTTCGATACAGGATACAGGATGCTTGGGGCTGGTCCACGGGGATGACCCAGAGAGATGATATGAGGTGGGAGGTGGGAGGGGGATTCTGGATTGGGAGCTTGTATACACCCGTGGTGGATTCATGTCAATGTATGGCAAAACCAATACAGTATTGCAAAGTAAAATAAAGTAAAAATAAAATAAAAAAAAAAAGGAAACAAAAAAAAGATCGAGCAAGACTTCCCATTCTGCTTACACAAACATGTGTGAGCGTGCGCACACACCTCCAGGAGCACAGACCTCTGTGCTCTGCAGCATCGGCCTGCACAGCATTAACTGCAGGCCCGCAAGTGTATATGCATCCACAAGCACGTGCACATACACACACACACGCACACTCACACTCACACACACATACACACATGCACACTCACACACACACACGCACACACACACACGCACACTCACACACGCACACGCACACACACACGCACACTCACACACATACACACTCACACACACAGATACACACACGCACTCTCACACACACGCACACTCACACATGCACACACATGCACACTCACACACACGCACTCACACACACGCACACTCACACACACGCACACTCACACACACACGCACACACACACACACACACGCACACTCACACACACACACACGCACATTCACATGCCTCTTGTGCACTTTACCAGAAGCTCGGTAACCAGGTAAGCTTTACCTGGAGTCCTCAAGCGCATGTTTTGCAGTCACCGGCAGAGCAGGCCAGCCTGATGCTATAGCGTCTCTGGAGCGGTGCAGGTGAAACGTTTGGACAGTTCTTGGAGTGTTTCCCCAAGCACATGAGGCACTGAAGACACTTTTGACTACTTGGTGAAGAGAGATTTGTTTCACTCTGGGCGAATCTGATATATGAGGAATTTTCTTGGTCCAGCCCTGCCAGTTGTCAAGTATTCAGAATTCTATTGACCTAAAAGTAATTTTTCCCTTGCCCTTCAGTTACTCCCTGAGATGTTTCCTATCTGTGAATGATGCAAGATTTACAGTTTCATGTAAGTCGAGAAGGAAGCCGTGTTAAGCCTGCCTAATATGCACTTACTCACTGCTCCTCCCTTTCATCCCTTCCATCCTCCTTCCCTGAGTCTGTTCTTTTTCTTCCTTTTTCTTTTCTGCCACACTCTGCTTGTCCTCTCATGGAGAAGGAAATGGCAACCCACTTCAGTACTCTTGCCTGGAGAATCCTGTGGATGGACGAGCCTGGTGGGCTGCTGTCCATGGGGTCACGAAGAGTTGGACACGACTGAAGTGACTTAGCATGCATGCATGCATTGGAGAAGGGAGTGGCAACCCACTCCAGTGTTCTTGCCTGGAGCTGCCATCTAGGGGGTCGCTCAGACTCGGACATGACTGAAGTGACTTAGCAGCAGCAGCAGCTGCTTCTTCCCTCAAGCATCTACTACGTGCCAGGTGTGACCCTGATGTTGGCTAGTGATAATCAGACCTCTTTCCTTGCCCCCTATGCCCTCAGTTACTTGGAGAGGGGTGTTAGGAAATAAATTTGCTATTAAGGTGCTTTGTTTTTTCAGAAATTTTATGAGTTAATAGTTTTCGGGGGCTGAATTGAAAAATTCTCAGAAGAATTTCGTGGGAAGGATGTTGAGAAGCCTCCATGTTTTGACAGAATACTTCGAGAGGAGTCAGGCAACCTGCCTCACTCTATGACAACGCTGTTACTATGGAACAAAATGTCTTGGTGAAATGATCAACTTGAAAATTGCATTCTATCAAGTCGGGATCTTTTTGTCTCCAGTATCCTGGTATGGACCTAATACTGCATTGCCTTTAAATTCATATGCTGAAACCCAATCCCCAAGGTGATGGTTTTAGGAGCTGGGACTTTTGGGAGGTGATTGGGCCTTTAGGGCAGAGACCTTGTGAGTGGCATTAGTTTCCTTGTAAAAGAGATCCCAGAAAGATCCCTTGGACCTTCCTTCATGGAAGACTGTAGCAAAAAGTTAGACAAATGAGGAGCTGGGTTCTCACCAGACACCGAATTTGCCAGATCCTTTATCTTAGATTTCCCAGCCTTCAGAAATAACTTTTTGTCATTTAGGAACTTCCAAGTCTATAGTATTTTGTTATAGCAACTCAAACTAAGATATACCCCTTGAAAGTGTTTTCCAGCATGTCTTGACCAGGAATAAACTTTTCTTCTCCCCATTTACTGTTAACTATGTATAAAGTCATCTCCCAGCTCCAGTCCCTAATACCTGCAAACTGTGATTTTATTCTCACTGTTTTCAAATGTCATCCTTCACAAAACATCTGGATTTTCTAGGGTAATTAGGAAAGTAGACTTGAGCTTTTCCCTGTTTTCTTTTGCTTCCCACTATTAATCTCTTTCGTGCATGCTAAGTTGCTTCAGTCACGTCTGACTCTTTGCAGCCCTATGGACTGTAGCCCGCAAGGCTCCTCTGTCCATGGGATTCTCCAAGCAAGAATACTGGAGTGGGTTTCCATGCCTCCTCCAGGGGATCTTCCCAACCAAGGGATCAGACCCACGTCTCCTGCAGCTCATGCGCTGCAGGCGGATTCTTTATTGCTGAGCCACTGGGGAAGGTCCGTATTAATCTCTTTTACCATCGTTTAATTTCTGAAGATTCTGGATGTGGATATATCAGCTTGGGAGCTGGTATGAAAAGGTGAAACAAGATTTCAATTTCTGTCTTGAAGTCTTCCCCTAGAGATGAGCAACAGTCAAGGTCATGCTACTGCTCACAGTTCAGATAGTGCATCCCCTTATGAATTAAAGATAATGTAGCATTGGTAGACAGGATTCAAATAGAAGAATGCTCTGATTTATTAAACTTGTCTTTCTAAGTAAGATAAAGTAGTTGAGCTAATAGACAATTCAAACCTTTTCTTCCCAAGTCTCAGAAGGAAATAATTGTCCGGCACGAGCCTTGGGAGAGAGAGAACTCTGAAAACAGGTTCCACTCTGATGGACAGACATTGGGAGAGGGACTGTATAATTTGGTACATCAACTGAGGCTAATTCAAATAGTATTAATTGCTGGAAGCAGAACTTCCTGTCATGGTGATACCTGAGACTCAACACAATTCCCCTGAATCTCCTCCCAGAACTGAGAGTTCTGGAAGCTGAACTGGATTCCAGGAGGAGTGATGGAGCTGGCTCTAGCTGTGTACCCTACCCACTGCAGCATGCCCTGGGGCCAGAGCTGGGAAAGCAGAGAAGAAGGCAGGTGCTGGTATCACTTTTATTACTTTTTGTCACTTTTGCTGTTAAAGCCTGCTTAATTAAACTGTGCAGAGAGATGAGGGAGAGTTGACATGGGCTATAGTGTTAATAGCTTAAAATCTTTTGTTTGGTTCCCTTTTGACCTTCTGTGCTTCCTCCACTAGTATCTACCTATGTAGGCATGCAGCCAGGAAGAGATTTCATGTCTAATCCACTAGGAAGCTTTTTGCATCTATACTTTGCCTTGAAAGCCAGGTTATTGTTAGATGAGATTTTTGTGGTTCACATCCCTTTAGGCATGGAAGAAATCTTGTTTGGTAACCTAGATCCCTGTGTTTAAACAGGGGAAATGTTGTTAAGAAGAAGAGGAGGAAGAAAAGGGGAGAACTCGCTTTCCTAGTCTTGATGGATGGAGAGGAGACAGATGTGAGGCAGATGGCATGTGAAGGTGTCAGCTGCAGGGCCCTGCTTTCGATTCTTCAGGTTTCAACCCAGAGTGATCACGTGTCAGGTAAATAAGGGCATCACCAAGCACACAGGGTCAGGCCTTCATGCTGTGTTTGCACTTGGCAGACTGACTGAGGCCATGTCACTGAACACATGCCTGGGAAAGAAGTCTCGACAAAACCCTGGGCCAGCAAGCCTGGCCCTGCAGCGGTGGCTGTAGGATCAGGTGTCTGTGCTGGAAAGTAGAAGGATCAAAGTTAGACTCTGGCACTGCCTTCAGCAGCAGCAGGAGATAAAGTGAACCCTGAGCAGAAACCAGGGTCCAAAAATGTGCAAATGAACTGACTTACAAAGCAGGAACAGATTTATGGATATCGAAAGCAAATTTCTGGTTACCAAAGGGGAGCAAGACAGGGAGGGATAAATCAGAAGTTTGGGATTAACACACATACACTGCTGTATGTGTGAGAGAGAACCAAAGAGGAGCTGCTGTACAGCACAGCGAACTCTGCTCGACGTTCTGTAATAATTCACACGAGGAAAGAGCCTGAGAGAGAATGGGTGCATGTAGACGAATAACCAGATCACTTTGCTGCACACCTGAAGCTAACACAGTGCTGTAAATCAACTCCAAAAAAAGAGAGAAAGAGACACAGACCCAACCAAAGAAGGACAGACTGAAAGTTTACCAAGGGTTGGCATCCTAGAGGAGCCTTGAGGTTGGTAAGGAATCTTCATCTAAGAATCATAAAGTGTTCCCCTCTGCCTCTGAACGACTGCTTTGTCTTAAGGAGAGAAGCAGCTGGAAGGAAGTTATCTTTGAGATTGAGCCTTTTTATCTGTAAGATGGAACATATCCTGAAGGGCCCTTTCTTGATATCAGACTAAACTTTAAACTGTTTACTCAACACAGACAAGGAGGGGTGCCAGGGTCCAGCCCTGGTGGATCCAGGGAATTTGAAGCGGGGACAGAGTCAGCATCTGGGAAAAGACTATTTAATCAGAAATATGAAGAGAGACTAGGGAAGAATAGTATAGTAGGAAAATTGGTGGAGAAAAGATGCCGAATAACTTGGTTTATGCAGAAAGCTAATAAAACCTCAAGACAAGAGGTTTGCACCATCTACGTAGGCCACCGGCACCCACTTGAATAGCGGAGGGTGCCCCGCCTTGGGCTCCGTCTCGCGTGGGTCTTAGAAGCCAGGGCAAGTTAAATAGATGTGGTGAGTCTCCATGCTCCAGATGGGAATTCAGACAGAAAAGGAGAGGGAGGGAGAGGGAGAAAGAGAGAAAGAGACAGAGAGAGAGAAAGTCGACACAGGGAGCCAGATTTCCAAGAAACCAGTTCTAGAAGCTGGTCTGAGAAACTGGTCCATCCTTTATTGTTCAGGAAAGCTTTTTATACTTTTAGTTGTACATAGAGATCAATGGATAATACAAAATTATGCAGCGTCAGTTTCTCAGAGACAGGCTTTCTCTCTGCATACCTAGCTGTATACACAAGTCTTGGGTGATTTACATCACCTTCTGGCCAGGCCAATTGACATTTTACGGCCCTTTTCTGATAAGGGTCTGTCAACCAGAAAACTTATTTGCCCTTAAAAGTGTTGTTCTTCCCAAAGTCTGGTGCCACTCTCAGAAAGCACTAATTAAGGTTACATTCTTACATAGCAAGGACACAATGATTTATAACAAAGAAAGAGGAGTACAGTGATTTATAACAAAGAGAAAGTTTACTAACGTGAAAGCCTAGTGTTGCTAACATCAAAACTACTATATTCCTTTTTCTGTATCCCAATTACATTGATTAATATCCTCCAGGTGCCTAAAAGATGAAGAATATGGAGGTCTGGCAGCAGTCATTGACTCAACAGTGAAACCCATCACCAATATAATTCTTAGCTCTTTAAAAAAGGGGCTCTATATCTTTAAGATGCTTTAAGCTTCGTGCCTCTCCTGTTGGGGGCCATAAACAATTCACAAGCATAGTTGTAAATATCCGGACAGACCGGTCAGGTAAGTTAAAAAGCCATCAAAGGGGTTTTAGCTAAAACATTCTTTTCATATGCAGGAGACTAATTGGAGCTCTAAGTTAACTTTTTCCAGAGAAAGGTGGTCAGGGATAGCCCCCCTGTAACGTCAGAAGAGTGAAAAGCACAGTACAATAAGGCAGGCAGACTCTGGTTTTGGGGGTAGATGTTCAAGAAAATTCAGGGAGGCTCCCTTAAGGCCTGACTCGCCTTTGCCTTTCGGATGCCTTAACCTCATGACCTTTGCCATGGGCAGGACTCCTCGTGCTTCCTCCCGGCAGAGGGGCACAGTAGGAAGACCAGGTTTGTTATAGAAAAAATAATAAGCTCTGTGTGACCCTACCCTTATGGCAGAAAGTGAAGAGGAACTAAAGAGCCTCTTGATGAAAGTGAAAGTGGAGAGTGAAAAAGTTGGCTTAAAGCTCAACATTCAGAAAATGAAGATCATGGCATCTGGTCCCATCACTTCATGGGAAATAGATTGGGAAACAGTGGAAAAGTGTCAGACTTTATTTTGGGGGGCTCCAAAATCACTGCAGATGGTGACTGCAGCCATAAAATTAAAAGATGCTTACTCCTTAGAAGGAAAGTTATGACCAACATAGATAGCATATTGAAAAGCAGAGACATTACTTTGCCAACAAAGGTCCGTCTAGTCAAGGCTATGGTTTTTCCAGTGGTCATGTATGGATGTGAGAGTTGGACTGTGAAGAAAGCTGAGCGCTGAAGAAGAGATGCTTTTGAACTGTGGTGTTGGAGAAGACTCTTGAGAGTCCCTTGGACTGCAAGGAGATCCAACTAGTCCATTCTAAAGGAGATCAGTCCTGGGTGTTCATTGGAAGGAATGATGCTGAAGCTGAAACTCCAGTACTTTGGCCACCTCATGAGAAGAGTTGCCTCACTGAAAAGACTCTGATGCTGGGAGGGATTGGGGGCAGGAGGAGAAGGGGACAACAGAGGATGAGATGGCTGGATGGCATCACTGACTCCATGGATGTGAGTCTGAGTGAACTCTGGGAGTTGTTGATGGACAGGGAGGCCTGGCATATTGCGATTCATGGGGTCGCAAAGAGTTGGACACGATTGAGTGACTGAACTGATGTATGTAAAAAGGTTTTATGTAACAAACTTTTAGTTCTTCAGATTACAGGATAATAGAAATTGGCAATTGCTCTTTAGATGTAAATCACTGAATGAGACCACAGATGTCATTTTGAAAAATATTCTACTTTTCCCTTGAATTTTTTTTAAAGTTAAATTCTGATTAAAGTTGATTAAATTCTGATTAAAGTTTATTTATTTTCCAGTATGGAGAAACTTCCATACTGTTCTCCATAGTGATTGCACAAATTTACATTCCCACCAACAGTTTAGGAGAGTTCTCTTTTATCTACACCCTCTCCAGCATTTATTTGTAGACTTTTTTGATGGCCTTTCTGTCTGGTGGGAGATTTTAATTTTATTTTTTTATTTTTTAAAATTTTTATTTTTACTTTATTTTACTTTACAATACTGTATTGGTTTTGCCATACATTGACATGAATCCACCACAGGTGTACATGCGTTCCCAAACATGAACCCCCCCTCCCACCTCCCTCCCCATAACATCTCTCTGGGTCATCCCTGTGCACCAGCCCCAAGCATGCTGTATCCTGCATCGGACATAGACTGGCGATTCGTTTCTTACATGATAGTATACATGTTTCAATGCCATTCTCCCAAATCATCCCACCCTCTCCCTCTCCCTCAGAGTCCAAAAGTCCGCTATACACATCTGTGTCTCTTTTCCTGTCTCACATACAGGGTCATCATTGCTATCTTTCTAAATTCCATATATATGTGTTAGTATACTGTATTGGTGTTTTTCTTTCTGGCTTACTTCACTCTTTATAATTGGCTCCAGTTTCATCCATCTCATCAGAACTGATTCAAATGTATTCTTTTAATGGCTGAGTAATACTCCATTGTGTATATGTACCACAGCTTTCTTATCCATTCATCTGCTGATGGACATCTAGGTTGTTTCCATGTCCTGGCTATTATAAACAGTGCTGCGATGAACATTGGGGTACATGTGTCGCTTTCCATTCTGGTTTCCTCGGTGTGTATGCCCAGAAGTGGGATTGCTGGGTCATAAGGTAGTTCTATTTGCAATTTTTTCAGGAATCTCCACACTGTTCTCCATAGTGGCTGTACTAGTTTGCATTCCCACCAACAGTGTAAGAGGGTTCCCTTTTCTCCACACCCTCTCCAGCATTTATTGCTTTCAGACTTTTGGATCACAGTCATTCTGACTGGTGTGAAGTGGTACCTCATTGTGGTTTTGATTTGCATTTCTCTAATAATGAGTGATGTTGAGCATCTTTTCATGTGTTTGTTAGCCATCCATATGTCTTCTTTGGAGAAATGTCTGTTTAGTTCTTTGGCCCATTTTTTGATTAGGTCGTTTATTTTTCTGGAATTGAGGTGCATAAGTTGCTTGTATATTTTTGAGATTAGTTGTTTGTCAGTTGCTTCATTTGCTATTATTTTCTCCCATTCAGAAGGCTGTCTTTTCACCTTGCTTATAGTTTCCTTTGTTGTGCAGAAGCTTTTAATTTTAATTAGATCCCATTTGTTTATTTTTGCTTTTATTTCCAGTATTCTGGGAGGTGGATCATAGAGGATCCTGCTGTGATTTATGTCTGAGAGTGTTTTGCCTATGTTCTCCGCTAGGAGTTTTATAGTTTCTGGTCTTACATTTAGATCTTTAATCCATTTTGAGTTTATTTTTGTGTGTGGTGTTAGAAAGTGATCTAGTTTCATTCTTTTACAAGTGGTTGACCAGTTTTCCCAGCACCACTTGTTAAAGAGATTGTTTATACTCCATTGTATATTCTTGCCTCCTTTGTCAAAGATAAGGTGTCCATATGTGTGTGGCTTACATTTCTCTAACAACTAGTGATTTTGAGTGTCTTTTCCTGGGCTTTTTGGCCATGTGTATATCTTCTTTGGAGAAATATCTATTTAAATCTTCTGTCCATTTTTTGATTGAGTTGTTTGTTTTTTTTGATATTGAGTTCCATGAGCTGTTTGTATATTTTGAAGATTAACACCTTGTTGGTCAATTCTTTTGCAAATATTTTCTCCCACCCTGTGGGTTGTCTTTTCAGTTTGTTTATGATTTTCTTCACTGTGCAAATGCATTTAAGTTTAACTAGGTCTCATTTGTTTTGTTTTTCTTTTTATTATTCTAGGAGATGGATACAGAAAGATATTGATGTGATTTATGTCAAAGAGTGTTCTAGCTGTGTTTTCCTCTAAGAGCTTCATAGTATCCAGTCCTACATTCAAGTTTTTAACCCATTTTGAATTTGTTTTTGTGTATGGTGTTAGAGAATGTTCTAATTTCTTTTTTTTTTTTTTTTTTTTGCGCTTGGTTGTCCAGTTTCCCCAGCACTACTTACTGAAGAGTGTCTTTTCCTATTGTGTATTCTTGCCTCTTTTGTCATAGATGAATTGACTACAGCTGTGTGGGGTTATTTCTGGGCTTCCTATCCAGCTCCGTTGATCTATATTTCAGTTTCGCGCGCGTGTGTGTGTGCGTGTGTGCACGCACTGGTACTATACTGTTTTGATTACTTCAGCTTTGAAATCAGGGAACCTGATACCTCCAGCTTCACTTTTCTTTCTCAAGACTGCTTTTGCTATTCAGGGTCTTTTGTGTTTTATACACATTAAAAATTTTTTTTATTCTAGCTCTGTGACAAAAATGTCATTGGGAATTTGATAGGGATTGATTGCCTTGGGTAATATAATCACAACAACCTACCTAAGGAGGAAATATGTCTTTATGAACATAGAAAAACTTTGCTTTCTGATTATAACATAAAGGAGAAAAAAGTGAGAAATTATATATGCCTTTAAAGGCATAAAGTTGTTTTGTTATGTGTTCCTTGGTTTATTTTATTTAGATGTATGTCTTTAGTTATTTTAAAGCAAATAAATAAAGATAAAACCAACAGAAAGATCAACAAACACCCTTTGGATTTCTTTTGACCTTAGAAAGAAATACAAGTGAATTAATACTTTTAGAAAATTGTTTTCCAAATAGAAACACCATTTAAAAAATTTTTAAATAATAAGTTATGTAAAAAAACATTTAAAACATTTAAATTTTACTTAAAGAATATGTATATGTCCTAAAATCTTGCCACCCAGAATGAACCACAGTATATCTTTAGAAAGAAAAAATTAAATATCTTTTGTATTAACAAAGAGTTTAAAATAAAAGGGGTCACAATATAATTTGTATTTTGTAAACTGTCTTTCCCATTGAGTACTATATTATGTCATTTTCCCACAAAAGAGAAAATCTAAACCATCATTTTCAATGCTATATCTATTTCAATTTATTATATATTCACATACCACAATTAATTTTATGTTTCCTATTAAAAGTTTATTTTAGCTTTTCCTAGTTGTTCACTGTTAATATATTCATGTGTGACATTTTTGTTTATCTCTACATTTTTATTTTAATTTAAAAATTTTATTAAGATATATTTCAGACATACAAAAATATAGAGGAAAATGTAGTGGACATCTCTTTACCCACTACTAAACTCAAGATATAAGGCCCCAAGATGGGGGCTCGGAGAACTGAGCCCCTAGATGTACTGACATCTTTATATCGTTATCTAACTGACTACTTCAGATAGAATTCTTAGAGACTGAATTTCAGCATCAAGTGCACAGTGAAGTCATTGTTTTAAATACATTTTACTATTTGTACTTATTTATTCAATAAGTATTCTGTGCCCGTTGAGTGCCAGGGGTCTGTGCTTAGGTCAGGAATCGAGAGATAAAAGGCACACAGAGGATACCATCTTTGGTCAAATAATTTGTCAAACAATATAAGTAAAATATTGCATGAATAGTGATTAAGGACTAAGAGTAGGACATGAAGGAAACAATGGGAGCTGGGCTCTCCTGGCGGCTCAGGTGGGAAAGACTCTGCCTGCAACGTGGGAGCTGCAGTGTTCCCTCCTGCGCTGGGAAGACTCCCCTGGAGAAGGAGGCCGAGGGTGCGGACCTAACCGCATGGTCATGACAGACCTGGACAATGAAGTGACTAGATCTGGATCAGTTACGACGTGACGCGAACGTGGAAAAGTTTCCAAGTGTGGAGCACCACTTGCAATGCGAGACTTGCCACCACGGAGAAACTGTCCCTGGTCAGCGCTGGCTGTGACGCAGAGTTCTCAGAACGGCAACGGACGGAGGCTTCTGCAAGAGGAGGTGGGATGTGACTGTTAGAGAAAACAGTAGGCGGGATCACTGGTATCATCAGCTGACTTTTTTTTTTTTTTTACTTAGTAATTAGCATGATAGAAGGCAGAAAGGGAAAATTTATAGCGGGAGAGACCAAGGACACTGAAAAACCATTAAACTATTAAGAGGGTCTAGTATATTTGTTGCTCTATTTCTGTGTCTTGACTACTTAAATTTTAAACCTTTTCTTTTGAAGTCAGTGTAATACACATTCATTTCTTCAGCTGGCATCTAGGGTTCAGCTTGCAAAGAGAATCTATGGTTCTCCCTTTCACGTCCCTTCCCTTCTGGCTGTGTGTGTCTGCAGGCAATACCAGGTACTAGCTGCTTTGTGTCTAGACAGTCTCTGTGTTCATGTTGACTGTACAGAGTTTGGTGATGTGAAGACTGGAACTAGTGAAATTATCATGTCTCTTTTTGCTAAAAATAAAGCACCCACGGTCATCCCCCAAGAGTAAATCGGCATGCATAGCAAATTGTTCATGTTATAGGCCATTCACTTTCAAGCTTTCAGTTCAGTTCAGTTCAGTTACTCAGTCATGTCCGACTCTGCAACCCCATGAATTGCAGCACGCCAGGCCTCCCTGTCCATCATCAACTCCTAGAGTTCACTCAAACTCATGTCCATTGAGTCAGTGATGCCATCCAGCCATCTCATCCTCTGTCGTCCCCTTCTCCTCCTGCCCCCAATCCCTCCCAGCATCAGGGTCTTTTCCAATGAATTAACTCTTCACATGAGGTGGCCAAAGTACTGGAGTTTCAGCTTTAGCATCAGTCCTTCCCATGAACACCCAGGGCTGATCTCCTTTAGAATGGACTGGTTGGATCTCCTTGCAGTCCAAGGGACTCTCAAGAGTCTTCTCCAACACCACAGTTCAAAAGCATCAATTCTTCAGCGCTCAGCTTTCTTTACAGTCCAACTCTCATATCCATACATGACCACAGGAAAAACCATAGCCTTGATTAGACGAACCTTTGTTGGCAAAGTAATGTCTCTGCTTTCGAATATGCTATCTATGTTGGTCATAACTTTTCTTCCAAGGAGTAAGCGTCTTTTAATTTCATGGCTGCAATCACCATCTGCAGTGATTTTGGAGTCCCCCAAAATAAAGTCAGCCACTGTTTCCACTGTTTCCCATTTATTTCCCATGAAGTGATGGGACCAGATGCCATGATCTTTGTTTTCTGAATGTGGAGCTTTAAGCCAACTTTTTCACTCTCCACTTTCACTTTCATCAAGAGGCTTTTAGCTCCTCTTCACTTTCTGCCATAAACGTGGTGTCATCTGCATATCTGAGGTTATTGATATTTCTCCCGGCAATCTTGATTCCAGCTTGTGTTTCTTCCAGTCCAGCGTTTCTCATGATGTACTCTGCATAGAAGTTAAATAAGCAGGGTGACAATATACAGCCTTGATGTACTCCTTTTCCTATTTGGAACCAGTCTGTTGTTCCATGTCCAGTTCTAACTGTTGCTTCCTGACCTGCATACAGATTTCTCAAGAGGCAGGTTAGGTGTTCTGGTATTCCCATCTCTTTCAGAATTTTCCACAGTTTATTGTGATCCACACAGTCAAAGGCTTTGGCATAGTTAATAAAACAGAAATAGATGTTTTTCTGGAACTCTCTTGCTTTTTTAAGCTTTACTTTATGGCAAGTTCTGTATGAAATGCCTTGCATTTCAGGTTAATGCTGTTGATCACCAGGGAGGACAGTAAAAATTGAGAGTGTGTGCCAAATAATCTTCTGTAATAGTAGAGTGTGTGCTCTTCACTTGGCCTTTGATTGCCTAGACGTTGTGGGTGCACTATGCTGGAACGGTGAGCAACGCCCAGGACCTTCTGAGTCTGAGCATCTGCTTGAAGCTTAATGACGCACATCACTCCTGGCAACTGTGCATTGGACTTGGAGCAGTAAAGCTGGTTCATGTGGATAATGGAAACAGTTTTCTGCTGTTGTGGTAGTGAATGGTCTCAAATGAACTTTGCTCAAAAACCTTTTCCTTATAGAACCATTCACACTGCTCTGACCTTGTACAGAAGTCATTGTCCACTACAGAAATGGTCATTGCTGGTTGGAGAGATAAAACTACTTAACTATCATACACAGCTGTCATAAAGTGAACCATGAAAATGGAAGAAAAGGGATTTTTAGAAAATCACTTTCTTTCCTTGCTAAGTAGAATTATTCTTTCCTCTGTTTTTATGTTTGAGAGCGGCTTTTTGGGGATTTATATTACCCAAGTAACTGCCTATCTAATTTCCCTTGGGAATTATTAAACTGCCTAATATACTGAGTTGTTTAATGTCATTTTTATGTGTTTTGACTTTTAGGTATTTAGAATTCTAATGAGGGATTGCAGTTGTTCTAATTTACCCCCAAAATAAGTAAATATACTTCAATTTTGAATTTTAAGAGTGCTTACTTAAGAAATGAAATATCACAATAAGTACAATAAGTATAATACATTATTTTATGTTTTTAAAATTAATTTGTTAAATGTATGTGTGTGTTTGTGCATTGTATTTGACAAGGCCTATGATAGTGACAGATCTGAAATATTACAGAAAAAAATCAGGAGTCTGAGGAAGCATTTGAACCTATGAATGTCAAAGGGAAAGTGAAGCCGCTCAGTCGTGTCTGACTCTGTGCGACCCCACGGACTGTAGCCTATCAGGCTCCTCCGTCCATGGGATTTTCAAGGCAAGAGTGCTGGAGTGGATTGCCATTTCCTTCTCCAGGGGATATTTCCGACCCAGGAATCGAACCCGGGTCTCCTGCATTGCAGGCAGAGGCTTTACCGTTTGAGTCCCCAGGAAAGCCAACATTTAATTTTGTAGAAAAACCTTACATGAAACCAAACAACCAGTGAACTCACTGAAAATGATAAAATTAGAACTAAAGTTGCAAAATGGATCATTTTAAAGATCTAGGAGCATTGCTGGGATATTGTTCAGATATATTTTACAAGCTGATTTTCATTACATTCTTTATAAGAAAATACTTAGATTTCTATGAATTCAGGTCTTTTCTTTTAAGATATATTAAAACAGCATTTGTTAGGAAATTTATTCTAAGTATTGTTCTAATATGCAAGCGCCATAATAGTCATTTCAAGTACATATTTTTATTTCACAATTTTAAAATTGAGCTTTGTCTAGTGAGTTGCTGGAAGCTTTTAGGAAGTTAAAAACTAAATCCCTTCTGTTTATTAGGAAGGCCTTTGGTAAACTGGGGTGTGAAGGGGAGTGAAATAACACTGATTTAGAGGTAATTCAGTAGCCGAAGAATGAAGTACAAATGACCTAGACCAAGGTTGTGGCAATGGAAATAAAAATAAGGAAATGGGTTGAGAGAGATTTTTAAAAAGCCAATACATTGGCTATCTTGCAAATTTTGAAGCACTGGGTCTCTCATTAATTACAGACCCAACATGTGTCTCCTGGATATGGGTAGAAAATGCTACAGGAAATATCAGGAACTTTAGAATGAGTTAATACAGTTTGAGTGGAGGGAAATTCTCATCAGAGGCTTAGGAAATTTCAGGTGAATTTCCTCTGCAGCCATGCGTATGTGAACGGGAACCCAGACCTCAGAGGCAACCCTGCTTCTCTGTAGGAAACTACACTTTTAATAACAGTGAAGGAGATTCATAGCAGAGACTTTATTTTCTCTCTTCCCCATTCTTTCAAAAGTATCTTTGGAGAAGCAAATGTTTTAGACTTTGATGAAGTTAATTTCTTCCTTCATAGATCATAGGATCAAACATATTTTTGTCTAACATAAAGTAATGCAAATTTTATCTTATGCTTTCTTCTAGGAATTTTATAGTTTTACATTTTACATTTAGGTCTGTGATTCATGTTGAATCAGTTTTTCAAGATGGGATGAAATATAATTTGAAGTAGAGCTAGATGGATAACTATTTGTCTTAGAATCTTTTGTTGAAAGACTGTCATTTCTCTATAGATTTGTCCTTGAGTGATAGTGAAAGTCCGACTCTTTGTGACCCCATGGACCGTAGCCCACCAGGCCCTCTGTCCATGGGATTCTCCAGGCAAGAATGCTGGAGTGGGTTGCCATTTTCCTCTCCAGAGTATCTTTCCGATGCAGGGACTGAACCCTGGTCTCCCGCATTGCAGGCAGATGCGTTACCGTCTCAGCCACCAGAGAAGTCCTTGAGAAAATATAAATTGGCCATATATATGTAGATATATTTTTGGATTTTATTCTGTTTCATTGGGCTTCCCGGTTCAATTCCTGGGTCGGGAAGATCCCCTAGAAAAGGAAAAGGCTACCCACTCCAGTATTCTGGCCTAAAGAATTCCATGACCCATGGGGTCACAAAGAGTCAGACATGACTGACTTTCACTTTCACTTTACTGCTCATTAAGTCATTCTTTTCTCTAATACTACACTGTTTCACTAGCGCCGTTTTATAGTAAGCTTTGAAATTATGTATTGTTAGTCCTCCAACTTTGTTCTTTTCTTCAAAATTGTTTTTGGAATTCTAATTAGTCTTTTCGTATTAATTTTAGGGTTAGCTTGTTGAAAAATTTTGCTTAGATTTTTGACTGAGGTTGTATTGAATCTATGTATCTATTTGGGGTTAATTGACATGTTTATAATGTAAAGTCTTTTAATCCATAATTGATTTATTTCTCTTAATGACTGAGATTCTCTTTGACTGTTCTCGTCAGTGTTTTGTGTTTTAAGCATACACAGCATCATGTGTTTCGTTAAATTTATAACTGTGTATCCAATTATCTAGTGCTATTATAAATTATATTGCCTTTTAAGCTTTAATTTCCAGTTGTTTATTGCTAGTATATAGAAAAATAATTGGATTTTGTATATTAGCTCCATACTGTGTGACTCTGTAAAGCCACTGATGGTTCTAGAAGCCCCCCAGCTCCTTCTTATATTCTGTGAAGACTTTCTAAGTAGGAAATTGTGTAGTTTTTATGAAGCGTGATACTTTTTTGTTTCCCTTCTGGTTTTTCGTTTATTTTTCAGTTGTAGGAAGATTGCTCTACAATGTTGTGTAGGTTTCTGCCGTACGTCAGCTCGAATCAGCCGCGATTACACATGCATCCCTTCCCTCTGGGTCCTTCCTCCGCGCCCCCACTCCACTGCTCTCGGTCATCACAGGGTGCCAGGCTGGGCTCCCTGTTACAGAGCAACTTCCCACCAGCCATCTGTTTCACATGCGATAGCGTGTACATGTCAATGCTACTTTTTCCAATCGTCCCACCCTATCCTTTTCCCACTGAGTCCACGAAACAGTTCTCTACATCTGTATCTCCATTCCTTCCCTGCAAACAGGTTGATGAATATCATTTTTCTAGATTCCGTATAAATGCGTTAATATATGATGTTTGTTTTTCTCCTTCTGATTTGCTTCACTCTGTTTAATGGGGTCTGAGTTCATCCACCTCACCATCCCGGACTCAAGTCTGCCCCTTCTTGAGTAATATTCTGTTGTATATATGCACCGCACCCTCCTGATCCGTCCATCTCTTGTGGACGTCCAGGTTGCTCCCAAGCCTGACTGTTGTGAATAGTGTTGCAGTGAACCTTGGGTGCGTGTGTCTTTTAGAACTGTGGCTGTCTCAGGGCATATGCCCAGTAGTGGGATTGCGGGGTCATATGGTAGATTTGTTCCTAGATTTTTAAGGAATCTGTGTTCTGTTCTCCACAGTGGTTGCATCAGCTTACATTTCTACCGACAGTACAAGACGGTTCCCTTTTCTCCATGTTCTCTGTTTGTAGATTTTTTGATGATGGCCATTCTGACTGGTGTGAGGTGATACCTCGTGTTGGTTTTGATTTACATTTCTCTAATAATTAGTGATGTTGAGCATCCTTTCATGTGTTTATTGATCATCTGTATGTCTTTGGAGAAACATCTGTTTAGGTCTTCTGCCCATTTTTTGATTGGGCTGTTTTCTTTCTGATTTTGAGTGGTATGAGCTACTTATATATCTTGGAGACTAATCCTTTGTCGGTTGCTTCCTTTGTAGTTATTTTCTCTGGTTCTGAGGCTTGTCTTTTAATTTTGTTTATTATTAAGTTTAATTAAATCTTGTTTGTTTATTTTTGTTTTTATTTTCATTACTCTAGGAGGTGGGTCCAAGAAGATCTTGCTGTGATTTACGTTAGAGCATGCTGCCTATGCTTTTCTCTAAGAACTTTATAGTTTCTGGCCTTCCAGCTAAGTCTTTAATCCATATTGAGTTTATTTTCGTATTGTGCTGGGAAGTGTTTTAGTTTCGTTCTTTCACGTGTCTGGTTTTCTCATCAGCACTTATCGGAGAGGCTTTCGATATTGTATTTCCGTTGTATATTTGCGCCTCCTTTGTCAAAGATGAAGTGTGCAGCGGTGCACGAGTTCGTCTCTGGGCTTGCTGTCTTGCTCCATTGGTCTGCATCGCTGCTCTTGCGTCAGCACCACACTTTCCTGATGAGTGTAACTTTGGAGTACAGTCTGAAGCCAGGAAGGTCCATTCCTCCAGCTCCATTTTTCTTCCTCAAGCTGTTCAGGGTCTTTTGTGTTTCCATACAGATTGTGAATTTTTTTGTTCTAGTTCTGTGAAAAGTACCATTGGTAATTTGATTCCCTTCTACTTTGTAAGCATGCTTATTCCCCTTGTGTTATCAGTATGATGTTGAATAGGAGAAAGTGAACATCATTGCTTTTCCTCAGTCTGGGGAAAAATTCAGTCTTTTACTATTAAATATGTTTGCTGTAGTTTTTTTTTTAATGCTACTTATTAGACTAATGGAAGTTTCTACACATTTCTAGTCTGCTGAGAGGTTTATTTTCTATTAACAGTTGTGGAATTTCATAAAATGCTCATTGTTTGAAAAGCTCTCATGGGTTTTTTACTTTCGTCTGTTTATGAGATCAGGTGAGTTTTGAATATTTAACCAGCCATGCATTTGCAGGGTACGTCCACTTGTTTCTTTTTCACATGTTACTATAATTAGTTTGGTATGTGATGTTGATTAGTTTTGCATTTATGTTCATGAAGGGTATTTTGCTATAGTTTTCTTGTAATGTCTTTGTCTACTTTTGGTGTTGATATGATGCTGGCATCACAGAACGAGGTGGAAAGTATTCTGTCTTCATCTTGTTTTTGGAATAGATTCCATTCTTTCTCTCTACAATGTTTGGAAGAATTCACCACTGAAGCCACCTGGAGCAGGATTTGTCTCTGATAAAATGTCAGATAGTTTTAAAATGCAATGAGCACCTGTTAGGTGTCTGAAATAGTGGTCACTTTATCACACCTTTTCTCGATTTCTGTGATTATTACCTGTACAGCGAGTTTTGGCTTATGTTAGCATGAGGTATTGTTGGAAGAAGAGATCACTAAGTAGATTGAATGCAAAGCAGACCCTGTTCTGTTAGTGCTCTTGCTTAGTCCCCTTTCACTGAGGACACTGAAAATGCCCAGTAGAAAAGCTAGGCTTGGCACTTCCCTGGTGCTCCAGGGCTTATGGTTGTGGGCTTTCACTTCAGGGGCCTTGAGCTGATCCCCATTCAGGGACCAAGATTCCACAAGCTGCAGGGCCAAAAAAAAAGCTAGGATGGTAGCTGTTATTGTTCAGTTTGCCTGTCATGTCCGACTGTTTGCGACCCCGTGGACTGCAGGGCACCAGGCTTCCCTGTCCCTCACCATCTCCCAGAGTTCACCTCAGTTCATGTCCATTGCATCAGTGATGCCATCCAGCTGTCTCATCCTCTGACGCCCTCTTCTGCTTCTGCCTTCAGTCTTTCCCAACATCAGGGACTTTTCCAATGAGTCGGCTTCCCAGGTGACTCATTGGTAAGAATCTGCTTGCAATGCAATGCAGGAAAGTAGTTAAAATGACATAAATCTGTGACTTCAGATCAAGTCATACAACTCCTTTGAGTCCAGGTATTTTTAGGAAATGGATATATTGCATCATAAAATACATCATATGAAGTATTTTGAACTTATACCAAGTTTATAAATGACCTAATTACTCAGATTTTTATGAAGTGTAAACATTAATTTTTCACAAAGTATAATTTAAGTTATTTAACTATGAGAGAAGCAACTAGTTGCTCATCAAAATATGCATTCCCTTTGCTTTCTGGGTAGACAGCATGGTCTTATTTCTCAGCTGGTGCTTAGAGTTCTGATCGTCATAGTCAGAGTTGCCGTGAGGAGGTGCGGAAAGCCCCTCCCAGTGCTCTGTGGGCAGCCCTTGTTTCATCCCCTCAGGCTGGTGGGGATGATGATCACCAGTCAGTGGCAGTCTCACCCATTGCAGAGGTGCTGTGAAGCTGCGCCCCTGAGTTATTACATGGGTGAGAGTTCTCCCACCAAAACATTTACCTTCCCAGTAATATTGTGAAATGCAAAATAACCTAAATTGTTTGGATCATTTTGAGATACATTTGTTAACAACAGCTGTGTGCTAAGTTTGCGACCCCATGAACTGTAGCCCACCAGGCTCCTCTGTCTGTAGGATTTTCCAGGCAACAATACTGGAGTGGGTCGCCATGCCCTCCTCTTAATAACAGCTAGTGTTACCCTAATGTGTACAATTTGATAGATTAGCATTCTCTCTTATAGTACGATCATTTTCTTACTAGGAAGGATGAATGTTCAAATTTGAGGAATCCGAAATGGAACAGAAGTATCCTATGTCAGAGAGGACACCATTTATGATCCCTTAAACCTATGGATCAAAGGTAAAAAAGAAAAACAAAATGTATGAGTTTGTTAATCAGGTGAATATTCCAAGGGAGGATATTTGTGATGATATTTGCTCATTTGTGTAAGAAGAGGCATAATAGTCCGAATCATGCTCTGACATAGGGCAGTCCAAGCCGCAATGGTGTTCAGTTTATGTAGCTGGAAGCTCTGAGAGACAGTGTATGAGCAACGTTTATTTCGAATTACTAAATAACTCTTGGAAAAGCTGAAGTACTTTATGTCCTTCAAAATAATAGGAGCATTTGGGTATTTATGTGGCTGACTAATAATTTCTATAATTCTACTTTAATGATGAGAAATATTTGCAGACATTTAAACTGAATTCCACAGTATTTTAGAAAGACCAAGCCAACAATTAAAAAACACAGAGAGATAATAGATTCATGTGCTTTCTGTATGATGGAAGATTGTTTAGATCTCAAGGTTTATTCTGTCCTGCCAACAGTGTTATTAATCGCCGTTCCTCATTTCCTTCCACTGCTGGGATTTGACAAGGATTTTCTTTCACCTTGAAAAACTGCACATGGTGGAGAGTTTCTTTGCCTGATTCCTGCAGTCTGAACATATCCTACTGGGTAAAGGTAAATTGCTTTTTTATTCTGTATTCTGTTATATTTTTCAAAAATGATTTTCAAATCAGGGATTTGATTCCTCTCTTGGTATTGAAAGATCATAAACAAATACATTTTTATGTTATTTTTCTTTAGTAAGCTTTATGATTTTATCCCCAGCAACTGGACTAATTCAATAAGCAACAGACCGTAAGGCAGTAAATGGATACCCTATTAATTTTTATTGCTAAAGTTTCTTTTATGTACTATTTGATCTAAAGATGTTATTCACATTTTTATGGTGATACTGGCAGACTGGAAAAAAACCTAACTCTATAATTCTTATTGATGAAGTCTGGGTATTTTTAACTCTGCGGCTCAAGGAATGACAACGATTCACATCTCAGGAGCCAGTTCATTAAGTGAAAAGCCTTGTGTGAAAAGGGAAGAGCAAAGAAGTTCGAGCAGAGTTTCGTTGCTCAATCAGTAGAACACAGTTGGGAAGGTTTAACCACGGTGCTAATATCAGTTCACGACACGAGGTTGGTGGATGATTCATTCTTTTCTTTGTTCATGTTCCAAATGGGAAATATAGGCCTGACTTACCTCGAAAATAGTTTCTTTAAATCGCTTTGATTCTGAGGTTGCACAAAATCGGAGCTAAAACAGTCGACCATTAAAACAGAATGTTCAAATTAAAAAAAAAAAATTAAGGAAAGGAAAGGAAAACAAGAATGTACCTGGTTCCCAGATGGACTGACATTGCATAGGTCCTGGTTTCCAAGACTAATTCGCTGCTAACTTTGAAGCTGTACTAACTGTTGAGTACAGCAAAGTCTCCTAGCCCAGACTCTCCCTGGTTAACCTGGGTCTTGAAATGTGTATTCCCTCCCCTTTGAAAACAATCTTCCCAGGTGGCACTAGGGGTAAAGAACCTGCTTGCCAATGCAGGAGACACAGGAGGTGCAGGCTCAAGCCTTGGGCTGAGAAGGTCCCTTGGAGGAGGCATGGCAACCACTCCAGTGTTCTCGCCTGGAACATTCCACGGACAGAGGAGTCTGGCGGGCTATCGTTCACGAAGTTGCAAAGAGCTGGATACGACTGAGCACACACACAACACAGCACCTCTGAAAAAATGAGTGTCCTACAGAGACACGGAAGAAATGCTGAACCCAGTGTGAACACTGGGGTTCAGTGCTAGGCCAGGACTTTCCCGGACTGTGCTTATAGTGCTTTGACCATCATTTACTGAGAATGTACATTTAAACTTCATGGAAATACGAATAAATACAGTTAATGCCCACTAGGAGCTTAATAGGAGAAATAAGATGCAGTCATAAAAGATAACATAAAATTAGTTGATAATCATGAAAAGCTGTTTTAAATCTGTTTGGCACTACATGTTAAATGGCTACCAGGGGTATGTCGGGGTGAAGTAGCTCATTCTATGCTGGTATAGCCTGGGAAGTTATGACATTCATTTCACTCTGAAAGTTGTTTAGTATTAAGCAATATTGGAACACGAAGATTATTGTCTTTGCATGTATGATGCAGACAGTAAATATCAAAGACACTCAAAGAGGAAGATGTGATTCAGGGCTGGAGTAGTCTGAAAATTCTTTATGGAGAGTGTAAAATATGAGTTGGCTATCTCTCAAAATCTATGGCAAACAAAAAGAGTCATGATTAAGCATTAGAAACTTTCCCTGAAATGAGAAATGAGATATGTATGACCATTGTGATTTTTTTCTCTTTAACATTAGGCTAGTCATCCTCATAAATGTATTAAGAGAAAAGCTAATAAAGGATTGAGAATTTGAAAGCAATATACGAAAAAGCCAGGTTGCTGATCACAAATCTAAAATAGATACTTTTTGAAATAGTTTTCATTTAGTACCATAAATAATGAAGTGTAAAATTCAATATTTTTAATGTTAATTTTAGGATATCTGCAGTTACACAGCTACCATCATAATCTAATTTTACTCCATTTTCATCAATCAAAAATCTAGCATTAGTTTAAAAAGTAAAATCCTTGTACAAGCATTCCAGATACCCCAGCCTTAGGTGACCATCAACATATTTGTCTTCAAAATTTGACTACCATTGTTTCCTATATGAAATCATACGATATATGGTCTGTTGTGACTGACTTCTTTCACTAGAGTATACTGCTTTTGACCTTCATCCATTACATTTTATGTTTTATTAACAAAGAGTATTCTATTATCTACAAAGGTCAGATTTTATTATTTATTAATAAGTAGATATATCCATTCATCAGTTAATAAACATTTGGGCTGTCTCTACATTTTGGCTGTTATGAGTAATGCTGCCTTATAAACATCCATGTACAAGTTTTTATGTGGTTGAATGTTTTTATTTCTCTGGATTGGGAGGAGTTGCTAGATCGCATGGCAATTCTCTCTTTAGCCGTCTGAGGACCTGCCACACTGTTCCCATGACTCCTGCAGCATATAAGGCTCCCAGCTTCCCTGCATCCTCACCAAACACGTGCTTTTTGGCCGTCCTTTGCCGCAGCCAGTCTTGCAGGTATGAAGTGGTGCCTGGCTAATGCTGATTGCACATATTTTCCTGTGTTTAATTAGCTCTTTGAATATGGTTTGTGCAGAAATACCTACTCAAATTCCTTGTCTGGTTTTAATTGCTTTATCTTTTTATTATTAACTTGTAAAAGTTCTTTATATATTCTGAATGCCTTTCCTTTATGACACATGTGATTTAAAAATGTTTTTTCCTTTGGGTTGTTGTTTTATTTTTTTCAGTGGTATCCCTTAAAAAGCAAATGTTTTTCATTTTTATAAAATTAATTTATCTACTTTTTGTTTGCCTGCTTGCATTTCTAAGAATCTATAACCTAATCCAAAAATCACAAAGATTTCCTCCTATAATTTCTCCTAAGAGTTTTAATGTTTTACCTCTCGCATTCAGCTCTGTGATCCATTTTGAATAAATTTTTGTAGTTTTGATGCCCTAAATCCCCAGAACCCATCACTCTGTTAACTTACCTTGCAGTTGTGATAAAGGTTATGGACCCTGAGATTGAGAGAATATTCTGGATTATCCAGATGTGCCTGATCTCATGACATGAGTCCTTAAATTCAGAGACTCTTTCCTGACTGTGAAAGAGAGAGATGGCCGCGTGGAAAGGACTTGGCGCCCATCATTGGTTCAGAGATGTAGCGTTCCGTGTGTGAGGGCTGGAGAAAGGCCCCTGGGAGCTTAGCGTGCTCCCAGGTGTTGACAGCCAGGGAGATGCCCTGTGAAGTCTTCAGTCCACAGCTGCAAGGGCCTGAATTCTGTGAGCATGCAGATGACCAAGAAATGGATTCCTCCAGATCCTGCAGAAAGGAAGACAGGCTCACCGGGCACCTTGCCATTAACCCTGTGAGATCAGTGCTAGGCTTCTGACTACAGATAAAAAATCATGAAATGTAACAGTTTTGTATTGTTTAAGCCATCAAATCTGTGGCTACTGCAACAAAGAAAATGAGTACAATTTTCAATTTTGTTATGGGATCTTCCAAGTTAGTCTTTTCTTTCAGTCTGGGGAGAATAGTCTCTGTCCTCAGATTTGGGAACACTCAATGGTTTATTTCATGCCGTGGATTTCAGTTTTACTCAGTTCTATGTTCCTTTGCAGTCTCCTGCTACTGATGGCTTTGCAGAAATTTCTACCACACTCTTCAAGGATTCTTATTATGACATCATTTGAAAAAGATTTATTTTCTGATGGGGTGTATGACACATTTTCTGGTTATCCCTTAAACTTTGCCTTTGAAAAGTGAAGTGGAAGTGAAAGTTGCTCAGTCATGTCCGGCTCTTTGTCCCCATGGTCCAGGCTAGAATACTGGAATGGGTAGCCATTCCCTTCTCGAGGGGATCTTCCTCACCCTGGGATCGAACACATGTCTCTCCTGCATTGCAGGCAGATTCTTTATTGTATGAGCCACCAGGGAAGTCCATAGTTCACATATGTTCTGAACATTTGAACAACTTAAATTATGTCTTAAAAAAATAAAATAAAAAACTTGTGGGAAAGCCATGTAAAGGAGAGCAATATCTCAAATAATAGTGAAAATTTTGGTAGCCACACTACTGAACTGTACTCTCTGGAAATCACAGAATCTTAGAGTTGGAAGTGATGTTAACCTCTTAAACTTGGAACAGAGGAAACTGTTGCCAGAAGATATAAAATATAAGTGACTGGCAAAGAGTTGTCTGGTATGTTGTGGTAGACACAGAATCTGACCTCCAGTATTATGTTTCCCAGTTGCAGTCACTGTCCACTAAATATTTCATTCTTTAAGACAGATGGTAGAGGAGTTACATATAGATACACTTATATCTTTGTATGTAAAATGTAGATTTAAAGTGCATCCCATAAACCCAACAGTTTAATGAAAGGACAATATATTAAACTTATGGGTTTATGGGATCCAGTTTAAAATAATTGTAATGTAAAATATGATGGTAAGGGCACACAACTCTTTTTTTTTTTTTCCAGAGATATGCTGAGATTGGAAAATGTTAATCACTATTAAGATAAGAAGTAGATAAAATATCTTATACTATTTTCATACATTTCTATATGTTTGAAAATTTCCATAATTAAAAAAAAGAACATGCTGTAGTTCATAAGGAAACTGGAGCCTATTATACAGAGTGAAGTAAGTCAGAAAGAAAAACACCAATTCAGTACACTAATGCATATATATGGAATTTAGAAAGATGGTAGCAACAACCGTATATGCAAGACAGCACAGATGTAAAGAACAGTCTTTTGGACTCTGTGGGAGAAGGTGAGGGTGGGGTGATTTGAGAAAATAGCACTGAAACATGTATATCATCATGTGTGAAACAGATCGCCAGTCCAGGTTTGATGCACGAGACAGGGTGCTCAGGGCCGGGGCACTGGGATGACCCAGGGGATGGGGTGGGGAGGGAGGTGGGAGGGGGGTCAGGACGGGGAACACGTGTTCACCCATGGCTGATTCATGCCAATGTGTGGCAGTTGGAGGCTAATTACTTTACAATATTGTAGTGGTTTTTGCCATCAGTTCAGTTCAGTTCAGTCGCTCAGTCGTGTCCAACTCTTTGCGACCCCACGGATCACAGCACGCGGGTGATGGACAGGGAGGCCTGGCCTGCTGCAGTTCACAGGGTTGCAAAGAGTCGGACACGACTGAGCGACTGAACTGAACTGATGGCAAAAACCACTACAATATTGTAAAGTAATTAGCCTCCAATTGAAATAAATAAATTAATGTAAAAAACTGTCAGAGGTGCAACAAACACGATGGAGTTTGAAACTTTGAAATTATCAAAAAGATGTTAAACTTCATTTGATTTTAACATGTCATTTTTTTGCATCCTTTTTTTTTGGGGATGGGAGTGGATGTGAGCCGTGCATGTTATTCACTCAAAAGCACAATGGCAAGAGATCGTTTCTAGAAAAACAGTAAAGCTCTAGGCTGATGTTAGAGTTAGCTGATGGGGAAGGAACAAGGAATGCATTAAGACAAGGAAAAGCTGGGCTGAATATCAATTTGTTGTATAAAATATATGGAGTTCTAGATATTTGTATATGTAGATATTATGACTGTTTAAACGCTGATCTTTAAGCAACTTTCTCCTTTGTGTGTGTTTTTTTTTAAAAAGTATAGCAACTTTGAAAAAAATGATAAATTTTGTTTCTTCATTTTAAAATATCTTTAATATTAATTAAGACTATAAATTTAAAGTTAGGAAACTCATACTCCTGCAAATTTAAGAGAAATTAATAGTGGAAGAAAATTTTGCAATTTAATGGTATCACCATTAGCAATCTCCTTTTCTTCATTCAGATATATTTGGGGAAACAGATTGCAGTGCCGATATGATTTTCTTATTTGTCAATAAGTCAGTGAAGGGAACCAGCTCCAATTGGTTCTGTTTTGTGCTTTTTTACCATTGTGCTCCAGATCATTGTACTAGCAGAGTCAAGCAAAGTTTTCATCTCATCCTCTGATCTGTCAATTTTTAGCCCTTTAAAATGAAATTCCAATGACAATCCTATCTTAACTCCAACAAGACACGCAGTTTAGGACTAAAATTTTATCCCCCTGTCCCCCATCCCCCATGCAAATGAAAGAATAATGACTCATTTAAGTGCCTTCCTTCTTCTAGATATCATTTCAGTGATATGCCCTGGGAAAAATTCCATATTTGTGTATCTGACATTAATGGGAAATGTTGATAGTATCTTTTACTAGCCCTAATATTCTGGTCATTTCTCTGTGTACATCTCCTATTGGACAGGTCTTGGCCTCTACTTTTGTTACATAGAACATCTTTTAAAAATTCAAGGACAATAATGAGAATCAGAATCATGTCTAAAAACTCAGGGGCAGCTGTGAGGATCTGAGTCCTGTCTTCTCTTTACAGACTCTCCCATGACACAGCAGATCTCAGTTCCAGTCTTTTTCGTCCATGGAGCAGAAGTTGGGTCTTAGTGGCCCTCTGATTTTGCCTGCTTCCCCAGAATCCTGGAATTAGAGCTGTGTGATTTATTTCTACAAGTATGTTAGGACTAGCTCTGGCCTTTCACTGATATATTTCCTGTGTTAGGAGTGTTAGGTGCCCAGTTGTGTCTGACTCTCTGTGACCCCGTGGACTATATAGCCCGTCAGGCTCCTCCGTCCATGGGATTCTCCAGGCAAGAATACTGGAGTGAGTTGTCGTTTCCTCCTCCAGGGTATCTTCCTGACCCAGGGATCGAACCCACATCCCCTGCATTGGCAGGCAGATTCTTTACCATCTGAGCCGTCAGAGAAGCACTGATATGTTTCCTTATTTTAGTCTTTAAATGCAACTAAAAATGACCATGTTTCTGTATCATGTTTCAAATCATCACTAGATCATTTTAAATGATTTTATTGAAAGGACCTAGCTAGGAATGTGTCTTCTAGGTCCTTCCCTTCTGAAGACCCTTGTTTGTACAAAATGATGATTTTCCATGTCCCAATGTATGTGATACACTCACCATCCTGTTCAAAGCAGCAGCATCTCACCTTTCATTATGAAAATTCCTGATTCTTCTTAATTTGGGTATGCATTGCCTAATCACTGTCTCTGTGTTTTTTCCTTTATTCAGGAATCCAGGGGTTACTTTTTAAATTTTTTTTTGTCTGGTGATAGTGCCGCCAGCGGCAGGGTTTTGAGTTGCATTAGGATCAGGGCCTCTCCCTTCCAGGGGCCTACCTGATACAGGTCAAAGCCTCACAGGAGAAAGCATGAGCATTTGTTGGTCAAAAGATCTGGGTTTGAATCTAAGTTTCATCTGATAAATTTTCTGAGAAAAATAAGTTTAATGATATGTACAAAGATCTGACACAAAGCTGATGTTCACAGATGTTATTTCCTTTTCCTTTATTTCTTCAGGCACACATGATTTCTAATTTATATTTTTGGTTCAGTTAGCACCTAAAGTATTTGGTGTAGTACCTGTCATAAAGCATTGCTCAGCAAATATTAGTCATTATTAAAGTTATTACCATTATCTTTCCACCCCAACTTTTCCTAACTAAATTTCCTGTGAAGTTCTTTATGTTTTCAATGTCAAACATATTTATTGTCCTCCTCTAAATGTAGGCTGAGAGTATTTTGTCTTGAAACTAGCTCTTTTGATGTCCTTTCAGGAAGCTGAATTCCTAAAGGTGAAAAGAGAAGAACACTTTCTAACACTGTACACAAAAATAAACTCAAAATTGATTAAAGGCCTAAATGTAAGACCAGAAACTATAGAATTCTTAGAGGAAAACATAGGCAGAACACTCTCTGACATAAATCACAGCAAGACCATCTATGACCCACCTGCCAGAGTAATGGAAATAAAAACAAAAATAAACAAATGGGACCCAATTAAACGTAAAGCTTTTGCACAATGAAGGAAACTATAAGCAAGGTGAAAAGACAGCCCTCAGAATGGGAGAAAATAGTAGCAAATGAAACAACAAAGAATTAATCACCAAAATATGTAAGCAGCTCATGCAACTCAATACCAGAAAAATGAACAACCCAATCAAAAAGTGTGCAAAAGACCTAAACAGACATTTTTTGAAAGAAGACATACAGATGGCTAATAAATACATGAGAAGATGTTCAACATCATTCATTATTAGTGAAATGCAAATCAAAAGTGAAATGAGGTACCATCTCACACCAGTCAGAATCAGTTCAATTCAGTCGCTCAGTTGTGTCCAACTCTTTGCAACCCCATGGACTGCAGCACACCAGGCCTCCCTGTCCATCACAACTACTGGAGCTTGCTCAAATTCATGTCCATCGAGTCGGTGATGCCATCCAACTGTATCGTCCTCTGTTGTTCCCTTCTCTTCCTGTCTTCAGTCTTCCCAGCATCAGGGTCTTTTCCAATGAGTCAGTTCTTTGCATCAGGTGGCCAGAGTATTGGAGCTTCAATTTCAGCATCAGTCCTTCCAGTGAATATTCAGGACTGATCTCCTTCAGAATGGCCTGGTTGGATCTCCTTGCAGTCCAAGGGACTCTCAAGAGTCTTCTCCAACACCACAGCTCAAAAGCACCAATTCTTCAGCACTCAGCTTTCTTTATGGTCCAGCTCTCACATCCATACATGACCACTGGAAAAACCATAGAGCTTTGACTAGATGGACCATTGTTGGCAAAGTAATGTCTCCGCTTTCTAAATTGGTCAGACCAGACAGAGTGGCCACTGGTCAGAATGGCCACCATCAAAAATTCTACAAACAACAAATGCTGGAGTGGGTGTGGAGAAAAGGGAGCCCTCTTGCACTGTTGGTGGGAATGCAAACTGGTACAGCCACTAAGGAGAACAGTGTGGAGATTCCTTAAAAAACTGGGCATAGAACTGCCATACGACCCAGCAATCCCACTGCTGGACATACACCCAGAGGAAACCAGAATTGGAAGAGACATGTTCATTGCAGCACTGTTTACGATCGCCAGGACATGGAAGCAAGCTTGATGTCCATCAGCAGATGAATGGGTAAGAAAGCTGTGGTACGTATACACAATGGACTATTACTCAGCCATGAAAAGGAATGCATTTGAATCCGTTTTAATGAGGTGGAAGAACCTGGAGCCTATTATATGGAGTGAATCAGAAAGAGAAAGACAAACACTGTATATTAATGCGTATGAACCTAGAAGGACGGTGCCAATGACCCTACATGCAGGGCAGCAGAGGAGACAGAGATGGAAAGAACGGAGTTTTGGATCCTGTAGGGGAAGGCGAGGGTGGGGTGACATGAGAGAACGCCCCTGAAACGTGTACATTACCATGTCTAAAATAGATGACCAGGGCAAGGTTGACGCATGAAGCAGGGCACCCAGAGCTGGCGCTGTGGGGCAACCCAGGGTGGGAGAGGGGTTCAGCATGGGGGCCACATGTATACCTGTGGCCGATTCATGTTGACGTATGGAAAAAATCATCACAATATCATAAAGTAATTATTCTCCAATTAAAATATATTAATTAATTTTTAAGAAAAGAAAGGAAAAGAGAAACAGGTAAAGTGGAAGAGTAATTACAGCATTAAGTGATATAGAAAAGTTGGAAAGGGAAAAGAATGAGGCTACTGTTGTCTTATTTGGATAGTATTTACGAAAGACAATTTTAAAGGGTAATGTGTACTCTGTAAAGAATTGTTAAGATATTGATTTTTTGGATTCACTATGTAGCCTTTCGATTGACCCATTGTATTAATAGTGCATATTGATGCTTGACCAATAGAACAGAAATTGAATGTGACATGATGCATGGAATCCTGCTATGTGATTACTGTCAAGATAAGAGTTTTATTTCATGAATGATATGAAATCTGTTTGGAAAAGGAACTTCAGATTTCACCTTGAGATAAAGCTCACAAGATTTCGTGACATGTGGTTAGATATATTGTTCCAATACATTTTGTAGAAAATGGAATAAACCATGACCACTTGTGTGTTCATTAAGCATATGAAGTTAATGGGTTGATACTTTCTTTGAAAACACATCTTATTTGATATCAGCCTTCTTGAATGCCTGCTCTAAGTAATGCTAGTTATAACAGTTTCATACCCTGTTATCAATGCTGGCCGTCACCTTCCCTAATTGTTTCTTCCTATATGGTCTATTGTCCCAGAATGACTTTTGGCGTCTGGTGCTAGTTTACGATAAAATCTCCTCCCTGGAAGAAATGTTATATTAAAAATTGAAAGCAAATATGTGAAGTGCCTTCACTCTTCTACGTATTTCAAATGTTTAGTCAGTTTACTGTGTAAGATGGTATGTGAGTGCCCTCAATGGGAGGGTCTTATTCTTTCCAAGGGCTACGAGTCTAATGTTCCAAAGACTTCTGAATCTACTCAATCAAGCCAGGTCTTTCTTTTGAATTCCATGCCTACATTCTGTACTGCCTACTGTTCATTACTACAGACATTCAGCTACAGTTATGAAGCGCTGAGCTCATTAACTTCCCTCCTCACAACTCTTAATGAAACCACCACCCACGTTTGCTTTGCTTATGTTTTGGGAAGACAGAGTGTAGTCCAAATGCTGCCGTCTCTGTAGACAACCTCTGTGTTCGATCAATAAATGCATCTTTGGATCCTACCACCCCAGTTGAATCTGTTTCCTTCTCTGCATCTCCCAGCTCTAACCCTTTTAGGCCATCAGCCTCATCCGCCGTCTTATGCAGCAGCCTCCAGTTCAGCTAGCCGCCTCTTGCTAAACACAAATGCAGGCATGGAATTGTTTGTATCATGTCATTCCCCAGACACTCCCTCTGCCCAAAGATTGAGGCTAAAACTCCCAAACACGGGTTACAGTTTCCTGTATGAGGCATTCAAGCTGCATTGTTGTTCAGTTGCCAAGTCCTGTCTGACTCTTTGCAACCTCATGAACTGCAGCACTCCAGGCCTCCCTATCCTTCACCAACTCCTACAGCTTGATCAAATTCATGTCCATCAAATCGGTGATGCCATTCAACCAACCATCCTCTGTTGTCCCCTTCTCCTCCTGCCCTCAATCTTTCCCAGTGTCAGGGTCTTCTCCAGTGAGTCAGCTCTTCCCATCCAGCTTCAGCACCAGTCCTTCCAATGAATATTCAGGACTGACTCCTTTAGGATGGACTGGTTTGATCTCCTTGCAGTCCAAGGGACCCTCAAGAGTCTTCTCCAGCACAGCTTTATCTTTGTGCTCTTCCTCCCTAGGATGCTTACTACAGCTCCATTGAACTTCTGGTTCCTTATTCATTATCCTGCATCAGAGATTTGCCTGCTTTATTCAGTCTGAAGCACTTCTTTCTCTACTTTATTTTTATGATTCACTCTTAGTGAATCTTAATTAGGGTTCACTAGAGAAGCAGAACCAATATTATTTACTATAAGGAATTGGCTCACATGATTATGGAGACTCGAGGTCCCAAGATCTATAGTTAATAAGCTGGAGACCCAAGAGCAGTGATAGTCTGAGTACTAGTCACAGTCTAAGTCCAAAGGCGGAGAACCAGTGTCCAGGCTCAAAGTCAGGAGAAAATGAGTTCTGTCGCAGTGCAGTTCAGTCACTAAGTCATGTCTGATTCTCTGCAACCCCGTGGACGGCAGCATGCCAGGCTTCCCCGTCCCCCACTCTCTCCAGTCCTGCGCTCCAGACTTTTGTTCTCTTCAGGACTTCAGTGGATTCGGTGAAGCTCATTCACACGGGGGAGAGCATTCTGCTTTATTCTGCTACAGATTCAGATATTTATCTCATCCAGACACACCCTCACAGACACACCCCAAATAATGTTTAACCAATTATCTAGGAACTGTGCGGCGCAATCAAGTTAGCACACAAAAGTCACCATCACAACCTTCTAGAATCATTCTGGCCACCTCTTTTCTCAAGACAAACTGCTGTGACCCAAGTCCTGATGAGATTGTTCTTACTCTCCCACCTCCTTCTGTAGCGCTGTCTGTCCACACGCCAGCACTCACACGTCTCCCTTGCCCGCTTACACACATCCTTAGAAACCCTGGTTCTTGCTCCTCCTTCCCTTTGTGATTCCTAATCTGGGAGTTAGAAAGTATACTTTGGCACTTAGGTGTCCAATAAATATGCATTGAATGCATGAGCTATTCTATTAACCTTTAGCTTGAATCCTCATGAACATTAAATTATTTTGGCTTGATTGCTGATATAAAACCAACATTTACTCCTGCCCAATTATGGCTGAATATATATGTAACCATATTCAACATTCTGGTTTCATTAACTTTCCTCTGCGATTGATACACTAAACTTGCTCACTCTGTGCTGATTAAAACTGTGGCTACCTTGTTAGAATTCTCTCGGTTGATCACCACCAGGGAAAAGGGCATTCCGTTTCATTGTTCCAAGTGAGAAAGTAGCATGTGAAGGGGGCAGAGGCTTTGGAATAAAACACAGCCCAGGGTGGGAGACCAGCTCTTCTGATCTGCGTTCTGAATTATTGACTTCTGCAGGCTGAGCATGTAGGTAAGCACTTGGCAGAAACTACGTTTTAAAAGTTGTTAGATAACTTTGATAAGTTACAAAAGGTATTTCAGTCCCAGGCTTCTCACTTGGTGACAGTAATTGTGACCATTTCACAAAGATATTTGTGACTATAAATGAGTTAATGTGCTCATATTGAGTGCAAAGAATATGCCAAAGGAAACTCTGTTTATACTTGTTGTTTTCATAGCATTGGAGGATCTGCGAATGTGTTTCTAAGTGCAAAATTTTCCATCCTGTCCCCTCCAGTTACGTACATTTCCCTCTATTTTTACGGACTTACGTGAGCCAGGAACTGCCTAAGTGCTTTACATACGTCATCATTTCATTTCATTTTAATACGGGATTGTTCTTCTCAGTTAACAGAGAAAGTCTGGTTTCATAAAGACTAAATCACTTTGCAAGTTCCAACTTGCAAAGCCTAAACTGGCACCTGAAATTACACCAAAATTCAATGGCAAGTTCATTCTCTAGGGCTGTGAGTCTGCTTCTGTTTTGTAAGTAAGTATCATTGGTATCATTTCTTTTTAGAGTCCACATATAAGGGATGTCATATGATATTTCTCCTCTGTCTGACTTACCTCACTCAGAATGACACTCTGTAACTTATGGTTGTGGGGGGGAGTGGGGGGGATGAGGGGAAGGGAGAGTGAGGGAGTTCTGGATGGATGTGTACCACTGCTCTACTGAAAATGGGTACCCAAGAAGGACCTGCTGTGTAGAGCACATGGAAATCACTCAGTGCTATGATGCAGCTGGGGTGGAAAGGGAGTTTGGGGGAGAATGGATTCGTGTATATGTAAGCCTGAATCCCTTTGCTGTTCACCTGAAGCCATCACAGCATTGTTAATCGACTATACCGCAATGCAAAATAAAAAGATAAAAAAATTCATTGGTGATGATTGTGCTCAGTTTGGGGCTTCCCTGGTCGCTCCGACGGTAAAGCGTCTGTCTGCAATGCAGGAGACTCGGGTTCGATCCCTGGGTTGGGAAGATCTCCTGGAGAAGGAAATGGCAGCCCACTCCAGTAGTCTTGCCTAGAAAATCCCATGGATGGTGGAGCCTGGTAGGCTACAGTCCGTGGGGTCGCAAAGAGTCCGACACGACTGAGTGACTGCTCAATTTTAAAACACGTGGAATAAAGCCTATGTGGATAAGTTAATTTCTTTTCCCGTCTTGTCCTGTAGGATCAGCGTCCTGTTGCTCTGTATCCTTTGCATTTGCACAAGCAGAGGGCATCTGACATTGTCCAGGGGAAGGTGCTTCCAGCCGAGCGTGTGAAGATGTTTGCTCCCGCTCATCCCGGCTCTGCTGACTCCTCCCCCAACCCTCAGGGGTGTTATGGGGCGCAGCTGACTCAGCCATGATTGTGCAGATGAAGCCTCCCCTGGATGGACTTTGGTCAGACTACACTGGAAAATTTGATGGAAAGATGGTTTGTCTTTGATCTTTGAGAAAGTCAAAGTCCCGCCTGGCTACATCCAAGTAAGTTCAGTTCAGTTCAGTCGCTCAGTCGTGTCCGACTCTTTGCGACCCCATGAATCATAGCACGCCAGGCCTCCCTGTCCATCACCATCTCCCAGAGTTCACTCAGACTCACGTCCATAGAGTCCGTGATGCCATCCAGCCATCTCATCCATCCTCGGCCATCCCCTTCTCCTCCTGCCCTCAATCCCTCCCAGCCTCAGAGTCTTTTCCAGTGAGTCAACTCTTTGCATGAGGTGGCCAAAGTACTGGAGCTTCAGCTTCAGCATCATTCCTTCCAAAGAAATCCCAGGGCTGATCTCCTTCAGAATGGACTGGTTGGATCTCCTTGCAGTCCAAGGGACTCTCAAGAGTCTTCTCCAACACCACAGTTCAAAAGCATCAATTCTTCAGTGCTCAGCCTTCTTCACAGTCCAACTCTCACATCCATACATGACCGCAGGAAAAACCATAGCCTCTACTAGAGGGACCTTTGTTGGCAAAGTAATGTCTCTGCTTTTGAATATGCTATCTAGGTTGGTCATAACTTGTCTTCCAAGGAGTAAGCGTCTTTTAATTTCATGGCTGCAGTCACCATCTGCAGTGATTTTGGAGCCCCCCAAAATAAAGTCTGACACTGTTTCCACTGTTTCTCCATCTATTTCCCATGAAGTGATGGGACCGGATGCCATGATCTTCATTTTCTGAATGTTGAGCTTTAAGCCAACTTTTTCACTCTCCTCTTTCACTTTCATCAAGAGGCTTTTTAGCTCTCTTCACTTTCTGCCATAAGGGTGGTGTCATCTGCATATCTGAGGTTATTGATATTTCTCCCAGCAATCTTGATTCCAGCTTGTGTCTCTTCCAGCCCAGCGTTTCTCATGATGTACTCTGCATATAAGTTAAATAAGCAGGGTGACAATATACAGCCTTGACGTACTCCTTTTCCTATTTGGAACCAGTCTGTTGTTCCATGTCCAGTTCTGAAGTTAAATAAGAGGGTGACAGTATACATCCAAGTAAAGGAAAAAGCAAAGGTGAAACTTGCGTCTCTGTGGTCCTCCGTCTGCAGCATCAACTCCGCCTGTAAACTGAGTCCCCGCGTTAACCGTCACTGCTGAATCCAGTGCCCAGCGACACTCTGCCACTGTGTTCTGGAGACTTTGCCTTCTTTCCTCTTCTCAGATTTCCTTCGACAATAGCCATCCTCCTGGTGGTATCTTTTTCTTCTGTTCTTATTGCCCTTACTCTTCCAGTCTACTGTCAAGAATACGAATAAGAACAAGTATCCTGAATTGCTCTGATTTTTTTCTTTTAGTTACCATTTTTTCTTTTTCCATTTGATAGAAAACTCTTAGAATGTATGGTAATCTTAAGTTTTCTCCTATTATCTTCCAAAAAATACAACTTAAAATTTGCTAAAAGAACTCTAGTAAGATGCTTTATTGAATTAAAAACCATCAGTTGAACTATATTTACAACTTAATAATTAACTGAATGATACAAATTGGCTTATTGATTTCATTGTTTTAAAGCTCAACTTCATGTATTTTAAAAAGCCTTTATTTACAGTTAACAGTATAATATTTTATCCCTGAAGAATCAAAGATATTCTCTTCAGTTAGTAGGGGCCATTTTTCTATATTGCAAACATTTAGCTAATTTACAAATCACTGCCCTTTTTCACTCAGGGTTTAATACATTGATTTTAATAATAAATGTATTCAATCATAATAGGAAAATATAGTTAATAAGAAATGTTAGTAATTTGAAAATTAAATATGTGAGTAGCCAGTTGGTTTTGTTCTGGATTACTTTAGGTATACAGAGGCACAGACACACTCTTTTCTGTTGCCTGTTTCTACCCATATAAAATTTAGTAGTAGTTTGACTAATATGATGGGGAAAATGATTCTATTTATAGTTACTGAAAATTTGGAAGAAACTTGTGCATTTTGTTCCTAAAGTAGAAATTAACATTTTCCTTAAAATGTTAATACAGTGTTGTCAGAGAGTTCAGCCAAGCATTCGGTTATTTTTTAACCTCAAGAAGTGGGAAAATTGTACTTATTTAAATGTCACTGCTTTGCAAAGAAAGACTTCAGTCTCTTGTTCCTTTGTCTCTTTATCCTTCATTTGCAAGCACTTGCATAATATATCCAGTAACTGTATTTTTTGAAGTATAACTATTTTTTAACAGATGCAATCCTTACTTTTATTGCTTCATATTTACATTAGAGATTAATATATTTTCTTGAATGCTTGGCAGATTAACATCTCTTTGTTTATCTTTATGATTTTTTTTAAGCACTAGAGAAGTTTGTCATTGACAAAACTGAGCTACTGTCAATGAGTCTATTTTCAAGAGTTTTTCTGTGACACTAAAATTTTGGAAAATCATGTACACATATAAATTAGATGATAAGGGTAGAAACTGAAGCTTCATTTCCAAGAGTTACTACTCAGTGTATTATTTTTCTTAAGCTTACTAGATGAGAACATTGAAGCTGTCATTCCATGTTTATAAAATAATTTATTGCTGTTTGTGAAACCTTGCCATTTTTATTCTGATTCTTTAATTCTTTTAATAAAATAATCTAATTAAATCATTGAAGGTTAAAATCAAATTCCATTTCAATATTATTTACCTAAGATTCCTAAGAGCTTCTAAGTGTTTAATTAACTCAGTTGGAGAAGGGTTAACAGTCAGAAATATATCCAGGTCATCTAAGTCATACAATTGTCAGATGGTTGCTAGGCAACAGATATCAGGTTTGGCTGATGCATGTTCTAGGCAAAGATTATAGTGTGAAAAGAACAAATTACATGATACCTGCATTTTTATTGTTATGCTTTCTGAAAATAAAGTTGTATTGGAGGAAGAAAAAAAGCCTTGACATTTATTATGCACATCGTATTTCTTCTAAATGTCAAAACTATATTATTTGATAGTTAAGTGATAAGGGACAATAAATTCAAATGACAGATGACATTTTATTTCTTATGTGGTTTTAGAGATGAGCCTTCCATTTAATCCTGTTTTTGTAGCGTGTCAAGTTAATTAATTTCTAAATTCATTGTGATTGAAATGAAACTGCAAATGAAAATTAATTGAAATATAATTAATTTAATATATACACATTTTAATGCTACTAGGGAAAAGAAAGGAAAATAACTTATATTACATGATTCTAGCAAAATACCAGAATATTTCAGCAGTGATGAAAATGATATTGAGAGAAGCCACAGTTTAGAAATTTAGGGTGAAATGTAATTATTTGCAAATGACTTAAAACTGCCATAGTTACATATTACATGATTTATTTTTATAATCCATGTGATGCCTAATGCCTGTATCTTTAGTTATAAAGTCCTGTAACATTAGTTCTTCCTCATTGCTTTACTATCCTTAATAATTGATGAATAAGGAATAGGTGAGAATTTTGATTGCAAGAGGGAAAAAATGAAAGTTATCTATTGGATGTCTAGGAAACAGAAATATATTGTGTGATCATTAGTTTTCAAACATACAATATGTTATGTTAAGCAAACTTTTAAAGATCTCATTTTTATCTCCAAATGAGTAGGTGTGGCAGAATCATAAAAGAATCTTTTGATTAGTTCTTCTTCAGGAAAATTTAATTCAAAACTTAGCAAAACTGATGTTTTCTTTTGTGTCAGTTGGGAATGCAATCTCTCACCAATTATGAGGTCTCTCGGTGAATTTCTAGTTCTTAGGATTAGAGGAAAATCATAGAAGATATATATTTAAACTCAACATCTTTACAAAAGAAAATTTTTATTAAATTTATATCTAAAATTATGATCCTGACGCTTCTCTCTGATTTCTGGTATTGGATAATAGAATTTAAGAGAACTCAGTTGACAATGATTTAGCAAGCCAATTGAAAAGTACCACCGTTTTTTTCTAATTCAAACCAAACTTGTTGCTTATATAAACCTGAATTCTGTATTCAGTTCACAAAGCAGACACCCACTCAGTTATTACAGACTGTAAAATGTCAGTCCAAGATTTATCTTACTTCTTGGAAAATCAGCCAGAGAAGATGTCTTTATGTTCCTGATATGTAAAGTGACAATTCCAGACTCCATGTGAGCTTGTTGATGATACCATATAACAATGAAGACAATAAAATAATATTACTTTAAATTGAGAAAACTAAGCTATTTATGAATATGTCCAACATAAAGAGAAATGTAATCATGCTTAATATGAATCCTCTATATAAAGCTTTTATAATGTGTGACCTTGCTCCAGAGCAAACTGTCTGCCTAACACTTTTTAAAATAAAGAATAGACTCAAGTAAATATTGTCACCAGGTTTCAGAAATGTCTCAACATGTTATGAAATAAGAGCATTTAGAAAATCAAGGCTGTTACAATTTGAGGACTAGATTGCTCAGAAGGTGATGCTGTTTTCAAAGTTATGCCTCTTAAGACTATTATGCTCAATTTTCTTTTTCTTTTTGACATCCAGAAACAGGCATGTCTGGATGAAAAGAGCTTTATTTAAAAGGTAAGAGAAAACCCTTTAAAGAATTAGTATAGATGCTTGATGATTTAATATGCATTTCTGGGGATATTTTGGAAATTAGTTGTGTTTAATTCAGCTTTGCTCGTTTCTTCTAGCATTATTCCACTTTGAGGGACATGTGAAATTAGTGGAACCAGACATACAGTAGAGGACCAAGCTGTATAAACCCCATCTCCCTTAAATTGCTAACTACCATGATCATATTTTAATAAGGAGACTTTTATTGGTATTGAGGCTTCTTCTTGTTTTATACCCTCCATTGAGTTGTTATATCTTCAGTTACTTCCTTCTTCCCACTGGGGGTTTCCCTGGTAGCTCAGCTGGTAAAGAATCCACCTGCAATGCAGGAGACCCCAGTTCAGTTCCTGGGTTGGGCAGATCTGCTGGAGAAGCAATAGGCTACCTACTCCAGTATTCTTGGGTTTCCCTTGGGGCTCAGCAGGTAAAGAATCTGCCTGCATTGATGGAGACCTGGGTTCAATCCCTTGGTTGGGAAGATCCCCTGGAGAAGGGATAGGTTACCCCCTCCAGTATTCTGGCCTGGAGAATTCCATGGACTGTATAATCCATGGGGTTGTGAAGAGTCAGATGCAGCTTTCACTTTCCCATATTTTTAATAGATTATCTGTATAGAATTTCATGACCATTCTAAGAAATCATGATGGAAAAACTCTTTAGACTTGAAATGAGGTAGAGTAAAACAGTAAATTTTTGTTAGGTCAACTAAATTGTAAGTCTTTTCAGTTATTTCATAAAGCACATTAAGGCAGAGCCATAATGGGGTCTTAAGACTTTCCTTTCCTTCCACCTACGGACATAATCTGCTAGAAACTGACAGATGCCTCTACTGGATTGCAAATCACCCCATTTATATGGAAGAGATTCCAGATGTCCAAAACTGACCTGGAAGTTTGTATGTTATTCTTGAATTACGGAAGGAGACTGATCCAAACAGGGGGCCTGCTCAGTCACGAGTAGGAGAATAGAAGAAAACAGACATGGGGTGGAAGAAATTAAGAAAATCACGATGTCATTACTTTTGTTTATATCATACTTGAAATTAATTTGATTACATTATAATTGCATTATAAAATAAATATAAAATTAGTATCTGAGAAAGGCCTTTGTCAGAAGACCAAGCCTGGATTCTCTCAATGCTTGCTGTACACGTGGAGACTGGAGAAAGAATGAAGAAGACCGATGTTTATTAGATGTCTTCCACCTCTTAGACACTGTTCTAAGGGCGTGTTATCTCATTTAACTTTATAACCCAGTAAGGCAGAGAGTGTCATCTCCAACTGACAGAGGAGAAAAAAGAAACTAATAGAAGTTTTGCAGTTTGCAAAATGGCTTAAACTGATGCCCAGCAGAGAAGGCATTTGAACTGAGGCACGTCTGCCTGCTGGGCCCATGTTTACAGTGGTTGCTGAACTTGAAATTAGCAGCAGTAGCAGCACCTATAGCGAAAGAGCCGTAAGAATGTTCCTCGTTTTGTGGCTTCCTTATAGTGGCTGAATAAACATTCAGTGACATGGGCAGAAAGCAAACAAGTCTTCGCTTCCTTTGTTTCCTAAATCTTATGTAGGACAGATATACAGATAACAGCCTGAATGTATGCATTTGGCTAAATGAAAAATGCTGGTGTTAGGAAAACACACAAATGGTGAACATCACTTACAACAGTGGTTTGCAAACGTATGTTTCCAACTTATCTTTGAATATGACTCATAGTATGAAAAATATACTTTCTTTCACCATCAACACACACACATACACAGAAATGTGTAAAGCAGCACTTTACCATAGTTACAAGTAATGTGGTGCATATTCCATCTCATCTTAGTTCATGCTATGGTATAATATTCTACCATTACAAAAAAATACTAGTTATAGACACACTGAAATGATTCCATAACACACCATGGGCCATGATTTATAGTTTGGAAATTACTGATTGAAAGGTATCAGGTAAACTTTCCTAAGGGGTTTCCCTCTTAGCTCAGATGGTAAAGAATCTGCCTGCAATGTGGATGACCTGGGTTTGATCCCTGGGGTCAGGAAGATCCCCCGGAGGAGGGCATGGCACCCCACTCCAGTATTCCTGCCTGGAGAATCGCATGAACAGAGGAGCCTGGCAGGATATAGTCTATGGGATCACAAAGAGTCGGACATGACTAAGTGACTCACACCCACAGGCTCACAAATGTTCCTAGGGAATTTATTTATTTATTTATTTATTTTTATTTTAATTTACAATACTGTATTGGTTTTGCCATACATTGACATGAATCCGCCATAGGTGTACATGAGTTCCCAATCCTGAACCCCCCTCCCACCTGTCTCCCCATATCATCTCTCTGGGTCATCCCCGTGCACCAGCCCCAGGCATCCTGTATCCTGTATTGAACCTAGACTGGCAATTTGTTTCCTACATGACAGTATACATGTTTCAATGCCATTCTCCCAAATCATCCCACCCTCTCCTCCCACAGAGTCCAAAAGTCTGTTCTATACATCTGTGTCTCTTTAACTGTCTCACATACAGGGTTATCATTACCATCTTTCTAAATTCCATATATACGTGTTAGTATACTGTATTGGTGTTTTTCTTTGTGGCTTACTTCACTCTGTATAATAGGCTCCAGTTTCATCCATCTCATCAGAACTGATTCAAATGTGTTCTTCTTAATGGCTGAGTAATACTCCATTGTGTATATGTACCACAGCTTTCTCATCCATTCATCTGCTGATGGACATCTAGGCTGCTTCCATGTCTTAGGGAATTTAAACTGTAACCTTAGAAAATAAGTAGAAGGCCACTAGGCCAAAAGTAGGAAGACGAGGCAGCATAGACTTGTGCTCCAGGCAGAGGCAACAGGAGGCGTGCCAGCCAGAAGTGGAAAGGGATTTGGTTAGTTCAGGAAACTGAGAGGAGGGACAGGGTGGCTGGCATGAACTGGCAGAGGGGGAGAGCAGTCAGATATGTGACACGTGGCTCTCCATGGGGCCGCCAAGAGCTGGACACGGCGGAGCGGCCGAGCGTGCACACGTGCAGACTGCAGCCACAGTGGCCTGTGGAGGATGCTGCTGGAGGAGGGAGTAGAGCCGACTCAATCAGATTGTCTTCGTACAGAGGTCAAGGTGGGAAAACGCTGAAGAGGGACAGCACTGGACATCAGAAGAGCAGTTCGGAAGCTGTGCCCGTGGTCTGGATGTGAGCTGGAGAGTGGGCTGGGTGGGACATACTTTAGAACAGGCCAGTCAAGGAGAGCTGGAGGAAAGTAGGTGATATAAAAGTATATTAGGAAATAAAAACAAGATGATTTAGTGATGAACTGGTGGTGGAGAGGAAATGAAGAAACGCGGCTATAATAGTTATAATAACTGTTTCCATTTTGGACTGTTTATGTCAGATACTTTTAAAGCAATTTTTGTGCTAAATTTGACTTTGAAACATCCTTCTGAATGTAATCTGCATTAAGTCTGTTTTCTGCTGTCATTTACACACGTTTATTTGTGAAATAGCACCTCTCAGATTTTTCACTTAATTGGGTAAAGGCTAGTGCTGTAAAAGTGTAGTCACGTAAAGCTACTTCCCTGGTGGTGCAGACGGTAAAGTGTCTGTCTACAATGCAGGAGACCTGGGTTCAATCCCTGGGTCCGGAAGATCCCCTGGAGAAGGAAATGGCAACCCCCTCCAGGATTCTTGCCTGGAGAATCCCACGAACGGAGAAGCCTGGTGTCCATGGGGTCACAAAGAGTCAGACACGACTGAGCGGCTTCACTTTCCCTTTAGTGCTGTAAACGAAAATAAGTAGTGGAGATGTTTGTTTTTTAGAGTGGAAATGAAGGGTTGCTTAGTTTGGTTTGAATGTCATGGACTTTGGATGCCTCTATGTGGATCTGTTGTTCAGGCACTCAGTTGTGTCCAATTCTTTGCGACCCCATGGACCACAGCTCGCCAGGCGTCCCTGTCCATCACCGACTCCCAGAGTTTACTCAAACTCATGTCCATTGAGTCAGTGATGCCATCCAACCATCTCATCCTCTGTCGTCACCTTCTCCTCCCACCTTCAATCTTTCCCAGCATCAGGGCCTTTTCTAATGAGTCGGCTCTTCACATCAGCTGGCCAAAGTATTGGAGTTTCAGCTTCAGCATCAGTCCTTCCAATGAATATTCAGGACTAATTTCCTTTAGGATGGACTGGTTGGATCTCCTTGGAGTCCAAGGGACTCTCAAGAACCTTCTCCAACATCACAGTTTGAAAGCATCTGACGGAGGTTGTCGACTGTGTGTGTGATGGGAAAGATTTTCAGGTTAGAGCAGATACAGAAGGCATGAAAAAGTAAAGCGCCGGAGTGATTAAGAACAGACGACTCCTTAAAGAGGACATGGCTGATTCATATTGATGTTTGGCAGAAACCAGCGCAAAACTGTAAAGCAATTATCCTTCAATAAAAAATAATTTTTTAAAAGAAGGATTGCTTGCCTATAAAGAGAAAAAGACACTAGGTTAGTGTTTGGGATCTCTTTTTAGAAGCATTTATTTTCTTAAGGGATGAGGCTGTCGGTTTGCAACCCCGAGAGGTCCGCAGATGAAATGAAGCACTGACTCCCTTAAATGAAGGACAAGAGGAAGTAGGGAAGAGGCGGACCTCTCCAGATTGGTCGGTGGCAGGAAGTTTCAATAAGCAGAAACGTACATGAGCCGAGGTCTCTGCCTGTCAGAATCTTAACAGTTTGTATAGAGGCTTTCCTGGGGCTCAGCACATACGCTTTCCCGATGGTCTCAACAACAGGCTATTCTCTCAAGGCTTGCGTCCTTGACAGCACTCACTGCAGCAACGGTGGAGAGAAAGCACATGCCAGGGGGAGCGCTCCAGCTCCTGGGCAGCCAGTGGTCACTTCCTCTCTGTGATGCCCTCCAAAATACCACATCTGTGTAACAGGAGAGAGGCGAGGAAAGAAGGAAGCCATTTTCGGTAGATTTATGAATGAAGAGAAAGTGAAAGCGTTACTCCCTCCATCGTGTCCGAATCTTTGGGGCCCCATGGACTGTAGCCTGCCAGGCTCCTCTGTCCATGGGTTTCTCCAGGCAAGAACACTGGAGTGGGTTGCCATGCCCTTCTCCAGGGGTTTTTCCTGACCCAGGGATCAAATCCTGGTCTCCTGCCTGGCAGGCAGATTCTTTACTGTCTGAGCCACCAGGGAATCATGAATATGATGGGGCAAAGTTGAATTGATTATTTTCTAAAGACTTTTGTATCCTCTGTGAAATATATAGATAAACTCTTGAGAGAAAGAGAAAGGGAAATAACAGGTGGTAAGAGAGTCAACAAGAGAGATAAGAGGAGCCTCGTAGGATTCCTGAGCTGGACTGAAGCCCCATTTTAGCTTCTAATGGTCTTAGTCTCCTCACATGTGTGAGTGTTTCCAGCTCCACAGCTTTTGCTCCAGGGAGGTGGATCATCCACCTTGTTTCCTGAAAGGACTGGAAGGCTTGTTCAGGGAGGATAGTCTGAGTTTAGTATTCCAAAGTCAGGGAAATTCTGTAGGTGACCATATCCAGAGTATGCCCAAAGGAGCTGTCAGCTGAGGCAGAATGATGCTCTTGCAAACAGCAAGGTGATTCCCTTCTGGCAAGACTGGTGTGTGGTTTGGGTCCTCAACATGGACTCAGAATCATCCAAGACCTCAGGTTTCCCCGGTGGCTCAGCGGTAAAGAATCCTCCTGCAATGCAGGGGACGTGGCTTTGACCACCGGGTCCGGAAGGTCCCCTGGAGGAGGGCACAGCCACCCACTCCAGTGTTCTTGCCTGGAGAATCCCATGGGCAGAGGAGCCTGGCGGGGTACAGTCCATGGGGTCACAAAGAGTTGGATAAGACTGAGCAACTTAGCAGGCAAGACACACTAAAGAGCTGGAATGGAGATTGAGACCATGATCCCAAACCTTCAGTGAGCAAGGCAAGAGCTGCAGACGGCAGTAGCAGATGGATATTAAGTGTGATTTTCGGAAGGACTCTCTGATCATTATGGAACAATAGAATTGAAGGGAGAAGATACATTCTAGACGCTTTTTAGAGTTAGCATGCAAGGAGGAATTTATAACTGGAAAGGGGTCAAAGAGAACAATGTTGGAACTTTCACAGTAAGACTTGCTAAAGAAGACATAATTTCTGATGCATTTAGACGTTTTGTCATTGGCCCTCACATGTTACTGTGATACGGCATAAAGGCTTCCTTCACTTCTTCATAGATCAGGGGTTGTTTGGAAAAGAATAGGCGAATGGTGGGGTGAAAGTCCTCAAGATGCCCTTCCTTTTCCTGACTCCTGGTCTCTGCTGTGGTGTGGAGCAGCCTGTGGAGGCACTGCGGTTACTGCCGATAATTCTGTCTGCTCTTTGTGGGCATTTTACATAACAGAGTATGGAAGTCAGTTGTGAATAGTAGTCACTGCCCTTTTCTTGCATTTTGATCAAAAAGACAAGCTGAACTGTCCTTGGACGCATGGAGCTTGGTGAAAGTGGTTTCAGATCTCTCACCTTGCTAACCTAATGTGACGTGCAGGAGCCAGTGGGGTGGTGTGGGCAGACTGAAGGAAGAGACATGGGCAATCCTTGGCTAAACGTCAGCTGGGAGAGGCTTTGAAGTGTACTGCTTAATTGTGACTAACTAGTTGAGCCCTTGATTTAATTAGTAGCTGCTCAATTAAAGAAGAATTTGCTGGGTATTTTTTTTTAAATTTCCACAGCTTCATTTAGTGGGTAGATTGTATCTATTATAAAATGCATTTCCATGTAAGACTGATTTATTAAAATGATTTTTCATGCAGAATTCTAGAATTGACACTTTGAATAAAGTTCCATATTATGCACACTAATCTTTTAAAGAAATATAAACCAAACCATTCTGATGAATTTGCAGAGTTGTCATGCGGTCTCTTTATTTACAATGATTAGAATTTATGCTCTTCTCAGAAATTATACCTTATTACATGGCTAATTTTTTTAATGCTAAAGGTGTTATCTAATTATGCCATAATTAAATGTAATTTATCAAATAGAAATAAAGACAAAACCAGTAATCAGAGACTCCTCCTTCATTCGTAGATATTCAGTGAAGGTGTATCATGTGATGAGTTTACCAGTGTTTACTCTAGAACAAGTAGAATAAAATTGTCATCATTTTTCCTTTCATCATCTGACAGAGCACTTGGAATTCATTTGCACAGCTAAACAATGCAAGTCATTACCCTCATCACAGATCTATTGTTATATAACCAGCAGGGGAAAAGGGAAGCTTTTGAAGAGGGACAAGATAAAGAAGACGGATTTCTTGCTGAATGAAAGAGTTCAAAGTTCCTTTTCCTTTTGAGCAACTTGTGTTAACATAGAGCTCGTGTGATCTCAGGTTTGGCCAAATCTCCAAGAAGCAGTTTCTGCACAGCAAAGAGAGGAAGACTTCAGAGAGGCCTGACTTACAAAGGAGAGCTGGCGCTGTAATGTGTCCAGTCCGCATCCAAAGCGATAAAGAGGTTAAAGTGGAGAGATAAGCGGACAATAAAGGACTTCTTCAGAGTTGGTGTGCTGTGTCCTTCCCCTCCCCAAGGTATGTGTGTGCACACGAGCGTGGATGTGTGTGTTGGGATGGTGAACTGTTTACTGATTCTCATTCTACCCTTCAAATCTGTTGAGAGGCGCTGCATGAAAACCTCATGAAGCTCCAGACACGTGTATCTGCGGCTTGGAGAACACAGAAGCTGAGGGGGGAGACGCCTCTGCCGTGCTCAGTTACTTGGTCGTATTCGACTCTGCGACCCCATGGACTGTGGCCTTCCAGGCTCCTCTGTCCGTGAGATTCTCCAGGCAAGAATATTGGACTGCGTTGCCATCATTCCCTTCTCCAGGGGGTCTTCCCGACCCAGGGATTGAACCTGGGTCTCCAGCATTGCAGGCAGATTCTTTACCGTCTGAGCCACAGGGAGGCCCAAGTTCAGGATAGGGAAGCATCTCTTCCCAACTCTCATCCCCCACCTCCATCCCTTTCCACTCTTGACTTTCTGCAGTAATGGTCTCTCTTAATCCATTTATCGTGATTAGCAACACAGACATTCAGGCCAACACACTTGGAATAGAGTTTTGACTCCACCCTTGATTGACCCATGAGAAGTTGCAGTTTACTGAAACCCGTAGGCTCTGTTTTATCATCTGCAAAATGGAGAGAAGTATAGTGCTGACTTCACAGTTACTATGACGAACCGATGCATGTCAAGTCACGAGCTCAGTGCCTGAAACACGGAGCTAAATAGATGTTAGCTATTGTAAAATATGGGCTTCCCAGGTGGCACTAGCAGTAAAGAACCCGCCTGCCAATTCAGGGGACATAAGAGACATGGGCTTGATCCCTGGGTCAGGAAGAACCCCTGGAGGAGGGCATGGCACCCCACTCCAGTATTCTTGCCTGGAGAATCCATGGACAGAGGAGCTGGGTGGGCTACAGTCCAGAGGGTCACAAAGAGTTGGACACAACTGAAGCAACTTGGCAAAATATACACTGCAAATGAGTGATACGGAATGGGAATTCTTTCATAGCCAGTCATAGCCGTCATATGACTACTGAGTGGGGGACAGAGGAGGCTTATGCATAAAGTCAGGGAAATATTCTTGCTTATGAATTGAGTTGGCAGGAATAGCTCTATGAAGCTACCAACCATTCTCACTTAAATGATTCATGAAATGACCAGCTGCATCAGATCTGTGGAACAATTATGGATCCTAGGCATTTGAATGGTGTCCCTTAAAGAGCCTTTCTCCAGAATCTTTCACTGAAAAATTTTCCCATCAACCATTGTACTTTGGAGTCTAGGAGGGCAACGCCTTCAGCTTTGTTCTTTTCCTTACCATTGCTTTGACAATTCTGGGTCTTTCCCCTAGTTAATCTTTCCTGTTACCCTAAAAGAGTGGTATCATGGGACTTTCCAGGTGGTCCAGTGGTTAAGACTCTGTGCTTCCTGGGCAGGGGTTCAATCCCTGGTCAGGGAACTAAGATCCCACATGCAGCCAAAAAAATAAATAAAAAAACCCACCAAGAAACAGAACGGTATCATGATCTCAGTACATACGAGGAAGTCATGGGTCAGAGAAGTTAAATATCTTGCTTAAGTTTGCATCGCTAAGTAAGGAGCAGAAATATACAGTGTCTCACTCTTTGCGGCCCCATGACCTCTATGATTCTTCAGGTTCAGTTAATTTGTATTCCTTGAGTAGAGATGACCAAAGCATGGACCTTCTTCTGGAAAAGGTGACATAATGACTCTTCAAAGGTCCTCGTAACTGTTCCTGAAACGCATTTTCCCAAGGCAAAGAGGAAGATATATTAAAAAAAAAAAAACCGAGAAAGAGAAATATAAATTTGGTTCACTTTATCTTGTGGCCTAGAGGTTACACTGGTGTATGTGTTTGATATTTAAACACATGGAACACAGTATTACCAGCTATAGAAATTCCAATATTCCCACATGTGGAAAGGAAAAAAATGATTTAACTGACTTCAGTTTTTGTTTTTTGTTCCCCTCAAAGTGCTGGTCTTAAGTTTCCATATACTAAAATGTTTCCAAATTTCATTTTTTGAGACATTATATCTTAGATCATGAAATATATTAGTCCTTACTGTTTTATCATTCAATATAGTTGTATAAATTTTGAGCAAAAATTTCAGATGCAGAGACACATTTAAATGGCATTTAAAAATCAAACAAGAACATATCTTTCCTCTGGTCATATGCTCACGGCAGGAAAATTGACATTGGGTATCAGATGTTTTTTCTCCAGAAGTAACATGAATTAATGGATTCATATCCTACTTTTCAAAACTACAGCTAAATAAATAGTTGTTGAATTTGAGGATTGGATAATCTGTGTAATATTATACACAGGCTCCTGGAGGCTATAAATTACCTATATTTTTGTAGATCGAACTAAGTTTTGTTTTGTATATTTGTTTTTTGCTTTTTAAAAGTTATATGAATACCATCACAGTATGAAAATATACTGAGACATATTTTATAACATATAAAGTATTTTATGTCAATTGTCATTTCTAATCTGTATTTTTTGTACCTAAATTATACAGGCATTCACAACTGGTGAATTGCAAATATTCATGGAATAAACTGAGAATAAAATCTAGATAATATACCCCTGATGTGCATATTGTAAAATATTATATTAGATAAATATCTGTCATATACTCCTTATCCCTTAGAATTTAGACTTCCTTAAGATATCACTATCTGTACTGTATTTTGAAAATATATTTTTGTTGCTCATGTTTATTAAAATTTACAATGGTTGTTATTTTACTGTTTAGCATAAATAAGAAAGAATGTAAAAGAAAAAAATCTAGTGTTTTTATTGGTATCAGTATGTGCTTATATTATGTCCAGTGGAATTTATTAACCTTTATTTACATATTTTTTTCTTTTGCTAACTAAATATCTAAACAAATTTCTATAATTTTCACTTAATTTTAAAATTATCTTTTCCTGTAGTTTGTTGATCAGAGCAATGTAGGAATTGATGGTGATGGGGCATGATGAGAATACCAGTCTTCTGGGTTAGAGCTGCCCCGGTGCTGCTGCTAAGTTGCTTCAGTCATGTCCGACTCTGTGTGACCCCATGGACAGCAGCCCACCAGGCTCCCCCGTCCCTGGGATTCTCCAGGCAAGGACACTGGAGTGGGTTGCCTTTGGCTTCTCCGTAGAGCTGCCCATATTACATCAAAAAGCCACTGAGGACTCACATTTACGTGTGAATGTTTTCTTGAATTTGAGGGGCATATAGAGACACTGCGGTGGAGAGAAAGTAATTTCCACAAAGTTGTTTCAAACCAAGGTTTCACTTAGAAGTCTTTTCCTCCAGATATTTAGGTTACTGTACTTACAGTGAAGAGTTCTTTCTTTTTCAATCCACATGTTTCTGTTTTAGCACATTTCCCCAGAAAAAGTAGGAGATTGGTGCAGTCTGATGTTGATTCCCCTGAGGATTTAGAAATCCTGTACACTAATGGCACCCCACTCTAGGACTCTCGCCTGGAAAATCCCATGGACAGAGGAGCCTGGTGGGCTGCAGTCCGTGGGGTCGCTAAGAGTCGGATACGACTGAGCGACTTCACTTTCACTTTTCCTTTCATGCACTGGAGAAGGAAATGGCAGCCCACCCCAGTGTTCTTGCCTGTGAGGCCGCTGGGTGCAGGTCAGTGGGTAGGGCTGGTTTCCCTCTCTCTTCTTCACTGCAAAGTCCAGAAGCAGGGCCCGTGCTTTTCGTCATGGGGTCGGGGACGACTCGCCAGCACACTGCTCTCAATCTGAGAACTTCAGCAGACAAGCCGGAGAAGAGCAGTCAGTGAAGGCTGTGACGTTGTGAGTCACAGCTTCACGTTTATCACCCCGCTTGCTCTGAGGGCACAAAGCCCCAGAGGAACCCGACTGGCTGTGATGGGCCTGGAGACTTGTCTCCGTCCTTGTGGATTCCTGTCTCCCTGCCTGCAGCCAACACCCAGTGTTGATCATCGCATCCTCCAAGGCTGTCTAGAGAAGGTAAAAAAGCTTCTCATAAGCATTTTGCTGGCAGGAAAAATATAGGTTTGAGGGAACTGCTGGCTCAACCCGTTTGTGATATGGTTATAAAATGAGAACTGCGATTTTGTCTCTTATATATTTTACAGCAAGTAAAATGAGGGCGTGGAAGCCACTTGCAAAGCCTGTTCCGGGGGCAGGAGCCTTGCCCAGGTCCCTTGTGCTCAGGATGAGAGTGGGAATTACGTGTGCAAGAGCTCGATTGTGGCTTTAGAAGCCAAACCCACTCTTCCAGGTCAATTTCATCTGTTTGCTCTGATTGTTGTTATCATTCTTTGCTGGGCCCCTTCTGCTTTGCGCTTGTTTTATAGAAAGGTCCTTACATTTGTTATTTTTTGAGTAACTGGGAAAATCCTTTGCCTCAGTTTTCAGCGGCTCCACAGCAAGGCTTCCTGCTTTTGCTCTTGTGTTCTTGCTCCTTTCCGTTTATGTACTGGTAGCTTTCTTACATAGATCCCGCGCTTGATCATTCCTCATCTTGAAAAGAGGAAATCTTTCCAGATCAGAAATTTGTGTGAGGTCTGCATGTGCATGGAGGTGCGTGTATATTCACACATGTGCATGTCTGATTGAGGCTACAGGAACTTTGCTCCGGAGTCTTGTGCGGGTAGTCGGCTCTTTGTGCCGTTCAGCTCAACGAGAGGCACAGTGCCGCCTTCTCTCCCCTGTTCCTCTGCTAGGCTTCCCTGGTGGCTCAGATGGTAAAGCGTCTGCCTGCAATGTGGGAGACCCAGGTTCAATCCCTCGGTCAGGAGGATCCCCTGGAGAAGGAAATGGCAGCCCACTCCAGTACTCCTGCCTGGAGAATTCCACGGGTGGAGGAGCCTGGTGGGCCACAGTCCATGGGGTCGCCAAGAGTTGGATGCGATTGAGCAACTTCACTTCACTTTGTTCCGCAGCAGCGAGGTTGGTTGTAAAACAGAGGGCCTATGCGACCTCTCCTTCAGGCCATTTTTTGAGCCAGAGCCTAATCACTAGCATCCACCTGCTAATTTTGGTTGATATTGTTATTACAAAGTTATTATATTTTAGTATTATGAAGATAATGGTTTTGTAAAATGGTTTGGTCGTAAGATGTAACTGGGAATCACACAAGCTTAGAATGCTGAGGCTGTAATTTTATGCGGGCCCTGTGTGTCAAAAACCAGGTCTCTGAAAGCTCAGAAATAGTGTTTTCCGAATCAAAGTATACAGCTATAATAAAAGTCTATATTTTCGGAAATGGAAAATACAAACCAGAATACTGACTGTTTTTTCACTAAAGACAGCATAGGTTCCTATATGGAAATGTGAACCTTCTCTAGCTAGTAAATAACAGGAAATGAATGACTAATGCTGTCATAGCTTTATTTTCTCAAATCATTTGTTTACATAGTAACCAATCAGATAGATCAGAAGTGTTTACGATGAACAGTGAAAAGTCCTAGTGTCTTCATTCCAAACCCCTACCCACTACCCAGAGGCAGTCTTTTTAAAGGGTTGCTCTATTACAAATCTTCTCAACTAGATGGTGTGATCACACCTCTATCTTTTGCTTTCCTAACCTAATAAAATCATCTGCCTGTTGTTTAATGGACAGTATCATTTTTATTGCACCTGTTATTTTCAGTCATGCTTCTGTAGGGCACAACTGGATTGGAGGGTGGCCTTGAGAGGTATGGGTGTGAAGGAGTCAGAGGCAGCACACACAGCCAGTTCTGAGGAGTGACGGCTCCAAAGGGAGCTGGGGAAATGGCCCTGTAGTCAGAGAGGCACGTGCGGTAAGAAAGGTGTGTGTTTGTGTTTTTTCTTTGTGTGTGTGTATGCTCAGTCACGCAGTCGTGTCCGACTCTCTGCCACCCCGGGGACTGTAGCCCACCAGGCTCCTCTGTCCGTGGGATTCTCCAGGCAAGAATACTGGAGTGGGCTGCCCTTTCCTCTTCCAGGGGCTCTTCCCGACCCTGGGATCCAGCTCACGTTTCTTGTGTCTCCTGCATTGGCAGGCGGATGCTTTACCACTGTGCCAGCTGGGAAACATCATTTGCTTCTTTGGAACTAGAGAACTTACATGTTTGTAAGTCATTGGAAAAATGGAAAAGATGGAGCCATGCAGGAGAGGCAAGAAGGATCCAGAGCCACGTCCCCCGGAACAGAAGCCGGGGCGAGGTTTGCTGCAGCAGCCGAGGGGCTGGCTCGAGACGTTTCACTGCCACGACAGCTCACCCATCTGAAGCGTGAGAAGAAATACCCAGGCTTTTGTGGTTGGTTTCCTTGCGTTCTTTCTGCTCTTTCCTTGTTATTTTTATTACAACTCGTTTCTGTTGTTGGCCTTTTAACTTCAAATGACACATTTGTCATTCCGAATCTTTTCTCTGTCTTATTTTCATCTTCTTTACATCCCACATTACTTGCATGTTATCAGACTCTTAGTTTAGATATTTTGTCCTGAAGTCAGAACAAACTACTGCTAAGTCTTCTATGCTTTGGACACAGATTAAATTAAAAGTTCAAAACAATACGCGTAGCATACATTACCATGACTCCTATGATCCCTTCACTCTGATTTGGATAGGTAGTTGTTTTCAGGGAAAAAAAAACCACCTTTCAGGTGTTTTCCTTCGTTAATGTCTGCTTAGTCCACTGGATACAAGCATCCTTTCTGCTTTCTTTTCCTCATTTTGTTGTATTCTGGTATAGCCTCAAAATCTTTTAGCAGGCAATTGTATCGGCATCTCTAAACATGTCTTGTTTTCATATCTGCTTAGTAGCTTTATAGTGTTTAAAATTATAATTTTAAAATATCTTTCCCTTGAGAAAATTGAAGGCATTCTTTCACTACCTTTGAGCATCTAGTGTTGCTGATGAAATGTCTAATAATAAGAGAAAAGCTGATATATGGTGCCAGAGACTATTCTGAGCACTCTCTCTCTCCGTCTATACTTATATCTGTGTGTGCATGCTAAGTCCCTCCAGTCGTATCTGATTCTTTGTGACTCTATGGACGGTAGCCTGCCCAGCTCCTCTGTCCATGGGATTCTCCAGGCAAGAATACTGGAGTGGGTTTCCATGCCCTCCTCTAGGGGATCGTCCCTACCCAGGGATCGAACCCACGTCTCATAAGTCTCATTGGCAGGTGGGATCTTTAACACTAGAGCCAGCTGGGAAGCCCGCTTATATCTCTATATCAAATCTATGTGTATATATTTATTGAATTCATACAATATCCCTATAAGACAACATCATTACACTCATTCTACAGAAAAGAAACTTGGGAACTGACAAGTCAAGTAACATTCTCCAGATCATGAAGCTTGCAGGTAGCTGTGTCAGGATTCAAATCAGAATGTCTAAGTTAAAGAAGACTTAATCACTGTGGTCTGTGGCCTCTGGTCTATGCCAGTTCATTTGTAATATTCTTTTCTGTTCAGTTCAGTTCAGTTGCTCAGTCATGTCTGAATCTTTCAGCCCCTTGGACTGCAGCATACCAGGCCTCCTTATCTATCAACAACTCCGGGAGATGGCTCAAACTCTTGTCCATTGAGATGGTGATGGCATCCAACCATCTCATCCTCTGTCATTCCCTTCTCCTCCTGCCTTCAGTCTTTCCCAGCATCAGGGTCTTTTCCAATGAGTCAGCTCTTCCCATCGGGTGACCAAATTATTGGACTTTCAGCTTTAGCATGAGTCCTTCCTGTGAATATTCAGGACTGATTTCCTTTAGGATTGACTAGTTGGATCTCCTTGAAGTCCAAGGGACTCTCAAGAATCTTCTCCAACACCACAGTTCAAAAGCATCAGTTCTTCAGTGCTCAGCTTTCTTTATAGTCCAATTCTCATTTCCATGCATGACTACTGGAAAACCCATATATTTGACTAGACGGACCTTTGTTGGAAAAGTAATGTCTCTGCTTTTCAATATGCTGTCTATGTTGGTCATAGCTTTTCTTCCAAGGAGTAAGCGTCTTTTATTTATTTATTTATTTATTTTTGATATTTTCATCACCCAGGGTTTTTTGTTTGTTTTATTTTTCTCAAGTTTACTTTCTTATATACACAAAAAAATCTTATGAATCTGGATTTATTTGGTACTTATCATTTTCTCTGTTTCCATATAGAAACTAAGAAAATATTACATAAGATCAAATTTTCGAAGAATTCAACTCACATAGATCCAGTTGAAATAAGTAATCACAATCTTTACAATCAGTTTTACAATGGCCATAATGCATAATTATAACTTTGCTTTAACATATCTACTTTTCTTTGCTACATGTTATTCTTACTCTAATTTCATGGCTGCAGTCACCATCTGCAGTGATTTTGGAGCCCAAGAAAATAAAGTCTGTCACAGTTTCCATTGTTTCACCATCTATTTGCCATGAAGTGATGTGACCAGATGCCATGATCTTAGTTTTCTGAATGTTGAACTTTAAGCCAACTTTTTCACTCTCCTCTTTCACTTTTATCAAGAGGCTCTTTAGTTCCTCTTTCTGTCATAAGTGTGATGTCATCTGCATATCTGAGGTTATCGATATTTCTCCTGGCAATCTTGATTCCAGCTTGTGCTTCTTCCAGCTGAACACTTCTCATGATGTACTCTGCATAGAAGTTAAATAAACAGGGTGACGGTATACAGCCTTGATGTACTCCTTTTCCTGTTTGGAACTAGTCTGTTGTTCCATGTCCAGTTCTAACTGTTGCTTCCTGACCTGCATACAGATTTCTCAAGAGGCAGGTCAGGTGGTAACTCTAGGTCAGAAGTTCGGTGGGTTCGGCTGGCTTCTTCAGTTAGAGTCTCACAAAGTTGAAATTAAGGTGTTAGTAGGGCTGTGTGCTCTTCTTGGGGGTTCATGGAAGAATCTGATTTCTTGCTCATTCAGTTGTTGGCAGAACTGAGTTCCTTTGCGACTACAGAAACAGAGGCAGGGATGCAGAGAATGGTGTATGAACACCAAGGGAGGACGTGGGGTGGCGAGCGAAGGTGGGGTGAACTGGGAAGCTGGATGGACACAGCCGCACTAGTGATGCTCCGTATAAAATAGTTCAGTAGCCAGAGTGCACTCTATAGCTCAGGGAACCCTGCTCAGCGCTCTGCGGTGACCTAAACGGGAAGGAAATCCAGTAAAGAGGGCCTGGACAGCTGGCTCACTTTGCCATACAGTGGAAACTAACACAACATCATAACGCAACCATGTGCCAATACAAATCAGGTTTTAAAAAGGACTGAGGTCCTGCTGCCTTGCTGACTGTCCCCCAGGGACCGCTCGCAGTTCCCGCAGGCTGTGTGCGTTCCCTGGCTCACCGCCCGCTCCATCTGAAACGCCAGCAAGACTTCACCGATGCCTCCAGTCTCCTCTTTGCTTATCTTTATCAGCCAGAGAAAAGTCTACGCTACTAAAAGGCTCATCTGGTCAAACTGAGTCCACCTAGACAATGCTCTCTTGATTAACTTAGAGGCAACTGACTACCTTTTCACATCTGCAGAACCCCCTTGGCCAGGTAGTGTGATACAGTGGCAGGTTCGATATCTTGTCATGTAGGCCATCTTAAGGTAAGCTTCACGGTTATCTCTGGCACAGCCCCTCTGTTTCCTGTGTTTCCTTCACTGGTGTGTGTTGCGTTTCTTTGGCTGGTCCCCTGTGTTTATTTTTTTTTTTCTATTTTTTCCACATTTCTGCCTTTTTCTTCTATTGTTTAGGAGATTCCTTCTACTGTACTTTCCATTTCACTCCTTTTTTGGAGAAAATTTTTTTTCTAAGAGCTTTTCTTTTTATCTTTTAAGAAATGACATTTTGTTATTGTTTCATTGGTTTATGATGTAATAGCAACATGATTTTGAACTCACTAGTTACATAATTAAAGTTTTTAGAAGTTGCCTTCTGTGTTCTGAATTATTTCTGTCTTCTCTGTTGATCACTTTGACTGTTTTTACCTAAATTTTTAGCTTTTCTGTATTTAATATCATATATGACGATTCTTAGTTATATGTTCATATTTGAGACAGTATAACTGAGAGGACATGGTGGGTTTCTTTGACTTTTTTGAAGGAGGTTTATTTTGTTAGGGGACTGAGGATTTAACTAGAAGTGAGGATGCGGTTAGATGGCTCATGTGTATCGATAGAGCTGGAAGCTGTCTGATAAACTGTGGGCCACACAGATACAAGAACAAGAACTTTTGGAGGTTGCTTGCTTTAGACTCATACTTTGGCTTTCTCCAAACAGATTCTTTCTTTTCTTTTCTTTTTTTAGAGTATGCTATAAAACGCTATGCCCCAGGGGAAAGTCTGGCTATCGGTGCAGAGATATTAGAAGAAAAATTATGTTGTTGATTGGCAAATTTATTTGTTGTAAACATTGTAAATCAATCTTCCTGTTTTTAATATTATTTCTCCCTTTGGTTCTTTGTTGTACTGGTTGACTTTGAGACCAAATCCTTTCCAGGTTACCATCAGGTGAATATTTTCCCAGCCATTTAGCACTATTTTTACGGCATATTCTGGCCTGTAGTTTTAGCTCTTCTCTTTCATCTGTCGATCTGCTCACATATCCCTTAATCTTTGAAAAGTTTGTTGAAATATCTTCTATTCCTTGATGTACCTCTCATTATTGTCTCTAGTAGGAAGGTATTTATTTTATACTTCAGAATCTTTTCAGAGTAGTTGGAGGGATGGATAAAACACAAATATATATTTCCAGCCTACCATCTTCCACTGCAAGTGAAAATTATGGCTCTTTTTTAAACAGATAAATTGACAGGTTGTGTATTTTTTGAGTTTGCTGATGTCAGCATAGTAGTTAAGGACAGAAACTTAAATTTCAGTTTAAAACTAGATGTACCATTTTTACTATATACCAGCTACACCCCTCTTTAACTGGATACTTAACCAGTTACCCTAAGAATACAATGGTTGAAACTAACTGAGACAACATAAGATTGACATTCATTATAGAGTATATCCCATGTTAGTACTTAGTGAACTGTACCTGCAACTTTTCTTGGGTGATGGTAATCGTAAAATGCTGACAGTTACCAAAAAATATGGGTTATTTGATCTATACTGTTGGCATGATCATTAACATCATCAAATACTGATCGAAGAAGCTTTCAATGTCTTGGCAATAAGAATACAAAGATATGCTGATAAAAATTGTTTCCCTATAATTGTTATTAAAAATAGTTGCTTCTTGTGACATGGATGTAGTATTGTTATGTTACAATGTGGATAATATTTTTTTTTGAGGAAATACTTCTGATTTTTATTTACAAATTATTTTAATCAGATGTTCTCAGGTTCTGTGTCTTTTTCCTATGGGTAAGTAGATATGTTTCTTATTTAAATAGTTATTTTAAAGGAAACACTGCTGAATATAACATATATCTGAAACACAAAAGTAGTTTTCAGTTTACATAATTATCTTTTAGTATATAAATTTTATAATATATTCAATATTTTCTAATATGTATTGTATATTTAAGTATATAGTATATATTATGTAATCTAATTGCAATATATATATAATTATCTAATATATGTGTGTATATGTGTGTGTGTGTGTGTGTGTGTGTGTGTGTGTGCTAAGTTACATCAGTTTTGTCCGACTCTTTGTGACCCCATGGACTGTAGCCCACCAGGCTCCTCTGTCCATGGGATTCTCTAGGCAAGAAGACTGGAGTGGGTTGCGCTCCTCCATTTATATGTGTGTGTGTGTGTGTGTGTGTGTGTGTGTGTGTGTGTGTGTACATATATATGGACTTCCCTGGTAGCTCACATGATAAAGAATCCACCTGCAATGCAGGAGACCCTAGTTCAATACCTGGATTGGGAAGATCCCCTGGAGAAGGAATAGGCTGCCCACACCAGTATTCTTGGGCTTCCCTGGTGGCTCAGATGGTAAAGAATCTGCCTGCAATGTGGGAGATCTGGGTTTGATCCCAGGATCCCCTGGAGAAGGGCATGGTAACCTACTCCAGTATTTCATGCCTGGAGAATCCCCAGGGACAGAGGAGCCTGGTGGGCTACAGTCCATGGGGTCACAAAGAGTCAGACACGACTGAGAGACTAAGCATAGCACAGCATATGTGTGTGTGTGTGTGTGTGTCTCTCTCTCTCTCTCTCTCTATATATATATATATATATCATATATATCTCCTATGCAAAAGGCCTCGTTGGTCACTTTGCTTCTTCTCCATTATTCAGCCAAATATTAATTCTAATTATTGGGATGGTGGTTGATTATTAGCTTTGAGAATAAGAACCTTGCTTCACTTTGAAAATTTAAGTCATGTATCATTATGTGGTTGGGACAACTCTGAGATGTCATACGTTAAATTAAAAAACAAAAAACAGAGGAACAGCATAAAGATGGCAGAGGAATAGGACAGGAAGACCACTTTCTCCCTCACAAATTCCTCAAAAGAACATTTCAACGCCGAGCAAACTCCACAAAACAACTTCTGTAGGCTGGCAGAGGACATCAGGCAACCAGAAAAGCAGACCATTGTCTTCAAAAACAGGTAGGAAAAAATATAAAAGATGAAAAAGGAGACAAAGGAGGTGGGGAGGGAGCTCCGTCCCGGGAAGGGAAGCCCGTCCCGGGAAGGGAATTTTAAGAAGAGAGGTTTCCAAACACCAGGAAACACTCCCCCTGCCGAGTCTGTGGCGAGCCTTGGAAACACAGAGGCAACATAACAGGAAGGAAAAATAAATAAACAATTAAAACCAAGAGATTACAAGCCCACCAGTAACTCCCCCAGCGGAAAAGCAGCACAGACGCCTACATCCGCCATTGGGAAGTGGGGGCAGGGCAGGGACGCGCGGGAGGCGCGGGCTGCAGAGCTTTGTTAGAATCGGGCAGGAACGCCCCACGCGCAACCAGAACGATCTAACTTGGGCTAGCAAACCAGACTGTGGGATAGCTACCACGTGAAAAGCTCGAACATAAGACACCGCCAGGACCGAGCACAGAACAAAGGAGGGAACGGAAAAAGCCGGCTGCAGACCATTCCCCGCCGGGGACAGGCAGCCAGAGCCCTAAGGACTGGAAAGGGGCAATTGCAGACCCGGAGAGACTTTACTTACCTAACTGCAAGCAGGCTTCTTTGCTAAGACTTCTGGGGGTGCTGGACAGTCACCATCTGCCTCACAAGGGGCACCAGCGGTCCACCCAGAAAGCTGAGCAGCAGCGGCAGAAAAGGTGACAAGCCGCGGCGATCGTGCTCGCCAAACTCCTGAGCTACTTGGACCTGGGAAGGGCACAAAGTGCAGTCCCCGCCGAATCGGTGCCTCTGAGGGCTGCCTGAGCACCGAACCTGAGCGGCCTGGACCGGGGAAGTGCACACAGCCTAGGGCCGGCCCCAGATGGTTCCCAGCTGAGCATCGTAGAGCCGGAGCGGTTTGTGTGCCGCGAGAAAGGACAGGTAAAGTGGGGCTGAGACACTGTGTGCACACGACAGTGCTATTTGTTTGCAGCATCCCCCCTCCCCACAGCGTGACTGAACTACTGAGCCTAAAAACCAGCAAACAGAAGAAGTTAAACAGAGGGAACCGCCTTGGAAGTGACCCCACATGGCCCACAACATCAGAGAAGGGCTAGATATATCTTTACTATTTTTACAATCATTCCTTTTTTTGTTGTTGTTGTTGTTGTTTTCTTTTTTCTTTTTTTTCTAACCTTTTTAAAAATTGTTGTCTTCTATTTCTCCTCTAATTTTTATTTCTATAACCTACTATTACTATTAAAAAAAAAAGACTTTTTTTTTTTTTTTTTTAAGGCAAACACCATATATAGTCTTTGGATGGTTGTTGGTGGTTTTTTTTTTTTTATTTTTTAAAATAATTCTTGTTGTTTTTTTTTTCTTTCTTCCTTTTTCCTTCTGCTTCTTTTCTTTAATATTGTATTTTTTAAAATCCAACCTCTACTCTAGATTTTTAATCTTTGCTCTTAGGTTTTTCTTGCCAATTTTGTACATTTAAAAACCCAAACTTCACTACCCAAGTTTACCTGAGAGCGAGATTACTGGCTTGACCACTCTCTCCTCCTTTGGACTCTCCTTTTTCTCCACCAGGTGGCCTCTGTCTCTTTTCTCCCCCATCTCTTCTCTATCCAACTCTGTGAATCTCTGGGTGTTCCAGACGGTGGAGAACACCTAAGGAACTGGTTACTGGCAGGATTTGTCTCTCTCCTTCTCATTCCTCTCTCTTATCCTCCTGGCCACCTCTGTCTACTTCCTCCCTCTCCTCTTCCCCGTATAACTACGTAAATACCTCTGAGCAGTCCAGACTATAGAGCGCACATAAGGAAGTGACTACTGGATAGCTTGCTCTCTCCTCTTTTGATCTCACTGCAGCTCATTCCAGTTACCTCTAACTACCCCCTCCATCTTCTCTTCTCCTTGTAACTCAGTGAACCTCTCTGAGTGTCCCTTAATGTGGAGAAACTTTTCATCTTTAACTTAGATGTTTTATCATCGGAGCTGTATAGATGGAGAAGTCTAGAGGCTACTGTAAAATAAAACTGAAAACCAGAAGCAGGAGGCTTAAATCCAAAGCCTGAAAACATTAGAGAACTCTTGAATTCAGGGAACATTAAGCAATAGGAGCTCATCAAATGCCTTCATACCTACACTGAAACCAAGCTCCACCCAAGGGCCAACAAGTTCCAAAACAAGACATACCACGCAAATTCTCCAGCAACACAGGAACACTCCCTTGAGCTTCAATATACAGGCAGCTCAAAATTATTCCAAAACCTTTGATGTCTCATAACCCATTTACTGGTCACTCCACTGCACTCCAGAGAGAAGAAACCCAGCTCCACCCACCAGAACTCCAACACAAGCCTCCCTAACCAGGAAACCTTGACAAGCCACTGATAAAACCCCACCCACAGTGAGGAAGCTCCATAATAAAGAGAACTCCACAAATTACCAGAATATAAAAAGGCCACCCCAAACGCAGCAATATAACCAAGATGAAGAGACAGAGGAATACTCAGCAGGTAAAGGAACAGGAGAGTTGCCCACCAAACCAAACAAAAGAGGAAGAAGTAGGGAATCTACCTGAGAAGGAATTCCGAATATTGATAGTGAAAATGATCCAAAATCTTGAAATCAAAATGGAATCACAGATAAATAGCCTAGAGACAAGGATTGAGATGATGCAAGAAAGGTTTAACAAGGACCTAGAAGAAATAAAAAAGAGTCAAAATATAATGAATAACACAATAAATGAGCTCAGAAACACTCTGGAGGCAACAAATAGTAGAATAACAGAGGCAGAAGATAGGATTAGTGAAATAGAAGATAGAATGGTAGAAATAAATGAATCAGAGAGGAAACAAGAAAAATGAATTAAAAGAAATGAGGACAATCTCAGAGACCTTCAGGGCAACATGAAACGCTCCAACATTCAAATTATAGGAGTCCCAGAAGAAGAAGACAGAAAGAAAGATCATGAGAAAAATCCTTGAGGAGATAATAGTTGAAAACTTCCCTAAAATGGGGAAGGAAATAATCACCCAAGTCCAAGAACACAGAGAGTTCCAAATAGGATAAACCCAAGGCGAAACACCCCAAGACACATATTAATCAAATTAACAAAGATCAAACACAAAGAACAAATATTAAAAGCAGCAAGGGAAAAACAACAAATAACACACAAGGGGATTCCCATAAGGATAACAGCTGATCTTTCAATAGAAACTCTTCAGGCCAGGAGGGAATGGCAAGACATACTTAAAGTGATGAAAGACAATAACCTACAGCCCAGATTACTGTACCCAGCAAGGGTCTCATTCAAATACGAAGGAGAAATCAAAAGCTTTACAGACAAGCAAAAGCTGAGAGAATTCAGCACCACCAAACCAGCTCTCCAACAAATTCTAAAGAATATTCTCTAGACAGGAAACACGAAAGGGTGTATAAACCCGAACCCAAAACAATAAAGTAAATGGTAACGGGATCATACTTATCAATAATTACCTTAAACGTAAATGGGTTGAACGCCCCAACCAAAAGGCAAAGACTAGCCGAATGGATACAAAAACAAGACCCCTCTATATGCTGCTTACAAGAGACCCACCTCAAAACAAGGGACACATACAGACTGAAAGTGAAGGGTTGGAAAAAGATATACCACGCAAATAGACACCAAAAGAAAGCAGGAGTGGCAATACTCATATCTGATAAAATAGACTTTAAAACAAAGGCTGTGAAAAGAGACAAAGAAGGACACTACATAATGATAAAAGGATCAATCCAAGAAGAAGATATAACAATTATAAATATATATGCACCCAATATAGGAGCACCGCAATATGTAAGACAATGCTAACAAGTATGAAAGGGGAAATCAACAATAACACAATAATAGTGGGAGACTTTAATATCCCACTCACACCTATGGACAGATCAACTAGACAGAAAATTAACAAAGAAACGCAAACTTTAAATGATACATTAAACCAGTTAGACCTAATTGATATCTATAGGACATTTCACCCCAAAACAATGAATTTCACCTTTTTTCAAGTGCTCATGGAACCTTCTCCAGGATAGATCACATCCTGGGCCATAAATCTAAACTTGATAAATTCAAAAAAATCGAAATCATTCCAAGCATCTTTTCTGACCATAATGCATTAAGATTAGATCTCAATTAGAGGAGAAAAACTATTAAAAATTCCAACATATGGAGGTTGAACAACACACTTTTGAATAACCAACAAATCACAGAAGAAATCAAAAAAGAAATCAAAATATGCATAGAAACGAATGAAAATGAAAACACAACAACCCAAAACCTGTGGGACACTATAAAAGCAGTGCTAAGAGGAAAGTTCATAGCAATACAGGCATACCTCAAGAAACAAGAAAAAGTCAAATAAATAACCTAACTCTACACCTAAAGCAACTAGAAAAGGAAGAAATAGAGAACCCCAGAGTTAGTAGAAGGAAAGAAATCTTAAAAATTAGGGCAGAAATAAATGCAAAAGAAACAAAAGAGACCATAGCAAAAATCAACAAAGCCAAAAGCTGGTTCTTTGAAAGGATAAATAAAATTGACAAACCATTAGCCAGACTCATCAAGAAGCAAAGAGAGAAAAATCAAATCAATAAAATTGGAAATGAAAATGGAGAGACCACAACAGACAACACAGAAATACAAAGGATCATAAGAAACTACTATCAGCAGTTGTATGCCAATAAAATGGACAACATGGAAGAAATGGACAATTTCTTAGAAAAGTACAATTTTCCAAAACTGAACCAGGAAGAAATAGAAAATCTTAACAGACCCATCACAAGCACGGAAATTGAAACTGTAATCAGAAATCTTCCAGCAAACAAAAGCCCAGGTCCAGACGGCTTCACAGCGGAATTCTACCAAAAATTTCAAGAAGAGCTAACACCTATCCTACTCAAACTCTTCCAGAAATTGCAGAGGAAGGTAAACTTCCAAACTCATTCTATGAGGCCACCATCACCCTAATACCAAAACCTGACAAAGATGCCACAAAAAAAGAAAACTACAGGCCAATATCACTGATGAACATAGATGCAAAAATCCTCAACAAAATTCTAGCAATCAGAATCCAACAACACATTAAAAAGATCATACACCATGACCAAGTGGGCTTTATTCCAGGGATGCAAGGATTCTTCAATATCCGCAAATCAATCAATGTAATTCACCACATTAACAAATTGAAAAATAAAAACCATATGATTATCTCAATAGATGCAGAGAACGCCTTTGACAAAATTCAACATCCATTTATGATAAAAACTTTCCAGAAAGCAGGAATAGAAGGAACATACCTCAACATAATAAAAGCTATCTATGACAAACCCACAGCAAACATTACCCTCAATGGTGAAAAGTTGAAAGCATTTCCCCTAAAGTCAGGAACAAGACAAGGGTGTCCACTTTCACCGCTACTATTCAACATAGTTCTGGAAGTTTTGGCCACAGCAATCAGAGCAGAAAAAGAAATAAAAGGAATCCAAATTGGAAAAGAAGAAGTAAAACTTTCACTGTTTGCAGATGACATGATCCTCTACATGGAAAACCCTAAAGACTCCACGAGAAAATTACTAGAGCTCATCAATGAATATAGTAAAGTTGCAGGATATAAAATCAACACACAGAAATCCCTTGCATTCCTATACACGAATAATGAGAAAATAGAAAAAGAAATTAAGGAAACAATTCCATTCACCATTACAACAAAAAGAATAAAATACTTAGGAATATATCTACCCAAAGAAACTAAAGACCTATATATAGAAAACTATAAAACACTGATGAAAGAAATCAAAGAGGACACTAATAGATGGAGAAATATACCATGTTCATGGATTGGAAGAATCAATATAGTGAAAATGAGTATACTACCCAAAGCAATTTACAAATTCAATGCAATCCCTGTCAAGCTACCAGCCATATTTTTCACAGAACTAGAACAAATCATTTCAAGATTTGTATGGAAATACAAAAAACCTCGAATAGCCAAAGCAATCTTGAGAAAGAAGAATGGAACTGGAGGAATCAACTTGCCTGACTTCAGGCTCTACTACAAAGCCACAGTCATCAAAACAGTATGGTACTGGCACAAAGACAGACATATAGATCAATGGAACAAAATAGAAAGCCCAGAGATAAATCCACACGCACATGGACACCTTATCTTCGACAAAGGAGGCAAGAATATACAATGGAGTAAAGACAATCTCTTTAACAAGTGGTGCTGGGAAAACTGGTCAACCACTTGTAAAAGAATGAAACTAGATCACTTTCTAACACCACACACAAAGATAAACTCAAAATGGATTAAAGATCTAAATGTAAGACCAGAAACTATAAAACTCCTAGAGGAGAACATAGGCAAAACACTCTCAGACATAAATCACAGCAGGATCCTCTATGATCCACCACCCAGAATTCTGGAAATAAAAGCAAAAATAAACAAATGGGATCTAATTAAAATGAAAAGCTTCTGCACAACACAGGAAAATATAAGCAAGGTGAAAAGACAGCCTTCTGAATGGGAGAAAATAATAGCAAATGAAGCAACTGACAAACAACTAATCTCAAAAATATACAAGCAATTTATGCAGCTCAATTCCACAAAAATAAACGACCCAATCAAAAAATGGGCCAAAGAACTAAATAGACATTTCTCCAAAGAAGACATACGGATGGCTAACAAACACATGAAAAGATGCTCAACATCACTCATTATCAGAGAAATGCAAATCAAAACCACAATGAGGTACCAAACTTCACACCAGTCAGAATGGCTGCAGTCCAAAAATCTGCAAGCAATAAATGCTGGAGAGGGTGTGGAGAAAAGGGAACCCTCCTACACTGTTGGTGGGAATGCAAACTAGTACAGCCACTATGGAGAACAGTGTGGAGATTCCTTAAAAAATTGCAAATAGAACTACCTTATGACCCAACAATCCCACTTCTGGGCATACACACCGAGGAAACCAGAATTGAAAGAGACACATGTACCCCAATGTTCATCGCAGCACTGTTTATAATAGCCAGGATATGGAAACAACCTAGATGTCCATCAGCAGATGAATGGATAAGAAAGCCGTGGTACATATACACAATGGAGTATTACTCAGCCGTTAAAAAGAATTCATTTGAATCAGTTCTGATGAGATGGATGAAACTGGAGCCGATTATACAGAGTGAAGTAAGCCAGAAAGAAAAACACCAATACAGTATACTAACACATATATATGGAATTTAGAAAGATGGCAATGACGACCCTGTATGCAAAGCAGGAAAAAAGACACAGCTGTGTATAACGGACTTTTGGACTCAGAGGGAGAGGGAGAGGGTGGGATGATTTGGGAAAATGGCATTCTATCATGTATACTATCATGTAAGAATTGAATCGCCAGTCTATGTCTGACGCAGGATACAGCATGCTTGGGGCTGGTGCATGGGGATGACCCAGAGAGATGTTATGGGGAGGGAGGTGGGAGGGGGGTTCATGTTTGGGAACACATGTAAAAATTAAAGATCTTAAAATTAAAAAACTAAAAAACTAAAAAAAAAAAACTAAAAAAAAATGTTATGCAGATCAAACAAACAAACAAACAAACAAAAAAAAAACCCAAAAAACAAACAACAAAAACCCCCCACAGAAGTTCAGACTGAATGTGTTCTGGTTAGGAAAAACGGAACTTGTGACCAGTTGATCATTTGGTTTCCCTTTTCTCTATCAAAGCCAACTCTGTTGTTAGCTCCGTTCTGGTGAGCTCTGACTTTCTTGAGAAGTACTGTCGTCTGTGGCAGCGCTGCAGTCACTTTGTGTTTACCGTTACTGACTTTTAGAACTTTTCGCTTTCGTCTAGAGAGCATGAATATATTCACACAATTTACCCACAAATAAAATATATGAAATTATAAACGGAAAATGCAACATTAAACAAACTAACTCGGTTTCTAACATTTGTCACATTTGACACTTTTTTTAGAACCTCTATTTTGAACTCCCAATTTCGGTTACTTGACTACTTTTTTATTGTCTGTATTGCTTCTTATACTCTCTGATTTTCTTCTAAATCTATATCTTTTTTTTGGGACAGGGGGAGGGACAATCCCAATAATCACTCAGCTGCAAACCCTACAAAGCACAAATAATGACCATATTTGTATATCCTTTATTTTCTAAATGGTGTGTTTCTCTGCCTCTAATATCTCAGCTCTATTTATCTGCCCACTCACCTATGTACCATCTACCTATGGATCATCTATCTGTCTTCCATCTGTCTATATATCTCTGTTCCTAGATTTTTACCAGATATGCCTGCCTGAGAATCCCAAGGGCTATCTAAAACTCACCGCATTACAAAGCAAGCACACCGATAGCCTTTCCCATGCAAAATACTCTCTGCTGTGGTCCTACAGCAGGCACACGACATCAACAGCAGCCCCGAAACCTGATACTTGTGTTCCGTTAATAGAAGTGCGAACAGACCGACCAGTTTCCGGACTAATAAATCAAGGGTCTTCTCAATTTCTGATCTTTTTTTCCCCATTTAACGTTTACTTTGAAAGTATTTTCAGAACTATCATAACTTGCTTTCTTCAAATTTAATTTATCACCAAATCATGTTGATTTTGATTGAAAATGTTTATTAGATATCTTATTCCATTTCATTAGATATGGATATCTTATTGCATTTATTAGATATCTATGTGGGGCTTCCTATGTAGCTCCGTCCATAAAGCATCTGCCTGCAATGGAGGAAATGTGGGTTTGCTCCCTGGGTTGGGGAGATCCCTTGGAGAAGGGCATGGCAACCCATTCCCGTATTCTGGCCTGGAGGATCCTGTGGACAGAGGAGCCTGGCAGGCCAGGGTTCATGGGGTTGCAAGAGTCAGACATGACTTAGTGCTATCTTTCTTTGTTTCTTTCCATTTCATTCTGAACTCACCTCTCTAAGTCTCTGTTATCCCGTTCATTCTTTATTGGGTGTCTTTTCATTACTATAAATTTGGTCTTGTTTTCTGAAAACCATTGTGAAGAGTCAGTTGTGAGCCTGTTGCTCTGTCAGGGGCCTACTCCAGGGAACAGCGGAGGAAGTGCTCCACGCGGTTACGAGTGAGCCAACAGCAGCAGAAGGTGCGGCCCAGCGACCTGCTGGCGCAGCCTCTCTCCCCTGGACGCTGCTCCCAGCGCTCATGCCCCTGTGCCCAGTGCCTTCCAACCTGCACAGGGCCTGAGACGCAGATATTGTTGTGTTAAAATTACTGAAAAACTTTAATTGCCTGTAGTGTTAAATCCAAATTCCCTCAAGCCCAGCCCTTTGCTTTCTTTGCCAGCATGAATTCTTTCCTGCTCTTTCCTCTACTACAGAAAAATCAAAACACAAAGCATTTGCATTTCCCAACCAAATCTGAACAAAACAGCACAAAGTAAATGTGAAAACTGTCCGTTGCTTATTGCTATCACTGCCTGTGCCCAATATACCCACCTTTTCTTCTTGTCTTCCTAGCCCACCCTTCAGAACTCCTTCCGAGTAAAACCTCCTCCATGAAGGTGTCCTGAGTGAATGGGATTCTTTCTCAAGCCTCTGCATTCCCTCTGCCTCAAGAAGACACTTCAGTTACAGTCCCTGCCAATAATCTTTTACATGTTTGTTTATTTAACTAGGTTGAGTTTGTTCAAGTCAGAGCCTGAGATATTCATGCCTGCTATTTCTGGTGTCCAACTCAATGCCCCGCATTTTAGGAGTTTAATACAACTTTGATGAATGGATAGATGGATGGGTGGGGAGATGAATGGCAAAAATTTGATTCTTTCTAAAAATAATTGCTTTGAATATACCGTTAGTCTTGTTCTTATTTCAGTGCCAACAGTTTTGAGCGATTTCAATGACATGACTTTTCTGATCCTGGAAATAAATTTCTATATTTTACAACTCCAACACAATGAGCTAAAAAAAAAATTCTCAAATTGTGCATTAGATTCTTTTACGTTTTTAAGATTTGAGGCATGGAGGGAGAAGCTAATGGAAATTCAAAGTAGATTTGAAGGGCAACTCAGTAGTTACCTGCAAATAAGAATATTCTGTTTATTTTCTTCTAGTTCAAAATAGGAAAAGTACTCAATAAAGGAAAATAAGGAAGAAAAAAAACCACTCAACAAAAGTGGGGGAAAATAGATCCTGCATTTTAGGTCACAACAAACAAAACTAATAAGGAGCAAACCACAGAAACCTGTCAGCTGGAAGGAAGATGCAGCATTCATTCTATAAACAATGCACTAGAGTGTCAACAGTCAGTCTCACAGAGAAAGAAATAAAACTTTAAAGATATGTCTATTTTGCTGAATAAATCTTGAGCAAAATATTGTGTATGTTTACAGATCTGGAGTAAAGGCCATGCAAATATGACGCCATATCTCGAACATTAGATAAATAAATTTTTGTTGAGATACATTCACTTTGAAATTTGAAAAGTATCCTCCTGTCATGATATTACTTCCTTTCCCACAGTAAAATATTTGAATAGATGTTACAGGAGACTTCCTAATGATGAAACGAATGAGGTACGGGGATAGAAATAGGAAGGCGTGTGTAATTATCTTGATATCAGCGACCTGACTCTGGTGGTAGCAGAGGAAGTCATGAAAATGGAAATTGATTAGAATTATTGACAATAGATCAACTCGTGATTATCCACGCAACTTATCAAGAATGCTTGGACTTTGTTACAGAGAGGATTAGATTAAAATTCAGTGTAATGAGATTCTTATCATAGTTAGGGGTCTCCCGAAAGCAAATCCTTTGATTTAGGCACAGGTAGTTTGTTTGATCCCAGGATGCTGCAGTGAAGCAATGGGAAAAGTGAGAGAGACAGGAGGGAAAGCCAATTAAAAGTGGGATCTTGAGCTGGTTAGTAGTTTAAGCAACTGGACTCAGACTTGCTGAGGGGTCCTTTGGGAAACCAGGTGGAATGAACCTCAGAGTTATCCTCCCAAAGAATGTGGAGTTGGACATCACCCACTGACACTCTCGTCTCACTGCCTGAAGGTTGCTCTTGGAGATTATATATATATATATATATATATATATATATATATATCCTCACGCTTAAGTGCTGTGCCTTTAGAGTAAGAGGCTCTGAGAGCTTGAGGAGGGAAGCCACAGCACACACAAGCTCTTCCTGCCACAGCTAAGGCTGAAGCTTGCTCTAGGGCGTGTGGTGTGGGCCGCCAGCAATGCCCAGCGTACATGTGCCTTTGCATTTAACTTATGATTTCTCCAGCAACTATTTGATATGTAAAGATGTATTTTTTTTGTAATGTTATTGCTCTAAGAGGTAGGTGATAACCTAAAGAGAATAAGCTAGTATTTAAAAATCTTCAACATTTTTGAAAAATTTTTGAAAATGCTCTAGTTAAACACATCCTATCATCTACTTGCTGCTACTACTAACTGGCTGGAGATAATTCTGCTTTATGTAATTGTGAGGACATCATTTCAGTGAGGTTCTTTCTAGTCATTCTTTTTTCCTTTGAGTGGATCATGCTAACAAAGAGGGAAAGAGGACTTCTGGCAGCTAGGAGAATATTTTTGCCATTCTCATTCCCTTATAGGTAGAGCAGTCGTCCTCTCCGGCCCTGGAAGAGCACTAATTTTCATTTTCAAGTTGTGTCTTAAATCCTTTATAGAGGATATCATTAAACTTGTAAGTTATAAATTATAAAAATTTTCAACAAATATATATTTTGTAAGTCTTCAGAAAAATATATGTGAACAGAAGTTTCACACGGGTATATTTCACACTGTTCAAAGGAAACGATCTGCAGTCACATATTTAACCTTAATTAAAACACTGTGAAGGAAGAAGTATTGCTTCTTTATTGAACAGATAACAAAATAGGCACAGTGAGGAAGGTCCCTATGAACTTCCTAAAGCTCATAGAGATGGTAAATATTTGAATGCGGTTTTAGACCAGGCACTCTGACCCTAGAATTGTGCTTGTAACAAAGCAAGTGGCTATATCAGAATTTATTCATTTTTAAATTTTATTTTATTGAAGTACAGTTGATTTTACAATGCTGTGCTAATTTCTGCATTTTAGCAGATGAATTCAGTTATACATATGTTGCTGTTCAGTTGCCCATTTGTGCCCGACTCTTTGCGACCCCGTGGACTGCAGCATGCCAGGCCTCCCTGTCCTTCACCATCTCCCAAATTTGCCCAAGTTCATGTTCACTGCGTCAGTGATGTCATCCAGCCATGTCATCCTCTGACCCCCTCTTCTTCTGTCCTCAATCTTTCCCAGCATCAGGGTCTTTTCCAGTGTGTTGGCTGTTCACATCAGATGACCAAAATGCTGGAGCTTCAGTTTCAGCATCAGTCTTTCCAAGGAGTATTCAGGGTTGATATCCCTTAAGATTGACTGGTTTGATCTTGCTGTCCAAGGGACTTTCAGGAGTCTTTTCCAGCAGCACAGTTCAAAGGCATCATTTCTTTGGTGACTTGCCTCTTTACAGTCCAGCTCTCATAGTCATGTGTGACCGCTGGGAAGACCATAGCCTTGACTATACGAACCGTTGTCCAGAGTAATGTGTCTGCTTTTCAACACATTGTCTAGGTTTGTCATTGCTTTCCTGACGAGAAGCAATTGTCTTCTGATTTCATGGCTGCAGTCACCATCCGCAGTGAGTTTAGAGCCAAGAAGAGGAAACCTGTCACTACTTCCGCCTTTCCCCCCTCTAATTGCCATGAAGTAATGGGGGCAGATGCTGTGATCTTATTTTTTTAATATTTAGTTTTAAGCCAGCTCTTTCTCTCTCCTTCTTCACCCTCATCAAGAGGTTCTTAAGTTCCTCTTCACTTTCTGCCATTAGAGTGGTATCATCCAAATATCTGAGGTTGTTGATGTTTCTCCCGCCTGTCTTGATTCCAGCCTGTGACTCATCCAGCCTGGCATTTCCCACGATGTGCTCAGCATATAGGTTAAACAAACAGGGTGGCAGCAGACAGCCCTGTTGTATGCCTTTCTCGATCTTAAACCAATCAGTTTTCCATGCAGGGTTCTAACTGTTGCTTCTTGACCCTCATACAGGTTTCTTAGAAGACAGGTAAGATGGTCTGGTATTCCCATCTCTCTAAGAGCTTTCCACAGTACGTTATGATCCACACAGTCAAAGGCTTTAGTGTAGTTGATGAAACAGAGATAAATGTTTTTCTGGAATGCCCTTGCTTTCTCTATGATCCAGCGAATGTTGGCAATTTGATCTCTGGTTCCTCTTCCTTTTCTAAACCCAGCTGGGACATCTGGAAGTTCTTGGTTCACATTATGCTGAAGCCTAGCTTGCCAGATTTTAAGCATGACATTACTCTCATGGGAGATGAGCAGACTTGTCTGATGGTTAGCACATTACTTGCTGAACTGGGATGATTTTCAGTCTCGTGGCCACTGTTGGGTCTTCCAGATTTTCTGACATGCTGAATGCCAACACCTTGATGGCATCATCCGTTAGGGTTGTGAATAGCTCTACTGGAATTCCATTGCTTCCGCTAACTTCACTCAGAGCAGTGCTTCCCAAGGCCCGCTTGCCTTCACACTACAGAGGTGTGGCTCTGGGTGACTGGCCACAGCATCACAGTAATCCAGTTCATAAAGATCTTTTACCGTGTATTTTTTCCATCTCTTCTTGAGCTCTTCAGTGTCTACTAGGTCCATTTCTTCTGTGGGATTCTTGCCCACAGTAGTAGATTAAATGGTCATCTGAGTTAAATGTGCCCATTCTCACCCATTTTAGTGCACCGATTCCTAAGATGTCAGTGTTTATTCTTATGACCCTGTCCAATTGATTCACAGACCTAACAGTCCAGGCTCCTGTGAAATACTGTTCTTCGCGGCATCAGACTCTGCTTTCCTCACCAGACACATCCACCACCAAGCTCCATGTCTGCTTTGGCCCAGGCGCTGTCTCCTTTCTGGGGCGGCTTGTAGTTCTTTTCTGCTCTTCCCCAGGAGCATATTACACACCTTCCGACCTGGGGGACTCATCTTTCGGCATCATATCTTTTTGTCCTTTTACACAGGTCGTGAGGTTCTCATGACACGTACACAGGGGTGGTTTGCATTCCCTCCTCCAGTGAATCACGGTTTCTCAGAACTCTCCTCTATGACCCATGCATCTTGGGTGGCCCTACCTGGAATGGCTCATAGCTTCATTGAACCATGCAAGCCCCTTTGCCATGAGAAGACAGTGGTCCCTTAAGGGGAGTCATACATATAAGAATTTATAACATTCTATTTCACATTCGTTGCCATCACGGTTCATGGAAGACATTGAGTAAAGTCCCCTGTGCTATATATGGGGCCTTGTGGTTCATCCATTCTACACGGAATAGTTTGCATCCGCTCATACCAAAATAACAGGGGTATCTCTATTAGGCATTATTATTATTATATCATATAATTATGTGTTTATATCACTTTGATTACATAACTGTTTTCCTATTAAGCCACATGCTTTTTGAAGGACTGGAGACTCTCTTTTTTTTCTGATTTAATTTTTAAAAGTTGAGATATAATTGACATAGGACATTATACCAGTTTCAAGTATACAACAATTATATTTGATATGCTGAGGTTCATGGGGTCCCAGAGTCGGACCTGACTGAGTGACTGAACTGACTGATACACTGCAAAGTGATCACCACAATGTCTAGTTAACCTCCTTCAATACACACAGTTGCATTTTTTTCCTATGAGAAGAATTTATAAAATATACTGTCTTTGCAACTTTCAAATACACAGTGCAGGACTATTAACCACTGCCACGCTGTGCATCATATCCCCATGGCATCTGTCTGTAACTGGGACATCTTTCTCCTTGCTCCTCACATTCTTAGGCGACATGCTCAGCTCACGTGGCTCCCTTTCTTCCTCCTGCATGGCCCTGCGCCCGGGAATTATGGCACATTAAACTCTCACCGTGCGTGAGAGGCTGGCAAGTGGGATAGAAGCCTCAGCCTGCTGTTAGAGCTTGAAGCTAAGCTTTTGCCAACTTGCTACCGTATCTCACTGCTGATGGTGGTTTAGCCACTAAGTCATGTCCAACTCTTGTGACCCCTTGGATGATAGCCTGCCAGCCTCCTCTGTCCATGGGACTGACCAGGCAAGACTACTAGGGTGCATTGCCATTCCCTTCTCCAACTCTATCTTACTACTCTTATTTATACCCTTACTAAACAAAGGAGTGAGGCAAAAGCAAGGATGATTGATGAATAAGCTCTTCAGTTCAGCTTAGTTGCTCAGTCATGTCCGACTCTTTGCGACCTCATGGACTGCAGCACTCCAGGCCTCCCTGTCCATCACCAACTCCCAGAGCCTACTCAAATTCATGACAATTGAGTCTGTGATGCCATCCAACCATCTCATCCTCTGTTGTCCCCTTCTCCTCCTGCCCTTAATCTTTCCTAGCATCAGAGTCTTTTCAGAAGAGTCAGCTCTTTGCATGAGGTGGCCAAAGTATTGGAGTTTCAGCTTTAGCATCATTCCTTCCAAAGAAATCCCAGGACTGATCTCCTTTAGGATGGACTGGTTGGATCTCCTTGCAGTCCAAGGGACTCTCAAGAGTCTTCTCCAACACCACAGTTCAAAAGCATCAATTCTTCGACACTCAGCTTTCTTTGTAGTCCCGCTGTCACATCCATACATGACCGCTGGAAAAACCGGAGCCTTGACTAGACGGACCTTTGTTTATGAAGTAATGTCTCTGCTTTTTAATATGCTAAGTTGGTCATAACTTTTCTTCCAAGGAGCGAGCGTCTTTTAATTTCACAGCTGCTGCCACCTGGGAAGCCCCAAAACTGCATGGGACTTATGTGCAGGTACGTGCAGTTGGAGTAAATTCTGGAGAAAAGATACAAAATGACCAAAAATGCCTACTGCCACTTCTGAAGAGCTGGGAGCAAAAGCAGGGTGTCGAGAGCAAAAGCAGGGCACTGAGCATGCCTCCTGCACACAACACTAGCTGGGGGGTGGGCAAAACGCCGAAGCCACCCCCGGCCCAGCCGTGAACACAGTCCTACTCTCGTTCCGCACAAGGAGCAAACCTGCTCCCTCAGCAAAGAAGGAAGCAAGGGGATGTGTGTGGCTTGTTCCCTGCCCCGCTCCCGCAGCAGGGCCCTGTACAGCCTTCCCTGAGTTTCTTGTCTGGCCCCTGGGGGATTTCCACTAATTACTGAAGGCCAAGAACCCCGGGCAGTATTAGGTCCACCATCGTTGGCTTCTGTGTCGCGTGAACAGCATCCTGGGCTTTTTTTGACCTAATACTCACAGGTCAATCTTTTTCTCTGTTGACAGAGTACTTTTTTCACTTAAAATGCACATCTTACAAAAGTATGTAGTACTGTTAAAATATTATCTAAGAATGGTCACACTTAAAGGAAGTTGTGGTAATTTAACCCATCCTGGCAGTGAAAGTAAAATATTATTCTGGAAAAGGTAAATTTTTTCATGACAATTCACTAATTGTAAATGATGTTTTATGTCCTTCAATTTGTCACAATAACTCAGAAACAAAAGTTTATATTTTCTTTAGAATCTTTTTATCTTCATTCAAATTTTATTTTTGTATTTTTATTAAAATTTAGTTGATCCACAATGTTAGTTTCTGCTGTACAGCAAAGTGAATCAGTTATATGTATATATTTATCTACTTTTTAAGATTCTTTTCCTATATTGGTCATAACAGAGTTCCCTGTGCTATCCTTGTTAGTTATCTATTTTTTATATATAGCAGTGAGTATATATCAATCCCAATCTCCCAGTTTATCCCTCTCCCTTTCCCCCTTGGTAACCATAATTTAGAAATTTTAATATAAATTCTACTCACATTGCAACACAGTTTTGCTGCTATAATAATTTGGGAAAGATCAGCTATAGTTATATATTTATATAGTTAGTTACATTGGTATGTAGGTAGGTAGCTACTTAAACCCTACGGTAAGTACAAAAGAGAAGTTAATCAAGACTTAGGGTCCTAATTCTTTCCTGCTTCTGCTAGAAACATTTATAAAAACTTGGGCAAGTTATCTAGGTAGCCTAAGTTGTAATTAACTTATTTTAAAATATGTAAGTACCCCAGAGAAAGAAGATCTAAGGAGGTAAGATTTAGGTGAAATAACTAAATGAAAACTTAAACAAAAGATCTTGGGATAAAGAATACTGGGTTATATTTTTAGATTTGTCGATGATTCATTGCCTAGAGAAACCAATTTATTTGAACACTGTGAAGAAACTGTTGCAATACATGAAATCTAAAATTACAAGATTCCAGAACATTTTGTTCACCTAAGCAAGTATTTAATGATCAAATATCATAACTATTGAGTGTTTCCTATGGCCTAGGCAGCACACACATGCATCTCTCCTGAAAAATTAGGAGGAATCAGGACAGTTCTATCTTAGAGAAAATGAAATAAGTTTCAGGGAGACATAGCAACATGTTTCAAGTCATAATTCGTGGCACTGGGAACCACACATATCTGGGGATCGTATGCCATCCCCTCAACACACAGGCATGTACACATTCTCTGGGAAGTTTTGCAGAATGGAAACAAAGAATGTTGTAAAATTGTCTGATGAATTATACATTTCCTGATAATTATATGAATAAAATCTGTCATTGGGCAGTGGTCATATTTATTCATTTTCATATCTCTAGCAACAGCTAAATCTCCTGCCATATGGATGCTCAAATAATATTAGCTGGAGTGAGTGAAATGATCTGAGTGCCAGTAAACAGCACAGTGCTTGGAGTTGCTGGATATGTGTCTCGGGCTCTTGATAGATGCTGTGATGCTCTTCTATCTCCTATAGTGTTGCCAGACCAACTCCATTTGCATCTTGAGACTTTAACTTTTGTTCTTTTCATGAAACAGCACCAATAATATTTTATTTGTTCATTTTCAGTACACTGAAATGTGGATTTGAGAGCACAATTAAGTATATTTAAAGAGCCAATGGTTTAGGTAAAAATAGCCCCAGTGGGAAAAAGTCATAGATTCTCAGTTAAATTTACCTCCTTATTCCCTGCTGAGTGCCGAGGAATTGATGCTTTTGAACTGTGGTGTTGGAGAAGACTCTTGAGAGTCCCTTGGACTGCAAGGAGATCCAACCAGTCCACTCTAAAGGAGATCAGCCCTGGGATTTCTTTGGAAGGAATGATGCTAAAAGCTGAAACTCCAGTACTTTGCCCACCTCATGCAAAGAGTTGACTCATTGGAAAAGACTCTGATGCTGGGAGGGATTGGGGGCAGGAGGAGAAGGGGACGACAGAGGATGAGATGGCTGGATGGCATCACGGACTCGATGGACATGAGTCTGAGTGAACTCTGGGAGTTGGTGATGGACAGGGAGGCCTGGCGTGGTGCAATTCATGGGGTCAGAAAGAGTTGGAAACGACTGAGCGACTGAACTGAACTGAACTGATTCCCTGTTACTACTATTGATACAATGTTCTTCTTTTAAATGATATATGTAAACACCTTTTTAAATGTTGTTACACTATATAACCCAAGATGATAGAAGGAAAAAAACGGTATTATTTTTTTTTCCTCTTCTATCTAATGAGAAATACTACTCATTTCTCAGGGAAAAAGGATAATTTAGGGATTATTTGAGACAGCATCTGTCATAGCTTTAAACTCAGTTCTTTCTTAGAACTCTTGTTATCCAAGGAAGTATGTAATTTTTAAATGCTCTTTTGGAATGAAATGGAAAAGACACATGGTCTTTATCTGTTGCTTCCTCCTGTTGGTGTCTATGCTTTCAAGGTTTCCTCCGTTTTAAAGATTTGCCTCATTAGAGTTCACTTTCAGGCCTGTTTCAGAAAGCTGCTAGCATGTCTTTCCTATTGTTGCTGACTGGCTTCCTGCTATCTGTTTTGGTGCTAGAAATAGTTCACTGGTACAATCATGATTTTTTCCCACAAATTTATTCTCATATCTTTATTGGTCAATTAAAAAGCAGAGCACCTTGACTTGGTGGCTGGTCAGGTTTTGTTCAAGTATTTTGTGTTCACTTTGTCCTTAGTTTATCCTGGAAAACGCACACGATAAAGTTGCCGTGAAAATATGTGTGTCACTTATCACATGCCAGACTCACTGTTTTGTTCGGTTCTAGAGGGGAAACGTAGAACTGATAGGTACATATTACATAAGGAAAGAGTAGAATTTGTACTAGAAATTAATTCTATACTGTTGCCGTTGTAATCATTTTAAATGATAATCAATTCTACATGCTTGGAAATGTTGAAGAAGAGAATCAATGATCCCTTCCCTGAGATATAATAGAGGAAGTTTATAGACATAAAATGTAAGCAGAGATAAATTAAATGATTTAAGATTTTTTATAGCTACAAATATGTAAATACTCTAATGTGTACATACCTAATTGTATACACATATTCCCCTAAATTGTGTGTGTGTGTGTGTGTGTGTGTGTGTGTGTGTGATAGGGAAGGTTGAACATAAAATGTTGAGTTGAGAGAGGAGCTATCACATTGATTAACAAGGAAACTCTACAATTAAAAGGTACGGATAAATCCATGGATACAGAGGGAAACCACAGTACTGACGCTGGCGCGTGGTGAACACTGCTGAGGCCAGATGCTGCTGGCAGAAACGAAGCAGGCAGGCAGCGTGTTCACTGTGATTTGTGGGCTCCTAGACTGGGAACTGATGATCTGTCTGCCCAAACCCCGAGAAGACAGTGACGGAAGATACAGTGGTTCAGCTGGAACGCATTGAGAGGCATTTTCTGATTGCTTTCAAGACTTCGTGAGTGTGAGGTTTGGACTGAGGAGAAAAGGAGTTATTTAAGTTTACAGGAGTTTTCATCTAGAATGGTTTTGGGAAAGAATGGAAGAACATCCATGTCCTTAGAAAGCGTGGAGATCAGACACAAATCTCATATGCTTACCTGGTGATCAGTGGGAAATGCCTGGAGTGAGCTGGGTTTGTGCTTTAAATCTATTAATGAGAAATGTGTTGATGGATTAGTGATGTAATCAAACATGCTCCCCAAAAGAATAGAGCTCAAAAAGAGGGCATTGCCTCTGTGTCAAAAATTGGAAAGTGTTACAGCTTCAGAATACATAAATTTCCTTTCTAAAAAAATGTGTCGATGCTGATATCAAAAACAAAACCCTTGAATAGGTTTTCAATAGGGAAAAAAATAAGGAAACCTCTTAAATTACCAAGCTGTTTCTGATTTTTCCACGTTGCAGTTTGTAAAAGATCTCAACCTGCCCAAGAGTTCATATGCAATTGTCAGGTAGCATGCTGATTTATTGCGCCAATTTATTTTTATTATGGGCTCATCATATCCACATTTCCTGATCACTTTTATGACGAAAAACTTTTGGAAGCAAAACACAGATAAAATTGGTAAATCCTAAGATTAAATGCTGTTTCTTTCTCTATAAAAATATTTTAACTTGTCTTTTCCATTATTATTTCACCCACTTGATGAGGTCAATGATTTGCACTAGAATAAAAGACATAAAGGGTGGACAAACAAGTGAGGCAAAAATATCTGATTATAACGTGAAGAACAACAGACTGAACAACTGATAAAATAACCAAGTGCGGAAGCAGCAACCACTGAAGAGACTCATATTTTTTATGTAGTTGAAAGGGGCGCTATTCCACAGGTTCTGCGCTAGAATTGTCATGGCAAAAATAACACAGACGCAGATTCTTGCACGCTGAGACAGTCTTCAGCTTCTGCTCTGAAATGACTACTGTTACATAGTCGCAAACATTCAAAGTCCTATGTTAAAAACTTTCTGTTAGGAGAAATAGCTGGTCCTGTTGTTTTGTGACAATATGGCGGTAAAACTAACTTTATGCCAAGAATCCAGGTGGTGCCAAGGGCTTTGCTCATTTTCTGTGTAGAGCAGCAGTCTGGGCCACTTCTCACGATGGACACATTTGGGCAGAGAAAGTTTGGAATAATCCTGAACTGATAATCCTTTGAAATGTTTTATCTCTTGCTCCAGTGACCCTGCATTTCCGTGACCAGCTAAAGAGTGGTTTTAGAACTTCCACTAGCATGTTCGTCATTTGTAACCTTGATGTATCCAATGTCTTTTCTTGCCAGAAGACTCAAAAGAAAAACGTGAGAGAGGTAAAAGGTGAAGGTGAGAAATAAAGGGAGAAAATCGTCACGGTTAACCCCAATCTAAAAAAAAAAAGGAAAAAAGAGCTGAAATTCTAGACCAGTCATCCTAGTGGTATCGAGAGGAGACTGATGGAGACAGAGCTTAGACATGGGCGAGCAAGCTGTATTTCAGTGTTATCCCTTACGGTGTGTGCACATGAATGTTTGTGTGTGTGTGTGTGTGTGTGTGTGTGTGTGTGTGTATTACATTGCTTCTGACTCCCGTATAATTTTCTGCTTTCTTTATCTATCCTTTTTGACTTTATCATTTCCCAAGTGATGTTCACCACAGTTGTTTCCACTCTCATTAGCCTCAAACAGTACGGAGACAGACAGCCTCGTTCGCGTTCCCGAATGGGTTTACAGTTTCTCTGATTCATTTACTGAGATCGGGGGTTACTGAGTCGCTGCGTACACACCTGCCTAATTCCTCCTAGATCCTGCATCCCATGCGGTGCTCGATTGCTTCAGTCATGTCTGACTCTTTGCGACCCCATGAACTGTGGCCTGCCAGGCTCCTCTGTCCATGGGATTCTCCAGCCAAGAACACTGGAGTGGGTTGCCATGCCCTCCTCCAGGGGATCTTCCCGACTCAGGCGTCAAACCTGTGTCTCTTAGGCCTCCTGCATCAGGTGGATTCTTTACTGCTGAGCCACCAGGGAAACCCAAACACTGCATAATATTTACCAAAATAGCTTAGCAGCTTGGCCTCCTTTCAACAGAGAATATAGGATCCTGCTTTCCTATATGTTTGATAATCCCTGAAATCCCCTGATTAGAATATTTTTGCCAAATTTAAGGCAAAGTATATCCCATTGTTTCAATTATTCACTGATTATGTGTGAGACTTTATATATGTTTCAGTCATTTGAATTTCCCTTCTTTGTATGATGGTTGTTTATGTTTTATTCTATTAAATTTTCTGTTTGTTGTCTATTATCAGCAGAACCTTTTAATGTTCCTGATATTAATTCCTTGACAGGTTTGACACTGAAATGCTGCTTCCCACATGGTGATGTCTTTATATTGAACTGAAACATTAATTTCAATGTAGCCAAAAATTGTGATTATTTTGAGTGCCTAAAAAGGATGAAGTGTTTATATGCAGCTTGCAAACATCTATTAACTCATGATTACTGATGAGATGTTGAAATCCTTTCTATCTTTACCTGTTTTGTGTCCCGTTTTATCTGCTTCAGAAAGTGATGTGATAAATTCTCTAATTATTATTGTGTAATTCAGAGTCTCCTGGTAGTTTGCTAATTCTTATGGCTCTGATGCAACATTTTCTGAAAAGCTTAATGTTTATCTTTGGCTGTGCTGGGTCTCCGCTGCTGCCTGGGCGTTTCTCTGGCTGCGGTGGGTGAGGGCGCCTCTCCAGCTGCCGCGTGTGGACCTCTCTAGGCGGGGCTTCTCGCTGCGGATGGCCCGCTCCAGGGGCACGGACTTCAGGCGTTTCGGTGGTGGGCTCCGTGATCGTGGCTCCTGGGCTGTGGAGCACAGGCTCACCGGTGGTGGTGCGTGGGCTTACTTGCCCCAGGGCATGTGGGGTCTTCCTGGATCAGGGACTGAACCCACGTCCCCTGCATTGGCAGATGGATACCCCACCGCTGCGCCACCAGGGAAGCCCCACTGCAGCCTTTTTGCTTCAGTGGTTGTTTGTACGGGAGATGGGGAGTGGAGTGGATTGCAGACACACAGATTATGGCATGCCAAACTCAACCATCTTTGCAATTCAATGTTTGCTTTATTTATTTACACATATTTTTGCTTCTTCATTCTTTTGAATTTTTTCTCAAAAGTCATTTTTAAACTGGGTCTAGTGGACATACTTTACCTTGCTTTTGCAATTAAATTAATTTTAACTGGATGTTTAAACTTTAGGGTCACTTAGACCGTGGGTGGCTGTATGAGAGCTGTTAGATTGTACAATATGACATCACTTTAGCAGGACGTAGACAAGGAGACAAAGAATCGAGTGGACTAAGAATATCTGACTCCCACTTGGAAGTATGGCTCTTTATCTAGTAATTCTACAAGCTTGGTTTATCTCTGTATGTCACTTCTCATATTTGTGAAGTCTGTTGTGAGCAAAAGATAAAGAAATGAATGAGAATGTGGTTCGAAAACTTAAAAAAAAATTCAGCTCAAATATTCTTTCCTTCAGCACTTTGAGAGTATTTTTCCATCATAATCTTTTATCCAAAGTCAATTTGTGTACCATTACAGATAATGTGTTTCTTTTGATTTCCTTTGCTGTCTCTTTCTATCTGATCTTAAAAATCTATATTGTTGTCATTATTTTTTTCTTATCCTATTTGTTTTGTGATGAAAGCTTTCATTTTGTAGGTTCACATCACACTTCCTTTCTTAAATTCTAAGGCAGTGTTAATCATGATTTCCTCCCCTCTTCTTTTTTCTTTTCACATGAGTGTCCAGATTTACGATAACACTTCTACACCTTTTTCTTTATATTTTACCTTTAATAGTTTCCTTTTATTTAAAGTGTTCTGTTTGTGCTCTTCACATATTTATTTTTCCTTACGTGCATGTTTTCTAGACGTGTCAAGATAACACGTATCCAGAGAGAAACAAAACTTCTAGCCTGGCACAGTCTGTGCTCTTCATGGTGAATTTTTAAGAGATAAAGAAAATTTTTAGTTACAAAGGAACAAACTTCAGATAATCCAATAGAAAAATGAGACGCTAAAAGAGGTGATTAACAGAAGACAAAAGCAAAAAGGAGACAATGAAAGAAAAGGCGCTCAAACACATTAACAGTCAGGGAATGCCAGTTAGTACCGTGACGAAATATTAACACACACACTGAATCAGCAACATTAAACAAAGCACAACAAATCAGATGCAGATGAAATGCGAAGTAGAGAAACTCTGACATGCTGCAGGTTGGGATAAAAATTGGTATATCCATGGGGAAAAGAAATTAGCCAACACAGAAGATATGTGTGTGAATGGTAGTTGCTCGATCGTATCTGACTCCTTGCGACCTAATGGACTGTAGCCTGCTAGGCTCCTCTGTCCTTGGAATTCTCCAGGCAAAAATACTGGAGTGGGTAGCCATTATTTACTCCAGGGGATCTTCCTAAACCAGGAATAGAACCTGGGTCTCCTGCGTTGCAGGTGGGTTCTTTACTTTCTGATACACATGCTCTAAAATTAGAATTCAACTCCTATGAATAGCTTCGGAGGAAATGAAGACATATATTGGAGGAAGAATGCATCAATTTTTTCACAGAAGCACATTTTAAAAATAATCTGCAACTCTCCACCTCCAAACTATTCATCTGTAGTATAAAAAAATACATGTCTTTGTGTAATTGTACAATGAAACGTTATACAACAATACAACAATGGCAATGGGTGAACTGCACCTTTACACAGCAACAGAATCATACAGTCACAATGGTGTAGAGAAGAAGCCTTATACAAGAGAGTTCGTAGCGTATGATTTCAAGTATATAAAGCTCAAAAACAAGTGAAAATGCTTATATTGTCCGGGAAATAATAGAAAGTGAGCAAGGAAAAATATCTTAAAGCACTGGCTAAAAATTAAAAGCACATTTTACAAACATAGAGGAAATGGCAAAAACGTATAGAAAATCCTTAAAACCAAAAAAGAGAATAGAACAATCCTGCCAAATATGTAAGCACAGAGGTTCCTTGATAGTTCTTGGCCCAGAGCTTCATTTCAAATAGGTCTTCATTCCAAAAGGAACAGACCACAAAACTTAGGACTCAGGCACAGTTAGCCATTAGATCTGAAACCTCTTTATGAAGTCAGCTGAGTAAAATAGGTCAACTAAAAAATACACATATATGTAAACAAAGAAATAAAAAATCCATTCTGTCAACAAAGCAAGCTGTCTGGAGAGGAAACATTTTCCCTGCACAGATCTGAACTATTCCTAATGTGGCTATAGATTTGAATTTCAAAACATGTGTGACCAAATACTCTAAACTTCAGAATTTGCTTTATAGTAACTCTGGCTTTTATAGTTGATAGAGGCAAATGAAAATCCTCTCTGGAAGATTACACTTTAATGCAAGACTCAAAAAATTCCCATGGGTGAATTTCCAAGGAAAATAAACTGACATGAAGAATATCACAGAAATACAGGAGGAAACTTGCAATGAGGAAGAGGAGGCAGAAATAAATAGCAGTTTCAGACTTGAATGCAGTTACTAAGAAATTGATTAGATTAAGGTAAAAAAGAAGAAAACTATATGTCAGAAACATTTTGTAAAATGTAACCACCATTCATGATAAAATACTCAGCAAGCTAAAATAGAAGTAAGTTGTCTTAATCTAATAAAATGTGTGTTTACTCATGTTTGGGTTCAGCTACAGATAAGACAAAGCTCAAGATATCTGTCATAAACAAGATAGTTTCTCTTTCAAATAAGTAGTTTGTAAATAAGTGGCTCAGGGGCGCTGTGGTCGCTCAGTGATCACCAGCTGTCCGTCTGATTCTGTCTTTTGGCCCCTTTGTCCCCAGCAGGTGGCATCCATTGCGTTGCTCGGCATTCCCACCGTGGGCCCGCCAAGTCCCACTAAGCCATGCGGAGAGGAAGTGTGGGCTTACACAGCGGGCCTACAGACGCTTCCTCTTCCATGCCATTGGCCAAAACACAGCCACATGACCATACCAACTGCAAAAGAGACTGGGTGCACAGCTTTTAATCTAGAGAACTATTTCTCAGACTAAAATATGGCTATTATCCTATTATTAAATGTATTGGGCTTTTTTTGTAAAGCAGCATTTGAGCAAACATTATGCAAAATAGTGAAATGTTAAAGAACAGAATAGGAATTGGATAAGGAAGGCCCCTATAATTACTCCTAGTTAACACTGCAACAGAAACAAGACATGTAAAAGGAACAGAATTTATAAAGATATAAAAAAGTATCTACTGTCATATTTGTTAACGTTATTATTACATAGATGAACTCAATATATCCTAGAGATAGCAATTAGACTTAGTAAGAAAGTTGAACAAAGTTGACAAATATAATGTGCAAAAATAAAATTTATTTATATACACCAGAATATAGCAATTAGAAATAGGGTTTCAAAATTGGCACTAAAAATTTGTTGCCAAGAAATAAATCTAGCAAAATATGTACAAGAACTTTATGGGAATATTTATAAATATTGTCAAAAGTGCTACAGACTAGCTAAACAAGTCAAGAAATAAATAGGTTTGTGCCAGTTCAGTTCCAGATAATCTATTAATTCTAGGCAATTTAAATAAAAACTTGAATAGAAATGATGTTGGGAAGGTAGATTATTCAATTAAGGTATTATTTCACACTATATAAAAATTCAACTTACAATGAATTAAAATTTAAATATAAAAGGAAACCTTTCAGTATTTTGAAGCAAATGTAGGTAAATACTTTATGATCTTGGAACTGGAAGTATATTTTTAATAAAGAACCAAAAAACAAGATTAAGAACCAAAAATCTAATCAAGAAATGAAAAGCTTGATAAATTCCTAGATTTTAAAGTTAGGGACATGTCTTCATCATAACGCACAAAGTGAGTGGATGCACATACATGGACAGGAATGTTCATGGCAGCATTTTTCATAGTAGCAAAATCCACAAGCATCCAACATATCCAGAGCACACTGGATTAATTGCAGGGTATTTATAGGAGAGTATACTATAATTATTTGGAAAAATGAATAAGCTAGGTTTTCACCCAGTCACAAGAATGAATTTCATAAACACAATGAAAACACCATAGTTTAAAGCCCATAGTTTAAAAGAAACTGCAGAGTATGATTCAATTTCAATAAAACCAAAACAGTCATAAGCAAAAATAAATTAGCAAACTACAATTATGATAAAGGTATGATAACCATGCAGTATTCAAGATAACAGTTGCTACTAGGGGAGTGTAGGTATGCCATCCAGGAGTGGCACACAGGAAATTTCAAGGTATATGTGTTTATAAATGTCTTAAAGCTAAGAAGGGAATATAAAAATATGAATTAGATTATTATTTTTTAATATGAATGAAATATTTAACATAAAAGAACAAGAAAAATGAATTCAGTAAATCTACAAATACTGATATATAAAGTTTCACTTTCAAAAACAAAAACAATTGGGACAGTGTAGTAAATAAAAGTGACATATTTGCATATTTATGCCCATGTAAATTATTTTAGGAAATGTTACGCAGGAGACCATTGAAGTTTTTTGGCTACTACTGGGGAATAGAGCTGAAAATCTTGTTTGGAAGGACAATCAATAAATATACAATTATCTTGATTTCTGTGTTATTTTATGTCTTGGTGCATACATTATTTTTATATTCACTTAAAATAATAATGGTAGTTACCTGAATGATAAGATTATGAGAGATGCTATGGTGTCTTCAGATAGAGTATATTTTAAAAAATTTCCCAAAGTTGTTATTGAAAAATAGTTTCCTCTGGGTAATTCAACTGGAATGAATAAGAAGACTTAGCTTTACATTTTATACCCTTTGAGTTTTATTTGTTTGTATTACTTTTTGCGGCTATTTCTGTTAATAAAAAAACAAATAATAGACTCTGGTGTGAAAGAGAGAAACCTGTCCTGTTGTTAATAAAACCTTTCACACTGGAGAGAAGTAAAATACCTGAACTTTCAGATCAGAAGATTTTTTGCCCAAAAGTCACAGATACAAAGCAAAATTTAAAAAGGTGCAGAATAAATTTGGCCAGTCACAAGGAAATAACTGATGAGATGATTACTGGTGACCCAACTGAAACTATTCTCTGAATAAGTTTTGGTAGATTGTTTACTGGAAGAATTAAGCACTAAGGAGAATTGGTCTCCAATAAAATGCATTGTGAAAACTAAAGCCCAATAATTCTTTTCTTGTGAAAATCTCCTCCCTTCCTAAGTTAAGTGGCTCAGTCATGTCTGACTCTGCGACCCCATGGACTGTAGCCTACCAGGTTCCTCCATCCAGTGGATTCTCCAGGCAAGAATACTGGAGTGGGTTGCCATTTCCTTCTCCAGGGGATCTTCCCAACCCAGGGATCAAACCCAGGTCTCCTGTATTAGAGGCAGACGCTTTAACCTCTGAGCCACCAGGGAAGCCCATTCCTCCCTTCCTATGCCTTGTTTATATACCCTATTCTTACTTTCAGTAAAAAGCTCCATTTTCCCCAGATCATAGAAATTTTTTGGAGCTTAGTTTGAACAGAGTTGCTCCCGCTCTCTTTCTTTCAGTCAAAACATCCTTAACCAACTCTCAAAGCAGTAGCTTATTCTTTTTATTAATAAAAATAGCTTTGAGATATGATTCATATGCCCTCCAGTTGACCCCAGTTAAAGTGAACAGTCCAGTGTTTTTTAGTCAAAGGACTGTGATTAAATCACAATCTAATCTTACAGCGTATTTATCTCCCCCGAAAGAGCTCCATTAAGAAGTTAACTTCACTTCAAGCCTCGATCTCGGTCCCTACAGATCTGCATCTCCTGGACATTTCACACGTGAAGAATCGCGCGGGGTCTGGTCTCTGTGACCGCCTTCTTCACTGAGCCTACTATTGTCAAGGTTCTTTCATGCTGAGCATGTATCATTTTTAAAAATTTCTTTTTATTGTTGAATAACATTGCGTTGTATGGCTAAAGCACCTTTTATTTATCTATTTACCAGGTGGTAGATGCTTGAGTTCTCTTCACATTTGGGCCTTTATGAATAATGCTGTTGTGAACATGCGTGTCTAGGTTTTTGTGTGAACACGTGTTATTTCTCTTGGGGTGTGTGCCTAAGAGTGGAATAGCTAGGTCTATATTTAACTTTCTGAGAAACCATGAAACTGTTTTCCACAAAAGGGACACCATTTTTCATTCCCATGCAACAATGTATTAGGGTTTCAATTTCTCTGCTTCCACACCAGATCTTGTTATTTTCAGGCTATTTTATGACATTTATTCAGAAAACAAAGATCATGGCATCTGGTCCCATCACTTCATGGCAAGTAGATGGGGAAACAGAGGAAACAGTGGTTGACTTTATTTTTGGGGCTCCAAAATCACTGCAGATGGTGATTGCAGCCATGAAATTAAAAGACGCTTACTCCTTGGAAGGAAAGTTATGACCAACCTAGATGGCATATTAAAAAAGCAGAGACATTACTTTGCCAACAAAGGTCCGTCTAGTCAAGGCTATGGTTTTTCCAGTGGTCATGTAAGGATGTGAGAGTTGGACTGTGAAGAAAGCTGAGCGTGGAAGAATTGATGCTTTTGAACTGTGGTGTTGGAGAAGACTCTTGAGAGTCCCTTGGACTGCAAGGAGATCCAACCAGTCCATTCTGAAGGAGATCAGTCCTGGGTGTTCATTGGAAGAACTGATGTTGAAGCTGAAACTCCAATACTTTGGCCACCTGATGCGAAGAGTTTGCTCATTGGAAAAGACCCTGATGCTGGGCAAGACCGAGGGCAGGAGGAAAAGGGGACGACAGAGGATGAGATGGCTGGATGGCATCACCGACTCGATGGACATGGGTTTAGGTGCACTCCGGGAGTTGGTGATGGACAGGGAGGCCTGGCATGCTGCAATTCATGGGATTGCAAAGAGTTGGACATGACTGAGCGACTGACCTGAACTGAACTGTCCTGGTGAGTATGAAGTAATATCTCACTGTGGCATTGGTTTGCACTTCTCTGAAATTTTAAGACATTTAACATCTTTTCATATGCATATTGGCATTTGCATGTCTTCCTCAGAGTAATGCCAATTTTCAATTACATCATTTTTTTAATTGATGTCTTGTATATTGTATAAACTCTTGCTATATTCCATATAAAATTCCCTTATTAGATATATGATTTGCAACTATTTGGTCTGTGGGTTGTCCTTCTATTTCTTGATGGCATTGTTTGCAACATGAAAGCTTATATTTTAATTTTGATATGGTCCTATTTGCTTTTCTTTTGTCGGTTGCACTTTAGGGTTATATATCAGAAGACTTGCCTAACTCAAGGTCAAGAAAGCTTGCTCTGTTTTCTCTGAGAGTCTTTAGATTCTGCTTTTTTGATGCAGATCTATGATCTATTTTGAGTAACTTTGCATACAGTGTGAGATAGTGGTTTGACTTTGTTCTTTCGTCTGTGGCTATCATATTATCCCAGTACTATCTGTTGAAAAGAATGTTCTTTTGCCGTTGAAAGGCCTTCATACCTTTTTCCAAAATTAATTAATGATGATTAAAGAGCCTACTTTCATTCTGTTTCATTGAGATATGCTTCTGTCTTTATGCCCATACCACATTGTATTGATTAAGCTGCTTTGCAGTCAGCTCCAAGACTGGAAAGTCTAAAGCACTCTTACTTTATGCTTATTTTTCTATACTGTTTTGTCTATACCCTTAATTTCAGTATAAACTTGTAAAAAACCAGCTTGGATTTTTAATAATAGCTGCTTTGAGTCTGTAAATTAACTAGGGGAGTATCACCATCTTAGGGCTTTCCTGGGGGCTCAGCTGGTAAAGAATCTGCCTGCAACGTGGGAGACCTGGGTTCCATCCCTGGGTTGGGAAGATCCCCTGGAGAGGAGAATGGCTACCCACTCCAGGATTCTGGCCTGGAGAATCCCCTGGATTGTTTATTCTATGGGGTTGCAAAGAGTCGGACACAACTGAACAACTTTCGCTTTCACTGCCATCTTAATAACGTTTTCTGATCTATAAACTTGGAGTATCTTTTCATCTATTTAAATAATTCTTCATTTTTTTCAGCAATTGTTTTGTGTAATAGCTTTTAGTGTACAAGTTTTGTGCTTCTTTGTTAAATTCATAGCTAAGTATTTTATTCTTTTGGACGCTGTTATAAATGACTCATTTATTTAATTTCATTTTAGAAATGCTCTTTACTAATATCAGTTCAGTTCAGTCCAGTCACTCACTTGTGTCCGACTCTTTCAACTCCCTCCCTGTCCATCACCAACTCCCGGAGTTCACCCAAACTCATGTCCATCGAGTCGGTGATGCCATCCAGCCATCTCATCCTCTGTTGTCCCCTTCTCCTCTTGCCCCCAATCCCTTTACTAATATAGATAAATGCAATTACATTTATATGTTGATCTTGTATAATGCCATCTTGATGAACCTGTTTATTCTAAGTTTTTTAATGGACTCTTTAAGATGTGTCTGTGTGTGTATATATATGTATAACTATATATACCTATAATTTGAAAGGAAAAGTAGCTTAACTATTATCTGTCAAACATGGATACCTTTTTAAAAATTTGCCTTACTCCAAATTACAATGCAATGTTAAATAGAAGTGGTGAGAGCAGACATTTTTCTTTTACTCCTGTTCTTAGGGAAAAAGTATTCACTCTTTCACCATTAATTATGATGTTAGCTGTTTCACATAGCTGCTCTTTCTCAGGTTGAAGAAATTCTTTTTTATTCTCAGTTTGTTGAGTGTTCTTATTATGAAAAAGAAAGTTGGATTTTTGTCAAATGCTTTCTTTGCCTTGACATGATCATATATTTTTCCTCCTTTAGTCTGTTAATATTAATGATTTTATATTGAATCACCCTTGCATTCCTGAGAAATCCCACTTGGTCATATGCAGAACAGAATTTTCACATATTGCTAAGCTGAGTTTGCTAGGATTTTGCTGAGCACATTCCCATCTGAATTCAAAAGAGATTATGGCTTGTAGTTGTATTTTCTTGTGCTTTCTTTTTTGTCTGACTTTGGTATCAGGGTAATATTGTCTTCAGAGAATGAACCAAGAAGTACTCTCCTGACTTTTGGAAGAGCCCGAGAAGGATTGTGAGGAGTTCTCTTTGGATTTTTGATATAATTCACTCATGAAGCTAGCAGAGTCTACTTCTCTGGGTCTGAGTTTTCTGGATAGCTTTAAAATTACTAACCATATTGCACCATTTATAATAGTTATCTATTACTGTCACAATGTATTATGGTGAAGTTAGTGGCTTAAAACAAAATATTTTTCTATCACACCTGGATGTTAGGAAGTAGTTTGAGATGGGTCTGACTTGATTAAAATCAAAGCATAGGCAGGGCTTTTTTCTGTAGACTCTACTTGAGAATTAATTACTTTGCCTTTTCCAGTTTAGAGAATGTACATATTTGCTCACGTTTCCCTTTCTCCATCTTTGGCAAACCAATTTCTTTTACATTGCATTCCTGTGACCTTACCATGGTCCATTCTCTCTAACAGACTTCAACTGGGAAGTCTTCTGCTTTTAAAGACTCATTCCTATTATTGAGATTATTCAGGAGAATCTCCTGTCTCAAAAGCCTTCTTCTTAATCACACTTGGAAAATTCCTTTTTCCATGTAAGATAACAAATTCACAAGTCCCAGAGTTCATGATGTAGACATTATACCAACCACATTTTGAAAAGTATATTCAATTTTATGCACATTGATTTATGCAATTTCTTCTTAAATTAGTCTAAAGGACAAAGGTAAAGAATTATTCTCCTATACTGTCTTTAAAATAACCTTTATAATTTCCTTTGCTGACACTAAGTCCTTTTAATGGGTCTTGATTCAGATTACTGTCTGGAACTCCCTCCTGGAGTTTGATTAATTTGCTAGACCACTCCAGAACTCAGAGAAATATTTGCCTCCTCAGATTACTGATGTGTCCCAACCGAATGGAAGTGATTTGCTGGACAAGGTACAGAGACAGGGCGTGGGCCGTCAGTGCAACCCGACTGTCTGCGCTCCCCAATGGCCGTGCGCTCACCAGCCCAGAAGCTCTGTGAACCCCTTCCTTTTGTGTTTCTATGGAGACTATTTTACATAGACAAGAATGTGCACAGCGGTAAACAATCCGCTTGCTGATGCAGGAGACTCAAGAGACAAGAGTTTGATCCCTGGGTCGGGAAGATCTCCTGGAATAGGAAATGGCAACCCACTCCAGTATTCTTGCCTGGAAAATTCCATGGACAGAGGAACCTGGCAGGCTACAGTCCACGGGGTCCCAAGGAGTTGGACAGGTCTGAGCGTGCACACACACACCCACACACACTCACACACACAAGATGGTTAAATCATTGGTCATTGGTATTTGAACTCAACTTCCAAGCTATCTCCACTCTCCACAGGTCAGGGAGTAGGTTCCAACCTTCCAATCATATGGGTGGCTCCACTGGCAGCTACCAGCTACCATTAAGGTCTTTCTAAAAGTCACCTCATTAACATAACAAATTACACCTGTATCAGTTCAGTTCAGTTCAGTTCAGTCGCTCAGTCATGTCCAACTCCTTGTGACTCCACAAACTGCAGCACGCCAGACCTCCCTGTCCATCACCAGCTCCCGGAGCCCACCCAAACCCATGTCCATTGAATCGGTGATGCCATCCAACCATCTCATCCTCTGTTGTCCCCTTCTCCTCCTGCCCTCAATCTTTCCCAGCATCAAGGTCTTTTCCAATGAGTCAGCTCTTTGCATGAGGTGGCCAAAGTATTGGAGTTTCAGCTTCAACATCAGTCCCTACAATGAACACCCAGGACTGATCTTTAGGATGGACTGGTTGGATCTTCTTGCAGTCCAAGGGACTCTCAAGAGTCTTCTCCAACACCACTGTTCAAAACACCTGTTGCACTCTCATCAATTAGGAAATTCCAGGGGTTTGAGGAGGTCTGCCAAACATGATGACAAAGACCAAATATGTATTTCTTATCATAAGTCACAAGACCACAAGATGTATGATTATGTGATTCATCAAAACTGCTTTCAATGTATAGTTTTCATGACAACAATCAAAGTGAGTATTTATGCTACAGTCCATTTGTTTGCTGCCTTTCCACACAAGTTGAAAGTGCAAAGAAAGTTAAATTGTTAGAAACTATATACAAATAATATACCAAACATTCCAGGCATGTTATGAAATATCTCTGTCTATTATTGATCTGGGGCTATTTTATGAAGAAAGTTTGTAATCATGTGTTAGAAAAGACACTCACTGGCGGAGGAGACCAAGTCAAACCTTAACACTTCTCATGGCCCTGGGTAAGTCATTTAAGTGTTAATCATATCCTCTTGAGGTTTTATAGTACCTGTCCAGTCTGATTTGCTGAGATGTTCTGGGGATCGAATGAAATTCATATGAAAAGATATTGAAAAGCCAAAAGCATTACACAAGTCATAGACAATAGTCACTAACAGAATATATTCAGGGGAGTTATAAAATTTTCAGAGAAATGTTGCAAACTAAATATAAAATTGTATTAGAAGCTCAGGAAAGTATTCCCTTGAATGAATAAATTTTGGCTTCTGGGTGATAATAAATAGAGGAAAGCTAACATCTATTGGGGCACACGGCTAATAAAACAATTGCAGGCATGAAAAGAAGAGCCAGAGGTGAAGTGCTCAGGGCCAGAGGCATTGCTGTGTTGCTCTGGGAACCCATGAAGCCCACAGAGGAACAGGATTTTGGCAGAGGATAAGGAGACTGTTTTGTGTGTAGATTCCTGCTGGATCTGTGACATTTCTGTTCATTACTCACCCACTCGGTGAGTTTGATTACTGCTGTGGCCAGAGAGTCTCTGGAAAAGTAAAAGGAAATGGAGGGAGCAAAGATCTTTGATGTCTTACAGTATAATAAATGACCGCAGAAGAGGGATGTCTGAGGGGTGGGGAAATACGAGGCTTGCACATGCCCTGACAAGCTCTTCTGCTGCTTGAAAAATTTCACACTGGTATTTTCAGAAAGGCTGAGAGCTCTTTTCCTGGAGAAATAAAAAATTTTCACACTAGTTCACCAAATAACAGAAAATTAAGAGGGGTGGTATAAATACATAAATAATAGCCATTAATGAACAGTAGCTCAAACCTTCATTTAGCCATTACAATAATTCAGATAGGTACTATAATCACCATTTTAAGGCTGAGAATTTGAATGCCTAGGCTAGGTTACACCACTGATAAGTTGTAGACTGTAATTAAGACCTAGACGATTCTAACTCTAGAGGTCATGTTCTTTGCCCACATCCTTGATTTCCAAACACCAGTCCTTGGACCAGTGTTTCTTAATGTCAAAGTTTTCACAGGTTACTGAATATCTTGAAGGGAAATTCATAACTAAATGTTTGATAAGTCTTGGAGACAGAATTAAAAGTTGAGTAGTCTGTGTCTGTTCTTCCATACTATATTGTAAATTCATGAAATGCAAACGTCTCTACCCAATAATGACTATATAAGTAAATGAATAAACAAATTTTAAGTGCTTGTAAATTTGTATCTCTGAAAAATATTAGATCTGGGGCCAAATGACTTTTTCATATCCAAATGCTTCAGTCATTTATTCATTTAAATGTATTAAAGCAATAAATATATGAACAGAATAGGAAGAAAGCTTAGCAATAAACTTCATAGAAAGATCATTGGTATTTAAAGCATTTGCCATTGAAGACACCTTTCAATACCCGTGAAGACTGGAGTGCACCTGCCCCGTGCAGGCATCCTTTGAGGAAGCAAATGTTCCCTGTCCTGCTTGTACACCTGGCATTTCCGAGGGTTCCTTCCATGAACTTTACTTTGTCTGCTTTCATTGGGGCCTTCGTCCAATTTGTGACTGAAAATATTAAAGTGGTTGCTTAGAAATGCTGAAGTTGGAAATTTACAAGTTTTCAAAAGGTTACATTGAACTATAGGGGTAACACATGGTGATCTGATATGTTTTGTTCCCTAGCCTGCTAGAGGGGTAGCCTTCTGTGATCTCTTTAATTATTTAATGGCACTTTAAGATGCCAAGTTGAATTTAGAAACCAGCAAGGCATCAAGGCTAAGAAAAAATAGAATGTTCTTTTTGTTTCCCATATTTTTGACTGAAGAATTTGTTGTTCATTTAAAAAATTAATTGGATGGTTTTGTAAATCTGAAAGCAGAAGGCAAATTTTATCTAAAGGATAGAGTTAAGACTCATTATTTTGACTGAAATAGAAAGGAAGTAAGAATGCTTGTTAACGTGGAAAGAAAAAAGACAGCATTGAAATGAAGATATTTCCTAAGGAAGGGTTATTGTCCTAAAAGTAAGTTTTAACATATAAAAATTAACTTAATAACCACATAGTATCAGTCACTTAGTCATGTCCGACTCTTTGTGACCCCATGGACTGTAGCCCACCAGGCTCCTCCATCCGGGGGATTCTCCAGGCAAGAATACTGGAGTGGGTTGCCATTTCCTTCTCCAGAAGATCTTCTTGACCCAGGGATCAAACCCAGGTCTCCCACATTGCAGGCAGATTCTTAACCATCTGGGTCATGAGGGAAGCCCAGTAACCATATACTGGAAGATAATTAAATTTTTTCCTAACAGCTCAAGAGGCTTATGGAAATTGAGAGACAGGATCAAGGAGACAAATATAAATGGTAAATTGAGAAATGATTAAAGAACTGAAACCCTGGTAAAGCACAGTTGTTGTGTTATGATGTCAACCAGGTCTTGGGGAAAATTTGGATAGATGAACTAAATAATTCACTTATTTTCCTATGTTAAAAAAAAATGTTTACTCAGAGCCACGTGTTCCAGGAACCATGATAGGATACAAGGATGAAAATCAGAGAAAACATGAATTTGCCTTCATAGAGCCTATAGTGTTTGAGACACAGACACATAAGCTAGTGTGGAACCCCTTATGAAAAGTATAATCGTGTAATGACAAAGTTATGGGGCTTTGTGAACACAAGGAGCATTTACTATAGCTGTGGAAAACCAGTAAGGCTTCAGGGTGGGCTAATTACTGTAGTAATTCCAGAATATCAGTGGTTTAACACAGTCAGACTTTTTTTCCCTTTACTCAAGCATGTCTGTATATTTGCTGTCTTCGATGTGGCCCCTTTCACTTGTGTTTTGAAGGCTCTTCTTCCATGCCTTTGGTGTCTCCTAGAACCGTAGAGTCCGTTGATGGTTCTCTGTGGCAGACAGGCCGCTGAAGACAGAAAGACCTGGAGGTGTTTTCTGGGGAGGAGATGAGACCTAGGTGCAGCATGTTTAATGACGACATGGATCCTCAGGGAAGGCTGAGAACTGTAGTGAAAATAAGCTTGCTGACTGACCAGCCTTCCTTACGACACAGCCTATGAGAGGGGATTTCCTCTCAACTGAGGAAGATGGGAACTTGGGATCCAGGTGAAGAAGACTGGGCAAGAATGTTCTAGGAAGAAGAGGTACCATGATAAGACAAGGTTTCAAAACTTATGGGAAGCTTACAGACCAGCGTCGTTGGGCCATCCATCGCAGGTCCTGACTGGTGAGTGACGAGGCTGGCTCCTGCTGCTTTTTCCTCAGCTGTGTCTTTCCGTGAACCGTGTTGCCGGCTGGACACTTCCTCTGATGACTCGGGGGCATGTCAGACTCAGCCAGCTGTGTAAGACCAGTTCCAGGGCCTTCTACTCGACTTGCTCTGGCTTCCCTTCAAACCTAGTTCTTCTTCATCCTAACACACAAATTTTAAAAAAAGGAAATAATCCTTCACATCTCCTCTCCCTAATTCCAAAAAGAAAACTAATCTCTCATCAAATCTTACATGCTAAATTCAAACTTTTTTGTGAACATGCTCATTTCTCTCCATTTCCACTCTATGATTCTACTCGAAACTAACCATCACCTTTTGCCCTGTCTGTCACGAAAGGCCCTCACCCTACTCTACTCCTGGCAGCCATTTTTGCTTCTCTTTAGTCTGTTACATGGAGAAGGCGATGGCACCCCACTCCAGTACTTGCCTGGAAAATCCCATGGATGGAGGAGCCTGGTGGGCTGCAGTCCATGGGGTTGCTAAGAGTCCGACACGACTGAGCGACTTCGCTTTCACTTTTTCACTTTCATGCACTGGAGAAGGAAATGGCAACCCACTCCAGTGTTCTTGCCTGGAGAATCCCAGGGACGGGGGAGCCTGGTGGGCTGCCGTCTACGGGGTCACAGAGTTGGACATGACTGAAGTGACTTGGCAGCAGCAGCAGCAGTCTGTTACACCCAGGGATCCATGGGAAGCCAGGCCCATCACACCACAACCATTTGCATTTTCCGGGTCCTCTCATGTGCTAGGCATTACAGTCCATATATTCGGATCGACTGCCTCATTTAGTCCGCACATGCTGGTTCATGGCAGAGCTTATTTCTGTTTCATTTCATCAGTGATGAAGAAGAGGCTTGGGATGTCTAGGTTGCTGATTCAATTTCACACAGATGTTAGGCAGAGTAACTTTCAAAAATATAATGGTTTGCTTCCTAAGCCTGTTCTCTAAATCATTATGCTAAAATTTCTCAGTGTAGACATTTGAAATATTTGCTTACTGACTGAATGAATGAACGAGAAAAGGGGGCGGATCGCCAAGTGCTGCATGTAACGGAGGGTCATGTGAACACAGCTTATTTTGTTCATGTGGTGGAAGTGTGGAAATTTTTTAAAAAGTGATGATCTGCAATGACGACCCAGTATGCAAGACAGGAAAAAAGACACAGCTGTGTATAACGGACTTTTGGACTCAGACGGAGAGGGAGAGGGTGGCATGATTTGGGAGAATGGCATTCTAACATGTACACTATCATGTAAGAATTGAATCGCCAGTCTATGTCTGACGCTGGGTGCATGCTTGGGGCTGGTGCATGGGGATGACCCAGAGAGATGTTGTGGGGAGGGAGGTGGGAGGGGGGTTCATGTTTGGGAACGCATGTAAGAATTAAAGATTTTAAAATTTAAAAAATAAAAAACTAAAAAAAAAATAAAAATAAAATAAAAAAAAGAAAAAAAAAGCGATGATATGGATCTATAGATTTGAAAGATGTCTTCATTACGTACATGGTAGATGTGCTGGAAGAGGAAGTTCAAAGCAAGGAGTAATTTCATTAGAGCTCAAAATAAATTGGCAAGGGGAATATGGACAAAATTATATCACAGAAGGATTGAGGATCTTTCAAGTTCTTGAGGGCACACTCCTTCTTTGCCTACTTTGGAGTCTCCTTTCCTTCTCCAATATACCACCTGGTCCAAAGGCAACATTAATTGCATCTTTCAAAAACAAGTACAGCGTCTACTGACTTTATCATGGTGAAATGAGATGTTATATAGAGTGCTCAATGAAGTCCTTCAAGAAAAGAAAATTTGTTTCTTCACCTTCCTACCATTACATTCTAAAATGGCTTGGATACGACAGAGAAATGGATGTAAAATTACCCATCTTGAGTTTAGAAGATTAAACACAGTCACAAAAGTATTAAAAGATAAGGATAAAGTGTCCACACTTGGAAAACTTTACTTTGTAACTTTTGAAGGTAAAGTCAATAAACATGTTTTAATTGTGCTGACGTTTTCCTTATCCTGGTTAGTTCTATGATTCCAAATGAACTCTAAAATTTGGTTAAATATAATCTTATATTCAAATGGGAATAGAATCCTTGTCTGTCTGTTTGTTTGCCCCTCCCCTACCCCCCATCCCTCTCTGTACCAATACTTAAAATGGGTCTCTTAAACAGAACCCATCTAAGAGAATTTATTCTGATACATGTGATATGACAAGGTATCAGAGTTAAATAACATGTGATGAAATACATTCGGCTAAATTTCTAGTTTCTACTTTAAATGCCATAAATCTATTCATGTAATTAGGGGTTGAGATGAGATAGGAAACCTAATACGTAAGAAGCATATTCTAGGAACACATCAGAAAATGCAATCACAAAAATGCTAAAGATAGGGGATCTGCAAAATGTTATTCAGTTTTGCTGAGTGTGTAGGACCTTCATTTTCTGAAAATACAGAGTCCCACTGTGCATTATTTAACTTTCAGAGCAACGGAAAGCAGGGACCAGACTTGCAGAGTGATTTTTTTTATAATAAAGAATCTGGGGAGTGACACAGAAGAAGAGAATGGAAAATAGGAAAGGAAATTTATTCTATGTCTCTCTGTTGATGTATTTTTTTTTTTTTTTTTTGGTGTAGAGAGAACATTAGCTGACTAATCTACAACCATCCTATTAGCATTAGTCTTATCAGAGATAAAATGAAAAAACTTGCATGCACTGTTACTATTCTTTCTCTGTATTTTGTGTTGGTTTTTGATACTTTCATTTTTCTCTCTAGCTTTAGATAATTTATCTACTAATAATATCAATAACTTCCCATAATCTAAAATATTTTGTTAATGATCCCAGCATGAATGTGATTAAAAAGAAATACAAATAGCATGAAAGAATCATCATAATTTCCTATGTGGGAAAAGTACGGGAAGATAAATTAATGCTTGCACTTTTGCCATTGAATAATAATTAGAATGAGTCTGGAAGGTGGGAAGGAAGAAATGAGTGAAATGGGTGAGGGGGGTCAAAAGGTACAAAGCTGCATTTAAAGAATAAATGACTGAGATGTAATGTATAGCATGGTGACTATAGGGAAGTGAAAGTGAGTCGCTCAGTCATGTCTGACTCTTTGCAATTCCACGGACTGTACAGTCCCTGGAATTATCTAGGCCAGAATACTGGAGTGGGTAGCGTTTTCCTTCTCCAGGGGATCTTCCCAACCTAGGGACTGAACCCAGGTCTACCGCATTGCAGGCAAATTCTTTACCAACTGAACCACAAGGGAAGCCCTTTGACTATGGTGACTACAGTCAAGAATATTTTATATCTGAAAGTTGCCAAGAAAGTAGATCGTATAAGTTGTCCTCACAAGAAAACCTGTTTTGTAACCATATGATGATAGGTGTTAACTAGACTTATTGTGGCCATCATTTCACAACATATACAAATATCGAATCATTATGTCGCACACTCGAAACTAATATAATGCTCTGCATCAGCATATTAAATAACAAAGCATTATGATCCACAGAGAAAAGTCAACTGGAACGATCACGAACTTTAAATTATTAGTAGTAAAATGTAACTTTGAAAAAGATTACAGATTGTATATAGAAAAGATTCTATTGGAAATAATGCTTTATTTCCTGAAAAAGTATCAGTCACATGCTCTTCCAAGAAACATATATGGTGGAAAGAACTCATTAGAGTCTGGTAAGACTAAAAGTAGTTTGGTTATTTTGACTATCAATAGCCCAATCGTTCACCCACGTTAAACACTGCTTTACCGTTGCGGGGGTAGAGTAAGTCAGCCAGACGCGGGGTTCGGCTCCCTCCCCGCGGCCCCTGGCTCTTGCCCCTGTTCTGAGATGTGACAGCTGGGATCACTTCCGGCCCCGGGCACGCGGCCCAGAGGCGCTGCTGGAGGCCCCGGGCGTCTCCGTGCGCTCTGCACACGCGGGCTCCACCCGGCAGACAGCGTTCCCGCCGCGTCACGGCTGCGGGCACCGGGTCGGCCGCGTGGGGAGAGAGGAAACACGCCTGCAGGTCCTCGGAGCTTCCGGTTTGCTTGCAGCCTCCGAGCGGGCACCGCGCCTACCGCGAGCTCAGCGCGGACAGCGTGGACGGGAGTGGACTGGCGCCGTGAGCAGCACATATAGGACAGTGTATGGAGATATAGTTTCAGAAAGAACTGCAGCTGCGGACATAGTGCCATCTGACAAATATTCAACAGATACTCTTTCAAGAGTATATAGTTTCCATCATTGTCAGCATTTTCTGTCTCCCGTGTAATCTCACAGTGTGGACGTTACCCTCTCGGATTGTCTGAGGTGCTTCCTCCAGTGCAGACTCGGCAGCCTCTTTCTGCTTCTGTCTGGGCCACCATCACTCCCGGTGAGGACACAGCTCGGGGCCAACAAGCCAGAGAGCTGCAGCCTTCTCTCCTGAACTGTGTTATCCGCCCTGCCCTGTGGCCCTGCAGATTTCCGTAACGACTTTAGACATCCCCGCTGACCCCATTATCAGCGTTTCAAGGAAAATATCTGACGCTTCAGGAACAGGGAATCAAGCACAGGGAAAAGATTAAATCCTGGAGATATACACTAGGTAACCACTTATACTGGACATTGTGACTTTGAGCTATGAACATCAAATGAGATTTTCACTTAGTATTTGAAAAAAGACTTGAAGTATCCAGGAAAACAGCGACACGAGGGGAATCTTTAAGAATATGCCTGTATTCCGATTAGCTTATAGACTATGTCTTCCTTATTACAAAAATAAAAATAAAAAATACTTCTAACTTGAATCTGGCAGACAGGACAGACACAAACACACACACAAAATGTGTCTTCTTTTATACTGAATTTAAATGAGAAGTTCCTAAATATAGGAAAAGTAAATTATTCCTAAAAGTAATCAGCCATCTCAACCTAGCAGCAGAGTTTATCCCAGAAAAATTCAAACATAGCTCATTTGTCTAAAATACAAAGGATATGTACACAGAAACAGACACATATACGTATCACATTAAGAAATAAAAATGCATGTTATAATGTATCATTTAAGAAGATAACCCAAACTTTCATTCATTTCTTATGCTTTAAAGATAAAAACTCTTGGAAAAATAGCAATAGGATATTTAAATAATAGGTATTTAGCCAAAAATCTATATTTTACTTAATACTGAATCAGAAGCACAAGGAGTCTGGAAACAAGGTAGTTGATGATTATTCTTTAATATTTTTAAAATCAAAGGAAGACAGGAGATAAATTTGAAAGAAGAGGAGACTGAGTTATTGTATGGAAGTAATTGCAGGTGTGAAGATTTTATAAATAGAAAATATAAGGAAATGAATAATTCTTAAAATTACTAGACAATTTCTATGAATTAAAAATATAAATAACAAATACATATGAAGAAAAAAATGAAATAGCGTATTCATACAAAATCATGTTCAGTTCAGTTCAGTTCAGTCGCTCAGTCGTGTCCGACTCTTTGCGACCCCATGAATTGCAGCATGCTAGGCCTCCCTGTCCATCACCAACTCCCAGAGTTCACTCAAACTCACGTCCATTGAGTCTGTGAAAATCATGTTAAACCTCATTAAAACCTACAAAAAATAATAAGTACTCCATTTCTTATGTGACTGATAATAGAGTAGAATAAATATAAATAAGAAAGCTATAGGAATAGATATTTGATTTTATGTTGACAAAGTAAAGCAAGGACAGTGTGAACACATAATCTTTGCAAAAACTGTCACTGTCCAATCATCACATCCTTCATGGTTTGAGCATAACTTACATTTAATTCCCTTCAAAAGTCTATCTGAAGAACAGATAACTCAACCATGTAGGGTTGAAAGCTCTGTCTTTGTTGGGTAGGCTAGACTTGTGCAATGACTGAATCAAAAGAGCCCTGGCTTAAGTATTTATATCCAAAAGGCAAGAATGGTTAATACATAATTTCATCTTCACAGACAAGTAAGAAATTCTTCTATGTTAAAATGCATTTATTCAACAAATATATATTACATTCTTCTGCTATACCAAGCCCTGGAGATTCATGATGAGTTAGAAACAGTTCCTGCCTCAGGGAGCCTGTGGCATTCTGCATAGAAAGAAATCTAATAAACTGAGTTTAAAATTGAAGACTTCAAGCTTTTCTTATGAATCTAAATAAACCCTTATTCACATACAGATATTATTCTTTCTGACAGGATTTAGATATAATCTATAGATGGTGAATTTAATGTGAGGATATTAAAGATAAGCCTGCTCTTTAAGGGATTGTGCACTGCAAAAGTTGTTGGCATCTGTTCTTGAAATGGGTAATTTGTATATAAAATTGAATTAGACTAAGAGAGACACAAATACCTTAAGTCACAGATATTTAGGCTGTATGTATATTCATTAAGAACTATTTTGATTTGAAATGAATCTATCTTGTTTCCGAATATCACTATTACTCTACAGGAGTGTTATGTGATAAAGTGCCATGCTTGTGTGTGGGTAAAAATGCAGCTTTTGAATTTCTGGCAGGAGACTGAGGTTGCAATTAAAGGAATAATTGTCAGAGAGAAGGTTACATTCTACCTTTCGTTTCTAATGCTGGAAGTTCCTTTTTTCAGACACATAGCTTTAGCTTTACTTCAGATATCTAACTTTATAATGATATTTGTTGTACACTGATAAAAAAGTGAATAAAACCTATCCGAAAACTTTATAGGCCGGTGTATATGATCATTCAAAATTAATTCATGTATATGTTCAGTTGCGTATATCTAAGATCCAATTCTGGAAGTGATATAAGAAATTAGATTAAATATTTGATTTCAAACATCTTTGTGGTAAATTTTTCCTGAACTTCAAGTTAACTGCTTTTTATGAAGGTCTATAGAGCAGCCCTGTGGCTCACACGGTAAAGTGTCTGTCTACAATGCGGGAGACCCAGGTTCTATCCCTGGGTTGGGAAGCTCCCCTGGAGAAGGAAATTGGCAATCCACTCCAGGACTATTGCCTGGAAAATCCCATGGACAGAGGAGCCTGGTAGGCTACAGTCCATGGGGTCGCAAAGAGTTGGACACAACTGAGCGACTTCACTGTATAGACTGTGGAAGAACATAATCCATGAGCTTGATGGATATGAAATATTGAAAATATTTATGAGGGGATATGTGCCGAAAACCTCTGTTATTAACCACGTACATCTTACCAGTGGACTCTTCTAGTGATTTTGTAGAATAACTCTTCCTCATCCATTCAACATAGGTCATGCCCTTAAATACAGTTTATTTATATTGGGGGTAAATATTTGATTTTTTTCTATTTAATAATCAATTTTCAGGGTAGTGAATAAGTACTTTTTCAACCAAATATTATATACAAAGCAGTTTGTTTCATTTCTCTATTTCTTTCTCTAATCAGCCCACTGGTCAATATTAGCCAGACTTCATGTGATGATGGGGTGATGTGATATGATGTAGAAAGCATCAGCCTTGAGATCGTCTTTGTTTCACTCTGCCCCCCAAAAAATTGAACTTAAATCTGTATAAGCCTTTCCTTCTGAGTTCTCATCAACAGAATATATGAAGCCTAAAGGCAAGATGAGCCTGCTCTGTCTGAAAGAATTTGGGAGACAGAACAATCAAATGCAGTCAGTACGCTTTGTTTAGGTCCTGATTTGGATATTCCAACTGTCTAAAGACTTCTTTGATAATAGGGAGGATTTGAAAATAGACTGGACATTAAATAATAGTAAGAAGCCTTTTTAAATTTTAGGTGTGAAACTGTCATATGGTTATGAATAAAGGGTCTTCATTTATTTCTATTTAGATATTATTGGAAACATTTAGAGAAGAAATGGCAAAAGAAATGTCATAGTGTCTAGAATTTGTTTTAAAATACAGCAGCAGACAATTATAAAAGAGAAACAAGGGAATAGAAACCATTACAGAAAAATTCCAATTAGTGTTGAAGCTTGATATTGATTCTGCCATATTTATGGTGTGTTTGAAGCATTTTATATTAAAATTTAAAGAAAGTGAAGTCAAAATAAAGCTCTTCAGCAGTGTTAGAATTGAATAATCAACCATTAATATATCTATTAATACTATGCAATCATGTAAATATTATTGGGATAAATATACCAAATATTTACTGTCTGAGCCAGGGTTTCCCTGGTTGCTCAGACAGTAAAGAATCTGCCTGCAATGCAGGAGACCAGATTTGATTCCTGGGTCAGGAAGATCCCCTGGAGAAGAGAATGGCAACCCACTCCAGTATTTTTGCCTGGAGAATTCCATGGACAGAGGAGCCTGGCAGAACCCAGTCCATCGGGTCTTGGGGTAGGGAGTCGTACATGACGGAGTGGCTAACGCATGCCAAAGTGAGAAAGAATATGATAGAGAATAAAAAGCAAACAGGTTTGGATGCAATTGCTTGTTTTTATCTTTGTGTACCCTGTGACCTTGGGTAAGTTTCTTAGCCACTCAGGATTTCTATTTTTTCTTATTTAAAATAAATACAATATTTTCTGCATGACTAAAATAGGACAGTCTTTGAAAAATGACTAGTAAAATAAAATATACTAAACTCTACAAACTTTTCCTTTTGTAATCGTTTCTCATAGTTGTTGATGATTTTAATGATGGCAATATCGTCATTATTATCATTCTCACTTTAGAAATCTCACTTGACGTTGCTTTAAAAATCTAGGTCAGATGAATTCAACAACTCTATGGCATGGACGTCTCCAGAAAAGAAATAATCTCACACACCTTTCCATAAGAAAGACCCCAAACATTCCTTTGTTAAGCATATATTTAATGAGTACCTACCATATACAGACAGAGTCCCTTCTCTAAGAGTTAGGAAAAAAGCGCTAAACAAGATCACCAGTGCCTCTATACTCAGATGACTGCTATTCTAGTTAAAATGTTGCACTAGGCTTGAAAACATAAATTCAGTAGTTTGAAGTATTGAAGTGTATGAAATTCAATAAATTTCAATGAAAGTACACTAATGTTAGTTATAATCTATACAGAAGCATTGGGTGGAAAAGTTTGAATATGATCAGATTCATACCAAAATCAGTATTCACAACTAAAATGAGAGATTCACTATATTTTTCTGAACCATAACTAACAAAACCCAGAATTGGTTTATTTCTTTTACATTTTCTGTTATTCATCTTCTGCATGCAACATAGATAAATAAATACAGGAAAATATTTACAAATTATGACAAATTTTAATTAGTTAAAGTGCACCACTTTATTCAAATACACAATATTCAATTCAGTTCAGTTCAGTTCAGTCGCTCAGTAGTGTCCGACTCTTTGCGACCCCATGAATTACAGCATGCCTGGCCTCCCGGTCCATCACCAACTCCTGGAGTTCACCCAAACTCATGTCCATCATGTCGGTGATGCCATCCAGCCATCTCATCCTCTGTTATCCCCTTCTCCTGCCCCCAAATTCCTCCCAGCATCAGAGTCTTTTCCAATGAGTCAACTCTTCACATGAGGTGGCCAAAGTACTGGAGTTTCAGCTTTAGCATCATTCCTTCCAAAGATCACCCAGGGCTGATCTCCTTTAGAATGGACTGGTTGGATCTCCTTGCAGTCCAAGGCACTCTCAAGAGTCTTTTCCAACACCACAGTTCAAAAGCATCAATTCTTTGGTGCTCAGCTTTCTTCACAGTCCAACTCTCACATCCATACATGACCACTGGAAAAACCATAGCCTTGACTAGATGGACCTTTATTGGAAAAGTAATGTCTCTGCTTTTGAATATGCTATCTAGGTTGGTCATAACTTTCCTTCCAAGGAGTAAGTGTCTTTTGATTTTCATTATTTACTTTCTAATATTACTTCTAATTTCCAGACAAATATTTCTCTATGTTTTAAGATATGTGTAATTTTAAGTCTGTGCATCATTTTCAAATTTCTGCAACAATATGGTTCAGTTTCTTCAGCCCAGTTTATGAGACTGCATTTTTGGAGTAACAGGGCAAGCAATTATTTAAAAGTCTTACATGTGGTAAGTTTATTGCATTTTACATTTAATCTACTATAGAATGTGACTCTTTTTCTTCTTTTAAGTTATATCTTCTAATCTACCTCAATTTTGAGAAAACTATGAGATTTTGTTTTAAAAAAGTTATGTAATTTTTTTTAAAAAAAACTTATAAAGCAGAAAGAAAAACATTAGAAAAATCCTGTAATACTATATTTATTTTCAACTTGCATTATGATCCTGACCACTGGAATATTATTAGCCTTATTAATGTGTCTCTCTTACATTAACTTTTATTCCTATAAATACAATTGTTGTTTAGGTCTTCATCATTGCAGGGAACTATTTACTTTTAAATTTTAAGTAGGTGTCATGATGATCTTGGTGACAGTACAAATCAAGGATTTTCTGTTTTTGATGACTTCCAGAAGTATTCCCCACAGATATTTGTAGCAACTTTAGCTATCTGATCAGGTAACCTTATTTTATCCACCAGAAGCAATTTGGATCCAACTTTTCTCTTATGATTAAGTGATATTTGCATTATTGAACTTGTCTCAAGGCTGTTTTTTTTTTTTTTTAAAGAGCTATAAGATCTCTGCATCTGTCTTCAAGTTTATATATGTCTATATGCATATGTTACTCCTGGGGGCTTTTAAGGGTTTCCTTTTGTTAACTCTTCTGACACCAGAACTGTTAAAAGATAAACTGGGGCATATCAAAAATTTGAAGAGTTCAATTGAGCAAAAACGTATTTGAATGGACTAGTACCAAACCAGAGGAGGTAAGGAATATTCTGCTTTAGTGGGCTTCAAAGAATGAAGAGATTATTATAAAATATATGGAATATTTGTCTTTGTCTGACTTATTCAATTTGTATGATAATCTCTCAGTTCAGTTCAGTTCAGTCGCTCAGTTGTGTCCGACTCTTTGTGACCCCATGAATTGCATCACGCCGGGCCTCCCTGTCCATCACCAACTCCCGGAGTTCACACAAACTCAAGTCCATTGAGTCGGTGATGCCATCCAGCCATCTCATCCTCTGTCATCTCCTTCTCCTCCTGCCCCCAGTCCCTTCTAGCATCAGAGTCTTTTCCAATGAGTCAACTCTTTGCATGAGGTGGCCAAAGTATTGGAGTTTCAGCTTCAACATCAGTCTTTCCAATGAACACCCAGGACTGATCTCCTTTAGGATGGACCTGTTGGATCTCCTTGCAGTCCAAGGCACTCTCAAGAGTCTTCTCCAACACCACAGTTCAGAAGCATCAATTCTTTGGTGCTCAGCTTTCTTCACAGTCCAACTCTTACATCCATACATGACCACTGGAAAACCATAGCCTTGACTAGATGGACCTTTGTCGGCAAAGTAATATCTCTGCTTTTCAATATACTCCAGTAAAATTATTTTTAAAAAAAGATGGAAGTATTAATTCATAAAACATTCATTTGATCACAGAGCCAGCATTAAGTCTGAAGCTGAGGATTTAAAAGTGAATAAGGAAGTCTTTGCCTTACATAGCTTACAGCTCAGTGGAGTTTGTAAGACTTAAAGTGGGAGGTCATACATGAATTAGGGGAAAATCATAGACTCAAGATCTTGTACACCATGCCGTGCAGCTTTATGTAAAGAATTTGCTTTTGGGACTCCCCTGCTGGCACAGTGGATAAGAATCTGTCTGCCAACGTGGGTTCAATCCTGGTCCAAGAAGATTCCACATGTTGTGGAGCCACTAAGACCATGAGCCGCAGCTCCTGAAGCCTGCACACTCTAGGACCCAGGAGACACCACCAATAGCCCCTGGGAAGCCCATGCTCCCCAGCAGCTAAGCTCTGCAATGAGACAAGCCATGGCAACCAGAAGCCAAGCACAGCCACCAGCGAGCAGCCCGGCCCCAGCAACCAGAGGAAGCCCACGAGCAGCAACCAAGACCCAGAGCAGCCCAAGGAAAGAAAGAAAAATAAAGGAGCAGCAACCGAGACCCAGAGCAGCCCAAGGAAGGAAGGAAAAATAAAGGAGCAGCAACTGAGACCCAGAGCAGCCCAAGGAAAGAAGGAAAAATAAAGGAGCAGCAACCAAGACCCAGAGCAGCCCAAGGAAAGAAAGAAAAATAAAGGAGCAGCAACCGAGACCCAGAGCAGCCCAAGGAAAGAAGGAAACGTAAAGAAGGAAGGACGCCTACCATGAACAGCTTTCTGCAGCAGAGATCACCAATGCTTGCTTCGAGCCAGCCAACCAGATGGTGAAACGTGACCCTCGCCCTGGTAAACACATGGCCTGCTGCTGTTTGTACCGTGGCGACGTGGTTCCCAAAGATGTCAGTGCTGCCGTGGCCGCCATCAAGACGAGAGCAGCATCCAGTTTGTGGACTGGTGCCCCACTGGCTTCAAGGTTGGCATTAACTACCAGCCTCCCACTGTGGTACCTGGTGGAGACCTGGCCAAAGCACAGCAAGCTGTGTGCATGCTGAGCAACCCCACAGCCATCGCTGAGGCCTGAGCTTTCCTGGACCACAAGTTTGACCTGATGTATGCCAAGCGTACCTTTGTTCACTGGTACTTGGGTGAGGGCATGGAGGAAGGAGAGTTTTCTGAGGCCGGTGAGGACATGGCTGCCCTTGAGAAGGATTATGAGGAGGTTGGAGCCAACAGTGCTGAGGGAGATGATAGGGTGATGAGTATTAGCATGTCTGCTGCAGTTTCATCTTGGGACTGTATTATTCGTGTTCGGTGGAGCTGCCCACTGTAGCCCTATCTTGTCAATAAAGGTGATATTTCCACTTCCAAGGTTACGCTGTATCATAGTAAATATTTACTTATTGAAGGCCAGTTTGGGATGGAGGAGGCTGGCAGTTTCCATCAGATCATTTGCTCAACATTTCAAGTGGTTTCTGTGTACTGTGCTAAAGGGTTTGTCTATTTCACTTAGACCTCAAACGATGACTGGTGATAAAATCATAAGTGAGGCAATAATAATAATAAATGATTAAAATGTCAAAAAATGATTTTTAAAAAAGTTGCTTTCGATTAGCTCACAAAATGGTTAAATTCTCTGCTTTTTCTCAAGATCGAAACTTCTGGGTTCTTGCGTCCACCTCCATTTCACTCTTTGTTTAAATCATTTTAGGAGGACCTCTCTCTTTCCTAAGCCGTCTTTCACCTCCAGGAATGTATCAAAAGCCCTGACGATTTCAGGGGAGCCACAGACTCAGAGGAAAAGTAAATTAGTATTTTAGTTAAGGAGCACTGACTGTGTTATGAGATTCACATGGGCCTGACAGCGCAGAACAGGGCGTTAAATTCGTGGTCAGGGGATCAAGACTCTGCAAGGTCCACAGCTGAGCCATAGGCTTGCTTAGCACTGACCCGAACTTCCCTGTCTGCGTGTGGCTGGTGGAGTGGTTGTATGCATGCATGCTGAATTGCTTTCGTCTGTCCAACTCTGTGCAACCCTATGGACTGTAGCCCGCCAGGCTCCTCTGTCCATGGGATTCTCCAGGCAAGAATACTGGAGTAAGTTGCCATTTCCTTTTCCACGTGGAGTGCTTGGGCTGGGACAAAGACATGTTTATTTGTTTGTTTCTTTTCTTTTTTAAAGTGTGTGTTTACATATAATAGTTTTTATCTCTTACTGCTCTACCACTCTCTTGCCCTATCCCCATCTCCCCCCACGCCCCACCCCACACCCCGCCCTGTGCCCCGCCCCACCGTAACCACTAGTTTGTTCACTACCGGGGTCCAGCCCTGGTGGATCCAGGGTAATTCAAAGTGGGAACGGAGTCGGTGATTAGGAAAGAATTATTTAATTAGAGATATAAAGAGAGATTAGGGAAGAATAGTGTAGTGAGAGAAAGGAGAGAAAATAGAGGAGAAAAAGAGGCTGTATTCCTTGGTTTACATAGAAAGCCAATAAAGCCCCGAGACAAGGGACTTGCACTGTCTATGTAGGCCGCAGGCGCCTGCTTGAATAGCGGAGGGTGCCCCAACTTGGGCTCCCTCTCGCGTGGGTCTTAGGAGCCCAGGCAAATAAGTGGACACAGCGAGCATCTATGCTCCAGATGGGAATTCAGCCTGAAAAGGAGAAAAAGAAAAGAAGACACAGGGGGAGCCAGATTTCCGAGAAACTGGTCTGTCTCTTTATTTTCCAGGAAACCTTTTATACTTTAAGTTGTACATAGAGATCAATGGATAATAAAAAGTCATGCAGGGTCAGCAGCCCTGACCCTTATTGAGACCAGGCTTTCTCTCTGCATACCTAGCTATATACACAGGTCTTAGGTGATTTACATCATCTCCTGGCCAGGAGGCCTATTAGCATTTTACGGCCCTTTTCTGATAAGGGTCCGACAACCAGAAAACTTATTTGCCCTAAAAGTGTTGTTCTTACTAAAGTCTGGTGCCACTCTCAGAAAGCACTAATTAAGGTTACATTCTTACATAGCAAGGACACAACAATTTATAACAAGGAAGGAGGAGTACAGTGATTTATAACAGAGAAAATTCATTAACTCAAAAGTCTAGTAATGCTAACATCAAAACTACTATATTCCTTTTTCTATATCCCAATTACATTGATTAATATCCTCCAGGTGCCTAAAAGATAATGGATATGGAGGCCTGGCGGCAATCATTAACTCAATGAAAACCTTCACCAATATAATTCTTAGCTCTTTGAAAAAGGCTCTATATCTTTAAGATATTTTAAGCTTCCGATGCCTCTCGCGGTTGGGGGGCTATAACCAATCACATGCGTAACTGTAAAAGTCCGGGTAAACCTGTAAGGCAAGTTAGAGAGCCATCAGAGGGGTCTGAGCTGAGACACTCCTTTTATATGCAGGAGACTATTAACTGGAGCTCTACATTAACTTTTTCCAGAGAAAGGTGGCGGGGGATAGCCCCCTGTTAATGTCAGAAGAGTTGGTGACAGGCGTAATACAATAAGGCAGTCAGACTCTGGTTTTAGGGTAGATGCCTGAGAAAGTCCAGGGGGACCCTCGAGGCCTGATCTCACCTTTGTCCTGTCAGGCCTCTTCCTCATGACCTTTGCCACAGGCGGGATTCCCCATGCTGGCTCCCAGCAGTTCACTGTGTCTGTGAGCCTGTTTCTTCTTTGGTTATATTCACTAGTTTGTTGGGTTTTTTAGATTTCATGTATAAGTGATGCCCTACAGTGTTTGTCTTTCTCTGTTTCCTTTAAATATTCATCTATAGAAATACTGTTCAAATTAGCAATTTTATTCTTTAATTGAATCTTCCCATTTGCAAATTATTCACAAAAATATTTTCACTAATATAAAGAAGAAAAGTGAACGGATAACAGTATCAGACACTGCTTAGCAAAACAGAAGCATTATTTCTTTGTGACTAAACTACTAACTGGCAATACAACTAAATTATTTTTCCAACTAAATGGGTTCTGTTTTGTTTTGTCTTTTTTTCCCTCATTCAACATGAAGGTAATGATGAGTTAAAGTGTGTAAATTACTTGGAGTTCTCAGAAGAAAAGCACAATATGAATATAATCATCAGAATAATCATCAAAATCTTAATATCATTAAGGTGTCTGGGTGTAAGCTGATCCTTAGTTATTGATTTGACAAATGATATTTTCATGATTTTTAAAAAAATCAAATATCTTGGTCTGGTGCTCTTCATTACGCTTGGAGTTGGGTCATAAAATTTAGCTTACACTGTACTCAAATGTGCAGAGAAAGTTTTAATTAAATTTATTTGGTGTTTAAGTCACTTTGAAGTTCCCCATGGGAGGAAATATAAATAAAGGCCCAAATCGTTTAAACTTTGACCAACATGTGATATTATAATCTGTCCCATGTGGTGAACTGGCCCCCCTGTCACCTTCCCCCCTTCTGTGGGAGCAGCAGGTACCCATGGAGGGGCTGATGGGACCGTGACACCTGGAGGACAGCCGGTCCTGTCCCACGAGCATCCTTGCAGTGTCCTTCAGTAGGAGGTCATCTCTCTGGTCTGCAGATTGCTAGGGACCTCTTGAGAACAAAGCTCAGGAAGGAAAAAGAGTGACGTGTACATCACTCCCTTGTTCTCCTTCTTATCAACCCACAGGCTAGAAAAAGCAATCTTTTACTTAAAAAAAAAAAAATACCGTCTCTCTCTATTGTCTAGGTGGAAGAGCCCTTCTAAAGGAGATCTCTTAATTCTAAGCTTTGGAAAGACCAGTCTTGGGCTTTCATGTGTTAAGGAGCCCACCAGGATATTTTGGGGAAAAAATCTTAATACTGTAGATTGATCTGAAAGACTACTATAGCCTCACTGAGTAACTCAACCTCCCAGCAATTGAATATTCATATATTCTTTTTCTTTGCATTTTCCCTATAAGAAATCCTATTCTTCCTCTAGACAGAAGATGCCTCAGGCCAACGAAGTGAAAATCATGTACACAGAAAAGTAAAAGAGAAAGCTCATTAACATTTTTTCTAATTAACTCTTGGTTTCACACAATCTTTGAGATCTTTAAAACGGGGTTAGTTGTGAGGTTTTCTGTTTTGGAAATGTCATGAAAAGCATACAGTGGTTTCATCTAATCTGTGTAGGGTACTCAATCTCTTAGTTAACCCAAACCTTTGACTGTGTGGATCACAATAAACTGGAAAATTCTGAAAGAGATGGGAATACCAGACCACCTGACCTGCCTGTTGAGAAATCTGTATGCAGGCCAGGAAGCAACAGTTAGAGCTGGACATGAAAACACATACTGGTTCCAAATAGGAAAAGAGTACATCAAGGCTGTATATTGTCACCCTGCTTATTTAACTTATACACAGAGTACATCAAGAGAAACGCTGGACTGGAAGAAACACAAGCTGGAATCAAGATTGCCAGGAGAAATATCAATAACCTCAGATATGCAGATGACACCACCCCTATGGCAGAAAGTGAAGAGGAGCTAAAAGCCTCTTGATGAAAGTGAAAGAGGAGAGTGAAAAAGTTGGCTTAAAACTCAACATTCAGAAAACTAAGATCATGGCATCCAGTCCCATCACTTCATGGGAAATAGATGGGGAAACAGTGGAAACAGTGTCAGACTCTTTTTTTTTTTGGGCTTCAAGATCACTGCAGATGGTGACTGCAGCCATGAAATTAAAAGACACTTACTCCTTGGAAGAAAAGTTATGACCAACCTAGATAGCATATTGAAAAGCAGAGACACTACTTTGCCGACTAAGGTCCGTTTAGTCAAGGCTATGGTTTTTCCTGTGGTCATGTATGGATGTGAGAGTTGGACTGTGAAGAAGGCCGAGCACCTAAGAATTGATGCTTTTGAACTGTGGTGTTGGTGAAGACTCTTGAGAGTCCCTTGGACTGCAAGGAGATCGACCCAGTCCATTCTGAAGGAGATCAGCCCTGGGATTTCTTTGGAAGGACTGATGCTGAAGCTGAAACTCCAGTACTTTGGCCACCTCATTCGAAGAGTTGACTCATTGGAAAAGACTCTGATGCTGGGAGGGCTTGGGGGCAGGAGGAGAAGGGGACGACCCAGGATGAGATGGCTGGATGGCATCACGGACTCGATGGATGTGAGTCTGAGTAAGCTCCGGGAGTTGGTGATGGACAGGGAGGCCTGGCGTGCTGCAGTTCATGGGGTCGCAAAGAGTCGGACACGACTGAGTGACTGAACTGAAGTGAACTGAGCAAGCACTCTCAGAATAGCAAGCACTGGCAAGGCTCAGCATCATTTCACATATTTTCTTATCGAGTTATTTACTTTTCCTTTTTGATCTTTAGGGCTGTCCTTTCTGTCCTAGTAAAACCATCCTGAGTTTTATTTAAATGTGTATGTTCGGTACTTTATTTTACATATATTACATATTATGTTTTACCTATCTTTATTTCTTATTAAGATTTTCAGGAAATCTGAAAATCATGTTGCAGGAAATGAAAGTCTCTTCTATTTCCAAACTTCACATATTATCAGCACCACTGCATGTTTACTTTCTATTTTTAAAAATTGTTTGTCATTTCAAGCCAAAAGTTATGTCTTATTCTTTGTTCTGACTATAAAAGAGCAAGGCTTATGCAAGAGTTGAGAATAAACAGAAGCAAAAAGACATACTTCTATGATTAAATAAAATTTGTAAATATAGTTTCAACTCTATCTGTAAGTTTAAGGGTATTCCACACTGACCAGATAGCATATTTTAAGTATATGCGGAAAACTAGGTTATGCCTAGGTTATGTTACTGCTCAGCAAGAAAATGTCAACCAGGAGAAGATAATCTAGCTAGTAGCGCTGTTTCACCCTCCATCAATGTACACATTGTGTTTCCAAACAGATTCACATAACCAAGGCAACCTAGAGATAAAATAACAAATGCATTTGAGCATGTATAATTGTAAGGGAAAGGAACAAGCTAAAAAAAAATATCTGGTAGATTTCCATTCTGAAGATTTCCTTTTACCTACTGACTGTAACCAAATTCCGTTTTATAAAAGTTCATTTCAGTTGAGTCACTCAGTCGGGTCCAACTCTTTGAGACCCCATGAACTCTAGCACATCTGTTCATCACCAACTCCTGGAGTTTACTCAAACTCACGTCCATTGAGTCGATGATGCCATCCAACCATCTCATCCTCTGTCATCCCCTTCTCCTCCTGCTTCAATCTTTCCCAGCATCAGAGTCTTTTCAAATGAGTCAGTTCTTCACATCAGGTGGCCAAAGTATTGGAGTTTCAGCTTCAGTATCAATCCTTCCAATGAATGTTCAGGACTGATTTCCTTTAGGATGGACGTTGGCAATTTGATCTCTGGTTCTTCTGCCTTTTCTAAATCCGGCTTGAATATCTGGAAGTTCATGGTTCATGTACTGTTGAAACCTAGCTTGGAGAATTTTGAGCATTACTTTGCTAGCCTGTGAGATGAGTGCAATTCTGTGGTAGTCTGAACATTCTCTGGCATTGCCTTTCTTTGGCACTGCCTTTATTTGGGATTGGAATGAAAACTGACCTTTTCCAGTCCTGTGGCCACTACTGAGTTTTCCAAATTTGCTGTCATATTTTATTTTTTTAATTTTAATTTTTATTATTTTTTTTAATTTTAAAATCTTTAATTCTTACATGTGTTCCCAAACATGAACCCCCCTCTCACCTCCCTCCCCATAACGTCTCTCTGGGTCATCCCCATGCACCAGCCCCAAGCATGCTGTATCCTGCGTCAGACATAGACTGGTGATTCGATTCTTACATGATAGTATACATGTTAGAATGCCATTCTCCCAAATCATCCCACCCTCTCCCTCTCCCTCTGAGTCCAAAAGTCCATTATACACATCTGTGTCTTTTTTGCTTTCTTGCATACAGGGTCGTCATTGCCATCTTTCTAAATTCCATATATATGTGTTAGTATACTGTATTGGTGTTTTCTTTCTGGCTTACTTCACTCTGTATAATCTGCTCCAGTTTCATCTATCTCATCAGATCTGATTCAAATGAATTCTTTTTAATGGCTGAGTAATACTCCATTGTGTATATGTACCACAGCTTTCTTATCCATTCATCTGCTGATGGACATCTAGGTTGTTTCCTTGTCCTGGTTATTATAAACAGTGCTGCGATGAACATTGGGGTACATGTGTCTCTTTCAATTCTGGTTTCCTCGGTGTGTATGCCCAGCAGTGGGATTGCTGGGTCATAAGATAGTTCTATTTGCAATTTTTTAAGGAATCTCCACAGTGTTCTCCATAGTGGCTGTACTAGTTTGCATTCCCACCAACAGTGTAGGAGGGTTCCCTTTTCTCCACACCCTCTCCAGCATTTATTGCTTGCAGATTTTTGGATCGCAGCCATTCTGACTGGTGTGAAGTTTGGTACCTCATTGTGGTTTTGATTTGCATTTCTCTGATAATGAGTGATGTTGAGCATCTTTTCATGTGTTTGTTAGCCATCCGTATGTCTTCTTTGGAGAAATGTCTATTTAGTTCTTTGGCCCATTTTTTGATTGGGTCATTTATTTTTGTGGAATTGAGCTGCATAAGTTGCTTGTATATTTTTGAGATTAGTTGTTTGTCAGTTGCTTCATTTGCTATTATTTTCTCCCATTCCGAAGGCTGTCTTTTCACCTTGCTTATATTTTCCTTTGTTGTGCAGAAGCTTTTAATTTTAATTAGATCCCATTTGTTTATTTTTGCTTTTATTTCCAGTATTCTGGGAGGTGGATCATAGAGGATCCTGCTGTGATTTATGTCTGAGAGTGTTTTGCCTATGTTCTCCTCTAGGAGTTTTATAGTTTCTGGTCTTACATTTAGATCTTTAATCCATTTTGAGTTTATTTTCGTGTGTGGTGTTAGAAAGTGATCTAGTTTCATTCTTTTATAAGTGGTTGACCAGTTTTCCCAGCACCACTTGTTAAAGAGATTGTCTTTACTCCATTGTATATTCTTGCCTCCTTTGTCAAAGATAAGGTGTCCATATGTGTGTGGATTTATCTCTGGGCTTTCTATTTTGTTCCATTGATCTATATGTCTGTCTTTGTGCCAGTACCATACTGTTTTGATGACTGTGGCTTTGTAGTAAAGCCTGAAGTCAGGCAAGTTGATTCCTCCAATTCCATTCTTCTTTCTCAAGATTGCTTTGGCAATTCGAGGTTTTTGTATTTCCATACAAATCTTGAAATGATTTGTTCTAGTTCTGTGAAAAATGTGGCTGGTAGCTTGATAGGGATTGCATTGAATTTGTAAATTGCTTTGGGTAGTATACTCATTTTCGCTATATTGATTCTTCTGATCCATGAACATGGTATATTTCTCCATCTATTAGTGTCCTCTTTGATTTCTTTCATCAGTGTTTTATAGTTTTCTATATATAGGTCTTTAGTTTCTTTAGGTAGATATATTCATAAGTATTTTATTCTTTTTGTTGCAATGGTGAATGGAATTGTTTCCTTAATTTCTTTTCTACTTTCTCATTATTCGTGTATAGGAATGCAAGGGATTTCTGTGTGTTGATTTTATATCCTGCAACTTTACTATATTCATTGATGAGCTCTAGTAATTTTCTGGTGGAGTCTTTAGGGTTTTCCATGTAGAGGATCATGTCATCTGCAAACAGTGAAAGTTTTACTTCTTCTTTTCCAATTTGGATTCCTTTTATTTCTTTTTCTGCTCTGATTGCTGTGGCCAAAACTTCCAGAACTATGTTGAATACTAGCGGTGAAAGTGGGCACCCTTGTCTTGTTCCTGACTTTAGGGGAAATGCTTTCAATTTTTCACCATTGAGGATAATGTTTGCTGTGGGTTTGTCATAGATAGCTTTTATTATGTTGAGGTATGTTCCTTCTATTCCTGCTTTCTGGAGAGTTTTTATCATAAATGGATGTTGAATTTTGTCAAAGGCGTTCTCTGCATCTATTGAGATAATCATATGGCTTTTATTTTTCAATTTGTTAATGTGGTGTATTACACTGATTGATTTGCGGATATAGAAGAATCCTTGCATCCCTGGGATAAAGCCCACTTAGTCATGGTGTATGATCTTTTTAATGTGTTGTTGGATTCTGATTGCTAGAATTTTGTTGAGGGTTTTTGCATCTAAGTTCATCAGTGATATTGGCCTGTAGTTTTCTTTTTTTGTGACATCTTTGTCAGGTTTTGGTATTAGGGTGATGGTGGCCTCATAGAATGAGTTTGGAAGTTTACCTTCCTCTGCAATTTTCTGGAAGAGTTTGAGGAGGATAGGTGTTAGCTCTTCTCGAAATTTTTGGTAGAATTCAGCTGTGAAGCCGTCTGGACCTGGGCTTTCGTTTGCTGGAAGATTTCTGATTACAGTTTCAATTTCTGTGCTTGTGATGGGTCTGTTAAGATTTTCTATTTCTTCCTGGTTCAGTTTTGGAAAATTGTACTTTTCTAAGAATTTGTCCATTTCTTCCACGTTGTCCATTTTATTGGCATACAACTGCTGATAGTAGTCTCTTATGATCCTTTGTATTTCTGTGTTGTCTGTTGTGATCTCTCCATTTTCATTTCTAATTTTATTGATTTGATTGTTCTCTCTCTGGTTCTTGATGAGTCTGGCTAATGGTTTGTCAATTTTATTTATCCTTTCAAAGAACCAGCTTTTGGCTTTGTTGATTTTTGCTATGGTCTCTTTTGTTTCTTTTGCATTTATTTCTGCCCTAATTTTTAAGATTTCTTTCCTTCTACTAACTCTGGGGTTCTCTATTTCTTCCTTTTCTAGTTGCTTTAGGTGTAGAGTTAGGTTATTTATTTGGCTTTTTTCTTGTTTCTTGAGGTATGCCTGTATTGCTATGAACTTTCCTCTTAGCACTGCTTTTATAGTGTCCCACAGGTTTTGGGTTGTTGTGTTTTCATTTTCATTCGTTTCTATGCATATTTTGATTTCTTTTTTGATTTCTTCTGTGATTTGTTGGTTATTCAGAAGTGTGTTGTTCAACCTCCATATGTTGGAATTTTTAATAGTTTTCCTCCTGTAATTGAGATCTAATCTTAGTGCATTGTGGTCAGAAAAGATGCTTGGAATGATTTCGATTTTTTTTGAATTTATCAAGTTTAGATTTATGGCCCAGGATGTGATCTATCCTGGAGAAGGTTCCATGAGCACTTGAAAAAAAGGTGAAATTCATTGTTTTGGGGTGAAATGTCCTATAGATATCAATTAGGTCTAACTGGTCTAATGTATCATTTAAAGTTTGCGTTTCTTTGTTAATTTTCTGTTTAGTTGATCTGTCCATAGGTGTGAGTGGGGTATTAAAGTCTCCCACTATTATTGTGTTATTGTTGATTTCCCCTTTCATACTTGTTAGCATTTGTCTTACATATTGCGGTGCTCCTATATTGGGTGCATGTATATTTATAATTGTTATATCTTCTTCTTGGATTGATCATTATGTAGTGGCCTTCTTTGTCTCTTTTCACAGCCTTTGTTTTAAAGTCTATTTTTTCGGATATGAGTATTGCCACTCCTGCTTTCTTTTGGTCTCTATTTGTGTGGTATATCTTTTTCCGTTGAGTGCAGCACTTTCACAGTATCATCTTTTAGGATTTGAAATAGCTCAACTGGAACTCCATCACTTCCATTAGCTTTGTTCGTGGTGATGTTTCCTAAGGCACACTTGACTTCACATTCTAGGATATCTGGCTCTAGGGGAGTGATCATACCATCGTGGTTATCTGGGTCATGAAGATCTTTTTTGTACAGTTCTTCTGTGTATTCTTGCCACCTGTTCTTAATATCTCTGCTTCTGTTAGGTCCATACCATTTCTGTCCTTTATCGAGCCCATCTTTGCGTGAAATGTTCCCTTGGTATCACTAATTTTCTTGAAGAGATCTCTCGTCTTTCCCATTCTATTGTTTTCTTCTATTTCTTTGCATTGATCACTGAGGAAGGCTTTTTTCTCTCTCCGTGCTATTCTTTGGAACTCTGCATTCAAATGGGTATGTCTTTCCTTTTCTCCTTTGCTTTTAACTTCTTTTCTTAGCTATTTGTAAGGCCTCCTCAGATAATAAGATATGATTCACTGCATGCCACAACTACTGAAGTCTACGCCCTAGGGATGGTGTTCTGAGAGAAGAGAAGCCATGGCAGTGAGAAGCCCATCCCTGCAACTAGAGAAGAGCCCCTGCTCGTCTCAACTGGAGGAAGCCTGCGTGCAGTAGTGAAGACCCAGCAACCAATACTAGAGAAATAATAAAAATGTCTATCTCACAAGCTTATTGAAATTATGAAATTAAAGTGGAATACCTTATAGTTTACTGTACATCACTGTGTAATTATAAGATTTGGGTATTTCTGGGTGCCTGAAAGTTTATTGAATCAAATTTTTGTAACTATTTACAGATTTCTTCTTCTATTAATCCATGGAGGAGGCAAACTTTTCCTTCAGTGGAACGCAGAGTAAAAGTCTACATCAGTGCAAGTCTCTAAACTATTTCCACTCTCAGGTTTAGATACCTGGATTTCAAACTGGGCTCACATTCCTGTTCTGTAACTTGCTAGGGGCATGCTTTGCTCCTAGCAAGAAGCAAATTACATGCCATTATTTAATCTCTATGAGCTTCTTTATTTTCCTCTTTTCTCAAGTGGAGATAATATGTCTAGCACATTAAAAGCACTCAACAAGTGTTCGCTTTTTACTGTTTAGTAGTGCTAGAGATGAATGTCATAAAAATTTTAACTTTCCAAGTTCACTATAACAAGAAAAATAACTGTCAGACTCAATGAATAAACAAAGGAAAAAAAGAAATATCTTGTGGTACTGAGAATGGAATCTTAGGAATCATAAAAAGTACAATATCCTCAACTCTAAAATATGCTTAATTAGAACTTATGAACATTCAATATATGTATATAAAAGGCCTCTTTTCTTGGTTGCTTTCTTATTTGTTTTAGTTTCTTGTTTTGTCTTTCAAGTCTTTAAGGGATTTGATCTTGTTCACACTAATGTTTCAGTAGAGTTACAGGATTTTGTGTTTTGTGTGTGTGTGTGTTGGCTATGTTGGCAAGATTAGATAAATAAAAGATCACGAACTTTCACCAATTTTTAATCAACTATTTCACTGCTTCCCTCATAGCTCAGTTGGGCTTGCCTCATATTTCAGATGGTAAAGAACCCGCCTGCAATGCAGGAGGTCCCAGTTCAATTCCAGGAAGATCCTCTGGAGAAGGGATAGGATACCCAGTCCAGTATTCTGGAGAATTCCATGGACTGTACAGTCCATGTGGTCGCAAAGAGTCTGACACGACTGAGCAACTTTCAGTTCACTTCATGTGACTGCTTGGGGTCCGCAGGCGGCACCAGTGGTGGGTTCGATCCCTGGATTGGGAAACGGCAACCCACTCCAGTATTCCTGCCTGGGAAATCCCTGGACAGAGGACTTGGCAGGCTACAGTCCAGGGGGTCACAAAGAGTTGAACACTGCTGAGCACAACACAGCAATCACAGCAGTCACTGCTTAAACTTTTTTATCCAAGATGACGTCACTGTCACGTTATGGCAGCTTTCAGATTTGCAATGTAGTGGAAGAGCCTCTTAGGAAGTTATTTTCAAGTAGTTCCATGAAATTCATTTAACCCTGGATGTGAAGGGGTTGGAGAGAGAAGGTAGATTTCTCAGGGCTCACCCCAGTTTAACTAAAAATGATTCTCTAATTGACCTGTTTTCATATTGAGTTTCCTTGCACAATAAGGGGTGGGGGACTGGTATTCACAGGATCATTCTAACAGTTTGTTTAGTAGTTAAGAGAAAGGCATGCTGAATTGTTTTGTCTAATAAAGAAAAAATACTTTTGTACTGTAGAGAAATCTGTTGAGGGTGGGTGAGAAGATAAGGAAAGAGAGAGAGAAAACAGAATAGAGGCTGGGACTTGGTGAAGGTGGGTCAATAAAGCTTTTCTTTGGTAGGACGGCCAAATGGTGATGCTTACTCTCCCATTGGAAATTATGGCATTTCTGTGATGTGAGACCTGACTCTACTTTTTTAGTGAATAGAACTTATTGAATCATGAATGTTGCTCATAACTTCTATTTCTACCAGTGCTGAAAAAAATATTTAACATTTTACTTAGGGGCAGTTCTCTTGGAAAGGGTTACTGAGGCAGAGAACTCCATGAAAATGTCATCACAGACATTTGTGTAAATACAACAGGAGAGTCTGACTTTCCTGGGGGCAGAATTTTAGGGTTTGGAAGTGTTGAACCAACATGTCTAGAGTGTCAAACTGGAATCTGGGCTGCTACGTGGGTAACATTTCATTTGGAGAAAGAATGCTTAGTTGGAAAAATATTCCTATAGTAAATGTTTCTTATAATTTCATCCTATTTTGAACACAGAAGAAGGTATTCTACTTCCCATATACCATACAATTTTTTTTTACTGAAATTGAATTTACAGCAAGAATCTCAAAACACTGATCTATCCCAACCCATTTCTGGATGTATTGGAGGCAATATAGATAGAAATGAAGTAGAGATCACAGTCACAAGACGACTGGTGATTTCCAAGAACTAACTAAGTAGGTACAGGAAGACCCTTGGCAGAGAACCTTTTACTACTTCACACTTGAGTAAACTTTGTTATAAGGTGTGGTATTCCCAATGTGCTGTTTGCTATTCAACACATGGCTTCACTATTCTAAGTCACTTCATTGGCCAAAGTGTGAGTCTCTACTAAAAAGTTAATAGTTTAAAAAATTGGTGGTCAATACCTGGTTGAAAATTGATGGTCAGTATTCATTGGTTGAATGAATAGTTGCATGAAGAAATGAGTGGCATTTACAACTTTGCAAATATCATATTCTCTACTGCTAGACTTGTCCTAATCTCATTTTCAGAGATTATTTCATTACTAATGGAGAAATATAAACATAAGCCTTATCATGGTAGTATTTTGTTAATTGTGAGGGTAAAACCAATATTTAATAAAACCACTTGTGATAGGGGAATTTGGACATGAAACTAAGTAATAGTCATATAAGGTCAGTTTATATGTGGTTATGATTAGTGGGCCTGTGTATCCTCTTAGCATGACATATAAGGAGTCTTCCAAGTGAAAACTCACCCAAAGAGTGAGAAAAATGAACATGAGAATAGGTGGCGATTGTATAAGAGCAGCAAGCTTGGTGTCTGTGTTGACCATGTTAACCATTAGCTCTAGTGCTTCCCTTTCCCCCTTCTATTTGTTCCAGGTATCTGAGCCAGAGGGCAGTGGAGTGGGGATTAAAAATATATATTTGAAATAGCTACTTCATTAAACTGTTAGGCATTGGTATCATAAGTCAGTAATATTATGGGATCCATGTAAAAGGAATGTGAAAAAGAAAGTGGTATTTTTACTTTTGTGGTGAACTCTGACCACAATGGAGCCACTTTTTATAAATCTTAGAATCAAGAGTGCTGGTGGCATCAGGAACAGAAGTCCTCTTGGCACAGCAATCCTGGAGAGGCATTTGTCTACTCATTCGGTTGTCCACTCAGCCAGCACACGTTTATTCACGGCTTGGGTGATGTGCTAAGGAGATAATTCAGTTTTTTGGTGTGCTCAGTCATTCAATCATGTTCAACTCTTTGCAACTCTGAAACTGTAGCCTGCCAGGCTCCTCTGTCCATGGGATTTTCCAGGCAAGAAATACTGGAGTATGCCACCGTTTCCTATTCCAGGGGGCCTTCTTGACCCCGGATCGAACCCACCTCTCTTATGTCTCCTGCATTGGCAGGCAGATACTTTATCACTGTGCCACCTGGGAAACCCTCACAGACATGAGACCAAACTAAATTTGCAGAATATTTTTACAGACTCCATGCCACCATCTGCTGAATCTTTTTTGTTTTCTAATTTTTTTTTTTTTTTGCTTATGAGGTCACGAAACTCATACAGTGTTAGTTTTGAAATACTCAGAAGATATAGATGTATTTCTTAATTTGGTCTGTTCACTCTTTCTACTTCTTACACCACTTACTTCTTAGTATTGGCTTTAGGTTTTCTGTCCGTTGTTTCTCTGTTGGTTGCTTTTTATAGCACCCTGGGTCAGGTTTCTTGGATGCCAGACAATACCTGTGGATCCTTTCTGTGATGGTGACGAGAGCGCCAAAATCTTCTGTCCTCACACCGCCTCTGCAGAACACAAACCAGCCTCTATGTTTCTCTGTAAACCTCCTTAGCACAAAAATTCACAGATCTAACTGGATATTTTTGGGCTTCTCAGGTGGCGCTAGTGGTAAAGACCCTGCTTGTCAATGCAAGAGATATACGAGATGCGGGTTCTATTCCTGGGTGGAGAAGGTCCCCTAGAGGAGGCATGGCAACCCACTCCAGTCTTCTTGCCTGGAGAATCCCATGGACAGAGGAGCCTGGCGGGCTGCAGTCCATGGGGTTGCACAGAGTCAGACATGATTGAAGCACCTTTAGTCAGTCAGTCAGTCAGTTCAGTCGCTCAGTCGTGTCCGACTCTTTGTGACCCCATGAATCGCAGCCCGCCAGGCCTCCCTGTCCATCACCAACTCCCGGAGTTCACTCAAACTCACATCCATCGAGTCGGTGATGCCATCCAGCCATCTCATCCTCTGTCATCCCCTTCTCCTCCTGTCCCCAATCCCTCCCAGCACCAGAGTCTTCAATGAGTCAACTCTTCGCATGAGGTGGCCAAAGTACTGGTTTCAGCTTTAGCATCAGTCCTTCCAATGAACACCAGGACTGATCTCCTTTAGGATGGACTGGTTGGATCTCCTTGCAGTCCAAGGGACTCTCAAGAGTCTTCTCCAACACCACAGTTCAAAAGCATCAATTCTTCGGCGCTCAGCTTTCTTCACAGTCCAGCTAGCAGCAGGTAACTGGATATTCGTTTTGCTTAAATGATCTTGGTAGCTGGGCTCTGCGACTGATCACCTCACAGGTGAGCAGTTTCCATAATGAAGGAAAAAGATGAAATCATGTTAATTCAAAATTTGTGATGTCTTCTGACATCCATTCCAAGTACCTGTGGTTCAGATAGATGTTCCTGGTAATGTTCTGCAAAGTTAGAACAACATTGCTCTGTGGGTTTCTGGGAAACATTTGTGATTTTTCTCGTGTGCTTTGTGCTAGAAGCAAATTCTAATCAGCAGGAAACAGAGGGTGTGTGTGATTTATCCTTTAAGTGAGTCATACAGGGTAAGTAAAAGAAAGACTTGCTGATGCTTAGAGGTGATACTTTTACATTTTGGTCAAAGACCTTTTCTCGTGATTTAAGAAAAAATTTGAGTACAGTTGAATTGCAGTGTTATATTAGCGTGAGATGTACAGCCAAATGAATCGGTTACACGCATACATATATCTACTCTTCTTTAGATTGTTTCTCCATATGGGTCATTACAGAATATTGGGCAGCATTTCCTGTGCTATACACTAGGTGCTTTTTAGTTATCTATTTTGCATGTCGTAGTGTGCATATGTCCTCATTAGTGAATTAACATATGCTAAGCTGGAAATATTTTGGTTCTTCTGTTAATGAGGTAACAATATCTCATTAATGAATTAAAAGAACTCAAAAAATAGCTATGGGACTTTTTCCAAGACTACATAAAAATCACTTTTGAGTTGAGATGCCAGAGTTTTAAAATCATTTTTGAGAAATATATTTAAATTTGCCAATTAATATAGAAATAATTTAAACAAAAAAAGGAAAAGTAAACAAAGCTAAAATATGATAAATCTAATTTTTAAGGAAATTTAAAACACCTTTAAAGTATAATTGCATTTATATTGCTATATAGTTCTCTGCACTGATTTTTTATTTTTAAAAATTTAAACCTATATAAGAATTGCAAGAATAGTACATGCATCAAAGGATAACATTTTATCATGCTTTGTCTTTCTCCAATACTTTATCATGGACCTTCAAAAAACATGAATATTCTTCTACATTACCAAAATAAAATTATCCCAATCAGAAAATATAACTTTGAAAACAATAATTATTTGATAGTATAGTCCATATTCAAATTCCTCCATTAGTCCAGCGGAATTCTTGATATATTTTATGGTCCTGAGTACATTAGGAACACACACTGCATTCAACTGTTACTCCCCTTAGTCTGTTAATAAAAGTAAAGGTTTGTGACGATGCTTGTGGTTTCATCACTAAGTCGTGTGCGACTCTTAGGACCCTATGGGCTGTAGACCACTAGGCTCCCTGTCCATGGGATTTCCCAGGATAAGAATACTGGAGGGGATTGCTGTTTCCTTCTCCAGGGGATCTTCCCAACCCAGGAATTGAACCTGAGTCTCCCACATTGCAGGCAGATTCTTTAACTGAGCTACGAGAGAAGGGTTGCTAATAAATAAAAACTAAATTTATTACAACTAATTGAAGTGAGGGACAGAATTTTAGCAATATCTGAAAATAATTAGACTCAAATGGTTCCAAATTGGAAGAAAGCACCTCAGTATGGATTCGTCTAATGTTCTCAGTGAATTGATTGAGGTGAAACACTTCTGCCAGACATGCTACAAAGGTGACTTTTGCGTCCTCTGTACAGAATATGATGTCAGTTTCTTCCACTATTTGGTGATACACGGCTTGATCACCTCGTTAAGGGTTATCTCTCGGGTTCACTCATTGTACAAGTTCTTTTTAATAAGTCACCTGTGGGGGAAACCTATGAATATCAAGTTCTACATAAATCCATTAATATTATTAGCACCCACTGATTATTTCTGTTATTACTGTGATTGGTGAAAAACAGTACATATTTTGTCTTCTTAAAAAATTAATTACTTTATTTTAATTGGAGGATAATTACTTTGCAATAGTGTGGTGGTTTTTTCCAAACCTCGACATGAATCAGCCATGGGTGCACATGTCACCCCCAACTTGAACTCCCCCTTAATCTGTAATGTCTTTCAATATTTACTCATTGATATTTATTCACAGGAAGAGATTTTCTTTTTCTTCTCTTTGTAACTATTTTTATTTAATAAAAATAGAGCTATTGGCCTCCTTTCTTTCTTTTTTTTTTTTGCAGTGTGTTATATTCTTATTCATGTTGCTACCCAAACCATCCCTCATGTGGCCACTGGGGCCTATTCAGGCTGGCTCCGGGATACTTTCGATGTATTCCTGTGACTTTTAAAATAAATTCCTCACTTTCTGGGACAAGAAGGCTTTTGTGGGTATTCTTTTCCTGCCTTAGGCCTGGAATCGGCATTTTTCTCAGGAACCCGAGTTTTCTTGCCCATCTCTGTGCGCTGGTCACCCGCCCTCAGCCAGCTGTTAGTTTCACTAGCTTCAGGGTTTCACCTCCTATATTTATTTTTCAAAATTTAGACAATAACCTATTAACTATTCCTTCTCATTCATTCTTATCCAAAAAGAAGTGAATTATAGGTATTTATTATTATTATTTTTTCACTTAAAGAGCCTATCCTTGAAATTAGGGTTAGGGTTAGCACTATATATGCATTCACAAAAACCTACTCCATGGTTTTGTGAAAGCTGTATGGTTATTTCATTTTGTGGTGAACAGTTATTTATACAATCTCTTGTATGCGGAGTATGTCTTTTAATTTTATTTTTGGAAGTGTATCTTAAGGGTAAATTCCTAAAGCGGTATCTTCTTGTCAAAGGGTAAACACATATAATGTTGTGCTAGATGCCGCCACGTTCTTCCCATTGAGCTGAATCTATTTCCTTTTGGTCAGTGTTACTGGAATATAGTTGATTTCCATTGTTCTGTTAGTTTCAGGCGTAGAGTATAGTGATTCAGTTATGTATATACACATATTTATTTTCAGATTCTTTACCCATAGAGGTTATTGTGGAATATTGAGTAGAATTCCCTGTGCTATACAGTAGGTCCTAGTTGGTTATCTATTCTCTATATAGTGATTCCCCTGGTAGCTCAGACAGTAAAGGATCCGCCTGCAATGCAGGAGCCGCAAGCTCAATCCCTGGGTCAGGACAATTGCTTGGGGAAGGGAATGGCAACCCACTCCAGTATTCTTGCCTGGAGAATCCCAAGGACAGAGGAGCCTGGTGGGCTACAGTCCATGGGATCTCAGAGTCAGGCATGACTGAGTGTCTGAGTGACTAACACTTTCACTTTAACTCTGCACAAGTTAATCCCAAGCTGCTGATTTATCCCTCTCCATCATGTTTCCCCTTTGGTAACCATAAGTTTGTCTTCTTTGTAGACCTATCTCTGTATTGTATATAAATTCATTTGAATCATTTTTAAAAATTAGATCCACATATGAGTGATATATATTTGTCTGACTTATTTCACTTAGTATAATAATCTCTAGTTATATACAGACTAAATCCACTTTCTATTCATCCCAGTAATACACGAAAGTGTTTCCCACACTTTCAAACAGCATGTGTTTTTAGACCTTTGTGCTTTTGTCAATCTAGTAAATAATACATAGAATTGTAGTGTAGGGGAGGTTAATATGAAGTTTTGAAATTACGAGTGCATTTATATAGTATTTACATGACTATCATATTCTCTCAAGGGATTTATATTGTAATTCAAGATTAGTTGAGCATAAGTTAATAAACTCTTAAAGTATTAGTCAAATCTTCTTATGCAAAGCTCTGAAAGATTCTCAAAAAAAAAAAAAAAAAAACCAAACAGCTATAATGTACCTGGAGATACACTACAGGGAATTCATAATATTCTTTTAAAATAATAATATAGTTAAAGCAATGTATTTACTCATTTCCTTTTTTATTTACCCTGGTGTATGTATTTGCCAGAGTATATAAATAATAAAGCTTTATCAATCAATTGTTTTCTTTCTATTTGCCTTATTTGTTTGCTTTTATCAGTCACTTTTTATTTTGATATAATTTGAAATAATTTAAAGCTTCTGCAAAACTAGCATAAAAACTTCTATTGTACTATCGGAAAATCATAAAAATCCAATCATTGATAAATATTGATACATCTTACATTACCATTGATAAATATTATCTAATCTACAGTCTATATTTATTTTGAATTGACCTATTAATGTTCTTTATATCTACATTCTCCCTCCGGCTCCCCAGACCATAATTTACTCCAAGATAACTCCTTAGTTTTAGTTGTCACATTTCTTTAGTTTTATTTAATGTAAAATTGTTCCTTAAAATTTCATTGTGCTTCATAATCTGACATTTTTGGAATTAATTAGACACTGTAAAATTTTCAATTTGGGTTACCTTTGTTTATTAACTCTTTAAGATGACTAGACATCATTATATTTAATTACATTGCAAAGTTGAATTGCTTTTTGGCACCCCACTCCAGTATTCTTGCCTGGAAAATTCCATGGACAGAGGAGCCTGGTAGGCTGCAGTCCATGGGGTTGAGAAGAGTCAGACACGACTGAGTGACTTCCCTTTCACTTTTCACTTTCATACATTGGAGAAGGAAATGGCAACCCACTCCAGTGTTCTTGCCTGGAGAATCCCAGGGACGGGGAAGCCTGGTGGGCTGCCGTCTATGGGGTCACACAGAGTCGGACATGACAGAAGTGACTTAGCAGCAGCAGCAAGCTGTTCTAACTTAATCATTTATGGAGGACTTTTATCACGGTTTAAGTGCCCAGACTTTGGAGTAAGATTTAGATTTGCAGTCTACATTTTTTAACAATCAGTTTCACTAATCCTCTCCAAGCTTCAATTTTCTAATATGTAAAATAGAGAAAATGATGAGAAAAAGACAGCACATGAAAGCATTTGGTAAGGTGCCTCCCAGGTGACACAGTGGCAAAAAATCCTCTTGCCAGTGCAGGAGTCACAAGAGACACTGATTTGACCCCTGGGTCGGGAAGATCCCCTGGAGAAGGGAATGGCAACCTGTTCCAGTATTTTGGCCTGGGAAGTTCCATGGACAGAGGAGCGTGGTGGGTTACTGACCAGGGGTTTGCAAAAGAGTCAGACATTCCTGAGTGACTGAGCATGAGCTGCTGCTGCTGCTAAGTCGCCTCAGTCATGTCCGACCCTGTGCGACCCCACAGACGGAAGCCCACCAGGCTCCCCCGTCCCTGGGATTCTCCAGGCAAGAACACTGGAGTGGGTTGCCATTTCCTTCTCCAATGCATGAAAGTGAAAAGTGAAAGTGAAGTCGCTCAGTCATATCTGACTCTTAGCGACCCCATGGACTGCAGCCTACCAGGCTCCTCCATCCATGGGATTTTCCAGGCAAGAGTACTGGAGTGGGGTGCCATTGCCTTCTCCAACACATAAAACAAAGCTTTATATTAATAAAAGATTGGCTATTACTATGTTGGCTGATGGAAAGTAACATGAAAAAAAGTGACAAATTTTTTAAGGAACATTAAATAAACAACAGCACCACCAATATTCAGGAGAGGATAAAAGTGAGTCATATTGTTTTTTAAATTTGAGGACCCTTGAAATATTTATCTTTCCAAGTACCAAGTCTTTTTGGGTCTTTTTAATGTCTTTTTTTCTTTAGTGTTTAGGGTTTTGAATACAATTTTCCAAAGCAAAATATGTTTATGTTTTTAATATAGTTCTTTTTGAAATAATAATCATAGGTAAAGGATTTCTTTCTGATAGTGTAGAATTTAAGACAAGGGTTTACTATAATTTTGTTTTTCAAAATTACGTATTTACTTATACACTGTATATAACTGACATGTTTACTTACTAATATAGTAGTATTTTATAAAAGTAGATCAAAAAGGTCAATCTAGCTTCCAGTGTAGCTGAACTGACAATAAGAGTAATGATTTTGATTAGGGCTCTGGAAACAGTGGTTCAATCAGAGCTGGAAAAGTAGGCATTTTTAGCTTATTGCTTGATTCAGGGTAGATGGCATGAATTATCTTGATCTAAACTCCATCTTAGGAAATCAGTCCTGAATATTCATTAGAAGGATTGATTTGAAGCTGAAACTCCAATACTTTAGCCACCTGAGCTGACTCATTTGAAAAGACCCTGCTGCTGGGAAAGATTGAGGGCAGGAGAAGGGGATGACAGAGGATGAGATGGTTGGATGTCCGACTTGATGGACATGAGTTTGAGTAAACTCTGGGAGTTGGTGATGGACAGGGAAGCCTGGGGTGTTGCAGTCCATGGGGTTGCAAAGAGTTGGACAGGACTGAGCGACTGAACTGACCTGAAGCTCTATGTGGGATTAGCAACTTTCAGTGACCCTTTCTGGTCAATTTCCCAGGGATCCTCTGTCCCTGTGGTCTTAAACTTGTAACTGTTTTGTTACAGCTTTTGCTGCCCTGCCATATTCATATAAAATTCTCCTTTCTTCAGTGTGAAGAACCCATACACTTTTAGGGAAAGTTAATCCATCCTAAAGGAGATCAGTCCTGGGTGTTCTTTGGAAGGAATGATGCTAAAGCTGACATTCCAATACTTTGGCCACCTCATGCGAAGAGTTGACTCATTGGAAAAGACTCGGATGCTGGGAGAGATTGGGGGCAGGAGGAGAAGGGGATGACAGAGGATGAGATGGCTGGATGGCATCACCGACTCGATGGACATGAGTTTGAGTGAACTCCAGGACTGGGAGGCCTGGCGAGCTGCAATTCATGGGGTCACAAAGAGTCAGACACGACTGAGCGACTGAACTGAACTGAACTGAATCCATCATCAAGTCATTTGGGATTCTTTAAATTTGTTAAATGTTCCTTAAACATGTCCATTCAAGAAATAATGTGCGATACTTAAATGTCCAATTGGTTGTCTTCCAGGCTTTGTTTTGGTAGACAGTTAAAAAGTTTAGGCCAACTTGTGTGCAGCAGTGTTCTGTGGGGTCTGTCGTATCTAAGAGGATATTGTTCTTCACAGCTTCTTTTTTCCAGTTTTGAAGATCTCAGTACTGTTAGTGTACTAAGTCACAGTACTCACATCAAATCCAGGGAGAAGAGACGCCCAGCTCTGCAGGGCAGAATGGCCTGCCCGCCTGGGGAAAGCACGGTGTGCCGTGCGGATGTAGGTGGTGACGGTCTCTGACTCTGAGAGGTCGACAGGCTGCGACCTGGGGCCTGGGATGCTTCGCTCACTGCAGCGCTTGCCCTTGGACAAACATCTCCTCACGCAACAGAAGACAAAGAAGCTATAAAGGCATAAAAATAACTGCAAGCATGAGTAGTTGGTGGCAATTTTGTTCAAAAAGTCAAAATATGATTGTCACTTCGGGTGGGCCAGCAGCAAAGGCAGGGTCCCGAGCATGGTCCACGCACCCAGAGTGCCAAAGCTTCAGGAGGACGCCCAATCCGCCCGTCTCGCTGTCCGCGCTGTCGGACTGTCTGCTGAACCCAAGGTAGGCAAGGCCGAGCTAAGAGGGAGAAAGCGCCAGGGGCTGGAAGAACTGCAGGCGAGTTTCATCCCTCCCGCCAGTGCTGCAGCCCTTCCAGCAGACGCAACCCGAGCCTCGGGGCTCTTCCCGGCGAAGCTTCCGTAGCGCCGGGCACAGCGCCGCCGACGCAGCCGGCGCCTCATGCGCGCACGCACGGCGCTGTAAGGCGCCCGCCGACCACAACCTGGTTCACAGGCGCTGGCGAGGCCCTCGTTCACAGAGCATGGCCGGGAGCCTGGCCGGCGCCATCGTGTTGCTTTCCCCACACCACCCCGCAGTCTCCACCCACAAATCTGATCCTTTTGTTGTTGTTTAGTTTCGAAGACCTCTTCGACCTTTTGTGACCTCATGGACTGTGGCCCGCCAGGATCCTCTGTCCATCGGACTCTCCAGGCAAGCATCCTGGAGAGGTAGCCATTCCTTTCTCCACAGGGTCTTCCCAACCCAGGGACTGGTCCGGCGTCTCCTGCATTGGCAGGCGGTTCTTTACTGCTGAGCCACGAGGGAAGCCCATAACCTCACCCCTGTTTAACTGAGCAGTCTGCACTCCCGCCCTTGGGGGTGAGCAGGGGCATCTGGCAGTTTTTCTTGCTCCCTTGATGCAGCACGAGTCTCCATAAAGCTTTGCCTGAAGCCTCATCTGGCCCCTTACCAAGTTCTGTCAGTTAAGGGGTCCAAGAGCCCTGATGGTAAACAAGATTGTCTGGCTTGAATGTGCCTGTGGCAATTTTGCACTGGGTAATTCACAGCAAAGGTCCGTCTAGTCAAGGCTCTGGTCTTTCCAGTGGTCATGTATGGATGTGAGAGTTGGACTGCAAAGAAAGCTGAGCGCTGAAGAATTGATGCTTTTGAACTATGGTGTTGGAGAAGACTCTTGAGAGTCCCTTGGACTGCAAGGAGGTCCAACCAGTCCATCCTAAAGGAGACCAGTCCTGGGTGTTCGTTGGAAGGAATGATGCTGAAGCTGAAACTCCAGTACTTTGGTCACCTCATGCGAAGAGTTGACTCATTGGAAAAGACTCTGATGCTGGGTGGGATTGAGGGCAGGAGGAGAAGGGGATGACAGAGGATGAGATGGCTGGATGACATAACCAACTTGATGGTCGTGAGTTGGGATAAACTCCGGGAGTTGGTGACAGACAGGGAGGCCTGGTGTGCTGCGGTTCATGGAGTCGTAAGGAGTCGGACGCGACTGAGGGACTAAACTGAACTGAATTTCAACAGAACAGAATTTTCGTTTTATTTAAAAGTATAGAGGCTTGAATTAAACATGTCTAAGTTTGTTTTGACCTCTGTCAATATAAATAAAGCAAAAAGCAAAAAAAAAAAAAATCAAAAAGAAGAAAAACTATGACATCATTTCAACTATTAGGGTGATTTGCATGCTTTTTTGTCTATAAAATTCTGGTCACTCAATTTTCTCTGTGTGTATACACTATGTATAACACAATATATATGTTTATACATAGTGTTATTAACTTTTCATATCTGTATGCAACAGCTGCAAAGTCACTTTTGAAAAACTATTTAAATGGCTTACAAATTGATACCCTTTCCTTTTTAAATTCAAAAATTTTTTTCTGTAGGCCATGCTCACAATTTTCAAACACCAGTGTACTTTATGGTTTTACATTTTAGGGACTATCTTTTCTGTGAAATTGAAATTTGACGTTCAGATACATAAGTGGCCAGGACATTTGAAAGAACTAGAGATTATTTCAGAAGTGTTCTTCTAGTGGGGAGGCATTCATACAAAAGATACGTTTTTTATTTAAAAGTTAGAAACCTTGTATTGCTATTTAAATAATTTTCTCACATAATAATTCCTTAAAAACTGTAATTGCTTTAAGTTTTACTACTGATTGTAGTCATTTGTGTGATTGTATCTGTGATTGATGCATTTTAATGTTGCAATTGTCTGGCAATTTTCTATTATTATATCCATGACTGGTGTTCTTTTGGTGCAATTGTGTGGTAATAGTCTGATTATATCGCTATTAAGATTTTTACATAACTTTCTCTCAGGACACATTTGAAGAATAGAGGCTTATTTGTAAAAGTATAAGCTCTTCTGTAAAGCAGTCAGTGCCCCTGCTTGGTGAGATTTCTCTGTATCAGGTCAACAGACTGAATGATTTTCAGAAGAAACCCACCAGGTTCATTTTCCATATTATAGTATTGAGAATGTTATTTAGAAATTTATATTGTTCAGTTCAGTTTAGTTGCTCAGTCTTGTTCGACTCTTTGTGACCCCATGAACCACAGCACACCAGGCCTCCCTGTCCATCACTGACTCCCGGAGTCCACCCAAACCCATGTCCATCGAGTCAATGACGCCACCCAACCATCTCACCCTCTGTCATCCCCTTCTCCTCCTGCCCTCAATCTTTCCCAGCATCAGGGTTTTTTCCAATGAGTCAGCTCTTTGCATCAGGTGGCCAAATTATTGGAGTTTCAGCCTCAACATCAGTCCTTCCAAAGAACACCCAGGACTGGTCTCCTTTAGGATGGACTGGTTGGATCTCCTTGCAGTCCAAGGGACTCTCGAGAGTCTTCTCCAACACCACAGTTCAAAAGCATCAATTCTTCAGGGCTCAGCTTTCTTTATAGTCCAACTCTCACATCCATACATGACCACTGTAAAATGGTCTTATTAAAATGAAATCAGGAAAAAAGAAAAAACAAAAGAGATCTAATGACAAAAATGGAAAAGGAGTGGCTAGCATATTTGGAAAAAATCTCACAGAGAACAGCATCAGGGAAGGCTCAGGGGAAAGAGGAACTCATCAAACGGCACAGAAAGATCAGCTGGTGTAAGTTCTGAGAAGAGTCTCCTGCACCTGGACTTAGACAACAAACCTGACCTGCTTGAGAGCAGATTCAATGATGTCATGGGAACAGAAAACACGTGGAAATGTAAGTAGGAATCAAAGGGAGATAAAGAAAATTCCTTTGGGAACTAGCTGTGAAAAAAGGAGAAAGATAATATTCATAATATATGAGAAAAATAATTTTTGTTTTATCTTTTTAACACAACAGTGATGATTATACACTGAATATAAGAAAACAAAAGAAGAGGATAAAAAATACTGAGCGAAAATGTCTCTTAGGAGGTTCAGGGTTTCATTAAATTTCAAAGCAAGTGTGAAACAGGTAACTCTGTACTTATATCTCACTGAGCTATAGAAGGAGAAGGGGACGACAGAGGATAAGATGGTTGGATGGCATCTCCGACTCAATGGACATGAGTTTGAGCAAGCTCTGGGAGTTGTTGATGGACCGGGAGGCCTGACATACTGCAGTCCATACTGGGTCGCAAAGAGTCAGATACGACTGAGTGACTGAACTGAACTGAGCTATAGAAGAGGGAGGGAAGGTGGTCATTGAAGATAAATTCACATGTGGTAGGTGAAGGAAGTGGAAGGAATTTCTGCTACTTGGTGACTATACTTGCTGTAGTTTAAGAAAATACATTTCCTCTCCAGAGAAAGGGCATGAAGGTCTGTATGGGGTGAGGACTGAATGAGAACTGGGAGATGTTGGAGGAGATCTGGCCGGTAGAAAGGAGGCTGGGGTGTGCTGGTTAGAGCACGCAGAAGGATTACTAGCTGAGCTTGCACGGAGGAACTTTGCCCTGGCACAGACAGATGGCGTTCTCCCAGCAGCGGTTAATGGTCTGCGTATAAAAGCAGGCCAGCAAATGTCCCGAGTGATTTTCTAAGAATGATTGACAGATCCCGTGTAGTAGAGGACAAGCAAACAAAGTAATTGTGGGTAGAGTGAGGGACCTCAGGGTCTGGTTCAAACAGCGATAAAAATGCAGTCACCAAGAGGCTGATGACATAGATGAGACACCAGAGTTCTGGTTTCTGGTGAAATTCAACCATTTGCATAGTGAGACTATGAAAGGAAAACGGCTAACAAGGTAAATATTTCTAATAAGAAAATAAGATTTTCAATTCAATGGTTTTGGCAAAATCACAAGAGAATTGATATTAAGATCAATAGTGTTGTTCATAATTCTTTTAATTAGCTTATTTATTCTTTTGAAATGTAAAAGATATCTGAGACATAACTGATTAATTCATTTTAGTGGTTCTCAAGAGTATCTCACATTTAAAAATTTTTTAATTGAAATATAGCTTATTTATAATGTTGTTTTAACAAAATGTATACAGCAAAGTGATTCAGTTATACAAACATAAATATATATATACACACACACACAAATACATTTATTGTTTGTTTTTACATTCTCTTCCATTATAGGTTATCACAAGATATTGACTATTGTTCCCTGTGCTATACAGTAGGTCTTTGTTGGTTATTTGTTTTTATATAATGTATGCACACATGCTAAGCCACTGCAGTCATGTCTGACTCTGTGACCCCATGATCTGCAGTCCACCAGGGTCCTCTGTCCGTGGGACTCTCCAGGCAAGAACACTTGAGTGGGTAGACATTTCTTTCTCTAGAGGATCTTCCAGACCCAGGGATCGAACCTGTGTCTCTTCTGTCTTCTGCATTGGCAGGTGGGTTCTTTACCACTAGTGCCACCTGGGAAACCAATGTGAGTCAAAGTCGTGTCCAACTCTTTGTGACCCCGGACTTTACAGAATCCATGGAATTCTACAGGCCAGAATACTGGAGTGGGTAGCTGTTCCGTTCTCCAGGGGATCTTCCCAACCCAGGGATCGAACCCAGGTCTCCTGCATTGCAGGTGGATTCTTTACCAGCTGAGCCTCAAGGGAAGCCCAAGAATACTGGAATGGGTAGCCTATGCGTTCTCCAGTGGATCTTCCCAGGAATTGAACCAGGAGTTGAACTGGGCTCTCCTGCTTTGCCGGCAGATTCTTTACCAACTGAGCTATCAGGGAAGCTATCAGGGAGACCCATAATAGTGCATATATTTTCATCCCAAGGCTTCCCTTGTGGCTCAGCTGGTCTAGAATCCACCTGCAATGCAGGAGACCTGGGTTTGATCCCTGGGTTGGGAAGATCCCCTGGAGAAGGGAACAGCTACTCACTCCAGTATTCTGGCCCAGAGAATTCCATGGACTGTATAGTCCATGGGGTTGCAAAGAGTTGGACACGACTGAGCTATTTTCACTTTTTTAATCCCAACTCCTAATTTATCTCTCCTCCCAACAGTGTCTGTCTTTTGAGGGAATTTTCTGTTATAAGTTATAATCTCCCAATATCTTTGTATCCACAGTCCCACAAAATGTTTTTGCACTTTGATTAGGTCCCCTTCTCTACTCTGAGTTTGTAAATGGCTGCCTATAAAAAAGGGAGATTTCAGCATTTTCTCCCAATGTGTTTTTCTCAAGAATCACGGACCTGGATTGTGCCAGTTCAGTTCAGTTCAGTCACTCAGTCGTGTCCGACTCCTTGCGACCCCATGAATCGCAGCACGCCAGGCCTCCTTGTCCATCACCAACTCCCGGAGTTCACTCAAACTCATGTCCATCGAGTCAGTGATGCCATCCAGCCATCTCATCCTCTGTCATTCCCTTCTCCTCCTGCCCCCAATCCCTCCCAGCATCAGAGTCTTTTCCAATGAGTCAACTCTTTGCATGAGGTGACCAAAGTACTGGAGTTTCAGATTTAGCATCATTCCTTCCAAAGAACACCCAGATCTGATCTCCTTCAGAATGGACTGGTTGGATCTCCTTGCAGTCCAAGGGACTCTCAAGAGTCTTCTCCAACACCACAGTTCAAAGGCATCAATTCTTTGGCGCTCAGCTTTCTTCACAGTCCAACTCTCACATCCATACATGACCACTGGAAAAACCATAGCCTTGACTAGATGGACCTTTGTTGGCAAAGTAATGTCTCTGCTTTTGAATATGCTATCTAGGTTGGTCATAACTTTCCTTCCAAGGAGTAAGCGTCTTTTAATTTCATGGCTGCAATCACCATCTGCAGTGATCTTGGAGCCCCCCAAAATAAAGTCTGACACTGTTTCTACTGTTTCCCATCTATTTCCCATGAAGTGATGGGACCAGATGCCATGATCTTCATTTTCTGAATGTTGAGCTTTAAGCCAACTTTTTCACTCTCCTCTTTCACTTTCGTCAAGAGGCTCTTTAGCTCCTCTTCACTTTCTGCCGTAAGGGTGATGTCATCTGCATATCTGAGGTGTTTTCCCAAAATGTGAAAAAATATTGTTTCATGTTTATCCAGTGTTCCTGTTTTTTATGGTGAGAAGGCAAGTCCAGCATCAAGGCAAATTCTGTCAAAGTTAGAGGTAGAAACCATTTTTATTTACAGTTCACAAATAATTTCTTGTGTGCTCAGTCACTTCAGTCGTGTCCCACACTTTGCAATCCTGTGGACTGTAGCCCACCAAAGTCCTCTGTCCATGGCATTCTCCAGGCAAGGATACTAGAGTGAATTGCCATGCCCTCTAAGGTATCTTCCTGACTCAGGGATTGAACCCACATCTCCTGAGCATCGCAGGTGGATTCTTTACCCACTGAGCCACATGGGAAGCCCAAATAATTTATTGCATGATAGTAATAGAGCATCTTGGAAATATTCTTTTGATTTTTTAGGATTATTTAAGAAATAACAATAACAATAAATTAAAAAATTATCATACTCTTGAGTTACTTTGTCATTGAACTTTCAACTCCCAATTTGATTTATGGTAAATCACCAAACTGAGATAGGTGAATTCAGATTAAATATCAGGGGCACCTTATCAATAAGTATCAATGACTATTGTGAATAGAAACATTTCACAAAGATTTATTAGAGTATCTAAATTATGTACATCTTTATTTTTCCTATTTTAATTTAGGCATTTGTTATTTAAAATTTAATTAATTTCTATATTTTCACATAAATATGCATATATACATATATCTGTGTGCCGAACTCAGCACACAAAACACTTGGTTGCCTAGTGGTTATCATAACTCTCTTCTGAACATCTCTCAGCAAGGTATCCAGAGCAGAGAAATAAAGTGCCTGAAGGCTGAGATCCAGGATTTAGGATTGATGAAAATGTGAGTGAAGTTCTTCATCTTCTTAAACAAAAGTGAAGGAGTTTTCTGGATTAAGGGAATATAACGAGGGGAAGGAGGGAGACAAAAAACCATAGGTATAATATTTCTATCCTTAAGTTCCTACCTTGGAACTCTCTCTGACTATATCCTGTTTGCCCCACACCTGTTCCTAGCAGGAAAGCACACATTGCAGATGAATAAAAGGAGACTCAGAGAGATATTGCTGATTGTCCCAAGATGTAAGTTATGTCAAATATGTTTTTATGGAACCAAACTCAAAAACTCATCTGAAAATGACACAGGCATGAGCAAGCATCCCTTTCCATATCCAAAACAGTTTTCATCTCCATCCAGACTGGAAACATGCTGCTGCTGCTAAGTCGCTTCAGTCGTGTCCGACTCTGTTCGACCTCATAGACGGCAGCCCACCGGGCTCCCCCGTCCCTGGGATTCTCCAGGCAAGAACACTAGAGTGGGGTGCCATTTCCTTCTCCAATGCAAAGTGAAAAGTGAAGGAAGTCGCTCAGTCGTGTCCTACTCTTCGTGACCCCATGGACTGCAGCCCACCAGGGTCCTCCATCCATGGGATTTTCCAGGCAAGAGTACTGGAGTGGGGAAACATGCTAGGCTACCTGAATAATTACACCAGTTCTTCATCCTCAATGCCAACATTCAGTTAATTCCCAGCACTGGTAAATTTGATCATCAAACTGTTAATTCAGTCAGATGGAGGTTACAACTTTATAAAAATGAAGAAAAATTACACTGATTAAGTTTAAAGGGCACTTGTGTCTTATTAATTACTCATTTTAATATATTTTCCAATGAAGGAAATTTCAGAAAGCATTATGTATGATAAAGTAATTTATTTCCCAAAGTCTTCTAAAAAATTCACTAAAGTGGGATAGAAAGTTTGAAATTCAGTAAGAATTTTGTGAAAATTGTTGTGATATATACTGCTACCATGCTATTTTTGCAAAGACAATAGTATCTAATTTAGATTTCTTTGATTTATTGCAAGAATTGTAAGGTAACAAAGATGCTTAATTTAACAGCTCTGCACTTTTGCTGGTTAAAACTAGAGGAAGCATTAAAAATATAACTGGCCTTTTAATCTAAGATTCATAACATTGGCATCAGCAAAAAGTGAAATGTATAATTATATTTTCCCCAGGATGTTTACATTTTTTTCCCCATTGTCTTGCTTTTGAAAACAATTCTGGGCACCATATTGAAGTATTCAACTGTTACGCTAGCATTTTACAAACATCTGACATAACAAAAATAATTGTTTTAACATCTGTTTCTTTTCAATTGAAATCCCATGATTCTATAAAGATTCTGTAACAATCATCTATAAAATATCACAAGCATGGAGGTGACTCAAATTTATGACTGTTCACTTTGAATTTATATGCTCTTCTAAATACCTTACTGGTAATGAACACACTTTTAAAATTACATCTAAATCTGAACGTTAAGAGAAATTTACCCTTCTTAAGATTGTGCTACCCATTAGACACATTTCAAGACCCCTCCCTTCTTCAAGAGCTCTCTGTTTTGGTTTTTACTATCCTACCCAGACCTGCCCTGCTTCCAGATTCCTCTATCATGCGTCCCTTGTGCCAATCACACAGTCTCACGTACTCTTCACTTCTGTGTGGGGCTTGGACAACTACACTTTAAGATCTCTGAGGATGAATGCCTTTTTCTTCTATCTCCCTTCAGCACGGTGTCAGAAATAGTGTTCCAAAAATGCTTGATTATTCTTAGCTGACTTTGAATAACAAAAGAGTTTCCTGGAACCTGAATTACTGATAAGACCTATGTGGTCTTCAAAGTTGATCGAGGAACCAAATGCAATAATCAGGGCCAGTTAGCTGTTATCTCACATCTAAACCTGTTTGAGTAAGTTTTAAGAAAATTTACTTAGAAAAGCCATAAATTGATGAGTTCTGGGATGGTTGGTCCTTAGTATTGAGAGTCCTTACCCATAACTGAGGCATCGTAGTCTCCAGGAGGTTCCTCAGGAACCCTTTTGTTACTATTCCTATCTATCGCTCTATTGTCAAATATATATCTCAAACTTTTAACCTGAGATATTTTTCAGTATGGGGACTGAGAAGTAGTCTTACTATAGCACATTATTTTGTCAAAGATAATGAACCACAAAATGTCAATATTTATATAGTCTGAATACACACAAAAGAATCAAAAGAAGATAGGAGTTCAGAGCAAAAACACAAGAGACTTAGCACCTGCTTTGTCCTTAAGATCTAGGTATAGAAATATGTGGGAATCTGCAAATTACCAATAATATTCCTTGATCATTACTCTTTTCAGCTATATGTTTCATAACTCTCCTAAGAAAAGCATTGGAGGAAACATCTTTGAATACCCAATTGCTTTTTGTTATATTCAGCTGAATATATTTGGTTAAATTTTGCAGATACAATCTTGGTAAATTTATTATGCACACAAAGAACAAGGCAATGTTTTATTTCTAAATTCTACACCCAAAGATTCTCTCTGGGGGTTTTGTTTAGTCGATAGTTTCTTTTGAAAAGGAGCAGAAAAGACATTGACCAGTCAATCTGATAATGGAGTTTAAAGATTTCTTCATTCTAGGATAACTGTTCTTTTCTCAGAATTAATTTCTCCAGCCCAGTAGTAAGAAAAGCCTTTCCTTTGCTCCTTGACAAGGAGTATTTTCAACTGGGAGAGTTTGGTCTATTTCTTCTTTGTAAATGTCTTGAAAATATTTGTCTTATGGAATACCATTTTCACTGACAGAGAGCACAGTTCCTGCACTTGATGAATAACCTATTGACTCGAGAAATGCTTTGTTTTCTGGAGAATCTGAACTCATAAGGCAATCAGAAAATTACATTTAAATGAAATTCCGCAGCAATATAACCTTCTTCATTCTGTGCAAACACTTGTGGAGTTTTGTTTCCATGGTTACTTGTTACTAGTCCTCTATTCTTTGTGGTTCTGTGCAGAGCTGGATGGGAGATCAAGCTTAGTGTCATCATAGTGAGGCAGAAGCTGAAAATAATTCTTTAGCTGATGGCCTTGCAGCAGTTTAGAACACATACAAATTTAACACTATAATTATTACAAAATATCATTGGAGCTTTTCCCCCTCATTCCTAACCTTTGATAGAAATAAGAATAAGAAAGACACGATCGTATAACCATATTGATTATCTATCTGCTATGTATGACTAAAACACTGTACTCCTTTATAAGGTTAGAATTTTCAGAACGCATAGAATAAAGTACAATATTATAGTTTGTGTCTATGCATATTTGTGTGTATTAAAAGAAAATACTAGTTTGCAAGTGAGTGATTTTACCTAAGATAAAGCTAACAAATAGAAAAGCTGTTCCCAGGATTTTATATTCAAGGGTAGCTCTGATCTGTTTTATTTATGGAAATTATTTATCTTGTGAAGTAATGATATGATATTGATTTTGAATACTGTTTCAAAAAACCAAACTGTACCTTGGAAATTATGTTTTGGCTGTATATATGCTATCTGTGTAAAGTTAAAATGGTTTGATATATCTTTAGTGTAATTTGGCATCTGAACAGTGACCATGATATGACTGTTATCTCCAGATCACTTCCCAAAATGTCAGGATTGTCACACAGAAATCGGACAGATGGAACTGATGATGGAACTCTTTGACAATGAACCTTCAATGGGTAATCTAAATAAGAGACAATTCAAGAGACAGCTGTATCCCTTATCATTATGACCTGCTGGACAAGACAAATATAACCTGTTATCTAACTACTATCTTCTAGCTGTTCTTGGACACACAGGATCTGTACCAATAAGAAAACTGCATGTTTTCCCTCTGCTTCAAGGCATGGTTTTTTGAAAAGGGCAGAATGTAATCCTTTCCCTCTTGCAGCTTCTAGGGCCCCCATCCCCACAAATGAAGGATAATGGCAAAACTAGAGATGCCTTGAAAATTGTGTTTCTGTATCTCATGTTTATGCATAGAATTCATTAATTTAGACTTTTAGGATATTATGCAAGGAAATAGATTATTCCAGTGGCATAACACTAGAACAGGTGCCCTAACCTGCAGTCCAAGTTAGGAGATCTTGGATATTAGCTGTGAAAAAAGAAATCCTTATTTTCATGAATATGAAACTAAAATGCAGTATTCTTTTCAAGTAAATAATAAACCATAGTTAATTAGCAGGACTGATCACTTTCTCCCCAAAAGAAATCATTAGTAATTTGAAGCCATATTTCAGTGGCTTCAGCTGTCTCAAAATGTCTGTTATGAGACCTTTCAATAGCTGTTGGTGTCAATGACTAATACCAGTACTGAGAAGCACATTTGTTGGTATGTATTTTATTTTTAAAGTGGAATGAGATCTGATTTTAATATACAGTTTTTCCTTGGAATTTTCTTTAAACATTTCCTCATTGTTCAATATACAGCCAAATCTTTTCAAAGTGCAGAAAAGTAAAGAAGCCATAGTCTAAGCAGAATATTTTCTGGAAATTGGGTGATAGCTTAGGACTTCTGTGATCAACCTGCTCCTCAGCTCTGTGTCCAAAACAGGAACTGAGCAGACATCCAAGCACTAAGCAGTGAGCAAGCAAGGCCGCACCAGATGTCTTGGTGGCCACCGACTCTGCTAACTCCTACAGAGTCTAATAATGAGAACAGTAAAACACCACAGATCAAAGAGAAGAAAACATCAGATGAAGACTCAAAAAGACAGTGCCTTTGAAAATGAGCTATTAATTCAAAAAACAAAATTACTTCAGAAAGTTCTTTGACATCCTTGATGTAGAAAACGATCAAGGTTGGACAGGATAAGATGAAAAGGGAGAAGAAAAAGATAAAGAAGTAACCAAGAAAACAAATAACCATGTATGAATGAAATTTTTACCAGAAAAATTAAAAATCAGGATTTAATGATATATAAGACTTAAGACTGCAGATGGTGACTGCAGCCATGAAATTAAAAGATGCTTACTCCTTGGAAGGAAAGTTATGACCAACCTGAACTGCATACTAAAAAGCAGAGACATTGCTTTGCCAACAAAGGTCCATGTAGTCAAGGCTATGGTTTTTCCAGTAGTCACGTATGGATGTAAAAGTTGGACTATAAAGACAGCTGAGTGCCAAAGAATTGATGCTTTTGAACTGTGGTGTTGGAGAAGACTCTTGAGAGTCCCTTGGACTGCAAGGAGATGCAACTAGTCCATCCTAAAGGAGATCAGTCCTGAATATTCATTGGAAGGACTGATGCTCAAGCTGAAGCTCCAATACTTTGGCCACCTGATGCGAAGAGCTGACTCATTTCCCTGATGCTGGGAAAGATTGAAGGTGGGAGGAGAAGGGGACGACAGAGGATGAGATGGTTGGATGGCATCACTGGCTCAATGGACATGAGTTTGAGTAAGCTCTGGGAGCTGGTGATGGACAGGGAGGCCTGGTGTGCTGCAGTCCATGGGGTTGCAAAGGATCAGACATGACTGAGTGACTGAACTGAACTGACTGAAGACCTAAGACACTTTCCTCCATAACAGAGGGAGAAGAAAATAACAAGAAATGACAGAGAATGAAATTATAGGTATTTCAGCAGGAGAATAAAACATAATAATTTGATTAAGCATTGTTCAAGACATTGCATGATTGTTGGAGATAAGTCTCTTAAAATTTACAAACATATACAAAATTAAACAGCCTGCAGGAAAAACTTTACCATTTAAGGTAAAATGTTTCAAAAGGGAAACCCTTCTTTTAGAAAAGTCAGCTAGAAAAGAAAAATGATGATGAGAATAAATAAAAAAGTAAAATCTATAGCAGCACACAAGAGAAATAAAATACATAACAACACAGATTAAAAGAAAAAGAAAAATAGATTATTAGTAAAAGAAGTAGTCTAACTTCCAAACTATCTGAAACATTAAATACCAGATGTTAGTAAAGAGTGTTTATGAAGACTTGAGAGAGAATTTTTATCCAAACAAATTTTAGAAATCAGTATACAAAGTATTCAAATATGCCAAGTCTTCAAAATATAAGTAATCAAATAATCAAATAATAAAAGATTTATTTACAAATTACTTTGAAAAATGTTTGAAAGTTTTCAGTGTATGTTTCAGTAATATTCCACTAACATAGAATAATTCTAAATTAAATGTTTATGATTAGAGAAATAAAGTATAAAATGCAAAAACTAATGCAAATTAAACTTAAATAATTGCTTCAGAGAATTTATGATTGTAAAATTAATTGCAGTATCCTTGGTGTAAATCATGTTACATTAGATACTATACTGTGGGAATGTGCAAGGAAAAAATGAGGGATATTAAACTCCTTATCATAAAATAGAGATGACACTTTGTTTTGATTCTAATACTGTTCAGTATTACAAATTATCTCCAGGCTTGTTATTAAAGTTAAATTTATTAGAACTTTCTACAGTAGGTAGAATAATGCAAAATCTTAGTAGTGTCTCAAAAGGGTAATCTAAAGTGGGCAACTTACAGACTGCATTTAGGAGCAAATGATTTCCATCTTTGCAAGAGGGAATCTGATGGAGATAAAGCTAAATTCATGTTATCATAATTTAGTTTTCATGGACACAACAAAGCAGGGATAATGAACTGAGTCTTGACTGACAAGCAAAATTTTTGTCCAGGTGAACAGATTATCTCTGAAATAAATATCGTGAGAATTTCCTGGATGAACTAGTGAAATTATGCAGTGTTTTATAGCCGTATCTTTCATAGACCAAGTGTTTTGAAAGGAATGACTGCTGCTGCTAAGTCGCTTCAGTCGTGTCTGACTCTGTGCGACCCCATAGACGGCAGCCCACCAGGCTCCCCAATTCCTCGGATTCTCCAGGCAAGAACACTGGAGTGGGTTGCCATTTCCTTCTCCAAGGCATGAAAGCGAAAAGTGTAAGTCAAGTCTCTCAGTCATCTCCGACTCTTCGCAACCCCATGGACTGCATTCCACCAGGCTCCTCCGTCCATGGGATTTTCCAGGCAAGAGCACTGGAATGACTAAATCACCCTAAAAGAGGTAGTCTTTAGGCATATATACATCACTGATACACATATTGATACTCAATAATGCTTTTAAAACTTCTTGAAAATGACCAGTAATAAAATTAACCCCATGTAATGCATAACTACAGAAGATGAGTATGTACATCTATTTGTATAACAAATCTATTTATGTAAAGATATTTAAAATTCAGTTAAAATGTCAGTGTTTAAACTATCATATTGTGAGGAAGAGACTATTAGTTTGAATAAAGGTAATAAAATTCCAATATATGCTGTTTACATGAAACATACCAAAAAAAAACACCAAAAACCAAAAAGTAATGTGCAAATGTTGAAATAGTAAGTGCAAAAAAAAGGGAAAAAAATTCAATATTTATTTCAGACAAAGTTGTCATCCAGGTAAAAGTCCTGAAAGGGAAAATAAATTTTAAATAGAAATAAAAAATTCAGGCCTCAATGATGAGATGACCTGCTTTCCAATGTAAATAGCAGAAAACTATATATAGTAAAATAACTTTCAGGAATCTATGAGAAAATAATCAAGGAGTTACTTTTAATACATGAAAAAAAATCCAACCCTTACCAGAATAACCAGACATAAATTTGTAAGTAGGTTTGCAGGATATAAATTATTTATTAATAAGTTTAAATGTTATGGAAACAGAGAAGATTGAGTATCCATTCAATAAGATCACAAGCAAATTTTGTGTATATACTAATGGTTCAATTATATAAGACCCATTGTCTGATTTGTGTGCAATACAGATGGAAATTATTATCAGAGGTTTAAATGTCATCAATATCAATAGCAACAAATTACAACAATTCTTAGATTTAAAACTCGCCAGGCTCCTTTGTCCATGGGGATTCTCCAGGCAGGAATACTGTAGTGGATAGCCATTCCCTTCTCCAGAGGATCTTCCTGAACCAGGGATCAAACCCAGGTCTCCCGCATTGCAGGTGGATTCTCTATCATCTGAGTCACCAGATGATACAAACTTTCCCAAACAAGTGTTTAGTCAAAGCAGCAGTTAAAACCATTTAAAAAAGCAATTAAATGTGATAACAGAGATTAAGCCAAGAAGAGAAGGGGGCGACAGAAGATGAGATGGTTGGATGGCATCACTGACTCAATGGACATGAGTTTGAGCAAACTCTGGGAGTTGGTGATGGACAGGGAGGCCTGGTATGCTGCGGTTCATGGGGTCGCAAACAGTGAGATACAACTTAGTTACAAAAACCACAGTGGATGAGAACGCTGCTTACACAAACTTACACGATGCCGCTATTTTCGATGTAGATCTCTACTAACTCTTCCTTCAGGGCGTGCTGGCTGTTATCCCCTTTAGAGGCGGTATGGCTGATGTGGTGGTGACCGGGCTCTTGAGCAGGGCCTACTCTTTGCTCTGTGTGTGTCCCTGCCCTATTAGGGGCAGGGTCTACTCCCTAGGTGTTGGAGTAGTGAGTGAAGTGAAAGGCACTCAGTCGTGTCCAACTCTTTGCGGCTCCATGGACTATACAGTCCATGGAATTCTCCAGGCCAGAATCCTGGAGTAGGTAGCCTTTCCCTTCTCCAGGGGATCATCCCAGCCCAGGGCTCGAACCCAGGTCTCCCGCATGACAGGCAGATTCTTTACCATCTAGGCCTCTCCTCCAACAGGGAAGGCCTGTTGGAGGAGAGGCCCCTGATTTGTTCCTTAGCTGTGTTTCTGATCTGCAATGCCAAGTTCCACCGGGGGAGAGACCGCTGACTAGTCCTCCTCTGGAGGTGTTCTCTGCTGTGTCACCTTTCACCCCCGTGCCAGCTCCCAGGTTACTCTTGCTGGCATTGCTCTCCACCTCGCCTTGACTGTAGGTCCACCAGCAGTTCACTCTGGGATCTCTCAGACGTTCTTTTCACCCCCGGCGTAGGCCCACCGAAGGATTGCAGGACTGCGGTAATCACGATCTGGATCTGCTGTGTGTGCCGTGGGGGCAGCTCCAACTCTGACTCGCCCCAGCCCCCGGTGTTTGTGCCCACATAGTCTTCAGCTGCGGAGGCTAGACCCATCTAGGCTGCAGGAGCAGTTGTCTGTTCAGATCCGCAGGCGCTGAGTTTGCAAAGCTAGGGTCTACATTTGTAGTTTTCGCAGCTGTGAGGAGAGATTTCTGCTTTTCTTCCTTCGTTGCCTGGCCCCGGGGCTCAGCTCTGCTCAGCCCCACCTCTGCATGTGGGTCCCCCTCCAGCATCTGCACCTGAGGCTGCGGAGCCTGCAAACCCAACCAGGCATGAGAGGGCCCGGGCAGAGACTGGGGCCCCCGAGACTGCCCGGTGGGAGGCGCCCCTGGGACCCCGTGGAGGAAGGAGCGTGCTGGGGTAGAGAGCTGGGTGCAAGACTGTCGGGTGGGAGGAGGCGGAGACAGAGACTGGGGCTAGCGGGCTGCCTGGGAGGGGAGGAGGTGGAGGACGCGGTGACCAGGGTGGTGGTCACAGGGTTTCGATTCTTCAGTTTGTTGAGGTGGACCCAGTGTTCATCACTTCCCAGATGGCATGGTCAGCAAAGTATCGGCCAGCAGTGCGGGAGACCCTGATTCAAGCCCCAGGTCAGAAAGATCCCTTGGGGAAGGAAATGGCAACCCACCCCAGTATTCTTTCCTGGAGAATCCCACAGACAGACAAGTCTGGTGGCCTACAGCCCTGGGGTCACAAAGAGTTGGACACGAGTCAGCGAGTAATCCACCGCCAGTGGTCACTGCAACCTTATTTACAGTAGTCAGGACAGAGGAGCAACCTAAATATCCGTTGACAGAGGACTGGATAAAGAAGATGTGGAATACAGTGGGATATTACTCAGCCATTGAAAGAACACAAGAATGCCATTCGGAGCGGCAGGGACGGACCTGGCCTTTACCAAGTGAGGCAAGTCAGACAGGGGAGGAAAAACGTCATACGACATCACTGCTATGTGGAATCTAGACCATGATGCCAGTGAACTCATTCACCAAACAGAAACAGACTCACAGACATTGAGAATAGCGTACAGTTACCTGTGTGGAACAGCAGGGAGGGATAGACTGGGAGTTTGGGACTGGCATGTACATACTACTATATTCAGAATGGATAACCGAAATATTCTGTAATAGCCTAAACGGGAAAAGAATTTGAAAAAAAAAAAAAGATACATGTATATGTATAACCGAATCACTTAGCTATACACCTAAAATCAAGGAATTCTATTCACAATCTTAATTTCTCTTGCCATATTGCATAACACACAGGTTCTAGATATGAGGATGTGAGCATGTTTTGGGGACCGGCCAAAATAGTATGCTTAAAATGTTTGCTTTCCCATGTACTGCCTTTTTGAAATGTAAAATATGAAGTTCTGATGGGAGAAAATATGTTGAGAAGTTAGAAATGAATATACTTAAATAAATAAATTAGGTTTGTAGTGGGTAAAGGTCTTAAGAAGACACTCTAGCTTGTTTGGGTAGGTTGTTTAAGTAGCTTGTTCTAGCCTGCTTAAGTAGGAAAAAATTTACCGTGAAATATCTCTTGCTCACAGGACCTTTAGAGGAGCTGCAACAATATGACCAAACAGAACTGGCCCAGAGGAGCGGTTTTCTCTTTCTGTGGAGAAGCTGCCTGCAGCTCCTGCTGGCTCCAGATTATTCTACTGTCTTTCTTTTCACTCTTGTTTATTTTCTTGAGCTACCATTGCCACTGGCTGGATGCAAACAACAGAAACTGATTTCTCACATCCCAGCAGGCTGGAAGTCCAGGTCTGGGTGTCAGCATGTCCAGGTCCTGGTGAGGCTCTTCTCTTCCTTGTTTGCAGAGGTGGATGTAATTTCTTATAGGACACTAATCTGATTCGACTGAGAGCTCACCAATATGACTTCATTTAACCTTAATTATTTCCTTAAAGGCCCCATCTCCAAATATAGCCACATTGCAGGGGGCAGGGGATTAGGGTTTCAGCATATGAATTTGGGGGCTAGAGGGCACAAACATTCAATCCATAACAGTTTAGTAATATGGAGTTTTCATGTCTGATCTGGATTATTATGCAAGTAACTTCTAAACATAAGAATCCTGTGGCTACTTGAGAAACCAGCTGCATTTCTATATACTAACAATGAAACATCAGAAAGAGAAATTAAGGAATCAATCCCATTCACCATTACAACAAAAAGGATCAAATATCTAGGAATAAACTTACCTAAGGAGATGAAATAACTGTACACAGAAAATTATAAGACACCAATGAAAGAAATCAAAGATGACATAAGCAGATGGAGAGAGATTCCATGTTCCTGGGTAGGAAGAATCAATATTGTGAGAATGACTATACTGCCAAATGCAATCTACAGATTTAATGCAATCCCTATCAAATTACCAATGGCATTTTTCACAGAACTAGAACAAAAAATTTCATAATTCATATGGAAACACAAAAGACCCCCAATAGCCAAAGCAGTCTTGAGAAAGAAGAATGGAGCTGGGGAAATCAAGCTTCCTGACTTCAGGTTATACTGCAAAGCTACAGTCATCAACACAGTGTGGTACTGGCACAAAAACAGAAATACAGACCAATGGAACAACATAGAAAGCCCAGAAATAAACCCATGCACCTATGGGTACCTTACTATTGACACAGGAGGCAAGAATATACAATGGGCAAAGACAGTCTCTTCAATAAGTGATGCTGGGAAAACTGGACAGGTACCTGTAAGAGAATGAAACTAGAATGCTTCCTAACACCATACACAAAGAGAAACTCAAAATGGATTAAAGACCTAAATGTAAGACCAGAAACTCTAAAATTCTTAGAGGAAAACATAGGCAGAACACTCGACATAAATCAAAGCAAGATCCTGTATGACCCACCTCCTAGAGTAACAGAGATAAAAACAAAAGCAAGCAAGTTATACCAGAAAAACAAACAACACAATCAAAAAGTGGGAAAAAGACCTAAACAGACAATACTGGAGTGGGGTTGCAATATCCTTCAGGGGATCTTCTCGACCCAGGGATTGAACCCGGGTCTCCGGCATTGCGGGCAGACGCTTTACCCTCTGATCCACCAGCGAAGCCCCAAAGAAGATATACGGATGGCTGACAAACACATGAAAAGATGCTCAACATGGTCATTATTAGAGAAATGCAGATCAAAACTACAATGAGATATCACCTCACACCGGTCAGAATGGCCCTCATCAAAAAGTCTACAAACAATAAATGCTGGAGAGGAAGTGGAGAAAAGGGAACACCCTTGCACTGTCGGTGGGAATGTAAATTGATACAGCCACTATGGAAGACGGTATGGGGATTCCTTAAAAAACTAGGAATAAAACCATCATATGACCCAGCAATCCCACTCCTAGGCATACACCCCGAGGAAAACAAAATTGAAAGAGACACATGTATCCCATTGTTCACTGCAGCACTATTTACAGTAGTTAGAACGTGGAAGCAACCTAGATGTCCATTGAGAGATGAATGGATAAAGAAGCTGTGGTACACATACACAATGGAATATTACTCAGCCATAAAAAAGGAACACATCTGAATCTGTTCTAATGAGGTGGATGAACCTAGAACCTATTATACAGAGTGAAGTGAGTCAGAAAGAGAAAGATAAATACCATATTCTAACACATATATATGGAATGTAGAAAAATGGTACTGAAGAATTTATTTACAGGGCAGCAATGAGAAACAGACATAGAGAATAGACTTATGGACATGGGGAGAGGGGAGGAGAGGGTGGGATGTATGGAGAGTAACATGGAAACTCACAGTACCATGTGTAAAACAGATAGCCAGTGGGAATTTGCTGTATGACTCGGGGAACTCAAACAGGGGCTCTGTATCAACCTAGAGGGGTGGGATGGGGAGGGAGATGGGAGGAAGGTTCAAAAGGGAGGGGATATATATATATACCTATGGCTGATTCATGCTGAGGTTTGACAGAAAACAGCAAAATTCTGTAAAGCAATTATCCTTCAATAAAAAAATAAATTAATTAAAAAAAATTCTGTGGGTACTTTGATTGGAAGAGCTGAAATCTAGTAGTGTTAGTGGAGGAGAGTCTGGAGACCACTCCTCCTGTGAGCCTTGGTTCTTGGTAAGAATACAAAGAATAATCTGAGGTCTTATCTGTTGCAAGAAAGTTGATTGATGGTAAGGAAAGAATAGAGGGGATACCTCAAGAGAGAGGTGGGTTACGCCAAGGGAAGCAGTCACCAGGAGGGCTGGGGTACACAGTTTTGAGGGCAAAGTTATTTGCATATTTGGGAGGGTCCTTGATTGACAGTTGCAGATTATATAACAAGATGCTCCACTGTGCATGTCCTTCTTGTAATTCAGTCTGTTATAATTAGATGTATGTATTCATGGAATATTTATGAGCAGTTAATGAGTCCAGTGGCCACTGAAGATTACTTTGGTACATGATAGTGTGAGGTGTGGAGAAGGCAATGGCACCCCACTCCAGGACTCTTACCTGGACAATCCTATGGACAGAGGAGCCTGGTAGGCTGCAGTCCATGGGGTCACTAAGAGTCGGGCACAACTGAGGGACTTCACTTTCACTTTTCACTTTCATGCATTGGAGAAGGAAATGGCAACCCACTCCAGTACTCTTGCCTGGAGAATCCCAGGGACAGAGGGGCCTAGTGGGCTGCCGTCTATGGGGTCGCACAGAGTCGGACACGACTGAAGCGACTTAGCAGCAGCAGTGTGAGGTGTGCACATGGGCTAGAGTAGGGAAAGTCTCACCAGGTTGTAGTGGGGGATATTTCCCGGCCCCTGACTCTTTGCTGATGGGGAACGTATTAGAGGCAGAGCTGGTAAATTGCTTGATGGGATTAGGTGGCCATTGGATGTTTAGCTGAAAGGGCTGCTTCTCCTTGCTCTTAGCTAACTTCTTGTCTAACTAGCACCATAGTGACAGGGATGTGAAGAAAGGTAGTGGCTGTATTTGTTTTTTGGAAAGTGAGACTCACTGATGGGAAACTACCAGACAGATGTTCAAGATATTGTTGGTGATCACTTAACACAGAAAGTGCATGAAAATAGATACAGAAGAAGTGTGAAAATAAATGCATTCTGTAAAAGCCTCATTAATCTCAAGGTTCTTTTTGTGAGATAGATAAATCAGCAAGAAAATATCAATGTTGGCTAAGTCATTATAGAAAACCTGATAAAGCTGAACTAAATGAGAATATTGCCCTATCCCCTAAAAGACTGAAATCAGATCATTTAATAAGACACTTTTTTTTCAAATCCTCAAGAAACAGATAATTTTCAGCCTATTTAAATGTTTCCAGAGCATAGAGAAAGACGAAAAGCCATCCTGTAATGCTGATAAAAAGACCTAACAAAGAGTAAGAAAGAAAATATCAATCTCAATTATGAATATAGATGAAAAAATAGAAAGTAAATTATCAGCAAATGATATCCAGCTGTATTTAAAGAATTTAATTCATCATAGCCAGTGGGGTTTATTTCATGAATGCAAGAATAGATCAATGCTAGGAAATTTTTTAATCAAATCTTTCATTCTAGCAAGTCTAAACGGAAATATATTTAACTATCTACATGTGTAATTTAATGGACTCTAATTATCATTTCTGCCTCAAAAGACCAGAATTTTTGCTTTGACCCAATAAAACTATATACAATATATAATCTCAGAGTCAAAATCTTCATCATGCTTTGTGTTTGGTTTGAATCTGTTTAACAGGCTAGTTCAGCTAGTCTACATTAAAAGAGAGACAACATTTTTGTTATTTACAAACAAATTATCTATAGAAATTTGGTGTCAGAAAAACTGGAAGAACCCATGTAGCATCATGTAGTATATATAAGGATGAGCACGTGTTTGAGGTCTGACATCTCACCGGGCTATTTATTGTCTTGGAAAATTATTTAACATTAATCATTGAAGTAGATAATAGTTCCAATTTTATAAATCTCATTTTGCATGGGTTAAACTGGGCATGCTACTGGTGCCTGTCTTTCATTTTGAGAGGCTTAAAAGAGATGATACACCTCAAACAGTAAGTATGAGGCTGATGTGCTGTGACCACTGGTATTGTTAGTCTAGTATTATTATAGTTTCAATATTACTATTATCACTATTATTATTTTCAGGATATAAAGGATAACAGGTAAACATAAAGTAGATATAAAAAAATATTATATTCCTTCTATACCAACAATACCTAGTCTGAATTAAAAAAAATCAAATTCAATTTCCTTTGTTTTACTTATAAAACATAAAAATTAAATCATGATTAAATAATCAGAAAAGTAGTCTCTAAATTTTATAGTAATGCATATACAACAGCAGTGTGAAGGAAAACAGAATAATATAAGAAAGATAACTTGATTGACTTTAAAGACTTAATTGATTAAAACGATGACCTTTAGTTGTTGTCTACAAATCTGTGGAGAGTTGAGGTGAGGAATTGACTTCATGCAGCTCTGCTAAGTGTGTGGGTAGTGGTGTTATCACTAGCAGCTGTCGAAGAAGAATCATGTGCAATCTCTGGAACCTACGAGTTCATTCCATTGACTGCCTCTCTCAAGTGCAAATCAGTATCCGGCTGTGATTTCATACAAGCGAACCATTTGTGAGCATGTCAGAAGGAAGCCCAGTGCAAATATTGCGCTTACTGTTACTATCCTTTAATTTCACAGATACGTTACTTCATGGATGTATTGACTTTATTCTTCCTGATTTAGTAGTCCCAAATAAGTGAGAATCACCTCTAAGTTATTAATTTATCCAATGATTTCTTCACATAGCTAGTTACTCAGTACCTGTTCTATGTCAGGCACTGTACTGGATGATTGGAATACATTAGTGAACAAAAATGATTTTTTTGAGCTTATATTCTAGCGGTAATTTCCTTCTATTGTAGGTGTATAAGGCCCAAGACTATGTAGATTAAAAAATAAATTACAGCATATCTGAAAATCTCTCATCCAAAGACATTAGTATTACTTTGTCAGTAGAAGTCACATTTGGATATGTTAAATGTCTTTCCATATATTTTATCCCATGAAACTGTTCTTATGCAACAGAAGATTCAACCTGTGATCTGAATTTGCAAAACCTTTTTTTCATATACTAATTATAGGATTCATAAAATTTTTCTATAATATCCTTTGTCTTTTGACAAGCTTTAAATTTTCTCTCTGCTGTAACAAAGGAAATATTTAATTCAAAAGATATTTTGAATAGGTGTGATTGTGTTACATTTTATTTAGAGAAGACATTTATCTAGAAACTCATTTCTTAAGCATCCTGCACTAGAGTGTGTGAGACTGTCTCAAAATAATGAAGTTAACATAAATAAAGGGAACTTAAGAGAAAGAAAAAAAGGCAAAGTGAAGAAAGACAAACAAAGGCTAAGGGCATCATCATAAAGCTCAGCCTTGAAAAACTGACCAAATATTAATAGGCACATAAGGAGCAAAGGAGGAAAGGGAGTCCAGTATGAGAGAAGACGATCATTAAAATCACTGAGGTGTAAGAGGGAATATATATTTGAACTCTGAACGATATTTAGAACTTCCAAGTGGCTAGAAAATAGAGTACATAGAAGGAGCAGCAATAGACACATCTGCAAATGTGTGACCAGGAAGAGTCTCAGCACTTAAGGGAAGGAGTTTAAAATTTTATCCTACAAGTAATAGAATATGGTAAAAAATCTTGAGGGACAAAATCTAAATTGCAATTTAGTTTAATGATGGTTGATAATTTGGAAAAGTGTAGAACATTCATGTATGACCTAAATCAAATCCCTTATGATTATACAGTGGAAGTGAGAAATAGATTTAAGGGACTAGATCTGATAGATAGAGTGCCTGGTGAACTGTGGGCAGAGGTTCATGATATTGTAAAGGAGACAGGGATCAAGACTATCCCCATGAAAAAGAAATGCAAAAAAGCAAAATGGCTTTCTGGGGAGGCCTTACAGATAGCTGTGAAAAGAAGAGAAGTGAAAAACAAAGCAGAACAGGAAAGATATAAGCATCTGAATGCAGAGTTCCAAAGAATAGCAAGAAGAGATAAGAAAGCCTCCTTCAGCGATCAATGCAAAGAAATAGAAGAAAACAACAGAATGGGAAAGACTAGAGATCTCTTCAAGAAAATTAGAGATACCAAGGGAATATTTCATGCAAAGATGGGCTTGATAAAGGACAGAAATGGTCTGGACCTAACAGAAGCAGAAGATATTAAGAAGAGGTGGCAAGAATACACGGAAGAACTGTACAAAAAAGATCTTCACGACCCAGATAATCACGATGGTGTGATCACTCACCTAGAGCCAGACATCCTGGAATATGAAGTCAAGTGGGCCTTAGAAAGCCTCACTATGAACAAAGCTAGTGGAGGTGATGGAATTCCAGTTGAGCTATTTCAAATCCTGAAAGATGATGCTGTGAAAGTGCTGCACTCAATATGCCAGCAAATTTGGAAAACTCAGCAGTGGCCACAGAACTGGAAAAGGTCAGTTTTCGTTCCAATCCCAAAGAAAGACAATGCCAAAGAATGCTCAAACTACCACACAATTGCACTCATTTCACATGCTAGTAAAGTAATGCTCAAAATTCTCCAAGCCAGGCTTCAGCAATACATGAACCGTGAACTTCCAGATGTTCAAGCTCGTTTTAGAAAAGGCAGAGGAACCAGAGATCAAACTGCCAACATCCGCTGGATCATGAAAAAAGCAAGAGAGTTCCAGAAAAACATATATTTCTGCTTTATTGATTATGCCAAAGCCTTTGACTGTGGATCACAATAAACTGTGGAAAATTCTGAAAGATGTGGGAATACCAGACCACCTAACCTGCCTCTTGAGAAATATATATGCAGGTCAGGAAGCAGCAGTTAGAACTGGACATGGAACAACAGTCCAACATGGACTGGTTCCAAACAGGAAAAGGAGTATGTCAAGGCTGTATATTGTCACCCTGCTTATTTAACTTCTATGCAGAGTACATCATGAGAAACGCTGGACTGGAAGAAACACAAGCTGGAATCAAGATTGCCAGGAGAAATATCAATAACCTCAGATATGCAGATGACACCACCCTTATGGCAGAAAGTGAAGAGGAACTAAAAAGCCTCTTGATGAAAATGAAAGAGGAGAGCAAAAAATTTGGCTTAAAGCTCAACATTCAGAAAATGAAGATCATGGCATCTGGTCCCATCACTCCACGGGAAATAGATGGGAAACAGTGTAAACAGTGTCAGACTATTTTTTTGGGCTCCCAAATCCCTGCAGATGGTGACTGCAGCCATGAAATTAAAAGACGCTTACTCCTTAGAAGAAAAGTTATGACCAACCTAGATAGCATATTCAAAAGCAGAGACATTACTTTGCCAACAAAGGTCCGTCTAGTCAAGGCTATGGTTTTTCCTGTGGTCATGTATGAATGTGAGAGTTGGACTGTGAAGAAGGCTGAGCGCCGAAGAATTGATGGTTTTAAACTGTGGTGTTGGAGAAGACTCTTGAGAGTCCCTTGGACTGCAAGCAGATTCAACCAGTCCATTGTGAAGGAGATCAGCCCTGGGATTTCTTTGGAAGGAATGATGCTGAAGCTGAAACTCCAGTACTTTGGCCACCTCATGCGAAGAGTTGACTCATTGGAAAAGACTCTGATGCTGGGAGGGATTGGGGGCAGGAGGAGAAGGGGACGACCGAGGATGAGATGGCTGGATGGTATCACTGACTTGATGGACGTGAGCCTGAGTGAACTCTAGGAGTTGGTGATGGACAGGGAGGCCTGGTGTGCTGCGATTCATGGGGTCACAAAGAATCGGACACGACTGAGTGACTGAACTGAAACAAACTGAACTGAACTGAAAATTCTACCTTATCATACCTTTTATTTTGAATATTAGTGACATTAGCTATCTTTTTATAACGTTACTTATAATTACAAAATATGTTAAACTTTGGCAAGGAATTGAATATGTAAATATTTGCAGCCTCATCATTGGTTGTATTGGGTTTATGTGTTGGGTTTTAAATAATTGTTAGAAGGGAGTTCAAGAAAGAAGAGTTGGAGAAGAAGCAAGGTTAACATTTAGTACTATCCAAAGAAAATGTTGAATTACTTTTATTCTTTCCACTCACATTAAGAGTCAATAGAAACACAGATTTTGAAGAATCACTGAAATATGTCATTAAGATCGCCACATACAAATAATCAGTGGTCTGTGTTCTCCAAGGCAAGGACCCATAGACTTGGTTTACTGTCAAAGAAGCAGATTTCAGATTAATGTATTTCACACTTTAACTCATACAAATCTAATGCACTTTAAGAGTCAGACACAACTGAGCAACTGAACTGAACTGAGTCCTAAGAGATCTATTTTGACATAGTGGGTCTGGAGTGGGATCCAGTATTCGGCATTTCTAACAAACGCTGGACAATGCTGAAGCTGCTGGTTAAAATTTACAGTGCAAACTTTGGAAGAGAAGAGAGGAATTTGATAATTTAAAATCCCCTAAAGAATGTTCTAGCAGTCCATAGAAAAAGCAAGCTGTGGGGCTTTTTGTATTAATTATTGAACTTAGTTTTCTTACCTAACTCGATACGATTCAGATTCTGAACACTGGCCATGTAGCTGGAAATGGCTGATCACACTGCAGAATGCGAAGTCACAGGGCTTTTTCAATCTCAGTCACTTGAAAATTGAATCTTGAGTTGTGACGAATTCTTAATCTTGGCTCCGCACAGGGCGGCCTCAGGTGCCACATGTACCTGGAAGCAGAGCATCCTGTTCTAACGTTGCTTTGAGATTTCCAACAGCCTGTTCATTTTCCCCTCTTTGCTTTGAAGTTTCTTTGATCTCACAGGTACCCGAAGAGAACAGGCAAACTTTCTGGCCTATCAGGAAAATAATTTCTCCACCACCCCTTCTGCAAATAAAAACAAAAAATAAAACTCAAATGCACAATCCATTTTTTTCCCCTTCTGGTGTTCTTTCAGAGAAGGCAATGGCACCCCACTCCAGTGCTCTTGCCTGGAAAATCCCAGGACGGAGGAGCCTGGTGGGCTGCGGTCCATGGGGTCGCGAAGAGTCGGACAGGACTGAGCGACTTCACTTTCACTTTTTCACTGTCATGCATTGGAGAAGGAAATGGCAGCCCACTCCAGTGTTCTTGCCTGGAGAATCCCAGGGATGGCAGAGCCTGGTGGGCTGCCGTCTATGGAGTTGCACAGAGTCGGACACAGCTGAAGCGACTTAGCAGCAGCAGCAGCTGGTATTCTTTGCTGAATATTTGATAATGGGTTCAGTCAGAGGTAAATTTGTGAAGTAGTAAAGATTAACTTTAATAACTTTACAACCCTCAAAAATCCCTTTTTTATCCATTATTAGGAACCCATAATCTTTATTTTTTCCCTCTGCTTGTTAACAAGCTATTTGTTTGATCTTCTATCTACATGAAGGTAGACATGATTAGCAGGTGAAGAATTACCTCTGCCCTGAAGAATTGCCACTGTAGTTTTAATAGTCTGTTTTTTAAACATTTTCCATTCATGTGCTTATTTATTCTTGGCTATTCTCGGCCTTTGCCGTTGTGTGCCGGCTTCCCCTAGTCGTAGTGTAAGGACTTTCCATTGCGGTGGCTCCTCTGTTGCAGAGCATGGGCCGAGGGCACATGAGCCCCAGTAGTTGTGACCCACGGACTTAGTTGCCCTGAACATGTGGGATCTTCCTGGACCAGGGATTGAAACCATGCCCTCTGCATTAGAAGGAAGATTCTTAACCAGTGGACCACTAGAGAAGTCCAAAATATATGTGTTTTAACTGCTAATTTTCAGACCTAAAATCAAGAACACTTAAGAATTAGGATATTCAATCCTTCTCTATGGTCCTTAAATCACACCTGTTTTCTAATCGGTCAGTAGAAGACTACCAGAAAAGGCAGTATCCTGAAAGAATTCACAAAGTATGACTTGATAAAGGATGACTCAGTGACACTTGAGTGATAATCGTTAGTCACTGGAGGGCATTTCTATTAACATACGACAAGGACATTAGGAGTCTGCGGTATCCAGTGTCATTGCCATTTATGGGCGAGTGTGGGAAGCAACAAGAACCAAAAAATTTTAGGATTTTATGTCTGAATCTAAGTCAATTTTTTCACCTTGTTTCACTAATTTGATAATTTTTACAGCTGATTAACATCTCTGAAATTTTGTTTAGGCAAAAAATTAAATCATGTGCACTGTCAGAACTGCCATCTAGCCCGTGAATGTCTCCAACTGGTACTTGGCATCCTCGTATCAATATGACCTTTCTCTCTCTTTGCATCCTTACCTATACAGCAATTCTTATAAGTTATACTGTGCTGCACAAGTAGCAATATTTTACGTTAAAAATATCTCAGAAACTATTCTCAGACATATATTGAGAATCTATTATGCTAAGACTGAAGATAGGAACTTTTTTCATACTTGCGTGTTCCTACTTCAGTTTCTTGACTCATTCTAAGCTAACCGTCACTTAGTACTTCTGAAAACTAGAATACTCAATCCATTAAGACCATTAAAATTGGTCTAAAAAGCTCATGTATATAGGAAATTCTATATGTTCATAGATTTTAGGGCACTAGAGATTTCTTCAAAACATGTTTTCTTGTCACAGTTTCTTAGTTATTTAAAAGACAACAAAGTTGTTTAGTATTCAATAATTTTGAAAATACTAGGGAGTTTTTCCCTATAAGTTGTGCATCTTAAAGCTTCTTGACTCACTATTTGAATGTTTTTTGGTCGTTCTACCTCATGTCTTTCAATAACCCACTTAAATTACATGAGTTATTTGCGCTTCAGTGGAATATTTGTTGTCTTTTATTTCTTTGTACTTAAAAAAACCCCACAGTTATCATAACACAAATGAAGAATAGTTTAGATTTCCTGTCTGACTCTCTGTGGCCCCGTGGACTGTAGCCTGCCAAGCTCCTCTATCCATGGAATTCTCTAGGCAAGAAAACTGGAGTGGGTAGCCATTCCCTTCTCCAGGGGATCTTCCCAACCCAGGGACTGAACCTGGGTCTCCTGCATTGTAGGTAGATTCTTTACCATCTGAGACACCAGGGAAGTCCAAGTTTTGGTATACTCTTTTGTATTTTGCAAACCATGAATACTTTATTCTTTATCACTGTAGTGTATACATTTCTGGTATTAGAATATATAGTAAATACAGGAAGGTAGAGAGAAGCAGATCACTAGAATTTATTACTCTAAGGGAAAGGATCAAGAACACTAATAATCACATGTTGTGTAAGATTGATTATTGATTCAATTTAATATCTCTAAAGGAAGTATTCAGAGTCTTAAAAGAAAGAGAGAACATTTTGATACTAAATTAAAGCTAGAATACATCTGAAATTACCCATGAAGTTACTTTTAAAACATTTCAACATTCAAATATTTAAAATATTTTCCAATTATCCCTATCTTGGAGTAGTTTTGATTATACAAGTGTATTATGTTGGTTTATCATGGTATAGAAACAGACAATTTCATTTTATCCATTTATAGAATTTTGCAAATAGATTTCTATTTACCTGTCTCTACTTATTTTAATTTTAGGGCTTCCTGTTTTCTCTCAATAATTATTATTCCTAGTGATACTCTCGATGATTTTTGTATTTTCTCTCTATCTTGGTAATTCTAATTGCCTGTTTTCTTTTGCTTGACTAGTATGAGGGATAATCTGGTAGATAGTGAAGGACAGGGGAGTCTGGTGACCTATAGTCCATGGGGTCACAAAGAACTGGGCACAACTCAGTGACTGGGCCACAATAACAAAAACTATAGGGATATGAAAAAATACATTATTGTATACTGGAGCATTTATGAAGATGTTTTAAACAGGAATTTTAAGAGAGACAAATTGGGTGATTTAATACCAGTTCAGTTCAGTTGCTCAGTCATGCCCGACTCTCTGCGACCCCCTGGACTGCAGCACACCAGACTTCCCTGTCCGTCACCAACTCCTGGAGTTTACTCAGACTCATGTCCATTGAGTTGGTGATGCCATCCAACCATCTCATCCTCTGCCATCCTCTTCTCCTGTTTTCAATCTTTCCCAGCATCAAGGTCTCTTCCAATGAGTCAGTCCTTCGAATCAGGTGTCCAAAGTATTGGAGTTTCAGCTTCGGCATCAGTTCTTCCAATGAATATTCAGGCCTGATCTCCTTTAGGATGGACTGGTTGGATCTCCTTGCAGCCCAAGGGACTCTTAAGAGTCTTCTCCAACACCTCAGTTCAAAAGCATCAATTCTCTGGCGCTCAACTTTCTTTATCGTCCAACTCTCACATCCATACATGACTACTGGAAAAACCATAGCTTTGACTAGATGGACCTAAACTTCTGATCAAGGGGTATTTTCTGAGACCAGGAAAATAGGTAAGATTTAGCTGATTGAGAATAAAAGGAATCACCTTCTAGGTAAAGGGAAAACATAATTATACAAGTGAATTATGTAAGTTTATCATGTATAGAAACAGGTAATTTCATTTTCTCTATTTACAGAATTTTGCAAATAGATTTCTGTTCATTTGTTCCTACCTATCTTAATTTTATAGCTTCCTGTTATCTCTCAATAATTATTATTCCTAGCGATACTCTTAATCATTTTTGTATTTTCTCTATCTCTTGGTAATTGCAAAGCAGAACATACACGGTGAGTTAATAGATCAGAAAGTGTCAGGGTTTTTAGATTATAGTGAGCAAAGTGAGAGACGGACATGGAATGCTTTGGAACAGTAGTTATTGAAATCTGTGAGAAAGATCTGGTCTTTGGAAACTTCGGGAGTCACTATTGTTGGAGAAGGCAATGGCACCCTACTCCAGTACTCCTGCCTGGACAATCCCATGGACGGAGGAATCTGGTAGGCTGCAGTTCATGGGGTTGCGAAGAATCAGACATGACTGAGCGACTTCCCTTTCACTTTTCACTTTCATGCATTGGAGAAGGAAACGGCAACCCACCCCAGTGTTCTTGCCGGGAGAATCCCAGGGATGGGGGAGCCTGGTGGGCTGCCATCTCTGGGGTGGCACAGAGTCAGACATGATTGAAGTGACTTAGCAGCAGCAGCAGCATACTATTGTAAGCAATATTTTTTATATTGAGTGAACATTCATATTAAGGGAGAATTTTGTTTTTTTTTCCTCAGGTTCCCACAGGGAAATTTTTATCTTAATTTTCTTAAGGTCCATAATAGTTTTTTAAAGTCACCCTTCTGGAAGACTAATGTAAATCCCTGGGTTCTATTACCATAATTATTTTTATTTGTTCTTTTTCATGTATATATATTTAAAGAACATGTGCATAAAGAAAACACAGCTTTATTCTCATTTTTGGGACATTTTTAGCTCTGTAATTTTTATATACATTAATCTCTATAACATGAGTATTTTCAAAATGTTATGATTAATTTTCTATTGAAATCAGAAAGTCATCTTCTATTGACACAAGTAACCAACAAGCCACTAAACAACTCTATCCTCAGTAATATTTACTTCATATCTCCTCATACTCTGATGGAATTTTTTTCTCTTCTTAGACTACTGAGGCATTTTATTAATGAGACAATTCATTTCTTGGAGCTTTGGGTTTAGATGTATTTTAATTATGCCATATGCTTCACTACAAATGGAACTATTATAGATATCATTAAATTGAAACTTTTAACACAATTGTTCCAATTGGAAGGCTTTGCATGAAAAAAAATGCAGACAAATATAGATACTGAGAATAATGTCATACCCATAAAAACATATTGCATTAAATTTTTATAATTTTAATTGATTTAGTTATTGGACTTCCGCCATATTGCTTGGAAAGACCATTGGATCAATAAGATTATTTGTATTGCTATCAAATTATAAAAATATTGAACACGTATTTATTCAAAAACAAACTCTCTTTCTCTTAATTAGATACATAAGTATTTTAGGTTCTTTGTCCTTCAAATTGGTATCATTTTAAATTAATCAGTATACCTTTAAGGTATTTCCATTATTTTTATGAGTGATTTCGTTGAGCTTTACCACTGTTTCATATTCAGTTAAGTCATCTTTTTATGATAATGAAGAACTAACTGAATGCTGAATTAGCCATCTGATCTAACCAGAGATTATATTAGATGATACAGGAGATATAGGACACAACTTGTTCTTTTGATAATAACTTTTCATCTCAACCCCTTCAACACTTTTAATGCTCTTTTTTGTGACTCAAATTCATACTTCCTTGTTGTTTCTTTTTGCTCTGTTAATGTATTTGATAAGATCCAGAGATTTAAAAATTGTAGTTAGCTTTGTGACAACTTAATATTGTAAAAATATTCATTATTCTGTGATGAATGGATCTATAAATTCAATGCAATCTCAATTACTATCACATCATGCTTTTTCGGTGTGAAAATTACAAATTGGCTTTCAATTTTGTATGAACCAAAAATTCTTGGGCCAGCTATAACCAGGAAAATTTAGAAGAACAAGAACAAGATATCAAAACTTTTAGTAAAAGGATACTAATGAAGACAGTAGGCAGAGGAACCAGAGATCAAATTGCCAACATCCACTGGATCATTGAAAAAGCAAGAGAGTTCCAGAAAAACATCTATTTCTGCTTTCTTGACTATGCCAAAGCCTTTGACTGAGTGAATCACAATAAACTGTGGAAAATTCTGAAAGTCATGGGAATACCAGACCACCTGACCCGCCTCTTGAGAAATCTGTATGCAGGTCAGGAAGCAACAGTTAGAACTGGACATGGAACAATAGACTGGTTACAAATAGGAAAAGGAGTACGTCAAGGCTGTATATTGTCACCCTGCTTTTTTAACTTCTATGCAGAGTACATCATGTGAAACGCTGGACTGGAAGAAACACAAGCTGGAATCAAGATTGCCGGGAGAAATATCAATAACCTCAGATATGCAGATGACACCACCCTTATGGCAGAAAGTGAAGAGGAGCTAAAAAGCCTCTTGATGAAAGTGAAAGAGGAGAGTGAAAAAGTTGGCTTAAAGCTCAACATTCAGAAAACTAAGATCATGGCATCCGGTCCCATCAGTTCACGGCAAATAGATGGGGAAGCAAAGGAAACAGTGACAGACTTCATTTTCCTGGGCTCCAAAATCACTGCAGATGGTGACGGCAGCCATGAAATTAAAAGACGCTTACTCCTTGGAAGGAAAGTTGACAACCTAGACAGCATATTAAAAAGCAGAGACATTACTTTGCCAACAAATGTCCATCTAGTCAAAGCTATCGTTTTTCCAGCAGTCATGTATGGATGTGAAAGTTGGACTATAAATAAAGCTGAGCAGGGAAGAATTGATGCTTTTGAACTGTGGTGTTGGAGAAGACTCTTGAGAGTCCTATGGATGGCAAGGAGATCCTAGCAGCCCAACCTAAAGGAAATCAGTCCTGAATATTCATTGGAAGGACTGATGCTGAAGCTGAAACTCCAATAATTTGGCCACCTGATGTGAAGAGCTGACTCATTTGAAAAGACCTTGATGCTCGAAAGATTGAAGGCAGGAGAAGGGGACGACAGAAGATGAGATGGTTGGGTGGCATCACTGACTCAATGGACGTGAGTCTGAGAAAACTCCGGGAGTTGGTGATGGACAGGGAGGCCTGACGTGCTGCAGTCCATGGGACTGCAAAGAAGTTGGACATGACTGAGCAACGGAACTGAACTGAACTGAATGAAGACAGTATGGAATTATTCCAGATACAGATTAAAGTAATAAAGTAGAGATTCCAAAAGCAGACTGACAAGGTCAGCAGAAAAATGCTTTTTATGACAGCAGCTACGAAAGCTAGCACTTGAGACGTGTGTACAGGCTTTTCCAAGAGAGATGTTAGTGACCTGGCTTTACCATTGGAGTGAGTGGGAAGGGAGAGAGCAGTGGAAGTCACCAGTTTATTAGAAGCTGAGCCTTCAGGCAGCAGGTTGTAAAATTTACAGTTAAGTCCCTTTGAGAGAAAGATGAAGAAACGGGTGTTTTCACATATTTCCTCTGTGGTGAGCTCTAGGGTGTTAGTCTGAGTGCTTACAACCTAGCCCTTAATGAATTGCTTCTTTGTAAGCTACAGTATTTTATGTCTCCTGAGTCCAAGTGTCATTGGCCACACAGCCAGGAGATCCAGGGGCCATCCCTTGAGTGGCAGATACGAAAACTGGAATTTGAATTGTTAAAATCTAGTAGACGGATGTTAACACAACTTTGGCAAGAATGTAAAGCAAATGGGAGTCTTATTTACTACTGGCAGGACTGTACATTTGTGTAGCCACTTTGGAACACCATCTCATAATATTTACTAAAATTGAACATCAACTTGCCTTATCATTGATGAAGGAAAGTTACCTGGCTCAAAATAGCCTGGAGTTAAAGCTCCCCTCCCCACCATTCTATGCAAAACAAAGAACCCTCTCACCCGAATCAAAAAAAGGACATGATGGTTGATTACGCCCAGCTCCCACCTGGTCCAGCCTCTGGCCGATCTACAAAATTCCTTGCCCCAGCCGTTTAAGAGATAACTACTGGGAACAACCTTGGAGAAGAACAGGCCCCCTTCAGACAGTAACTTTCCACATAATGCTTATATATACTTACTCATTTCTTGGGGCAGCAGCTTGCTAATCTGACTGCTGCCCCTTCTCGCCTCATTAAAAGTGATCTGTTCCTGTAAAGTGCCGGTCTCGTTCTTGTTCCGAACCTCGCCTTCTCTGACCCCCTTACCTTACAGTCGACCTCTTCTGCTCCTAGATATTTTCCAAAGAGATATTAATGTCCCAAAATGCATGTACAAGAATGTATATAGCAGTGCTGTTCATAGTATCTCTCAGTGAGACTCTGCCCAGTATTCATTGAAAGCAGATTTTGGCAAATGTAATCTGGGCTTCCCTGATAGTGCAGCTGCTAAAGAATCCATCTATCCATCTGTAATGCAGGAGACCCCAGTTCAATTCCTGAGTCAGGAAGATCCCCTGGAGAAGGGATAGGCTACCCGTTTCAGCATTCTTGGGCTTCCCTGGTGGCTCAGATGGTAAAGAATCCAACTGCAATGCAGGAGACCTGGGTTTGACCCCTGGGTTGGAAAGATCCCCCGGAGAAAAGAAAGGCTACCCACTCCAGTATTCTTGCCTGGATAATTCCATGGACAGGAACCTGACAGTCTATAGTCCATGAGGGGGTCTCAAAGAGTCAGAGTGAACAACTTTCACTTTCATTTTCATATACCTATGAAACCCATTGATCTGTTACTACTTATAATACCATGAAAGAATATCACCGATTCTTTGAAAATTAATGACCTTAGCATATGTGATTTTAGCATCTTATTTGATTGCATAGTAGACTGAGAAAATAATGTAAGTATAGTGAAGTATAAGCACTACACAGATAACTTACATTTTAAAAAGAAAATATTTTAAATTTAAAATGAGAGGTGATAGGGAATGATAAAAAGCAAAGAGAAAGGAGAGAAAGAGAAAGGATGACAGAAATTAGGAGTTGCAATATTTATTTCTATAAGTTTTTTTTTTTAGTGATTATCATTTTCCCTGGAAAGCAGTAATGCTATAAGAAATAAAAAAAGTTAATAAATTATCCTTTGTCCCCACTCAGAAAAAAAATCTGATAAGACTAAGCATGATATAAAGAGAAGATAATAGAATTTTGAATTTTGATGGATACAAAGAGGAGGAAATGGCATTGGGATAACTCTTGAAAGTGTAGGTAAGACACTTGACGTGTTTTTATAATGGAGGGTCCTTCAGAGGGGTAGGTGTACTTTTTAATATTTATGTGTCTATTTTTGGCTGCCCTGGGTCTTCGTGGAGGCGTGTGGGGTCTTCACGGTGGTACGCAGTCTCCTTGTTGTGGCTCCCGGGCTCAGTAGTCACGATAAGCTAGCTTAGTTATTCCACCGCATGTGGGACCCGAGTTCTGACCAGGGAATGAACCCACTTTCCCGGCCCGGGAAGTTGGATTCTTAACCACTGGACCACGAGGGAACTCCCGGGGTTAACGTATTGAAGGAGGAAGGTGCAGGGCAGATTTGAGAAATGAACAGATCACAAGTCAGCGATTTCTGGATTGCATGTGCTTGGAGGAAAAAAGGATCCGGAAACGATGAGGTGTGTTGAGTACAGATACTGAGTAGTGCTGAATCCCAGTCTAAGTAAGCTGAATTTTTTCTGTCAATATTGAGTTCCTGCATGAAGAATTTGAGTAGGAAGTTGATATTTGATCTATATTTGAGAATATAATGAAAGGGAATGTGAAGGGAGAATTTAACTGCGGGAAAATAATAATCTTTTAGAGGGATTTTGAGAGCATCTCCTCCTTTTCCTTAATAGATAATAAGAGAGGCTCATATCAGCGGATAGCTCAGGAAATTATAGAACCCAGGTTTCTGAAATTCTAACCCAAGAAATCTTTTCTTCAAAACTAGAACTAAGAACAGGTAGCAAACTGCTGTGTAATCCAGGTGAGACAAGATGACGGCAGGGACTGGGGTGGTGGGAATAAGAATTAACTGATACATGAGAAGGACTTTGAACAGGTGTGACCGACAAGATTTGGGAGGTTATTACATGTGCGGCTAACGGAGAATATTTTTGGATTCCAGCTTGAATGACCGAAAGGAGGAGGGTGTTTTAACTGGGTCAGAGAATATGGAAAGCAGCAGGTCTGGGAGGGAAGAAGAGACGTTGCGTTTATTTCTGTGTGCAAATCACTAGCTCTGCTCGGGAGGCAGCAGGCAGTTCAGAAGTCCTTTTTCAGACTTTTCAGGACCAAGATAGTGTCACATGAAAATGACTGGATCGGCCTTTTGAATGATTTCTTCACATCAGTTACTAAGAATTTGGTGGACTGGTTGGGTAATCAGATTTTTAAGTGTCCTTTTTTTCCATTTAGTTGTTTTAGTGCTACCTCCCAGATGGCTCAGTGGTCAAGAATCCACCTGCCATACAGGAGACATGGGTTCAGTCTCTGGTTTGGGAAGATCCCCTGGAGAGGAAATGGCAACCCGCTCCAGTATTCTTGCTGGGAAATCCCATGGACAGAGGAGCCTGGTGGGCTACAGTCCATGGGGTCACAAAGAATCACTCATGACTGGTGGCTGAGCACGTACAAGACCTATTAAGACTTTTCCTCATAAAAACATTACTAGTGTTTCTTTGAAATTTATTTTGGGCTTCATCTAAGTTAAATGTGGTAGGAGGAGAAAAATGATGCATTGTTCAACAGCAGCTGTGTTTTCCCTCCCACACCAGCCTCTGAAATACTCGATCAAGAATTCTCTATCTATAATGAGTCATGTATCAAAAAACAGTGGCTGAGTCTTCCAATATACAGATAGTATAGTCATATTAACGATATTAATTCATCCAATCTAAGAACATGCTATGTCTTTCCATCTGTTTGTGTTTTCCTAAATTTCTTTCATCAGCATCTTACTTTTTTTTTTTTTGAGTACAGTTCTTTTACTTCCTTGATGGTAAAGAATCCACCTGCAATGCAGGAGACCTCGGTTTGATTCCTGGGTCAGGAAGCTCCCCTGGAGAAGGGAAAAGCTGCCCACTTCAGTATTCTGGCCTGGAGAATTCCGTGGGCTGTACAGTCCATGGAGTTTCTAAGTGTCGGACATGACTGAGCGACTTTCACTTTCACTTTTACTTCCTTAGTTGGATTTATTTTCAGATAATTTACTCTTTCTGACATGATTGCGAATGAGATTGTTTTCCTAATTTGCTTTTTTGATAGGTAATTGCTAGTGTATAGAAATACAACAGATTTCTGTATATTAAGTTTGTGTCCTGCGACTTTACCAGACTCATTGATGAGTTTTCTAGCAGTTGTTTGGTGGCGTCTTTAGGATTCTCTAAGTGTAGTGTCATGTTATCTAAAAACAGTTACAGTTTTACTTTCTCCTTTTCAATTTGGATTCCTGTCTTTCTTTTTCGGTCTTGTCTGATTACTGTGGCTAGAACTTCCAAGCCTAGGTTGACTAAAAATGGCAAGGACAGGTGTCCTTGTCTTGTTCTTGATCTTAAAAGATATATTTTCAGCACTTCAATATTGAGGAGGATGTTCTCTGTGAGTTAGTCATATTCACCATTGTTATGCTGAGGTATGTTCTCTCTATACCAGATTTGTTGAAAGTTTTCACTATAAACAGATATGAATTTTTCAAAAGCTTTCCTGAATCAATTAAGATGATCATATGATTTTTTTATTTGTTAGTGTGGTATATCTCATTGATTGATCTATGGAACTGAACCATTCTTGTATCCTTGGGATAAATCTCACTTGATCATATGATTCTTTTACAGTATTATAGAATTTTGTTTGCTAAAATTTTGTTGAAGATTTTTGCATCTATATTCTTCAGTGATATTGGCCTGTATTTTTCTTATTGTGGTATCTTTGTTGTGATTAACTATTAAGGTGATGCTGGCCTCACAGAACACATTAGGAGGCACTCCCTCCTCTGCAGATTTTTGTAATAATTTCAGAAGTATAGTTGTACATTGTTCTCTAAATGTTTGGTAGAATTCACCTGTGAAGCCCTCTCGTCCTGAGTTTTTGTTTGTTGGGAGTTTTATTTTTATAATTACTGACTCAATTTTGTTACTGATAATTGAGCTTTTCATATTTTCTATTTCTTCCTAATTATGTCTTAGGAGATTGTACATGTCTAGGAATTTGCCCATGTTTTTTAGGTTGTCCATTTTATTGGCATTTATTTGTTTGTAGTAATCTCTTATGACCTATTGTATTTCTGTGTTTTTTTTTAGAACTTCTTTTTCATCTATGACTTTATTTATCTGGACCCTCTCTGTATTTCTAGTTTATGAGCCTGGCTAAAAGTCGGACACGACTGAGTGACTGAACTGAACTGAAAAGTGAATCAACTGTATCTTTTCAAAGGACCGCCTCTTAGTTTCAGCTATCTTTTCTATTGTCTTTTTATTTTAGCTCTAATCTTTATGATTTCCTTCCATTAATTTAGATTCTGTTTGACATTTTTCTGGTGTAGAAAATCCATGTTTTGTATTTGAGATTTTTTCTTGCTTCCTTAAGCAAGTTTATATCACTAGAAACTTCTCTCTTCAAACTGCTTTTGCTGTATCTAAGAGGTTTTGGATTATTATGTTTTCATTTTTATTTGTATCCAGGTATTTTAAATTTTATGTTTGTTTTATTTCATGTTTTGTTTAGTAGTGTATTGATTAACCTCCATGTGTTAATGCTTTTGCAATATTTTTTCTTGTAATTGATTTGTAGCCTCACAGCTTTGTGCTCCAAAAAGATACTTGACATGACTTCAGACTTCTTAACGTTACTGAGACTTGTTTTGTGACCTAGGGTATGTTCTATCTTAGAGCAAGCTGCATGTGCATTATAAAGAATGTATATTCTGCTGCTTTGGTATGGAATGTTCCATGTATATCTATCAAGCTCATCTGAACTTATGTGTTGTTTAAAGCTAGTGTTTCCTATCTTTTTGTCTGAATGATCTATCCACTGATGCATAGGGTATTATAGTCTCTTACTATTATTGTGTTTCTGCCAAATTCTCCCATTATGTCTATCAATATTCACTTTATTTAAGTGTCCCTATATTGAGTAAATACATACTTATAACTGTAATCTTTTCTTATTGGATAGGTCCTTTTATCATTTTGTAATGCCCTTGTCTATTGTTAAGTCTTTGTCTTAAAGTCTATTTTGTCTGATGTAAGTATTGCTATCTTGGATTTATGTCTTCATTTGCATCGACTACCTCTTTCCATCTGAAATGAGTCTCTTGTAGGCAGCATATGTATGGGTTTTGTTTTTCTTTCTATTAGGCACTATACTTTGATTAGAACATTTAACCCATTTACATTTGAAGTAATCATTGATAGGCATCTGTTATTGGCTTTAAACATCAGTTGTTTTTATGGTTTATTTCTGGTCTTTCCTCCTTTTGTGTTCTCTTTCCTTGTGATTTGACAGCTGTCTTTAGTGTTATGTGTGAATTCTTTTTTTCCTTTTTTAAGTGTATCTGTTGTAGATTTGGGGTTTTAGTTATGATAAGGTGTATGTGCATACATGTTGTTGTTTAGTCGCTCAGCCGTGCTCAGTCATGTCAGACTCTTTGCAACCCTATGGACTGTAGCCCGCCAGGCGCCTCTGTCCACAGAATTCTCCAAGCAAGAGTACTGGAGTGGGTTGCCATTTTCTTCTCCATACATATATATGTATATATACTTAAGAAATCAAAAACAGATTTCTTAAGTTCAAAGGCATTTTCACTCTCTCGCCCACATTTACACCTTTGTCTTCATATTTTGTATATTTTTGTTTTGTGTGTCCATATTGCGGACATAATGTTTTTAGTACTTCTGTTGTTTAACCTTCCGACTAACTTTATGTGCTGATGTACTACATTTGCTATATATTTGCCTTCACCAATCAGTTTTTTCTTTTGTAATTTTTGCACCTGTAGCTGGGGCCTTTGCTTCTCCTCTTAAAGAAGCCCCTTTAGCATTTCTCATAAAGATGGTTTGGTGGTGCACAGCTCTTTTAGCTTTTGCTTTTCTGTAATGCTCTTGATATCTCCATCAAATCTGAATAAGTCTTGCTGAATAAAACATTCTTGATTGTGGTTTTATCCTTTTCAACACTTTATCATGCTACTGTCCCTAGCTTGCAGCATTTTTGCTGAAAAGTCATGTGATAATCTTATGGAGATTCCCTTGTATATAACTAATTGATTTCCCCTTGCTGGTTTAGAACAGAACTCTTGGGAGGATTTCAAAATATCACTTGGCAGCACCAATGTCCCAGTGGTAGAATGAGCTACTCCAAAAGGCTTCTGACAATATCTATATCCCCTGTTATTGTTGTTGTTTAGCAGCTAAGTTGTGTCTGACTCTTTTGTGACCCCATAGACTGTAGCCTTTTGGGCTCGCCTGTCCATGGGATTTCCCAGGCATGAATACTGGAGTGGTTTGCCACTTCCTTCTTCAGGGGATCTTCCTGACCCAGGAATCAAACCTGTGGTTGAACCTGCATCTCTTGCATTTGTGGGTGGGTTGTTTGCCACTGAGCCATCAGGGAAACCCCTGTATCCCCCGGGGTGGGGGTGTCCCAATTGCTCCTGCCTCTCCAAGATGTTCTCCAGATGAGCAAGTGGGTCTGACTAGGCTCTTTTAAGTCACTGCTTCTGCCCTGGGTCTCAGAGCATGTGATATTTTGTGTGTGCTCTCTAAGAGTGGAGTGTCTATATCCTACAACCCTCCGGGTCTCCTTGAATTAAGCTCCACTGCCCTTCAAAGCAAAATGTTCTGACTTGTCTTCCCTGTGCAAGACCCTGGACTGGGGAGCCTGATGTGGGGCTTGGGCCCCTCGCTCCTTGAGGAAAGCCTCTGCAGTTACAGTCATCTTCCCGTTTATGGGGTGCCTACCCAAGGGTATGTTTTCTGACTGGAGAGTGTTCCTGCCGCCCCCACTCACATCACTGCGGCTCCTTCTTTGTAACTTTCTTGTAGCAGGTCATTTCTGGCAGTCTTCAGATCACTCTGAAGGATAGTTGCTCTGTGAGTACTTTTAATTTTGGTGTGCCCATGGGAGGGGGTGAGTTCAAGGTCGTCCTACACTTCCATCTTGACCACTCCCAAGAGCTCTGTTCTGAAGTTTGGATTCTTTAAGTCTGAATTTTTACTTCACAAATTACAGTTATGTGCCTTTAAAGGTGTTACTTAACTTCTCCATATTTTGATTTCCTTTCTTCTAAAATGATAGAACAATGATATATATATATATTATAAGGTTTTGAGGTTTAAATAAGGTAATATATAAAAGTGCCTAAAACATTAATGTTTATGAAAAGAAGTTGAACCTCCAAGTTGCAGAGATGAAGAAATAATTATTAGATCTATATCTTTATTAGATTTATTAGATTATTTTATTTCTTCACTAAAAAATTTTATGTCAGGTTATAGAAGCTATTATTTGTTGCAGTGAGAGTTAAGGCAATAGTACATTTTTTATAATTTAAAATGTCTCTCAGATATTTTAAGACAAGATGATAAAATGCATTAATGCTTACATTTAAATCTAAATGCTAATAACACATAGCATAATAAAAGCCAATACAGAGATATAGATAGGTGCAAACGGGGCACATGTTCACACAGGGCAGAATGTGAACAGTGGTGAGGAAAGCTGGTCTGTGGGTCTTATGTTATGAAATGAGTGGTAGATGCCAGAGTTTAGCTTCTATCATTAAACAACCTTGAGGTTCTTGGTACTGGGTTTTCACATAAAATGTTTCATCAGTTGAAATCAAAGATTAAGGTGTGGCGGGTTGCTCAAATTAGCAGAAAAAAAACGCTTCAAATTCACCTTGGGGTTACGCTGATCTGCAAGAACGCAAAGTATCCTGACTGTGTCTGCCATACCCCTCAATGCATCAGCAGTAATGCCGTATTACTGACAGATAGGGCCAGCCACAGGCCTCATTAAGAGGTAGACAGAAGAGGGTGACATACAGAAGGTGAAACACCTTAATAATATATGCCACATAGTAAGAACCCAATAAACATTCCAAGAGAAAATAAAACATGTAGTGACATCACTTATAAATATAAGTCCACTTTCAGGAAATTAAATATTTGTAAATGAAACTCAAAGTGTTTATAGAACAGTATAAATTTGTTGCTGTTTCTCAGTTGCTAAGTCCTGTCTGACTCTTTGTGATCCCATGGACTGTAGCACACCAGACTCCTCTGTCTTCCGCTGTCTCCTGGAGTTCTCAAATTCATGTCCATTGAGCTGGTGTTGCGCTCTAATCATCCCATCCTCTGCTGCCCCCTCCTCCCTTTGCTGCAAATCTTTCAACATCTGCATCAAGCATTTGCATCAAGCATTTCCTCCAGTATTCTTGCCTGGAGAATCCCCTGGACAGAGGAGAACGTCCGTGGAGTCACAGAGCTGGACAAAATTGGGAGGCTGCTCATGCACCAGGTTTCCCACAGCTTTCCTTCCAGGGAGCATGCTGCTTTAATTTCATGGCTGCAGTCACCATCTATAGTGATCTTAGAGCCCAAGAAAATAAAATTTGTCACCGCTTCCACTTTTTCCCCTTCTGTTTGCCATAAAGTGATGGGACCAGATGCCATGATCTTAGTTTGTTTTTAGAGTCGAGTTTCAGGTCAGATTTTTCTCTCTCCTCTTTCACCCTTATCAATGGGCTCTTTAGTTCCTCTTCAATTTCTTCCATTAGAGTGGAATTATTTTTATATCTGAGGTTGTTGATAACTTCTCCCTGTAATCTGAATTCCAGCTTGTGATTCATTCCACCCAGCATTTCATATGAGGTACTCTGCATATAAGTTAAATAAACAGGGTAACGATATACAGCCTTGTACTCCTTTCCCAGTTTTGAACCAATCTATTTTTCTGTGTCCATTTCTAACTGTTGCTTCTTGATCCACATACAGTTTTCTCAGGACACAGATAAGCTGGTCTGGTACTCCCACCCCGTTAATGATTTTGCTGTGATTCAAAGAGTCAAAGGCTTTAGCATAGTCAGTAAGGCAGAAGTAGATGTTTTTCTGGAACTCCCTTGCTTTCTCCATGATCCAATCAATGTTGGCAATTTGATCTCTGGTTCCTCTGCCTTTTCTAAATCCAACTTGTACATTGGGAAATTCTCAGTTCACATACTATTGAAGCCTAGCTTGAAGGATTTTGAACATAAACTTGTTAGCATGTGAAATGAGCATGGTAGGAATGGTAGTCTGAGCATTCTTTGGCATTGTCCTTCTTTGGGATTGGAATGAAAACTGACCTTTTCCAGTCCTGTGGCCACTGCTGAGTTTTCAAATTTGTTGACACTTTAACAGCATCACTTTTTAGATTTTAAGTAGCTCAGCTAGAATTCCATCACCTCCGCTAGCTTTGTTTGTAGTGACTTCCTAAGGCCCACTTGACTTCTCACTGCAGGATGTCTGGCTCTAGGTGAGTGACGACATCGTAGTAGTTTGTGCCATAAAGCCTTTTATTGTAGAGTTCTTGTATGTATTCTTGCCACCCCTTCTTAATCTCTTCTGCTTCCTTCGCATTTCTGTCCTTTATTGTGTCTACCCTTGCATGATATATTCCCTTGATATCTCCAATTTTCTTAAGAGATCTCTAGTCTTTCCCATTCTATTATTATTCTCTATTTCTTTACATTGTAAGGCCTGCTTATCTCTCATTCCTGTTCTCTGGAATTCTGTGTTCAGCCTTTCCTTTTCTGCCTTGACTTTCACTTCTCTTCTTTTCTCAGCTATTTGTAAAGTCTCCTCCGTTAACCACTTTTCCTTCTTCCACTTCTTTTTCCTTGGGATGGTTTTGATCACTGCCTCCTAAACAATGTTATAAACCTTTGTCCACAGTTGTTCAGGCACTTGACAAGATCTAATCCCTTGACTCTATTCATCACCTCCAAATTCCATATAATTGTAATGGATTTGATTTAGGTCACACCTGAATTGCCTAGTGGTTTTCCTTACTTTCTTCAATTTAAGCCTGGAATTTTGCAATAAGGAACTCATGATCTGCGCCACAGTAGGTCTTGTTTTCACTGACTGTAGAGAGTTTCTCTATTTTTGGCTGCAATCAACAGGATAAAATATTTGCAAATTAAATTAATAAATATGTATATAAAAATCAGTTTATGATCAAATATGGTTTATCCCAGTAATGCGAGGAAGTTCAATGCCACAACATTTATTATTGACATATATATTTCACTGATGCTGAGATGTACCACTAAATACTCCTTCTGGATTTTAGGATTATTTTCCTAGTGCCCAGGAATGCTACAATCAGTTAGGCCTCACTTACTGGTCATTTTCCAAAATGATTGGCTGAAGAGAGTTACCTTGACCATGGTCAAGTCCTTTTTCACCCGAATAATTTTCAACAAATGACTGGTCCATGAGGGAGTGTAAAAACATGGCCCCCAGTCACTAATTCAGGAAAAACGTGATACAGCATTCCATCTTAGCTCTGGAGCTTCTTGTAGTGTTAGCTGATGCTGTTCTTGTGGTTGTTCTGCAGCCTAACTCCTCCCTCCGTCCAATCCTGCTTCTTTCCCCTTCTTTTCACAGATAATGATTCTAGGACTGATCAGCTTGCTACATGTAAATTTTCATCTCAGAATCTTCATCCTGGGAAACCCAGCTAGAAATGGAATCATACTAATATGTTTTTTTTTAACATTTATTTTTTAACTGAAGGAGAATTGCTTTACAGAATTTTGTTGTTTTCTGTCAAATATCAGCATGAATTGACCATAGGTGTCCATACGTCCTCTCCCTCTTGAATCCCCCTCCCATCTAGAACAAGGAAGCAACCTAGATGTCCAGTGACAGATGGATGGGTAAAGAAGTTCTGGTACATACGCACAGTGGAATATTACGCAGCCATAAAAAGGCATGCATTTGAGTCAGTTCTAATAAGGTGGATGAACCTAGACCCTATTATACAGAGTGAAGTAAGGCAGAAAGAGAAAGGTAAATATCATATACTAATGCACATATATGGAATCTAGAAAGATAGTAATGATGAATTTATTTGCAAGGCAGCAATGGAGAAACAGACATGGGGAACAGACTTAGGGACACCGGAGAGGGGAGGAGAGGGTGAGATGTATGGAGAGTAACATGGAAACTTACAATACTAATATGTTTTAAAAAGGTACAAAAGAATAGATTTGAACAATTTAACACTCATTCAAGGTGTACATATCCTGTGTTGTTCAGTCACTAAGTCATGTCTGACACTTTGCAACCCCATGGAATGGATTGCATCAGGCTCCTCTCTCTTAGGAAATTAGAAATTGAAGATTACATTCATAAACTGATAAATATACATTAAAACTAGTAGCAAATCCAAGAAAATTCACATAAAGCTCATTGTGAATAAAAGAAAGTGAAACAAGTATTCTTATACACAAAACCCACAAGCAAAACTCAAAAGCATCTTATGCAATATTAAAAACTAGCAGAATATAACATATGCACTTTACTTATAGCAGTTAACAGTTTTTGAGTAATTATTATTTACTTGCAGTTTGATAATGACTTTACATACTCCCAAGTAAGGCATGAATAAACTTAACTAAAGATGGCAATGTGTATATAGAGAAAATTATAGATGAGTATTTGAGGATAGAAAAGAGAATCTGAATAAATGAAAGACGTCATTTTAATGGTTATAAGATTCACAAAACTTTAACAAGCTAATCTTAACATTTAAACATAAGATCTAAGGTCAGGAAGAGCCAATACATTTTTTAAGAAATTGGAGGAACTTTCCTTGTATATAATCTTACTATGAAAGTGAAACGTGAAAGTCGCTCAGTCGTGCCTGACTCTTTGCGACCCCATGGACTATACAGTCCATGGAATTCTCCAGGCCAGAATACAGGAGTGGGTAGCCTTTTCCTTCTCCAGGGGATCTTCCCAACCCAGGGATCAAACCCAGGTCTCCTGCATTGCAGGCAGATTCTTTACCAGCTGAGCCACAAGGGGAGCCCATAACCTTACTATAAATCTAGGAAAATAAAGACAGAGTGGTATTAGGCTGGAGGGAAAAACAGATCAATGTAATCAAAGAAAGACCTCGAGAACAGTCTGTGAGCATCTGGAGCCCTGATACATGACAAATGGGGCTTGCACGTCAATAGAGAAAGAACACGGTCAATGATCTGGCACAGATGGCTCACCTTATAGAAAAGACGCATTTAGATTCAAACTGTACCGCGCACAAGGATCAATTCCAGCTAGGTTAGGAGCCTTATTACAAAAGAGAAAATCTTTAAAACCTTTCAGAAGAAAATATTAACTGCTATGTTTACAATCTTGTGGGTGAAAAGATAGTTTCAAGAAGAGGAAAAAAAAAAGCATGATTCATAAAGGAGCCAATAGATACATTAAATTAAAATTTAAATCTTGCATAGCAAAAAAATCATATGAATTTATTATTTATTATGCCTTAACTTGCTTTTAGTACTTTGTTCTATAGATTTTCAAATTATATATATATATATATAATATATTGGCATGATTTTGCACATTTCATAAATAAAATCCTAACTTGGATTTTCTTTTCATTTAACAATATATTTTTTAAGATGATGAAAATCCTGTAGTTCATTCATTTTTAATTTCCACAACATATGGAGTTGCAAGAATATCCCTCAGTTGATTGATAGAACAGACTGATGGGAATGTATATTGTTTATAATTTTTTTTCTTTCATGAAGAGTGTGGCTATGAACACTATTGCATTGTTACCTTGCAGGAGATTTTCTCTGGAGAGAAGTTGCCTGGAAAGGTAAATGGTGGAGGCAGAGAAAGAGATTGTGGAAGGACTTACACAATTCCGCGCACAAAAACAGAACGAAAGAAGCCTGGAGGAGACACTGCATAGAGCTGAGGTTTGCAGAAGTTGAGTGGGGACTTACATATATGTTGGCCACATTGTGTTGCATAATTTTTAAAATTATATTTGAAACATTTCATGAATAAGCAAGAGCTCCTTTTTTCCTATCTTCATTTCCACCTTGTATGCTGTTAATATCATGAATTTCCTTTTTGTTTCCCTTTGACGTATATTTGTATGATGTTACTTGCAACATTACTGAACTATTTTCTTTTAAATGCAGCTTTTGAATGTTATAAATATGGACGTTTCTTCTTTATGCAGTTGGATATCCCTTTTTCCTTTCAATAAATAGATGAGTTGATTCTCCTCATGTTGGGCTGGCCAAGAAGTTTGTTTGGGAGGAAAAACCCGAACAAACTTTCTAACCACCCAGTGTTTTTCAACAGCTTCATGTACTATACAGTTCATACATTTAAATTTACCCATTTAAGTACACAATTCAATGCCTTTTTAGTATTTTCACCCACAGGGTTATGCAGCAATCACCAATCAGTCTAATTTTAGAACACTTTTGTTGTCCAAAAAAGAAAGGTCATACCCCTTGTAGTTAGTTTCCATTTTTTCCCACCATCACTCTCACTGTGAAGCAACAATCACTCTAATCTCTGTCTTTCTAGCATTGTCTATTCCGTGTAAGCGGAATCACACGCGTGGTCCTTTCTGTAGGGCTTCTCTCACTGAGAATGCTGTCTGTGACTTCCTCTGCACTGCGGTTTACACCATCACTCTATTCCTTTTCATTGCCAAGTAATAGACCATTGGGTTAACATATCACATTTTCATTTACTCACTAACAAGTCTTACCAACTATGTTTCTTCCCTGCCCCCCCCCCCACTATTGTGAAGGATTCTGTGCACATTCATGTACAAGATTTTGTATGAAAGGGTTTCATTTCTTTTTGGCTTTATACCTAAGACTGGAATTGCAGGACACTATGGTAACATTTTGTTAAACATGCATGTTTAATATTTTAAGGACTTCCAAATTGCTTTACAAAGCAGCTGCACCATTTTACGCTCTCACCAGCAACAAATGGGGCTTCCTGTTTCTTCACATCCTTCTGAATGCTCATCATTATCTGTCTGTTTAATTATAGACACCAGGTGGGATGAAATGCTATTTAATTTTGATTTGATTTGCATTTTCTAAGTGACTAGTGAAATGACATGTTTTCATGTGGCTATTGGCCATTTGTGTGTCTTCTTTGGAGAAAATGTTTACTTAATCATCTGCCCGTTTTTGCATTGGATTGCCAGTTTATTACTGGATTATGAGTTATTTATACATTCTGAGTATAAATTCCCTATCACAATATGATTTGCACGATAGCCTCTTACTGTATGGAGTTTTTACTTTATTAGCGCTAACTATTGAAGCACAAAAGTTTTTTATTTCAGTGAGATTCTCTTTATCCATTATATTTGCTGTGATCGTAGCGTTTAGAGACGTATTCAAAATGCTTTGCCTAATCCAGGGTCACAAAGATTTACTTGGATGTCTTCCTCCAAAATTATTCTAATTTAGCTCTTGCATTTGGGTCTGTGCTGCATTTTAAGGTAATCACTGTATATGATATGAGTAGATGTCTAAACTCATTCTTTTTTTGTGGAAACCCAGTTGTCTGAGCGCCATTTGTTGAAAAAAATAATTTTCCAGGGACACTAAGTGTAAAACTGGTGTTTCTGGTCTCTTATTTTTATTCCAGTGATAAAATGGCTATTTTATGCCAGTGTCTCACTGTCTTAATTTCTGTAGATATTCAGTAAAATGTGAAATTTTGAGGCATATGAGTCACCCAGTTTGTTTTTCCCAGTTATAATATGTTCTTATTAAGCATAATAAATATAATATTATACATTATAATGCATTCAGTTCAGTTCAGTCACTCAGACATGTCCCACTCCCTGCGACCCCATGAACTGCAGCACTCCAGGCTTCCCCATCCATCACCAACTCCTGGAATTTACCCAAACTCATGTCTATCGAGTCGGTGATGCCATCCAGCCATCTCGTCCTCCGTCGTCCCCTTCTCCTCCTGCCCCTAATCCATCTCAGCATCAGGGTCTTTTCCAATGATTCAACTTTTTGCATGAGGTGGCCAAAGTATTGGAGTTTCAGCTTCAGCATCAGTCTTTCCAATGAACACTCAGGACTGATCTCCTTTAGGATGGACTGGTTGGACCTCCATGCAGTCCAAGGGACTCTCAAGAGTCTTCAACACCACAGTTCAAAAGCATCAATTCTTTGGCCCTTAGCGTTCTTCACAGTCCAACTCTCACATCCATACATGACCACAGGAAAAACCATAGCCTTGACTAGACGGACATTTGTTGGCAAAGTAATATCTCTGCTTTTCAATAGGCTATCTAAGTTGGTCATAACCTTCCTTCCTAGGAGTAAGCGTCTTTTAATTTCATGGCTGCAGTCACCATCTGCAGTGATTTTGGAGCCCAAGAAAATGAAGTCTGACACTGTTTCCACTGTTTCCCCCACCTATTTCCCATGAACTGATGGGACCAGATGCCATGATCTTCATTTTCTGAATGTTGAGCTTTAAGCCAACTTTTTGACTCTCCTCTTTCACTTTCATCAAGAGGCTCTTTAGTTCCTCTTCACTTTCTGCCGTAAGGGTGATGTCATCTGCATATCTGAGGTTATTGATATTTCTCCCAGCAATCTTGATTCCAGCTTGTGTTTCTTCCAGCCCAGCGTTTCTCATGATGTACTCTGCATAGAAGTTAAAAAAGCAGGGTGACAATATACAGCCTTGACGTACTCCTTTTCCTATTTGTAACCAGTCTGTTGTTCCATGTCCAGTTCTAACTGTTGCTTCCTGACCTGCATATAGGTTTCTCAAGAGGCAGGTCAGGTGGTCTGTATTCCAATCTCTTTCAGAATTGTCCACAGTTTACTGTGATCCCACAGTCAAAAACTTTGGCATAGTCAATAAAGCAGTAATAGATGTTTTTCTGGAACTCTCTTGCTTTTCAATGATCCAGCGGATGTTGGCAATTTGATCTCTGGTTCCTCTGCCTTTTCTAAAACCAGCTTGAACATCAGGAAGTTCACGGTTCACGTATTACTGAAGCATGGCTTGGAGAATTTTGAGCATGACTTTACTAGCGTGAGGTGAGGTAAGGTGAAGTCACTCAGTCCTGTCCAACTCTTTGCGACCCCATGGACTGTAGCCTACCAGGCTCTTCTATCCATGGGATTTTCCAGGTAAGAGTACTGGAGTAGGTTTCCATTTCCTTCTCCAGAGGATCTTCCCGACCCAGGGATTGAACCCAGGTCTCCCACATTGTAGGCAGATGCTTTACTGTCTGAGCCACCAGGGAAGTCTCACTAACGTGAGAGATAAGTGCAATTGTGCGGTAGTTTGAACATTCTTTGGCATTGCCTTTCTTTGGAATTGGGATGAAAACTGACCTCTTCTAGTCCTGTGGCTACTGCTGAGTTTTCCAAATTTGCTGGCATATTGAGTGCAGCACTTTCACAGCATCATCTTTCAGGATTTGAAATAGCTCAACTGGAATTCCATCACCTCCACTAGCTTTGTTCATCGTGAGGCTTTCTAAGGCTCACTTGACTTCACATTCCAGGATGTCTGGCTCTAGGTGAATGATCACACCATCGTGATTGTCTGGGTCATGAAGATCTTTTTTGTACAGTTCTTCTGTGTATTCTTGCCACCCCTTCTTAATATCTTCTGCTTCTGTTAGGTGCATACCATTTCTGTCCTTTATCGAGCCCATCTTTGCATGAAATGTTCCCTTGGTATCTCTAATTTTCTTGAAGAGATCTCTAGTCTTTCTCATTCTGTTCTTTTCCTCTATTTCTTTGCATTGGTCGATGAAGAAGGCTTTCTTATCTCTCCTTACTACTCTTTGGAACTCTGCATTCAAATGGGAATATTTTTCCTCTTCTGCTTTGCTTTTCGCTTCTCTTCTTTTCACAGTTATTTGTAAGGCCTCCCCAGACAGCCATTTTGCTTTTTTGCATTTCTTTTCCATGTGGATAGTGTTGATCCCTGTCTCCTGTGCAATGTCATGAACCTCCGTCCATAGTTCATCAGGCACTCTATCTATCAGATCTAGTCCCTTAAATCTATTTCTCACTTCCACTGTATAATCATGAGGGATTTGATTTAGGTCATACCTGAATGGTCTAGTGGTTTTCCCTACTTTCTTCAATTTGAGTCTGAATTTGGTAATAAGGAGTTCATGATCTGAGCCACAGTCAGCTCCCGGTCTTGTTTTTGTTGACTGTATAGAGCTTCTCCATCTTTGGCTGCAAAGAATATAATCAATCTGATTTTGGTGTTGACCATCTGGTGATGTCCATGTGTAGAGTCTTCTCTTGTGTCGTTGGAAGAGGGTGTTTGCTATGACCAGTGCATTCTCTTGGCAAAACTCTATTAGCCTTTGACCTATAATGCATTATATCTTATATAATACATATTCTTGTTACTCTCATTTTTTTGCTGCATTTTTATTTTTTAAGAATTCCTTACTTCTATATTGTCTATTTACTATTGTTATTGTTATTCATATATATGGGTGTTTTCTTTTCATTAACTTTTGAGGTAATCTGTAAGCAAGTAAATTTTTGTTATTTTTGAGTTAAATTATATGCTTGAAATGTTTAAAGTTTGAATTTATTATAACTTCCAAATGGCATAGAGCATAATACCACAAATACTTATGTAGCTACCATTTAGAATAAACAACTGTCAATATTTTATCACTTTTAAACTCAGATTTTTGATAACATAAATGCTTGCCTTAAAGTTATAGTCTGCTTTGGATCTCTTTTATAAAAAAATTAAAAAGGCAAACCACAACTTGTGAGAACATGTTGGGGTGGCCAAAAAGTTTGGGTTTTTCCGCAAGATGGTGCAGAAAAACCCATTGAACACTGTGACCACCTCAATATTTGCTTTCTCTGTCTCTCTGTCTCGCTCACTGTCTTTGTCACCGCCTCTGCCCTCTGGCCCCCTGGCTCACTCTCTCTCTCTTTCTCTCTTTGATTCTTCCACAGGAAACAAAACAAAACAAAACAAAACAAAACCTGTCGCCATGGATTTGATGTTTCTCTCTCAAGTACACCTTTAAAGAATAAGTTTTAAGTCGTCACCCACTCACTTACTTATTAAATATAGATTGAATGCCTGGCGTACAATAGACATTATTCTAAAGGTCAGGGATAAAGCAGCAAAAAATATAGGAAAAATTCCTTCTTCCACTATTGGGGCATACAGTCTGGTAGAAAAGGTAGTAAATATGATTTTAGGATTAAATAATGCTATCTGAAAAAATCAGTTAAGGGGATTGACTGATAAATTGGTCAGGAAATGAAACTGCGAGCATATGTATAAGCAGAGATTTGAATGGCACAAGTAAACAAAAAACATCATGAAAATTTAGAAGTAGAGCATCTCGAGCAGACATTTCTCTTGACTTTACGGAACAGTCACAAGCACTTTGAGTTACTGCTTTTGTGCTTGTTTACCTGCTGCACTGACATTGGTCAATAGCCAGATGGTGTCTGCGGTTTCTCTCTTTTACTCTTCAAGTTCTTGGTGCTTCTGTTGACTTCAGGCAGAGTCACAGAAAATGATAAGGACAGCATACTGGACTTTAATCACCCTTTTTCCACTTTCCCTGAGAAAACAGTAGGAATCTTTCCTGAATTTGCCATTGGCCTGTTAATGTTTGTCCCATGGCTTTAAGAACAGGAGTGGTACTGGAGGTTTTAAGGATTACAAAAATTATTTTATTTAAATTGCATAATTTATTAAATTGTGAAAATTATTACATTTAAATTAGTTAACCCTGGGTTTCCCAGGTGGCTCAGTGGTAAAGAATCCATCTGCCAACGCAGGGCTGCTGGTTCGATCCTGGGTCAGGAAGATCCCCTGGAGAAGGAGATGGCAAACCACTCCAGTACTCCTGTCTGGGAAATCCATTGGCAGAGGAGACTGGTGGGCTATAGCCCATGGTGTCACTAAGGAGTTGAACACAACTTGGTGACTAAAACGAGGACAAATCATCATCTGTGAGAATAATGCGCCTTGTCAAACGCCCTGGCTGGCATGCATGGCAGCTGTTGTTTCCCTGTGGGGGCCAAACTCTATTCCATTGCGCAGATAGTCACGCTGTATTAATTGCAGGGAGTGTCTGTTTCGTAGTTACAGGTATTTCTCTTTTCATTTATGTTTTAGTCTTATTGATTTCAGTACTAAGAGGAAAATGGACAAAAAATGACGGACATCTTTTATATGGGGTGACACCTTTTATAGGAAGTCAACATATCATCTACTTAAATTTTATTTTTTTCTAGTTGCTTTTTTCTTTTAGATTGTCTTACATATAAAATATATCTCAATATAATTTATCAACATGATTACGGGACACTTTTCAAATCATGTTTAAAATTTATATGGTGAAACAATTTTTAATTTTCTGTTTTATCCATGCTATTTTTTGTCATATTGTGAAGTAAAATTTAGATGATGCACTTAGGTTTACCAGGTATGTGGATTAATATCCTCAAAACCTTTACTATAAAACCAATATCATTTGTATGCTGTGTATATATTGTTGTATGCTGAAATTTTGCACATAATTACAATTATTATTAATAGATTTTTGCTGTCATTGGGCTTTATTTTAACCTAAACCTACTATTTTTAAAAAACAATGTTTTAAAAATCACTTTCTCTTTTACCTGCTGAGGTTTTAATGCCTATTTTTGGCAAGCAGGATTTGAAAATGGCTGCCATGACTTCCGCCCTGTGCTGTTACTTCTATGATGATGTTATGTTCATGGCAAGAGGGAAATTTTCTTGCCAGGTGCAATTTAGTCACTGGAAAAGTCCTTTTAAAAGCAGAGAAGTTTTCCACCTGAAAGTAAGAGGGAGTCAAAGAGCAGGGAAAGAATCAATTCTCCATTGCTGGCTTTGAAGATAGAGGAGCCAACTGCACCCTTTAAAACCATGAGCCACTCCTGGAGGATAGTTACTAAGGAAAAAGAACCTCAGCACTACAGCCACATGAGCTAGATTTTACCAACAGCCTGAATGAGCCTGGAAGTGAATTCTTCCCTGAGCGTCCAGATAAGAGCCAGCTCAGGCCACACCTTGATTTCAGGCTTGTGAAGCCTTAAGCAGTGAATGCAGTGAAGTTCACACAAACTTCTGCCCTATAAAACAGAGAAATAATGAATGGATTCTAAACTGCTCTGTGAGAATTTGTTATGCAGTAGTAGCTAATATCGGGGAAGGCACTGGCAGCCCACTCCAGTACTCTTGCCTGGATAATCCCATGGACGGAGGAGCCTGATGGGCTGCAGTTCATGGGGTCGCTAAGAGTCAGACATGACTGAGCGACTTCCCTTTCACTTTTCACTTTCATGCATTCGAGAAGGAAATGGCAACCCACTCCAGTATTCTTGCCTGGAGAATCCCAGGGATGGAGAAGCCTGGTGGGCTGCCGTCTATGGAGTCGCACAGAGTCGGTCATGACTGAAGTGACTTAGCAGCAGCAGCAGCAATAGCTAATATGCTGTTAAAACATTTAAAAAAATCACAAAATGTCTTATTTTCTTTTTAAATAATGAAAATGCTTCAAATGATTTAATATAGTTTCAACATCTATTTTGGTTTTATATCATAGGTGATAAGAGTAGTTTTTATTTGTTTTTAAGGGTCTCTCTGTAAAGGAGCCCAGATATGGAAGATGAAGTTTCTGTAAACTTAAGTTCTTAGACCGTATTGCTAGACCTGGGTCCAATCTAAATACATCTGATAATATAGTGAGCCTTGACAAGTAAGTCACTCTCTTGGAGGAAATAAATTTTTCCACTGTGAAAAATGAAACTTTGTAGAGCAGCATGAACTATTTGGTGTAGTTTCCCTTTCCTTTAATATACTCTTAGTGTTTTCAAAGTGACTCACTTCACATGTGGGATCAGTTTACTGCTGGCTTAGTATAAATCAGAGCTGTAATTAACTTGTAATGATATACCTTAAGGCTTCTAAAATTCTTTGTTTCTCAACTTTCAGCTTTATAAAAAAGCCTGAAAAATACTATTCCAATAAAAATTTATTTATTTAAACAGTATCAAGGGAGACATCTTTCCTCATATCAAACATATATATGCGTCTATATATATTTGTAGTCTATGTACATTAAACACATATTTATAGATAATCTATTACAGACTTCAAAGGAATCTCAACCTCATGGGTATCTTTTGGCTTTAATTAAAGCCTACAACATATTACTAAGTTATTCATATAGTTTAAAAAAATTTAATTAATTTATTTTTCAATTGAATGATAATTGCTTCACAGAATTTTGCTGTTTTCTGTCAAACTAACAAGAATCTGCCATAGGTACACATACACCCCCTCCCTCTTGAGCCTCCCTCCTCTCCCTCCCCATCCCACCCCGATGGGTGATGAGAGCCCTGTTGGAGTTTCCTGAGCCACACAGCAAATCCCGATGGCTGTCTGTTTACATATGGTAAGGCGGTGTCCCTGCTACTCTCCACACATCCCACCCTCTCCTTCCTCCCCTCCCCCGTGTCCATAAGTCTGTCCTCTGTGTCTGTTTCTCCATTGCTGCCCTGCAAATAAATTAATCTGAGCCATCTTTCCAGAGTCCATGTACACACATTAGTATACGATATTTCTCTTTCTCTTTCTGACTTACCTCACTCTGTATAATCGGCTCTATTGAATGTCAAGTGCCACCACGTGTGCTATGATTGTATATCTACACTAAATAACTCATGGTCTCTGCCTTTCATGAGTTACATGGAAACAGATGAGACACATAAAGTGAAATAAAATTTATAAGCCATATGCCAGGGTAATAAAGAATTTTGATTGACAGGTATAGGAATTTATAGTAATAGTAGGGAAATACTAAAGGGATTTTTTTTTTTTACTATATTTGTTTAAATGCCTTATGCTATACTTTATCCTGAATTAATTCTTCATTATAAACAACAAAATATGAATAAGATACAATTTAATTTAAAATTTTTATTCTTCAATAAAAGCTGAAACAAGTATATTATTTTATCTTATTTATCTGCTTTGAAAATTTTTAAAGAGTGAAAATAAAAACACTCAATTTATAGTTTTGTAGAAATATCAAGGAACTAACTTTTCCAATACGTCAATTATAGCTTCATTATCACAGGCAGAAAGTGTAGAGGATATATATAGATACACACATATATATATGAGATCGGTAACAACAAAGAGAGAATTGCATTTGATAATACCATTTGTTATATTCTTTTAATCTTTGATACTTGATTACATAGCCCAATCCACAATAAAACATTTCATAATCACCACAGACCATACAAGAAGAATAAATGAAGTATGATAAGAGTTAAATGTATAGAGAAACTTTCATATTTTGGTAAATATGGTAAATCAGAAAAGCTTAGTTGTCTTATGATATTAACTTTGATTTGACTAATTAAAGGTATAGAATGAAGGACAGATTTAAGGTCAAAAGATTAGTGTTTAAATCTTGACTCAACCATTAAAAAACTTTATTTTATTTTTTAAAATTAATTTACTTTTACCTTGGGTAAGATGTTTCTTGGCAAGAAAGCTGTGATAAACTTAGCGTGTTAAAAGGAAAGACATCACTTAGCTGACAAAGCTAAGCTATGGTCTTTCCAGCAGTCACGTACTGCTGTGAGAGCTGGACAATAAAGAAGGCAGAGTGACAGAGAATTGATTTCGGAAGAAGAATTGATGATTTCGATCTGTGGTGCTGGAGAGGACTCTTGAGAGTCCCTTGGACAGCAAAGAGATTAAACCAATCACTCTTAAAGGAAATCAACTGTGAATACTCATTGGAAGGACTGATGCTCAAGCTGAAGCTTCAATAGTTTGGCCACCTGATGTGTAGAGCTGACTCACTGGAAGAGACCCTGATGCTGGGAAAGATTGAAGGCAGAAGGGGAAGAGGTCTACAGAGGATGAGACGGTTGGATGACATCACCAGTTCGGTGGGCATGAACTTGGACAAACTCCAGGAGATGGAGGGGGAAAGGAGACCAGGCATGCTGCAGTCCATGGGGTCATGAACAGCGATAGATGCTTGAACTGTCTTGGAACTCTGAATTCTCTCTGTTTAAGCAGCAGAATTCTCTTTAAGGATAGCTTTCTGTCCGAGCTGTTGGGAGATTCAATATTAATACTATAAGTGAGATTTCATTTTAAGCTGCAAGATATGCCAAAATCTCAAATGGTATACTTGATTATTTATAATAATAATATTAAAAAAAATAGGCAATTTTCACACCAAAGACCTTTCATTTGTCAAAGAGTTACCAACAGTCATTGCTTGGACACGTTTACATGGAGGCTGAGCGTGACGCTAAGTGGTAATAAAGGACACATGCATGATGGAGTTTGCAGCTTTGAGGATGCGCAGAAGAATGAGGTAACAATACGGTATTGTGGGTAACAATACGGGCAGATGGCACGTAATCAAGAGGCTTCTTGATGCAACATCTCTGTTTTGCTCTGGTTAAAGAAGATTCTGTGGAAAAGATTCTGTTAAGCTTTTAAGTTGGACGTGCCTCGCGCCTTTTTATACAATAGTGTAAGAAGAACTTTCTAATGTACATTCTTGATCGGTTGTTTGAATGATAATACATTCTTACACAAAGTAATCAGGTTACATTGTTAGCAGTTTTCAAGACAGAGAGGCAGTGTTGAATTCACAAGGGCTAGCTCTGTGTAAATGGTCAATCTGTTTCCATGGTTACTGGCTGGCTGAGTAAAGTATAAATTTGTAGGTGTTGGTTAGTGCCCTCTTATCTTAAAGAATCTCAAGAAGATTGTTTCTATAAATATGGTTTCCATCTCCGAGCTAAGTATGGGTTTGAGGATAAATTTAGGGAAGAGACAGCTTTTAAGTTGTATAAATAGCAATTCAAAAAGATCCCTTTCCTTGAAGTTTGCATCATATTTTCAGTATTAAGCATGAACATATTTGTAGTTCCCACTATTCTAATTATAAGGAAATCCACTTTATCACATCTTTTCTGAAGGCATCCATTTTTATGACTCTCTTGGCCACAGGTGCTAATGTAGTTCTCGGTAATGCAGAAGGCTGTCTTTTTAAATACAATCTATTACCTTTTCAGAACTATTACCAGAACCAATTTTAGCAGACACAAAGAGGATTTTAAAATATGATACAGGAGAGATATTTTCACATCCAAAATAAGCTTTAGGAACTTGCAAGAAGCATAAATGAACATATTTGAGTTATGTTTAAAAGAATGGAAAGTTTTCATTTCTCATACAAGTACATAGCTATTTTTAAAAAATCTATTCTTTTTGTGCTTATTTTCCCTACAAAATAATATTTAGAATTTTATTTCTAATGCAAAATAGTGGTCTTCTCATTTTTTAATCTTTGAAACTGTTGAACTGTTTTTTTTATTTGCTTTGATTTTATTCAGTGTTATAGTACAATTTTTCTTTCTTCCCTACCCCACTCCCCAGTGCCCTGCTGAGCTGAACTGATTATAGAACTCCCATAGATTTCAAAGGGAATTCCATAGCCCTAGAACCTCCCTGGCTGTGTGTATGTGAACATAACCAAGTGATAAAGTGGTTGAGAATTACTCACAGCATGTGCAAAATGAAGATTAGAATAATAATTTCATCATTATCATGATTATTGCTATTTAATATTTATATAGCACCTTCATCTGTGAAGCTCAAGAAACTTTATGAATTTTAAATTATCCAGTGGACTCTAATCTTAACTATACCCCTATGTGCTGGGAAAGGCACAAAATGAATAATAGGTTTGAGTGACATATATTGCTAGGGAAATTTAATCCCACTGCTGTTTAGCTCTCTTCTGTTATTGGAAAATGGCATTATATATTTGCCTAGAAAGTTGGATTGCTATCTCATTATTTTAGTACTGAGAGTCCATTTGCTATTTATTCTGAAATCACTCCAGGTGACAGCTTATTCAAAAGTAAAGAGATACACTGATAATTTTTATTATATTTGGCATTAGTCATCAGCATTCCAAACTAATCCTTAATGAAAAAAGAAAATTTTATTGTGTTTCATCTTGTATTGATAAAGCTGGATTTGGCATTCTGTCTTTGGGCCTGTCTTACACACGGAAGTGAATTTCAAATCATTACAAGAAAGTATTTCATGCTATTTTAATCCAAAATTATATCAGAATGTACAGCATCATGAATTTCATGAATCTAATGGAGTTATTAAAATATTCATTTTCTTAATAATCTGTCCCAAACCTTAATTTCTTTGACTTTTGAAGTATAATTACAGCTTATTATATTTAGATGCAGATTTTAGATATTTTTTCTTATATAATACACTGCTGATTTTCTGTAAGACTTTTATCTTTCTATTCCTCTTTTTCAATTAAGTGGTAATAATGAAAGACCCTGAAAAAGTTTATCCAGAGTTAGTTAATTATCCAGGAAGATATTAGAATAATCACATAGATAAATAAATAGAGTAAAAGCTGTTATATAGGCCTGGACATGTTTTTAAATGTCTCATTACAATAAATAGATTTATGATTGTAGTATAATCAAGTAAAGAATTTGCTGATGTTCAGTCACTCTGTTGTGTCCAATTCTTTGTGACCACATGGACTATAGCATGCTAGGCCTCCCTGAACATCACCAACTCCTGGAGTTTACTCTAACTCATGTCCATTGAGTCGGTGATGCCACCCAACCATCTCATCCTCTGTCGTCCCCTTCTCCTCCTGCCTTCAGTCTTTCCCAGCATCAGGGTCTTTTCTAATGAGTCAGTTCTTTACATCAGGTAAAGATGAGCCCAAAGTATGAGCTTCAGCTTCAGCATCAGTCCTTCCAATGAGTATTCAGGACTGATCTCCTTTAGGATGGATTGGTTTGATCTCCTTGCAGTCCAAGAGACTCTCAAGAGTCTTCTCCAAGTAAAAAATAAAATTTTGCAAAGAATTTGGAAACAGGAGAGGGTAGTGTAGATAGAAATAAGTGAGGTAACATTATTGACATTCCTTGATTTAATTTAATAATCTTCAATTCCAAATATGTATATTACTCAACTATTTTGCACATAAGAAAGTTGAAACTGAAGAAAGGTAAGTTGAACAAAGTCATACGGCTGGTGACTGGTTGAAGCAATTATTCTCAAAAACCTGTGCCCTCAAACCCATGACCTTCCTTGCCAAGGAGACCAGTAATGGACTGGGTTTGACAGAAAGGAACGCGTCTTGAGGGCGTCTCGATAACCCCGGTGTGTGAACACTAAAGTGACACGTAACTTGCCCTCATGGCTACTAGTTTATAGCTTAGGATAATTGCTCTTTTTGTTTTTATCCGAAACTTTTTTACTTCTATGTCCACTCCCACTGTGGGTTTTCATTTATCAGCCATTTTGCATTTCACCTAAACAAATGAGTTTTGCAAGGCTTTTCTATGTGAATAAATAAATTCTAAATACTGCAACAGCTACTTCAGCCTCACTGAGTAGTGGTTTTTGGCAATCAGCTTATCTCGCTTGCCTGCTCGCCATGCCTGTTTTTCCAAATCATATGCACAACAAAACTGCAAATAACTACATGTTGCAGATATTCAAAGCGACTCTAGTCAGTAATTCTGCTGTTGCCAAAGCTCTACTAGAGTTATACTCCTTTAGGTTTCAATTTGTTTGCTTACTGTTCTTAAGCCTTACTTATATTTTCGAGGACTCACTCCGCGATAAATATGATTGTCACATGGATTTCTCATCGCTAGGGAGACTAGATAGCCATATATATGGGAGAAATGCTGGCAAAGTCACATGGTCCTGATGTACCAGTAGTTCCAACACTTGAACTTCATATACCAGTGAAATACAAGTATGTGTGTGTGTATTTAACATACTGTATACACATAAACACAGTCATCACTATTCTAATTGATCCAAATGGCTCCTGGGCTTACAACAATAGAGAAGCCTTGTTGCAAATGATAATGAAAACTCTACAGGCCTCGATGATACACGATCGCTCAAAGACTAGACTGTGTTCACTAAGATAAGCTTGAATGCTGCATATAAAACTTTTAAAGCCAAATCCTCAGAAATGGTCTAAATAAACATTTCATATGCCTACAAAACCCTTGCAGTATAGTTTTATATAAAATATATGCATTTTATTTACTAATATTTTATGTGTACTATTTGCTTCTATATCCATTAGTGAAACTATTTCCCTTTTTTTTAATCTGGTAATTACCTCTGATAATTGAATCCTGAGAGTATAAAGAACAGAATGAGATGAAAAGTGCCAAGGGACTATGGTCTCTCTGTATACACTGTTACTCCTCTTACTTGCTGGCCACTAGTCCACTGTGGTTGGAGAAGGCAATGGCACCCCACTCCAGTACTCTTGCCTGGAAAATCACATGGGCAGAGAAGCCTGGTGGGCTGCAGTCCATGGGGTCACTAAGACCTGGACACGGCTGAGCGACTTCACTTTCACTTTTCCTTTCATGCATTGGAGAAGGAAATGGCAACCCACCCCAGTGTTCTTGCCTGGAGAATCCCAGGGACAGGGGAGCCTGGTGGGCTGCCGTCTCTGGGGTCACACAGAGTCGGACACGACTGAAGCGACTTAGCAGCAGCGGTCCACTGTGGTAGACAAAATATGGAACTCTGGATTCCACTTCAAGGAAGGACTGCTTGCTCAGCTATGAGGGTGTGGTGAACCTCCACCTGTTAGCTCCTCCATGGCCTTCATCAGAAGCAGGGGGCTGTCTCAGCAAGCTCATGTCTTTCCCAGAGAAATCCGTATCGAGTGACTGAGCCTGGCAGAGGGACCGACGCCACTGTGGTCAGGTCATGCGTGGCAGCAGTCTTGCTCCCCTAGCTCTACTTTCAGACCAAGGATGTGTCAAGTCTGCATCACTGTTTGATTTCTTTCTCTATCCAAGTCTGCTCTATTGTCCTTTTTCACAGGTGTTGGCCTCTGGTGGCATCTGGTCCCATGACTTCATGGCAAATAGATGGGAAACAATGGAAACAGTGAGAGACTTTATTTTCTTGGGCTCCAAAATCACTGCAGATGGTGACTGCAGCCATGAAATTAAAAGATGCTTACTCCTTGGAAGAAAAGTTATGACCAACCTAGATAGCATATTCAAAAGCAGAGACATTACTTTGCTGACTGAGGTCCGTCTAGTCAAGGCTATGGTTTTTCCAGTGGTCATGTATGGATGGGAGAAAAGGCTGGACTGTGAAGAAGGCTGAGCGCCAAAGAATTGATGCTTTTGAACTGTGGTGTTGGAGAAGACTCTTGAGAGTCCCTTTGGATAGCAAGGAGATCCAACCAATTTATCCTAAAGGAAATCAGTCCTGAGTGTTCATTGGAAGGATTGATACTGAAGCTGAAAGTCCAATACTTAGTTCACCTGATGCAAAGAGCTGACTTATTGGAAAAGACCCTGATGCTGGGAAAGATTGAGGGCAGGAGGCAAAGGGGATGACAGAGGATGAGATGGTTGGATGGCATCACTAACTCAGTGGACATGAGCCTGAGTAAACTCCGGGAGTTGGTGATGGACAGGGAGGCCTGGTGTGCTTCGGTTCATGGGGTCGCAAAGAGTCAGACACGGTTGAGCAACTGAACTGAACTGAACTGACCTGAACTGAACAGGACTGAACTGGACTGAACTGGCCTTTAATAAATGCATTGTTCCTCAAACTCTATCTCAGTTTCTGCTTCTGAAAGCCCTGACCTATGACAGCTGCCCTTATGCCATTTACCCTGTTGTACCAGCCTGGGCATGGCTGTACAAGGAGCAATGCTCAGCCCAGTGTAAAGTGGAAAAGAACATGGTTAGAAGTTCTCCTTTGGTCGTTCTATCCACTCTTATGCCATTTCCCTCCAAGAAAATGACATATATATCCAAAAAAATTCTTAAAACTGTATTGTCTCAGGTCCCCAAATTTCCTTGTTTTTTTCCATCACCTCTCTAGGGTTGGGTTTAGGAGAGAGACCCAACAGTCTGCATTAATTCACCTTCTTGCCGAGAAAGAAGGTGGTATGTTTGTGGTATGTTAAAAGATTAAAAAGTATTTCAGTGGTATCAGGTGAGAGTAGGCCTTCATATATTTTGTACTTCAATTGTAAAAATACAAAGTACTTTTCATATCATGGTATTGAAATCATTCAGGATTGGGAACTCATGTACACCCGTGGCGGATTCATGTCAATGTATGGCAAAACCAATACAGTATTGTAAAGTAAAATAAAGTAAAAATAAAAATTAAAAAAAAATCAGCTTGTTAGAATTGAATTGAATGAAATTGCTACAGCATCTATCCCCACTAGAACTTTACTCTTAATGATTTATTTGTCTAAAGAAGCATGTTTAGTAGGGAATTTGTTTTCTAGCAGTTAAAATTTAATTGGTTAATTTAAACTAAACTCATTTGAGGTTGACATTTTGTGTTTTCCTGTCATTCTTATCAATGAAATTCTGCCGTAACAGCTAAATGTGACGTCAAATGCACAATTGTAAGACTGAAAAATAGGCACTTTATGAAATTAAAGGCACTCTCTTTAAGAATATATTCTTTAGTAAAGCTCTAAGTGCATCATTAACCTCAGGCTACCACACTGTATATGCAGTAATTTGATAAAGGTGCTATGAAGGAAACAAAAACCTGGATGAAAGCTTCTGAGTCATCTCTGCAGTGGAGCATGAGGAAACCATAAAGACATGGCCCTGGAGACATTTATGTGAGTAAATGCTGTAGACCTGACTCCTGGGAACAAGGCTGAGAGGTAGCCCCGGGCGTTCCATTTGAGTGAGAAGGGCGAGCCAGTTGACTGCTATTAGGAGTCATCTGAATGCACTGAAGTAAGTTTCTGTCTTGCTGATTATTCCAATTAAGCAGGAATGCCATTTAGCAGGGTAATGAACAAGTGGAATTCTCTTAATCGTGAGGCTCAATTTCTTACATTCTCCTCAGTTTATTTTCTACTTGTTTAACTGTACAAGTTTCCACAGTATGGATTCTTAGACCTTGATAGTTACTTGTTTGGAAGTGATTTCTTAATTCTCTGGTGCCCGTTTCAATTTGACCACTGAAAATACATACTTGGACAGTTCTGAACGGGCACTCATTCTGAGTGTTCTTCAGTACCACTCAAAAGGCCAGTAACTGGAAAGTTATTTCAAATTTCACATCCATACACCCATATAGAAAATATTAGCAGTGGTTATGCCTGGGTGATAAGATTACAGAGACTTTTCATTTTTCTTTCATAAGTCTTTGTATTTGAAACAATAAACAGGTAGCACTCATGTGATCAGAAAAGTGTGATTAAATGTATTTTCTTTAATTCACATATTTAAATAAAGGTGATGAAAATGAAAGTTTTAGAAGCAGGAACCATTAGTACAGTTACTTGAAGTAGTGCAGAATGAAGAGGAGAATAACCAAATTTCCTTCCTTTATAAACTGTTCAGCTACCAAGAGCACTGTCTTTGGTTTTCTTTTACTCCCTTAGTAGAAGTGTCTTTCACCCATTTGTTTCTCTCACATAAACACATATAAGAGACACCGAAAATCTTACCGATAAAAGAAGCCTTAAACTTCAGTGATTCTCCCAGCTTTATTTCACAGATGCTGGCGCTGGAGCTGCAGGAGTCATTTTTTAGGGGCGTGGTTGTCTCCTGATTTGTAGGCAGGTCCACTTGACTATAGTTGATTTTATTGCTTAATTTTTGGAAACCTGAACTCTCGACAGAGAAGGACTATTTTTCTGATATGACATCACTGCCTTGACAGTGCTAACATGACCTCTCAATTCATTATCGGTTATGAAGCTCTAGCTCTGTTATCATCCCTTGCAGAGGTTACATGCTGACCCAGGTAAGAGCCTGGAAAATATTTCTTTAACCAGGGAATAAAATCGAATGACTTTTTCCTCTCGTTTATATCTGTGACAAAGAGGCTGTCCACTTCATTTTACCATCTTTAGTGAAATTATCTTTTTTTTTTCTTCAGCAGCTCAATAGGAAAAATAATATGATGCTGAAAGATGAAATATGAGTCTTAAGATTTAGAAGTAATAGCGAGGTGAGTGAGAAGAATTGCTTGTCATTTATCCTGGGCTTTGTGCAGCTGCAAAGTCCCCGTCCAACAGATGCAGCTGTTTAGGCTTGCGTTGCCTTGTAATTTTTCCAGCAGCACTTCCCTTAAAAAGGGTCATCGACTATTATGATCATCTATTTTGTGTAACAATAGAGTACTATTTGATTGGAACCAAGTTACTCTTTATAACTGTCTTCTCACAATTGCAAAATGAAGTAAAGTTTTGTGTTATTATAATTTCATCTACAGATTTTATTGGCTATGCTTTGTCATCTCGTTGTAGCTTTGTGGTTCCAGCCAGTATAGACTCAAATTTTACTAATCTTATATTAATCCATCGGGATTCACCTGGTGTTAACAGGCAGGGTAGCTCTATGATCTATTTTGCTTTGTGTGTTTCTTTGTTTTCGCTTCAAGTGGAAGAATTTATGTCCAGAGTGTATCCATTAGAAAGAAAAGAAGGAAACAAGTCATAACATCTCGAAGTCAAGGGTTCTTTTAATTCTCTTTTTTCCCAGGTTTATTGGGCTGAACTGCAAGGTTGTGGCCGGCAAGCTCTTTACTTCCAAATCTGTAGAGATGTGAGAGATGATAGTTCTTAAAAACTGATTGGAAAATGTGTGTTTATTTTCGGTTGAAGTTCATTTTGCCAGTGAGGCTCTTGAGAGTCTTTAATAATAGTTCTCTCCCAAGTTCTTGAAGCAACTGAGAAATGTGATGGAAAGGTCAACACATGGGGGACAAAATATCACCTTTATTTTATAAAAGGTCTGTGTTTATGGGCAATATTGAATCCTAGAAATAGCAGCCTTAGCTATGGGGCTGGGCTGGGCCAGGCCTCTCCCTGTCTCTTTAGGAGCCTCCTTTAGGAGGCTCTTTAGGAGCAACAGAATGGAGGAAGAGATTGGGGGGTTGTATTTCTTGAAGGAACATCAGTTTCAAGAAGGCCAGAAGCAAGCTGTGTTCTACTCTTGTGTGATTCTTCTTTCAAATACAGAATTAGGGGACAAGGAGAGAGTTGAGCCTGGCCAGGGTGGTTATAATCAGTGAACTTCACCCTGTGGGGAGGAGTGTTAGAAGCAGGGCATTTCCCACATCACCCTGCAAGTGGGAATAACCCCAAAGTAGGACACGCTGTCACATTTTACTGTTTTTAATTGAAGAATAGTTTATTTACTATATATAGGGCTTGCCTGGTGGCCCAGTTGGTAAAAAACCCACCTGCAACGCAGGAGACCCTGATTTGATTCCAGGATCTGGAAGATTCCCTGGAGGGGAGCATGGCAACCCACTCCAGTATACTTGCCTGGAGAATCCTCATGGACAGAGGTGCCTGGTGGGCTACAGTCCATGGGTCACAAAGAATCAGACACGACTGAGTGACTAAGCGCATGCACACACATACACATACGTATATATATATCTGTTTCATATTATTTTCCATTGTGGTTTATCACAGGATATTGAATATAGTTCCTGATAGTTCCGTGTGCTGTACCGTAAGACCTTGTTGTTTATCTATAAAATGTGCGATTTGAAAAGAAACACTTCACCATTTTATCTAACAATATTTATATGGTGTCTTTTAATACATATCTTTCCTTGTTTATTTTATTTTACCTTCTCATTCTGTGAAATAGCAGCGGACTGAAGACATTTAGGAGGCGGGAGACACCTTTCTTCCCGTGACTGACTGCCAAGTCGAGCAGTTTGCGCCAGCTGGCAAGTGTCTTCTGTCATTGTTCCATGCGATAAAGAATTAAGGGACATTCTGATCATATCCAGAGTTGCAGCAGACATCTGAATCTGATTTATTCATCTTCTTGGGGCCCGCAGATGGTCAGGTCTCCCTGTCATTGCCTTAGGGATCAATCGATTTCCTGAGCTGATGTAACTAACTAGCCTGCTTTTGGTACACCTGTCCCCGTTGACGGAAAAGATTGCTGCTTTGCCTTCAACATTCTTGTTAGGGTCTTTGGGCAGATGTTTGTTTGTGCTACCTGTCCAAGGATAAATTACTGGGGGAGAAAAAAAAAGACCTGGATGGTATCTTTGATTATAATTGATAACTTCATTTATCTGAAAAGGTAATTCTTCCCATGAACTTTTTCTTCATGGAAATTTTATTTTACTGTTCAATCACAATAAACTGCAGTTTTTTCATTTCAAACATAGGCTGATATTGGTAATTTCATGATTCAATCTACTGTGATCTGAATTCATTCATATAAATTCATTATACATTCAAAATTTATAACATACTATCTACATGCTCTAAGTAAGTAAGTGAGTAAGTGAAGTCGCTCAGTCGTGTCCGACTTTTTGTGACCCGATGGACTGTAGCCTACCAGGCTTCTCTGTCCAGGGGATTCTCCAGGCAAGAATACTGGAGTGGGTTACTATTTCCTTCTCTAGGGGAATCTTCCCGACCCAGGGATCAAACCCGGTTCTCCCACACTGGAGGCAGGTGCTAAATTCATGTGTAACATTTAGGATACATACAATATATATGTTGCATGTAGGACGCAGATTCTACACACTGTGTACATGCAGTATCTAGCTTTTGAGTGTGTGTAACGTTTAAGATATATACGATATATATGTTACATACATGTGGTGAAAAGTGAAAGTGAGAGTCACACAGTCATGTCCAACTGTTTGGGACCCCATGGACTCTACATTTCATGGAATTCTCCAGGCCAAAATACTGGAGTGGGTAGCCTTTCCCTTCTCCAGGGGATCTTCCCAGCCCAGGGATTGAACCCAGGTCTCCCACATTGCAGGCGGACTCTTTCCTAGCTGAGCCACAAGGGTGGGTAGCCTATCCCTTCTCCAGTGGATATTCCTGACCCAGGAATCAAACTTGGGTCTCCTGCATTGAGCGCAGATTCTTTACCAACTGAGATATCAAGGAAGTCTACTTGGCCAACAAAGATCCGTCTAGTCAAGGCTATGGTTTTTTCAGTGGTCATGTATGGATGTGAGAGTTGGACTGTGAAGAAAGCTGAGCACTGAACAATTGATGCTTTTGAACTGTGATGTTGGAGAAGACTCTTGAGAGTCCTTTGGACTGCAAGGAGATCCAAGCAGTCCATTCTGAAGGAGATCAGCCCTGGGTGTTCTTTGGAAGGAATGATGCTAAAGCTGAAACTCCAATACTTTGGCCACCTCATGCGAAGCTCATTGGAAAAGACTGATGCTGGGAGGGCTTGGGGGCAGGAGGAGAAGGGAATGAACAAGGATGAGATGGCTGGATGGCATCACTGACTTGATGGATGTGAGTCTGAGTGAACTCCAGGAGTTAGTAATGGACAGGGAGGCCTGGTGTGCTGCGATTCATGGGGTTGCAGAATTGGACACGACTGAGTGACTGAACTGAACTGAACAGTATTTAGCTTTTGAGTATATGGAAAAATATCCTGAATATAAAAATATGTTTATAACTTAGAGGTCAGTTGTAATGTGGAATCCGAAGATATTTTAATGAACTTTCATATTTTGTATACTCATGACAGGACGAGAGCCTAAAAGGAAAATAATGTCTTAGTCTTATTATGAAAATAGCTTTGACCTACAGTCTACCTGAAAATGACTGGTGATCTTCCAGAGCTGCTTGGAGTACACTTTGAGAACCCTGACTTAATAAAATATTCTAATACAGTAGGACATAATAGGGAAGTGTGTGTGTGTGTGTGTGTGTGTGTGTGTGTGTGTGTGTGTGTGTGTGTGTGTCTTGGGGCAATATTCTGTAGATGGTGGTATTTCTGCAGGGAAGGAAACCTTGCTGTGCTGTGCTTAGTCATTCAGTCACGTCCTGCTCTTTGTGACCCCATGGACTGTAGCCCTCCAGGCTCCTCTGTCCATGGGGATTCTCCAGGCAAGAATACTGGAGTAGGTTGCCTTGCCCTTCTTCTCAACCCAGGGATCAAACCCAGGTCTCCCGATTGCAGCCGGATTATTTACTGTCTGAGCTCACCAGGGAAGCCCAAGAATACCAGAGTGGGTAGTTTATCCCTTCTCCAGGGGCACTTCCAGACCCAGGAATGGTAGGCAGGGTTTCCTGCATTGCAGGCAGATTCTTTACCAGCTGAGCTACCTGGGAAGCCCAGGATATCTTGAGCCATTGGCTAATAATGAAGAGAAGCCAGCACATGACCACCTGGGAGAAGGACCTTCTCTGCAAAAGAAACAGCCAGCAAAGGTGCTCCTAGCAGAAAGGAGATTGACTTAGAAACTGTTGACTTGGTCAGATAATTCCATACTTCCTTCATAGAAAGACTGGTTGTTGTTCAGTCGTTATGCTGTGTCTGACTTTTTGGGACCCTAGGGACTGTAACGTGCCAGGACTCCCTGTCCTTCCCCATCTCCTAGAGTTCCTCAAGCTTATGTCCATTGAATCAGTGATGCCATCTAACTGACTCATCCTCTGACACCCATTTAAGGCTCTTCTGGCCCTCAATCTTTTCCAGCATCAGGGTCTTTTCCAATGAGACAGCTCTTTGCATCAGGTGGCCAAAGGATTGGAGCTTCATCTTCAGCATCAGTCCTTCCAGTGAATATTCACGACTGATTTCTTTTAGGATGGACTGGTTTGATAGCCTTTCTGTCCAAGGGGCTCTCAAGAGTCTTCTGCAGCACCACAGTTTGAAAGCATCAATCTCAGAAAGTTACATGTGTAAATTTCAGTCACTGGAAATGACTTTTGTTTCAATTTAATAAAAGGTTTGCCAAATCTAAGAATGTGATTTTCTCTAACAAAGATGCCCTGATTTTATCATAATGCTGCTTTACTCATAGCTGTTCTAACTTGTGGTGTCTAAACCATGTCTTGTGCCTGTTTTTCTACTGATTTTGAATACTTGAATTTCAGGGATTATTCATAGTTATTTTCTCTAACTCAGGGAAATAAAATATTTAATAAAGACATATATTTAAGCAGCTAAAATACATGCCTTTTAAAATTTAACTTATGAATATGGGAAAATAATTTGTTAAAATTAGCCATATGTGAAAGATTTAAATTTGCCTTTAAATCTTTATCTTAAAGATTAAATCTTAAATCTGATGCAATTATGTATAGCTACTTTTCTTAAGAAATCCTCAAGTAGAATTTTCATTTATCATTGAAATAAGTAAGTGAGAAATGTGACTTTTATTTATGATTTTACAAAGCAGAATTTATAATCCTTTACCCCAGAATATGCCTGAGAAAATTTATGAAAGCATAATCTATTTTGTAATCATGTTTCTCTAAAATTTATTTGTTGTTCCCTATTCATTTTTAGAATCCTTTTATAAGAACGTTCACTGGTGATGCAATTTGAAAATCCCCAAATTGCCTGTGTGTTTAGGGATACGTGGCCTTAGAATTCGCTGTTTTAATTCAAAATAACAAATGAAGTTATTCATCAACTTCTTCCTTTTTTCCGGTCTACCTCAATCTGCGAAGCCTATTCTGTTAGGGAACAATCTTGGGCTGTTCTATCGAAACACTGTCTCACTGCTGCCACTTCATTTAAGTGCAGCTCTCTGTTCTTAGTAGATGTGAGGGACAGATGATCCAGACCGCATCTAGCCAAGGGAACTTCCAGGGAATTTGTTTTGTCTCAGGTTAAGGGCTTTCCTGGTGGCCCAGCGGGGAAGAATCCACCTGCAATGCAGGAGATTTGGGTTCCATCCCTGGGTTGGGAAGATCCCCTGGAGAAAGGAATAGCTACCCACTCCAGTACTCTTGCCTGGGAAATCCCACGGACAGAGGAGCCTTTCAGGCTACAGTCCATGGGGTCACAAAGACTGGGACACGACTGAGAGACTCACTTTCACTTTCAGGCAGTCAGAATCTGAATAACCATCTTTCCTAAAAGAATCATGACTTACATCCTCTGCCAGGTGGTCTGTGACAACGGGAAATGTTCCATAGAAGGACTGGGAAGATGGTTTGAACCCCGTCAACAAGTGAACACGGCACCTTTTACAGCTTTCCTTTTTTTCAAATATGACCCTTTCTGGTTCCGCTGCTTATGATTCATTTCTATGTCTTTTCTGAATCATTTCAAAATCCTGCTATAGGCAGTGCGACCAAATACCACCTCCCTTGGGCAGAGTTCCTAAATCCCCTTTTGTGCTTCTCTGACATTGTCTTTCAGAAGCAGACGGGGCTCTCCTGTAAGATGCTTCTTTCACAGCATTAGCGCAACACCTTTTTCTTGCCCCTGTTGTCATGCCAATCACACTGTGCTTTGCGTTAGAGTTATTCGTGGACTGTAAGCTGCTGAGCTACTGTGGTGGGGTTAGTGGGGAAAGGACATGTCTTGGATTTAGACAGTGATCACTTGGAATCCACCTTGATGTTAGAAATCTTTTGTAAACTCTTTGTTCTTTAGCTTCTTCAGTGGTAAAATAGGGTAAATATATATTTTGAGATTTCGTTGGTAATTATATGCAGTTTTAATTGTAAGGCATATTGAATGCACTAGCAATGTTTAGTCCACTTACTTCCCTCCTTGCCTCCTTGCCCAGGGGTCAGAATGATGTTCTATTTACCATTTAATCTCATAGAGTGCCAGGCCTAATCTGGGGGGGGGGTGGTTTCTAGAAAAAAAATTAAATTCTGCTACCTCATTTTAAGTATTTGGAAAATTGTTTCAATTATTATCAGTGCTCTAATCTGAGAAAAAGTTAGTTCAAACTATTACAAAGTTGAAGAATGTGAATAAGTTATCTAGGGGAAGAAAGGCAAGTACAGGTAAGATGGTGGAGGGGAGTTCTCCTAAAGGAAAGAGCAGTCATGTCACATCGTAGGGATTTAACCATGGAAGGCAAGGGTGACTAAAGTAGTTGGGAGAGAAAGTAGGAAAATGCATATTATTTGAGCATAGTTGGTCTTTCAGGATGTATTAAAGACTTAAAACTAGATCTGAAGGAAATGGCAACCCACTCCAGTACTCTTGCCTGGAGAATCCCATGGAAGGAGGAGCCTGGCAGGCTACAGTCCATGGGGTCGCAAAGAGTCGGACATGACTGAGCGACTTCACTTTCACTCTCCTCAGGAAGAGACATGATATTGAAATACTTTAATCATCAGGGCAATATCAGTTCAGTTCAGTTCAGTCGCTCAGTTGTGTCCGACTTTTGCAACCCCATGGACTGCAGCAGGCCAGGCCTCCCTGTCCATCACCAACTCCCAGAGCGTACTTAAACTCATGTCCATTGAGTTGGTGATGCCATCCAACCATCTTGCCCTCTGTTGTCCCCTTCTCCTACCTTTAATCTTTCTCAGCATTCAGGTCTTTTTCAACGAGTCAGCTCTTCACATCAGGTGGCCAAAGTATTGGAGTTTCAGCTTCAACATCAGTCCTTCCAATGAATATTCAGGACTGATCTCCTTTAGGATGGACTGGTTGGATCTCCTTGCAGTCTAAGGGACTCTCAAGAGTCTTCTCCAACACCACAGTTCAAAACCATCAATTCTTTGGTGCTCAGCTTTCTTTATAGCCCAACTATACATCCATACATGACCACAGGAAAAATCATAGTTTTGACTAGATGGACATTTGTAGGCAACGCAATGTCTCTGCTATTTAATATGCTTTCTAGGTTGATCATAACTATTCTTCCAAAGAGCAAGCATCTTTTAATTTCATGACTGCAGTCACCATCTTGGGCCCTTCAAAATAAAGTCTGACATTGTTTCCACTGTTTCTCCATCTATTTCCCATGAAGTCATGGGACCAGATGCCATAATCTTCATTTCCTGAATGTTGAGCTTTAAGCCAACTTTTTCACTCTCCTCTTTCACTTTCATCAAGAGGCTTTTTAGTTCCTCTTCACTTTCTGCCATAAGGGTGGTATTGTCTGCATATCTGAGTTTATTGATATTTCTCCTGGCAAATCTTGATTCCAGCTCGAGATTCATCCAGTCCAGCATTTCTCATAATGTACTCTGCATATAAGTTAAATAAGCAGGGTGACAGTATACAGCCTTGACATACTCCTTTTCCTATTTGGAACCAGTCTGTTGTTCCATGTCCAGTTCTAACTGTTGCTTCCTGACCTGCATACAGATTTCTCAAGAGGCAGGTCAGGTGGTCTGTATTCCCATCTCTTTCAGAATTTTCCACAGTTTATTGTGATCCACACAGTCAAAGGCTTTGGCATAGTCAATAAAGCAGAAATAGATGTTTTTCTGGAACTCTCTTGCTTTTTCTGTGATCCAACCAATGCTGGCAGTTTGATCTCTGGTTCCTCTGCCTTTTCTTAATCCTGGTTGAACATCAGGGAGTTCACAGATCATGTATTGCTGAAGCCTGGCTTGGGGAATTTTGAGCATTACTTTACTAGAGTGAGAGAAGAGTGCAATTGTGCGGTAGTTTGAGCATTCTTTGGCATTGCCTTTCTTTGGGATTGGAATGAAAACTGACCTTTTCCGGTCCTGGGGCCACTGCCTAGTTTTCCAAATTTGCTGGCAAATTGAGTGCAGCACTTTCACAGCATCATCTTTTAGGATTTGAAATAGCTCAACTGGAATTCCATCATCTCCACTAGCTTTGTTCATAGTGATGCTTCCTAAGGGCCACTTGACTGCGTTCCAGAATGTCTGGCTCTAGATTAGTGATCACACCACCATGATTATCTGGGTTGTGACGACTTTTTTGTGCAGTTCTTCTGTGTATTCTCTTCCTACTATCTTCTGCTTCTGTTCGGTCCATACAATTTCTGTCCTTTATTGAGCCCATCTTTGCATGAAATGTTCCCTTGGCATCCTTAATTTTCTTGAAGAGATCTCTAGTCTTTCCTTTTCTATTGTTTTTCTCTATTTCTTTGCACTGATCACTGAGGAAGGCTTTCTTATCTCTCCTTTCTATTCTTTGGAACTCTGCATTCAAATGGGTATATTTTTCCTTTTCTCCTTTGCCTTTTGCTTCTCTTCTTTCACAGCTATTTGTAAGGCCTTCTCAGACAACCATTTTGCCTTTTAGCATTTCTTTTTCTTGATAATATAATCAGCTTTATATATTGGATGGCCTCACTGGCTCAATGGACTGAGTTTGATTAAGCCCCAGGAGATGGTGTTGTACAGAGAAGCTTGGTGTGCTGCAGTTCATGGGGTCACAGAAAGTCAGACACAACTGAGTGACTGAACTGAACTGAACTGATGTCTTCCCTGGTGGCTCAGTGGTAAAGAATCCACCTGCCAATGCAGGAGATGTGGGTTCAATCCCTGGGTCAGAAAGAGACCCTGGAGAAGGAAATGGCAACTCACTCCAGTATACTTGCCTGGAAAATTTCATGGAAAAAGAAGTCTGATGGGCTATACAGTCCATGCGACTGCAAAGAGTCTGACAGGACTTAGTAACTAAACAACACTAACAATACGTTTTTCGTGATCTTTTTAGGTATAAAGTGGAGGAAAGGTAGGGTGGTACGTAAGAGGGCCAACAGATGGAGTGAGAACGTCGTGGTGTGAGTGCGTCACGCATAGTGAGTATATACATACAGAAACTTGCACATACTGAAGCACACAAGGATGCGTGCCTGCTCAGTTGCTTCAGTCACGTCCAACTCTTTGTAACCCAGTGGACTATAGCCCGTCAGGCTCCTCTGTCCATGGGATTCTCCAGGGAAGAATACTGGAGTGGGTTGCCATGCTCTCCTCCAGGAGATCTTCCAGACCCAGGGATGAAACTTGTGTCTCTTTTGTCTTCTGCATTGCAGTGGATTCTTTATCCACTGAGTTGTCTGGGAAGCCCCGAAGGAAACATCGGTTCAGTTCAGTTCAGTTGCTCAGTCGTGTCCGACTCTTTGCGACCCCATGAATCACAGCATGCCAGGCCTCCCTGTCCATCATCAACTCCCGGAGTTCACTCAGACTCACGTCCGTCGAGTCCATGATGCCATCCAGCCATCTCATCCTTGTTTGTCCCCTTCTCCTCCTGCCCCCAAGCCCTCCCAGCATCAGAGTCTTTTCCAATGAGTCAACTCTTCACATGAGGTGGCCAAAGTACTGGAGTTTCAGCTTTAGTATCATTCCCTCCAAAGAACACCCAGGGTTGATCTCCTTCAGAATGAACTGGTTGGATCTCCTTGCAGTCCAAGGGACTCTCAAGAATCTCCTCCAACACCACAGTTCAAAAGCATCGATTCTTTGGTGCTCAGCTTTTTTCACAGTCCAACTCTCACATCCATACATGACCACAGGAAAAATGATAGCCTTGACTAGATGGACCTTTATTGGCAAAGTAATGTCTCTGCTTTTGAATATGCTACTTAGGTTGGTCATAACTTTTCTTCCAAGGAGTAAGCGTCTTTTAATTTCATGGCTGCAGTCACCACCTGCAGTACACTATTTTATTTAACCCTTTCTATGTACCCCTCCCCCTATTTTTTGAGGACTGCTGCTTGTTTCAAAACTCTCTTCTCTCAGCTTTTCACTGTTTCAAGTGCTGCTTATTTCCCTCCTTCTTTCCCATTTCTTTCTCAAGCTGCATTTTTTTTTCTTCCCTTAGCTCAATTTGAATAAGGCTGCATTTGTTTCTGTTGTGAACTTTTGTTTTGGTTTGATTAGTCTTTCTGGGACACATTCTTCTCTCTTCCCAAAGATGAGGTGGTCAAGGACACTTCTCAGATGTCCTTTCCTCCACTACAGTTGAGAGCTCATATGTCCCTTCCTTATGTAGTAAATAATAATCTATAATTACATTAACACTGCTCCAAGCACGATCTGTTTCACTAAGCACTTGAATAGGCTTTGTGTTTGAGAACAAGCAGCTCCAAAACAAGACTAGGCAGCATGTCTGTTTACCTAACATATTCCTGAACCCTCCCTAGGTGTTTATTATTCAGGAATTCTAGACGGGACCTCGGTACATGTATTTTTAACAGTCTTTGCGGGTGATACCTATATGAACCAGATTTACTTACCATGTATTAGGCGTTGTCCTAAGCACTTTAGGTATTATACTATTTAATCCTTGCAATCCTATAAATATTGCTATAACAACAATTACAGGCATTTCTCCTTTTATTGTGCTTCACTTTGTCACACTTCACAGATAATTGCATAAAAAAAAACAAATCGAGAGTTTACAGCGATCTTGCTTCGAGCAAGTCTGTTGGTGCCATTTTTTCAACAGCATTTGCTCACTTTACGTCTCTGTGTCACATTTTTGTAATTCTCACAACACGTCAAGCTTTTCCATTTTATTAAACTTGTTAACAGTGATCTTTGATCACTTTGGTGCTTACTACTGTGACTTGCTGAAAGCTTAGATGATGGCTAGCACTTTTAGGCAATATTTTAAAATTAAGATATACAGTTTTTGACATATGTGATTGCACACTTAATTAACCAGAATGTAGTGTAAGTATAACTGTGTATGCTCTGCTGCTGCTGTTGCTAAGTTGCTTCAGTCCTGTCTGACTCAGCGACCCCATGGACTGCAGCCTACCAGGCTCCCTTGGCCCTGGGATTCTCCAGGCAAGAGCACTGGAGTGGGTTGCCATTGCCTTCTCCAATGCATGAAAGTGAAAAGTGAAAGTGAAGTAGCTCAGTTGTCTCTGACTCAGGGACCCCATGGACTGCAGCCCACCAGGCTCTGCCATCCCTGGATTCTCCAGGCAAGAGCACTGGAGTGGGATGTCATTGCCTTCTCCAGTGTATGAGGTTGGGAAACAAAAAATTTGTGGACTTGCTTTCTTATGGTAGTTGCTTTCCTGAAGTGATATGGAACCAAATCTGTAATATTTCTGAGGTCTGCCTGAACTTCCTATTTTACAGGAGGACAAACTGGAATATTACTTTCATGTAAGATTTTCAAAACAAGGTCAAGTATGATATACCTAAACAGGCTGATTCTGGAAGGTCGGCTTTTAACCAGTATGAAATGTATATGCAAGAATCCCTCAGAAGAAATGGAGTAGCCATCACAGTCAACAAAAGAGTCCGATATGCAGTACTTGGATGCAATCTCAAAAAAGACAGAATGATCTCTGTTCATTTCCAATGCAAACCATTCAATATCACAGTGATCCAAGTCTATACCCTGGCCAGTAATGCTGAAGGAACTGAAGTTGAACGGTACTATGAAGACCTACAAGACCTTCTAGAACTAACACTGAAAAAGACATCCTTTTCAGTGAGGGGACTGGGAGCAAAAGTAGGACGTCAAGAAACACCTGGAGTAACAGGCAAATTTGGCCTTGGAGTACAGAATGAAGCAGGGCAAAGGCTAATAGAGTTTTGCAAAGAGAATGCACTGGTCATAGCAAACACCCTCTTCCAACAACACAAGAGAAGACTCTACACATGGACATCACCAGATGGTCAACATCAAAATCAGACTGATTATATTCTTTGCAGCCAAAGATGGAGAAGCTCTATAGAGTCAGCAAAAACAAGACCGGGAGTTGACTGTAGCTCAGATCATGAACTCCTTATTGCCAAATTAAGACATAAATTGAAGAAAGTGGGGGAAACCACTTGACCATTCAGGTATGACCTAAATCAAATCCCTTACGATTATATAGTGGAAGTGAGAAATAGATTTAAGGGTCTAGATCTGATAGACAGAGTGCCTGATGAACTACGGACAGAGGTTTGTGACATTGCACAGGAGACAGAGATCAAGACCATCCCCAGGAAAAAGAAATGCAAAAAAGCAAAATGGCTGTCTGAGGAGGCCTTACAAATAGCTGTGAAAAGAAGAGAAGCAGAAAGCAAAAGAGAATAGCAAAGATACCCATTTGGAGAAGGCAATGGCACCCCACTCCAGTACTCATGCCTGGAAAATCCCATGGACAAAGGAGCCTGGTAGGCTGCAGTCCATGGGGTCGCTAAGAGTTGGACACGACTGAGCGACTTCACTTTGACTTTTCACTTTCATGCATTGGAGAAGGAAATGGCAACCCACTCCAGTATTCTTGCCTAGAGAATCCCAGGGATGGGGGAGCCCGGTGGGCTGCTGTCTATGGGGTCGCACAGAGTCAGACACAACTGAAGTGACTTAGCAATAGCAGCAACCCATTTGAATGCAGAGTTCCAAGGAATAAAAAGGAGAGATAAGAAAGCCTTCCTCAGTGATCAATGCAAAGAAATAGAGGAAAATAATAGAATGGGAAAGACTAGAGGTCTCTTCAAGAAAATTAGAGATACCAAGGGAATATTTCATGCAAAGATGGGCTCGATAAAGGACAGGAATTGTATGTGCCTAACAGAAGCAGAAAATATTAAGAGGTGGCAAGAATACACGGAAGAACTGTATAAAAAAGATCTTCATGACCCATATAATCATGGTGGTGTGATCACTCACCTAGAGCCAGACATCCTGGAACACAAAGTCAAGTGGGCCTTAGGAAGCATCACTATGAACAAAGCTAGTGGAGGTGATGGAATTACAGTTGAGCTATTTCAAATCCTAAAAGATGATGCTGTGAAAGTGCTGCACTCAATATGCCAGCAAATCTGGAAAACTCAGCAGTGACCACCGGACTAGAAGAGGTCAGTTTTCATTCCAATCCGAAAGAAAGGCAATGCCAAAGAATGCTTGAACTACCGCACAATTGCACTCATTCACCCACTAGTAAAGTACTGCTCAAAATTCTCCAAGCCAGGCTTCAGCAACATGTGAACTGTGAACTTCCAGATATTCAAGCTGGTTTTAGAAAAGGCAGAGGAACCAGAGATCAAAATGCCAACACTGGCTGAATCATTGAAAAAGCAAGAGAGTTCCAGAAAAACATCTATTTCTGCTTTATTTTGACTATACCAAACTCTTTGACTGTGTGGATCACAATAAACTGTGGAAAATTCTGAAGGAGATGGGAATACCAGACCACCTGACCTGCCTCTTGAGAAATCTGTATGCAGGTTAGGAAGCAACAGTTAGAACTGGACATGGAACAACAGACTGGTTTCAAATAGGGAAAGGAGTATGTCAAGGCTCTATATTGTCACCCTGCTTATTTAGCTTCTATGCAGAGTACCTCATGAGAAACGCTGGACTGGAAGAAACACAAGCTGGAATCAAGCTTGTCGAGAGAAATATCAATAACCTCAGATATGCAGAAGACACCACCCTTATGGTAGAAAGTGAAGAGGAACTAGAAAGCCTCTTGATGAAAGTGAAAGAGGAGAGTGAAAAAGTTGGCTTAAAGTTCAACATTCAGAAAATGAAGATCATGGCATCTGGTCCCATCACTTCATGGAAAGTAGATCGGGAAACAGTGGAAACAGTGTCAGACTTTATTTTGGGGGGCTCCAAAATCACTGCAAATGGTGATTGCAGTCATGAAATTAAAAGATGCTTACTCCTTGGAAGGAAAGTTATGACCAACCTAGACAGCATATTAAGCAGAGACATTAGTTTGCCAACAAAGGTCCATCTGTTCAAGGCTATGTTTTTTCCAGTAGTCATGTCTGGATGTTAGAGTTGGACTCTAAAGAATGCTGAGCACTGAAGAATTGATGCTTTTGAACTGTGGTGTTGGAGAAGACTCTTGAGAGTCCCTTGGACTGCAAGAAGATCAAACCAGTCCATCCTAAAGGAGATCAGTCCTGAATATTCATTGGGAGGACTGATGCTGAGGCTGAAACTCCAATACTTTGGCCACCTGATGCAAAGAGCTGACTCATTTGAAAAGACCCTGCTGCTGGGAAAGATTGGGGGCAGGAGGAGAAGGGGATGACAGAGGATGAGATGGCTGGATGGCACCACTGACTCAATGGACGTGAGATTGATAAACTCTGGGAGTTGGTGACGGACAAGGAGGCTTGGCGTGCTGCAGTCCATGGGATCGCAAAGAGTTGAAGACGACTGAGTGACTGAACTGAACTAACCAGTGTGAAATCTGTCTCCAGGAATGTACCTTTCCATATGTATTATGCTACTGAGAGTTTTTACCTAATATCTGGGCAGGTGTTATCTAGATTTCATGGTTTTATATAGAAAATATTGATGGTGAAAATTATTAGGGATAGCAGAAGGATAGGTCTACTTGGTGAGATAAAGGTCAAAGAAATAATGTGCTGTCATAATCACAAAATTGCTTCTGAGAGATTTAGAGAGTGAGCTGCCCTGTTTTTTTATGTGGGCATCCATCTTTGAGTTAGGGCTATGCAGTGAGGAAGGTGCAAAACATCTTATCATTTTCAAGCAGTTTGTGTTTCACAAGACAAAATCTACTGGCATGGACTGCAGTGTGTTCCTTCAAAAGTCATAAGTTGTTTTCATTAATTTTTCCTGGAGGGTGCTTGATTTACAGTGCTGTTTTAGTTTCTGCTGTGCAGCAAGATGCCAATTACTCATGTACATATATCCGTTCTTTTTCAGATTCTTTTCCCATTTGGGTCATTACAGAGTAATGAGTTGAGTGTCCTGTGCTGTACAAGTTCTTACTGGTTATCTCTTCCGTATGTTGTAGCGTGTGTATTTCAGCCCCCGTCTCCCAGTTTATCCCTCCCATCCCTTTCTGCCTTAATAGCCGTCAGTTTGTTTTCTAGAACTGTGACTCAGTTTCTGTTTGTAAATAGGTTCATCTGTACCATTTCCTTAGATTCCACTTATAACTGATACCACATCATATTTGTCTTTTTCTGTCTGACTCATTTCACTCAGTATGACAATCTCTAGGCCCATCTATATAGCTGCAAATGGCATCATTTCATTCTTTTTTATGGCTGAGGAATTATCCATTGCATATCTGTGCCACATGTTTATCCATTTCTCTGCCAATGGACATTTAGGTTGCTTCCATGTCTTGGCTATTGCAAACAGTGTTGCAATGAGCATAGGAGCATATACATCTTTTTGAATCATGGTTTTCTGCAGATATATGCCCAGGAGTGAGATTCCTGGACCATGGGGTAGCTCTATGTTTTGTTTTTAAAGTCTTAGCTCTCAGTGTGATGATATTTGCAGGTGGGATCTTTGGGAAGTGATTAGGTTTCGGCACCGTGTCATGAAAGAGTCATAAAAGTGGGTCCTCAAGATGGGCTTAGCGGCTTTGCAAGAAGAGACACTAGAGAGCGCACTCTCATTTCTCTACACCATGTGAGGACACCGTGAGACAGTGGCCATCTGCAAACTAGGAGAGAATCCCTTATCAGATACTGGCAGCTTGATCTTATACTTCCCAGCTTCCAGATCTGTGCGAATATAGGTTTCCATTGTTTAAATCATCCAATCTACATATTTCATTAAGGCAGCCCTAGTTGACTAATACATCCAAGTGTAAGGACAGAACCTTGGCATAAAAATGGCCAAATTTTACTGAGGACTTACTATGTAGCTGCTGCTAAGTCATTTCAGTCGTGTCCAACTCTGTGCGACCCCATAGATGGCAGCCCACCAGGCTGCCCCGTCCCTGGGATTCTCCAGGCAAGAACACTGGAGTGGGTTGCCATTTCCTTCTCCAATGCATGAAAGTGAAGAGTGAAAGTGAAAAGTAAAATTGAAGTTGCTCAGTCATGTCCGACCCTCAGCGACCCCATGGACTGTAGCCTTCCAGGCTCCTCCATCCATGGGATCTTCCAGGCAAGAGTACTGGAGTGGGGTGCCATTGCCTTCTCCATACTGTGTAGCTAGGTATTTGTAAATACTTTCATATATGTAACTTAAACTTCCTAACTGCCAAATGGCATAGATTAACAAAGTCCTCAACTGATCAATTCTTAAGCTTCATTGTATTTGACCTATTACTATTATTGACACATCTATGTTCCTTCTTCTTGAGACGATTATTTGATTTCAGGAATACTAGCTTTCCTTTTCCTGGACTGGCTATTCCTTTTCTAAAAAAATTGAAGTTACAATTGACATACAATATTATATTATTTTCAGTTACAACATAATGATTCCATATGTGTATAATTGTGAAAAAACCACCACAATGAATCTAGTTAATATTCTTCCCTATATATATATATATATATATATATATATACACACACACACAGTATTTTTTTCTTGTAGTGAGAACTTTTAAGATCTATTCTCAGCAACTTTCTAATATGCAATAAAGTATTACTAGGGTTGTGATGCTGAGTATTAGAACCCCATGACATTTATTTATTTTATAACTGGAAGTGTTCACCTTTTGACCCTCTTCATCTGTTTTGCCCACCTCCCGCTTCCTTCTCTGAAAACCTTAGCGGTCTATTCCCTTTATCTCTGAGCTGGTTTTTTTCACTGACTTCACTTGGCATACTGTCCTCAAGGATCACCCGTGTGGCTGCCAGCGGCAAGCCTTCACTCGTTCTATGGCTGGATAGCATTCCCCTGTGTGTTCCCTTCTATTTGCCCTTTTGCTCACTGAGGGGCGCTTAGGTTGTCTCCATGTCTTGGCTATTGTCAGTAATGCTGACATGAACACTGGGGTACATGTATCTTCTCAATTTAGTGTCTTCATTTTCTTCCGATAAAATGCCGAGGTAGAAATACTTAAACAGATTAGAGTCGTAATGTTTCGAGGACGCGTCACGCTCTTTTCCACGGAGGCTGCGCTGCTTCACCTTCCCCGATACTGCGTCAGGTTTTTTTTCTTTTTCCTGCACACCTTCGGCAGCATCTGTGAAGCGGCTATTTCTGTCTTTGTGGGGCGGCTATTCTTTTCCGGTCTCCTTTGCTGGCCTTCCTCCTCTTCGCGGCCCCGCTGTGATTCGGCGCCCAGTCTCTGGGCCCCCTGCACTCACTCCCTGTGTGGCCTCACCTAGTCCCACGGCTCCAGACGCCACTGGCGGACTGACTTGTACCTGTTTTTCTATGACCCGGGCCTCTTGTAAAAATTTACTTATTTTTAATTGAAGGATAATTGCCTTCCAGCGTTGTGTTGGTTTCTGCTGACCATCAACATGAGGAAGACCCAGGCTGCTTTTCTTGAGCTCCAGTGTTGAACCTAGACTTGATCACTTGCATGGCCATGAATGTCATCCTAGCGTGTCCAAAACTCCACTGTCCTCAGTCCACACTTCTCAGTTTATGAGCAATTTGTTCTTCCTTTTCTTCCACGGACCGCGCTGACCTTGAGTCCCACGATTAATAATCATATCCTATCAGCCACCGTCGGGACGAATCCGGTCCCGTCAGCCACCATTGGGGGACTAATCCGGTCCCGTCAGTCACCGTCGGGACTAATCCGGCCCTGTCAGCCACCGTCGTCGGGACTAATCCGGTCCCGTCAGCCACCGTCGGGACTAACCCGGTCCCGTCAGCCGCCATCGGGACTAATCCGGTCCCGTCAGCCACCGTCGTCGGGACTAATCCGGCCCTGTCAGCCACCGTCGTCGGGACTAATCCGGTCCCGTCAGCCACCATTGGGGGACGAATCCGGTCCCGTCAGCCGCCGTCGGGACGTGCAGAAGGAAGCCCCTTCCCAGCATCTCCGCCTCTGCCACCGGGCTGTGCTTCTCGCTTGGTTCACTGAGTGAGCTCTTAACGGACTCTCCTCTTTCTACCCTGCGCATTTGGTCTGTTTTCCACACCAAACAGAGTGATCTTAACACGAAGGTCAGAAAGCCGCCAGTGCCTTTCTCCAGACCCGCCGGCGGAGGACCGGCTCACCCAGAGCGTGAGTAAGGCCTTCGACCGGCTCCCGACCGGGACCCCGCCCTTGCCTCCCGCTCCCCTGCCCCGGGCCCCTCTCACCGCGCGCTGTTCGCCTCCCCGACTGACCCCTCACTGCCCTGGTTCTCAGCCCCCTTCAGCGCTCGGCTCTTCTCGGCAGAGGCAGACCCACCACTGTCCTCCGACTTTCCCCCCTGTTTCGCTTTTCCCTTGGAATTATCGCCTCCAGTTATCCTCCTGGAGGGACGCTCCTCGCGGCTTGCAGGGCATTACTTCCTGGAGAAGTTGTTCATGATCATTCTTCTTAAAATGCCTATTTCCTTGTGTAAATTATTAACATTTTTTGGGCCATTCCACGAGGCTGGCAGGATCTTAATTCTCTAACCAGGGGTCAGAAGCAGAGCCCTGGGGGTGAAAGCGGCAGGCACGGACAGCACTGAGTCCTAATCCCGGACACCCAGAGAATTCTCTTTATGGTTGTTTTTAAAACTAGTTAAACCAATTAAATCTCCATCAGCACTCTTCACATAATATTTTTTGGGGGAGGGAACATTAATATGTTAATGTTCATATTAACATTATTTAATTGGACTTTTTTTCTGTTTTAGGCAGTTTTTGATAATTCACATAATTGTAGTCTACTTACTCAAACTGTAACAGTGACTTTTTTAACTCTAGGAAGGTAGGGTAGAAGAAACTATCTCATGTTTGAATTACCTACATAATATTCATTAAAATTAAGGTATTACAATGTTGTTTTTAGAACGTTTGTTAACCACTCTGTGGAAGAAAATATTTTCGTAGGTACATTCAGATTATTTTGGAATATTTGACTGAATGCTTTGCATAATTTCGGTAGCTGATGGCTTTGTTTTACTTTTGTAAGCATCCAGATTAGGGTACTGGAAGCCTGTCGTTTCATCCTGGCTGCCTTTCACTCCTGGCTTTTCTTGTGGAAACTGAGTCATTCACAGTTGGGTGAAGCTGAAAATTTGGAGCCTTGATTCGTGTCCCTTTCTTGAGACATTAGTCTTGAGCAACTTGGAGTTTTGTCACTGAATTTCAGACTTAAAAAAACAAAAGAGCATATGATATTTGTATTTAGTGGAGTAATTGAATGTAAACATACCTTGCTCATGAAGAAAGGCAGGATGGCTGCTTAGAAGACATACTCAGGAAAACCATGATCAGGGACACTCCATCCGTAGTAGCACAGTCTAAGAGCTTGTGCCTATTTCTTGCGTATAAAACACTGGGAGACGGCAGCCTGACCACTGATACATGCTCCAGAAACTAGCGGTACATCCTCTATTTTAAAAAGTTGCTTTATAATTTATTTGAATGTTTTCCAGGGCGTAATTATCAGGTCTGTCTTTTCAAGGATGCATATTGATAAAATTTATCCCTTTTTTGCCCTTCATATATATTCACACAATTCATTGTTTTCATCTCCACTTTGTTTCCTTTGAAATCTAGAGAAATAATGCAGAGTTTTGCTGACTTTATTGATTCTGAGTAATGCACTATCATTTATTTTTTATTGCTTTTGATTCAGGCTAAATTTTTATCAAGTGTTTCTCAAATATTACATGGGATGTACTTACAAAAAATGTATTCATCATTTATCTGACACTCAAATTTAACTGCACATCATGTATTTTTATTTATTAAATTTGGCAACTCAAGGAAGTTTGTTAAATCTCTCCAAATGTCATAGAATACAAACATCAATAATTTTGCATTCCTGTATATCTGTAGGAAAAAAATGACAGTTGAGGAAACACAGCCAATAAAAGGAAACAATTGAGTCAAGTCGTATGCGGCTCTTCCACACCACGAGAAGTCCGTTCATTTTGCCATCATATTGACCTATTTTAAGACTGATGCGGAGAAAGCTGTCTAAGTGGTTCAGAGTTCCATCTCTGTTGTTAACAGGACTGGCTATACAATTTGCAGGGCCTGGTGCTAAGTGAAAATGGTAAGCTCCTTGCTCCAGAAGGTTTAAGAATTAGAAATCAGAGACAATAGAATGCCTAAGCACACAGCCCTTCCAAATTCAGGGTCCTTGGAGCTACGCAGGTATTGAGCCCAGGAAGACTGTGATGGTGATTAGACAGGTCAGGCTCATGAGGAGATACTACTGCAGATATTATGATTGCCATTTTGCAGATGCAAAATATGAGGTTTTGAGAAGCTAACTAACAAGATTTGAATCTAGATCATCTGAGACCAGAATGCTCCTAATCAAGGACAATATTAGATTCTGCAATGTTGAATCCAGAGAAAATCAGTGGACCAGGACTAGGAGAGGTAACTGTGTAGATGGAATTCAAATGTCTGTGGAGATTAAGCAGATCAAATAAATGAGTAAAGCAGATTAGGAGTTATTATAGCAGGATTGGTGAGAATTGTAGGAAACTGGAACTCATATAATGTGCAAATCCATTTAAACCCAAAGTGCTAAAGCATGTTTGTGAACTAAATTTGACCAGGGAGGAGAGGCAGTTAGTGATCCTATGACCCTTGTTTAGATATTGTGAATAATCATATTCATTGTCTTTCCTTTTTTTAAATCCCACGCTTCCTAAATAACAGTCTTTGAAATAAATGTAAGTGGGTGTTAGGGAGCCTTTTACAGTGTGATAATAGCAGTCATATTTTTAAAAAGCATTCCTTCAATTTGATGCAAAGGAATTTATAGTATCCGTTCCAATGATAATGTATAAAGCATTCTGGTTTGGTGTATACTGACCATATAAAGCCTTTATACTTCTGATGCTTTGGGCTTTTATCAATTGATTTTCATAAGGGATAATTAAGTGTTTAAAACTGCCACATACTTTTCATGTACTTCAAACAGAAAACCCCTTTCTTACCCAGAGCTAGGATCTGAAAGTGCTAAGGCATTAAGGAGAATGGATTAGTCTTCAGCCTGTCAGTGCCAGAGGGGTTAATGGGAAACAGTGTAACGTATTTGCCATTTCCCCTATATTATCTTGCCCAGAACACCTGCTTAATGAACTAGACATAAATTATCATACTATAAGCACATTCTTTAATAACAAAAGCCTTGTGGAAACATTCCATCTTGTTGAAATAGTAAACTTAGAAAAATGATTTTGATGAAGTTTTCTCAAATGCTACATGCAAAAAAAATGTGAAAAAAAAATCAGTTGATGGTGCTACCAGATTTTTGCTTTCTCTGGGGGCAGCAAATATCATTTTACAATTTTAAGTGGCTTATTTCACCTTGAATTTGAGTATTGCTTTACAGAGTCATTTGATTTAGTATATTCTGAAGCCAGTAAATGGTTCTTTAAAGATCTTTTCTCCTTATGTTTCTTGCAGTTGTAATAATTCCTTTTCAAATTTCCCCTTTGAGAAGTATAATATAATATATATCTTGAGTATATATGGTTTCTATATCTATTACATAGATATACAGATATTTGTAAAAGGAAAAAATAATTATCAACTATATATTTAATGATGGTCATATATCATTTGTTAAAAACAAATTACTTTAATTAGGAATATATTAATAAATATTATTTGTCAAAGCCTTGCTTTTTCCAGTAGTCATGTATGGATGTAAGTGTTGGACTATAAAGAAAGCTGGGCGCTAAAGAATTGATGCTTTTGAACTGTGGTGTTGGAGAAGACTCTTGAGAGTCCCTGCAAGGAGATCCAACCAGTCAGTCTTAAAGGAAATCAGTCCTGAATATTCATTGGAAGGACTGATGTTGAAGCTGAAGCTCCAATACTTTAGCCCCTGATGCGAAGAGCCGACTCAGTTGAAAAGACCCTGATGCTGGGAAAGATTGAAGGCAGGAGGAGAAGGGGACGACAGTGGATCAGATGGTTGGGGGGCATCACTGACTAAATGGACTTGACTTTGAGTAAACTCTGAGAGTTGGCGATGGACAGGGCGGCCTGGCGTGCTGCAGTCCATGGGGTGACAAGGAGTTGGACATGACTGAGCGACTGAACTGAACTGCACTGAACTGAGATGTGATGCTGACACATGGTGCTTTTACTTATGTTTTGATATTTTATTAGAATTTTGAAAAGTAGATAAAGCTAAATGCAATTACTAAGCTATTATTTCTTCTTACAATGTTAAATAAGAAATGAATTGAGATCCACTATATAAATTAGTATTTTCTTCCTCAAATCCAAAGCATTTCTTCAAAGCACTGTGTAATTTTACCCCATTCATATTGCTCTACTCCTCCTGATTCTTGCTGCCTTTTTTCTTCTCTGATCTATAGCTAAAAAAATGCTTCATTGTGCAGACTGGATGATATAGTCCTAGTAAAGAGGGAAGGGATTTCCAAACACTTTGCTTAAATATTTTCTTTCACTGAGAACTCACAACCAATAATCTTCACATGAAATATCAAAAAGAAATAGCAAAGATATTTTTATAAATCCTCAAAGCCATGAAAAGTAATGACAGTTTCCCCATTTTGTTTTGTATTCTGTTCTTTCTAGAACTTTCCCAACTTCAGAGTGAATTTCACACTGAAGTGCTCAGTGGCACCCAGATTCTGCCAGCTGTCATTAAAATATAAGATCCTCCTTCTTTGAGAATTTTTTAATATAATCATCCAATATGCACATTTTAAAAGCTGGATTTATCATTTCAATGACTTAGGAACAATTTTTACTTGGAAAAAACTCACTTTTTTGTGCTCTAAAATGAAGGTTCTTAAGCAGAGATGATGCTACTCGGTATTTCAGATCCAGGAAGCAGGGGTTTGAAGAAAGTAACAGCTATGCCAGGACCCTGGGTTTTACTGTTCTCGAGTTAGAGGTAGACGGACTGAGGCTACACTATTTCTCCAACATCATGCAGAGAAAGACATGTGGAGCCGCTCTTCAGTGGTACTTTCAAAATTTCCAGCGGGCCTTGGGGCTGAGAATGGAGATGCTTCTTGATAACTAACTGGGAATATACAGTACTTTAAAAATTTGATTGTCTAATTACTTAGATTGATTTAACACACCTTTTCATAGAAATTCATTTGCTTTGATAAATAAATCATAGGCTCATTTTGGAGGGTTAGGAAGTAGTGAAGTAAGATTTTGTAGGGCTGAGTTACAAATATTCGAGGACTAAGTTTTCCAGTGAATATTTAACATATAGAATAGAACCCCTCATTGTTGTACTGAGCAAGGGTGGTATGCTCAGAAATAAGAGGAGCGGTTTATTCTATTTTGATAGTTTAAAAGACAAGCTTATATACTCAGTTTGATCTTCGGGTCTATATAAACACCACCTGTGGTAAAGATGAGACGTTTTCATCAACAAGAATCTTATATCACTCTAACTCACATAATAGAGATTTTTGGAGGCTGCTATCTATATTATGGAACACATAGCAGAATTTTCAACTAGAAATTTCAGCATAAAGATGGCAAAATATGTTATTTTTTGTGTTTTCTTAGAAATTAGTTATTTGTCAAGAAGTGCAACCTAGCGTGATAATTATGATTTATTAATTAATACGTGATTATGATACTAACACGTGCTAAAATAGCACAGTAGGTGAGAATAAATTTAACAAACACAAAGTCTCTGTCTTTTTCTGGCTTACATCATGTTATTCACTGTACAGTCTAATTAAAAACAAAGATTATTATTAACATTTTGATTCCTTCTTTCTCACTTAGTCTGCTGCTGCTGCTAAGTTGCTTCAGTCGTGTCCGACTCTGTGCGACCCCACGGGCTGCAGCCTACCAGGCTCCTCCACCCGTGGGATTTTCCAGGCAAGAGCACCGGAGTGGGGGGCCATTGCCTTCTCCACACTTAGTCTAGTTCTTGTTAATTTTTCCCACTATGTCTGTTTTAATTTTCATTTCTTTTAAAATTTTCTGTGTGCTAGACACTATATTTTAAGATATAAATTTGTGTTCTCTTAAGATTAAGATTAATTTTATAGGCTTTTAAACTATGCACAAGCATCCTATGAAAAACTAGATTTTGATCTTACAACTTGCTCACTAATAAGTTTGAATATGTTTAAACAGCTGACTAGATATGATAACTAATTTATGTTCTTATTCATCATTCAATCTGTTGCTTTCTTTAAAAATTCTCCATAATTGCCAAAACACTCCACACGCTGGCTATGACACAAAGGATCAGACTGTTAAATCAAATGTACACAAAGCAAAGGGTATGTTTTATTAATGATTATTCAATAGTCAGGAGATACTGGGGAAACAAGATGCTCAAATCCCCCAGTGCGACACTACTCTTTCATTGGGTGCTTGCTAACTCAGGTTAACGAATAGAGATAAGGTGCCTTGCACAGAGAGATGGATAGAGCATTTCAAGCCAGGAAAGATCTTAATTTTATGCTCTATTATTCTTTCCAAATTTACACATTTGAAGCCCTACCCCCCAGTATGGTTATATTTGGAGATGAAGCCTCTAAGAAGTAATTAAGGTTAAATGGGGTTGTGATCAGGTGGCCCTGGCCCAGCAGGATTAATATCCTGATAAGAAGAAATACTAGAGAGCTCTCTCTGGGTGAGAACCCAGCAGGATGGCAGCCAACTCCAGGCTGGGAGGAGAGCTCTGAAGGGGAACCTGAATTCACTGGGACCAGATTTCAGCCTCTAGAACTGTGAGAACAGAGATTTCTTTTGTTCCAGCTACCCGGTCCATAGTGCTTTGTTATGGCAGTCCTAGAGGACTAATACGTGCTCATATAGCTTTTGAGACTTTTTTCCAGGGAGCTGAGTCCTATGCAGTTATAGATTGCACATCTGTTTACTATTATAGTCTTTGAAAACCAGGCACCTTCTGCAAGAAGCATACTGAAGAAAAGGAATCTACTAGCAAAAAGCATTTAGCAAATTTCCAAGGAGGATAGACTGGATTACATGCCATCTTTTTTTTTTTTCTAGGTGTGTTTCCCATCCAAATCCCTCCCAAGGTACAACATATAAGCGGCCTGAAGATTTGCTGCTATGATTCATATTTAACAACATCGGTAACACTTTTCTTTAATTTTATTTAAGATGTATTTGTAATGTATTTGCTCTCAGAACCTGTGGAAATAACAGTTTTAAAAATGGTTGTAATACAGTTTGCCCATTATATGAAAACACTCCATTTTATAGAATGCATTTGCCATCTTCCCCCCATGGATTGTACATTTTATTGTTTTGTGACTCAGTATTTTACATCTGATTCATCAATGATATGGAATCTAGAAATCAAACAAATGTTTCAGATGTATTTCTCATGTGACTGATAGAGGATCCGTATGCATTTCTTTCCTCTTGATCCTATTCGTGTCCAGATACCTGGTTACTGTTCTTAGAAACCTGCTTGTCATCCCGGCTGTCAGCTCTGACTGCCCCCTCCATACACCCGTGCATCTCTTTCTCTCCAATCTGTCCTCTGATGCTATCTGTCTAAGCACAACTAGAGTCCCAAAGATGGTGAAAACACGCAAGCGCAGCATCAGAGTGTCGCGTGTGCGAGCGGCCCCATCCATGTCTTGGAAAGTTTTCTCCTCGCTGCATGGCCTGTGACTGCTATGTGGCCACATGTCACCCTCCTGAGGCACATGGTCATCAGAACCCCTGCTTCTGTGTTCTGCTGATTAAACATGTTCACTATTGATGGACAGGCTGGCTCAGCTTTCAATGCAGGAGACCCGGGACATGTGGGTTTGATCCCTGGCTTGGGAAGATCCCCTGCAGGAGGAAATGGCAGCTCACTCCAGTATTCTTCGTAGGCTAGGACAATCTCACGGACAGAGGAGCCTGGCGGGCTACCGGCCATGGGCTTGCAAAGAGTGGGACATGACTAAGTGATGGAGCATTCAGATGATCTGATTGACGGGTATCTCAAGAGTTTGTTAACAAGAACTGCTGCAGGCTATTTGTATATTTAATTGTATTTGATTAGCTTATTGTAAACATATTTACTCTCTTCCTCTCATCTTCATGGGGTCAACATACTTCCTTTTTGATTTTAGATTCAGCCACACAACTTGTTTAGGCCCACAGAATGGGCAGAAGCAACTGTGCGCTGATCTCAGCCCAGACCCTTATAAGCCTTGCAAGTTCTGCTTGTTCTCTGGAGCGTCTGCTGTCAGCCTGGGAAGAATAAGCCCAGCAAGACAAACAGACAAGTCTCTCTAGCTAAACGTGGCCAAGATCAGACAAAAAGACCCTCAGATGCACAAGAAAGCCTAGTCTCAATCCGAAGAGCTCAGCCTAGACCAGGCTGAATTTCAGAATGGTTTGTTACTGAGTACTCTGCGGTCATAACTACAACTTGCATGTCTAGATGAAGGATATATTCCTAGAACTAGAATCGCTGAGACTGAATATGTCCTTAATTCAGGGTATTATAGATTTCATTCTTTATTGATACTCTTAATATATGTTTAATGGTAAAATATAGACTGAGTCATTAGAAGTCATGATTTATAGTTTCTATATTTGGAAATTCAGCCAAGCATGATACCAGCCTGATACTGTTAATCCTAATAGCTTATTCTTACTTTATATGTTAATTCCACTTACCTATATAAATTATAGACATGGATGTCTTATTTTCATAGAAGCACAAAGTTAAAGATAAGACACTCTGCTGCCTAGAATGGGCTTCCCTGGTGGCTCAGCAGATGTCTCACCTGCAGTGCAGGGGACACAGAGACATGGGTTCGATCCCTGGGTTGAGAAGATCCCCTGGGAGAGAAAATGGTAACCCATTCCAGTAGTCTTGCCTGGAAAATCCCTTGGACGGAGGAGGCTGTTTGGCTACAGCCCAAGGGTTCGCAAAGAGTCGGACACGACAGAGTGAGCCCCCACACGCACTGCCTCAAATAATAAAGTCAAATATGTAAATTTTGTATAAATAAATAGTCTTAAAATGATTTACATGGGCACTCTGGAAGTAGAGTATGCCTGTTAAACTTCTCAGATTCCCCAATAAAATATCTGTCTTCTCAGATCCTAAATCTACATGGAAATGAAGCTGCATTTCAGGTACTTACCAGGGAGTAAAATCTGGACCCGAGAGCAGCTCAAAAGCTACAAAATCACCTTGAAAACCACGTTAGCTGCTTAAGTCTTGTTGATCCACCCACTTTTCCAGACATTATAAGTGCCTGTCAAGAGCCTCCGAGAGTCGTGGATATCTGGATCACACAGGTTTCCCACCCAGTTGTCTGACATTGAATTGGCTGTTGAGTTGTCATTAACTTATATTGAGAGACGTTAGAGGAAACGTCTCTGTGAAGGTTATAGTTGCAACTATTTTAAGCTGTTGATATTATTTAGCATATACTACAGGGTCTTCTCTTTGAAATGTCATAATAAATTTTTTCCCATCCTACATCAACACCATATATTTCTTTGCCTCAAATGTTAAACTATTTTAAATTCATTCAGCATTGTGTATTGCTTGGGTTTTTGAAAACCACTCTGAGCCTTACAAGAACATAGCAAAGTACAAATGTGGCTGTAAATAAAATCTGGTTGGAGTGTGATAAGGTGAGGCAGGCATCAGGGTGCTCTTTCTCTATGACATTGAATTATGAGACAGAGATGGGTCCTGCCTCTCACACTTCATTCCTCTGCGCAGCTGTTATTTAACCGCCTGCTTGTTTTGGCATTAGGTTAACGAGAATGAATGTGCAGCATGGCAGCTCCCTGATTCTCTGTTCCACGTTGGAATGCAAAGAAACTGTGGCCTTGAGAAACAGGTGCGGGGTGATAGTCATGAGATCTATCAAGCAACTCCACTGATTCATGACATGTCACAGGCCTTAGGACACTAAGAATTATATGACGCACTCAGACTTATACTGGGTAGAGAAAGAGGAATACCTTTCAACAGTTCAAATGACTATCTTATTCTTTTAGTCTCAGATTGCCTGTACAAAGACCCGAGTCAGTATTTTCAAACCATACAGATAACAGACATGTATACTTGTTAAGGGTTAAAATAGTTAATAATTAAAAGTTTAAAACATTAAAAAAATACACAAATGTTCTTAATTATCACTGGTGAATTATTTTTGAGTACACATAATAATGAAAACGTTCCAGTATTTTTCTCTGTACAAAAATCTTTAAATGATTTGAACTATATATTTTTATGTGTTTGAGGTTATTCTTTGGCTTAACCTAACTTGCTTGAGCTAGCAAAATTTTTAAAGAACACGTGTACACCCATGGTGGATTCATGTTGATGTATGGCAAAACCAATACAGTATTGTAAAGTAAGATAAAGTAAAAAAAGAAAAAAGTCCTGAATGACAGAGCTGGAAAAAAAAAATTTAAAGAAACATAAAAAAAAAAAATTGTAGCTGTCAAAGAACATCTGTTTGTTTTGAAACACACACATATACACCCACAAGATTTGCTCTCAAAGCATGCCTAAAGGTTTTCCAAACTCTGTGATATTTGTAAAAGGAAATCAGTCCTGAATATTCATTGGAAGGACTGATGCCAAAACTCCAAAACTTTGGCCACCTGATGTGAAGAACTGACTCGTTGGAAAAGACCCTGATGCTGGGAAAGACTGAGGGCAGGAGGAGAAGGGGACTACTGAGGATGAGCTGGTTGGGTGGCATCACCGACTCAGTGGACATGAGTTTGAGCAAGCTCTGGGCGTTGGTGATGGACAGGGAGGCCTGGTGTGCTGTGGTCCATGGGGTCGCAAAGTGTTGGACACGACTGAGCGCCTGGACTGAACTGAACAGGTCTTCCCAGGTGGCTCCCGTGGTAAAGAACCTGCCTGCCAAAGCAAGAGACATAGAGACCCAGATTCAATCCCTTCCCAGGGTTGGGAAGATTCCCCTAGCCAGCTCACCCAAGTACTCTTGTCTGGAGAATCCCATGGGCAGAGGAGATGGCAGGCCATGAGGTTGTAAAGAGCCAGACATGATGGAAGTGACAGCTCACACGTGTGTAGAGCTGGAAGAACTATTCCTTCTTAGTATGTGTGAAACAGGAGGAAACCAACCATCCTGCCAACACTTCCAAGTGCTGCAAGGAAAACTGCCTTTTCACTGAACAGAATTAGGGACAAAATCTTTTGAGACACTGTGACCACAAGTTTGCCAGTGATGACTTACAGGACAAAGCACATCACCCAGGCTGCCCAAGATACCTTAGGATGCGACTGTCATTTAGAGTGGGGGTGAACCAAGGCGCTTTGCAAAAATCAATGTCAGTACTGTCTAGAAGGAGGCCACTAATCTTAGACAACAACAAAGAATTTGCAGCAATAACTGGCCAAGGAAAAAGAATCGCTGACCATGAACAAGAATTAAAGATAAAAGCAAAGCACTAGAAATAAAAAAAAATGACCTGCAAAGACGACTTCAAATATCTGAGTCATCAGTCACATATTAGTAAATTATCATACATGATGTGCTTAAAAGAAAAAAGCTTGAAAAGATCTTTGAAGTGCAAGAAACTACTAAAAAGGACCAAACAGATTTTGGGGAAAAAAGAATATCTAAGAAATGAAGGATAAAATAGAATTGGAAACAAAATAGAATGGCTTAATGGATCTATTTAACAGGTAATTAGATGAAACAATAGGAAAATTAGTTAATTATAAGACTGAAAAGAAATTATCTTCAGTTTTGGTGATCTTTGTGATTTGAAGTGAGATGTATTACAGTTTGATCTAGAAAATGAAGGAACTAGAAGAAAAGACTGTTTTCATAAACTCCAGGTTAAAGTTTCATAAACTATGGTTATAGCAATGGTGATGCTGATGATAGTAGTCACTGTTGCTACTATATTGTAGCATGTTCCCAATACTACCATATATTGAGCTCAATTTAAAAAAAATCACTATTGATTTGTAAACATTTAAAACATACTCTAGATACTATATCTTTACCAGTTATATTCACTGAAAATACCTGTTTCTTCTGAGCAGACTGTATTTTATGAGGTCATTTGTTAAATGAATAATAATTTCAATATAATCATTTTCATTATTATTTTCTTTTAGTTTTTGGTTCCTGTGCCTTGGTAAGTGTCATTATTTGAACTAAATGAACATTCTATCTTCCCACTTATTTATTACTACTATTTTATAAAGTTTCTTATTTAATATCTTTGTCTTTTAATGCAGTTTTACAGTTTTACAAAATATACATTCAAGGCTAGATATATTCAAAGGTTCTTAGAATTTAAACATCTGTGTTCTGTATCCTTTCCCCTCTAATTTATTGAAACTCCGATTCTTTTAAGTATTCATCTTGTTATGTGGCAAATCTCTTGAACCCTTTTATTATAATTATTGCCTACACATTATCCCATGTTTGTTACATAAATGACCAAGTCATGTATGCAGAACAGCACTCTTTATGACTCTTTTCAACTTTTACCCTTTTATCACTGTTTAATTTTTTATGATGCATTGAAGGAAACTTCATTACAGTGTTGAAAACAAATGATCCTAACCAATAGCCCTGTCTCCTTTTCTCACTTGTTAATGGTCAAGTAACCCCAGCACTCATTACCTGACAACAGAGTCTGCTTTTTCTCTCTTAACTATTTATTATGAACATTTTACTAGATTACCAATTAATTCTTAATAAAATAATTTCTAACAGCTGCAGAGTGACCCAGGAATGGATGCATTGTAGTTAATTTAACTGCAATTCTATGGTTAGATGTTTAAATTCTTTTGTCTCTTTCCATTTTAGAAACGACTCTGCAATGAACATTCTTTTAGCTAAATCTGTGCAAAGGGGTTTAACTATGTAAGTTAAATTTCAGGTGCCTACTTTACATTTTTGTACACATATTAAAATGTATCGCCTATATAAGATTAAAAAAAAGAAATGCTTCTTACAAATCACTATAAAGTATGAGGCATTTTAAAGAACTTTGGAGAAACCTAGCACTTTATATTATACCACACTGCCTTGATAGATTGTCTTATAACAGCATTTAAAGACAAGAAGCTTAATAATTTGTGAGAGGAAGTCCTGATGCCCTTCAGAAATATGATGAAATATATGGATTTTCTCTACAGAAATAAAATAGGCTTTTGCACATTGACATAAGCACTTTGTGTACAATTTTAGGGGTTCATGGATCTGTTAAACTTTCTCTATTGACTCAAAGTTAAGACCCTTTGACCTCAAAGAATTTTATTCATTAAGACATTCAACAAATATTGATTGAATTTCCATTATGACAGTGACTGTGAAATGTACTATGTACATAGAAAAGAGCAATCAACACCCACGAACTCTAGGTCGTCACGGTGTAAGGCAGAAACGAATGCAGACGTTAAAGTGAAATAGGACACACAGTACTTCTGAGGAGGAGATACGAATTCTTATCCCAGTGACCTTCTTTGGGTGTTTTGGTGACAGTGCAAGATCTAATTTCTAACACCATTTTGTTATTATGCAAAAGTTCCCAATATCAAGACAAACACAAGTCTGGACAAATGAGAATGAGTTCATGTAGTAACAGGTTAACTCTGGCCTTTCTGATAGCTCGCCCCGCCCCTTCTTCTAAATCTCGTATTTCGCCATCCCGCACCGACACTAGCCGGGATGGGACCATGCTTTGTTTCGGTTCAGCCAACCTAGTGATGCTCACAGATTTTTTTATCAGTAGTTTTGCAAAAATGTCTGCAGGTTATTTTGCTGAAAAGGAATAGCAGATCCCTTAGGCTTTATAGAAGAAGCTTTGTCTGCTTTTGCTTTCTAAAACATCGCTGATAACTTGAAAATAAATAAAGGATAAAACGCTTTGGTTGAACTGATTGTAGTGATGGACAAGGCGCCTTCTCTGGGGAAGTATGGCTGCAGGCCGGCTGTGCGGAGGATGGATTTAAGGCCCGGAACTTTATCTTACCTGCAGCTCTTGTTGCCTCTCGGCGTGAAGAGCAGATGATTATTTTCGCTGGACCTCTCAGCTGCTCCTCAGACCTCCCGCACGTTTCACTGGTTTCTACACTCAGAGGAGGCATTCTGCCTGTGGCTGGATTAACCTCACTGGTTTTTTATTTTTTATTTTTATCTTTAAAAGGAGGATGTTAAATTGGTCAACATTTCCTTGGGTGTATTTCTATTCCATCAATCTTTTGAAATGAAATTGCTTACACCTGTTTCTAGGGAGGTTTCAGGAGGGAGTTTTCATTCCAAGTGATTAATACATACAGTGTCTTCCTCACTAACAAGTAAGGCTAAAAACAGCACACAGAAATACTTGAGGGTTAACAAGGAGGGGATGTATATTATATATATATATATACACATATATATATACACACATATATATACACACACACATACACATATATACACACACACACATACACACACTTATGGCTGATTTGTGTTGTGTAGCAGAAACCAACACAACATTGTAAAGCAGTTATTGTCCAATTAAAGACAAAAATACTATAAAAATACTTTTTTAAAGTTTGCAGCAAGTTTCAGGAGCAAAGTCTAGTTGCCAAATTTGCATATGTATCTTTGCTTATCAACTCACATTGTTTTCATATGTATCATAAAGAAAAGATTCAAGGAGAGAACTATAAGCATAATGTGGTAAGGCCAGCTCCTCAGTGCATCTGTCACTACTGAAACTCACACGTCATCTGACTTATCCTGCACACATGGTCTTGGATATAATTATGTCAAGTGTCAATCAGTTTCTTACCCAGAATTGGCAAAATTAACTGTCAAAGTAAAATAGAGTCCATTTCAGAGAACGGTTGAGTAATTCCTCTAATAAATGTTTAATATTCATATAAGCTATTGAATCATTAGTTCATGCCCAGTGTTGAACTTGATCTAAGACTTAAAGCCTTGATCTTTTGTTTCATGAATATTTAATTGGACTGAACTCTTTTCCTTTTATAGTGTCAGTGAGAATGAAACATTCTTTACTACTAAAGTTACCCGTTGTGCTTGGCATTTTAATTTACTTTCTTAAACTTTTTAACCAAGGACCATTTCAATTCCAATGAGCATACTTTATCACACTTTTTCAGATGATTACATTTTCTCTTTGAAGTTTTTTTTTTTTTCTTTTTAATTCTTTGGAAGCTTGAGAATATTTCTCATCTAGTTTTGGCTTACTAACGTGACACTGAGGTCACACAGAAATCATTCCTTTATGGTCTGGGGATTTTGGTTGGTAGGTGGCTAGCTATAGCTCAAAGAATATTTCATCATTCTACTAGAAATTATCAAATGTGATCATATTCATTTCTCTGCTTAATGGAATATTTGATTTATTAAGAATTAAGTGTATTAATATAAATCAGTATCTCATGAAGAGAATTTAATGAGCATTACCAGTCATGGTTATAAAATTGTTTACACTTGTTTTGAGGGGGGTTTCCTTTCAAATGATTAGTACATACAGTGTCTTCCTCAGTAATAATTAACCTTAAAAATAAAATATATAAGTATCCTTTTAAAGTAAATGTGTAGTAAGTTTGGGACAAAGTAATTCCCTCCCAAATATTGTCTATCTTCATTACATAGTGAAGTGGAATGAGAATCTTTAATATTGGCAGGCGGTGAATTTTTACTATATATTCTATATATCATGTATATAGTGTATACATATATAGACATTAATTAAAAGAACTACACTGAAGTTATTTATTAGAAAATAACCATTAATAACAGTTTAATTACAATGCTTCAAATGTTTAAGTATTTTATGACTTCCCAAGCATTTTCTTTTTTCTCATTTTATTCTCATCAAAGTATGATGAGCAGATGATGTTCCCATATATTTACTAAGTAATATAATTAGGCTAGGAGAACATATTTTTAAAGCCCAATGTGACTGTCTTTCAGCTATTTGCTGTTACATAAATTTCCGTGCTTTGCACATACGTTAAGAAAATCATTGCCTATATTTGGGACTTCATTTATTTAAACCAGTTATATCTATGTTCTTTTAAACACAGATTTTATCCAGATATTACAGAGGCTCAAAAAGGTGAACATAAGACTGAACTGAACCTGGAAATATCCTTTGTTTTATGCACTGTTCATTATTTTAACATAGGAAATACAATCTGTATTCCCAGCTTTTCCTGAAAAGTGGGAATGATAGGCAAGAAAGATTCAATGTCTCTGTGTGGAAATCATCAGATAGTGCTAAGGAGTTGCTGTCTCTTTGATGTAAGACATTCTGTTTTCAGTAACCCAGCCCCTTGTGTCTTCCTGACACAGACACAGTGTCTCATGCTGAACTAAGAGCAAAATATGTTGACACTACATTACCAGAATTTTTTCATGAACTCACTTTATTCTTCTGTGTTTTGTGACCTAACTACTTCAGGCTGTTGCTTTGTGACCTTTGTTGAGTCACTAACCCCTACTTCTGGGTTGTTTACATTGAGTTCTTATTTAAATTTCTTCATTGCTTATACCTCCTTTAAGCAGTGGTGTTTGTATGTGGAAGACCGAATTTGATCGCATTGTGGAAGGCCTTCTCAACCCACAAAATTCTCCCAGGAAGCTTCTAATCTCAGCTTTAAAGTGAAAAGTCTTACATCTCTATCTGTAGATCTTTTTTTTCTTTATTTTCTTTGATGTTTCAATTTTTATATCCCCCTTCTTATTACACATCTCCATTTGAGTTTGGGGTAGATATTTCTTATTAAGCTGATTTTTATACTATTATCAAGGTTTGATTGTCCTTATATATTTCTCAACTCAGATAGTGGCAATATCATACCCTAGTTATCAAAAAATAGAAACATTGACATTTTTCATCTCTTTTGCTCTTTTTATCAATTGTTAAGTCCTCAAAACTAACCAGCCTATGTTCATTTGACCTCTGAAATACACTTTTAACTTAAAATTTTTATTAAAATATTTACCATCTCTGGGCTTCCCTGGTGGTTCAGATGGTAAAGAATCCACCTGCAATGCAGAAGACCTGGGTTTGATCTCTGGGCTGGGAAGATTCCCTGGAGAAGGGAATGGCAACCCACTCCAGTATTCTGGCCTGGACAATCCCAGGAACAGAGGAGCCTGGCGGGCTACAGTCTGTGGGATAGCAAAGAGGCAAACACGACTTAGCGAGTAACACTTTCACTTTTCACATATATGTACTAGAAATATACAATGAATATAATGAAAATAAGAAATATGATGTATATAATAAAATTCAGTTTTAACATAAAATTTTATTTAAAATTCTTACTGCCCACTATCATGTACTAGAAATATACAATGAATAAAATGAGAATAAGAAAAAATTTTGACTTCCAAATGCTCTTGATTATGAATACAAAATTGTGATTTAATAGAAATTGTGATTTAATTTGCATAAAAATGAGAAAATAATACACAGGATGTCACAGGACTCACACTAATGTCACCTAGGCGATACTGAGGGGACAGGTATGGAGACTGGTGGTATTGCTCCAGCTGAATGGTGTGCTACAGTTGAGTTCACCAATGACCAATTTAAAGAATGAGAATTCAATGTAAAGGGAACAGCCTGAAGCGATAGAAGGGCAAGGTATACGTGGGAAAATTTAAAAGCAGCATAGTTTGCTTGAGTATAAAGTTTAACATAGAAAGTATGGTTGATAAGCTGGAGAAACAACTAGGAATCACATTCTGTAACTCCTGAACGTTATCTTTTCAGGAGAGGATTTAAAAACACCCAGGGAAACAGGTAATACAGTCAGAGATGTAGTTTACTGGGGATTTGGTTGCGTGTTTTTATTTGGTACAAACAGAAGGGTCCGATATAGAGATAATGCAATGGTTATGAAAATAAATTGTCAGGGAGTGAAACTAAGTGGGTACAATAAGGACATAGAAGATCTGAGCTGGTAAATATTTAGAAGTTAAAGTCTGATGAACCCATCAAATGTAGGAGTGGGACAAAGAGACAGATAAAGAATATCTTTTACCTTTCTAGCTTGTAATTGAGTAGTTGGTGGTGCGCTCAATAATAGCAACAAAAAATATGTATTGACCTGGAAAGGCATTTGTGGTAACAGAAAATGGAGGAAAAGATAGGTAGTTGTGTAATACAGAAGCACAATTCTACTTTTCATATGACATAAAAATAAAGCTCCCATAAGCATTCATAAGTATTAATATGTTCTTACAAAATGTTTCCTTGAAGAAGTAAACATAAGGATGCTGAATATTTGAATAAATGCTGGAGATAATGACTGATTGAATGCGCTAAGTTTCAGAGCTTTGCAAACTGACTCATTAGAAAAGACCTTGATGCTGGGTAAGATTGAAGGTGGGAGGAGGAGGGGATGACAGAGGATGAAATGGTTGGATGGTATCACTGACTCAATGGACATGAGTTTGAGCAAACTCTGGCAGTTGGTGATGGACAGGGAGGCCTGGCATGCTGCAGTTCATGGGGTTGCAAAGAGGCGGACTTGTCTGAATGACTGAACTGAACTGAACTAGACCAATTTAGATGCTCAAGCCCTGCTGTAAATATATGAGCTACTTTTCCTCTGAACAAATTAAGTATTTTTTATTCCTATCAATAAAATTAAGTGTAAAATGATTATGATAAAATAATAGCCCATATACTTACCATGTGCAGGTGTTGTGGTAGGTTTATTGAATTCCTTACAATAAATGATTCTCGAAGCAATCACAGAACATTTGGATCAGAAACTAAGGCTTAGAAAAGCTAAATGAAAAGTGCCAAATTAAACACGACTTTATATTGCACACATGTAACATGCTTGACTACAATTAGGAATTCAGTCTTTCTGAAGCATGCACAAGGGGAAGACATCTGAGCAGTTTCACTGTCCTTCTAGTTTATTTGTGGGTGCCTAAGATTAAAAAAAGCACTAACATGATATGTAAGTAGTTTAATTTTTTTTGCTGGGTGGCAGTTATAATAAGCAAGGAAACTTACATTTGAGGCCTGTCTTCAGTTCAGTTCAGTTCAGTTCAATCCAGTCGCTCAGTCGTGTCTGACTCTTTGCGACCCCATGAATCGCAGCACGCCAGGCCTCCCTGTCCATCACCAACTCCCGGAGTTCACTTAGACTCACGTCCATTGAGTCAGTGATGCCATCCAGCCATCTCATCCTCTGTCGTCCCCTTCTCCTCCTGCCCCTAATCCCTCCCAGCATCAAAGTCTTTTCCAATGAGTCAACTCTTTGCCAGCTACTGACCTGGGGAGTTCCTCTTTCAGTATCCTATCATTTTGCCTTTTCATACTGTTCATGGGGTTCTTAAGGCAAGAATACTGAAGTGGTTTGCCATTCCCTTCTCCAGTGGACCACATTCTGTCAGACCTCTCCACCATGACCCGCCCGTCTTGGCACACTGAAACCATACTCACTGAAAACTACTCAATCTAATCACACTAAGACCACAGCCTTGTCTAACTCAATAAGGCCTGTCTTAGGCAGCTGCAAAAAGGAATAGACCTCTGTACCCAACAAACAGAATGCTCTGAGGCTTTAACAGCATTCAGTCACTGTCCAGTGCACCTGGTCTCAGTAACACATTACTCTCTCAAGGTCTCGTCCGTGGAGTGGTTCTAGGTATGAGGACAGTGGGCTGAAAGTACATTTCAAGTACAGGGCGTGGGGTAAGGAAACTCTGATCGCCTGCGTCCAGCTCATGCTTTAACCGCGGTCATGTCCTCTCCATGACCTAGTCTAATGAAACACTTCGGTCCTGTTACCTGCTCTGACAATCTACGAGCACCGCCTCCCTCAGTGTAGCCCAGTGGTCAGTACAGGTTCCATCAGCACGCAGGGAGCTGGTTGGTGGCTGTCCGGGTGCACTGGAGGTGGATATCATAGCACAAGATAGGCATATCTAAGAGAAGAGAGGCCCCCCCCCCAAATAAAGTCTGACACTGTTTCCACTGTTTCCCCATCAATTTCACATGAAGTGATGGGGCGGGACGCCATGATCTTCGTTTTCTGAATGCTGAGCTTTAAGCCAACTTTTTCACTCTCCTCTTTCACTTTCATCAAGAGGCTTCTTAGTTCCTCTTCACTTTCTGCCATAAGGGTGGTGTCATCTGCATATCTGAGGTGATTGATATTCTTGATTCCAGCTTGTGTTTCTTCCAGTCCAGCATTTCTCATGATGTACTCTGCATAGAAGTTAAATAAGCAGGGTGACAATATACAGCCTTGACATACGCCTTCTCCTATTTGGAACCAGTCTGTTGTTCCATGGCCAGTTCTAACTGTTGCTTCCTGACCTGCATACAGATTTCTCAAGAGGCAGGTCAGGTGGTCTGTATTCCCATCTCTTTCAGAAATTTCCACAGTTTCTTGTGATCCACACAGTCAAAGGCTTTGGCATAGTCAATAAAGCAGAAGCAGATGTTTTTCTGGAACTCTCTTGCTTTTTCAATGATCCAGTGGATGTTGGCAATGTGATCTCTGGTTCCTCTGCCTTTTCGAAAACCAGCTTGAACATCAGGGAGTTCACAGTTTATGTATTGCTGAAGCCTGGCTTGGAGAATTGTGAGCATGACTTTACTAGCATGTGAGATGAGTGTAAGTGTGTGGTAGTTTGAGCATTCTTTGGCATTGCCTTTCTTTAGAATTGGAATGAAAACTGACCTTTTCCAGTCCTGTGGCCACTGCTGAGTTTTCCAAATTTGCTGGCATATTGAGTGCAGCACTTTCACAGCATCATCTTTCAGGATTTGAAATAGCTCAACTGGAATTCCATCACCTCCACTAGCTTTGTTCATAGTGATGCTTTCTAAGGCCCACTTGACTTCACATTTCAGGATATCTGGCTCTAGATTAGTGATCACATCATCATGATTATCTGGGTCGTGAAGATCTTTTTTGTACAGTTCTTCCATGTATTCTTGCCACCTCTTCTTAATATCTTCTGCTTCTGTTAGGTCCAGACCATTTCTGTCCTTTATCGAGCCCATCTTTGCATGAAATGTTCCCTTGGTATCTCTAATTTTCTTGAAGAGATCTCTAGTCTTTCCCATTCTGTTGTTTTCCTCTATTTCTTTGCATTGATCGCTGAAGAAGGCTTTCTTATCTCTCCTTGCTATTCTTTGGAACTCTGCATTCAGATGCTTATATCTTTCCTTTTCTCCTTTGCTTTTCACCTCTCTTCTTTTCACAGCTATTTGTAAGACCTCCCCAGACAGCCATTTTGCTTTTTTTGCATTTCTTTTCCATGGGGATGGTCTTGATCCCTGTCTCCTGTACAATGTCATGAACCTCATTCCATAGTTCATCAGGCACTCTATCTATCAGATCTAGTCCCTTAAATCTATTTCTCACTTCCGCTGTATAATCATAAGGGATTTGATTTAGGTCATACCTGAATGGTCTAGTGGTTTTCCCTACTTTCTTCAATTTAAGTCTGAATTTGGTAATAAGGAGTTCATGATCTGAGCCACAGTCAGCTCCTGGTCTTGTTTTTGTTAACTGTATAGAGCTTCTCCATCTTTGGCTGCAAAGAATATAATCAATCTGATTTTGTTGTTGACCATCTGGTGATGTCCATGTGTAGAGTCTTCTCTTGTGTTGTAGGAAGAGGGTGTTTGCTATGACCAGTGCATTTTCTTGGCAAAACTCTATTAGTCTTTGCCCTGCTTCATTTCACATTCCAAGGCCAAATTTGCCTGTTACTCCAGGTGTTTCTTGACTTCCTACTTTTGCATTCCAGTCCCCTATAATGAAAAGGAGATCTTTTTTGGGTGTTAGTTCTAAAAGGTCTTGTAGGTCTTCATAAAACCGTTCAACTTCAGCTTCTTCAGCATTACTGGTTGGGGCATAGACTTGGATAACTGTGATATTGAATGGTCTGCCTTGGAGACGAACAGAGATCATTCTGTGGCTTTTGAGATTGCATCCAAGTACTGCATGTCGGACTATTTTGTTGACCATGATAGCTACTCCATTTCTTCTGAGGGATTCCTGCCCGCAGTAGTAGATGTAATGGTCATCTGAGTTAAATTCACCCATTCCAGTCCATTTTAGTTAGCTGATTCCTAGAATGTCGACGTTCACTTCTCTTGTTTGACCCCTTCCAATTTGCCTTGATTCATGGACCTGACATTTCAGGTTCCTATGCAATATTGCTCTTTACAGCATCGGATCTTGCTTCTATCACCAGTCACATCCACAGCTGGGTATTGTTTTTGCTTTGGCTCCATCCCTTCATTCTTTCTGTATTTATTTCTCCACTGATCTCCAGTAGCATATTGGGCACCTACTGACATGGGGAGTTCCTCTTTTGGTATCCTATCATTTTGCCTTTTCCTACTGTTCATGGGGTTCTCAAGGCAAGAATACTGAAGTGGCTTGCCATTCCCTTCTCCAGTGGAACACATTCTGTAAAAATCACTGCAGATGGTGACTGCAGCCATGAAATTAAAAGACATTTACTCCTTGGAAGAAAAGTTATGACCAACCTAGATAGCATATTCAAAAGCAGAGACATTACTTTACCAACTAAGGTCCGTCTAGTCAAGGCTATGGTTTTTCCTGTGGTCATGTATGGATGTGAGAGTTGGACTGTGAAGAAGGCTGAGCGTGGAAGAATTGATGCTTTTGAACTGTGGTGTTGGAGAAGACTCTTGAGAATCCCTTGGACTGCAAGGAGATCCAACCAGTCCATTCTGAAGGAGATCAGCCCTGGGATTTCTTTGGAAAGAATGATGCTAAAGCTGAAACTCCAGTACTTTGGCCACCTCATGCAAAGAGGTGACTCATTGGAAAAGCTGGGAAGGATTTGGGGCAGGAGGAGAAGGGGATGACAGAGAATGAGATGGCTGGGTGGCATCACGGACTCGATGAAAGTGAGTCTGAGTGAACTCCGGGAGTTGGTGATGGACAGGGAGGCTTGGCGTGCTGTGATTCATGGGGTTGCAAAGAGTGGGACACGACTGCATGACTGAACTGAACTGAACTGAAGAGAAGAGAGTGGAAGATTACTCAGGGGTTAGGATAACAGTTTTCTTTGTTATGAAAAGCAAGATGGTTTTATTTTTGTACTTCCTACTTAATTCTTATCTTCTGCTGTTCTCCTGCAGTCTCAGAGTTCCTTCCTCAATTTTATTGCTGTGACATAGACAACATTCCTTCTTGAAGGAAAAAGCGCCTAATTCCCAGGGAAGCATGACGCCTCACAAACGTGGACTGGGATACTTAGTAAATGTCTGTGAGTTAAACCTATATTAAGAACTGGTATAACATTAGACACTTTCTACAAAATGCTTAAAATGTGATTTTATTATTACACATGGCTTTTGATCCGCAAGCCATAGTGCAGAATCTGTCTAGAGAGCATGCTAACCTCTTTCTCATGAAAGTGATAAAGTTGTCCTTTTAAGATTTAACACAAAGATTAAAAATATTATGAATATTCTTGAACCTTCTATCTGCAGTTATGTAGACTATATGAGGGCGGTTCTTTGTGGACTTTATCTGAGGATGGTACTTATAGTCATTAACATAGATGGACAGAGCACAGCACAGGGATGACTCCAGCCTGGACTGCAGTCAACACAAAGGCAGCAAAGTACACGCCGGCCAGTCTCACAGAGCTTCCAAGTGCTCATATCATTTCAAATATGAAGTCAGGAAAGAACACAACCAGAAGAGGATAGTAATAAGTACAATATTATAGCCATGCTTATTTTGTCTTTTGCCTCACATAGAACAAACTCAAGGTGGTAAATGTACTTTCAATAATGAGATGTAATTTTACAATGAACAGGATATCCCCAATAATATATAAACTGCAAAGAATCATTATATATAAATATATTTATCGATATTTTAATGTATTTACTTCAAATAATATTTCTTTAACCTTTTTGTCACTCAAAATTCCCTTTAAATAATATTACTAAATCATTGGTTTTCTATTTGATAATAGAAAAATGTACTTTCACAATTTCTTAACAATGCTTTTCTGAAATTAAAATTCTCTATATTCACTAGCTTATATTGAATCAATTTTCCACCAAGAACAACTGTAAAGTCTACATTTAAAAACAGAAAATCAAACAAACTGAAAAACCTTACTTATTGGAGGCATTGGACAGTATCCAGGACAGTCAGCAGTTGTTAGGGCGATATCCTAATAAAAGGAATACAGAAAATGGGTCCTGTTTTCCACAAATTTTTCCCTTGAGATATTTTTTAATTGCCAAATGGCCGAGGGCATAAAGACTAAACAGAAAGCAAAATCTCAGAACTTTCGGCAGCCATATAGGGCTAAGGAGATATGATAATATGAAGTACAAGTCTAACTAACCCAGTCAGAATTAGAGGGACCGAGACCCTCAAGGTACATAAGACATTGAGAAGTGTGTCTGACTTTCTATGTCGTCATTAACTGAGACAATTTTCAACTGCTGTGGAATGAGAGACAAAGAAATCAAGACAACTGAAGTTAAGCAGAAGCAGAAGTTAAGTTAAGCAGAAAGCTTAAGCAGATATTTTCTGGTTTAATGTGCTGGGAAAACAAAATTGGGAGTTTTGTCTGCCAAGGAGGAAGGGTCCAGGTAATCACTGGAGTATTCTATCTGAGTCCTTTGCAAAAGTACACCTGAAGAACGTGGGCAAGTTATAAACAGAGCACACCATAGGAGCTAAAGCCAGCTTCCTGGGACGGAGAGGGCGATGGCACCCTGCTCCAGTGCTCTTGCCTGGAGAACCCCAGGGACGGAGGAGCCTGGTGGGCTGCAGTCACTGGAGTCTCTGAGTCCTGACTGAGCGACTTCACTTTCACTTTCATGCATTGGAGAAGGCAATGGCACCCCACTCCAGTGTTCTTGCCTGGAGAATCTCAGGGAAGGGGGAGCCTGGTAGGCTGCTGTCCATGGGGTCACACAGAGTCGGACACAACTGAAGCGACTTAGCCACAGCAGTGACACCCTGGAGGTCCAGTGGTTAGGACTCAGCACTTTCACTGCCAAAGCTCTCGATTTCATCCCTGAAATGGGAAGTAAGATCCAGTGCAGTGGGGTGAAAAAAAAAAAAGAAAAAAAAAAAAGAAAAAAAAAACAGACAAAAACAAAACAAAACCCCCAGCTTATCTAGATAAAAATTAAAATTCTAATTGGATCAAATGATTTGCCCATTTTCTACCTGGGTGTGTATGTGTGCTCAGTCATGTTTGACTGTCTGTGACTGTGTGGACTGCAGCCCGCCAGGCTTCTCTGTCCATGGGATTCTCCAGGCAAGAGTACAGGAGCAGGTTGCTACGCCCTCCTCCAAGGGATCTTCCAGACTCAGGGATCAAATCCACGTCTCTTACATCTCCTGCCTTGGCAGGCAGGTTCTTACCACTAGCGCCACCTGGGATATTCTATCCACTAGCTACCAATTACGGAGGAGTTGAGGGGAGTGAAATCTCTCTGGAAGAAGATAAAACCATCCAAGCAGAGTTTTTCTAACACTTTATTCACAATGTCTGGAATTAAATTAAAAACTTACCTGGCATATTAGCATCAAGGAAGGAATGAGTGCCAACCAAAGAAGTAACAGATAATAGATGCAGACTTACACCCAAATATTCCGTTCTCTTCACTCTAAAATACTGCTGATCAATGTGTTCATGAAAACATTTGATATAAAATTTTATCAGAGAAATGAAATCTGTAAAAGTAATCAAATGGAAAATACAGTAACTGACATTAAGAACTCAGTATGTGTTTGATCGTAGATTAGATACAATAATAAAAGGGATAAACTGGGCTTGAAAAGAAAATGGAAAATATCTTTACTGAAACATGACTAACAGGAAAAAATACAAAAATTATTGTAAGCGATGTACAGGTTATGGTGAAAAGCATCAATATGCATTAAATGTTAATCACAGAAGAGAAGAACAGACAAAAGCTACTTTTAAATTGGTTCCAGTAAATTTTCCAAAACTGAATCAAGGTGTAACAGCCACAGGTTCAAGGAACTCAAGGAATTTAAAATACTTAGGCATATCTTAATGAAACTCCTGCTTCAAAGATGAACTATCCATAAAAGTAGACAAAAAAAAAAAACCCACCATCATTATTAGATGGTTTAATTAAGACTGATTACTGATCTTTTAAGAATAGTAAGGTTGCAATTCAGAAAATAATAGTATAACTTGATTGTGCTAACAGGAAACAAAGCCAGAATAGAATTCTATAGCTGGCAGCAATTTCTTTATAAATGAAGGTGAAATAAAATATTTCAGGCAAACAAAATCAAGATTTTATAGCCAGCATATGTGCACTACATGAAATACTAAAGGTGTGTTACGGAGAGAAGGAAGATGACCCCAGATGAAAGCCCAAGAGCTGAAGAGGAAATCAAGAATGGGGAAGGTAAACAGATGGATATAGGTAAGAAACACAATAATGTCACTTACTGATTTTAAATATCTGTTGTTGTTTAGTCGCTAAGTCACTTCCAACTCTTTGGTGACCCTACGGACTGTAGCCCACCAGGCTTCTTTTCCATGGGATTTCCCAGGCAAGAATACTAGATGGGGTTGCCGTTTCCTTCTCCAGGGAATCTTCTCAACCCAGAGTTACAATGTGTGTCTCTTGCATTGGCAGGAGGATTCTTTACCACTGAGCCACTAGGGAAGCCCGTAATTTTAAATATATGTAGGATTAAAAATACAGGCTTCCTCAATGGCTCAGCAGGTAAAGAATCTGCCTGCAATGCAGGAGATGCTGGTTCCATCCCTGGGTTAGGAAGATCCCCTGGAGAAGGACGTGGCAACCCATTCCAGTACTCTTGCCTGGAGAATTCCATGACAGAGGACACTGGTCGGCTACAGTCCATGGGGTCGCAAAGGGCCGGATATGACTGAGCGACTGAGCACAGCACACCACGGAGGGATTAAAAATCAGTTCAGTTCGGTCGTTCAGACGTGTCCGACTCTGCGACCCCGTGGACTGCAGCACGCCAGGCCTCCCTGCCCATCACCAACTCCCGGAGTCCACCCAAACCCATGTCCATTGAGTCAGTGATGCCATCCAACCATCTCATCCTCTGTCGTCCCCTTCTCCTCCTGCCTTCAATCTTTCCCAGCATCAGGGTCTTTTGTAATGAGTCAGTCCCTTGCATCAGGGATTAAAAATACATAACCACAATAATGCAAAAGACAGGGAGGAATACAATAAGATGTTAAAGACAGTTGTGTATATTGTTTAAATGATTTTACTTTGATTGTTATAATCTCTATTTCTTTTCTGTGAGTTTAATTAGCTCTTTTTTTTTTCTAGGGTTTTTTTCTTGATTTATTTATTTTTTTAAATTTAAATTTTATTTTTTTTTACTTTACAATACTGTACTGGTTTTGCCATACATTGACATGAATCTACCACAGGTGTACATGAGTTCCCAACCCTGAACCCCCCTCCCACCACCCTCCCCATATGGGAGAATGGCATTGAAACATATATACTATCATGTAAGAAATGAATTGCTAGTCTAGGTTCGATACAGGATACAGGATGCTTGGGGCTGGTGCACTGGGATGACCCAGAGAGATGATTTTCTAGTTTTTGAATGTGAGTTATGAGGTCATTGATTTGAGCCTTTTCTTCTTTCTATACTAAGCATTTAATGCTATAAACTTCTCTTTAATTTGCTTTGGGTGATTACCAGAAATTTTTATATACCGTGTTTTCACTTTCTTGTATTTCAAAATAGATTCTAATTTCTATTTTGACTTATTTTTTTGACCCAGTGAGTATTTAAAAATCCACTATTGTGTCTCCAACGTTTTTTGAAACTGTGGTAATTATCAAAATCCAGCGTTGAGGTAGCCTTTTAAATGAAGAATAATAATTAGAATTGGGCTTCCCTGGTAGCTCAGGTGGCAAAGAATCTGCCTGCACAGCAGGAGATCCAGGTTCAATTCCTGGGTCGGAAAGATCCCCTGGAGAAGGGATGGTCTACCCACTCCAGTATTCTTGGGCTTCCCGGGTCGCTCAGACAATAAGGGGTCTGCCTGCAATGCGGGAGACCTGGGTTTGGTCCCTGGATCAGGAGATCCCCTGGAGGAGGGAACGGGTACCCACTCCAGTCTGCTGGCCTGGAGAATTCCACAGACAGAGGAACCTGGTGGGCTGCAGTCAATGGGGTCGCAAAGAGTCAGATACCACTGAGCAACTAAGCACAGCACAGGACTCTGACGATAGCAGACATATTTCCTCGGGTGATTGTTCATGGTTTAGTTTCCAGAATTCCATATAGCTTTGGATAATCCCCGCACCTTGCTCCTCTCTGGGGCTTCTGGCCAGTCTCTACTTTGACAATTTTGTACCCCTGTAAACAAAAACAAAAATGCATTTCTCTCCTGTTCTTTCATAATATATGCTGATGTTCATCAGTCATAAATCATTAGCAAAGTAAAAATGTTTCCTTTTCCAGGAGGAAATGAACAACTTAAACTTAACCCTCCAACTCTCACAGGAAGTGAGTAAGAATATTTTAACTTTCAATGTGAAAACAACAACAAAAAAAAACAACTGGCTTTCTCATTTAAAAATGACAAATATTTCTATCTTATATTCGTAAATAAAAAATTTCAAAGTATATCTGAGAGCATTATACAGATATGTATATAAGTGTGTATATATATATATTTAATGTATAAAATTTTCAGTTAAGAATTTTAGGGGAGTTGGTGATGGACAGGGAGGCCTGGCGTGCTGCGATTCATGGGGTCACAGAGAGTCGGACACGACTGAGCGACTGAATTGAACTGAACTGAGGATATACCTTAGTTAAAATAATGAAATTCATACAAGTCTGCCTGAATGAAGGTATCATTTTTGCAATATTATGTATAAAAGTTTAGAGTAATATTTGAAAAATGTTTGTTTCAAAAACTTTAAGCATCAATTTCATATTATGAAATCTTTAACTTGAATTATCATTAATTCTTCTTGTAATTTCAGACATACTGCCATTGTTTTACTGATGAGACTTTTTTGTGGAAGTATCATTTGATTGTAATTCCCAAGTTCAAAATGATTTGACTTGGAAAATAACCTTCAAGTCATACATGGTTAAATAACCATCATTTCCCAGTTTTTCAAAAGAAAATAAGAATTATATTTAGATCAAAATACAATAAATATTACACCTTCTGTTGTATAGGTTTAGATGAAAAAGTTAACCACTTTTTCATAGTAAAGTTAGCTAACTACTAAGTTTAGGAAAAATATTAATGATATGAGTAATTGCTTTTCCTTGGAACTTATTCTTCTTTGAAATACCATTCATGCCATAGGACCAAACTACTTTACTTTTGGATTTGGCCCATGGATATATTAGAATGTGCAGGGCTGGTTCAATGTATATTCTTTCCCTTTTAAGGAAATTGGGTGGTATTAATTCATAATGTATATACAGCTTTTGAGTTTAGCAGATATTCATTAATCTGCCAATATTTATCTTCCTTTTGGGGCATCCAGGGAAATTAAACTGCTAACCTTGCTGAAGAAGAGCAAGGTTATGTTTTCCTAAAAGAAGATTTAGCCTGGGCATTGGTATGAGTGTGTGTTTAGTCGCTTCAGCTGTGTCCAACTCTGTGACCCCATGGACTCTAGCCCGCCAGGCTCCTCTGTCCATGGGGATTCTCCAGGCAAGAACGCTGGGGTGGGTTGCCATGCCCTCCTCCGGGGATCTTCCTGACCTAGGAATTGAACCCTTGTCTCCTGTGTTACAGGCAGATTCTTTACAGCTGGGCCGCTGGGGAAGCCAGGTGCTTTACTACCAAGTATAAGCCGTACATTCCTTCATACCGTATATTATTACCCAGGATATCTTTGGGAATTTATGGCAATTATTTTTTGCTCTTTTGACATGTACAAATGCCATAGATAGTCCCAATACTTTTTTCCTACCTATATCCAATGTTTTTGTTAATAAAATAAATACATGATTAGCTACACATCCATCTGAGCGAAAGGAAATCAGACATTTTGCCAAGGAGTGAAATTCTGCATTTTGCATTTAAGAAACATACATTGTCCTTTATTATCTATTATGTCATAAGGAAGAATCATTTCACTCTCACTGTCTGCAAACAGCACTTACTAGTGACGGAGTGATTCATAAGTCAGAACGTTCCCAGCAATGACTGCTGCAATTTTTCAGCAATCAATAGACAAGCCAGCAGATTTGTCGTATGGAATGCTAAAGTGCAATTTTAAATTGGGAGATAGTGTTCTTAGAAAGCCATTATGACACTGTGGCTTTTTTTTTCATGAATTTTTAAGAGTTTTAGAGCATTCAATTAGTTTAACTCACCTTCTGTAATGTACAAGAAAAAAATCTCTTAGATTTGCTTTCCTTCAGTTCAGTTCAGTTCAGTTGCTCAGTCGTGTCCGACTCTTTGTGAGCCCATGAATCGCAGTGCCAGGCCTCCCTGTCCATCACCATCTCCCAGAGTTCATTCAAACTCACGTCCATCGAGTCGGTGATGCCATCCAGCCATCTCATCCTCTGTCATCCCCTTCTCCTCCTGCCCTCAATCCCTCCCAGCATCAGAGTCTTTTCCAATGAGTCAACTCTTCACATGAGGTGGCCAAAATACTGGAGTTTCAGCTTTAGCATCATTCTTTCCAAAGAAATCCCAGGGCTGATCTCCTTTAGAATGGACTGCTTGGATCTCCTTGCAGTCCAAGGGACTCTCAAGAGTCTTCTCCAACACCACAGCTCAAAAGCATCAATTCTTCGGTGATCAGCCTTCTTCACAGTCCAACTCTCACATCCATACATGACCACAGGAAAAACCATAGCCTTGACTAGACGGACCTTAGTCGGCAAAGTAATGTCTCTGCTCTTGAATATGCTATCTAGGTTGGTCATAACTTTTCTTCCAAGGAGTAAGCGTCTTTTAATTTCATGGCTGCAGTCACCATCTGCAGTGATTTTGGAGCCCAAAAAATAAAGTCTGACACTGTTTCCACTGTTTCCCCATCTATTTCCCATGAAATGATGGGACCAGATGCCATGATCTTCCTTTTCTGAATGTTGAGCTTTAAGCCAACTTTTTCACTCTCCTCTTTCACTTTCATCAAGAGGCTTTTTAGCTCCTCTTCACTTTCTGCCACAGGGGTGGTGTCATCTGCATATCTGAGGTTATTGATATTTCTCCTGGCAATCTTGATTCCAGCTTGTGCTTCCTCCAGCCCAGCATTTCTCATGATGTACTCTGCATATAAGTTAAATAAGCAGGGTGACAATATACAGCCTTGACATACTCCTTTTCCTATTTGGAACCAGTCTGTTGTTCCATGTCCAGTTCTAACTGTTGCTTCCTGACCTGCATATAGGTTTCTCAAGAGGCAGGTCAGGTGGTCTGGTATTCCCATGTCTTGCTTTCATTACTTACATATTACATATTATAAAATAAATTCACATTTATTGTAAAATACTTGGAAATGTGCATTAGAAAATGAAGCAAATTAAAGTGTTTTATAATTGTACTAGCCCCAAATAATCTCTCTTAAAATTAGGAATATCCAATTCCATTTTTGGATATGTATAAGTACAAATATCCATGTGTGTGTGTGGGTGGGGGGTAGACAAAGAGAAAAACAGTAAGAAGGACACTTTATAAATCTATAATTTTATTTCTTAAAACTACTCTACCTATATTGCAGTTTATTTACAAAATCCCATATTTCTTGTCAAATAGCTGTTGTCAATATTTTATTGTTATCAGCAGTGTACCATTATATATTTCTGTAGCTAACCTTTGGCTACATCTGTAACTATTTCCCTTGGATTAATTTTTAGTAGTAAAGTGCAGGAGGTGCAGTTGGTAAAGAATCCACTTGTAATATGAGAGACCGGGGTTCGATCCCTGGGTCAGGAAGATCCCTTGGGGAAGGGAATGGCTATCCTCTCCAGTATTTTTGCCTGGGAAATCCCATGGACAGAGGAACCTGGCAGACTACAGTCCATGGGATTCCAAAGAATCAGACAGTGAGTATGCGTGAGTGCACACACACACACACACACACAACCTTTGTCTACATCTGTAATTATTTCCCTGGGATTAATTTTTAGTAGTAAAGTGAAGATCATAAAACAAAATACTTTTTAAGCTTTTCTAATACATATTGATAGAAATTGCCAAATAAATTAATAGATTTCTTTTTCCAAATTGCTCTTATAGCAGATTGCACACTTTTCCAAACCTACTTGTTATTAGAGTTGAAAACAAATTTAGATCTATTTAGATCAGCATTGATATAAGTGAACAAAAAGTTAAACATTTATGTTTATATATTCTAGTCAATCTTTTTAAACTGTATAGTAAAATCCTGTATACATTTTACACTAGCCTTTATCTATTTTTATAAATTTATAGAAAGTCTTTAATTAAAAATATATTGGTTTTTCATATTTTGTATAATTTTCTTTAGCCAGTTATTTTCCTTTTATGTCAACTATTTCATAATCGAAGAAAAAATATTACATATACACAGGTAAAAATCCATTCTCATTTTTCCCCTTGATATTTTTTCTCTTTGCTGAAAATGTTCTCATCTAATTACCCTATTTCCATTTAGATTTTTAAAAATATTTTGAATTTTTTAATCAAAATTGTTAATTGATCCTCAATTTATTACTGTGTTAGTATAAGGTGAGTTTAAAATTTATATATTTTATTGAATATCCATACTTTTTATAATATAAAATGCTGTATCAGTCAACATTTTAATTATTTCAAGCTCTTTCTAAATTTTAAAATTTAGATTCACAGGGTTCATATACCATGCCACCTATTTCTTTTCATGCTCTTTTTCTTGGCACTGTAACTTTCTTTTATGTTTGAATGCTTAAATACTAATGAGAAGGTTCTCAGAGAGATTATCTGCAATTCCATGTTCGCTGTAGCATTATCCTCATATCCAGAACATAGTTGCCATGGTAATGCCAATCAATGAAAGAACAGATAAAGAAAATGTGGTGTAAGCATAGCCTTTAAAAAGGGAGTTTATTTTCAGTAACATGGATAAACCTAGAGGATATTACACTAAGTGAAATAAGCCATTCCAGAGGGACCAGCCCTGCATAAACCACTTAGACGAGGAGTTTAAAATTGTCAAACTCAGAAGAGTAGAACGGTGGTTACTGAGGACATGAGGAGACGGGGAAGATATTGATCAAGGTGTTATGTTCCAGTTAGAAAACATGAATAAGACCTAGACATCTTCATGTACAAGAAAGTACTTGTAGTTAACAATACTGCTTTGTATACTAAAAATTTGCTAAGGGGGGTATCTTACGGTAGGCGTATTCATCACAAATAATGTTAATAATACAGAGGACATAGAGAACTTTTGTTGGCGATGGATATGTTATACCTAGATTGGGGTGGTGGCCTCACTGTTGTTCATTTACCTCCAAACAGATCAAGTCATTTAATTTAAGTGTGTAACAGCTTTGTGTATGTCAGTAGTTACTTCAATAAAGTAGTTGTGAAAAAGAATCTTTCAACCTTATTTTATTACAGGGACAGAGGCAATAAATGAGTGTCAATAAGTGATCACATGGTGATCACATGGAAGTAAAGTTCAATTAAATATTTAGATAATTAATATTTGCTGTTGTTCATTCACCAAGTCTTATCTGACCCCTGTTACCCCATGGATTGCAGGATGCCAGGCTTCCCTGTCCTTCACTATCTCCTGGAGTTTGCTCACATTCATGTCCATTGAGTCAGTGATGCTACCTAATTATCTCACCCTCTGCCACCCTCTTCTCCTTTCCCTTGAATCTTCCCCAGCATCAAGGTCTTTTCCAGCGAGTCAGGTCTTCGCATCAGCTATCCAAAGTACTGGAGCTCCAGTTCCAGCATCGGTCCTTCCAATGAATATTCAGGGTTGATTTCTTTTAGGATGGATTGGTTGGATCTCCTTGCAGTCCAAGGGACTCTCAAGAGTCTTCTCCAGCACCACAGTTTGAAAGCATCAATTCTTCAGTGCTCAGCCTTCTTTATGGTCCAACTCTCATATCCTTAAATTTCTTGGTGGCTCAGACAGTAAAGAATCTTCCGGCAAAGTGGGAGACCTGGGTTTGACCCCTGGGTTGGGAAGGAAATGGCTCTCCACTCCAGTATTATTAGCTGGAGGATTCCAGGCGCAGAGGAGCCTGACAAGCTACAAACCATGGAATCCGAAACAGTGGGACATGATTGAGCAACTAAAACTGATTAAGATTAACAGACAGTAACCTGAAGTTAGACTAACAGGCCCTGTGTTTGCATTAAGCCTTATATCACAGGCACTAAATTTACTGTAAAAAGTCCAACCCACACTGCTCCTTTTTCTGCTTTCCTGTGCCACTCCGCCTCTCACTCTTTTTCTCACTCTCCCCAGACTTTTTCATCTGAGGTCCCCCGAGGTCCGCTCTGAGGAGCTGTATTGCCTTGGGGTTTTCCCCATCACTTCTGACAGTGATTGCCCCTATCTAGCCCAGAGACGTGGTAACGCGCTGCTTTAGGCTTACTTTTTTCCTTGCTTCCTCTGTGACAAAAAAAAAAAAAAAAAAAGATCAGGAACCTCTTGCTAAAAGTTTGAACTAGTGTCTGTGTGGGCAAAATAGAAAAACTACAAAGAAATGTCTTTTCATACATTTTGAGGTTTTTTTTTTTTCTCTTCTTTAAGGGTCATGTGCTTAAATGCATGAATTCTATTCCCCAGTGCATAGAAATGTGGTGCTTAACATTGTTCACTGCATTCCCAGAGATATTTATGCATGAATTTCAAGGTAATTTCATCTAGGCCATATGAAGAAAGAAATCTAATCAAATGGACTGCTTCAGAATGATAGTGAATTCAAATAAATGCAAATTATGTGCTAAATAATTTTTATTAATCTATCTATGAAATTGTCAGTTCGACGGTCAGACACTGCTTACTGAATGACTTTTGTTTATTGAAAACACATAGGACAATTAAGAGCAATTTATTTGTAAGTTCTTGATTCACTTGTCTTTAGAATTCCTTTATGGATTAATTGCCAAAATTTAGGAGAAGTCTCAAAGTGAAATATGCTTAGAGAGTCCAAGTTGGTCAAGGGGAGGAGAGGTGCCCATATCTGGTTGGTCTTACTACAGCTTGGCGCTTCCATCTCCCCAGTCCTTCTGTTTCCAATCTCTGACAATCTCTCAAGATCCTTCTAATCCTGGGTCCTGAATTCACTTTACTCCAGCCTTAAACACCTAAGCAGCAGGATTATATGGATTTTTTTGTTCAACTATCTTTATCTTGATTATCTTTGTTTTCCTTTTATTCAGCCTAAAGGTAGGTGACTCAGTTGCCCTTTCAGAATCCAGCTCCTTGGTAATTGAGTGCTTTCCTGAAATTCAGCTATTTATTGACAAGCTACCTGATTGCTGAGTGACTTGCTCATGGTAAGAAAATGTCAGGATTTCTTAACTGGGCGTCTTTGTCCTCATTGACTGGGTTACCTCGCTTTCACTGTGACTGTGTTCCAAGGATTTCCAATTTCCAATTCCTTTTTCCTTCTCATATAGACACAAACACACATGCAAACACACACACACACACACACACACACACACACACACACGCACATTCAATGACTCTACGAACAGAATAATTCAAACTATTATTCTGTACTTTTCATTAAGTTATATCTATGAATTTATATTCCTAAATTTCTTTGTTTTAAAAGTATAGAGACAAGCTCCCCTTTTCAAAATAATTCTCTATAGATAATTTAAATTCCTTTGCATCCTTTAAGTTGGTTTGAAGTGTGTGAGAATATAAACTAGTTCCATCCACATATAGAGATGAATACATTAAACTCAAGGAAAAAGCTATTACTATGTCCAAGACCTGGGAATAATAATTGAAAAGAGAGTTATCTCTAGTTTGTCTGAAAAAAGGGAAAGAAATCACTCCAAACCTAAAGCTATTTCTGTCACCTAAATTAAAGTCTGTCTGGTAAGCTTTAAAAGCTAAAAAAATTAATAATACTTAATTCTTAGAAAAATAAGAATATAGGATAGTTCTTAATTTAATTGATGTTTTTCTTCTAGAATTTGGCTCTTCAGTGTTTTAGGACCCTGTCATTCTGTTAATTTGATTTGTTTCTACAGTGTCTTTGCTTGTACTATAAAGTGTATATAACTAATTATATTAGATTCATATCATATTTCATTAATTAGACTTTTTTATTTTCCTCTTTATATATCATATTTGCGTCTCAACTAAATATTGAATATTTCATTCATTTGGTGTGTATAATGCAAAAGTATTTTTACAAAAAATGCTTTGACCAGTAATATTATGGAGTTCTAGGTTATATTTCACTTAAATGTGGACAACTGTGCACCCTTCTGTCTTAAAGCTCAACATTCAGAAAACTAAGATCATGGAATCTGGTCCCAGCACTTCATGGCAGATAGATGGGAAACAATGGAAACAGTGAGAGACTTTACTTTTGGGGGGCTCCAAAATCACTGAAGATGGTGATTGCAGCCATTAAATTAAAAGACGCTTGCTCCTTGGAAGGAAAGTTATGACCAACCTAGATAGCATATTGAAAAGCAGAGACATTACTTTGTCAGCAAAGGTCCGTCTAGTCAAGGCTCTAGTTTTTCCAGTGGTTATGTGTGGATGTGACAGTTGGACTGTGAAGAAAGCTGAGTGCTGAAGAATTGATGCTTTTGAACTGTGGTGCTGGAGAAGACTCTTGAGAGTCCCTTGGATTGCAAGGAGATCCAACCAGTCCATCCTAAAGGAGATCAGTCCTGGGTGTTCATTGGAAGGACTGATGTTGAAGCTGAAACTTCAATACTTTGGCCACCTCATGCGAAAAGCTGACTCATTTGAAAAGACCCTGATGCTGGGAGGGATTGGGGGCAGGAGGAGAAGGGGATGAAGAGGATGAGATGGTTGGATGGCGTCACTGACTCAATGGACATGAGGTTGAGTAAACTCTGGGAGTTGGTGAGGGACAGGGAGGCCTGGCGTGCTGTGGTTCATGGGGTTGCAAAGAGTCGGGCAGACTGAGTGACTGAGCTGACTGTGCATCCTTAGTGGAACACATGAGGGGAAGCATATGTTAGCAGTTGCCATGTTGCCAAAAATACTCTTGACATACAGTGGGCAAGTCTCCCTCCTTCCCTTCCCTGCCTTCTCTCTTTCATTTTCTTACCTGATTTGCCTTTTGTTTGCTTGTTTATTTTGTTTGTTTTATTTTACAATGTACTCAAAACCTTCTAACATAGTATTTACTTATTTGTCTTTATTTTTACTTACTGCTCTTTTTGCTATATTTGTTTTTGGATCCAAGGCACCATTAAAGAAATTGTTTAAACAGTTTAAGTCACCTTTCAGTCCAATTTATATGAAGTTGTCATTAATAAAGTGATAGAAATATTGACAATTTTATATCAGAATAATTAATAAGAGTGAACAGATGGGAGAGATTTATGTAAATTGACACAAAAGGCCACCCCAAATCAGCAAAACAAATTAGGCAAGGGAAGTTACATAGATGAATCAATTTAGGAAAAAATTAATGGGAAGCAGAGAAACAGAAATTAGTTTACTTTATAAAATATGAATCAAAGATAAAAATACTATGATGCCCATCATGTATTGGGCATATCCAACATGACTGCCCATGGTACTCATAATCTTACTCTATCTAGCTTTCCTGTAAAGTAGTTTGGTTAAACAATGGAACTCAAAGAGGTTATTGGTCAAAAAATACTCTAACTATACATTCTCTAACTCTAGTAGTAACCATATAAAGAGGAGAGGAAGGTTAAAATACTTTGTGTGAAGAGTGTTTCTTGTGTCCAAAAGACACTACACTGGCCGCATTACACAGGCAAGGAAGACTTTATCCAAGGTTACACAGGAAAGGAAGACTTTATCCAAGGTATCGCAACAGGGGAGAGGGACTGAGCTGAACTCTACTGAAAGAAAAAGTGGAGAATTTTGGGGTTCTAGGGTCAACTAGTGGAAAACTACTAGGACTTTGTGGAGGAGGTTGGTTGATTGCACCATCTGTGTTTGCTATGATGTTAATGGAGGTTAGACTCCTACCCTCCCACGGAGACTGCTTGCTAGGGGCTCTGTCTTTCTTGATGGTTATATTTCAAAGGGATGGCTCCCAGGGCTTTGTGAAAGACATTCCTGGGTTGTAAAATTGGCAAGAGGCTGAGAAGATTTACATTTCAAAGGAACGGTGGAAAAAACCTCCAATTTTAAGTGTCCTAGAATAATTACCCTAAGGAAAGGAGGACCAAGGGTGTATAGTCTGAAAGGAACTTGTCTAAAGTTTAGTCCTGCTGAGGGGTGTGTTCAGCCATCTTGTTCAGAAAAGGAAACTGTTCTCAGCTCTCCAGAGTGATCATTTCTCTCCCTCCCTCCCTCCCTCTCTCTCTCTCTCAGTCTCTTTGTCTCTCTCATTCTTTTAATTTTCTTCTAGCAGCAAACATTTGCGACCTGGAGAAAAATGTTCTTTTGTTGTGGTATGTCAGAGATGAACAGGTGAAGGTATGATTCCAATGTAAGACTTATATTCGAGGAACTTTTCATTTTGTCCTCGTGTTTAGAGTTGTAGCAAATGAGCATGCCTGATCTGAGGGGTCAAAATTAGTAAAAATCTTGACACAATTCTGTAACACAGTATATTAGCCATGTAGAAAACTATGTTATTGGTGGTAGAAATTTAAAGTAATTACGTGTATATTATTTGTTTGCTATCAACATCCTGTTTGCTATCTATGAACAATTTGGAATTGTTAAAAACTAGTCAACATAAGAACTATATCCCAGGGACTTGTTAGCGGTCACAGTTGGACATTAAGAATAACTTGGACAGGGGCCTCCCTGGTGGTCCAGTGGTTAAGACTCTGTTCTTCAGTGCAGGGGGGATGGGTTGGGAGAACCAAGACGCTGAGGCTCAGCCAGAGAAAGTCAACTGACCAATCAACCAAGCAAACTAACAAAGGAATAATTATCTTCAAGAAGACAAACACAAGCAACTATATGACAGAAATCTGTAGCCTAGATCATTGTCAAGTAGGTGAATCTTTCTATTTAACTATTAGGTTTAGATGTACCTATTTATACAATTGTACATTGTTAATTATAAAATAAGGATGTACATTTAATAGTATATATGATACTTTCTGTTAGTTGTGTTATTTCCAGAAGATAAATATATATATATATATATATATATATATATATATATATATATATATATATATTTAGTATTACACTTTTGTTTTCTTCAAATAACTTCAATTCAGTTCAGTTGCTCAGTTGTGTCCACCTCTTTGAAACCCTGTGGACTGCAGCATGCCAGGCCTCCCTGTCCATCACCACCTCTCGGAGCTTGCTCAAACTCAGGTCTGTTGAGTCGGTGATGCCATTCAACCATCTCATCTTCTGTCATCCCCTTCTCCTCCTGCCTTCAATCTTTCCCAGTAGCAAGGTCTTTTCCAATGAGTTAGTTCTTTACATCAGGTGGCCAAAGTGTTGTAGTTTCAGTTTCAACATCAGTCCTTCCAATGAATATTCAGGACTGATTTCCTTTAGGATGGACTGGTTGGATCTCCTTGCAGTCCAAGGGACTCGCAAGAGTCTTCTCCAACACCACAGTTCGAAAGCATCAATTCTTCAGCACTCAGCTTTCTTTATAGCCCAACTCTCACATCCATACATGACCACTGGAAAAACCATAGCCTTGACTAAATGGACCTTTGTTGGCAAAGTAATGTCTCTATTTTTTAATATTCTATCTGAGTTGGTCATAGCTTTTCTTCCAATGAGTAAACATCTTTTAATTTCATGACTGTAGTCACCATCTGTAGTGATTTTGGAGCCCCCAAAAATAAAGTCAGCCACTGTTTCCATTGTTTCCCCATCTATTTGTCATGAAGTGATGGGACCGGATGCCATGATCTTAGTTTTTTGAATGTTGAGTTTTAAGCCAGCTTCTTCACTCTCTTCTTTCACTTTCATCAAGAGGCTCTCTAGTTCTTTGTTCTCTGCCATAAGGGTGGTGTCATCTGTATATCTGAAGTTATTGATATTTCTCCCAGCAATCTTGATTCCAGCTTGTGCTTATTCCAGTCCAGCGTTTCTCATGATGTACTCTGCATAGAAGTTAAATAAGCAGGGTGACAATATACAGCCTTGACATACTCCTTTTCCTATTTGGAACCAGTCTGTTGTTCCATGTCCAGTTCTAACTGTTGCTTCTTGATCTGCATACAGATTTCTCAGGAGGCAGGTCAGGTGATCTTGTATTCCCTTCTCTTTAAGAATTTTCCACAGTTTGTTGTGATGCACACAGTCAAAGGCTTTGGCATAGCTAACAAGGCAGAAGGACATGGTTTTTTGGAACTCTCTCGCTGTTTTGATGATCCAGCGGATGTTGGCAATTTGATCTCTGGTTCCCCTGCCTTTTCTAAATCCAGCTTGAACATCTGGAAGTTCATGGTTCATGTATTGTTGAAGCCTGGCTTCAAATAACTTGAATATATTAATGTATAACTTAAAATATGATTTTTATTACTATTGAAATTACTATTAAATTATGATCTTAATTAAAATTTTACCCAGTAGAAATAGATGGGGAAACAGTGGCTGAGTTCATTTTTCTGGGCTCCAGAATCACTGCAGATGGTGATTGCAGCCATGAAATTAAAAGACGCTTACTCCTTGGAAGGAAAGTTATGACCAACCTAGATAGCATATTGAAAAGCAGAGACATTACTTTGTCAACAAAGGTCCATCTAGTCAAGGCTATGGTTTTTCCAGTGGTCATGTATGGATGTGAGAGTTGGACTATAAAGAAAGCTGAATGCCAAAGAACTGGTCCTTTTGAACTGTGGTGCTGGAGAAGACTCTTGAGAGTCCCTTGGACTGCAAGGGGATCCAACCAGTCCATCCCAAAGGAGATCAGTCCTGAATATTCATTGGAAGGACTGATGTTGAAGCTGAAACTCCAATATTTTGGCCACCTGATGCGAAGAGCTGATTCATTTGAAAAGACCCTGATGCTGGAAAAGATTGAGGGTAGGAGGAGAAGGGGACGACAGAGGATGAGATGGTTGGATGGCATCACCAACTCAATGGACATGGGTTTAAGTAAAGTCTGGGAGATGGTGGTGGACCAGGAGGCCTGTCATGCTGTGGTTCATGGGGTTGGAAAGAGTCGGACACAACTTAAGGAATGAACTGAGAGCAGAAAGCATGTATATCACAGTTTATATTGTGCTTTTCTTATCATGAAGTTCTGAGTTAGACAATGCTTAATCATTAATCTTAGAGGTCGATCTACTTGCCTGTTCTGCATCATTGATTCTCAACATCCAAAGAAAGACAAGCCTCACCTGGCAGGTGTACTAGAGTCTGTGTTCATGAAATTTTTCATATTATTGCATGATTTATAAAAAATGTTGCATTTGATTATATGTAATTTAATAACCTTATTATGTACATGGCTTTTATTGATTTAAAGTCTTTCTATAAGAACAATTAATATGATATATTTTTTATTCCGATAAGTATGTAATTTTTCCCTTGAAAAGTTTTAAGTAATTATTTAATAAAATAATATAATTTTTAAAATAAAGTTTACCAAGCATTAATTGAACACTATAAAATATACTGTATTGTAGAAAAAAGTATGAATGTCCTGACTTTTCTCCCCTGGTAAATCTCGGTAGGGAAAGGAATATTTAAAGATACCATTCAGTGTCGTTTATAAGAAATAGTATCTACAGAGATGTTAAAGCTGATGAACTCTGGAATCAGACTAAATGAATTTAGATTCTCAGGTTTGCAATGGACTAGCTGTGTGGCCTTCTGCATGCTAATTAACCTTGCTATATTTCTATTTCATTATGCATAAAAGGATAGTAATATTAACTACTTCATATGCTTGTTGTCTGGGTTACATAATTAATGTATGTGAAATCCTTAGCCTAGAACTAGAATTATATCATTAATCAAATACAACTTATTATTGTGACTACTGGGGGCTCAAGTTGGTGAGGAAGGTTAGGGATGACTTCCTGGAAAGCCCTCTTGTGGAGATGATTCTGGTTCTTGAAAGCTGAATAAACATTCTCTAAATGAAGAAAAGAGCCATAGAGAAGCTCAGAAATGGAGAGGGATGAACAACCGACAGAGACAAATGGAGGTGACTTTGTAATCTCGAGATGTCATCAGCTGTGTGGGACTGGATCGGGAGAGTAAGGGGGGAGAGGAGGGAGCACTGAAGAGACAAGCTGAAGCCTGTTCATGAAAAGAACTGCATGTCCCTCGAGGGAAATTTGACTTCACCTTGTAGGTGATGGCTGTAAATGAAAAGTACATTGAAAAAGGGAGTTAATTGGTCAGACTGGGCTTTGCACAGTTCTCTTAGGATGTGATAGCTTGAGAGAGACAGATGGAAGGCAGGAAATGGCTCAGTCCGCAGGGTGGCGGCGAGGCAGATGTGACTGAAGTGACTTGTCACTCACACGCAAGTTCGTGGAAATTGCGCTGGACTCCATGGGCGTCTCAGTCCATGGGATTCTCCAGGCCAGAATCCTGGGGTGGGCAGCCATTCCCTTCCCTAGGGGAGCTTCTTGACTCAGGGACTGAGCCTGGGTGTCTTGAATTGCAGGCAGATTTGTGGCCTGAGCCCCCAAGGAAGCCCTGATAAAGATTCGGTTGTTCTAATCCTAAGGACTGAGTTACAGGTTTTTGAAACAAAACTATTTGCTTTCCTTACTTATTTTGCATTTAGAAACTTCAGTGAAAATAAAAAATACCAGCGACAGGGGGACAAACTCACACGAGGATCACATAAATGTGAGAAAGAAGTTGGCATCATCGATGCTAATATTACCCAGAGAGAAAAAGCTGGCTTCCTGCTGCGTTACGCGTGGTTTCTAAATGTTTTTGTAGGGGGTTTGTAAACATCGTATACCACGGTTCTACACACAGGGGCAGAATTAATGCCGTGACTCTGTCCTGCTCTACTTTTCAAAGGCGGAGCAGCAGCAACAGCAGTGGCAGCAGTCGTCTTATAACACAGTTGGCAGGAAAGATTACATGATATTTGGAGTAAAGTAATATAATTAAAATGCATTTAAGTTCATGTCTTCTCATTTGAGTTAGTTCTTGCTTCAAGAATTAATTTCCCTTCTACTGTTTGCATCTTCCCTTTTGGAGTATCATTGTTTTTAAGATTTTTAATATAAACATACTTTTTTTTTTTTCAATAGGAAATACTGGTGTTCTTTCTCTTAGGTATAATCTGTGATCGTATTAAAACCAGTGTGCATATGCACGTGGGAGAAGCTAGGATGAGACATGCATGAAGCTCAAGCACCTCTGTGGAGCACACGCTAAGCTGACACGTGCTCACACGCAGGAGTGTGAGGCACACAACCCTTTGCTGACGTAGAAAGGGCAACGTTCTCCTTTTGGCATCTGAGGAAACTGTGACCTGGGCTAGTCAGATGAGGTGCACAAGGAGTAGCCTGAAACTTATATATATGGGATCCATTGAATCCAGTTAGATCCATATTGGGATCCGTTGAATCCATTTGCATCCAGTGTTTGACTTCAATATAGCATTGCTCTGTGTCCTGAGAACAGTAGGGGGAAAAAAACTATTCTGAACCTTAACTCAGATTCAGATACTTGAGTCTTAACCCTATTACTGAGGATGGTAAAATATCTGGGACATTAGAGGATTTACTCTGAAGTAGGGCATGTTGTGAAACTGTGAACTGAGCCAGAAAAACACTTGAACAAACAGCTACCCGAAAGCAAAGGCCAGGTGTTGGTATATGTTTACTTTCCCAGGCAGATCATTCAGTCTCTCCAGGTCCCCTTTAAGATAATGTATCTAGTGTTATAATAACAAATGTCTCACAGAGCGGTAAAGATTAAGTCATAATTATATACAAAAGCACAAATATTCTGGGAATTTAAGTTCTCCATGCCTATTAGGCTTTTTTATTCTTCATCAGTTAACTTTCCAGCGCTTTGACTGGATTCCTGTGTTACTGACCTTATTTTTCTTTGTCTACCTGCTTATCTTTGGCAGTGCTGGGTCTGCTAGTCACTCCATGCTGGCTTCTCTTGTGGAGCCTGGGCTCTGGGGGTCCACGGCCCCCGGGCTCCAGAGCTCAGGGTCTGCTGCTGGGGCTCGGGGCTCAGCTGCTCCGCAGCAAGTGGGATCTGTTCATATGATTCACGGGGCTCTCGAGGCAAGAATGCTGAAGTGGATTGCCATTCCCCTCTCCAGTGGACCACGTTTTGACAGAATGCCCCACTGTGACCTGTCCAACTTGGGTGACCCTACACGGCAACGGCTCATAGTTTCATTGAATTAGACAAGGCAGTAATCCAAGTCTATGCCCCGACCAGTAATGCTGAAGAAGCTGAAGTTGAATGGTTCTATGATGACTTACAAGACCGTCTAGAACTAACACCAAAAAAGATGTCCTTTTCATCATAGGGGACTGGAATGCAAAAGTAGGAAGTCAAGAGATACCTGGAGTAACAGGCAAATTTGGCCTTGGAGTAAAAGCAAAGCAGGTCAAAGGCTAACAGTTTTGCAAAGAGACTGCACTGGTCATAGCAAACACCCTCTTCCAACAACACAAGAGATGACTCTACACATGGACATCACCAGAAATCAGATTGATTAAACTCTATACAGTCAGCAAAAACAAGACAAGGAGCTGACTGTGCCTCAGATCATAAACTCCTTATTGCCAAATTTAGACTTAAATTGAAGAAAGTAGGGAAAACCACTTGACCATTCAGGTATGACCTAAATCAAATCCCTTATGATTACACAGTGGAAGTGAGAAACAGATTCAAGGGAATAGATCTGGCAGACTAGGTGCCTGAAGAAATACAGGCCAAGGTTCATGACATTGTGTAGGAGGAGGTGATCAAAACTATGCCCAAGAAAAAGAAAAGCAAAAAGGCAAAGTGGTTGTCTGAGCAGGCCTTACAAATAGCTGTGAAAAGAAGGGAAGCGAAGGGCCAAGGAGAAAAGGAAAGATATACTCATTTGAACGCAGAGGTCCAAAGAATAGAGAGGAGAGATACGAAAGCCTCAGTGATTAGTGCAAAGAAATAGAGAAAAACAATAGAATGGGAAAGACTACAGATCTCGTCAAGAAAATTAGAGATACAAGGGGAACATTTCATGCAAAGATGGGCTCAATAAAGGACAGAAATGGTATGGACTTAACAGAAGCAGAAGATATTAGGAAGAGGTAGCAAGAATACACAGAAGACCTATACAACAAAGATCTTCATGACCCAGATAACCATGATAGTGTGATCACTCACCTAGAGCCAGATATCCTGGAATGCAAAGTTAAGTAGGCCTTAGAAAGCATCATTATTTCATATACTGAAATAAAATATTGAATCAGGGCTGGTACTGCAGCCATGAAATTAAAAGATGCTTGCTCCTTGGAAGAAAAACTGTAACAAACCTACACATTAAAAAGCAGAAGTATTACTTTGTGGACAAAGGTCCGTCTAGTCAAAGCTATGGCTTTTCCAGTAGTCATGTATGTATGTGAGAGTTGGACTATAAAGAAAGTTGAGTGCCAAAGAATTGATGATTTTGAACTGTGGTGTTGGAGAAGACTCTTGAGAGTCCCTGGGACTGAAAGGAGATCCAACCAGTCCATCCTAAAGGAAATCAGTCCTGAATATTCATTGGAAGGACTGATGTTGAAGCTGAAACTCCAATACTTTGGACAGCTGATGTGAAGAACTGACTCATTGGAAGGGACTCTGATGCTGGGAAAGATTGAAGGTGGGAGGAGAAGGGGACGATGGAGGATGAGATGGTTGGTTGGCATCACTGACACTGTGGACACGAGTCTGAGAAAGCGCCAGGATTTTTTGATGGACAAGGAAGCTTGGTATGCTGCAGTCCATGGGTCTCAAAGACTCTGACACGACTGAACAAGTGAACTGAATGACTGATGTGGAATCCTTCTGGATAAGTCCAAAAAAAAGTGCTTGGCTTTTGACAAGGTAGTTCCTCAAAGTGAAGTGTGACTTGGGGCCTGTAGGGGGCAGCAGAGCAGCAGCCCCAAATCCAGAAACCTGAAGGCTGCCTCCTAGGGATTTTACACATCCCATTGTCCATGATATTTCCCAAGCAAGAATACTTAACGTGAAAGTCGCTCAGTCGTGTCTGACTCTTTGCGACTCCATGGACTATACTATTCTCCAGGCCAGAATACTGGAGTATTTACTGAAGCCTTTACCTTCTCCACGGGATCTTCCCCACCCAGGAATGGAACCCGGGTCTCCAGCATTGCAGGCGGATTCTTTACCAGCTGAGCCATCAGGGAAGACCCGGAGGTAGTATGGTCTTCTCCAAAAATTGTCTCTCTTCTTAAACTCTTTCTGGAATATGGAAACATTTTGCTTTTGTTAAAGTGTTTTGAATGGCTGCTCCCTTAAATCTTCCCTCACGGGCAGGTCAGTGACGTGTACTCACGAGTCTCCAGCACCGCTGTAGTCCATCTTTCACCTTCAAGAAAGCTGCTTGTATCTTGGGTTTCAGGACACTTGGCTCCCGGAGGCACGATGACTTAGCACCGGCTGCTATTCAGCTTCAAGTCGCTCGGAAGGGCCTTCTGCTCCGAGCGAGCACTAGAGGGGTGTGCGCAGAGTCGTGTCCCCCAAAGTTCACACGCTGAAGTCTACACTCCTGTTGTAACCCCTCAGAATGTGACCTCATTTGGGAAGCTTTCCTGGTGATGTTAATTAAGCTGAGGTCGTTAAAGTAGGCCTACTCCAATACCACCGGGGTTTTTATGAAAAGCGAATCTGGGACACAGAAACGACAAGCGCAGGGGAGAGCTCCCGCGGAGCTCCGGCGCAGCCCGGGCATCCCGGCTCAGGGGGCCGGAGCGGACGCCTCCCCAGCGGGGCCGGGCCTGCAGGCTCGCGGGCCGGGACTCTGCGCCTGCAGAGCGGGGCGGAAGGCAGTCTCTGGGAAGCCCTGCAGACTGCGGCGCTCTGCTTTGGCAGCCCTAATTCCAGAAGGAAGCAAAGAGCTCTGCTGAGCGCGCCGTTGAGAGTCAAAGTGGCTCATTCCTCGGGACAACATGCTCACCAGAACGTTGTATCTTTTACGAAATGGTTCCTTGCCACTGAACTGGCACCGGAAGCGTAACCTTTCTATTATACGTAATTTCCGTTTTCCCCTTCACCATGGAGGCAGTATTCAGCTCCATCAAGATCTCCTTTAAGGGTGAATTCATAAGCTGAATACCTTTGTTCATATTAATTGTGAAAATAATTACTCCAGTACTTTGGCCACCTGATGCGAAGAGCTGACTCACTGGAAAAGACCCAGAGGCTGGGAGGGATTGGGGGCAGGAGGAGAAGGGGACGACAGAGGATGAGATGGCTGGATGGCATCACGGACTTGATGGACATGGGTTTGGGTGGACTGCGGGAGTTGGTGATGGACAGGGAGGCCTGGCGTGCTGCAGTCCAGGGGGTCCCAAAGAGTCTGACACAGCTGAGTGACTGAACTGAACTGAAAAATAATTAAATAAAAATATCTTCTGTCCATCAAAAGGGATGATGTGAAGAATGGATGTCACTTCTGTGACGTATCTAATTTTGGCAAAGCATCTTATAAAGATCTATAGGCCACTACCTCTGCTCCAGCATTCTAGATGAGACTCAATGATAATATTAAATCTACTGAAAGTCCTCCAGTTGCACATGCAATTATTTTCTGCATTTCTGTATTGATTACTTTACAAACCTCTCTTCCACAGTTCATTTGGTGACATCAAAGTTCTGCACCACCACAGTCATGAGATGAATGGAAAATGCGATAGAATGTCATGAAGGTAACTGCAAGACTTGTGAATATGAAAAATGAAAATAATTGAGAAAATAATTCAGTAAAAACGTTATTTACAATTTTGGCAGTATCTGGATATTCATAGACTGAAATAAAATATTGAATCATAATATTTTAATCCTTAACTTACTAAAGTTAATGTCCTATCTGTAAAGTATAGCCTGAAGTCCTCAGTTAGCAAAGGGACTGTGAAACATGGTTCAGTGAATCCCTCTTTGGTGAAGGATGTATTACTCTAGATATTATTTCACAGGGTGATTGGTAACCCCAGCTTTCTGAGATGGCAGCCAGCACATCTGAGATGCTCAAAATATTTCCTTATTAGACAGGTGTCTTTCCAATATGGAAAGGTTAGTATTGAAAATAAAAATGGCATTATAAATGAAACCTACTATATTCACACTTTGGTGTTAGAGTTAGTAATAATATATATAACTGGCATTTTGAATATGTATAATGTTTAAGGTAATTTGACATTAAACTGATATTTTATTAGATCAAAATTTATAATTTAAAGTACACAATTGATTTTAGACATCATTTCAAGATGAAAAGTATACAGTGATTTGGTCAACATCCAAACTGCACTGGGATGATCAAAATAACTTGAGTAACTGTATTTATATGTTTAATTTCCCAGGTTCTCTTAAGTTTTGTTTAAGCACTTGTAGAGATTTCACTTGTTAAATCCTACATTTTAAAAACATAAAAATAAAGGAGAATTATTAACATTGTAAGTGGATTTAAATGTGATTTATAATTGGGTTGTAAGCAATACTTTCTGAGAGGGGTTAATTTGTTTCATTTAATACAACAAAGAAAAAATGAAGATTGTTGTCTTTTTTACTAGCTTTTAAATGGAATAACATTATTCATATATGAAATTATGAATAAAGTCATATTTCCATATTTGTTTCTTTGAATATAAATTTTAAACCTAAAAAAATGTCAGTGGTGCTTTTTCTGTGAATAAAACAACATCATGCAATTCATTTTGGCACTAGGTTGCGCCCTAAAATTTTTGGTGAGAAGCAAGGACATGAAAGCCGGCTATTCAAGCTGGGAGATCTTACCTTCCCAGCGATATCAAATGGTACAAACTCTGACAGAAGCTGTTGCTAGCCTCTATCTGTTTCTTCCTGTGGAAAAGTTTTGAATATCAAAGGCCACCCAGTTCCAGCACCTCATTTTCAGGAGCTTTACAAGAGCTTGGTTTTTTTGACTCTAGATGTGGGAACCATTGCCCGTTTCAAAGTTATATTTTAGAGCCTTATTGCCCTGTGGCAAGACTGCTATTCTTTATGCTCTCAAAAGTGTAGTATTGAAGGACTATTACACAGCTTTCTGAAGTGACATTGTCAAATTCACACATTATCTCTTTTTGTGGGCTGAGAGGAATTATTTCACTCTTTGGTATATTGTGTATCAAGTAGACATTTGACACTTTTACTCAGGGAACAACAGGATGTTGATAGCATCAAGATAAATTAGAATTTCCAGAGCTGTGAGTTCAGCCACATTTCCGTTACTTGTGGTACTTAAACTGCCAGAGATGCCACTTAGGGATTTTGGAAATTCATCCGCACTGGAATTCTGTGTTATATATTTCTGCTTCTTGAATTAACAAGTTCTGGGACTGAGGGTAAGCTGCTTTATCTGTAACCTTTGCTAAATCTGTAAAATGCATTATTTAAACCACAGAGCACAAATCTTCCTAAGGCTTGAAACTCGGATAGATGCTATAACTTGCTGTGGATGGTTTCAAAATGTAGTAAGAAATGCACCATATACATGTCTATAAAAAGATGGGTTGCTTTGCTCTCTGTTTTCTTTAGCTTGCATTTAGTTTCTCTCTTCCTGCTAACGAAACAAATTGGTATACTATCTCTCCGTCTGTCTCTGGTGAAGAGGGAAGCCAAAGTAAGGAGCTTTGATTTGAGCCATATAAGGGAAAACTTCTAGGCCAAGGATTGAGCATTTGACTCTGGTTCATGAGATACGTTTTTGATGAAATTAGTTAGCTTGGACACATTTTGAAATAAAATGAAAGTTGTGATCATCATTGTTCATTTATCCAGGTTGCGAGGTGAATTTCTTTCCTTCTGCTTTGTGTTTTCCCAAGGATTTTTAAAATGCTGCTTAACCATAAAGAATTGGGGCAATAGGACTTTTACAATTAAAGTTGTTATAATTCAGTAAGCCAACAAAACAGGGTTTTTGTTTTGTTCTTACACTATTTCTTTCTCAATGAATTGTATGCTTCTTTGCCTTTGCTTAGGGCTTCCCTTGTGGCTCAGCTGGTAAAGAATCCACCTGCAATGCGGGAGACCTGGGTGCGATCCCTGGGTTGGGAAGATCTCCTGGAGAAGGGAAAGGCTACCCACTCCAGTATTCTGGCCTGGAGAATACCATGGCCTGTATATTCCATGGGGTCACAAAGAGTGGGACACGACTGAGTGACTCTCACTTTCACGTTACCTTTACCTTCGTTCCTGACTTTCCACTTCAGTGCCTGGTGCATGATATTTTATAAGCAGTGGAGGAATGAAGGAGTGAACTGCCGTTCTCTATCTGTTAACTATAGAGACATAACGAATTGCCCCCAGACTCACTGGCTTTAGCCAACAATAGAGATTGATTGTCTTGGATACTTTCTGTGGACTGTGACTTTGGAATGGCCTTAGCTGGATGGTTCTGACTCAGAGTCTCTATGAGGTTACAGTCAAGATGCCTGGATCTATTCTTAGAGCTTCTTGTATGTGTTCACATCATAGAAGCTGGCTTCTCCCAGAGCAAACGATCCCAATGAGAACGAGACATAAGCTGTGACATCTCTTATCATTTAACCTTAGAAACCCCCCATCATTTTCTCTATAGCGTTCTGCAGGTTGAACAGGCTAGCGCTGTTCAGTATGGACACACGCTACAAGCAGAATCAGTACTAGGAGACAGGGATTACTGGGGCCAATTGGGGGTTAGCTAGTAAATATCTACAGACACTTTACATCTGACAAAAGTTTCCCCATTTACTAAGCCATTCTCTCACCTAGTTTAAATCTCTTATGTTAGAATGAGGCAACGGTAGCACACAAAATTAGTCAACTCATTATTATTCTTAAGAGTCAAGAAATACATTCTCAGTAAACTCTAGAAATCTGCAGTGAGCTGAAGAATGATGTTAAAATGTGTATCTCTTCTACTTTTCTTAGCTGTTTTTCAAACCTCCTACTATAAAATTCTGTGTATATTTCGATGTCATCTAGAATCTGAAGCATCTTTATCAATCGGAGATTTGTCTAGTTAAAGCCTGAGCTTTTCATGGGAATGAAACAACCTCAGTTAACATCAGTAAATCCCTTTAGCTTAAGTGCAAGAAGTCAATCACAGAAAAATCACAAAGCATAAAGTAACCCATAAAATAACACCGCCAGCCGGATCTCTCAGGAAAAATGGCATCGAGGGAGAAAGAGGGTCTCTGGAAGCATGCACAACCTCTCCTGGCAAAACAAACGCCGAAAACAGATCACAGTGTATGTTTACGCTAGAATGGCTGTTACCTTAAGAAAATTCAAAGCAATTTTCCACAAAAATAAGGTCATCACACCCCAAAGTAAAAAAAAAAAAAATCACCGAACTGAGGCCAACCTTACTGATATAAACAGTGGCAATGGAGGTTGGGGGTAAGAGGGGAACCAGACCTGACCCTTTAAGAACATCATGCAATTAAAACTTACATTTTCTGTGATTTTGGCTTTTGTTTCTTTTACATTTTACCTGGATTTCCTTTTTTAACTTTTTTTTTGTTTGCATTTTTTTTTTGCTCTTTATTTTTTTTATTTATTTTTTTACTTTACAATACTGTTTTGGTTTTGCCATACATTGACATGAATCCGCCACAGGTGTACATGAGTTCTCAATCCTGAACCCCTCTCCCACCACCCTCCCCATATCATCTCGCTGGGTCATCCCAGTGCACCAGCCCCAAGCATCCTGTATCCTGCATCGAACCTAGACTGGCAATTCATTTCTTACATGATAGTATACATGTTTCAATGCCATTCTCCCAAATCATCCCACCCTCTCCCTCTCCCACAGAGTCCAAAAGTCTGTTCTATATATCTGTGTCTCTTTTGCTGTCTCACATACAGGGTTATCATTACCATCTTTCTAAATTCCATATATATGTGTTAGTATACTGTCTTGGTGTTTTTCTTTCTGGCTTACTTCACTCTGTATAATAGGTTCCAGTTTCATCCACCTCATTAGAACTGATTCAAATGTATTCTTTTTAATGGCTGAGTAATACTCCATTGTGTATATGTACCACAGCTTTCTTATCCATTCATCTGCTGATGGGCATCTAGGTTGTGTCCTCTTGTGTTTGAGGATAGTTAGCTAGGTGGTAATAGTGACATCCTTTCAGTAAAGTAGTAAATCATTCAGAATGGAGGAAGTTACTGTTTACAAATTACCAAGTGTACCCAGTTCTGAGCATTTTGTGTTTGAAGAAGTGTTTTATCATGAATGGAGAAAGGGAGAAAGGCTCTCTCACTGTTTTTCTCCTTCTGTGTACCTGGCATTGTATCAATACCAAGCAGTCTACTTTTGTTATCTCATTTAATCTCCACAACACACTGATAAAGGGTAACCTGAGGTGCCAAGTGTCTGGGGAAGTTGGAGATTAGTGGTAGCTGTTGCTTGTGGTCAGCAGCTAAGAAGGGCAGAGATAGAATTTCGTCTGACTGCCCAGCTCTCTCTGCTGCTCCTGCTGTTGCTTGGGGGAAACAAAGGCTTTGCAGATCTTCCATCATAACATTAATTAAAGACTGAAATAAGGCAGATGGATGAGTTTACTGGGAACCATAGTTTTTGGAGCGAGGCAGAGAACTAGAAAATGGTGACCAAATCATAGCACATTTTACAAATGAACAAAACTTAAAGTTTCTAAATAATTCTGTTTTTTAATATAAACTTACTTATTTTAATTGGAGGTTAATTACTTTACAATATTGTATTGGTTTTGCTATACATCAGTATGTATCTGCCGCAGGTATACACGTGTTCCCCATCCTGAACCCCCCTCCCTCTTCCCTCCCTATACCATCCTTCTGGGTCATCTCAGTGCACCAGCTCCAAGCATATGAATGGATAAGAAAGCTGTGGTACATATACACAATGGAGCATTACTCAGCCGTTAAAAAGAATACATTTGAATCAGTTCTAACGAGGTGGATGAAACTGGAACCTATTATACAGAGTGAAGTAAGCCAGAAAGAAAAACACCAATACAGTGTACTAACACATATATATGGAATTTAGAAAGATGGTAACGATAACCCTGTGTGCGAGACAGCAAAAGAGACACAGATGAATAATTCTGTTTTCAAACAGCAGTAAAGATGTCTCTTGAACAGAAGAATTGTCTTCTCAGTGACAAATAGGTATGATGGCAAACCCTAACTCAGTGGAGTGTTGTGTGATTCACTCTTGTCTGGACGCTGTCACACTAGTTGTGTGTGTGTGTTTACTCAGTTGTGTGATTCTTTTGAGACCCTGTGGACTGTAGCCCGCCAGGCTCCTCTGCTCATGGAATTTTCCAAGCAAGAATACTGGAGTGGATTGCCCTCTCCAGGGGAGAAGGAGATCTTTCTGCCCCAGGGATTGAACCTATGTCTCCTGCGTTGGCAGGACTCTTTCCCACTGCGCCGCCTGGGAGGCCTTGTCGCACTGTTTAGTTTGGCATAATTGCACTAATACTGTTTGGCCAGAATGTCCTTCCAGCATTGCACTCAGATTTGTGTTTAATTCTGTACCAATTACTATTGGGCTGATGATCAGGCGTGACTCCTGTCTCTCATTAAACGTCCCTTCAAATGTAGCCTCAACAGCTTCTTTAGGCGATTAACTAATGGTCACCATATGGCTTCCCAGGTGACTCAGTGGTGAAGAATCTGCCTGCCAGTGCCGCAGACACGGGTTCTGCCCCTGGGTCAGGAAGAGCCTTTGGAGGAGGAAATGGCTCCCCACTGCAGGACTCTTGCCTGGAGAGTTCCATGGGCAGAGGAGCCTGGTGGGCTACAGTCCATGGGGTCATAAAGAGTTGGACACGACTGAGGACGCAGAGAACACCACCACACTAGTGTTTTCCAAACGCTGAAATGATAGCATGGTTAAGGGGGAAACCACTATTTAAAGACTATCGTTTAAAAACATACTATCGTTCTCCTAGCCCAATACCTTACTTTAGTGAAAGAACTGTATTAACACAAACACCGCCAGCTGGCCAGGCCTTGCCCTAGAGTTTGATAACCTCCTTCAGCTTCTGGCTCTAAAATGATGCTCCCAGGGTCATGAAAGCTTTTTTTTTTTTTTTAAGTGGCTTTAAGTTTCAAGATACTCAAGTCCTCCTAAGCTCTTTTCAATCTTTTGTTTGCTTTCTAGCGATCAAGCCCGGTATATTTTACCCCCCAGTCTAAGTGATTCACTGTTCAATTAACATTTTTTGGCTTCTATAAATTGTTCCTCTATTAAGGTTGGTGCAGGGTAATTGGTTTACCCTGCGGCGGCTCCCGCCCATCGCTGACCAGAGAGGCTCTCTGCCTGAGACGTGGTGCTGCTCTTAATGCCGCATGTGTTCCACATGCAGCTTTCCTTCAAATAAAGTGCTACCGAGGTCTGAGGAAAGGTTAAACGCTCACTTAAGGGAAGTCCAGAGTGATTAGCATGGCGTTTTCAGTCCTTCTCAGACTCATCGCTGTATGGATCTTCATGAATTTATGTGACTCTCTGTTCCACAGAATCTGTCCATGGAATTTTCCAGGCAAGAATACTGGAGTGGGTTGCCTTTTCCTTCCAAGGATTGAACCTGTGTCTCCTGCATTGCAGGCAGATTCTTTACTGCCCGGGGAGGCCAGGCAGGGAAGCCCGGCACAGAGAATACAGACGCCTTTGTCGGCATCCTGGTGGACCCTGCTGCCACTTCCTGTGGAGTCTTCTTGTATCTGATAACTTTTACAACATTTCAGAGCATCAGCATTTTTCTCTAATGAAATGACTGATCCAGGGTTGAAGAAGGGAGGCAAACCGGGAGAAGTCTTTTGGTGCCTCTGTAGTGTGTGTGTGTCAACTCAAGCTTAACCTTGACGAAGGAAAATGCAGACAGAATGGGGAAGCCTCCCTTCCTGTGAGGATCAGCAGAAAGAGATTCATTCACTAGCTGAGTGGAGCTTAATGAAGTGGGGGAATAAGACAAAGTCGGGCTTTGGTCCTGTCCAGTCCGGGGCTTCTCAGCTTTTATTAAGTATGATATAAGTCACCTGGTACCTGCATGCTAAGTCGCTTCAGTCATGTCCAGCTCTTTGCAACTTTATGGACTGTAGCCCGCTAGGCTCCTCTGTCCATGGGATTCTCCAGGCATGAACACTGGAGTGGGTTGCCATGCCCTCCTCCAGGGGATGTTCCCAACCCAGGGGTCAAGCATCTTTCTCTTATGTCTCCTACATTGGCAGATGGGTTCTTTATCACTATCACCACCTGGGAAGTCCAAATCACTTGTGGATCTTGTTAAATGAGCTTCTACCTCAGTAGTCCTGGGGTAGGAGCTGAGATTCAGAATTTCCTGTAAGTCCCTAGGGAATATTGACTTTGGCCTTTGGGTAGAAAGAACTTGGTTAACTAACTTTGAGAAAGTATCTTGTCCTTTTTTCCTTGCATTTTGCTTTGTTTGGCTTGTTTTCCATTTACAAATAAAATGGCTACACTCACTGGTATGCAAGTGACCTGAATTGCATATGCCCTCAGTACCTCTACTGAGATATAGTAAACTGTATCCCCTGGTGATTTTCTCATAAATTTACTTAAGAAGAGAATGTAGTTCCCTACTTTTCAAGCCCTGGTGCAACTAGAATTACAGTTAAGGAAATATCTGAGGTCAGTTAAAGACTGTTTTCAAAAATTATAAGCCATAGCTTCCTGATACAGAAACATACTAAGAATGTAATTGAATGTCTAGAGCAAGAGCTGTGTACGTCCATGTGGTCGAGTAATATGTACTTATCTGTGAGTTCATATATATATATATATATATATTTCTTGAAAATCTAAATATATATACACACATGCACATGTAAGAGAATACACATATACGTGCATATGTATATTTTCTTGTTGATAGTTATTTTTAACATCATTTTATGGAAAGCTTCACAAATGTAAAAGTACTAAGAAACCTGTATACTAATTCTGAAATTTAAAAATGTTTAATATTTTTACTAATTTTGTTTTATCTATTCTTTATTCTCTCACCAACTCAGTTTTTGTAAGGGAGAGTTGGATTACTTCAAAGTAAGTGTGAAATATAATATAACAGTGACTATTATACCAAAAGTTGCTCAGTCGTGTCTGACTCTTTGCGACCCTGTGGACTGTAGCCCACCAGGCTCCTCCATCCATGGCATTCTCCAGACAAGAATACTGGAGTGGGTTGCCATTTCCTTCTCCAGGGGATCTTCCCAACCCAGGGATCGAACCCAGGTCTCCCGCATTGCAGGCAGACACTCTACCTTCTGAGCCACCAGGGAAGTCCCAACGGTGACTGTTACTACAGCATTATTTTAATACGTTTACCTCAACATGAAAAATCTTCCAAAAAGATCGTTGCTGTTTCAGGATAGCACATTATTTGCATGCGTAATTCTGAAACACTGCATGAATCCAGCGATGTGCTGGTGGATGTTTGACAAGTGGCCTCTAAAAACAACAAAGATGCTTGCGCATGCTGAGGTATGCAAGTTCATGGACGGCAGCCCACCAGGCTCCTCTATTCATGGGATTCTCCAGGCAAGAATACTGGAGTGGGTTGCCATTTCCTCCTCAGGGGATGTTTCCTATCCAGGAATCGAACCCATGTTTCTCGTGGCTCCTGCATTGCAGACAGAGTCTGTACTGCTGAGCCCCCAAGGAACAAAGCAAACTAAAAACCACAATTTTTTTGTGTTTATCATTTCTCTGGTGTAAATATTTCTACCATAGCCAGTTTCCAGCCAGCAACTTGCCATTATTGAATGTGGATTTGAAAAGGATGCTTGCCACAGTTTCCTTGGGCCAAAATAAGCCCACTCCAGCACACCGCTGTATAAGCCTCCTCATGCAAATGCGTGGCTCGGGCCCACAAATGTACGTTTCACTCTGCAACTCAAATATCGAAGTCTTGCGTCATTTGCAATGTAAAATGGATAACTTATCTCTGTAAATAATTTATGCCAGCAAATTACCAAAATATTTCTGTCAATTGCTGCATGGAATCATTATTTCTTAATTAAATTAAACAATGTCATACATCTCTATCATGGCACCTTGTACCAATGGGCACTCAATAAAAATGAAATATTGGAATATGCAAATGAAGTTATAATTATGAAAAAAATATTCTCTTTCATATATAATCAAGGCAGAGAGTTGAGTATTTTATTTAAAATAACATTCTTAAGTTATATAGGTGATTTATATGCAAAACCGAAAATGCCTGGGGCTGCTCTGTTTGCAGGCATGAGTCATCTAAAATCAAGAGATGGAAATCCAAGGGTATGATGTTAAATAATGCATGAGTGATATAATTTTATTGTGTATCTCATTAGTAAAATGCTGCAGGAGACAGTGATGTTAAAAAAAAATAAATCTTTTTTTAGTCACCATTTTTCGGCATCATCACATTTAAAGAGGCAATTTTCAGACAACCTGATGGGAAATCATATGAAGTTATAATGCAGTACAGACAGTTGTTATTCTGTGAATCAAAAGGAAAATCATGAATCTCATTTTTAATTCAAGCTTCTGTTTCTTTCTCTTTATTTTCCCTCTTTTTAATCTTCTGCAACAAACAATTTCAAAGCTCTTCCACCTAATAAAATGTAAATTACCTCTTGGGTTCAAAGTTATTAAAGCAGTTTTATTAGCTCTTGCATTGTACAGTATTCTGGTAAGGAGCAGGGTTTATAAATAATCATCTTTTCCCTTATCTCCTGACTTCCATCTATAATTAATGGTCTATATCATGTTCCTTTACAGACAGCCATTTCTTCATAAACAAATATGTGAACTGGTGCAAATGTGGCTGAGTGCCCTAAAAAAACAGCATATCAATTTACTGCATTTTAAAGCCTACAATTTCATGCCCAAGACTTGGCATTGTAACCATGGTATCTGCAGTTAGATGCCGGATGCATAAACATCAAATAGAAGGATTATTTCCTGGGTCTATTATATGCAGTCAAGAATCTAAAAGGGACAGATTGTGAGAGCATGTTTGTATAGTAAAGATACTCACTATCTTTTTAAAAATGCTCACTTTAGGAAATCTGTTATTTGAAAATAATTTCAAGCATGTTTGTTTGCCTTACATACAATCCTTGGTTTTCACAGTTTCTTTTCAAATAAAAATATATTAGCTGGATTTTCCCGTGTTCCTTCATTAAGAAAGTCATACTGTGGGGGATAACTGAGTTGTGTCTTTCCAATTTGGAAGTTTTCATATAAAACACATACGTGTGCACACGCACATGTGCACACACACACACACGCTCGAAATGTAAACGTAGAATTTAAAGAGTGACGGTGACCTTATCCAGGTGCATGCTAAGTCACTTCAGTCGCGTCCAACTCTGCGCGACCCCATGGACTGTAGCCCGCCAGGCTCCTCTGTCCGTGGGATTCTCCAGGCAAGGATAGTGGAGTGGGTTACCATGCCCTCCTCCAGGGGTTCTTCCCAACCCAGGGATCGAACCTACGTCTCTATGTCCTCTGCATTGTTAGGTGGGTTCTTTACTGGAGTCACCTGGGAAGCCCCAGATTCCAAAGCATTAAAAAAAAACAACAACAAAATCTTGGTGTGTTGATTAGCCTCTGGTGGAGTCTATTTTATTTTTAATTTTTCCTGCTCAGCATCTGTTTCTCCTTTCTAACACCTTTGCAATCTATCTTTAGGAATATTTTCCACTCATTGATGTTTTGTTGGCGAAATTAATCCAGGTGCTGTACCTCCAGTCAACAGAAACGAGAGGAGTTCTTGAAAACTCGCTCAGCCGAATGTCTTCTCTCCCTCTCAGTGTTAAATCTGTGTAATGGGCAGTAGCACGATCTGACTTTGAGCAAGGGACGCTCTCTCTTAGAAATTACGAATGTTACTCTATATAAGAGATTAAAATAGAGAGCAATTTTGTTATCGTTGTCAGCGTTCTTTTGTTTCTTGTGCTTTTCTGGTTAAAGCTTGAGCCTTAATTTTTATAATAATAATAATAAAAAACCCCATCAATGGACTTAACTAAACCAGGTGAAATTTACTCAAGAAAGAATTTTTAAAAAATTTGTATTATTGAAATATCATTGATTTACAGTATTGCATTAATATCTTCTGTACAGCAAAGTGATTCAGTTATATATATATATATATATATTCATATTCTTTTTCCATTATGGTTTATTACAGGCTATTGAGTATCCTTCTCCATGCTATAGAGTAGGCCCTTGTTGTTTGTCCAGTCTATATATAATAGTTTGCATTTGCTAACCCCAAACTCTCAGTTCATCCCCCCTCAGCCCCCTCTCCTTGGTAACCACAAGTCCATTCTCTATGTCTGTGAGTCTGTTTCTGTTTTGTGGCAGTGAAAGTCCTGTCCAACTCTTTGCAACCCCATGGAGCATACAGTCCATGGAATTCTCCAGGCCAGAATACTGGGGTGGGTAGCCTTTCCCTCCTCCAGGGGATCTTCCCAACCCAAGGAATGATCCAGGTCTCCTACATTGCAGGTGGATTCTTTACCACCTGAGCCACCAGGGAAGCCCAAGAATACTGGAGTGGGTAGCCTGTCCCTTCTCCAGCGGATCTTCCTGACCCAGGAATCAGACCAGGGTCTCCTGCACTGCAGGTGGATTCTTTACCAAAGCCCATTTGGGTCATATTTTAGATTCCACATATAAGTGAGATTATACGGTATTTGTCTTCCTCTTTCTGATTTATTTCACTCAGTATGATAATCTCTAGGTCTGTCTGTGTTGCTGCAGATGGGTTTATTTCATTCTTTTCTGTGGATTAGTAGTATTCGCAAAAAGGAATTTAACTACTTCCTTACAAAGTAGAAAAATCTGCCTTTTTGCTATTAAGAATATTTCCCAGTTACCTTTCCCTCTACCTGTCTACTTAATATTATAAATAAGTATTATGATAGAAAAAATGGTATATTTATGTCCTGGATCACGAGTCTATGGTACCGCTATACAGTGAAAACATTGGTCTGGAGGCTGTTTAAGAAGTAAAACAGCCTGGAACCACTTACCCCAGGATGCTGTGGGATGTGCAGGGTCAGAGGCTGGGCTGGGATGGCTGTGTCGAGCCACACTCACTGCCAATAGCTGGTTAACTGACACACTCACTGGCCGTGTTCTCAGAAACCCTATAGGAACCATATGATTCGGGATGAGAATGGCACGCATTCTTTAATAAGAGTCAAGATATTACTTAATAAGGAGAAAACCTTTTTGTTTTCCTTTGGTTTTGTTTCCTGAAAAATGGCTGAAAGTTCTAAATTCTACACTACTTTTGGTTCAGACCAAGGGCAAAACATATTCTTGTTTCACCTCCAATAAGTCATTTATCCTGGACCTTATTTTTCTTTCCCTACAATAAAATCCAGGCTAATTATATAACAGTGTGTTTAGCCTATAAGTTAAAGTGCTTTACATTTTCTAGTTAAAATGAAATATGTAGCATAATTAAATAATAATATAATGATGATTAATCCTTTTTCACAATTTAATTATTCAATGTGTATGATTAATCATCGTAATTTAAAGGGTGTAATAAGCAAGTAGAATAATTATGTATAATAGAATGTAAGGTGTAGGTTAAAAGGTATATATTAAAATTACTCATAAGTATCTTGGAAAAGTTATTGAATGACATTACTGAAGATGCCTTTAATGTAATTAGTCTCAGGGTTTTATATATAAAAGGCAGACATCCCCTTCCCTAGCACGAGGCGAGGGAACTTCATCTTGCTTTCTCTATCATCTTTCTCCAGCTGAGTGTATATTTTTTAAGAGCTCTGCACTTTTTATTCAAGTCTTCCAGAAAGGGAACAGAGAGAGACTTGAGATTTTCGGAAGGACAGACAGGGTCAACCCTCCTGGTAGAATCCTTAATGCTAGTCTTAATTTGAACTAACTATTTAAATATAGACAGCTTCCATCACACCAGCACCTAATCTTTAATGGCCTGGTTTATCCATACAATGTCAAGGAAAGGTCAGAGTTTTCAAAAATTTATTTTAGCAAAAGGAAAGTGTGCCATGAGAGGACATGATCCAATATTCTCTATGGTTCTTGCTGCTTCATATCAAGAATGGTGGTTATTAACACTTTTCCTCTGGCATAGTACTTAGGGAAAATATATCTGTTCATTTATTAATTTAATTATTCATTTAGAAAATACACGGATTGTGTCCATGTTGTATATAAACATTCAGTGGATGAAATCTACAACTACAAAATGTGCCTATTACAATCCAGTGCCTTCCCTAGGAGGGAAGATGAGTTCCCAGAGTGCCAAGGTGAAACTGGTGCTCCAAATAAGGGTTATATTTTCAGTACAATTTGCTGGAAAAGAACTCTAATTACTTTTAATATAATGAGCCAAACTCACTGAATTGTCTACTTTGAAATTTTTTTGAGCCTATTTCAGGAAATTAACTGACATTTAGTAACATTTTTCAGTAGAAAAGACATAGTTGATTCCTGACAAATAACTGAAAGTTTAATGTTGTAAAACAACTTAGTGGTAAATTAGGGCCTAGCTATCCGAAAAATATACCATAAAGATCATTATGTCTTGGCAGGAGTAATAAGATGTAAGTTGCTTTTCTTGCTTTAAGAGCATTGGAATCCACGATACTTAACATTGAGCATGGTGCTTTGCTGAATAACTGAACAAAAGAAAAAAAGATTTGAAAAGCAAGTATCATTTGTAACGCCTTCAGGGAATTATCCCTCAATCCGATACTTGTGAATAGCTCCCAGAAAAAACAGTGGGAACAAAGGACATCTCCAGAAAGGCACGTAAGCAATCCGAGGGGCAAGACCCAAGCTGAGTCTTGCAATTAAGACTGGTGTTAAAGCAAAGCACCAGGCGTGCAGCAGAGCTGAGGATGCAAGGGAAGAGCTGCAGATGGGCGTTTCTCAGGAGAGAGCACTGTGGCTCCTTGGAGGAGTGTGCATTTCCAGTGAGAAGGAGAGGAAAGGAAAAAGGAAGTATATAGAAAAGGAGTGGAATGCTAGGGTTCAGCCCTGGTGGATCCAGGGAATTCAAAGTGGGGACAGAGTCGGAGTCTGGGAAAGGACTATTTAATCAGAAATATAAAGAGATTAGGAAAGAATAGTGTAGTAGGAAAATTAGTGGAGAAAAGAGGCTGAATAACTTGGTTTACGCGGAAAACTAATAAAACCTCGAGACAAGAGGTTTGCACCATCTACGTTAGGCCACTGGTGCCCACTTGAATAGCAGAGAGTGCCCCGCTTTGGGCTCCCTCTCACGTGGATCTTAGAAGCCAGGGCAAGTAGTAGACTTGGCGAGCCTCTGTGCTCCAGATGGGAATTCAGCTGGAAAAGGGGAGAAAAGAACGACATGGGGGAGGCCAGCATCAGTGCAAGACTCACAACTTTATTTTCAAAATCAGTTTATATACCCCAAGTTGTACATAAAGAAATAATGGAATATGCAGAGTTATGCAGGGGCAGCAGTCCTGACCCTTATTGAGATCAGGCTTTGTTTTTGCATACCCTCCCGTATACAAAAGGTCTCAGGTGGTTTACATCATCTTCTGGCCAAGAGGCCTGTTAACATTTTCATGGCTCTCTTCCTAGATTAATGTCCATCAATCAGAAAAACTTTTTCCCTAGAAGTGTTTTTTCTTTACTCTGCATCACCCTCAAAGTACTAAATAAAGTTACATTCCTGTAGAACAAAGGTGCAGTGGGTTATAACAAAGAAAGTACTTAACTCAAAGATCTAATGTTGCTAATACCAGGTCTACTACCTGTTTTTTCTATATACCAACTGTATCTAAAAATAAAGGATATGAAAATTTGGCAGCAAGTATTGGCTCAACAAATGAAACCTTTAATCAGTCCTATTCTAATGATTTTGACTCCTCGGAAGCCCCTACATTCCTAGGATGTTTTGAGCTTCCTGTGCCTGTCACGGTCAGGAGGCCGCAAACAATTACATGTGCAGCTGTAAGAGTCCGGCAGGCAGGCTAGAAAGCCATAAGAGGGGTTTTTGGATTGAAACACTTATTATGCCCAGGAGATTTATTATCTAAAAGCTCGAAATTAACTTTTTCCAGAAAAAGGTGGTGGGGGGACAGCCCCCTGTTAATGTCAGACGAGTAGGTGGAAAGCATAACACAGTAAAGCAGGCAGACTCTGGTTTTTGGGGGTAGATGTTCAGGAAAATCGAGGGGGAACCCCTGAGGCCTGACTCGGCTTGCCCATCCGGCCTCTCCGCATGACCTTGTCATGGGTGGGATCTCCCGTGCTGGCTCCCGGCAGTGAAACAAAAGCAGATGTAGTCCAAGCTGATTCCACTGGACAAGAGGCAATCGGGCCGATCACCAGAGAATGTTTTGATCTCTCCACGTATTTCTGCCCCCTTTGCCATCAGAGTAATATTTTGACTAAAGTAGACTAGTTTATGAAACCATTCTCTTTGTTTGACAAGGGCCAATGTGGTCATGCATTTTCATTTCAATCCCAAAAGAGACAATGCCAAAGAATGTTTAAACTGCGTACAATTGAGCTCATTTCACATGCTGGCAAGGAAATGTTCAAAATCCCATGAGCTAGGCTCCAGCCGTATGCAGTATGTGAACTGAGAGCTAGGTTTAGAAAGGGAGAGGAACCAGAGATCAAATTGCCGACATTCACTGGATCACAGGAAAAGCAAGGGAATTAAAAGAAAATCTACTTCTATTTCACTGACTATACTAAAGTTTTAACTGTGTGGACCACAACAAATAGTGGAAAATTATTTCAAAAATGGGAATTACAGACCACCTTACCTATCTCCCGAGAAACCTGTATGCAGGACAAGAAGCAACAGTTAGAACCAGACATGGAAAAATGGACTGGTTCAAAACTGAGAAAGAAGTACGTCCAGGCTGTATATTGTGACCCTGCAAAATGCAGGGTGGACGACTCACAAACTGGAATTAAGATTGCTGAGAGAAATATCAGCAACCTCAGATACACAGATGATACCACTATAATGGCAGAAAGCAAAGAGAAATTGAAGAGCCTCTTGATCAGTGTGAAGGAGAAGAGTGAAAAAGTTAGCTTAAAACTCAGCATTCAAAAACTAAGATCATGGCATCTGGTCTCATCACTTTATGGTAAATAGTTGGAGGGAAAAGTGGAAACAGTGACAGACTTTATTTCTTGGGCTCCAAAATCACGGTTGAGTGTGACTGCAGACATGAAATTAGGAGATGCTTGCTCTTTGGAAGTAAAGCTATGACAAACCTAGACAGTGCATTAAAAAAGCAGAGATACCACTTTGCAGACAAATGTCTGCCTTGTTCAGGCTATGGTTTTTCCAGTAGTCATGTATGGATGTGAGAGTTGGACCATAAAGGAGGCTGAGCACCAAAGAATTGAAGCTTTTGAACTGTGGTGTTGGAGAAGACTCTTGAGAGTCCCTTGGACTGCAAGGAGATCCAAACAGTCCATCCTAAAGGAGGTCAGTCCTGGGTGTTCATTGGAAGGACTGATGTTGAAACTGAAGCTCCAATACTTCAGGCACATGCTGTGAAGAGCTGACTCATTTGGAAAAAACCCTGATGCTGGTAAAGATTGAGGGCAGGAGAAGGAGATGATGGAGGATGAGATGGTTGGATGGCATCGTTGACTAAATGGACATGATTTTCAGCATCCAGGAGATAATGAAGGACAAGGAAGCCTGGCCTGCTGCAGTCAATGGGGTTGCAAAGAGTCGGACACAAATGACTGACTGGTCAACAACAAAATTAATATGCTAATGAGTACATTGAAAGTGAATAACCTCAAGGGGGGCTTAGGCTCAGTGGTAAAGAATCTGCCTGCCAATGTAGGACACAGGTTTGATCCCTAGGTTGGGAAGATCCCCTGGAGAAGGAAATGGCAACTCACCTGGAAAATCCTATGGACAGAGGATCCTAACGAGCTACAGTTCATGGCGTGGCAAAGGGGTGGACACGACTGAACACAGATGCAACATGAGTACATGGGTATTTAACTTATCCATTCATTCAATTTGTGAAACGTGGTGGTCTGTTTTATATGTCAATGACCAGTTTATAGTACACAGTAATTCAGTTGAACACTGATCTTTGTGTTGCTGTGAAGGTGTTTTTTAGATGTGATTGAAGATTTTAAATAGTTTACAGTTAGTAAAGAGGATTATCAAATCTGAACAGGCCTGATTTAATTTTTTAAAAGACTTTTGGAGTAGAACTACTACTGCTTGACAGAGGAAAGGGGAATTCTGTCTCTGGGTAGAAGCTTCAGCTCATGTCTGAGAGTCCCTGCCTGCTCTTCTTGATAGCTGATTTCAGATTTCTAACTTAGCCAGCCGCAATCACATTAGCCAGTTCTTTGCAATAAATCTCCCTCTCTCTCTTTGTCTGTCTCTAAGAGAGAGACAGATAAACTGACTGATGCAAAATGCAAATAGATTTGGAGGGATATAATGATAAATACTTGAATGCCTCAGTAGGAAGATGCTTTGTAAAAAGTGGTACTTAGAAAAGATTCAATCCAGTGATAATGCACAGGGGAGACTGCAGGAAGAATGTAGGTTGGAGGCAACCTGACTGGAATGTGGAACTAATTCAGACGTCCCAGTTTTATAGAACTGGATGTGGAGTACAGGAACCCTGCTAAAAGAAGCAACAGCCTCAAGGACTTAGAGAAATAACTGAAGTTAAAATCTGTTGAAAAAAAATTGATGATGGAGAATATCTTGAAAAAAACTGAATCAAAATAGATCCAAAGTAGGAGTCTTGGTGGCAGGTGTTTGGAATCTGCTAGAGATCAAATCAAGGCTAGAGCAGATCACAGACTGAAGAACCCCTGATGATGTGGTTCTAGGAATATGCAAAGCGGCTTAAAAACCCAAGGGTGGGATGTGATTGGAAGCGCTAAATCAGGTTAGGACGCCATAGCGATAGATTGTAAATGAATAGCATGCCTTAAGTAAGGCAGGACTTACTATGGGAAATATTGAATGGAGGAAGATGTCATTAAAAAAGAAAAATATTCATATTTGCCAAAAAGTTACTACATTAATGGAAAAAAAAAGGAAAGCATGGCCCTCCCAAGATCACAATGTGTTCAACCGTGAGACCAAATGCTCACAGCAACATATCCCTGTGTGACTCTTAACAGAGTAATGATGAACTATGACACGAATATTCTACCATGACTCAGATATTCTAATATCTTATGCCTCAATCAAGCTGTAGAGATAGCAAACTATCGGGCAATGACTTTATCTGGTCCCTTCATCTGGGTCATAACTTCTGCTTTTTCATCCTGGTTACCTTTCCGTAATGTGGTTTTTGTTTTAGCTGCTGTGGGACTGTGGGGGCAATGACTTTAGACTGCTTTATTCCAATCTAATTTTTCCTTATTTTCTTTTTTTTACTTTATTTTTCTTAATCAGTAACTTATTTTCCAGTATGACAGTAGTTAAGACAGTAAGTTCTCTCATAAGTGGCCCTGGTCGCAGATGTCAATAGCCCATTTTTAATTGTAAACAAAACTAGATATTCCAAGCATTGGAATCGTTCTTTTATTCTCAGATTTTGACAATCCAGGAAGGCAAGACCTCTGAAACACCATCTTCTGTGTGTGACCTCAAAGATTTGTCTGTGAAAAAAATAACAAATTTAATGAGCTAGGCTTGAAAATGTGGCCCTGAGTTTGTATTGTTCATTTGCTTTTTACTGAATCATAGTTGACTTACAATTATACCAGTTTCAGGTATATGACATAGTGATGGGATATTTTTTATGGATTATGTGCCTTGCAAAGTTATTATAATATTATTGACTATATTCCCTGTAAAAGGAAGGGGACCAGTGTTAATTTCAACTTACTTTTCCAGAATATTTTTCTGGAATAGTATTAGCTTGAGGTTGGATTATGCTGTACTCTAGCTACTTGTAGACAAATGCTTGTCGGCAAGCATCTATTTGATACCCTTTAAAAATGGAGTAGGTTTAGAATTCATCAGGAACATTTGAGATTAGATATTAGAAAGATTATTAAAGTTTAAAAGTATTAGTAAAGGTCATTGAGAAAGAAAGAGGCATTTAAGAAAAGGTTCTGAAATTTATTTTTCTGAGATGATTGACATCAAATGCAGTTCAGAGACAGGGTATTTAAATGCCACCTTCTGGAAATATTTAGCTGAATATTTATACATTAGAATATGTTCACATAGATTAGCATTCCACTGTCAGATCCACAAAATACTTGCATGTAAAATTAGATCGGAAAAATTAGACAATGACAAATTGTTTAAACCTTTACTTCATCTCTAAAATGGGGAGGTGGTAACACTGCCTCCCAGTTGGAATTCAGTTAGAACACTTACCGTAAATGCAGCTAAAATGTCTAGGGCCATGCTAAGAGCTGCGGCCTCTGCGAGCGTAAGTTGCTTCAATCGTGTCCGACTCTGTGAGACCCTATGGACTGTAGCCTGCCAGGCTCCTCTGTCCTGGGACTCTCCAGGCAAGAACACTGGAGTGGGTTACCATGCCCTCCTCCAGGGGATCCTCCCAGCCCAGGGATTGAATCTGCATCTCCTGCATTAGCAGGCGGGTTCTTTACCACGAGTGGCACCTAGGAAGCCTCTGTGGCCTCTATTCTCTCATAGTTGGTACAGATTGGCACAGCGATGCTAATTTAGCAGGCAAACTTTATTTAGTAGACAGTTATTATGAACTGGGCTTCCCTGCTGGCTTGGATGGTAAGGAATCTGTGTGCAGTGGAGGAGACCCAGGTTCAACCCCTGGGTCAAGTAGATCCCCTGGAGAAGGGGAAAAGCTATCCACTCCAGTGTTCTTGCCTGGTGAATTCCATGAACAGAGCTGGGCTACAGTTCATGGGGTCACAAAGAGTCAGACATGACTGAGTGGCTAACATTTTCATTTCACTTTTTTATTATGAACTAGAGTTTGGAAGATACAAGCAAGATTGGGATTTTTAGCTGAGTATATAAAAATTAGGTTAAAATTAGATGGACAGGTATACACTGCTATATTTAAATGGATAGCCAACAAAAGACCTACTGTATAGCGCATACAACTCTGCTCAGTGTTATGTGGCAGCTTGGATGGGAGAGGAGTTTGGGGGGAAAATGGGTACACAGCTATATACATGAGGCTGGGTTCCTTTGCGGGTCATTTGAAACTATCATGATATTGTTTATTAATCAGCTATACCCCAGTGCAAAATAAAAAGTTGTAAATAAACAAATTTTTTTAAAAAGAAAAAAATCAGATTATCATCATGCCGCCACTGGGTAACATGTGTGGTTTTCCTTTTAAAGCGGTTCTCATGTCTTTTCAAAAGGACATGCCAGCAGCAGCCGAGTGGTGTCCAGTGTGGCACGGTTCAAGTGTGAGTGCTGCCTTACGCAGGGAAACTTCTTGCAGAATTGCCCTCATCCCGAGTAGTACTGGGAGGCTGTCTGCCTAAGTGGATTATTGCGTACGACTTGATCAATCTAGCTGATTCTCTGAAACCCTCATGCTCAGTTTAATGGTTAAAGTTTCAGGCCATTCCCAGTGAGAGGGAATTATAATTCAGACCATGGGCAACCCCAGGCAACTGAGGCTATTCTGAAAGAGCTGCATCTAAATGAATGAATCCCCTTGCTAGGGTTTCAGAACAGCTGTCACAGCTGGCCTGCTTGGAAATGAATAAATTCTACAGATTTAAAAGAAGATTAATTTTCCCAGAAAAGGTTGAATAAAAGACAGAAAAGAAGGAAAAGAAAACATTTTTTGTGTCCTCAGTAATGTTATATCAATTGAAATGCATATTAAAACCAAAGATTAATACTCGCCAAAGATAGATAGCATTCGTGATGCTAATGATGGTGATGAAACAGCATGTCTAAAATTCTTTCAAGAAAATATCCTTGTTTTAAAAATTTGATGAGCAAAAAATATAATCTTATTTGTCATTAACATTAACAAACATTTTCTTTTTATTGAAATATAGTTGACTTACAATATTATATTAGTTTCAGGTGTTCATAATGATGCAGTATTTTTATACATTAAGCATCTTGGAAAGTTTTTACAATATTGTTGGCTATATTCCTTGTGCTGTGCAGTACATCTCTGTGACTTATTTATCTGAGTTTGTATGTCTTAATCCACTTCACTCATTCCCTTCATCCTTGAAGCCACTAGCTTGTTCTCTGTATCTGTGTCTTTTTGTTGTTTTGCTATATTTGTCTGTTTTGTTTTTTAGATTCTACATATGAGAAAAAACACAATATTTGTCTTTTTCCATCTAGTATTTCATCAAACATAATACTTCCCAGGTCCATCCACGTTGTTACAAATGTCAGCACTTCATTCCCTTTCTTTTTAACTGAAGTACAGTTGGTTTTCGACGTTATATCAACTTGAAGTGTACGACAGTGCGATTTGATATTTCATAGCTGATGCTCCGTTTGCAGTTGTTATAAAGCTCAGACGGCGCTCCCTTGGCTGCACGCCAGGCCGTTGCACGCATTCATTTTGCTTATTGCATCCTGAGTCTCCTTCCCGCATCTGCTCACCTCCCTCCCTCTCCCCGCTGACAACCACTAGCTTCTTCTCTCTCCCTGAGTTCGTTTCTCCTTTGTTATACTCATTCATTTGCCTTCGTTTTTAGATTCCACATATAAGTGAAAACGTACAGTATTTGTATTTCTCTGCCTGCTTTACTTCACTTGGCATAAGGCCATCTAGGTCCACCTGTATTTCTGAAAATAGCAAAATTTCATTCATTTTTATGGCTGAGTAGTGTTGTGTGGTAGACATACACAAAATCTTCTTCATCCATTCATCTGTTGAGGGACACATAGGTTGCTTCCATGTTTTGGCTATTGTAAATATGTTGTTGTGAACAATAGTTGCATATATCCTTTCTGAAATCCAAAGGAAACAAAAAGATTTCTTTCTTTCCTATGGCTAAGTAATTTTAGAAATGTGCGATTATGTCAAGTTATAGTAATTATTAGGAAAGGATATCATAAACAATTACTAATCAATACTATACAGAAATAATAAACAGATCAATGAAACAAAATTAAAATTTATGAATATAAATACTGTGGCTTATACAGGCATTTTTAGTATATGTCAGATTTGGCATTTCAAATTAATGAAAATGGTTATTATTTAATGTATAGTACAGGAAAGCTGATTTTGTCAAAAAATAAATTAGACAACTTTTTCATGATATGTCAAAGATATCACATTATAGTTAACTTCATTAATGCCATAAAAATAGAAAAAGAAAATGAATGTTTATCTGATCTTGGTTCTGGGAAAAACTTTCAAATACGGTTAGAAATATTTTTGGATATTATCTTTTTTCCACCTCTTCTCTACATTCTATCCTTTCCATCAGATACACTGGACAGACACCTGGCTCTGTTTTTCGAGGGATTGTGGCCTACCAAAATATAGAAATAGACTACATCTATTCTTGAATTTCTTTTCTTTCAAAGGCCAAAATTTTGGAGTGAACATAGTTTATGGAGCAGGGGAAAGGGATGGTGGGCCCTCTACCCTCATTGCCTGTTGCCTTAGCTCTGAACACAGCACGTGAGCTGGCCACCACTCGGGATCAGTGGCGAATTCTGCCATGGCATAGAGTTTTCAGGCAACTTAGGTGACTGAAAGCAAGGCAGATCCCGTAAAGGAAAAACACGATGTGTCTCCCTGCCCAAATATGAAAAACAATTCTGTAGGTCACTAAATATCTTCTCAGGTACCAAGCAATATTTTCTCATACTATGTGCTAAATTTTATTGATTTGATCAGGTACCAATTTCTGAATATTTAGTTGTTTTCCAATTTGTATTGTAAGTACTACTGTAATATGCGATTTATACGTTTATTTACAAACTCAACCTCAATTGTTTACTAAGAACAAATTCCTCCATTTGGAAATCCAGAATAAAAAGGTATACATATTTTTAAGTGTCTTGATGCATATGGGCATGTTGCTTTCTGGAAGTGGTTATCTCACTATACTTCTGCCATTATTATCTTTTTCCCCTGCTTTTTGGATCAGTTTTTACTACCAAGGAAGATGTACCTTTAAGTTAAAAAAAAAAAAAAAAGAAGTCAGTTTGTAATTTTTTTTAAAGAAATGTCTATTTGTTCTAACATGGGTAAGAGTTTCTAGTGCTTTGTATGAGCTTTATCTACATTAAAATATGACTTGCCCATCAAATTTTGTCAAAATGTGCCCCGTTTGCCTTTGCCATTTTAGTCCTATACACAACTCTTAAAATTAACGTTAGTTTTAAATGTTGGTGTAAGCCACTCTATTTTTCATATCCTTTTAAAATAATTAATAGTATGCCTTGCTTCCATTTTCATTTAGAATTAAGCTTAAAAAGTGACACATATGGCTTTCCTGGTGCTCAGTGGTTAAAAAAAAAAAATCTGCCTGCCAATGTAGGAGACACAGGTTGGATCCCTGACCGAGGAAGACCCCACGTGCGGCCGAGTGACTGATTCCATCCACCGCAACTACTGAGCCTGCGCCCTAGAGCCAGGGGCCTCATCTCTGCGGCCCCACGGCCTGGAGCCCGGCTCTGCAGCGGGAGAAGCCTCCGCAAGGAGAAGCCGGTGCCCCGCAACCAGAGACCGGCCTCTGCTCGCCGGCAAAGAGAGCCAGCACAGCCACAGCCTAAAATAGAGAGAGGAGATTATAAATCAGTGAGGCACACTGTGCTCAACTTCTACCATATTTTCTGTTTTGCTGCTAAAAGAAAATCAATCTGGGACTTATGTCTTTAGGCTACAGTACGAAAGCATTTTTCCCTATTCACTTATTCACTATTTCTTTACTGATACCTATTGATAGCTAGTCATGTGCTGTGTCCTGGGGATAAAGGGAGTGTAAGATACAGCCCGTGTCTTCCAACACTTGATCCCTTTATGCAGACCACCAAGAGGCAAGAAGAAACTGCAGAATAAGATGAACGCTACCGTGGTGCTAGGTATGGGGCTAAGGGGCTCAGTCTTGTGGAATAGAGGGCGGGGGGCGCTTCTGGGATTCCAAGAAGCGGCATCTAGGCTGAAACGCAGATTTACAGAACTCCCCGCAGGAAAACGAAGGAAAGGGGTTCCTTATGAAAGGATAACATGCACAGAAGGAAAGGCTGAAAAGAAGAAGGTACAGGAGAGATTGTCACTCTTTCAAGAGGTGGAAATAAGTCAGCGGGATGATGCAAAGAATACGAATTGCAGGATAAAAGCCACAATAAGTTACCCAAAACTCACATCACAGGGAGTCTCATGAGAGACATTAAAGAGATTGGACTTCCTTGCTAAGTGCAAAAATGTCACTGAAGGAAGCAGGAATGGAACATCACAAGATTTTGCATCAGCTCAAGTCCCTGAACTAGTGTGAAACTAGACAGCGGTACCACATCTCCCTTGCAGGAAATCTCACATTGGGCTGCTCTTTGTTGAGAGAGAAACACTTTTTTTTCCCTTTAAACTACTGAGGCTTGAGAGTAGTTATTACAATAGCAAGCCGTTGGCTGTCCACACAAGGTGAACAAAGATAATCCCCATTGTTGAAGCGCAACTCCTTCACGAAGTATTCAAAATGTGATGAAAGATTTCTAAAGAAAAACGCATATGTTAAACACTATTGTGATTTTTAAGAAATGTTATTTTCATTTGCGATGTAGGGAGGGATTTAACAGTTATGAGTGTGGGAAATCTTTTTCTTTTTTAAAGGAAAGGAGGTTTAACAGTGTATTCACTCAGTTGCTCGGTCATGTCTCCTCTTAGTGACCCCAGGGACTGCAGCCTCCCAGGCTTCTCCGTCCATGGCATTTCCAGGCAAATATACTGGAGAGGGTTGCCATTTCCTGCTCCAGAGGATCTTCCCAAACCAGGGGTCACAACTGTATTTCTTGTATCTCCAGCATCGGCAGGCAGATTCTTTACCACTGCACCCAAACTGCAATATACCTTAGTACACAAAATTGCTAGCTGGGTTATTAGACTGGGAGTTTTCTCTCCTCTTGGATATTCTTCTCAGATGTTCAGTATCCCATATCAGTAATACAAAGGGTCACTTTAAATGATTAAACAATTAAAAGGAAAAAGGTGGGCTATCAATCTATTTATCAAGGTGTTTGAACTCTGTGCACATCAAAGGAGAACATAAATAGTATATTGTAAGATTGCATGCTTACATACAGTAATGGTTATTTTAAAATTCAAGCTTTTTGTACTAGTCGGGTACAATAGTTATTGAGATTATTGGTTTACTTTAGTGGATATGGGGAACTTTTGGCTCCCAGATTTCTAAAGGTCTGTTTTATAGCACGGGCTTCCCAGGTGGTTTAGTGGATAGAGAATCCGCCTGCAATGTGGGAGACACAGGAGATGTGGGTTTGACCCCTGGGTCAGGGAGATTCCCTGGAGAACGGCATGGCAACCCACTGTAGTATTCTTGCCTGGAACGTCCCATGGACAGAGGAGCCTGGTGGGTTCTAGTCCGTGTGGCTGCAAAGAGTCAGGTATGGCTAAAGAGACTGAGCATAAACTTCTGCGATTGAGTCACTTTGCTGCACAGCAGAAACTAACACAGCGTCGTAGAAAGCATCTTAAAGAATCTGAAAAGAGCTTGAAACACTCTAAAAAAGTCACAGATATTTCATACTAATCTCCTCTGCTTCTGTCTAGGACTATTCCAAGAACTGCAATAAGCCATAGAAGACCCACATCTAATAGAACATTTATTAGTTTTCACTTATTAGTGATCAGTAATCAGGCAGCAAGTATATATGTCTAAAAATATTTATTTATGGCTGTGTTGGATCTTGGCTGCTGTGCGTGGGCTTTCTCTGGCTGCAGCGAGCGGCGGCTGCTCTTCACAGCAGCGCGCAGGCTGCTCACTGAGGGCCTCCCCCGTCGCAGAGCGCGGGCTCGAGGCCCGGAGGCTTCCGCAGAGGCGGCATGCAGGCTCAGCAGTTGGTGTGCAGGCTGAGTTGCTCTGTGAGGCGTAACGCCTCCCGGAGCAGGGATGGGACCAGTGGCTCTTCATTGGCAGGCGGATTCTTACGCACGGACCACCAACAAAGTCCCAAGTACATGCATTTTGAAAGAAGTATCTTATATCATATTAAAAATCTAAAATTTCAACTTTGTCATGAAAATTTTCCTATGAGTTATGAATGTTCAGTCTTGTTGGTTATGTCATCTAATAAATAGTTACAAAGAGATTTGAGTGCTATACGTCTAAGCTCTTATCTATTTATCACAATGTCCTTAATTACCTGAAATAGTGATGTTTTTCTCTCAATGGATTGCATTATTTTTAGAAGGTGCTTTTAAGATATATATAGGGGGTTCATGGAGTACAGGTTCCCTTTTTAATGTCTAAAAATAAGTAGCATAAACAAAGAAGTCAACAGGTTGGCAGGTACAGAGAACAGGATTGGCGTTTAAGCTATTGTCTGCAGAAGTAAATTGTACGGACAAAAGCAATCAGCATAGATCAATTTAGGCTGTGGAGTTGACTTTCTGATAAAATACTTCTCTACAGTCCCCCTCCATTTGTATTTGCCCTACAGGTTATTATTTGTTATTGAATAATATTACAAGTCTTAAGGGAAAATTGTAGAATTCATTCGAAGTGAAGCTACGCTGTTGTGCATGAAGTACACTCAGATTCTTGCAATTACTCTTCTGACTTAAAGGGTAAGGAGTTATTCAAGAGTTTCTTCTTGTGGTTTTCAACTTTAGCGGGTTTGTTTCTATTTCATAACATATTATGTTTATATTCAACAGAAAAAATAGTTTTTAGGTAAGCAAATTCTATGAATCATTATGTCTGAATAACTTTCATTCTTTTGTAAAACGAGCTGAGCATTGTGTTTAGCTTGATACAGCATATAAAGATCCATGAACTATTTGGGGCTATTAAGTGTTGGGGGGGAGTTTTTATCCTAGTTATATTTCAAAGATTATGATACATTAGGGATAAGCACTGTATGCTTATTTCTAGGTCATATAGTTATTATAAGACTGATGTTATGATGTTTGTATTACAAGATGAATTGTGTATACATAATGTTATCATTGTCAATAAAATATCAAGTGTTAATTACAGAAAAATTTGTGTAAAATTTAAAGAAAGCATGGAGTAAATGATAGCTAGAACTTTGCTAAATACCCATGGTAGACTTTGCATTAAACTAGGACCTATGTGCTATACAAGTTGAGTGTGACGTAGTTGTCTTTCCCATCTTATATTTGGGAAGACAAAAGGAATACGTGAAAAATAACAAGAGAAATAAGACAACAAAGTAATAAATCACATGGCTACCGACTGGGGAAGTTCGGAGGAAAGTGAGATAGGTAGAGGACTTTATAATTCGAAGAATGTTTCTAAACAATTTTAAAGTTGATTTGGTGTGATAATGTGAATAAAATTCAGATAATTAGAGAAAACGACCATTTTGGACTTGTAGAATACCAGAAGCACATATATGTTGGATGTAGCTTTGTGTCTTAAGGGAGCCAAAGACTAAAGGAAACACACTTATCTCTCAGTGAGAAAACAATTTTAGTGACTAGAGTGGGCAAGATCAGTGAAGGCTTCAAAAGCTATGGGCCAAACACATAAAAATAGCTATCATCTATTTATCTATCCATCATCTATTACCTATCTCCTTCAGAAGCTCCTGACTCCCCAGGTCAATAATAGGAATACTTTTGTGAATTGGAACTGTGTTTGAGTAACATTGACAGTCCATGAGGATGAATTTCGATTCGATATATTTTCTGTCCCAGAGCAGTGCTTCCTCCCCAAGCCTGTTCATTTTAGTCACTTACAGTAACTTACGTAATAATAGATGATATTTCCTTTGTGCCAAAATTAACCAGTTGGTTGATGTATGGAAGGGAAACTACCATTAATTAACTATCCTATTTTAAACATGGGGTTGGGCACATCACGCGTTTTATCATACACTTCTTCACAGCAGTGCTTGGAGTTAGACATTTTTTACCATTGAAAGCTAGAACTTAGGGACATTAGGAATAAGTTATCAAGCAAATCCAAACTTCTCTAACTCCAAAGTCTGTGCTTTATTTTATAACCAAGCTGCCACAAAAATTGTAAGTAGTTCAATTTAGTAGATATATTTTTCTTTGCTTCACTCCCTTCTACAATAATATGCCCCCTCTCCAATTTCTCGTAATGCAGATGTGCATATCAATACCAGCTGCCCGTGTAGCTGAGCATACGGTTGATGCAACCAAAGGCAGGCACTTGATGGCGGCTGAGTCAATTGTTCTTCCTTATATAGAAATTTTACCTAAGATACACTGAGATGAATTGAGCTGATATTGATAAGTGGATCTCTAACTTATAAGGCAAAGCCAGAATCACCACCATGAAAAGCCGTGGCATGTTGTAAGGGAAACTGAAGTGAAAGCAAAACGTAAAAGCCTTGGATAGGAAGCGCAACCCCCTAAGAGAAAACGAAACAGACGTGGGTTGAGAAACAGAGGAAAGCAGGAGCCTGTGACTTTGTTTAACTATAAGTGTCTTTGTTAGTTCCTCTTGCTTGAACAGACATGACTCTAGGTTCAAAATCCTATTTTCATGGCAAGTTGTGGATTTTATAAAATTTTACAGCATCTTGTGACACAGAGGAGAAGCTGAGTCTTAGTTTGTATTTATCTCTTTTAAGCAGTTTGTGTTTTCTTAGTGGAAGCTTATAAGTTTTGTTGTCATTTTTGTTTGCTTGACGTTGCTGTTGTTCAGGGCATCCGTCCCAATGATCCATTCTGATTTAGGTATGTGGAAATGGCACATTCGTCTGGTTTTATTGAATGAAACTCTAGTAATTTGCAATGTGAATACAGATATAAGGGACTTATACATAAGCAAAAGAAATTACCTGGTAGAAATAAATTTACCTTTGTTTTTCTTTAAGAAGGGGCGTTAATAGTAACATAATTTAAACCAACGTTTTTGCTTTGCATGTCTTTAGAAAAGTGATTATTTCCAAGACTTTTATAGACAGCTATCATGTGTGAATATTATATAAGAATATCAAGACAGTGTATAGACAGTGAATCTAATGCATTTAGATTTAATTCAATAGTAATGGTTCAGTTCAGTTCAGTCACTCAGTCGTGTCTGACTCTTTGCGACCCCATGAATTGCAGCATGACAGGCCTCCCTGTCCATCACCAACTCCCAGAGTTCACTCAGACTCATGTCCATCGAGTCGGTGATGCCATCCAACCATCTCATCCTCTGTTGTCCCCTTCTCCTCCTGCCCCCAATCCCTCCTAGCATCCGAGTCTTTTCCAATATGTCAGCTCTTCGCATGAGGTGGCCAAATTACTGGAGTTTCAGCTTTAGCATCATTCCTCCCAAAGAACACCCAGGACTGATCTCCTTTAAGGTGGACTGGTTGGATTTCCTTGCAGTCCAAGGGACTCTTAAGAGTCTTCTCCAACACCACAGCTCAAAGGCATCAGTTCTTCGGCACTCAGCTTTCTTCACAATCCGATTCTCACATCCATACATGACTACTGGAAAAACCATAGCCTTGACTAGATGGACCTTTGTTGACAAAGTAATGTCTCTGCTTTTGAATATGCTATCTAGGTTGGTCATAACTTTCCTTCCAAGGAGTAAGTAATGGTAGGAAACCATTATTAGTTTTGGGTGCTCTGTTATGTAATAAATTATTTCTTTAGTGTTAATATAAAATGTGACAGCAATTTCTGAGAATATCTACTTGCAATAAAAGTCTAATTAGAAATGAACAGCATATCTGTAAGGGGGCAATAGTTTTTCATTTCATATGACAATATCACAAGGCTAGAAATATTTTATAAACTGGATATAATTATTTGCCTATTATTTTTTTATTTTTCCTTTCAAAGATGTTTTATGTGAAGGCGGGATGTGTAGATAGAGATTAATGCTTAAATGCTATAGGGACTATTCTGCAGATGTCTGTAGATGACTCTGGGTCTATTTGGCCACATAGGAAGGGGTTACTTTTTTTCCCCTTTTAAACAAATTTAGACCACATTTCAAAGGATGATAGAGTAACAGGTCAAAGAGGAGGGATTGGAAAGAACAAATGCCAAGTTGCTTTGAAGGATTCTGGTGAACTTTATTCCTTAAGCCACTCTGTCTTCATTTAACAAACATTGACTGGGTGTCCAGTCGTGGGCCAGCTCTCTTCTTATGTGTCCAAAATAGCTCAGTGAACCAGACACACAAAAATCCCTGCTCTTGCTGAGCTGAGACTTTTTCATGTGTCCATTTTCCCACACCTGATTAAAATGCATCATCGATGGCTTGGCAGCTTTCACCACTAACATACACAATTCGACTGTGTATTTATGCTTCTCCACTGTGTCTACTTAGTCACTCAATTTGCTCATTCTCTCAAATGTTAAGAGCAAAGGTCTTGTAAATGCCTAGATTTCCTAGTACAAGATCATTTAACAAAGACCCATGGCAGGGGTACTTCAGAGAACATATAAAAACTGTCATGAAAGTACTAAGGAACCATTTTGAAAAATAGACCACTTGTAAAATCAGGCAATTTATAGACATAAGTTTTATAAATATAGTTTGGGAAACTGAAAAAAATCATGTGTACTTGAAATTCCATTTGCACATAATACTTCATAAGGAAGATGAGAAATAGGCAGCGAATTCAAGGAAAGACAAATGAGGGGATATGGACAAATCCATGTAAAATCTCAGCCTCGACATCAGCACAAAGTCCTTGTTGACTCTACAAAAGACCCACACTTAAAGACGTAGGAAGTCTCATTGCTAGCTATAGTAATATTACTGAGCCAGGATTAAAATTTCCCCAGAGCAAAATGAAATTGAGAAATTAAGAATATGTAGTTTTGTATCATTATGCGGAGTGTTTCCTGGGTGCACGCATGGGAGATCTGAGAGAAATACACGGCACAGCGCTTACCACTGGAAGCAAGAGGCCGGGAAGGATGCCGTGGGTAGCGGCGCTGAGAACCAACCCAAGGTGATCAGGCGCCGCTTCACATGCCTAGCGACTCCAGAGAGAAACCAATTTCTCAACATTCTGTAGCTGTAATGCACAACAGAGAGTTCCCGAAAGCGACTCTTAGTTCAGAGAGAAGAACTTCTGGGTCCTGACACCAGACAAGCACAGAGTTCTTGCCAGCAGCCAGCCACCGACATCCACAGCCATCAGGAGGCACTGGTTTTAGGAGAGTTTCACAGAAGCTAGAACTAGCCTCAGGAAGCCTTTGCAATATAATATCAGGGGAATACAAAGACTCACCACTTTATATACAATACAATATTGAGAAGCACACATTATATGTTTACATGCAGAAAGTGAGTGAAAAGGAAAGTGAGGTCGCTCAGTCGTGTCTGACTCTTTGCGAGCCCGTGGACTGCAGCCCACCAGGCTTCCCTGTCCTTTGCTATCTTCCAGAATTTGCTCAAACTCATGTCCATTGAGTCTGTGATGCCATCCAACCATCTCATCCTTTGTATCCCCTTCAAATACATTTTTTAAAAGAAATGCCTAAAACATAAGTCCCAACAATGAGAATTTTGTGATTTGGATCCAATTCTCGTGGAAGCCAAAAGGAGTTTTCGGGATTCATCGCCGTGTGCTCCTTTCGGGTGATGGGCGCAGACAGGAGCCCACCAGCCGTGCTGAGGGTGTGCAAGATGAGTCAGTTCCGTGGAGACGTGACTGGTGGTCGTGCCTGAGAGGGTCAGGCAGTCCCCCGATGAGGGTTCAGTCGGAGAGAGAAGCTGTCGCAGCAAGGAAAATAGGTGGAATGAGAACTGCTAGACATTAAAAAAAAAAAACACATGACTTTGATTTTTTCCAGATTAATGCCTCTTCTTTTCTTGAGAACTGTTACCAGGCAAAATGTAACATGACTTCCACAGTAACGTTTTTTCCATTTTCGGTCCAAAGCCCACCTTCAAGTTTTTTGCTAATAATATCATTTGCTGTTTTGGTGAGGGACTCGCTTGGTGGCTCAGACGGTAAAGCGGCTGTCTACAGTGCGGGAGACCAGGGTTCGATCCCTGGGTTGGGAAGATCCCCTGCAGAAGGAAATGGCAATCCACTCCAGGACTATTGCCTGGAAAGTCCCATGAGCAGAGGAGCCTGGTAGGCTGCAGCCCATGGGGTCGCAAACAGTCGGACACGACTGAGCAAATTCACTTCAGTTCACTTGTTTATACACCCGAAGAGAAAGTTGATGCATTTACACTGAGCACCAAAGGCCTTAATTACAAACTGTACAAGCAGGTAGGCTGATATCTAGACAGTGTAGGTGACGTTAGCCAGACAAAGGGAAGCAGACTTTATGATCTAACCCTTTAGGAAGCTGGGGGGGCCTCCACGGGCTTTGGGATAACTGTCCCCAGGCGTGAAAGAGTGTATCCTTTCAAAGATTATCGGGATCAGTTAGAATCTCTGTAGAAATTTGTATTAGGAAATGATATGTCAGTTGGTCAGTTTTAATCCTACAGTCACCGCAAAACCAATACAGTATTGTAAAGTAAAATAAAGTAAAAATAAAAATTAAAAAAAAAAGAAATGCCAAATAAAATGAGAACGAAAATAGCAGGCAAAGCTGTCTTCCACGTGTGCTGAGATCAGTTAGGCTCAGACTGGAATCGTCAATTAGCAACCCGAGTGACGAAATAAATGGAAAGAAAATAAACCTTAACTTTGTGTGTGAGAGACTATTAATCAGTCTCCGGTAATATGTTCATTCAAGTTAACATGGCAATCAGTACGGCAGCAGATGTCGGGGTCCCTTTCTGCCGCACACACCCGGTAGTTCATGCTTTGGAAACCCTCGATCTCCTGCACGCGAACTCTTGGGCAGCCGCTTTGCTTTTCACCTTGGCCATGAGTTTGTTGCACTGAAGCAAGCCGCACACAGTCTAGAGGCCTTGTTGACCTTAATACAAATTGCTGAGGACGGAGGTCTCTTCTTCTTAGTTGAAAAACACAAAACCAAAACCAAAAAAACCTGGTGAGTCTAGCTGTGAAAGTTTACATCCATCGCTTGTGTTTATGATACAGCAACAACGTAACAGTCTGAGTGTTTCATCAACAAACCCACAAATGCGGAGTTCAAGGAGACTGCGAGTCGGACAGCGACAGGGAGACTGCACTTTCCCCAAAGCGATGCTAGTTCAAGATCCGAGGAAGAAGGAGCTGCAGTCAGCGAAAGAGGCCTCCAGTTTACCCGCTTCCTCATACTTCGTTTTTACAATCAAGACGATTTTGGTTTGAGCACGTGATCTTTTATTTCACTTATCCATCAGCTTAAGATAGAAAACATTGTTTGATATCCTGTTAGAATTTATTGAAAGTGAAAATTACTAAGCTTAATTTTAACTTACTATGTAATTTTATCTTAACTCTGTATTCCTAAATAAATGAATTCTCTATCCAAATACCATTCCTATTATAATGCTATTGAGCCCTGAAAGTTTGATCTAGCTCTCTAATCTCAACCAGCTCTGATCTCATAGAACTAGAGCTTTTAAAGTCTTAACTTTCATGTCACGTCTCTGACATTTATTTTGGGTACAACAGAATGAGCTTAAAACAAAACAAGTGATACTTATATGCAAGGTATACAACTTCTTTCTGGCAAGGTGCTTATCTTTTCAATAAACCATTGAATTTATTGCCCATGTTTTTTCTTTAGAAGAAAACTTGACCTTGTTTCATACCACATTTAGTGACATTTTAGCTGTAATAAAGGGGCTTCTTTTCTTTCTGATAGCTGGTTTCTTTTATAGAATTAAATAGGAAACTTTTCCCTACTGGCATCTAATTCTTATCATTTTCTGCTATTTTTTGTTATTGTCAGAAAATATATTCTCAAGGCCATCTTCAAAGTTAAATTTACTTAGAAGGCTTTGTCCTTCCTAAAGCCTCAGTACAATTTTGTGTGCTCACTGCACAATGAAAGGAAAACCAAAATTACAGACTAAAGTAGAAAAATCAAGTTTTACAAACGTGAAACAACACTTGTTTACCATGGGACAAGCACTTTTCTAAATAATTTATATATATATATCATTATTTAAACGGACACAAGGTGAATCTCAAACTCAGAGAAGATAAGTAAGTTGCTCATGTCACATGTCAGCCAGGAATTAGGTGATGGAGCCGGAAATTAGGCATGTATTTATTTGCAAACTCTGCCATGTTATGACTATGCCACCTGTTTTTAGATATTGCTTTGAATATGTTTCTGATTGATGCGAAGCACAGAATTAAGTAAATCAAATGTTTAAAACGTAAATCTATGATTCACATGAAATAAAAGAAGAGTTTCAACAGCATGTAAGTAAACCTGTGGAGCTTTCCAAGTGGCAGAGTGGTTAAAAATCCACCTGCGATGCAGGAAACCTAAGTTCGGTCCCCGGGTTGGAAAGATCCCTTGGAGAAGGAAATGGCAACCCACTCTAGCATTCTCTCCTGGGAAATCTCATGGACAGAAGAGTCTGGCAAGCTACAGTCCATGGGGTTGCAAGAGTCAGACAGGGCTTGACAAGTAAACAACAACAAAGTAACCTTGTACCATTTTATTTTGCTCAACTATTTATCAAAGTTCTGAAAACGTTTGCTACCATACTTTGACTTTTTTTAAAAAAAGTAAATATACAGTTGATGCCTTTTTAATTTTCTTGTGGAGGATAAGTATAAAGAATGAGTGTTCTCATTGTATAGAAAGATCCTTAGTCAATACTTCCAAAGTTCCCTGAAATAATAAACCATTGCTTTTTTGTTATAGATAATATTTACATTTTAAAACTTTCTTGCTGTTATTGGGTGGGTTTGAGGTTAGACATGAGAGACGTGGGTCAATCCCTGGATCAGGAAGACCCCCTGGAGGAGAGGGCAGGACACCCTACTTCAGTGTTCTTGCTCTAGAATCCCATGGGCAGTGGAGCCTGGTGGGCTGCACAGAGTCGGACACAGCTAAGTGTCTTAGCATCATATCTTGTTGTTACGGGGCACATGCCTAATATTGAAGTGTATTGGGAAAAAATTACAAAGTCAATAAAATATAAGGAGTTCATTACACAATATGCTAATACGGATGTAAGAGATTCTTTGTAAAGTTAAAGAGAAAAAAACAGCCTCAGTAAACTATATAATGCTATATATTGGTTTGTTATGTTTTTAAGCCTGGAGAATGACATGGACATAAACCATTCAACTAAAGAAACCCTCAGATTTCCAGTTAAAATCTTGAAACTACTAAAAATGAAAGGGTAAAATTCCATCATCATGGATTACTGACCCTGCCAACATCCTTATTTTGAACTTCTAATGTCAATATGCCTGGATTAAAAGAAAATAATTTGTGTGCATATACCATAATCTACACAACTAACTGCTCTATATTTCTGTACATTAAAAATAGTTCTAATGAAACTTGCATTTAATGCAGTGCTTGTAATTTTTCTTTGAACATAGTGTTGCTAAACTATGAAACATTAAAATATTTTTTCTTCTAAACTACAACAATACTAAAATCAATGTAACATTGATCTATTTGTTTAAATTATTTGTTTTAATTAGAGGATAATTACTTTACAATATTAATCTTTTATATGTTCCCTGAATTAAAAGTTGCTTTTACTTTCTCCTCTGTTAGTTGAAATGCCTGAGATGGGATTAAGAGGATACAGATTCTGTTGTAATTGTTTTGTCTTCTCTCCTGCTGCTGCTGCTGCTAAGTCGTTTCAGTCGTGTCCGACTCTGTGTGACCCCATAGATGGCAGCCCACCAGGCTCCCCCATCCCTGGGATTCTCCAGGCAAGAACACTGGAGTGGGTTGCCATTTCCTTCTCCAATGCATGAAAGTGAAAAGTGAAAGTGAAGTCGCTCAGTCGTGTCCGACTCTCAGCGACCCCGTGGACTGCCGCCCACCAGGCTCCTCCGTCCATGGATTTTCCAGGCAGGAGTTCTGGAGTGGGGTGCCATGCCTTCTCCGTTGTCTTCTCTGCCTCTTATGATTTAAAGATATTGACATCATAGGAACAACAGTAACAGAATAACTCATCAGGGGAATGGATTTTTTTTTAAACAATTCTTATTATCACCTGTATAACCTCAGAATATATGTTATTATAGGGAATTGTACTTTACTGTACTGAGGCGGTTTGGTTGCCAAGTCATGTCTGACTCTTGTGACTGCACGGACTGTGGTCCACCGGACTCCTTTGTGCATGGAGTTCTCCAGGCCAGAATCCTGGAGTGGGTAGCCATTCCCTTCTCCAGGGATCTTCCCAACCCAGGGATCAAACCTGGGTCTCCTGCATTGCAGGCAGATTCTTTACTGACTGACCTTCGAGGTAAGTACTTTAAGGCTGAAAATGATTGTAATCAGATAGCCACAGGTGGTTATTTAAAAATGCTCTTTTAAAAGCATTTCCATACAAATTATAAATGTCAGCGTAGAGCCTTTTTCGTTGCACAGGCCTAGAGAAAGAAATCATTAGATATGTAACTTATTATTATCAAGTGGCCCAGAATATATGCATCTGCTGCTAAATGTCATAAGAAGTATTTATTAAACATGAATGTAAATGTAAAAATGCCACTTAAACCACCATCTATTCTCATTCTGGCAAAAGGCATTCAGCAAATGGCGAACATGCTTTCAGTCCAGTGAAAACTTGCTCTACGTTATTATCTTCTGAATGGAATTTTTTTTTCTGAATGATAGCTTTCCTCTGTCATCCAACTACAAAATTCTTGTGGTAATTGTCACGGTGTCTGATACATTGTCCTTAGTATCTTATGTACAGCTTTAATTAAATCCGGAAAGCTTCATTTCCACACTATCACGTGGAACTGAATGGCTCAACATTCTCTGGCTGCAGTCTCGGTATCCAGCTTATAATAGTGTCTCTTGCTGTGTTAAACAGCTATTCAGTCTGTATAGTTGTTGGGCTTGACCTTTTCATCTTCTAGCGTTCAGATTAACAGAAAGTAGAGTGGCTGAGAGCCCTCAGTGATGAAATCTTTGTGCTTGCTTCTTAATTCAGAGTATGGTGGTAATAATAGTTCTTAACTTAAGCACAATCCATTTTAAAAGTTCTGTAATTGCTAAATTATAATAATCATGTGCGATGAATGCAAGGGAGGTGATCAGAAAATATACTTTCGTGTTTTAAAAGGATTTTTATTTATCCATTTCAAAGCATGCCTGCTTGAAGCGATATATAGCCAGTATTTCAATTATGCAATTTTTAAGAGGCTATTGCTGCAATTACTTACTTGGAAATAATGAAGAACTTCTCATTCCATCACTTTCTGCAATATGATAGCATATATCCACCAATCTTTGGATATACTGGTAATCAGTAGCAGGATATAGCAAATTTTTTGAAACTGGTTATTTGCTGGCTTAAAATAAATAAGTGGAAAGAAAAAAATGTATTTCCATTTATCAAAAATGAATAATTATGTACATTTAGTAAACTTTATGCTCAGTTTGGAGATCATCTCTCCTTTGCAAAGATGATATTCTCAGTCTTCATCTCATTAAAGAAGCCCTGCTTGTGGTTTAACTTACCAAACATCGCTCTTAACCCGGGAACGGTTGACCTACTGTCTCCTTCACCTACTGTGAGCCACACTAGACTGTGAATGTTTCGATGCTTCATAGATCTTGGCAGGCATATGCAAATTCAAAGGTTGAAAATTACACACTTATACTAAAAGCTTGAAAAAGAGTCTAAATAGTAGTATTTAAAATGCAACCTCCAGGACTTCCCTGGTGGCCTAGTGGTTAAGACTTTGCCTTTCAGTGCAAGAGGTGCTGGTTCCAGGTGAGCTAAGATCCCACATGCCTCTTGGTCAAAAAACTGAAACACAAGACAGAAGCAATATTGTAACAGGTTCAACAAAGACTTTAAAATGGCCCACATAAAAAAAATAAAATAAAACACAATGTCCAAGAAGCGGTTCCTAAGTGAAAAGAGAATTTTACAGTTTCACCTAAACTCAAAGAAGGTTGAAATCTGAGGATCATAATAACATAGTCTGAGTGATATCAAATATACATTAATGAGTTCCCTTTAATATCATCCACTGATTAAATTAGCAGATTTAAATAGTATAATTAGTTCAGTTCAGTTCATTCACTCAGTCATGTCCGACTCTTTGCGATCCCACAAATTGCAGCACGCCAGGCCTCCCTGTCCATCACCAGCTCCCGGGGTTCACTCAAACTTAACATCCACCGAGTCACTGATTCCATCCAGCCATCTCGTCCTCTGTCATCCCCTTCTCCTCCTGCCCCCAATCCCTCCCAGCATCAGAGTCTTTTCCAATGAGTCAGCTCTTCGCATGAGGTGGCCAAATTACTGGAGTTTCAGCTTTAGCACCATTCATTCCAAAGAAATCCCAGGGCTGATCTCCTTCAGAATGGACTGGTTGGATCTCCTTGCAGTCCCAGGGATTCTCAAGCGTCTTCTAATAGATTCTGATTAAACAATGAGGATAGCTTAAAAATGCAAACGGATAGATAAGATCACATGTATATTACCTCGATATTACTTGTAACAAGTCTCACTGAAAAAGTCACAGATTTTGAAGTTGAGACATATTTTGAAAAGTGAAATTGTTAGTTGTTCAATCGTGTCTGACTCTTTGTGACCGCATGGACTGTAACCAGCCAGGCTCCTCTGTCCATGGGATCCTCCAGGCAGGAATGCAAGAGGGGCCTGCCATGTCCTTCTCTAGGGGATCTTCCCATGCCCAGGATTGAACCCAGGTCTCCTTCGTTGCAGGCAGATTCTTTACCATCTGAACCACTAGAGATTATTTTAATCCCTACATTTTCTAGATGACTAAACTGGAATTCAGAGTTGTTAGGAGGATTGCTGATGGTCACATATCTAAAGAGTAACAGGACTAAGAATGTCAGTCATTGTTCCATTTCCCATGTGTTATTCTGGCCAGCAAGACTTAGTTTAGAATCTTATGTCTATCATTCAATGTTTTGGGGACCTTGGGAAATTTACCTAAACTGTACAGGACCAAGGTTTCCTCATTTGTAAAGAATGAAAACATATGAGAAGAGTTGGTAAATATTTTTAAATGCATGGTCAGATGACATCAATATATACTAAAAACTGGTAGATATTATTACTCTTAAAGGTCATTTATGCAACCTTGGAAAGTTTTAAATCTACATATAATTGAAGGAAAAAGAATGGATTAAATAATCCTTGGGCTTTCTCTGGATGAAGAGAAAACATTTTTCTATGGTGCGCTTTCTGTTATAGATATCAGCACTTTATGGGACCTCATTAAGTATTTACTCATTTAAAGGAAAAATTCTGACTCAGCTCTGCTCCAGTTCTCGGTGTTACTCAAGGGTAGAAAACTTACAAAAGTGTCTCTTTTCTTTAGAAGAGATGCTTAGTGTGTGTTTGCATACAGGTTCGTGATGAGAAGTCAGTTTCTGGTTTAAAAAAAAAAAAGTGGATGCCTAAAGAATTCTCTTTGCAAAAGAGAAGGATAGTATGTAGGGGCACATAATACTACTGAGTGAAAGAGGGAGATTCAAAGAGAGGAAATGCAACCAGCAACCGATGTTTTAGGAAATAGCTCAATAATATTAAGAACACTTTTAATATTAAAATTTATTCCACTGAGATCTAATAATACATATATTTTCATCTTTTTTTTAGCTAAAATTTAGTACCAAAACTTTAGCTGTACAGAGTTATGCCAAGAAAAATGAAAATGACCCTGTCAATAACATTTTGATGCAATGTGAATATTTTGGGCAACCTGAAAGAATGATGCCTAGGACTAGTTAATTCAAAGATTAACGTCTTCCCCGCCCTGTACATTTTCCAAAATATAATCAGGTGAAGGCTACAGTGGTCAACCAGGGGACTGGCAAAGGGGCACCCGGAGGCTTGCCGGTGAACGCCAGTGCTGCCGTCGTCGGCCCCACCCCGTGTGGGTGGCGGGGTCCTGCTCTATTCCTCAAGAGGCTGTCCAGTGCGGCTCTTCTATTAATCTGTGAGTGACAGTCACTCTACACTGAAAGAGGGTCTCTGACAAACAAAGCAATTAAAACACTTACAGAGAATAGCAGGCTGCGTTTACATTGCTTTTGGTGCCAACATCTTTTGTCCAATGACATTTGAAAGCGAGCATGTTCTATGTATGTGTCTGTATGCCTGTAATATTTATACAGTATGTATGCGGAGATTTATATATGCGCATATATGCTCACATTCGCTCACTGTCTACATAGGTAGATAGATGGATAGAGTGATCAGAAATCACCTTTTACTCCAGCATTGAGGACCACAGAACCACACGATGGACCTTTCTTCCCTAATATTTCGTTGGCCATAGTGAGCTGCTTAGCCAAGCCTGACATCAATGGGGCAAGTCAGTGTAATTATCTCCCAAGTTGCAGTAACTGAATACAGAACCAAACACAGGTTATCTCAAACATAATTGTTGCTGTTTCTCCGGGTCTAAGTCATGTCCGACTCTTTGCAACCCCATGGACTGTAGCACGCCAGGCTCCTCTGTCCTTCACTATCTCCCAGAGTTTGCCCAAATTCATGTCCATTGAGTCAGTGATGCTACCTAACCATCTCATCTTCTGCCACCCTCTTCTCCTACTGCCCTTAATCTTTCCCAGCAGCAGGGCAAACATTAATTAAAAGTATGTAATTTAGCCATAGGTGCACAGTTTTTAAGTTAAAACAATTGAGGTATTATATATCTAGATATCCTCCATGCCTAGGTTTATGAATGTGACTAAATATGTTTGAAAAACAGAAATAAAACTATTTTTGGAAGAAAATATACACAATGTAAACATATTGAGATTATTATACTCACTATAAATCCTCAATCATACCATCGAATTCTAGAAATTGTAGGGGATTTAGAGCCTGTCCCAATTTCTTACTAATTGATGAAGTTTCAGAAAGGACAGCTCCATACAATAAATCTAAGAATTATACTAATATGAATTGCAACAGATTTAATTTCATGACAATTATTTTAGTCCAACTAAGTTCAACTAAGGCAAAAAATAACTGACATAAATGGCTTCACACTGCAATATAGCAATTACCTGAGAAATGACAAGGCAGTGTTTCTGTACCACCCCTACCATCGCTCTGTATTGAGGGGCACACTGCCCACATCACGTACATGAGAGACTAGGATATATGATCTCTGTGAGAAGCGGCAAATAGATGGGGAAACAGTGAGTGACTTTATATTTTGGGGCTCCAAAATCACTGCAGATGGTGACTGCAACCATGAAATTAAAAGATGATTGCTCCTTGGAAGAAAAGTTATGACCAACCTAGATAGCATATTCAAAAGCAGAGACATTACTTTGTCAACAAAGGTGCGTCTAGTCAAGGCTCTGGTTTTTCCAGTGGTCATGGATGGATGTGAGAGTTGGACTATAAAGAAACCTGAGCACTGAAGAATTGATGTGTTTGAACTGTGGTGTTGGAGAAGACTCTTGAGAGTCCCTTGGACTGCAAGGAGATCCAACCAGTCCAGCCTAAAGGAGATCAGTCCTGGGTGTTCTTTGGAAGGACTGATGCTAAAGCTGAAACTCCAATACTTTGGCCACCTGATGTGAAGAACTGACTCATTTGAAAAGACCCTGATGCTGGGAAAGATTGAGGGCAGCAGGAGAGGGGGACGACAGAGGATGAGATGGCTGGATGGCATCACTGACTCAATGGACATGAGTTTGGGTAAACTCCGGAAGTTGATGATGGACACAGAGGCCTGGTGTGCTGCAGTCCATGGGGTCACAAAGAGTCGGACACGACTGAGTGACTGAACTGAACTGAGCTGAGAATCGGGAGTAGCAGCGGCCTCTGCCCCAACCTTCCACTCTATTACCAGTTGCATTTTTATTTATCGATATAGAAACAGTACATCTCTGAGTATAAATTGGTTGGAGGGAGGGAAGAATGAAATTCTAGAACGTATTGAGAGCCATGTATCTCAAAGCAATATATATGTAGGTGGAAAGAAGAAAACAAAAAAGTCAATTAGCTTTTCGGCATCCACAAAGTATGAAACCCTGTGTTAAGACAAAGTGGGAGGAAAAGCATACCTAGTTCCTGCATTCTTGAATATTTGGAGAATAAAAGCATGGTGCCAGTATTGTGAACAAGTACATATTTGCAAGTGGGACACAGAGAACTCCGGCATGGTACTTTTGAAGCAGAGACATAAAGAATGAGAGAGGACAAGCTAAGTGGAATGAGGCAGGAAATGGAAGAGAGGGCCAGGAGCCCGCAACCACAGGGTGAGAACCAGAAGCAGCAGGCAGCACGGATTACAAAATGAACAGTACTGAGGATGGCCAGCATGGAAGGCGAGCAGAGACGGAGGTGAAGTCCAGCTGAGAAAGCAGAAACAACAAATAGTTCAACCTATGGTGGGTGTAATGAGCTGGGAAGGGTACAGTGTTCTCACACTATATCATAAGGGAATTTACTCCAATCCTCAGTTCAGTTCAGTTCAGTTCAGTCCCTTAGTCGTGTCCGACTCTTCGCAACCCCATGGACTGCAGCATGCCAGGCTTCCCTGTCCATCACCAACTCCCAGGGCTTACTCAAAGCCAAGTCCATTGAGTCGGTGATGCCATCCAACCATCTCATTCTCTGTCATCCCCTTCTCCTCCTGCCCTCAATCTTTCCCAGCATCAGGGTCTTTTCCAGTGAGTCAGTTCTTTGCATCAGGTGGCCAAAATATTGGACTTTCAGGCTCAGCATCAGTCCTTCCAATGAATATTCAGGACTGATCTCCTTTAGGATGGACTGGTTGGATCTCCTTGCAGTCCAAGGGGCTCTCAAGAGTCTTCTCCAACACCACAGCTCAATCCTAGGAATCAGGAAACGTCTCCATCAAAACATGGTACATACAGTGAGAAATCAGCGAAGAACATACGGGAGTGAAACGTACTATTCTGTGTGCGTGGGGGTAACACGTTCACAGGTTGCATCCCCAAGAAATAGAAAAGCAGGTTACAGGAAGTGACCTTGGCATTGACACCCGTTGAAGGGAAGAGAGAGAAATTGGAATGAGCAGGATTCAAGCTGTGATGCGGTTTCAGCAGAAACCTCGTCCAGTCCTTTCGGGGACTCTGAAGTACTAATCCACTTTAGAATTGTCCTGCGCTAAGCTTAGAAAGTCAAACTTTTATATCTTCTCAACGACTAGTTAAGTCCGGCTTTTCAGCCCACCCTACCGCAAAGGGGGCGTGTCTTTGAGTGAGGCTCTTCTTTTCAGTTCTTGCAGTGTCTGAAGAGGGCTAACAGTTGAGACCGTGCCTCTGGCGACAACTCCCGGAGCTGAAGCAATGAATCTTTCATTTCTGGGATGGGATCTGGGCAACACCTCAAAGTATCCACCCCACTTTGTTGGAAAGATTGAGCTAATTTAATATAATGAAAGAAACCTGGGAAGCCTGGCTAAGAGAGAATATAAAGGATAGGGGTAGAACGTTAAGACTGGAAACAATGTTAGGAGCTGGATCAGGAAAGTGAAAGTGCAGTAGCTCAGTCGTGTCCGACTCTTTGCGACCCCATGGACTGTAGCCTATCAGGCTCCTCCATCCATGGGACTTTCCAGGCAAGAGTACTGGAAGGACTTTGCAAACGGCGTCATGAGTCTGGACTTCAGTTTAGAGACAAAGTGAAGCCAGTGGGATTTCTAAGAATAGGAGTGACATGGTTAGATTTGAAATTAATGGTCCTTTTTGCAGCTTTGTGGAAAATAGATTGGAAGGGGCCAGTAGTAATTCTGAGTAGCCAGTATAACCAAAGCCTCAGTGAGAGACAGTTGAATCCTAGAAATATAATTCTACTCGGGGAATACCACAGTCCATATGTTGATCTAAATGACTGTCAGATGTTTCTCCAGTAAAGATGAATCCATTTGGAATTTGCAGAGAACTGCAATTTGGGGTCTGCAACCATGGTGAACCGTGTGCAAGTCCCTGCCCAGCAAAGGGAGGGAACACTTACAGAGAGGAAAAGGGAACTGGGAGCGCTGTAGCAACCCAGGTCATGACTTTTCAGTGGCTGAGTCTCTCCAGGAGAGAGGAGTCTCTCTTCTTTCTGTTGAGCTTTGCTATCGTCATAGGCATGAGAGCTCCCCCTCTGGTCTCCCAACTCTACTTAATTGAAGTTTCTGTTTATTAAGTGTTTACATATATATGGTCTGAAGTGGGCTTCCCAGCTGGCACTACTGGTAAAGAACCTACCTGCCAAAGCAGGAGATGTAAGAGACGTGGGTTTGATCCCTGGGTTGGGAAGATCCCCTGGAGGAGGAGGTTGCAACCCACTCCAGTGTTCTTGCCTGGAAAATCCCATGGACAGAGGAGCCTGGCGGGCTGCAGTCCATGGGGTCACAAAGAGTAGGACACGACCGAGCGACTAACACTGTGGTGTGATATTTATGAGCACTTTTATGGGATTAAGCATGTTTATTGGCTGCTAAGTCTAGGAAATAGATGATATCATAGAGGGGATGCATATATAATGGGGAATGTGGAGATCCTGGGAAAGAAACCAGATGTACTCCAACATTTCTTGGTCAGGAAGGAGAGGGAGACTGGCAACTAGAAATCCATGCAGTTAAAGGCAGGAAAACTACAGTCGGCTTTCACTGAAAGTAAGAGCTGAGAGGCTTTGTCAAGACCTTTAAGTAAGGTCTTTTTCAAGTGCTGCCGAAGATTTCTGGAGATGGAAAGAGAAAATGATTAAAAAGACCAAAGAAACTTACTGATTATTTATGTGCTGGTATTTCTGGTGATAAAATTATAATACTATTGAGCAAGTTGTATTATTTACTGATTTGTTTACTTATTTATTTGTATTATCTGTATAATTTGGGTGTAGGCAAAAAGAAAATAGTGGTGTTTAGCTGGGTAGATGCTTACAGAGTAAGCAAAGGACCTGGGATTTTGATAAGACAGAGCCTGAAATGGTGAAACAGATAATTTAGATTAAGCAGGGTATTAAAAAAAAGTGTATAATTACATTTTGGGGCAGAGCTATCTTCTAAACTGAAAATACAGACAAGTTTGAAACTAACAGCAGGACTTCAAATTAAACATGGCAGACCAAATATACCTATTTACCTGAGTGCTCCTTGAAATACCATGAAAATGAGAGTAACATGAATTTTCATAAAGGTGTTAAGCCTATATGGCAAGGAGAACCTGAGGGAAGAGGCAAGCTACAATAGGGGCAAAACAGAGGAAGCTTGAGTGGTAACTAACTTGGCAGAACTGAGTGAATTACAATTATATCAGCCCCAGGGACAGCACAGAATTAGGCTGATTCAGGAACTCTGACAGGTTCAGAATCTGGATGTACAAAGCACCTCTAAGAGTGGGACTACAAAAAGATCAGAAAACATAAATATTGGTTAAAATACATCTAAACATTTAAATGGCATTAATTACAGTGTCTCTCCACTCACCTTCTTGTTAATAAGAACATTAGCAAGTCTATCCTTACTTTCACCTACTCTATATCATATCTACACTTTTATCTTGCATTTTAATTATCTGTCTATATTTGAATTTCATATTTGCACTTTTATATTACATTATGACAAGTAAAATGATAATCATTTGGATATTAAAGGATGAGTAATTAGGAGTCTTTTGTTATCCTCATCAGTTTGAAATTGAGAGAGAAAGAAGGAAGAAGGAGGAGAAGGAGGGGATTGCAACATGAGCTATGTTGCTAATAGAAGCTAAACGGAAAAATAGGAGCTCAGGAGACTTCCCTGGTGGTCCAGGAGTTAGGACTAAACCTTCCAATGCAGGGGGTGTGGGTTCGATCCCTGCTTGAGGAGCCAAGATTCCACATGCCTCATGGCCAGAAAGCCAAAACATAAAAACAGAAACAGTATTGTAAAAAAATTCAATAAAGACAAAAAATGGTCCACGGCAAAAGTAAAACCTTAAAACCAAAAAAGGAAATAGAAGGCCAGAGTCTAATTAACTCACAGTACACTGAACAGGACTCATGTCTATTGGGTGTGTGAGCAGACTGCGTGGAGAGAGCAGAGCAGCACGCCCCTTCTCTGAAAGTCGAGGGAGGAAGAAGTCGACGAAGGAAAATGCTGAGATCAGCATAAGCAATCCGTCCTCTGAGGCACGCCGCTTGGATACCGCGGAGTGCCGAGGAAAGGAGAGAATCTGGGAGTGTTTCTCCCTTAGTTCCCACATTTAAGAAGTCAGATGATAATTCCTATTCTTCTTTAGCAAATTAGGGTAGGGGAAAGTATCCCTCCAGTTACAAAGCTAAATAAAGGTCAGTGATATTTACATACTACAACTATGCGAGTATTGTTTGTTGCCAAGTCAACTAGTATACTATGAATGTATTCTTTTCTATGTGTTGTTTACAATTTTTGCTTTATTTTGCCTTTGTTTCTTCTTTTGAAATTTCCTTGGACTCTCATGGAGTCAGACTGATTTAAAACATCCTAGCAGTATGAACTTACTCTCCTGATCTGTAATATGTTGGCCACCTGTTGGCCGGCTGACTCATTGGGAAAAACCCTGATGCTGAGAAAGACGGAAGGCAGGAGGAGAAGGGGACGACAGAGGATGAGATGGCTGGATGGCATCACCGACTCGATGGACATGAGTTTGAGCAAGCTCCAGGAGATTGTGAAGGACAGGAAAGCCTGTAGTCCATGGGGTCACACTGAGTCAGACACTACTTAGCAACAACAACAAATATTGATACTAATAGTATGTCCTTTGTGCAGTTATTGTGATGATAAATCTAGTTAATATACTTGGGATGCTTAGAACAATGCCTGACACATTGTAAGCACCCAAAGTATTTGCTATAATTATGTCTTTATTATAGTATTTATTTTTGGTTTCTCAAGTCACATACCATTACCTAAACCATAGAGATAAAATTTTTCCTCAAAATTTTCTCCTTGAGTCTCCTGCTCTCCTGCCCAAAGCTGCGTAAACTGCGAAAAATGCCTACAGACAAGGAGCCATATGGAATTTTCCTCATGGGTTTTGTATATCTGATCCTCAATGGTTCTATTTAAACTGATCCTCGTTTTACTGAAGTCATCTTCTCTTGAGACGGCCCTCTTTGGTTCCACAACTCTTCCGTCCACCTTGTGTGGCCTTGCATTCATGGCTGCATCCACCTCCTCCACCGTGGCGTATGTGACAAACCCGAAGCCTCTGGATCGCTTGGTGTTTGGATCCCTCATTACCACACAGTCTGTGAGCGTTCCCCATTGCTCAAAATGGCTCCTCAGACTCTCATCGGTTATTTCAAAGCTCAATCCTCCGATGAAGAGCTTCCGCAGCTGTTCGGGCTCTTTGGGAGACTCTGATTTAGACATGACGGGAGTGGAGGCGGGGAAGACTTCAACGATGCTTTCTCGGCGGCGTCCACGGGCAGAAAGGCTAAAGTCATCTATTATTATTTTCAAGCTCTATTATCCTTCTTAAAGAATAGTAATTATAAATGCACACAGTATTCCATATGCTGACAGATACTGTATTTGAAATTTATGAGAAAGTCAGTCCTTGTAACTCATGATATTACACAGCTGGAGGCAATTCCTGAGCCAGTCTTGGCTAGGTCAAAGTAATATAAGAAGCCTTAGTCCCAGTGGGGCTAGAATGCTCTTGGTAGTTGTTAAGATTCAAAGTTATATAGCTGTGATTCAGATTCTCTAAGTCCTTACCTGTTAACTACCGTGACTATAGATATCCTTTGGGAAAGATATATGTTCATAAGGTAAGGTCAAAAGAAGATTTTTTAACTAGCTTAGATTTGGTTTTAAAATCTTGGTTGGGACCCCATTAGTTCTGGTGATTTGCAATGTATCACGTCAGAGGGTATTACATCAATAATTAATTTTATACCTGATAAATCAATGCTGCTAAGTCTTCTCAAGTCAGAAATTCTTCCTGAATAGGAGAACTGCTCAGACAACATTGTTTCTTGAGATTTACAGATGACCACAATATGGAGACAATCCAAAAAGATGAATGTTGAAAGTGTTAGAGATAGAAATAGATCTGATTATTATTAAAGGGAAACCTTTTCTCTCATTGATTTAGTCCATTCAATGCTTTTCTATTTGATCCATCCATCCAAGAGTCCAATATTTACAAAGATGGAGTAAAGAAACAGAGGATTCAAATTTCTATTCAACATAGATGTACCAGTGAAATTAAAGTTGACAGGAGGAAACAGAAGGCAGAGGTACAGGGAAATAATTTGTAAATCTAGCTGCATATCAGGCACCATTAGGATTTTTAAACTTGAAGATGGGTTTTAGGGGTGAAGTGATTTTCAAAACTTCTAAGCTGCAAGTCCATAGATGCATGGAGGGAGGTTAAATTCAAGTACATGGTAAATTTAGGATGTTTTGGAATATGAGACTCAGACTGTGTTTGCTGATGATCTTTCTTTTTTTTAAAATTAATTTCAAGTGCATTTTTTGATTAATTTCAAGTGCATTTACTGAAAATTCTTCCCCCAGCGCATGCTCTTGACCTCTTTGCTGTAAATTAATTGACCATATATGCACACATTTATTCCTGGGGTCTCTATGCTGTTCCTTTTATCTATTTGTTTTTACACCAATACCACACTGTTTGATTACTATAACTTTACAGTATCGTTTGAAAGCAGGAAGTGTGATGCTTCCAGCTTTGTTCTTTTTTTAAAAGATTTCTCTGGCTATTCAGAATACTCATGGTTCCACACAAAACCATTTGTTCTGCTTTTGTAAGAAATGTCATTGGAATTTTCATATGGACTATGTTAAGTGTATAGATTGTTCTGAGTAGTATAGAGAATTTAATAACTCAATAGCAAAAATATTTTTAAAAGGGCAAAGAACCTGAATAGATTTTTCTAAAGAAAACATACAAAAGGGCAACTCTTTTATGAAAAGATGATCAATATCACTAATTATCAGGGAGATGCAAGTCAAACCACAATGAAATATCATATCACACCTATTAGAATGGCTATAAGAGATGAATAATAACAAATGTTGTCAAGGACTTGAAGAAATAGAAACCCTCTTGCACTGTTGTTAGAAATATCAATTCATTCAAGTACTATGGAAAAGTCTTATGGAGGTTACTCAATAAATTAAAAATAGAACTATCATATGATTCAGCAACCTCACTTCTAGGTATTTCCAACAGAAATGAAAACAGAATCTCAAAGAGATATCTGCACCTCCATTTTTGTTGCAGCGTTAGTCACAAGATACTGAAAAAATGTAAATGCTGCTTTACGGATGAATGGATTAAAGATATATGGTACATTACACAATGAGATCTTATTCAGCCATGGGAAAAGAAGGACATCCTGCTATTTGCACCAGCATAGATGGACTTGGTGAAATGTCGAGAAGAACAAATACTGTATGTATGATATCACCTATGTGTAGAAACTGAAAAAGCCAAACTCACAAAAAGAGTGACTAGGATGGAGATTACCAGGGACTGAGAAGTTGGGAGAAAAAGTAAGATACTGATAGGGGAGTAGAAACTTCCTGTTATAAGAATAAATGCTGGGAATTGAATGTATGGTTGTCTCTTGGTATCTGCTGGATTTTGGTTCAAGGAGGGCGTGCTTCTCTGGACCATAGGTATATAAAGCACTTGAATATCTGTGGATTTTGGCATCTGGAGTCGGGGCAGTTGTGGTTTCTGAACCAAGTTCCCCTGGATACCAAGAAATGATGGTATTTGTTTCTGAACCAAACACAAAATAGGAGATTAAACATTAGTTATTGATGCTTTGCTTTTGGAACAGATTATTAAAATGAGATTACTGTTTTGGGAGCAATATATATCCAGTTATCACCTGTAAACAATACTGACAATGATAACATATATGGATGATTTCTCTTAAACACCTTCTGTGGAATCTACTGAAAAGAATAATAGAAAGAGAGTAAGAACAAGATTGAGGGAGAAAGATATTAAGTTTCAGATTAGAATTTCTCCAAGACACTGTCAAATAAAAACCATATGTAGCATTTTTGCTAGCATCAAATTGGCATAAATATTTTTAATGTGGTGCTTATGGTATCAGTTTTAGTGGAAGGTCTTAAAGATGTCTCTTTCCCTATTGAATTTTTTTCTAATTTTCTATTTTCTTATATTCCATCTTAATGTCAATGGAGATGACCCATTCTATATAATCTTTAAAAGTTTATGTTATCCTACCAGTCCACTATGAGAGAAAATGGAAAACAAATCACATTTTTGCATCTGCGGTATTATACTTTACAGTTTTGAAAACGCAACAGTGGCCACAAGACTGTAAAAGATCACTTTTCATTCCAGTCCCAAAGAAGGGCAGTGCCAAAGAATGATCAAACTACCACACAATTGCGCTCATTCTGCATGCTAGTAAGGTTATGCTCAAAATCCTTCAAGTTAGGCTTTAGCAGTATGCAAACTGAGAACTTACAGATGGGTAAGCTGGGTTTATAAAAAGCAGAGAAACCAGAGATCAAAATGCCAACGTTCCTTGGGTCATAGAAAAAGCAAAGGAATTCCAGAAAAACATCTACTTCTGCTTCACTGACTATGAGGTTGTGTGGATCACAACAGACTGTGGAAAATTCTTCAAGAGATATTAATATGAGACCATCCTACCTGCCTCAAGAGAAATCTGTATGCAGGACGAGAAGCGACATGGAACCAGACATGGAACAACTGACTGGTTCAAAACTGGGAAACAAGTACAAGTTTATATATTGTCACCTTATTTTGTTTATTGTTTATTTAACTTATATGCAGAATACATCATGTGAAATGCTGGGCTGGATGAATCACAAACTGGAATCAAGATTGCCAGAAAAAATATCAACAACCTTAGATATGCAGATGATACCACTCTAATGGCAGAAACTGAAAAGGAAGTAAAGAGCCTCTTGACGAAGGTGAAAGAAGAAAATGGAAAAACTGGGTTAAAACTCAACATTCAAAAAACTAACATCATGACCTCTGGTCTCATCACGTCATGGCAAATGGAAGGGAAAAAGTGGAAGCAGTGACAGATTTTCCTGGGCTCCAAAATCACTGCAGGTGGTGACTGCAGCCTTAAAATTAAAAGACACTTGCTTCTTGGAAGGAAACCTATGACAAACCTAGACAGCATATTAAAAAGCAGAGACATCATTTTGCAACAAAGTTCCATCTAGTAAAAGCTATGGTTTTTCCAGTAGTCATGTACGTATGTGAGAGTTGGGCCATTAAGAAGGTTGGGCACGCTTTCAAACTGTGGTGCTGGAGAAGACTCTCAAGATCCCCTTGGACTGCAAGGAGTTCAAACTAGTCAATCCTTCAGGAAATCAGCCCTGAATATTCATTGGAAGCAAAGATGCTGAAGCTCCAATACTTTGGCCACCTGATGTGAAGGACCAATTTGTTGGAATAGACCCTGATGTTGGGAAAGATTGAAGCTAAAAGGAGAAGAGAGCAGTTGAGGGTGAAGATGCTTAGACAGCATCACCAGCTCAGTGGACCTGAATTTGAGCAAACTCCTGAAGATAGTGAAAGACAGGGAAGCCAGAAGTGCTGCAGTCCATGGGGTCACAAAGAGTTGGACATGACTCAGTGACAGAAAAACAACAATTCTGCAGATAATTAATTAGTGTTTATAAAACATGAATCCTTCATCCGCAAATTCTTGACTTATTGTGGGGAATGTTCCTGTAGTAGAATCTCTACATATATCCCACACTATTTAAAATTATTTTTCAGTCTTTTATCCACCTCTTTATTCTGCAAACATGTACAGAGAACGTACTAAGGGTGAGGAACTGAGCTAGGCAATCAGAGTTAAAGAAGATACATTTCCTGTCTTCAAGAGACTTAATAAGTTTTTTTCAAAATAGTCAAGCTTTATAAGGATAGTCTGGAAGCACGTGAGATCCTGATAAGGTTGGAAAGAGTAGACAGTTTCTAATCAGTATGTATAACCATTACCTTTGCAGGTCCCCTTTTCTCCCACCCTGCAACACTCCTCCCTATTTGAATATTCAATATATCTTTTACATCACATCATCTCATGCAAAACCTGATTTTTCAGAAGAGTCAGTATGTAGCGTGATTGGTATTAATGCACTCCTTCTCTGAGAATACTTTTCAAGCCAATCTCAAGTTGTAGAAATCTAACTCATAATCACAATTACAAAAATTTTGGTCATCTCGATTAAGTAGGGAAACTTTAGTTCGGGTCTAAATTTCATTAAGCACAGCCTTTGCAAACTGTGCCAGGTAGGAGCTGGTGCATCTCCTGTTGCCTGCTTCTTACCTGTTCCGTATACAGTTTTGTATCCTGAGTTCTGACCTACTACTTTTATAGGTAGTATGAGACCCACTAAAAACAGAATCACACATACACACACATGTAATAAGGATTTTAAAAAATAGAGCAATGAGGTCAATGCCCAATGCTTCATGTGTGCATATGTGTGTGTGGGCTCAGTCATGTCTGACTCTTTGCAACCCCATGGACTGTGGCCTGCTGGGCTCCTCTGTCCACGGATTTCGCAGGCAAGCATATTGGAGTGGTTTGCCAAATCCTACTTCAGGGGATCTTCCCGACCCTTGGATTGAACAAGAATCTCTCCATCGGCAGGAGGATTCTATACCACTGTGTTACTTGGGAAGTCCCAATACCTCATACTTCAATAAATACATTAATTAAAAAAAATTGTAATAGCGGCCTATATACTTCTTTGTAGGTTTCTTCTGAATGTGTAGAGATAATCTAAGATGAATTTTATTTTGTATGAAATTATCAGACTTTTAATTTCATCCTTCTGCTGAATAGGTTGATGGACTACATAGCAAATTCAAATACGGAAAATACTACCAAACATTAAGATGATCAAAAGACCTAGCATAGATAAAGGCATTTCCAAGGACCAAAGCTAGAACAATATGAAGAAAAAAAAAAAAAAAGGAAGAAAAGAATAACTCTATCAGTTTTCTATTGCTGCTGTTAATAGATTACAAGCTAGTGACAATGTAAATTTATTGTCTTACAAGACTGTGGGTCAGAAGTCTGACACAGGTGTCTGCTGGCTAAATCAAGGTGTCTGCATGACTGCATGACTTTCTAATGGCTCCAGAAAGCGTCCATTTCTTGGTTTTTTAATGTCGCTAACAGAATCAGTTCTTTGCCATTACAGGGCCGGGGCACCCATTTTCCTGATGTTTCTTGATTGAAGATTGATTACAGCTTCTAGAGGCTACTTCATTTCTCGGCTTGGGGCTCCCTTCCTCCATCTTCAGAACTCAAACAGCAGTTTGAGTACTTTTTATGTCTCATCTTTCTGGCACATTCTTCCTTTGTTTTCTGCTTTTAAGGACTCATGTAATTACATTATACATTCTGGGTAATTGAGGATACATTTCCCTTCTGAAGGTTTGTCTTTTTTAAAGCTACATTTGCAAAGTGTCTTTCTCCATGTAAGGTAGCACATTCATGGACTCCAGGGACTATTTGGGGTACCATTATTCTACCTAACATAAAAGTATTGAAAAACCAAAATAATTGTATGTGAATCCATACTCCTGTACATATTTAGAAAATCTTTGATTGGGGGAAAGGTATAACTCTTCCTTAAATAATTCCAATTATAGAAGTAATGGGGGAAACAGGAACACCATAGCGATAAACATCAGAAGCAAGATCTACTGGAAGATACTGAAATTAGTGAGTCAATTTTTAAGAGAAAATATTATTTTCAGAATCTGAAAATAATCTTCAACAGGTATATTAATTACAAAGCAATATAGCAACCTTACAGTGGAAAACTTAGTAGACATCCCCTTAATTAATGGATCAAAACGAATTTCCTAGGAATAAGATATATCACCATCATATACACCCTGACAGGACACACTGAGAAGGACACATCGTTTATACCATGTTTCTGCCAAAACTGTATTATCTCATTCTGATCAAGAGAAAAGCCTCAGAAAACCAAAACTGAGTCACTTGGCCAATGCCCTTCAAAGTGTCTAATTTACCAAAGACAAGGAAAACCTAAGACCTGTCACAGATTGGAGGAGCCATGTCTTTTTAAAACTTCTTTGTTTAAATAAAAATATAGTATGTACATAATCATTACATTAAAAATCAGAAAAATTATTATAGAAAAAAGAAAATTAAGATTATTCATAACCCTACGAGGCACTTTTTTTGGTTATCTTTAAAAAAATGATTTTAGAGTGAGAAAATTAACAAAAATAGTAGAGTCTCCACATGATTGTCTTCTACTTTTAGCTAATGTTAACTAACAACTTGTATAATTGCAGAATAATCAACAACCCAGAAAATCAACACTGGCTTAATATTATTTACCTAGCTAGAGATCTAATTTCACCATTTTTTTGGTATGTTAATTACTTTCTTCATTGTTCCAGATTCTCATCAGACATCCCACATTGCATCGCTTGAATTAGTTAACTTGAGTCACTGTTTATTTTTCAACCATAATGAAACTGTTTTTTGTTGTTGTTTTTTGTTTTCAAGGATAAAATGACACAAATTGGTAATGTGCTCTGATACATGTCAAATGCTCTTTACTTACCCATTCCTATTATTGACAAGTAAGCCACTGGCAAACAGAATTTTTTGTGATAACAGATTTGAGAAAGTTAACTGAGCTCTATGTGAAAGCCGATTTTACCTTCACTTACCTAAAGCGTGGCTTCAGGGAAGGCTTTGGTGAAGTGGGAGATGAGTGAGCCCTTTTCTCTTTGGAGCCTACACTCTGGATGAAAGTTATATGGAAATTAAGTCATTTGCAGTTCATCTTGCTCTCCTCATCCCTTGCTGACCTTTCTTTGCCCCTGAGCTTTCTCAGTGCTGAGTGATGATCACGTAGGTAGGAATCATATGGAAAGCATATCATGCGTGCAGTATGCACAGGGGTGCAAGAATTTAATTTTCTTTCAGAGCAAAGCAGCCCTGCCTATTTAAAACTGATTTCCCTTTACAGCCAAATCTACAGAAGTGTATTGGGAGAAAAAAGTTTTCCACTTTAAATAAATTCTGCTGCTTGTGCTTTACGTGAGAAGATTTGTGAAGTTCATTTAAAAAATTGGCTAAGTAAAGGGAGTTTTCAATCCAAAATGAAGACAAACTAAGGGGGGAAAGAAAGCATAAAAATATATGGAGATCTGACTCATCCTAGACCATTAGCTCAGCACTGGGGCTTGCATACATAATGCTAATGCAGGAGAAGAGTTTTAAAACCTGATTAGAGAGGAGACTGGGAGTTTAAAAAATAATCAAAGGAATCAGCTTTACAGTACACATCAAAGAAGACTCTTTGTGCTGATGAGAATGAAGAGAAACAGGGAAAAAAAAAATCGTGTATTTAATCCTTGATTCTCAGGCCATGTGTTTTAAGAAAACAGATAAAAGATTCAAGTCCGACTCGAATGCAGATAAGAGAATCCCATATATTTGGGGCCTGAAAGAAACAAATCTCTTCATCCTTAATGTAATTTCCAACCAGCCGTAAACTTCTAACAGCCAAATACAATCATTAATAATTGAAAATTAATATGCACAGCAATTTTTAATACTTATTTACATTTCTGTCACTTAGTTTTGAATTTGTGGTCACAGAGCTCTTACCCAGGCTCCTTCCAGCAAAGTAAAGAAAAAACATTTCTATTAAAAAAATATTCATTATTTTTTTTCTGGGTTGCACAGTAGCAATAAGAAGGCAGCTTCCTAACACAGACAAAAAAAGAGTGATGTGCTATGAATGAATGCGTCAGCCTAATACGATTAGCATAGTTTGCAGGTAATTCTTTTTTTTTTTTCCTTATGAGGGAAAAGCATTCCATACCCATGGCACATTCCTCAATTTATGTAGATGAAAATGAGTCATTAGGGACGGGTTATTGTCCGTGGATGAGGAGGTCCACTCATCTTGCAGTAGTATGCCTTTTCCATTTTAGATTCTACACATTGCTCCAAGTTACCCTGCATTGCCTAAGAAATTAAATGTCTTTCTCTGCACTGAGAAACAAACGCAGAGCAGCTCATTTTCTGTTGCTGAGAGGCAGAGCTAGAGCGCAGGTATGAGAAGAATCATTCTTAATATAGATGAAAAATGTTTCCCCCAAAGTACTGAAAATCCCTTTTGTCTGAGCATAGTGGTTCTTAAAGAGAATCTTGCACAATCATTAACGCCAATTTATGTGGGAGGGAATTTGAAAAGACTTTTAAAAAGCCTGGGAAGCTGAGACTATAACACATCTGTTCATTAGCTCTCAGTCTAACTACTCAGCCATTCTCCCTCACCTTCCCGCATCAATGTTCCCATTAAATGGAGGATGTCCTTCTCTGGGCACGGAGGAGCTGAGCCTGGCCAAGACTTGGAGCACACACAAGGAGCCCCACTCTGAGGTCACCTGCCTTATCTATCACCCCTAAGAGCCGTAAGGATAATCAATATTAATGGCCATAAAGACTGAATCGAAAACTGTAAATTTTAAGTATAATTTGTATTTGTCAGCATCATAAGAACAGAAGATGATTCATCAGTTTGTGTTACATCCTGTAACCCTAGTTTGGCAGTCATTGATAGAGCAGTTGGAACGTCTCTTTGGAGAGTCAAGAATATGTAAGTATTGCGGTTTCCAATCTAGATGTGATTTGGCGATATAAGAGACAGCACAAATGGGCTTTTGCTAATACAAACTAGCATTCTGCAAGCCCAAATGTGGTTTTAGTCTGTTATCTTTAAAAAAAAGAAAAGAAAAGAGCATATTCAGGCGATGTGTGGAAGCTGAATGTTGTTAAACGTCCAATCCCTTAAAGACTTAATTCACTCTATGCAAAAATTCATGTTCTAAAATTTTCTGCAGATAATTGGCTGCTGCTATGTCTGGCCAGGAAAGGGAGTGGTAAGGGACATATATCTCCTGTATGCAAGGGATTTGGGGGTCTATTAATTTGACAGGAAAATTATTTAAACTCATTTTAGATTTACAAGATGTAAGCCTAAAGTCGATGAGGACTAAGACAAAGCAAAAATTGAAAAAGTACCTAGAAGATTCTCAGTTAATTTTCAAAACATTTCACAAATTTCAGAAGCTATTTTCCCCAAATCATAAAGCAAATAAGTGGTAGAATTAAATTGATGATTATTGTAAAACTCTCAGTAATTTTACTGTGAACATGGCTACATTGCTCTGAATTTCATATGTGAAGGCTGAGGCCAGAGGTGAGGCAGCAATCCTGGACCCTTTCCTTCCTGTGCAGCTTGCTTCACAGATGCCACAGATCGCTCTTCAGGTATTGAAGCTCTGTACCACACTGGGACTCAATAGTCCTGGCTTGCATTTTTTCAAATGATATCAAAGAAAGAGGAAATTAGACAAACATTTAAGCCATTGAGACCTGCACAGTCAATTACATAAGTTTTGTGGGAGAATCATTGTTTTGCATGTGTTTACATGAATGACTGAATTTGTTTTTATGAGCTGAGATAGGGGAAAAGAAAAGCCACTCACAACTAAGCTGTGTCAGTTTTTCTAACAAAACAAAAATGTTTATGATGTATAACAAGGCAGAAAGCAGATAAACAGATAAAGAGAATCATATCTATTTCTCTATACCAAATATACTTGCCACTGTTTCACGATCATCAGCTAAATGTATATACAGAGATTCATGTCAGGTATAAGAAATGTGAAATCCTTTCACCTGCAGTGAGATAACCTGGATTATGTGGAGAGATTCTTTTGACAAAACTAGATGCAAGAGGAAGGCCAACACAGAGCCTTTTATACCATAGCTTGTTTATTAATATTTATTGCAAGAAATTGGCTTAGATGATTTGGGGAGCTAAGTAGGCAAGTCTAAATTCTGTAGGGTAGATTGTCTGCAGTTCACATGTGGAATGGATTCTTCAGGGAAACCTTGGTGCTGGGTCACTCAGTTGTGTCTGACTCTCTGCGACCCCATGGACAGTAGCCTGCACCAGGCTCCTCCGTCCATAGGATTTTCTAGGCAAGAGTACTGGAGTGGGTTGCCATTTCCTTCTCCAGGGAATCTTCCCGACCCAGGGGTCGAACCCAGGTCTCCCACATTGTAGTCAGACGCTTTACCGTCTGAGCCACCAGGGAGGGCCACGTGGACTCACATCACCCGCCTGTCCTGCCTGTCCTGTTCCTTCCACCAGGCTTCCATCTCCTCCACCACTCCCCGCCCCACTCCTTCCCTCCAGCTTTAATCTGAGGTTCAGTTCAGGCCTCCTGCCTTCTAAGTGTTCTTCCTGACTACTCAGTTTCATCTCTGGGATCTACGGTTTCTTCCAATGATACCTCAGCCAGCACTGGATCTATGACATGGGGCGGCCTGGGTTCCCCTCCCTGTCCCCAACCCATGCCAAGCACAGAACGAGACCTTCAGTAGAGACTTTCCAAGGCTAAGGGCAAACGACAGTGACACCAACAGGCTCTCTTTCCATGAGACTCCAGACACCTAAGACCACCTGCCTCCCTGCCCACCATGATACCAATCACTGAGGTCTTGGTTCTTTAAAATTCACCACAGTGCGCACTTAAGCTTTAGTAATAGCTCTTCCATGCATCTTGCTAGGAGCCCTGCACTGCTCTAAACACATTTCATAGATTTATTCATCTACAAACACCTTAGTTCTGCTTTTAAAGCTTTTCAACTGATTGGATCAGACTTACCCAAATTATTCAGGATAATCTCCTTTATTTAAAGTCAACTGAATATAGATTTTAATCACATTTAGAAAATAATCTTTGCAACAGCTTGATTAGCATTTTATCAAATCATTAAGGATGGCACATAGAACTGGTCATCATATCATATGATTGAATAAAAGAGTGACTGCAGGATCAATTAGATCCAGATGCAGAAAAATCTTTGGACAAAATTCAATACTTTTTAGGAAAAGCACATACAGACAGATGAACACATATACACTCAGTAAACTCAAAGTCAATGTCCTATAGACTTTGAAAAGTCTATCTGAAAAACAAAACCCAAAGTTAATATGATACTAATGGTAAAAGATGGAAAGATTCCCTAATATGATTAGGAATAAGAAAGGATGTGAACTCTCAACCCTTCTACTCAGTATTGGATGGAGAGTACTCATATCAATTAGACAAGAAAAATGCAATAATTCAGTTTGGAAAGGAGAAGGAAAAGTATTTTTATTCTCAGATGATATTTTACATGCTAAAAATTCCAAGGAAACCACACATATGCAAAGACTATTCTAAGTTCAGCAAGGTTGAAAGATATAAGTTCAACACTCAAAAAATCAATTATCTCAATGGCCCACCTTCTAGAATAATGGAAATAAAAATAAACAAATAGGACCCAATTAAACTTAAAAGCCTTGCACAGCAAAGAAAACTATCAGCAAGGTAAAAAGACAACCCTCAGGATGTAAGAAAATAATAGCAAATGAAACAATTGACAAAGAATTAATTTACAAAATATACAAGCAGCTCATGCAGCTCAATACCAGAAAAACAAACAATCCAATCAAAAAGTGAGGAGAAGACCTAAACGGACATTTCTCCAATGAAGACATACAGATGGCTAATGAGCACATGAAAATGTGCACAACAGTTCTCATTTTTAGGGAAATGCGAATCAAAACTACAATGAAGTATCATCTCACACTGGTCAGAATGACCATCATCAAAAATTCTACAAGCAATGAATACTGGAGAGGGTCTGGAGAAAAGGGAGCCCTCTTAAACTGTTGGTAGGAATGCAAATTAATGCAGCCACGGTGGAGAACAGTATGGAGAGTCCCTAAAAAACTAGGACTATAGCTACCATGTGATCCAGCAATCCCATTACTGGGCATATACCCTGAGGAAATCATAACTGAAAAAGACACATGTACCCCAATGTTCATCGAGCACTGTTTATAATAGCTAGGACACAGAAGCCACCTAGATGTCCATTGACAGATGAATGGATAAGGACGTTGTGGTATGTATACATAAATATTATTTTCCAAAATATTGTTTTGGAATATTATTCAGCTATAAAAAGGCATGCATTTGAGTCGGGTCAAATGAGGTGGATGAACCTAGAACCTATTATACAGAGTGAAATCAGTCAGATAGAGAAAGAGAAATATCATATATTAATGAATACATATGGGATCTAGAAAGATAGTACTGATGATTCCACTTGCAGGCCAGCAAAGGAGATATACACTTTGGACACAATAGAGGAAAGTGAAAGTGGGATGATATGAGAGAATACCACTGAAACATAAACAATATCATAGTAAAATAGACAGCCAATGGAGTTTGATGTATGCAAGTGCTCCATGACAACCTAGAGGGGTGAGATGGGGAGGCAGGTGGAAGGGAGGGATTCAAGAGGGAGGGGACAGATATGTATCTAATGCTGATTCATGTTGATATATGGCAAAGAAACATTACAATATGTAAAGTAAATATCCTCTAATTAAAAAAAATAAAATCTAGAAAAACTAAAAGGGAAGAAAGAGAGAATCCTGGTATTTAAGCCAAAAATAATCAATTATGTTTGATTGATTAGCTATTATTCACTATTAACACTAGATATAAAAAATCTGAAAATGAAATATGAAAAAATATTTCACTTACAATAGTCTCACAAGGAATAAAACACAGACATAAATTTAAAAAAATAAGGGAAACTCTTCTCTACTGAAAAAACTAAGGAAGATCTAGGTAAATGAAAAAAATCCCGTATTTGTGAGCTGGGAGACAATGCAGTTAAGATGGTAAGACACCCAAATTCATCTAAATATGCAATGCAATTTCTATCAAAATTTCAGCAGCTGATTTGCAGAAATAAATGAACTGATCCCAAAATTCATACAGAAATCAAGAGATCCAGAAGAATCAAAATGCCATTTAGAGATTTTATTCAAATTTGTTCAGTGCTTATTGTTCAGTGTTCATTGAGGAGTTACTCTTCCTGATTTTAAAATTTAGAAAACACAGAGGAACCAGAGATCAAATTGCAAACATTTGTTGGATCATAGAGAGAGCAATGGAATTCCAGAAAAACATCTACTTTTGCTTCATTGACTATACTAAAACCTTTGACTCGGTGGATCACAAAAAAAAACTGTAAAATTCTTACAAGATGGGAATGTCAGACCACCTTACCTGTCTCCTGAAAACCCTGTATGCAGTTCAAGAAGCAACAATTAGAACCAGACATGGAAAAATCTGACAGGTTCAAATGGAAAAAGGAGCACAACAATGCTGTTTATTATCACCTGCTTATTTAACTGGCATGCAGAGCACATCATGTGAAATGCTGGCTGGCATGAATCACAAGCTGGAATCCAGAGTGCTGAGAGAAATATCAACAACCTCAGACATGCAGGTGTTACCAGGCTAATGGCAGAAAGTGAAGGGGAACTAAAGAACCTCTTGATGAGGGTGAAAGAGGAGAGTGAAAAAGCCGGCTTAAAACTCAACATTCAGAAAAACTAAGATCATGGCGTCTGGTCCCATCACCTCATGGCAAATAGATGAGAAAAATTTGGAAGCAACGACAGGTTTTGTTTTCTTAGACTCCATAATCACTTGGATGATGACTGCAGCCATGGATTTAAGACACGTGCCCATTGGAAGAAAAGCTACGACAAAGCCAGACAGCATATTAAAAAGCAGACATCACTTTGCTGACAAAGGTCCGTCTAGTCAAAACTATGGTTTTTTCAGTAGTCATGTGTTATGGATGTGAGAGTTGGATCATAAAGAAGGCTGAGCACTGAAGAACAGATGCTTTCAAATTGTGGTGCTGGAGAAGACTCTTGAGAGTCCTTTAGACTGCAAGGAGATTAAACCAGTCAATTCTAATGGGAACACACACATACCACTACCATGGGGTTGCAAAGAGTCAGACATGACTGAGCAAATAAACTCATGCTTAGCTCATTTAGTAGTGGTATGTGTGTTTTAGATTAAAATAGTAATAAACTCAACATTTTGACTAAAAAGAATTGATATGTTACCAGGTATGATAACTTTTATCAGTATAAGTGCTATTATTTACAAAAAGAGTATAGAATCAAACTCAAAATCTATATTAACAGTAATCTTTTTTGTGATTAATTTTGATGTTCACAGAATCTGCAAATCTTCTTTCATCTTAAATAAATAATTGTATCACATATAATGTTTGAAAGTCAGTGGTATCTATACATGACTTTGATTTGTTTTTGACAATATAATTTCCCATGTACAACATTTATTGATTAACTAAATGCATAAATATGAATCATAGTTTATTTAAGTGGCTTAAATTAAAAGAACAATTTTTGGTTGGAAACACATACAATAAAGCTAAGTATAATGCTCTAAAATGAAGTTAACCTTATAAGTAATGCTGGATTGCATTTCACACTTTTTTGAAAAAGATTTATATTTCATAATGACCAATAAAAACTAGATTTTAAATGTTTATGTGTGTGTGGCTCTACGGGCTTCCCAGGTTGCTCAGTCGGTAAAGAATCTGCCTGCCAGCGCCGAGTTGATCACACGCATCATTTATTTCATTTGTCTTTGTCATATTATGAAAGGAGGGTTATTTTCCTGTCTTTTCTTGGGATATCATGTATCTCCATTTTCTAATTCTTTCTCAGAACTCAATATCCAAAATTTTTTATGTGCTAGCAGCATAGGTGTGTCAGCTTTCTCTTAGCCACTAAGTACCGATTTTTGGTAATGACATGATTGAAAGCCCTTTATTCTGTTGAAAAGATATCATTGTCAAATTGTGCTGCTTCTGAAACTATAAAACTTTCCAGGATAGGTAATCTCTTGATCTCTAGATATATATAGCTAAAAAGAACTTCAGTAATTTCATTGCAAGAGATATTATACTTAAAAGAAAACTACAGATATTTAGGGCACCCCAGGAGGCTCAATGTTAAGAACCCACTTGCCAATGCAGGAGGCATGAGTTCGATCTCTGGGTCTAGCAGATCCACTGAAGAAGGACATGGCAACCCACTCCAGTATTCTTGCCTGGAGAATCCCATGGACAGAGGAGCCTGGCAGGCTACAATCCATGGGGTCACAAAAGAGCTGGACATGACTTAGCAACTAAATAACAAAAACGTGAGATATTTTAACAGTCCAGTTGGCCTTATCTCTTATGGTTAATTTGGGAATATAAAGAACTTTCCTATTTGAAAATGTTTTAATAAAAAAAACATGTATTTTCTCTTGATGAATGACTAAGTGACAGAAAATCTAAGAATATTCTGACTTCAAAATAGTCTGTTACTTAAAATCTTTTTCTCCTTTTGGTACACTTCATCTGGTGTTAGCCATTTACACTTTCTGATATTACTTTTTTTGTGAAAGTAATGAAACTACTTCTTAACCATTTTAGATCATTTAGAAGTAGATAATAAATTATTTCAGAAATAAATTATTATCAAACTAATCAAGTTGTACTGTAATCTGTTCATAACAGTTTTGAAAAGTGATTGGTGCTTTGACTTGAATCACACATTGACACCCTGACTTGCATAAACAGCTTTCAGTTATTTGGAAGAGAAAACCAGAGTTCATCTTGTCTCTTTCACCTGAGTTTCATCAGTACTTCCCATGTGAATAGGAATCAACATCAAGTTGGCATGATAACCTCAGGTTCCGACGAGCTATTTTAGGAAGACTTGATATTGGTATCAAGATATATTGATGCCTATTAAAATGCATTTAGAGCATTTCTGTAAACTGATGTTAGTAAACCACATGTTTTCACTTTTCACAGCTGTTATACAATAGTAGAGTACTAGGTACTGACTATGTATTATTGCCAAACTCAGACATAAATTGAAGAAAGAAAAGAAAACCTCTAGGCCACTCAGGTATGATCTAAATCAAATCCCTTACAATGATACAGTGAAAGTGACAAATAGATTTAAGGAATTAGATCTGATAGAGGGCCGGAAGAACTATGGCTGGAGGTTCCTAACACTGTACAGAAGGCAGTGATAAAAACCATCCCCAAGAAAAAGAAATGCAAAAAGGCAAAACGGATGTCCGAGGAGGTAATGCAAATAATTGAGAAAACAAGAGAAGCAAAAGACAAAGCAAAAAGGAAAGACATACCCATCTGAATACAGATTCCTAAGAATAGCAATGAGGGATAAGAAAGCCTTCCCAAATGAACAATGCAAAGAAACAGATGAAAACTATAGAATGGGAAAGACTAGAGATCTCTTCAAGAAAATTAGAAGTACAAGGGAACATTTCACGCAAAGATGGGCACAAAAAGGAGCAGAAATGGTATGCAGAAGTTATTAAAGGAAGTGGCAAGAATACACAGAAGAACTGTACAAAAAAGATCTTCATGACCCAGATAACCACGGTGGCATGATCACTCACCTAGAGCCAGACATCCTGGAAAGTGAAGTTAAGTGGGCTTTAGGAAGCATCACTACGAACAAAGCTAGTGGAGGGGATGGAATTCCAGTTGAGCTATTTCAAATCCTAAAACATGACGCTGTGAAACTGGTGCATTCATTATGCCAGCAAATTTGGAAAACTCAGCAGTGGCCAGAGGACTGGAAATAGTTTTCATTCCAATCCCGAAGAAAGGCAACGCCGAAGAATGTTCAAACTATCACACAATTGCACTCATTTCACACGCTACCAAAGTAATGCCCCATATTCTCCAAGTTAGGCTTCAAGAGCATGTGAATTGTGGAATTCCAGATGTTCAAGCTTGATATAGAAAAGGCACGGGAACCAGAGGCTAAGTTGTCAACATCCGTTGGATGATAGGAAAACGTAAGAGAATTCTGGAAAAACGTCTACTTCTGTTACATTGACTATGCTAACCTTCGACTGCAGATCACAACAAACTGGAAAATTCTTAAAGAAATGGGAATACCAGACCACCTTACCTGTCTCCTGAGAAATCTGTATGAAGGTTAAGAAGCAACAGTTAGAACCAGTCATGGAACAAGGGACTGGTTGCAAATTGGGAAAGGAATATGTCAAGGCTGTATATTGTCACCTTGCTTATTTAACATATGCAGAGTACATCATGTGAAATGCTGGGCTACATGTAGCACAAGCTGGAATCAAGATTGTCAGGAGAAATATCAATAACCTCAGATATGCAGATGACACCACCCTTATGGCAGAAAGTGAAGAGGAATTAAAGAGCCTCCTGATTAAAGTGAAAAGGAGAGTGAAAAAGCTGGCTTAAAATTCAACACTCAAAAAACAAGATTATGGCATCCAGTCCCATCACTTCATGGCAAATAGATGGGGAAACAATGAAAACAGTGACAGATTTTATTTTCTTGGGCTCCAAAATCACTGCAGATGGTGACTGGAGCCATAGAATTAAATGACGCTTGCTCCTTGGAAGAAAAGCTTTGACTACCCTAGACAGCATGCTAAAAAGCAGAGACATAGCTTTACCAACAAAGTCCATACAATCAAAACTATGGTTTTTCCAGTAGTCATGTATGGATGTGATAGTTGGACCATAAAGAAAGCTGAGCACTGAAGAATTCATGCTTTTGAATTGTGGTGTTGGAGAAGACTCTTGAGAGTCCCTTGGACTGCAGAGAGACCAAACCAGTCAATCCTAAAGGAAATCAATCCTGAATATTCATTCGAAGGACTGAAGCTGAAAGTGAATCTCCAATACATTGACCACCAGATGGCAAAAGCTGACTCACTAAAAAAGACCCTGATGCTGGCAAAGATTGAAGGCAGGAGAAAGGTACAACAGAGGATGAGCTGGTTGCATGGCATCACAGACTCAAAGGATAAGAGTTTGAGCAAACTCTGAGAGATGGTGATGGACAGGGAAGCCTGCTGCAGTTTACGGGGTCACAAGTAGTCAGACACGACTGAGCCACTGAACAACAACATTATGTATTAGACACTATTCTATGTCCTATGAGATATCAACTAATTTTGCAAAGTAAACCTATGAGATGGATTCTATCATTAATCATCTTTATAGATGAAGAAACAAAGGTAGTTAAGTAATGATCAAATTCACACATCTAATTAAATAGTGAAGCTCAGATTTATCTATAGGCAGTCTTGTTCTAGAGTTCAGATTGGAAAAACATAAAAATAAAAACCTTTCATTTATATGTTTGAAGATATTATACACCAATAATACCATTAAATCTTGCAAAATATTCATGTAGAAACTTTCAGGAAGATATATATAAAGATGGCAGACCAGGGCTGACTGATATTGTCTATTCATTGCAACTGTCTAAGAGTATATTCTTAATTAATAGACAGTTGTCATAGTCCAGTAAGTTTAGTCAATCAATTAAATCTAATGATTTTTAAAATTGATTATATAATTACTTTTTCATTCAAGCTTCACTTTTACTATTCAGTTTTTGATTGAGTGGATGTGAAATTTCTGTGTGCTTTAGACCTCTGAAATCATTTAGACCAAGTAAGAGGTTTTAAGATTTCTCAAGAGGCAGGTTAGGTGGTCTGGTATTCCCATCTCTTTCAGAATTTCCCACAGTTTATTGTGATCTACACAGTCAAAGGCTTTGGCATAGTCAATAAAGCAGAAATAGATGTTTTTCTGGAACTCTCTTGCTATTTCCATGATCCAGCGGATGTTGGCAATTTGATCTCTGGTTCCTCCGCCTTTTCTAAAACCAGCTTGAGCATCAGGGAGTTCAAGCCAAGCTGAAGCCTGGCTTGGAGAATTTTGAGCATTACTTTACTAGCATGTGAGATGAGTGCCATTGTGCGGTAGTTTGAGCATTCTTTGGCATTGCCTTTCTTTGGAATTGGAATGAAAACTGACCTTTTCCAGTCCTGTAGCCACTGCTGATTTTTGCAAATTTGCTGGCATATTGAGTGCAGCACTTTCACAGCATCATCTTTCAGGATTTGAAACATCTCAACTGGAATTCCATCACCTCCACTAGCTTTGTTCGCAGTGATGCTTTCTAAGGCCCGCTTGACTTCACATTCCAAGAAGACTGGCTCTAGATTAGTGATCATATCATCATGATTATCTGGGTCATGAAGATCTTTTTTGTACAGTTCTTCCATGTATTCTTGCCTCCTCTTCTTAATATCTTCTGCTTCTGTTAGGGCCATAGCATTTCTGTACTTTATTGAGCCCATCTTTGCATGAAATGTTCCCTTGGTATCTCTAATTTTCTTAAAGAGATCTCTAGTCTTTCCCATTCTGTTCTTTTCCTCTATTTCTTTACATTGATCGCTGAAGAAGGCTTTCTTATCTGTTCTTGCTATTCTTTGGAACTCTGCATTCAGATGCTTATATCTTTCCTTTCTCCTTTGCTTTCTGCCTCTCTCGACACGACTAAGTGACTGAACTGAACTGAAGAGGTTTTAACTAAATTTTAAATATACGCGCTAATTTTAATAAGATGCAACTTAATAAACTATTTAAAATAAACTTTTGTTGGATGCATTCAAAATGGCGGAGTAGAAGGACGTGCACTCATCTACTCCAAAATTACAACTCACTGCTGAGCAACCATAAACAGGAGATTGTTGGATCCCATCAGAAAAAGATACCCCATATCCAGGGCATGGAGAAGCCCCAACAAGATTGTAGGAGGGGCAGAATGGCATTTAGCATCAAACCACACACCTGCCAGAGACACTCAGAGTGCTCAGACTTATGCACACGAGGACTCAGGAGAAAGGAGGAGTGACCCCACAAGAGACTGACCCAGACTTGCTGTGAGTGTCCAGGAGTCTCTGGCGGAGGTGTGGGTCTGCGGCAGTCTGCTGCAGGGTTAGGAGCACTGAGTGCAGCAGAGCGTCAGTTTAGTTCAGTTCAGTCGCTCAGTCGTGTCCGACTCTCTGTGACCCCATGAATCGCAGCACACCAGGCCTTCCTGTCCATTACCATCTCCCGGAGTTCACTCAGACTCATGTCCATCGAGTCCATGATGCCATCCAGCCATCTCATCCTCTGTCATCCCCTTCTCCTCCTGCCCCCAGTCCCTCCCAGCATCAGTCTTTTCCAATGAGTCAACTCTTTGCATGAGGTGGCCAAAGTACTGGAGCTTCAGCTTGAGCATCATTCCTTCCAAAAGAAATCCCAGGGCTGATCTCCTTCAGAATGGACTGCTTGGATCTCCTTGCAGTCCAAGGGACTCTCAAGAGTCTTCTCCAACACCACAGTTCAAAAGCATCAATTCTTTGGAGCTCAGCCTTCTTCACAGTCCAACTCTCACATCCATACATGACCACAGGAAAAACCATAGCCTTGACTAGACAGACCTTAGTCAGCAAAGTAATGTCTCTGCTTTTGAATACACTATCTAGGTTGGTCATCACTTTTCTTCCAAGGAGTAGGGGTCTTTTAATTTCATGGCTGCAATCACCATCTGCAGTGATTTTGGAGCCCCCCAAAATAAATTCTGACACTGTTTCCACTGTTTCCCCATCTATTTCTCATGAAGTGATAGGACCAGATGCCATGATCTTCGTTTTCTGAACATTGAGCTTTAAGCCAACTTTTTCACTCTCCTCTTTCACTTTCATCAAGAAGCTTTTAGCTCCTCTTCACTTTCTGCCATACGGGTGGTGTGATCTGCATATCTGAGGTTATTGATATTTCTCCTGGCAATCTTGATTCCAGCTTGTGTTTCTTCCAGTCCAGCATTTCTCATGATATACTCTGCATAGAAGTTAAATAAGCAGGGTGACAATATACAGCCTTGACATACTCCTTTTCCTACTGGATTCAGTCTGTTGTTCCATGTCCAGTTCTAATTGTTGCTTCCTGACCTGCATACAGATTTCTCAAGAGGCAGGTCAGGTGGTCGGGTATTCACATCTCTTTTAGAATTTTCCACAGTTTCTTGCGATCCACACAGTCAAAGGCTTTGGCATAGTCAATAAAGCAGAAATAGATATTTTTTCTGGAACTCTCTTGCTTTTTCCATGATCCAGCAGATGTTGGCAATTTGATCTCTGGTTCCTCTGCCTTTTCTAAAACCAGCTTGAACATCTGGAAGTTCATGGTTTACGTATTGCTGAAGCCTGGCTTGGAGAATTTTGAGCATTACTTTACTAGCATGTGAGATGAGTGCAATTGTGCGATAGTTTGAGCATTCTTTGGCATTGCCTTTCTTTGGGATTGGAATGAAAATTGACCTTTTCCAGTTCTGTGGCCACTGCTGAGTTTTCCAAATTTGCTGTCATATTGAGTGCAGCACTTTCACAGCATCATATTTCAGGATTTGAAACAGCTCAACTGGATTTCCATCACCTCCACTAGCTTTGTTTGCAGTGATGCTTTCTAAGGCCCACTTGACTTCACATTCCAAGATATCTGGCTCTAGATGAGTGATCACATCTTCATGATTATCTGGGTAAGTTTGATCATATTCTAAAGGTCTACATTTTTATTATCTTTTACATATTTTTGATGTCATAGTTTATTTTCTTTTATATATTTTAATTATTATGTTTATGGTTATTTTTACTATTTTTATTTTTAATATTCACACTAGTTTTATAAGTGATTTGCATACTGTCTTTACTATATATTTACCTTTCCAGTGAGATTTACTCTTTCTTGTGTTTTCTTCTTACTAAGTAGCATCTTTTCAGCTTAAAGAATCCCTTTTAACATTTCTTGTAAGGGCAATTTAGGGGTGATAAAAATCCTTTAGCTTTTGATTCCCTGGAAAATTCTTTGTTTTATTTTTGATCCTGAATGATAATACTGAGCAGAATATTCTTGTTTGGAGGATTTTCCAACACTTTGAGTATATCATGTTGCTTTAGCCTGCAATGTTTCTGCTATAAAATCTGTTGATGGTCTTATGGGGGTTGCTTTGTATATAACGTTATTTTTCTATTGCTGCTTTTAGGATACTGTCCTTATCTTTAATTTTCAACATTTTCATTTTAATGAGTTAATTAAAATTCATCCCAAGTTCATCTTGTTTGGGACCTCTGGACTTCCTTGATCTGGTTGTCTATTTTCTTTCCCTGATTAGGGAAAATTTCAGTCATAATTTCTCCAAATAATTCTTCTCTTATTTTCTGTCTCTCTTCTCCTTCTAGGTCCCTTATAATAATATGAAGGCTGGTTTATTTGATGTTGTCCCAGAAATCCCTGAAGCTGTGTTCACTTTTTATCATTTTCCCCCTTTTTATTGCTCTGATTGGATGAGTTTCACTGCCTTATCTTTGAGTTCACTGGTCCTTTCTTCTGCTTCATGTAGTCTGGTATTGATTCCTTCTTGTGTATTTTTCAGTTCAGTTGTTTTATTTTTCAGCTCTGTGATTTATAGTTAATAGTTTCTTATATTTTTTCTTTTTGTTGAAGTTTTCACTGTGTTCATTCACTCTTCTCCCAAGCGTGGTAAGCATTCTTATTGCCATTATGATAAAGTAGATAATTTATCAGGTAAGTTAATTATCTGTTTCATTAAAGTTCTTTTTTTTTTTTTCCCCCTAAGGTTTCATCTCGTTGTTGTTTATATTTTCCCTTTGGAAGATATTCTTTTGTTCCTTCATTTTGCTTGACTATCTGTGTTTGATTTCTGTGCCCTAGTTGAAACAACTAACTCTCCCAGTCTTGAAGGAACCCTGCCCTAACTTGGTTGTCTCTGAAACATTTGTGACTGTCTGAGTTGGATTATAAAGGAAACTGAGCACAGAAGAATTTATGCTTTTGAACTGTGGTGTTGGAGAAGACTCTTGAAAGTCCCTTGGACTGCAAGGAGATCCAACCAGTCCATCCTAAAGGAGATCAGTCCTGGGTGTTCATTGGAAGGACTGATGTTGAAGCTGAAACTCCAATATTTTGGCCACCTGATGCAAGGAGCTGACTCATTTGAAAAGACCCTAATTTTGGGCAAGATTGAAGGCAGGAGGAGAAGAGGACAGAGGATGAGATGGTTGGATGGTATCACCAACTCAAAGGATATGAGTTTGAGTAAACTCTGGGAGTTGCTAATGGACAGGGAGGCCTGGTGTGCTGTGGTTCATGGGGTTGCAGAGTCGGACACGAGAGTGACTGAACTGAACTGACGAAGCCTATTATATTTTTTAATAGCTCCCAGTAGTTGATGGTGTATTGCCAATTGTCATTGCCTCAAAGAGGAGGATCTTAGTCAGAACTGAGATTCAAGCCAATTCAGCAGCCACTTTCAAAGTATGGAAATATACACAGTCCTGTGGGCCTGCAAGCATAAGCCTTGCTGAACGCCATCACCAGGTGATCTGGAGGTATCCCCTTAGTGGCAGTCACAAAGTTTTGAGCTCCAGAGAAGTGTTTAAAACCTTTTCTGAGAGATACTGGTGAGCTGTCATGAGGCAAAGGGGAGCACAGAGAGGGCATCCATCAGCTTACTTTACCCAAGACCACTGCTAAAGGTGCTTATTTGTGTTCCAGACTGCTCTTCAGACCAAGGAACCTGGATAGGAAACTAGGCCTCTTTCACAGAAAGAATAGGGGTGGATTTGGGCAGGCTATCTGTGAAGTGCCCTGTGAGCAGAAGCCTGAGAAGAGCTGTCTCTCTGATTGTCACAGCCCAGGAACACAAATCACCCTTGCCACCAGGGCCAGGCAGTCAAGGGACCTCCCTGGATGACAGCTGCAAAACCCGGGGCCAGCAGCTATAAAAATTGAGGCACCAGAAACATGAAGAGCTCCCCTCCAGGAGCCACAGGTGCTCTGGAATGCAGCAGAGAGAGAGTGTGAAGACAGTGCCAACCCTCTGAGCCTCTGGGAACTGTTGCAGTCGACCTTAGATGTTTGTTTAATAAGAAGCATACTCCTCAGGCTGAAACTATGCTAATAAGCTAACAGGCCTCTGTATAGAAAGACTGAGCTTTTGGGTCTATCGCCTCTGGTACATAAGGGCTCAGTTCAGTTCAGTTCAGTCGCTCAGTCGTGTCCAACTCTCTGCAACCCCATGAATCGCAGCACGCCAGGCCTCCTTGTCTATCACCAACTCCCGGAGTTCACTCAGACTCATGTCCATCGAGTCCATGATGCCATCCAGCCATCTCATCCTCAGTCGTCCCCTTCTCCTCCTGCCCCCAGTCCCTCCCAGCATCAGAGTCTTTTCCAATGAGTCAACTCTTCGCATGAGGTGGCCAAAGTACTGGAGTTTCAGCTTTAGCATCATTCCTTCCAAAGAACACCCAGGGCTGATTTCCTTCAGAATGGACTGGTTGGATCTCCTTGCAGTCCAAGGGACTCTCAAGAGTCTTCTCCAACACCACAGTTCAAAAGCATCAATTCTTTGGAGCTCAGCCTTCTTCACAGTCCAACTCTCACATCCATACATGACTACTGGAAAAACCATAACCTTGACTAGACAGATTTTAGATGGCAAAGTAATGTCTCTGCTTTTGAATATGCTATCTAGGTTGGTCATAACTTTTCTTTAGGGAGCTATTTAAAAACTCTTTATTTATTGGTCATGATCTTGCAGGGCCCATGACTACAGGCTCTGCTGACCACAGAGCCAGGTTATGTATAAGTGTCCTCTGGTAGCAGTCAGAAATTGGGGCACTAGGCAAGGGTACAAGCTCCATTCTAGAAGTTGCTGGTGAACTAGAGTGAGACAGATGAAGAGTGAATGATGTTCATCAATCTATGTCCAGAAATGATGTCCACCAACCTATGTTCCTCGAGAGTAGTTCTGTAGCCACCTAGACCTGTACCAAACCTGAAGCCTGCCCCGTAGGTCAAAGATCCAATAGGCCTCCCTCACAGAGAGACCATGCTTCAGCCTTGTTTGGGTAGTGTCTTGGGAGTGAAAGCCTGCCAAAACTCTGATTATCACAGTCCCATGGGACCCAGGAATACCAGCTCCCCTGGCATCCAGAGCCAGGTGGCCAAGGGGTGCCTCCTGGGAGACAGCCACCAAAATCAAGGACCCAGCCGCTTGTCAAAGCTCCCTTCCAGGAGACACGTTCTCTGGAGCACAGCAGAGGTGAAATATGAAAATGGCACCCACTGGCTGTAGCAAGGCAGAGGAGAAGCACAGATATGGTGCCTGCAGAAAAAGAAACCATCCCCGCCTACCCTCCACTCCCAAATAGAAAAAGAAATAATAAAGAACAGACCTTGATCGAGGCAGAGGACGAGCGCAAACACAGCACCCGGGGGCCAGAGTGAGGCCGCAGGGGAGCGTGAGGGCGGAGCCTGGAGAAGACAAAATGGCGCCCCCGGGGCGACCGAGGAGACGGCGCGAAGATGGCCGCCGCCGTCTCCGTTCCCGCCGAGCGGTCCAGCGGTCCCCCAGTGTGTACCGACGGAGACCCCTCCGGCCAGGCTTCACCGTAAGCAAATGAGCCTCTTTCACTTGAAGTCTGCGTACAGTTGGCTGCCTTCGAGCTGGGAGCTGCGCCCTGCGTGGGTGCGTCCAAGCTCACGAGCTTCGTTTAAGCTAGCCGACAGATCTCTTCCAGTGGGGCCTGTGGTCTGGCCGTGGAGGGCAGGGCACACGTCCCGTTTCTCCTTCTGACTCTGAACCTATCACGTTTTCTCCATCTCTTCGTGTCTGTTTCTCCATACTTCTTAAAGTGGCGTTTTACACGTCATCCTCTTAGGGAGAGAGAGAGAGAGAAGCTGATTGAGACTGAAGGAACAAGTTTTACAAAGCATGTTATGCTTTTTACATCAATCTGCTATAATAGGAACTGATAAAATAAGGCAAGAACTAGCTTGGCAAGCCTTGCCAAATTCCCAAGAAGTTCTGAATATATCACAATTTTAATAAATTTCCATCTTTTTTATTTCCTATAACAAGCTTTTAGCTTTATAAATGCATTGCAAGTTTGCAGTTTTCATTGTGAATTCTTTGTGCTTATTTTATTTGTTTTTACTGGCTTATTTGCTGCTTTTGGATATAAGACACATATTCTCAAGAGTAGAGATTTTATATATCATAAGTCTAAGGCCCCCTACCTCCTGAAACAGCATTCAGGGATTTTAGCCATTCAATTGTTATGGAAAGAAATGAAGAAACTGAGAATATTGCCAGAGGTCTTCCACAAATAGCAACCACTTTTCACATCAAGATTTCTACAATAGAGAGAAAAACAAAATGATTAATCTGGAACTTTTGGTCTCATTCAAAATGTTCTGCATTAATCTGTCCTGAAGAGCTAAAAGTGCCCTGCTAATATCCAGAAGCACCTTCTTTCAGAGCATTGAAAAGCTGAATAACTTCAACATATTAATTCTAGAACACGTTGACATCAAGTCATCCCTAAAGTAGCCATTGCTTTGAGCTCTTTTCTTCATCTGCAGGATTTATTTGCTTTTTAGGTATCATTTCTTTCTAAAGTGTTTTAATATTACAAGTGAAGGCCTATATTACTTGCCATATCAATAAGAGCTCAAAAGAAAATTAGCTTTGGGTATTATGAATGGAGAGAATTTAGGCATTTATTTGTATTCTTATCCTAACATAGTGGCTGGTACATAGTACATAGTAGTCATTCATAACTGTAGGATATGTATTTTAGAGTTTACATACACTTTCACATACACTTTCATTTGTTATTTACTGCAGCTCAATTATTATTCACCATTTTTGCAATTAAAAACAAACAAACACAGAGTAACTTTAATATGATAGAATTTCTTTGGGGTTAAATGAAGACACAGCACAGACATTTTAATGTAAGAGGAACTGAAGTGAGAAAAGGAGGCAGGCATAACCAGGCATACTGAAGAAGAGCTGTGGAGATGGAAAAGGAGAGTCGTTTAAAAAAAATCTTGTCTTCTCCTCACTCAAAAATATGAAAGTTTCAAAGCCACTGATTCTTCGCTTTCTGCTGATACATGTTGAACCCAAACTGAAAATCATACTGTGCTTAGCAAATATCAAATATGAAATGCAGCCCTAACCAGCAATAGACTAGAGGATTAGTAAAGGCTGGTGATGGACTGTTCCTGCCTGTTCAACCACACATTTACCTCTGACTAACAAATGCCGTCACTGATTTAACATCTACTGCGAAGGCAAGGCATAATCCCTTGTTAATACTGTATTAGAGATTACAAGCAGCATCACAAAACAATTATTTTTGGACATATGACATACAAAGGTGTTATTTTGTGACATCGATAACTAAAAGGGGATGGAACAGTGCCTTCAATGAGCAAACTTATGTATTATTAAAGTTAAGCTAGTAAAATTAGAGTCTTAAACTTAAAAATGTGAACTGTAGTCCTCATGATAACAACAAACAGAATAGTTATGGAATATACACAAAAGGAAACAAGAAGGGGATTAAAATGCTTCACAATAAAGCATCTACTAAATATAAACCAGACACTAATAGAGAAAAAAGGGACAAAAAAGCTATAAAGTATATAGAAAACAAATAGCAAGAGACAGAAGTAAGTCCTTCATATCAACAACTACTTTAAATGTAAATGGATTAAACTTTTTAATTAAAAGACAGAGAATGTCAGAAAGGATGAGAAAAATGAATAATCTATATGTTACCTACAAAAGATTCAATTTAGATGCAAAGACATGAATATGTTGAAAGTCAAAGAATGAATAAAGATATTCCATGAAAAGAGTATCTAAAAATAAAAGGAGTGGCCATACTAATAGACAAAATATATCTTATTAAGATAATTTCATATGAAATCAAGGATATTATATATTAATAAAATATTCAATATGGCAAAAAGATATAATGATTACAAACATTTGCATATCAAATACAATACCATCAAAATATTTGAAGTGAGAATTTAAGAATAGAAAGGATAGATATATATTTCTATATTAATAGAGAATTTAAGATTCCACTCTCAATAATGAATAAGGCAATCAGATATAACATAAACAGGGAACTTGACCAACACAAACCACTTAGATCTAACAGATACTCAGAGAACTTTATCCAACAATAATAATGTAAACATCCTTCTCAAGTGAACATGGAATATTTTCCAAGAGAGATAATATGTTAGGCCACAATTTAAATCTCAATAGATATAAAAAGGTAGATATCATTCAAGGTATCTTCTCTGACCACGGAGGGATAAAATTGGAAATCAGTAACAGAAAGAAACTGGGAAATTGGCAGCTTTGTGAAAATTAAAGGACACATTCTTAAAGAACCAATGAATTTAAGAAGAAATCACAAAGGAAATTACAAAATACTTAGAGATAAATGAAGATGAAAGTATAACATGAAAATCTGCTAGACACAAAGCAGTGCTAAGTGAACATTTATAGCTATAGTTACTTACATCATAAAAAAGTAAGATCTATAATCAACAATATAATTTTGCAGTTTGAGGAACTAGAAAAATAATCAAACTAAATCCAAGCCTGAAGAAGGAAGGAAATTATACAGATTAAAGTAGAAAGAAATGATACAGAAAATAGAAAAACTATAGAGAAAATTAATGAAATAAAAATTGGTTCTTTAGAAAGACTAACAAAATTGAGAAAACAATTAGCAAGATTATCTTAGGGAAAAAAAGATTCAAATGACCAAATCTGAAATGAAAGTATAACATTACTACCAATTCTACAGAAATAAAAAAAGGATTATAAGATAATGCTATGTACACTGACAACTTATATAAAACTGACAAATTCCCAGAAGCACAAATGGACATTCCTCATAATGCTTGAAAATGATAGCATATTTCTAACATACAGTGGGGATGTAAACTAGTATGTTAAGTATGGAAAACAGCATGGAGGTTCCTCAAAAAATTAAAACTATAACCACTATATAATGACACAATTCTATTTCTGGATACTCATTATTGAGATTCATTTATTTTATTTGGATTGATTGTAGTTCTATTTTAAATGAGCCCTCAGAGTAGTCACCATGTTCCATGTTTGGTGCAAGAATTTCCATTCTCCTCTTTCATTATTTGGCTGGAAATAAAGCCTTTGTTCCTTTCATAACTATTTCCAGTTATGTCTGTGGGTGCTGTCATTTCACTTGTATCCAGCTCTTTGCGACCTTATGAGCTGTAGCCCGCCAGGCTCCTCTGTCCATGGGATTTCCCAGGCAAGAATACTGGAGTGGGCTGCCATGCCCTTCTCCAGGGGATCTTTCTGACCCAGGGATTGGACCACATCTCTTATGTTTCCTGCATTGGCAGGCAAGTTCTTTACCGCTAGTGCCATCTGAGAAGCCCTATTTCCAACTGATAGTCATTCTTTGTGAGGAAGTGTTCCCTCCTCTCAGACATAAGCAGTAGAAACCCAGGAAATGTAAAAGTATTCCAGAAAGATAAAAGTATGGAAGTATTTTTCAATTCTAGCATCAAATCATTGACTAACACTGGGCTTATTCTCTCCTAGATTATAACCCATTCCACTAGCTAAAGACTGATTTGTTGTTAAGTAAGAAATGTATGAATGAATAAAATACGAAAACAAAGATAGAACATTTTATTATGCAAGCATAAGTGGAAAGCGATGACTGCCGGTGTCGCGTTATTCTCAGAGGCCCAGTAAATGTAAAGAGGTGGGCAAAACGAAGAGGGCCAGAGAAAATGATTTATGATAAAATATCGGAAAATTATATTCACTTTGGCCGAACTTGAAGTTGTGTGAGAAGTGAGTAGAAATGGATCACATATTCTATTCAATTCAATGCCAGTTCGAACATTCACGTTGAAATTGCATCAGTTCAGCTCAGTTCAGTCCCTCAGTCGTGTCCGACTCTTTGCGACCCCATGAATCGCAGCACGCCAGGCCTCCCTGTCCATCACCAACTCTCGGAGTTCACTCAGACTCATGTCCAGAGTCTGTGATGCCATCCAGCCATCTCATCCTCGGTCATCCCCTTCTCCTCCTGCCCCCAATCCCTCCCACCATCAGTCTTTTCCAATGAGTCAACTCTTCGCATGAGGTGGCCAAAGTACTGGAGTTTCAGCTTTAGCATCATTCCTTCCAAAGAAATCCCAGGGTTGATCTCCTTCAGAATGGACTGATTGGATCTTCTTGCAGTCCAAGGGACTCTTCAAGAGTCTTCTCCAACACCACAGTTCAAATCATCAATTCTTCAGCACTCAGCTTTCTTCACAGTCCAACTTTAGGCAGTAACCATATGAAATTAAATTATAACTTGCTGGAGAAGATAACATGGTATGTAAATCCTTTTTCCTATGCAAAATAGAAGAAAGGCAGAATTATAATAATAAAAACATTTTGAGAAAAATTTACCATGTGATGGATTCTAAGCACTTTCATGTAACAAATTCATCCTTGTAAGAAGTTGATAAAACAGATAATATTACTTTTTACAGATGAAAATTCTGAAGCAGCTATTGGTTAAATAACTTTACTTAAGATCAAATAGTTAATAAGTGTGGGAGATAGAATTTGGCACATGCATTTTAACATTCTTAAATGTGAGGATTTAAAAAATTATGTTCTTGCAATAGAATATTATTTTAATTTAGGTTTAGAATATTAGGGTCTGTATGATATTGATTTTGTAATATTTGTTGAGACATAATTTGTTGTCAACTATGTACTCTATTTTTATAAATATTTTGTATGCTCTTAGATATCTATTAGATCATTATATATTATATAGTTTAAATGAAAATTATATATGGATCTACTGGTAAAAGCTGTATATTTTGCTTAAATAGTGCATATTTTTGCCTACTTTAAAATATTTATTTATCTTTAATTGATTGATGATTGGTTTACAATGTTGGTTTGATTTCTGTCATACATCAACATGAATGGATGAACCTAGAGCCTATTATACAGAGTGAAGTAAGTCAGAAAGAGAAAAATATACATTTTATTTTTGAGTGATTAAGTACTGTAAAAGATGTGCTAAAGTGTCCTACTAAGTTTTCAGGTTTCTGAATGTCTTTTTGAATTTTTCCGTTTGTGTTTGATATGCTTTACTATTAGGTACATAAAAATTTAATTTTTTCCTGTTGAAATATACTTTTGATTGTTGTGAATTAATCTTCTTTATTTAAAAAATATTGTTGCATTTTTCACTTGGTGTTGTTATGTTATTGCAATCTTAGAGGCCCATTAGTGATTTAAACAATTTTATTTACTTATTTTCTGGATTATAAATTATTTGTATTATTTTCCTCTTGGTCTGAAAATGTGGTATATATTTTCTATATTCTCTTCCTCAAGAACAAGACAACATACATTATCTACATATATGTTAATATCTGCTTACACCAGATTCTCATAACACTTCGTCTTTGATCATTATCTGCTGTGTTCAGATTATTGGAATACTATATTTTAAATATACCTTAGGTTTTATTTCCCCAAATTAGATACCCTATTGCCCTTTTCTGTGTTTAATGTTACTACAGATTCATGCAACTGTTTGCAAGTTCTTTTAATACTATATCTTCTATTAGCTCTGACTGTATTTGGGGATAATTATCTTTTTATTTTAAGCACATTCCTTAGACGTTCGTTATGAGGGTTAAGAGAGATAAGCTCTTATTAGGAATGTTTTCACTGTATTTCTTTGTCTGATCGTTTAGCTTTTTCTTTGTGCTCTCTGCTGTTTTGAGCTGTACCTCCTGGGTGTTAGGACTCTATATGTAGAAGTCTTGTGAGCCTTATATTAAGGAAGCATTCTTCCATAGGGTCTCTGCTTTTTCTCTTCAACGTTTACTCACATCAGCCACTCAGTATTCCTCTTATAACTTATTGTCCCTGTTCTGTGTTTTCAAGATTATGCAGGTGCAGTTTAATACAAATTCAAATCCCTTGGGGAAATATTTTTTCCTTTGTATGATTGAAAGGAAATTCATTGAATTTGTAGCTCCTCAAGGACACTAATTTAGTAGGAGGGTCTCCATGGAAACACCTACCTCCCAGGCTTGCCACCCACTACCTCAAGTATGAGTCTGGCTTCTCCTTCCGTTTATCACTCTGGCTCTTGCCTCTAGGGATTTTCTTTACTTTCCAAAGTCTCAGTTCTGTATTTAAAGTTTCTGTTTCTGGTCGAATTCTGTATAGCCTTCTTAATTGTTACTGAGGATGAGTATCCTATCTGCTTTGCTGTTTTGATTGGAATGTAACAATCCATTCATTTATTCTTTCAACAAGAATTTGACAACATGAGAAATTTGCCTCTAATTAGACTATAAACAGAAAGCTGAAGTCACATCTCCAGAGGTTTACTATTCAGCACATCATGACAACATATCTGACACTTTAGAGATCGTCCTGATGTCGAATATTTCACCCTGTGTTTGTTTTATAGATCCATATTTTCTTCAGGAAATATACTAACTATTTATATACTAATATATACTAACGTCATTTTTGAGAAGTGCTCAACTGAAAAATGCTTGTTGCTTTGCTCCTTTCACTTCTCACTGCTACTTCAGGAGTCAAATGTTATCACTACTTACTTCAACAAAAATGTATTTAAAACTTATTTTAACTCCAGTGCTAGGTTCTGCAGATGCAAAGGAGAAAAGAATAGAGAATCTTTCCCTGAAGGTAAATTAATATTTAGAGTGGTAAGTAGAGGATTTTTCTAAAGTGTTGATAAGAGAATACAGAGAAGGACATAACAATGACTGCAAAGGCAAAGAAACCCTCACGGTGCTGTCTTAGCTTAATTGTGAACAAGTCAACATGATGCCTTCATGATTTCATAAGCAATGGGGAGGGATGTTAGGAGATGAAAGGGAATGTTTGGCAAAGTTGAAATCTTAAAGGATTTTATGTAGCTCTAAGACACTTAACTAACCTCATAGACAATTAGGAGTGATTATTTGGATTCAAGCAGGGAAATGCATAATTATATTTGCATCACAAAAAGCTTTTGAAAGATGTGTTGAACATTGATGAGATTGGTGTCAGACAGAACTTAGAGTAGCCTCTGTCCTTTAGACAGAGCCTCAGATTCTCAAGCTTTGAAAATATTTGTTTTGTGAAATTCTAGAACCAAGAACAAGACACAAGTGGAGATGTTGTGACTTAAGTTTTGAGTGTTTTATCATTGCCATATCACCAATATTCTTTAAATTTTTTTTTTATTGAAGTCTAGTTGCTTTACAATGTTGCGTTAGTTTCTGCTGTACCGTGAAATGAATCAGCCATATCAGAGGCCCCTGAACCTTTATGGCGTCAGGCACTGGTTTCACGGAAGACGATTTTTCCATGGACTGGGGTAAGGGGTATGGTGTAGGGGTGATTCAAGCTCATCACATTTATTGTGCACTCAGTTTCTATTATTATTGCGTTCTGACATTTAATGGAGTATTTATGCAGGTGGCCATAAGGCAGAATCAGTGGGAGCCCTGAGCTTGTTTTCCTGCAACTAGGAGGTCCTCTTATCTGGAGGTGATGAGACACTTTGACACCCAGAGTGTGTGGGGCTCCCATGAGAATCTAAGCCCACAGCTGCTCTGACAGGAGCTCAGGCAGCAGCACAAGAGATGGGGAGCGGCTCTAGATACAAACCAGCCTTTGCTTCTCACTCACTGCCCATCTCTTGCTGCACCCCAGTTCTGAACAGGTCACGGGCCAGTACTCGTCCGTGGTCAGGGAGTTGTAGACCATACATATACCCACGTTTTTAAATTTTCTTCTCATATATCCCCAACATTCTTAAAAATATTAAATATAGCTAGTCTTTGGCAGTGTCCTTCTGCCATAAAAGGAAGTTTTCACATTCTAAAGAGAGTATTATTTCAGTGCTAAATAGATACTTTCTCATAAGTCTATCTGAATCGATCAGTGTTTGGGGAATTTTATTTTTCTGTCTGACATTTTTCTGTAGAACCTCTTCAGAGATTCTTTTATTGAGTGAAGATATTGTGTCCTCAAGTTCTTTATCAACAGTCAATAGCCCTTAAAATGATGCATTTACATATAAAAAAAATTCAACTTCGGATCTAACAATTTTGAAAAAGCATTCCCTTATCTATAAATGTCCAAAGTCTGGAATCTACCATGGGTATGAAACTAAAGAAAGGTCTGTCTGAAGGGATATTGCTGGAAAGGATAATTTTGGGTGAAGTATTGATGTGTTAGAGGTAGGATCAAAGGAGTTATTAGTTGTTTTTACAAGACTTGACTAGATGGGGAAAAGGGAAATGTGAAGAGGTACGTTTCCAGGCCGGGACAGGAGGGCCCTCACGGGGTTCCGTGAGCCATGGGGGCCACTGCGGCCCTGCTCCTGGGATCACCGTCATGTGGGACAAAGTGACCCGAAGGCCGCGAGAAGGCTTCAACTTCGGGCTCATATTTCCCATTCTAGGTCATGTTTAAGATCCTGAGACCGTGAATACCTGCCTAAGAGCACCAACACTGCTCTCTGTCTGTTTAGTTTTCTTCTTTGTGTTTGTCCTCTTGAAAGTGCCCAGATGTGTTTTGTGGAGGTAGGAACGGAGCTTGGCAGTCCCTGCAGGGGTCTTGACACGCACGCCCACACCGTCCATCATGGGGCTGGGAGGGATCTGGAGGGAAGAGAGGAAGAAAGCTGCCATCAGGCACGGAATTGGATCTTTGAGATCATTTTGAAGTTATTTAAACAAGATAGGAATGAAGAGCATATTGCATTTAACAGTTTGAATCATAACTTCAATATTTAGATATATGATGCTTGGGCTTTTTTTTTTTTTAATCTTTTATCCTGCATCACAAAATGTTAGAGGCAGGCCAACAGGAAAATGCGAAAGAAACACTTCCTTACTTTCCAGTTTCTTCTTGTGCATGTTCATTGTAATCGCCTCCAAGCCAGAGAGTAAAATTAGACTAATAAAATCAGAACAAACTTCTAGAATCAGAGAACTGGTGCTGGAGAAGCACTTAGACTCTGCTCTGAATCTTAAGCATGAATCAACTGAATTTCATCCCTAACCATCCAGAAAGGTAGTGGCAGAGCACACAGATAGCTTTGTATTCCTCTTTGACTTTCATCTTTTATTAATTAGGTTTTTACTTTATATCTCTCTTAGCAGGCTTCTTAATGCAAATAGCTCCTTTTTATTAATACAACTTATCAAAAGTTCAAAAAATCGAAATCACGTAGATACATGTCGGAAAGTCAAGACTCAATAGCTTTTAGCACAGTTGCATTTTTAATTTTGAAAACAATGTTGTTTCTACTGAGTCAGTGCTGGCAATTTTAAGGACTGTTAAATGGCATTAGTTAGGTTTTCCAATTAATATCTGTAGAAAACATAGTCTAAATTTGCAACTATGATTTAATTTTATGTTTACATAACTATTAGAAATTCCAAGAGAGCGTAAAAATATAAACAACTAAAACTTATGTTCTGTTTAGTGAATAACACACATATTCCAAACATTAGAAAAAAAATTAATGTAGCTCAATTTTAAAAAATTTAATGAATAAATTAAGTCTGTGCTAATATGTTATACTTGTTTTAAAATTGCTTAAATAATGACATTGCTCCAAAATGAAAAATCTTTAGGGAATATAACTTACAGTTTTAATATCTAGATGAAGGTATTACTGTGACTGACTTATGCAATTCCACTGTGGATATCATATTACATATATTAGGAATCAAGAACTAAAAATTGCTGCACAGAAAATTATTGCATATTTTCCATGCAAATATCTTCCAACTATTTAGCCATATCTGATTACTTCATTCAATTAATTAAAACTTTATGTCCACTCACATTCATTATTTATCAGACACCTATTTTAATTACAGCGAATAAGGGAGCACTGACATTCATTCTGGAAAATGATTCTGAATTCTGCTCAGTGAAGGGTAAGAGGTCATGGAAATAGAAAGGTTGCTTAAAAATGCATCATAATAAAAATGAAGAAAAAAATTGTTTCCAGAATCATTACACTAAGATACTCACGTGAAAATATTAAACTTTCTGTATGCATGAGTCTATCTACTTTCTTTCAGCACATGTTATGCAAACTTTACTAATGAGATCAACCTTCAACCTTGATATCCTTTTGTATGTGATCTCTTTTAATTCTTTTAAGAAGGAAAATAGTCCAGAAAAGAAGAATAAAAAGAGATGTTCCCAGATTCAAGGAATTAAATAAGCTATTAACAATATGAAATAATATTTTTATACACTTATTCTTCTGAGTTTATTTGTCTATATGTCTAATAATTTGATCTTAGCCAATTGACTTTAAGCTATAAAAACTGAGATTTTCCCAATAATGTTGATGTGTTCTTTTATTAAATACCTTGCCGTTGTTTTAATAGGAGGAAGGATTTAGCAGTTGGGCAGAACCTTTGAAAATATTTTTGCCATTTTGAATCTGGACAAAAGACTATATAAATATAAATAGGAAAGATAAAAGTCAGTCAATTACTATGTACTCCAGTTGCCAATATAGCTTTCCTAGCTTTTTAAAGTGGAGAATGAAATGGCAACCCACTCCGGTATTCTTGTCTAGAGAATCCTGTGGACAGAGGAGCCTGGTGGGCTCCTGTCTATGGGGTCGCAGAGTTGGACACAACTGAATTGACTTAGCATGCATGCATGCATTGGAGAAGGAAATGGCAACCCACTCCAGTATTCTTGCCTGGAGAATCCCAGGGACGGGGGAGCCTGTTGCGCTGCCGTCTATGCGGTTGCACAGGGTTGGACACGACTGAAGTGACTTAGCAGCAGCAGCAGCAGCTTTTTAAAGACCTGCAGATCAAATCAATCTAAACTCTCAGTTTGTTAGCAAAGTAGGGGCATTTATAGAGTCAAGAAACAAAAAGGGTAACAGTGGAGCTTGGGTTTGTCTGTCTGTGGAAGGAGACGGACTGGTTCCATTGGCCAGGTTGTGGATATTGTGATGCTTTTCCTTGCTGTGTTCAAAAGCAGAGTCAACCTGCTACCACACACATTAACAGTGGCTCTTGGGAATCATAGAACAGAAACACAGTTCACGTAATTCCTTCCGGGTAAATGATTATCTAGAGATGAAGGTAAAAGTTAATCATAGCGTGTGTCTCCTGAAAAGTAATCCCACAGTCATGGATTCTCTCAGGAATCATCCCCAGGACGCCCATGCCAGTGCACAGCCCAAAGGTAAGGGAAACCTGGAGCAAGTGCCAGTCTAAGATGCAAAATGTGCCGAAGCCAGCAGAGTATTGTAGTGCTGGGTCAGATTAAAGAGGGCCACAAGCGGTGTGACATTTTCCTATCTGCCTTCTTGAGTGTAGGCGTCCAAGTGACTGCTTTGACCAATGGCGTGTGGTGGAAACGTAGGTCCAGGATGAGCAGTTAAGACTGGAACTCCCTTGGTCTTCTAGACTTCTGGGCCAGCCATAAACTTTCCTTCTGGACAGGAGGAATGGAGAAGCCTTGCGATTTGATGCGGAAGAAGAGGATTCTAGGGACTCCCTCCTAGATCAGTTGGTAAAGACTCTGCCTGCAGTACAGGAGACCCGGGTTCGATTCCTGGTTGGGAAGAGCCCCTGGAAAAGGAAATGGCAACCCATTCCAGTATTCTTGCCTGAAGAATCTCATGGAGAGAGGAGCCCGGTGGGCTACAGTCCCTGGGGTCGCAAGAGTTGGACATGGCTTAGCGACTAAACACCCCCCATACCACCCCCCCCCCCCCCCCCCCCTCCACCCCCCTCGCCCCTCCAAGAAGGTTCTAAACAGGCCCAGGTTTTACTATCCCTGATAAGGCATATGAATGAAAGACTCATATATGAGTGACGCTATCCTGGATAACGAAAGCAAGGGGACCTTGAAGGTGAACGTCACTGAGTGACCAGCGTGGTACCACAGGGAACAGGAAACTCACTCACTGGCCCAAAACAATGTGATCCGTTAAAATGATTTCAATCCCTAAAATTTGGAACAGTTTGCTACACAATAATAGCTAAAAGGAAATGCTTATGTGGAATTTGTTTTCATTCTTTTAATGTAATGAATTGCCTTTACTACAAAAAAATACCTCTGCAAATAGTAGGATTAGAGACTTTTTAAGTGTGGAAACATTTGGGACAGGGGAAACATTCAAAAGTGAAATTAGAAAAAGATCTAAGCGTAAAGAATAATAAAAATATCTTATTGTCAGAAGTATCAATCACATTAGTTGAAACTGACTGGCTAAAGAACACTGTCTCTATGTTATAATATTTTGTTTCTTCCAAAGGATGTGTTGCTTTTAATTATAAAATAAACACAATTCATAACGGAATTTGTTTTGTCCAACTGCTTGCCTTTCAGTACAGATCACCTAAGACTTTCTAAAGGTTTGCTTCAGTTTGAATATTTTAAGAAGATAAGAGATAAGACAGAACTCCTTTTTATTTTATCCTAACCTAATTCCTAATTAATGAAATTCATGATTCATCATTAGGAACCTATGGTAGAAGGCACTAAAATTTCAGCAAAGGGAGAGAAAATGATCAAAATCATCTTCATTTTCCATCGAAAACAGAAACTTGCAGTCAATAAAATTCTTACAGTTAAATGTTGCATATAATTTTTAAAGTTTAGAAATTTAAAAAGTCCAGATGGTTTCCTTGAAAATACATGATGCTATTAAAAAAGTCCACTTTGAGGTTGATAAAGATCAAAATACTGAATAGACTGTGAAAGTTTTCATGTACCATCAAAGATTTTAATTGACTGAGTCTTTATATAAGATATTCATTAGATGACTATTTTTTATTACCTCAAGTTAGCATAGTTACAATTACACAGAGATAACCTTTCAATTTCGGGATGGCTTATTCAGACTATTTGCAATTATGGCTGAAAGGGTCACCTTTATTCATGCACTAAATGAAAGATGCTCATATCTTGTCCCTGCCACTGTTTCATAGCTTTACCTAGGAAATTAATCATATCAAATTGACCCCTAAAGGCTCATGCCAACTGCAGAAAGAAAGTTTAATATCTCATGATCTTGGTGTACTTAGGAAAAAACACAGACATGAGTACTTAAAGGATTGTTATAGCAAATTCATTTTTAATCTACTCATTGGAATCAAAGTGTTTTGGCCAGGAGGTATACAGGAAGGTGCCGACGTACATGGCAGCAAGGGCTAGGAGACGGGTACTGTGGGAGTGCTGGCCAAGCAGCACGGTCAGCAGGAGAGCCAACACGGTTACACAAGCTATCGAAAAAGCAGAGACACTACTTTGCCAGCAAAGTTCTGTATAGTCAAAGCTATGGTTTTCCCAGTAGTCATGTATGGATGTTCACTATAAGAACATCCACACAGAAAGAAGGCTGAGCACTAAAGAACTGATGCTTTTGAAATGTGGTGATGGAGAAGACTCTTTTTTGAGAGTCCCTTGCACTGCAAGGAGATCAAACCCATCAAGTCTAAAGGAAATCAGTCCTGAATATTCATTGGAAGGACTGATGCTGAAGCTGAAACTCTAATCTCTTGGTCACCTGATGCAAAGAACTGACTCATTGGAAAAGACCCTGATTCTGGGAAGGATTGAAGGCAGGAGGAGAACGGGACGACAGAGGATGAGATGGCTGGATGGCATCACCGACTCAATGGACATGAGTTTGAGTAAACTCCGGGAGTTGGTAATGGACAGGGAGGCCTGGCGTGCTGCGGTCCATGGGGTTGCAAAGAGTCAGACACAACTGAGTGACTGAGCAACAGCAACCACAACAACACAAACTGTGCTCTGCACACAGCTGAAGGGAGTGAAGGTGAGCCTGAAAAGCTGTCTGTGCTCTGCTTATCAACCTGCATACAGAGGCAGACCTCTTGTCAGCTCAGAGAAAGATCCACTGTTTTCTTACCGGTCTACACACAGGAGTTGTCTTTTTCTAACTCTCACAAAGATGACCTTTTAATACCAGTGGCTCTAGGTCTAGCTTTCCCAAAGAGTGGGTCCAAAAAGACACAATAAAACACATCTGCATTTTTAGTCTGATCTAGACTAAAGGATTGGGTGGGGCAGAGGTTGGATGGCATCACCGACTCAATGGACATGAGTTTGAGTAAACTTTGGGAGTTGATGATGGGCAGGGAGGCCTGGTGTGTCCATGGGGTCGCAAAGAGTCAGACACAACTAAGTGGCTGAGCTGGACTGAACTGAGGCGGAGCAGTTCGTAAGGCAGAAGCGCTTGAAGTAGGCTGATCATCCTGTATAGGGTTAAGATAAATCTTACTAGACTGTGATAACCCAAGCTGCTTTGAGGTTGGTAAACTGAAGTTACCAACTGGCCTAGGGCACAGTAGGGTGCCAGTCCCAGCAGAAACACCATCTGAGGCTAACTGATGTACCCTGGCTTGTCCTCAGGTACTCAGACTGGGTGCGGCTGAGCCAGCAAACTTGCTGCTGTTCCGTCACGAAGTCCTGTCTGACTCTGCCCCAGCCTGGACTGCAGCACGCCAGACTTCCTTGTCCTTTACTCTCTCCCTGAGATTGCTCAGGCTCAGGTCCACTGAGTGTGTTCAATTCAGTCAGTCAGAAATATGTGAAAATGAACTTCCGTTTTCAAGCACTCAGCCTGTGGTTTTTCATTACGGCAACCAGAGGACACTAACATTTGCACTAAGGTGTTCCCACGGACCTGCCCCGGTGGTGCTAGTGGGCAGCCACCTGCCTGCCCGTGCAGGAGACAGCGGAGATCCAGGTGGGACCCCCGGGTCGGGAAGAGCCCCTGGGGGAGGGCGTGGCAGCCCACTCCAGTGTTCCTGCCTGGAGAACCCCACGGACGGAGGAGCCTAGAGGGCTACAGTCCAGAGCGTCGCCAAGAGTCGGACACAGCTGAAATGACTTAGCACATACACAGCGTTCCCGTAACATTTTCAGCATGACCGCATATCTTCCTTACATCATAATTTATCATTACTCCTATTATTGGATGTTTCAATTATCTAAATGTATTCATATCTTTTAATAATCGATTTTCATAGGAGAAAATTTCCAGAAATATTTCTAAAGAAAAACAATGCTCACATCTAAATTTTGATTGGTATTTCTAACTATTTAGCCCAATTTTTACTTTTGTAAGCTCTATGGTCATTTTGCAGTGTCTCCACAGGCAAAGGGATTATCTTTTCTCAAAAATCTCAGTACATCTGGTAACCAAAAATTACATCTGATTTTTTTAACCAATTTGAATTTTTCTATTTGTAGTGAAAATTTTATGTTTCTGTTTTGTGACTAACATATGCATCTACTTGTAGGTATTTCTTCCTTTTCGATACATGTAAACTATGCTATAATCACCTATTTTCCTATCATAACAAAATTATATGCAGAACCAAAAGATTCTTATTAATGATATTTATTTCAGTGATATGAAAAACACCTTTATCTGTGATGAATATTGTATTGAGTGGTGGATGAGCATAAAAAGCATGAGAAAGACTTGGCTTCCATACTTGGTTTCTATATCACTATTTCCTTATGTTTTTACTTCCAGCTACTCTGTCTCACAAAAATGTTCATTTTCTCTACCACTTCCGTAAATGGTGATATTTCCCAGAGCAAGCTCCTCATTTTATAGGCTCTCATTAACATCCTCTATCCATTTGCTGCTGAATATGCCAAATCTGTAGCTTCTTATGTTCATTTGAACCAAATGTGTCTCTTCTGATATCTCTCAAAGAATAACCTCACCATGGGCTCAGGTTATTATATCAACAACATGGATGCCAACCTTGACACATTTGTCTTCTTAAATTCACAACCTTTAATGAGCAAACACTTTGATTACTTCAGTAAACATTTATTGATATGCTGAGAACATTGGTATATTAGACAATGTTCTAGGCTCTTGTGGTACAATAGGAAACAAAAACTGGGTCTTTGTTTTGCAGAATTTATATTTAGTGGGTATATTAGTCACTGTCCAGTCAGAACATAGACATGAACACAGAACGTCTAAAGCATTATAACTAACAGGCAACTATTGGGGGTAAAGAGAGCTGTAAAGGATACAAAAATAGCAGATGCAGAGAGCGGCTACTGCTTCCAGGGCCGGGAACATATGCATGCAAAGAACAAAGTCGGAAAAGATTTCCCTCCCTGAAAGGCTAGGGTTCACACCGTAGTGGGACGGATGTGGATGTAGTCCCATTGGATGGTAGAAGATTTAGCTGAGGTGCTACTGGCAAGCAAGAAGCTACTTTCTGGGAAGGAAGTGCTTAAAAGTCCATGTCTGAGTCACCAGAGGAACATCCTGGGACATTTCCAACTGGATTGCCACCGGGACTTGTTGAGAAGCTTTTCCTTGAGTATCTGGTAAATCTTGTTGGAATGTCACCAGCTGGGGTGGTGCTGAAAGTTACTGGGAGTCCCCTGTCCTGTCCAGACTGTGAGCTTTGCTGGAAGGTGAATGCCACTGTGTGTCCGCATCCTTCACACCGACGGTGCTGTGCACTGTGGGAGCAGAGCTGGGGCCATCCCCCTTGCAGTCTTCTTTTGGAGTTGTTTGCTTACAAAGTTAACATTGTGCCAACTGGCAGAGTAGAAATCCTTGCAGGATTCAGATTCAGTATCACAAACAAGTCAAAGAAAGAAGGATTCACTAAAAGGCAAAAAGTTGTTAAGGGGCACAGTTCATTCTTTTGATTTTAATAACAAAATAACAGTTTCCACTAAACCAGAGAGATATAATTAAAAGTAAAATTGCCAACCATTCACTAAAAAGTGAAGGGACAGAGTCCCAAGACACAGTTAATCCATTGCTGTGTGTGTGTGTGTGTGTGTGTGTGTGTGTGTGTGTGTGCTTAGTTTCATGAATCAGTCATGTCTGATTCTTCCCAACCTCATGGAGTGTAGCCCACCAGGCCCCTTTGTCCACAGGGATTTTCCAGGCAAGAATACTGAATGCCATGCTCTCCTCCAGGGGATCTTCCCAACCCAGGGCCAAGCTCAGGTCTCCCACATTGCTGCTGCTGCTAAGTCACTTCAGTCATGTCCGACTCTGTGTGACCCCATAGATGGCAGCCCACCAGGCTCCCCTGTCCCTGGGATTCTCCAGGCAAGAACACTGGAGTGGGTTGCCATTTCCTTCTCCAATGCATGAAAGTGAAAAGTGAAAATGAAGTTGCTCAGTCGTGTCCGACCCTCAGCGATCCCATGGATGGCAGCCCACCAGGCTCCTCCATCCATGGGATTTTCCAGGCAAGAGTACTGGAGTGGGGTGCCATTGCCTTCTCCACTCCCACATTGCACGTGGATTCTTTACCATCTGAGCCATAAGGGAAGTCCATGAATACTAGAGAGGGTAGCCTATCAATTCTCCAGGGGATCTTCGCCACCCAGGAATCAACCCGGGTTCTTTTGCATTGCAGGCAGATTCTTTACTAGCTGAGCTACCAGGGAAGTCCAGTCCATTGTTAACTATATTAAATCACTCTTCAAATTTTGTCACAGTCCTCTTGTATATGTCACCTAAAAACTAAATCATAAGGTTAGCCTATGACAATTTGTATATAAATTAATAATTGGTAGAAGAAGACAAAAGAAGAAAATAAGTGGCATACAGAAACACATGCATAGACAAGCAAAGAAAAAATAAACAAAGTTACTCTGTATCTCTGTCTCATAATTGGTTACAAGTCTGTAATTGGTCTGTAATTGATCTAGGACTACCTTCTTCAGCTACCATTCCATATTACCTTACTCTCAATGAGGACCTCAATTAGTTGGGATTTTATTTGTCATAGTCACCTAAACACTTGTTCTCAAAGGATTTGATTGTCCAATAGTTCTGATTTTGGGGGTTGTTAAAGCTTTCTTAGTTTTTTTTTTTTCAAGTACCAAAAGGCATCTCAGAGAATCCCCTGGGTTCTAGACATGGTGCTCTGGCCCCCTCCCCACTGTGTAGCGTTTACCCAATTTCTCCTTAGTAACTGGGATCACTTAGTGACTGAACAGCGACAACCCTGGCCTCTCAGATAACTCCTTTTCCTGCCTCTTGTTTCAGTGGCATCAAGGCCCTAAATGGTCAAGTGGCGAATTCATCATTCAACTTAATTAAGTGCTGTTGTGCTCCATGGTGGGAGCACTCTTCCCTTGGGAACTAAGTCCTCCAAACCACCAGAGCTCAGAGTTTCTCAGGAGAGAAAGCAACATGTATGGGAGTGACTTATTCAGTAACACAGAGGGAGGAGCCATTCCAATGAGTACCCTTAGACTGTAGGATCCACGTTTTCTGGATCTAGGGGAGAGGACACCATAATAGAATCTCTAATTCAAAGGATAAATGGCATCCTTGAGGACAGTTTCAGTTGCCTACCGACTAGCATCTTATCTGAGAGTTTAGTAAGCCATTGTACATTTGGAGAAGGAGATGGTGAGGGACAGGGAAGCCTAGCTTGCTGCAGTCCACGGGGCTGCAAAGAGTCGGACACGCCTGAGCGACTGATTAACAACAAGAGTCAACAGCCGCATAGCAACTGCCAGTGTGTATGCTTGTCTGCTCCAGTAAAGACAGCACATTTAGAATAGTGGCTTCAATTACATTCACTGTCTGATTAAGTTTATTATTCTCCACAGACATTTGCCAAGATGCATCTTTTTTGTCAGAAAGCCAAACAGTTTATTTAGAGGGGAATATGATATGGCCAAAGGCCATAGTTTGTAGAATTCTACTTTATTGACTGCTCATATCTTTTATTCTGATCACTGGTACACTGCTGTTACACTTAACGAGTGATGTGCCCATATTGTTTTTGATGATTAAATATTGCCTCTTAATCTATGCTACCCAGAGCCCATGCTTTCCATTGAATTCAGAGAGATTATCTCAATGATGGTATTTCAATAGCCATAGATGATTTATAAAAGAGAATTACTACCAAGAATATAAATGCTTGATTTGCTAATGTACTTCTCCAGACATTAGTGAAAGGAGTGTCTCTTGTGCTTCCTTGGAGGATATATTTGGGATAAATGCACAGGTCACATACAATAAATCCATGCCCAACTCCCCTATGTTCTTAAGACATGAATTTTTATAAAACTTAATTTGTGTATCCTTAAGACTTTTAGTTCTCTCGCCACATGCCAGACAAGTTAGAAATATTAACGTCATCTATTATAGGACACAAGTGAATTAAAGTTTCCGTAAGATGACGAAGAAAGTGGGTGATGCCACCTCTAGCTCCACAAAGTGATGCATTTAATCTGGAATCTAGTAAGTGCATATCTATCAATGACCTATTACTATGATATATATCAGAGAAATCAATGATATATTTGTGAATCAGAGCACAGAAAACCCAGTTCTCCAGTTTTCAAATGGTGCTTTTAACAGAGAAGTAAAGGACGTGAGCTTGGCATTTTCTTTTTGCAACTTTTGTAAATGTTTCACTGAAAATACTGTAGTTTCTTAGTCAGTGCCACTGCCATAGGGCTTCCCACCTGCCTGCCAGTGCAGAGACATAAGAGATGTGGGTTTGACCCCTGGGTTGGGAAGATCCTCTGCAAGAGGAAACAGCAACCCATTCCAATATCCTGGCCTGGAGAATCCCATGGACACAGGAGCCTGGTGGGCTATAGTCCATGGGGTCGCAAAGAGTCAGACACAACTGAGTGCCTTAGCACGCGTGACCACTGTCATAACAATCAAGAGCAGCAGGCACCTGAGACTCAAGACAGTTGTTGTCGGTGGTATAGTCAGTGACGGGAAGCGGTTTCACTGTTTATCCTCCACTGCATTCCATGGGTTTCAAGAATTCCATTTTCCACTGGAAAGGATCTGGGACTTGAGCTGAAAACCAAGACTGCCAATGAAGCAGCACTAAAATCCCATCTCTGAGGGTCTGTCTCACGGAACCATCCCCACCGCCAATTCTGTTCAATCATGAGACAGAGAACAAACCTCCAATTCGAGCAGGTATTTAACTTAACATAAAGAGTATACAATGTCAAGTGAATACAAAGACTTATTAACTCCAAAAAAGGAATTACAACTGAACAGTAGAGAATACTATATTACTTGTGTTTTCATTATTGCTTAAGAAATTTCCACACATTTAGTGTCTTGAAACAGCAAAAATTTGCTATGTTATAGTCCTCTTTTTGTCAGAAGTCTGACCTGCATTTTACTGAGCTAAGTCAAGATGTCAAAAGGGCTGTGTTTTCTGGTGGAGAATCCATTTCCTTTCCTCCTCCAACTTCTTAAGACCACTTACACTGCCTCATGACTTCCTTCTTCACCTTTGAAGCTAGCCGTCATTTAATCCCCATGTTGCATTTTTTTCTGCATCATCATATCTCTCTCTGACTACAAGGGAAAGCTTCTCCATTTTTAAGGACTCATGCAATTATATCGGACACAGAGATAGTCCAAGATAATCTCCCCATTTTAAGATTGATAACTTTAATCACATCGGTTTTTGTTGTTGTTCAGTTGATAAGTCGTGTCCGACACTTTGCAACCCCATGGACTGTTGCATGACAGGCTTCCCTGTCCTTCACTATCTCCCAGAATTTGCTCAAATTCATGTCCATCGAATCAGTGATGCTATGTAACCATCTCATCCTCTTTCACCCCCTTCTCCTTTTGCCTTCACCCTTTCACAACATCAGTGTCTTTTCCAGTGAGTCTTCTTTGCATCAGGTGGCCAAAGTATTGGAGCTTGAGCTTTAGCATTGATTTTTCCAATGAATATTCAGGGTTTGTTTCCTTTAGGATTAACTGGTTTGATCTCCTGGCCATCTAATGAACTCTCAAGGGTCTTCTCTGGCTTTACAATTTGAAGGCATCAATTCTTTGGCAGTCAGCCTTCTGTATTGTCCAACTCTCACATCTGTACCTGATTACTGAAAAAACATAGATTTGATTTTATATGGACTTTTGTCATCAAACAGAGAAGGCAATGGCAGCCCACTCCAGTACTCTTGCCTAGAAAATCCCATGGATGGAGGAGCCTGGTAGGCTGCAGTCCATGGGGTCGCTAAGAGTCAGACACGACTGAGCGGCTTCACTTTCACTTTTCACTTTCATGCACTGGAGAAGGAAATGGCAGACCACTCCAGTGTTCTTGCCTGGAGAATCCCAGTGCCGGGGTCCAGCCCCAGTGGATCCAGGAATTCAAAGGGGAGACATAGTCGACGAGGTAAAACTTATTTATTTAGAAATATAATGAGAGATTAGGAAAGCATAATGTAGTAGGAAAATTAGTGGAGAAAAGATGCTGAATAACTTGGTTTATGTGGAAAACCAATAAAGTTCCAAGACAAGGAACTTACACTGTCTATGTTAGGCCACCAGTGCCCTCTTGAATAGTGGAGGGTGCCCCGCCTTGGGCTCCCTCTCACATTGGTCTTAGAAGCCAGGGCAAATAAGAAGACTCTGTGAGCCTCTGCGTTCCAAGGGATCAGCCTGAAAAGGAGAGGGAGGGAGAAGGAGAAAGAGAGAGAGTCGACACAGGGGAGGCCATGCTTGTGCAAAAACGCCATAACTTTATTTTTAAAAGGTGTTTATATACCCTAAGTTTTACATAATGGAAGATACAGAGTCATGCCGGGGCAGCAGTCCTGACCCTTTCTGTATATCTTTTTGTATACAAAAGGTCTCAGGTGATTTACATTATCTTCTGGCCAAGAAGCCTGTTAACACTTTATGGCTCTCTTCCTTAATGAATGTTAATCTCATTTCCCCTGAAGTGTTTTTCTTTAATCTGCATCACCCTCAAAGCACTAAAGTTACATCCCTATAGAACAAAGGTGCAGTGGGTTATAAGAAAGAATGTACTTAACTCAAAGATCTATGTTGCTACTTGTTTTTCTTTTTATACATACCAACTATGTCAACAAATAAAAGATATGAAAATTTGGCAGCAAGTATTGGCTCAACGAATGAAACCCTTAATCAGTCCTATTTTAATGATTTTGACTCCTTGGAAGCCCCTACGTTCCTAGGATGTTTTGAGCTTCCTGTGCCTCTTGCGGTTGGAAGGCCGCAAATAATCACATACGCAGCTGTAAGAGTCCTGTAGGCAGCCTGGAAGGCCATCAGAGGGGTTTTTGGAATGAAACACTATTATGCCCAGGAGACTTATTATCTAAAAGCTCTAAATTAACTTTTTCCAGAAAAAGGTGGTGGGGGGACAGTCCCTGTTAATGTCAGAAGCGTAAGCGAAAAGCACAATGCAGTACGGCAGGCAGACTCTGGTTTTGGGGCAGATGCACGAGCAGATCCAGCGAGACTCCCTTAAGGCCAGACTTGCCTTTGCCTGTTGGGCCCCTTAACCTCATGACCTTTGCCACGGGCGGGACTCCTCATGCTGGCTCCCAGCACCCAGGGATGGGGGAGCCTGGTGGGCTTCTGTCTTTGGGTTCCACAGAGTCAGACACGACTGAAGTGACTTAGCAGTAGCAGTTGTCATCAAAGTAATGTCTCTAGGCTGCGTAGGATTGTCATAGCTTTTCTTCCAAGAAGAAAGAGTCTTTTAATTTCATGGTTACAGTTGCCATCCACAATGATTTCAGGACCCAATAAAATAAAACCGTCACTGCTTCTACTTTTTCCCTTTGTATTTGCCACTAAGTAATGCAACTGGATGCCATGATCTTAGTTTTTCTGATGTTAACTTTCAAGACAGTTTTTCGCTCTCCTCTTTCACACTCATCAAGAGGCTCTTTAGTTCCTCTTCCCTTTCTGCCATTAGAGTGGTGTCATCTGCGTATCTGAGGTTCTTGATATTTCTCCCGGCAATCTTGATTCCAGCTGTGATTCATCCATCCCAGCATTTCTCATGATGTACTCTGCAGATAAGTTAAATAAGCAGGGTGACAATATACAGCCTTGACGTACTCCCTTCCCAGTTTGGAAGCAGTCATTGTTCCATGTCTGGTTCTTACTGTTGCTTCTTGACCTGCATACAGATTGCTCAGGAGACAGGTAAGGTGATCTGATACTTCTGTCTCTTCAAGAATTTTCCACAGGTTTTTTTTTTTTTTTTTTTTTTTTTTTTTATCCACACAGTCAAAGACTTTAGCATAGTCAGTCAAGCAAAAGTAGATGTTTTTCTCGAATTCTTTGCTTTCTCTATGATATGTTGGCAATTTGATCTCTGGTTCCTCTGCCATTTCCAAATCACACCAGTAAATTACCCCCTTTTTTTTTTTCCCTGTAAAGTAACATATTTACTGGTTCCAGGGATTAAGGTTGAACATCTTTGAGGTAGTGTTTTTCTGCTTGCTATGAGATCTCTAAAGAATCCAAGAAAAGCATATATAAGAAGGAGCTGCTACATCTATGGCTGAGACAGAATACTCACTGAAGGAACGAACTTGGATAAGTGTATCCCCTAAGGTTCTGATTTAGACTTTGTTGGCAAAAGTATAATGTGTGGATGAAAGTGGAAGAAATAAGTTCCATATTTGAGGTTTTCTTCTGTCTTGTGGGCAAGATGAAAAACAAATATGCAAATAAGTAAATAACTTTAAACATTACTATATGTGCTGAAAAATATAGAAAAGTATCATACAATAAAATGTTGTTGGGGGAGATGACTCGTTTTGATTTGTGGGCCAAGTGGAAATCTCTTATGAAAAGTCATATTTGCAGGTTCTTCACTGGTATTGATTAGCTAGTCTTACAAAGGTCTGTATAAAAAGAAATGCAAAACTCTCCTCTTGCCTAAATAGGAGCAAATGTTATATCTTTGTGATGTGCTATGAAGGTCAACTGGAGAAGGAAATGACAACCCCTGGAGAATTTCAAGGACCGAGGAGCCTGGTGAGCTACAGACCATAGGGTCTCAAAAAGCCACGACTGAGCGACTGAACACATAAAGGTCAATAGGTCTGGAGCCTGGTAAGTTAGGTCAAGAGAAAGGATATTATGCTGAAGAGGTAGACAGAGGTCAGGTACCATATGGGTCTTTAACTCAGGAACAGTGATGAAAGTGATGAAAAATGAAAAGAACATTTTTCTCTTTCTCTGTTTCTCTATTTTGAGTTTCATCAAACTAGAATGTGATTAACAAGTGTTTGCAAGGTAGTGACATGACCCGATTTATATGTTTTAAACAAAGCATTCTTATTATGCATGATAAATAGATCATGTCTGTTTATCTGTCTGCCCTTTGAAATGTGAGTTGTTGTTGTTGTTTTCTGAAAGGGTTTCTAACTTTATAGTCCTCTTCTTTAGCAGCTGGTACATTTCTTAAAACTTAGTAGATGCTCTGTACAATTTTTGGAATAAGTGAATGATTGAATAAATAAATAAAATAAATAGAACAAAATTATCTCTTAATAAGGAGTTGTCAATAGAGAGAAAGGTGCGCCAAGCGGTAAGAAAAATGTGTAGTGCCTTCTCTGGGTACAGACAGTCTCAGGCAGTGATGACAGAGGCAGGGAGATTAGTCCAATTACCAGGAGGCCTGTTCCTTGAATGCCTGCTAGCAGTAACTAAAAAAGTGAGCAGCTGCTCACCTTTTCTCAATTTTGGATTTCTTCCTGGGCATCAGTGTTGGGAGACACAATTTAAATAAAGTGGAATTATCATTTCATAATGTTAACCGTAATAACTATGGCTTTAACCAAAGACAATTCAATAAGCAATCAAGTAGCTGGACCAGGATATTTTCTTTCTAGAAAACAGGCTCATTTATACATGTCAAATTCTCACCCTTCATGAACTCATTTCTTTTTGGTAGCATACATTCTTTCCAAACTACTTCCCAAAGTCGAAGTATTTGGATCACATACAGTTCTGCAGCTAATTGCAATGAATACTTTTTACTGAACTTATTGTGTTTTATTAAAGTGTTAAGTGTGGATCATATGGTTGAGATAGCCAGGAGAATACGAGTAGACCGCTTTGATACAGGTCCAAACATTTTATCTAGCAGTTTTGATCTTGACTTTTCTTTCTATTAAGGTTAAGAAATAAAGTGTTCTTTAATTTTGCCTGTTTTCTTTTTTGGTTCATTTTTCTGTTTCTCTGTTTCTTTATGTTTTCTCAAATGGTGGATTATCTATTCTGTTATTCATGAATTTATTAATTCAGATCTTCCTTCTGACAGTCAACCTTGAGATTTGCCTCCTCCCATAACACTGATTTTCCCTATCATCATGATTGTTTCTGGAGGAAACCAATCATCTTGGTCTCTTATATATTTTTATAACATTGTTTTTTAGACTAGGAGAATGCTGTGAAATGGGCAGTATAAAAACAATAGAAAGATAAGCAGTCAGCTGCTAGAAAAAGTAAAAATATGTTTGTTGAATGCCAGATGAGTATCCAATCTGGTTACAAGAACTATGAGTGTAGCATGGAGAGTGATGGATGCACAGACACAAAAGACTTGCACAAGTAGAGTCCTGTGAACTGTGAAGATGGAGTTTACAACTTTTGAACCAGAAGAGGGTTCCAAGTCATTTTCTTTTTAATTATAAAAGAAAAACTGTCTACTGATACAGAGACGGGGATAACAGTGCTCCATCCCAAGTCATGATATACCTGCCCATTTGTTCACAGTCTTCTCCATATCCTTTATTAAAATTAAAAGCTCTGATCCCTGGAGTTTTTGTATGTTCTTGGTCAAACTAATTCGGAGATTTTAAAATAGATTTGGAGGCTATGATGATTGCATCTTTTTGTTATTTTGCATTATCTATTATATTTTTGTATTGTTTAATGCTGATGTAGAAAAATCTTCATGTTTTCTGTTTTTCTCTATTTCTAAAATAAATTGTCAGTAATGTATATATGCAGAGAGAGACATCAGATTTAGTCAAGCTACTTTATATCTCCGTGTCTCAGTTTCCATATCTGTATCTCTAGTTCACAGGGCATCAGAGGCGACTCTAAATGATAGGTAGTCAACGTACTGAACTGTGACTGGCACTTTTTAACTGTACAATATATATTAGCCATTCTTCTTATTATTGCTTTACTCTTGTTGCTCAACATACTATTTAGACAGAAACAAATTCTATTGTTGTTCTAAAAAAAAAAGACTTTATAAAATTAAAAATTTTGACAAGTTGTGTTTAAAGAACAAATCACCACATCCCAGTTGGCAAATTTCACCTCTGAGGTGCAATTTTAACTTTGATGTATTATTTCAAGTACCTACTTAACCCAGAAATGTGATTCTCAATTCTCCATTTATTCCTAAGTTGTAGAAGTTAAGTGAGTTAAAATTCTTTCTTTTCCTCAGAAGGAAATGGTCAAAATGGACTGAAATCCTTTCATTATTTGTGAAATCCATGGCTTGTAAACTGGGTAACATTATTTTGTAAAGGTTCGTTATACACTTAGCTTTCACTTCCCTCCACTCTAATTCTCCACAAAATGACAGAGGATGAGATGGTTGGATGGCGTCACTGACTCAATGGATGTGAGTTTGAACAGACTCTGGGAGACAGTGAAGGACCGGGAAGTCTGAAGCGCTACAGTCCATGGGGTTGCAGACTCAGACACGACTTAGCAACTGAACAACAGCAGCGTGTTTGCACTAATTTTGAAGATACACTAATAATTTCTAAATGAAGTTAAGCCAATATACACCACTTATTATTGACAAGAAAATAACTTCTTTTATTCTTTTAGATTAGTGTTGTTTCACAGGAGTTCCTGTGTTAGTCATTAACCTATCTTAAAGCAAATACCACATTCTAAAGTGCCTGTTGAAAAACATGTCTAACTGTGAAGACTTTTTAAAACAACTTTGCACATTCGTTTTCTTGAATATTTTCATGTCAGTGACCAGCACTTAAAACCTGGGACAAATTAGGTATGATACAAAAGAGTACTGAACAATTAGGAGGTAAAATCTCTATTATCTATATGTGAACAAACTGTCTTGATCCTAAGAATATGAGAATGAACAGAACTAGAGGATTCTGGTGATATTTTTATACCTGAAGTATAGCATAGAGTCTCTGGTAAAGACATACTAGAACACTCATTAAAACCAACATGCTGGGGGAGGGATAGATTAGGAGTGTGGGATTAACATGTACACAATCCCATATGCAAAACAGATAATCAGCAAGGGCCTGCTACATAGAACAGGGAGCTCTACTCAGTATTCTGTAATAACCTATATAAGAAAAAGAATGGATATATGTATATGTCTAACTGAATCACTCTGCTCAATCTGAAACTAACACAGCATTGTTAATCAATTATAACCCAATATACAGTAAACATTGAATTTATAAAATCAAGATAAATAGAAGACCAGCTTGACTGTGATTGTGCACTTTCTGAATCTCTGTAATCCCGGAGAGTAGTTCAGAAGTGCTGGGGATCAGGGTTGAAGAGGTGGACAGACGTGTAGCAGTGCTAATACTGAGAAGAGCTCCTGTGTATTCAGCATTCACAACATACAATCACCCATCTTCAAACTCTTGAACTCAAATGTTTGACATGATACTTATTCAAATAAAATTCAGACTGAACAATTTTAATGGACAGGAAGGAATTATCAGTAGGGAAAACATACTTTACAGAAACACAGTGAGTCCCTAATCAATATAATAATAGAATATGACCTTTGCCTTAAGGTAAATACCATAGATATGGTGTGGCTAACAAAAACAAATGTTATGTGCTATTCAACCTGAAGGCCTATTTATAGTGTGAATACTTTCCATTCCAATATTAAAATGTATAGCATGTACACTTGTGCTCTCTGATAATGCTTCCTTTTTAGGTAGTAAATGTATGACTGGACTTTGTCACCAGCCTTTTGAGAGCTTAACATATTGAAATACTCGACTGTATAACGTCTATTACAGTGAAAGTGAAAACCTGAGAGTGTTAGTCACATCTGCCTCCATGGACCATAGGGTTCCAGGTGCCTCGTCTGTGGGATTGTCCAGGCAAAATACTGGAGTGGGTAGCCGTTCCCTTCTCCAGGGATCTTCCTGACCTCAGGGTTGAGCTCAGGCCTCCGGCACTGCAGGCAGGTTCTTTACCCTCTGAGTCCCCAGGAACCCCATCTGCCACAGTACCAGAGGTACTGACCCTAAGCATATACTCCTTAATTTGAATTGAGTTGTGTTTAGTAAGTACATTTCCTGTGATAACTGCAATAGGTAAAGGGAAATAAGGTGCATAACGAATGGCACCCCACTCCCGTGTTCTTGCCTGGAGAGCCCTAGGGACGGGGGAGCCTGGTAGGCTGCAGGCCACGGGGTCGCTAGGAGTCGGACACGGCTGAGTGACTTAGCAGCAGCAGCAGCAGTGTACTTAGGAGAAGGCAATGGCGCCCCACTCCAGCACTCACTCTCGCCTGGAAAACCCCATGGATGGAGGAGCCTGGTGGGCTGCAGTCCATGGGGTCGCGAAGAGTTGGGCATGATTGAGCGACTTCCCTTTCCCTTTTCACTTTCATGCATTGGAGAAGGAAATGGCAACACACTCCAGTGTTCTTGCCTGGAGAATTCCAGGGATGGGGGAGCCTGGTGGGCTGCTGTCTATGGGGTCGCACAGAGCCGGACACGACTGAAGCGACTTAGCAGCAGCAACCAGGCTAAAATAATCCCCCAGTTCAAACACCTGTATATTTATTTCTAGAAAATAGTCAGCCAGACACTTCTAATGCAAGTGTGATAGTGCTCAGAGACTACAGGCTATCCACAACACAGCCTTTCCTAGTTTTTTACCAAAACAGATATTAATGGAATACAATAGTTAGTAACGGGCTGTTGAACAACAGGACTGAAAGGAAGCTAGACTGGGGAGATATGTGCTAATTAGCAAGTTCTTCCAGTAGCTGCAGAGTGAAGTTCCGGTGGCCCCAGGCATACATCTAAGCAACAGTGAAAGAGGAGTCAGCTCTGAAAAAGGCCACACCTGAATTTCTGCCTCATGGAAGATTTCACAGTGCTTGATCAATGTGTAATCAGAATGATAGATGGCAAAAGACCTTTCCATTTTGAAAAACTAAAGAGATTGTGAATGTTATTATTTTACAAGAATTTTACTTGAAAAACTAAATGTATTTCCCAAGTGGAGAATAAAATGCAACCCTTCAGGAGAGTGAAAGGAGTTTTGGAGCATCTCAAACTCTAAATTTTAAGAAACAATTACAAACTCTCAGAGAAGAGCCAGCTAACTTCATATTTACGTGTGAAGTATGACCAGTGACTCCAACAACAATGTGAAGGTGATTTTACAGCTTAGCTCAGGGTCCACGTTGCATGATGTAGATGACTCGAACAATAGACAGTAAATTTCAGGGACAGTTCAGTTTTCGTTCTTGGTGTAAATCACAGGGCTCCCATTACAGATAGACATATTGTTGGAATGATAAAAGCAGCGAAGTAAAAAAGTCTTATCCTGCTTTAAGTATCTGAGCTTCAGAAGAAAGAGAAACTCAGTGGGGGAGATATCGAGTGGTGATAGGGACAGAAAAGAACTAATCCCGGTGTCAGGAATAAAAGGGAGACTCAAAGTGAAGGCACGTGTGTGACCGATGTTAACAGTCCCGGGGTGAAATGAATCAATCCAGCTTCCAATTTGTGACCAGGCTGTAGGAATGGATCTAGAAAAATCAAAGGGGATTGGTCAGGGGAGGCAGGAGGGAGAGCCTGCTGGGCAGCTGTTTGATCAAGCTCAGCTTTGCTCCATCAGATGAGAAAAATCAAACAGTTTTGCTGTGTGCTGGTGGAACACTTATGGGTTTTAATTCTGCTGGAATGCACACATTAATTTTTGCTAGGCGTGGAGTGAGACAGACCACGTCACTTACATTTCTAATCTGTATTTAACAAACATTCAGCTTCATTCCTTTCATGGATCCAAAGAGCTAGAAACTCAGAATTCATAAGGTTTTGTAAGTAAAATCAAATAGTTGGAATCAAAGATATATTTGGTATGTTTGAAGATGCATGTGCATTTTTAAAGTCTAAATAAGCCTGCATAAAACCATTTAATAGAAAAGCAAAATAAAACTCTTTTAATATAAGGTTTTGTTACAATTTACAATCCCCTTGTTCCTCCCTCAGGGAAAAATAAATTTTCTGTATAAAATCTACATGTCTATAAATCTTCTGAATCCAGTAAAAAATTACTTTTCGGTAAATCTACAAGTAAACAATAAAACACATTTCCAAAGCGGATAGATAAATAGGTCAGGAAAATTTCATGAATCATTCACAGGGTTATTAAAAATTACAGTGATACATTGTTAAGGAATTTCTTTTCATTATTTTCAGTAAGGTTTTTATTCAAAGATGCATATTCATGAAAGAAAAAATAAAACCTCCTCTTTCAGACTTTCCTCAAGATACATGGACTGCTAAGTGCGTAGAGGGCATATAGATTGAATGACCAAAAAAATTATATCAAAATTTATGGTCATTTAAAGTCAAAGGTAAAAGGAAATAAAAAGAGAATAGGAGTTATTTTTGAACAAAGATATTCATTTTGATAATGTATCCATAGGCGAGATCAGGGATTCAGATTCTCTGCAGAACAGTTACCTTGTGTTTATCAGCTGGTTTCCTCTTACATGCTTAACGTGAAAATAGCTTACATTTCTTTAGCTACAATTAACCATTTCAGAAGGGATCACAGTTAGGCAAAAGAAGACCATGAACGTTTTACGTTTGCATATTATAATTGAACTTTATTGTTCAGTTAACTTAGTGGAAAAAATAATACTAATAATGGTGGTAATGCCACTGGATAGTATTTGGGTAATAATTAATATAAAAAAAAGCGTCTGCAATCAAAACCCAGCTTAGTCGCTGGCTAGTTGTATAATCTTGAGAAAGTCACTACATGGGTGAGCTTCAGTTGCCTCATCTACTAAATAAGAATGTAAAATGTAAATGCAAAACCAAATGCAGCACTTTAGGCATCTGAAGCGCAAACTAATATTTAATTTTGATTAATGACTTTAGGCTTCCCTGGTGGCTCAAACCATAAGGAGTCTGCCTGCAGTGTGGGAGACCCGGGTTGGATCCCCAGGTCGGGAAGATCCCCTGGAGAAGAACTTGGCAGCTCACTCCAGTATTTTTGCCTGAGAATCCCATGGACAGAGGAGCCTGGCGGGCTACAGTCCATTGGGCTGCAGAGAGATGCACGCAACTTATTGACTAAATAACAACAAATAGATAATATTAGAGAGAAGAAAAAGCTTATTTCATTTACTTGGATTTGTATTTTCACAATTTTGTGGCTATATGAGGTGTTCAGAGTGTATATCAGTCTATGGAAAACAGTAGAGCTTTATTTAATTGATGAATGCCTTACTAATTCGAAGGGCTTCATTAGAAGAACTTTTGTAAATTATTTGCAAGAATAGCAGGATTGCTCATGCATAAACTTAATGAACTAACCAGAAAACAAATTGGTAAGATTATTAACGAGATGTTTATCCAAGAGTTCTTTAGTGACTTGTGGAGGTCTGGTGTGCTGCAGTCCATGGGGTCGCAAAGAGTCGGACGTGACTGAGCGACTGAACTGAAGTGAACAGGATCTTTAGAAGACTGTAGTGAATTTTCTCACATTCTTGTTTGTCTGCACTTGCCAAGAGTGCCACATGCAGGATGGAAGAAAAATGTGGTCACCATTTGTAATGTTTATAGTTGTTCCCATTAAAATTACTATAAACATCATGGTAAAAACCAGTGCAGCAGCAGTAGCAGTAGCAGCAGTGAGGAAGATTATTTTTCTACTGAGACTAGAATTATGTCAATCATACTTAACCAGGTTTAATTGATCTGATTTTTTTGAATTATCATCATACGATTTCCAAGGTGAATGTCAAGACATTACATTTTTATTCAAAAATCCTTGTTAAGCATGTATCCTGTATTTGACACTTGGCCAAAACTTTGCAGCACAAAAATGAGTAAAACATTCCTTTCCTCCCTGTCAAATACAGAGGACAGACAAGGAACCACAAATGAGAATACAGACCACTGTCATCCTGGAAAACTTGTTTTTGACAATGTATGCATTGTCTATGTAAGAAATTAAAGAAAAGCATGAGTTAAAACATGAGATGTTTTTCACCACATACACAGTGAATCTCAACCTCTTTACCACGACTAAACACTCTTTTTTAAGGATTAGATTTCACCTTTATAATTTTTGTGAGCCTAACAGTGTAGGAGTTAACACCAGTTCATTGAAATTTAGGTGACACATGAAATACTTTTGCATTTCTGGGCTAAGTTTCCATTCCCAGGATAAACTCAGATGGTGCAGTTCATATGCGTCTTTAAAAGTAAATGTAATTTAAACTACAACATACTTACAGAAGAGGGCACAGATCATAAGCTTTTATTTAGGTCAATGCATCATTTCACAGTGAGCACTATTTAACCTTTTCCCTGGCCAATATATAGGCTATTATCAAGTCAAAGCCTCCCTCACACCCTTTCCTGGTCTCTACTCCCACCCATCTTATTGGGGGTGATGATATTTCAGCACAAACTGCCTTTGCTGATTTTTCTGAGATTTATCATTATTGAGTTTAGCAGTAAATTCTTCATCTCCATTGCTACACAACAACTGGTGATATGAACATGTCCCGATATAATTATTATTCTACTGTTATTTGATATTTGTATGATAGAGTTTGGGCTTATTATGAACTATGCTCCCTGGGATATTGTTGTATATGACTTTCAAAGGCATTTCTCTTGGATATATATTCAAAAGTGGAAATGCTTTCCTGTAGGATTTATATGCCAAGTATACTCAATAAACATATTCTTTTGGCTTGTCTTTCACTATTTAAATATCACATTTTATAAACATGATGTCTATCATTTTAAATTAAACTTGGTGTTAAATGAATAGGCTTTCTTGAGGCATTTCCAGTTTTATAGAAAAGGTGAGCAGAAAGCACAGAGAGTTCCCATTCATGATCTAATTTAATTCCGTTCACTTTGGCAATATATGTCTTCATCTTTAAAGTTCATGTGTTCCATTAAAAAAATAGCAAATTCAGATTATATCTAGCTATATCAAGAACATTTCGTTCTGTCGCTTGCATCTGGATTTACAGTCCACATAAAGTTTTCAGCACTGTACATTTTCCCACTGATCTGCATGGGCAGTATTGCCATCAGTCAAGTATCACATATGCATATCTATTTCTGAAGTCTATTCTCAGTCATTTAACAATTCGTCGACCTTTGCACTATTGCACTGTTTTAATTACTTGTATTTTAGTAAGCCTTGGTGCACAATTGTTATACACCTCTATTTTATTTTTATTTTATTTAGATTGCTTCTTGGTTCTTAAGACCTCTCTACCTTGTTCTGTGAGGTGACATTCTCCTTGCTCTCCCTTGCCCCTTTCTGAAACTGATAAAAGCAAAGAAACATAGATCACTTGATGCATTGAGCATAATGAAATACATTTATACCATCATATTTCCTGCCTCCCCTATGGAGAGTTACCCGTATTTGTTTACTTATCCTCTCATTTATTACTTACTTTTTAAAATTTATTCATAGGTTTTTTACTTTACTGTCTGCCATAGAAAACCTTCCCTGTTAGGTTTTGAGCTGTTTCTCCCTTAAACTCACACGCTGAAGTTCAATCCCCCCAGTATCTCAGAATGTGATCTTATTTGAAAATAGTGTCATTGTAAATCTAACTGGTTGAGATGAAGTCCTACAAAAGTAGATGTTCACATCCGTAAACAAATGTGAATGTGAAGACAGAGATCAAGGTGATACATCTATAATCCAAGCACTTACAGAAATTGCTAGCAACCCCCCAGAAGCTGGCTGAGAGCCACAGAATACACCCTTCCTCACAGTCTCAGAAGGAACCAATACAGCCAACACTGTGGCTCAGACTTCTAGCCTCCAGAGCTGTGAAAACATAAGTCTCTGTCATTCAAACTTCCTAGTCTATGGCACTTTGTTAAGAAAGACCTCACAGGCTGAAGCATCCTGCAAGACCGACATGTACAGTTCTGGATTCTCAGTTCATGTCCCCTTCCTAGCAGTCAGCTCTGTGCTTTCATTGTTCATTGACACTGCAACCAATGAGAGCCAGACATCATCTTACTTTCTGAATGATTAATGCAAAGATTTTTGGCAAAATGCCCTTTTTCAAAATGTGTGCTTTTCCAAAAAGAAAAAGTGAAAGTGTTAGTCACTCAGTCATGTATTCATGTCCAACTCTTTGCAGCTCGATGGACTGTGGCCCACCAGGCTCCTCTGTCCACGGAATTCTCCAGGCAAGAATATTGTGTGGGTTGCCAGTCCCTTATCCAAGGGCTCTTCCTGACCCAGGAACTGAACCTGGGTCTCCTGCATTGCAGGCAGATTGTTTGCCATCTGAGCCACCAGGGAAGCTGTGTTCTTCCAAACTAGGTCATAAATGTGGTGGTGGTTTAGTCTCTAAATCGTGTCGAACTTTTTGCAACCCCACGGACTGCAGCCCACCGGGCTCCTCTGTCCGTGGAATTCTCCAAGCAAGAATACTGGAGTGAGTTGCCATTTCCTTTTCCAGGGGATCTTCCTGACCCAGGGATCAAACTTGCATTTCCCACATTGCAGGAGGATTCTTTACCTCTGAGCCAGCAGGAGAGCCCAGATTATAAATGCTACCCACTAATGACCTTTATTTCTCCTCATAGTTTCACTTCCTTCCTTAGATAATTTATGATTCTATGATTCTAATAAAAATAATCATGATTCTAATAAAACTGTCACCAATGCATTTATCAATACTCAGTGTGTTGCACCTGTATGGCAAATATTCAGTCATGGAAAAAATCAGAAAGCTGTTTTGTTCCTTCCAACATGGGAACATCAAAATGCTGCAAATCTAAGTACAACACAGTTCAGTTCAGCTCAGTTCAGTCGCTCAGTCTTGACCGACTCTTTGTGACCCCATGAATCGCAGCACGCCAGGTCTCCCTGTGCATCACCAACTCCTGGAGTTCACTTAGACTTGTGTTCATCGAGTCAGTGATGCCATCCAGCCATCTCATCCTTGGTCGTCCCCTTCTCCTCCTGCCTCCAATCCCTCCCAGCATCAGAGTCTTTTCCAATGAGTCAACTCTTCGCATGAGGTGGCCAAAGTACTGGAGTTTCAGCTTTAGCATCATTCCTTCCAAAGAAATCCCAGGGTTGATCTCCTTCAGAATGGACTGGTTGGATCTCCTTGCAGTCCAAGGGACTCCAACACCACAGTTCAAAAGCATCAGTTCTTCAGCGCTCAGCCTTCTTCACAGTCCAACACAGGAGATCAAAAATATAGAGAAGAGAAACAGTATCAAAAGTCCAAATATATATAATTTTACCAACTAAAACTAAATGTTTGTTTAAACACACAGATATCCATACTAGAATTTTAATTAAAAAATCTCACTCCTACTGTCTTTACAAATAATATGCCTACACCTAAATCCAGTTCAGTTCAGTTCAGTCGCTCAGTCGTGTTAGACACCTTAGTTAAAGAGTGGAAAAGAAAATATCAACCAAATAGTAAAACTGAACCAAGCACATGAATATTGCGTGCGAAGTTGCTTCAGTTTATCCGACTCTTTGCGTCCCTGTGGACTCTAGGCCGCCAGGCTCCTCTAACCATAGGATTCTCCAAGCAAGAATACTGGAGTGGGTTGCCATTTTTTTCCCCAAGGGATTTCCTGACCCAGGGATTGAACTGGGGTCTCCTGCATTGCAGGCAGAATCTTTACCAGCTGAACTACAAGAGAAGCCCAAGAACACTGGAGTGGGTAGCCTAGCCCTTCTCTAGGGGATCTTCCCGACCCAGGAATCAAACCGGGGTCTCCTGCCTTGCAGCCAGATTTTCTACCAGCTGAGCACCAGGATCAGGTTGGTGACATGGCAGGCTCGTGAACTTCCCTCTTCCCACAGACACTACAGTTAATACAACTCCACATGGAGTAACTCCTTCCGGAAGAAATCCAGAAACTGGCTGAGTGACTACTACCAGTGACTACTAGGACCAGCGAGAAAATACCCACATCAAACACTTAGCAAACTCTACGATGGACTCTCACCACAAACCTCCCTCCTCTCACAGCTCATCCACTATCAACTGAAGAAAAGCTTACAGCCTGCAAGTTCCAAGCTCTGTTTTCCCTGGAGACCTTGCTGAGGACTGTGGCCCAGGAGGCAGCATCTAATATAGCTCTGAGCGTGTTGTCTAGATGCTCAGTCATAGCCGACTCATGACCTCGTGGACTGTAGCCCACCAGGCTCCTCTGTCCATGGGATTTCCCAGGCAAGAACACTGGAGTGGGCTGCCATTTTCTCCTCTAGGGGATCTTCCAGACCCAGGGATCACACCTGTGTTTCCTGCCTTGGCACGTGATTCTTTACTGCTGAGCCACCAGGGAAGTGCAGCTCTGAGCCCACTCAGGAGGAAATTCTCAACTGCCAACCTCTCCATGAAGAGCAACCTGTTCGGATTTCATATGGGGCCTCAATTTTTAAAAGTTTTTCATTGAGGGACAGGCCCGCAAAACACGTAGCTCTGAAAGCCAGTGGTGCTTGCATCCAAGACTCCTACAGGACCATAGCCAACAACAAAGGAGGTCCTAAGTTGTACAGTGGCAATTACTTTGGCTAAACTCCAGGGCTCAGTGTTGAGAGAGCAGGCAAAACACTCATCCTTCAGCCAAGCGACTAAGCCCACAGACACACTCAGCCTTCCTGGCAGAGGTTGGTTGCACACTTTACAAACCATTGTCTGAGGATCACTCTTGCAATTAGCATGCATTCTCCCTGGAGCTTGAGGGCTAGGAACTCTCCCTAGGAACTAGGCACTTCCTAGCTAGGCCAGGGGGTTCTCTGTGATCTTCTCTGGAGCCTGTGGGAGCCTTGGCTACTTTGCCACCTTCTTTCCCCAGCTCACTCCAGCAATGAAACAAAGGTGCCAGCGTGCCTCTGGAAGAAGTTTTCATAGAGTACTTAGAATAATGGTGCTGGATAAACACTTATAACTTTAGGATAAAGGTTAAAAAACAAAAGTAATAAAAATAACTACAGATACTTGTTAATAAATAATATAAAAAAAGATGTAAATTTTGGGTGGTGTAAAAATGTAGAGCTGTTGTATGTATTCAAGATAAGTTGTTATCAGCTTAAAATAGACTGTTACATGTATTATTATGTCATGGTACGCACAAAGCAAAATCCTATAGTAGACACAAAGTGTAAAAAGAAGGGAATTAAAGTATGTCACTACAGAAAATCATCAAGTCACTGAGAGGAGGAAGGGGCAAAGGAATCATAAAACAGAAAACAATCAATCAAATGGCAATATTAAGTCTATACTTACCAATGATTACTTTGAATGCAAATGTAAATGAACTTAACATGCCCAATCAAAAGACACAGAATGGCTGAATGGGTTAAAAAAAGGATTCAAATAAATGCTGCTTACAAGAGGCTCATTTGGGCTTCAAGGACACATATTGAAAGTGAAGGGATGGAAAAATATGATCCATGCAAATAGAAACTAGAAAAGCAGAGGTAATTATATGACATGAAATAGACTTTAAGCCAAAAACTGTAATAAGAGACAAAGAAGGTCGTTTTGTAGTGATAAAGAGGTCAATGCATTTAGAGGACATACCAGTTGTAAATATCCCTGCACCCAGCATTAGAACGCCTAACTATAGGGAGCAAATCCTAACAAATCAGAAGGGAGTAATAGACAGCACTTCAATGAGTGGAGAGGACTTCTCCACCGCCACCGGGGAACTGTACGGAGGTTCCTCAAGAAATTCAAAATGGAACTGCTGCAGGATCAGCTTGCTTTCTTCTGGGCGTGTGTCCTCAGAGAAGAAATCACTGCCTCAGAGACAGCTGTGCTTTCATGTTCATCGCGGAATCATTCACAATAGCCGATAGCTGTACGAAAATGGTTAAGTGTCCGTGGAAAAAATGAATAAAGAGAATGTGGTGTGTGCATCCGTGTGCGCGCGCACACACACATACACACACACACACACACACACACACAAGATTATTCGGCATTAAGAAAGAAGGAGACTCTGACACTGGTGACATCATGGATGAACCTAGAGGACATTACGTTACGGGGAAAACTCCAGCTAGAGAATGATACATGCTGCATTGCATCACTTATATATGGAGCCAAAACTTTTTTTTTTTTGAACAGATATATACACAAAACAGTGTGTTAGTTGCCAGGGACTGAGGAGTGCAAGGAATAAGGATAGGTTAATAAAAAGGTACAAACTTTTAGTTGTGAGGGGAACATAATATGAGGACCTAATGTTTAACATGGTGACTATAATTGCCGTTACTGTTTTGTATAACTAAATATACAAGGTGATGGACATGTTGGTCAACTCAGTGGTGGGACTCCTTTCACTATGTATATGTGAACCAAATCACGTTTTAGACATGAAATATATTATTATATCTCAATAAAGCTGAACAAATAAAATTAGTAGAAAAAAGATATCATATGATAAAAACGTTCTCAACAATACAACAATCAGGGACTTGAACTATACCTTATATACATGTATATTCATGTGTATATATATTTATATATGTTCAATAGCATTATTAAGATTTTATGCAGCACCTCTTGTATTCCAGGCACCAGTTAACCCCATTACATTTATGAAATCCAATCAGCAAGCTTCACTCTAGGTGTACTTATCACCCTCCTTTTATCCGCTAGGAAACTCAGGGATAGGAAACAAGTAACCTGCCTGAGATCACACAACTGGCAAGTGAGGGGGCCATTCTGAGAACCCAGGCAGTTTAACTCCAGTGCTTTTAGGTATTTAGCTAACTTAACTTAGCATGTAGGGCTTCTCTGGTGGCTAAGCAGTAAAGAATCTGTTTGCAAGGCAGGAGACACAGGAGACCTGAGTTCAATCCCTGGGCTGGGAAGATACCCTGGAGAATGGAATTGCAACCCACTCCAGTATTCATGCCTGGAGAATCCCATGGACAGAGGAGCCTTGCGGGCTACAGTCCATAGTGTCACAAAGAGTTGGACATGACTGAAGTGACTTAGATAGGGAAACAGTGGAAATAGTGAGAAGACCTTATTTTCGGGGGCTCCAAAATCACTGTAGATGGTGGCTGCAGCCATGAAATCAAAAGACGCTTGCTCCTTGCAAGAAAAACTGTGACCAACCTAGACAGCATAGCAGAGACATTACTTTGCTGACAAAGGTCCATCTAGTCAAAGCTATGGTTTTTCCAGAAGTCATGTATGGATGTGAGAGTTGGACAATAAAAGAAGCTGAGCAGGGAAGAATTGATACTTTTGAACTGTGGTGTTGGAGAAGACTCTTGAGAGTCCCTTGGACTGTGAGGAGATCCAGCCAGTCCATCCTAAAGGAAATCAGTCCTGGGTGTTCACTGGGAGAACTGATGCTGAAGCTGAAACTCCAATACTTTGGCCACCTGATGCGAAGAACTGGCTCATTTGAAAAGACCCTGATGCTGGGAAAGATTAAAGGTAGGAGGAGAAGGGGACGACAGAGGATGAGATGGTTGGATGGCATCACCAATTCAATGGACAGGAGTTTGAGTAACCTCCGGGAGTTGGTGATGGACAGGGAGGCCTGGCGTGCAGCAGTTCATGAAGTCCCAGAGTCGGACACGACTGAGTGACTGAACTGAACTAACTGAAGTGACTTAGCACACACACACACACAAGTTAGCATGTAACACATAATATCAATGTAGATAAACGGAAAAAATGAGATAGTCACAGCAGGAAATTTAGGAGGGTATTCTTGGAAAAACGTGTTTCTGAAATCGATAGCTCACACAGGCAAGAATATTAAAGAGATAAATTTAGGAGCAGCACACTTAATAAGACTGTCCTAATAGAGCTATGCACAAGCATGAATCCAATCAATAGTAAAGAGCTATATTTCTTAAGCATATCTGAATATTGCAGAAATTGGTTTTTCCATGGAAACAATATTATACCGACACTATGTCCTGAATATAATAATAAAAATTAGAAATAAAAGAATAAATATAGCACAAATATTTCATAAACTGGCAAACAAGATCACATTGTAAATTTTGAATTGAGTTTTTAAATTATAATAAACTTTTAAAACTTTATACATAAATTTTAAAATATCACAGTAGGTGAGATGCAGCCAGACAATTAAACGAATATTACAAGACCAGGAGCTGATTGTGGCTCAGATCATGAACTCCCTATTACCAAATACAGACTTAAATTGAAGAAAGTAGGGAAAACCTTTAGACCATTCAGGTATGACCTAAATCAAATCCCTTATGATTATACAGCGGAAGTGAGAAATAGATTTAAGGGCCTAGATCTGATAGAGTGCCTGATGAACTATGGAATGAGGTTCATGACATTGTACAGGAAACAGGGATCAAGACCATCCCCATGGAAAAGAAATGCAAAAAAGCAAAATGGCTGTCTGGGGAGGCCTTACAAATAACTGTGAAAAGAAGAGAAGCGAAAAGCAAAGGAGAAAAGGAAAGATATAAGCATCTGAATGCAGAGTTCCAGAGAATAGCAAGAAGAGATAAGAAAGCCTTCTTCAGCGATCAATGCAAAGAAATAGAGGAAAAGAACAGAATGGGAAAGACTAGAGATCTCTTCAAGAAAATTAGAGATACCAAGGGAACATTTCATGCAAAGATGGGCTCAATAAAGGACAGAAATGGTATGGATCTAACAGAAGCAGAAGATATTAAGGAGAGGTGGCAAGAATACACAGAAGAACTGTACAGAAAAGAGCTTCATGACCCAGATAATCACGATGGTGTGATCACTCATATAGAGCCAGACATCCTGGAATGTGAAGTCAAGTGGGCCTTAGAAAGCATCACTATGAACAAAGCTAGTGGAGGTGATGAAATTCCAGTTGAGCTATTTCAAATGCTGAAAGATGATGCTGTGAAAGTGCTGCACTCAATATGCCAGCAAATTTGGAAAACTCAGCAGTGGCCACAGAACTGGAAAAGGTCAGTTTTCATCCCAATTCCAAAGAAAGGCAATGCCAAAGAATGCTCAAACTACCGCACAATTGCACTCATCTCACATGCTAGTGAAGTAATGCTCAAAATTCTCCAAGCCAGGCTTCAGCAACACGTGAACCGTGAACTCCCTGATGTTCAAGCTGGTTTTAGAAAAGGCAGAGGAACCAGAGATCAAATTGCCAACATCTGCTGGATCATGGAAAAAGCAAGACAGTTCCAGAAAAACATTTATTTCTGCTTTCTTGACTCTGCCAAAGCCTTTGACTGTGTGGATCACAATAAACTGTGGAAAATTATGAAAGAGATGAGAATAACAGACCACCTGACCTGCCTCGCCTCTTGAGAAATCTGTATGCAGGTCAGGAAGCAACAGTTAGAACTGGACATGGAACAACAGACTGGTTCCAAACAGGAAAAGGAGTGTGTCAAGGCTGTATATTGTCACCCTGCTTGTTTATCTTATATGCAGAGTACATCATGAGAAATGCTGGACTGGAAGAAACACAAGCTGGAATCAAGATTGCCAGGAGAAATATCAATAACCTCAGATATGCAGATGACACCACCCTTATGGCAGAAAGTGAAGAGGAACTAAAAGCCTCTTGATGAAAGTGAAAGAGGAGAGCGAAAAAGTTGGCTTAAAGCTCAACATTCAGAAAACGAAGATCATGGCATCCGGTCCCATCACTTCATGGGAAATAGATGGGGAAACAGTGGAAACAGTGTCAGACTTTATTTTGGGGGGCTCCAAAATCACTGCAGATGGTGACTGCAGCCATGAAATTAAAAGACACTTACTCCTTGGAAGAAAAGTTATGACCAACATAGATAGCATATTGAAAAGCAGAGATGTTACTTTGCCGACTAAGGTCCATCTAGTCAGGGCTATGGTTTTTCCAGTAGGCATGTATGGATGTGAGAGTTGGACTGTGAAGAAGGCTGAGTGCCAAAGAATTGATGCTTTTGAACTGTGGTGTTGGAGAAGACTCTTGAGAGTCCCTTGGACTGCAAGGAGATCCAAGCAGTCCATTCTGAAGGAGATCAGCCCTGGGATTTCTTTGGAAGGAATGATGCTAAAGCTGAAACTCCAGTACTTTGGCCACCTCATGCAAAGAGTTGACTAACTGGAAAAGACTTTGATGCTGGGAGGGATTTGGGGCAGGAGGAGAAGGGGACGACTGAGGATGAGATGGCTGGATGGCATCACAGACTTGATGGACGTGAGTCTGAGTGAACTCTGGGAGTTGATGACGGACAGGGAGGCCTGGCATGCTGCGATTCATGGGATCGCAAAGAGTCGGACACGACTGAGCGACTGAACTGAACTGAATTGAAAGAAAGTTAAGGTAAGTTATAAAATCATCTAACCCAAGCATTTGAAAAGGAAAAAAAATGCCATAAGATATGGATGTCTGGAAATTCAATTAAAAAGAGTATTTTGTGGAAAACCCAGGCCAAAAGATGTACAGAGAGGATACCCATCATCACAAAACCCCACAAACAATAAATTCTGGAGAGGCTACAGAGAAAAGTGAACTCTCTTGTACTGTTGGTGGAAATGCAAATTGGAACAGCCACTATGGAGGACAGTATCAACATTTCTTGAAAAACGAGGAATAAAACCACCGTGTGACCCTGCAGTCCCACCCCTGGGCATGTGCCGTGAGGAAATCACAGGTGACAAAGACACGCACGCCCCAGTGCTCACTGCAGCCCCGTTTACAAGAGTGAGGACACGGAAATGAGCTGGATGTGCATCAACGGAGGAACGCATAGGGAGGCTGCGGTACATAAACCCATGGAATATTATTCAGCTATAAAAAGGCATGCGTTTACTCAGTTCTAATAGGATGGATGAACCTAGAGCATATTATACAGAGTGAAGTAAGTCAGAAAGAGAAAAAACAAATATCATGTATCAATGCATATATATGGAATCTAAAAACATGGTTCTCATGAACCCATGTGCTGGGCGGCAATGGAGATTTAGAGAGAACAGACGTATGGACCCAGCGGGGCGAGGAGAGGTGGGACGTAGTGACAGGGCAGCGCTGAAACACTTACATCACCGTTCCTTACAGCAGGTGGACCCGGAGGCTGCTGCGTGACGCGGTGCTCAAATCTGGCACTCTGCTACAACCTGGCTGGCAGGGTGGGGATGTGGGAGGGATGCTCAAGCCAGAGGGAACGCACGCACACCTATGGCTGATTCACGCCGCCACATGGCAGAAAGCAGCACAATGCTGCAAAGCAATTACCCTCCAATCACTAATAAATTCAAAGAATACAAGTGGGACTACCAATAAACAGACGACTTTATGTCTCAGTGCTCAAGACAAAACGTGAAGAATGCAAATAACAGTATTAGAAATATTTAAAAAGATATATATATCTGTCGATGAACAGTTAGAAATATTGTAAGAAAATGTTATGAATAACTAATGATAATACATTTAAAATTCAAATGAAATAAATCTCTTAGAAAAATGCTATTTAAAGTTATTCAAATATGACTGGAACCCTGAACATAGCCGTTGCTATTAAAATTATCCATAAAAGTCAATAAAAATAAAGTAAACCATGTTCTAGCATTTGAAAATCTTAACATCGAAAAAGTCAGCAAGTGATAACAGTGTGATTTAACTCAGATTGCTGAATTCTTCCCCTGAAGTCAATCCTGAAAAAATACACAGAAGAGTGAGGTATGGATTTTATAGGATGCCATAACTAGTGTTAGAAACACTTAGAGGAACTAAGGCTCTTTTGAAGTAATACGGGTGAATGTCAAAGGAGCTTTCCTGGGAAGGTAGTTTTGGAAAACAATCACTTTTCTCCTGATACTTTTCTTTCATTCCCTAGCATTGAGCACACCCATCCACCAATTTAGATACAATAGTACAGTTAGGTATAATTGGTTGAGATGTATTTAATTTTGCATGTTGAAAACTAAAATTATACCTTTTTTAACTAAATACATCATTAAATATATGACACTTTAAAAAATTAAAGTCTTCTGTATATATTCAGATGCAAATATATTTGCATATACACAGATTACACACATTATATATATATAGAATATAATTACTCTATTTGATCTATAATTGTGGGAAATAAAAATGTTTCCTGTGACTGCTAATCCATCAGAGTACCACAGGGATTTCTGTGCACAAGAAAAGGGATGCATCAGGTCTGGCTACAATACAACCTTAATTCTATCGATAATGTTTTATATCTTAAGCTAGATAGTGCCTACATCAGTGATTTGTGATTATTCTTTATATTTTGTAATGCCTTAAGTGAAAGTGAAAGTGAAGTCACTCAGTCGTGTCCGACTCTTTGCCACCCCGAGGACTGTAGCCTACCAAGCTCCTCCATCCATGGGATTCTCCAGGCAAGCATACTGGAGTGGGTTGCCATTTCCTTATTCTTTATATTTTGTAATGCTTTAAATATTTACTAAACCGAATAAAGCTGTCATAAGAGCACATTTGTTCTGAATTAATTTGATCCATTTTCTAGAGTCAGATTTTGCATTCTCTCTAAGATGTAAAACACATCTGGTCAATCAATCTTTCAGTAGCTAGGCAAATTTTATTATGCCCCAGAACTGGACGAGAGAGGTCCCATTTGACTAATTTGGGGCCACTTATGCTATCTCTCTGGTTTAATTCACATGGTACATCATTTATTACGATATAAATAAACTACCTACTGATATTCTGAGCATTTTAGTTCAGGACAGATGGCTTTAGGGTCAGTAAATTTAACAGAATTAGACTATATAACACTTGCTTAGCATTTTTAATGTGCTCTTAAACACCTTGTGGAACAATGGATGTGTGTCCCAGGCCAGCCCATATGGATAAAGGATAATATACCATAGGCAGTCAGGAATATAAAATCATGGTACCTTGAATAGTTGTTTGTAAACATTAATGTCCCTGTCAAATTGATTAGGGCTTAAATATGTATAGTGAGCTTTCCTGGTGGCTCAGTTGGTAAATAATTTGCCCGCAATACAAGAGACTCAGGTTTGATCCTTGGGTTAGGAAGATTCCCTGGAGGAGGAAATGGCAACCATGTACAGTATTCTTGCCTGGGAAATCCCATGGACAGAGGAGAAGGGTGGGTTACAGTCCATGGGGTTGCAAGAGTCAGACACAACTTAGCCATTAAGTCATAATTACGTATAGTAAGAGTTATATAAGAAAAGGCAGAGGAACCAGAGATCAAATTGGCAACATCTGCTGGATCATGGAAAAAGCAAGAGAGTTCCAGAAAACATCTATTTCTGCTTTCTTGACTATGCCAAAGCCTTTGACTGTGTGGATCACAATAAACTGTGGAAAATTATGAAAGAGATGGGAATAACAGGCCACCTGACTTGCCTCTTGAGAAACCTATATGCAGGTCAGGAAGCAACAGCTAGAACTGGACATGGAACAACAGACTGGTTCCAAATAGGAAAAGGAGTGCGTCAAGGCTGTATATTGTCACCCTGCTTATTTAACTTCTATGCAGAGTACATCATGAGAAATGCTGGGCTGGAAGAAGCACAAGCTGGAATCAAGATTGCCAGAAGAACCTCAGATATGCAGATGACACCACCCTTATGGCACAGAGTGAAGAGGAACTAAAAAGTCTCTTGACAAAAGTGAAAGAGGAGAGTGAAAGAGCTGGCTTAAAGCTCAACATTCAGAATACAAAGATCATGGCATCTGGTCCCATTACTTCATGGGAACTAGATGGGGAAACAGTAGAAATAGTGTCAGACTTTATTTTTTGGGCTCCAAAATCACTGCAGATGGTGACTGCAGCCATGAAATTAAAAGACGCATATTCCTTGGAAGAAAAGTTATGACCAACCTAGATAGTATATTCAAAAGCAGAGACATTTCTTTGCCAACAAAGGTCCATCTATTCAAGGCTATGGTTTTTCCTGTGCTCACGTATGGATGTGAGAGTTGGACTGTGAAGAAGGCTGAATGTCAAAGAATTGATGCGTTTGACTGTGGTGTTGGAGAAGACTCTTGAGAGTCCCTTGAACTGCAAGGAGATCCAACCAGTCCATTCTGAAGGAGATCAGTCCTGGGATTTCTTTGGAAGGAATGATGCTACAGCTGAAACTCCAGTACTTTGGCCACCTCATGCGAAGAGTTGACTCATTGGAAAAGACTCTGTTGCTGGGAGGGATTGGGGGCAGGAGGAGAAGGGGACGACAGAGGATGAGATGGCTGGATGGCATCATGGACTCAATGGACGTGAGTCTGAGTGAACTCCGGGAGTTGGTGATGGACAGGGAGGCCTGGCGTGCTGCGATTCATGGGGTCGCAAAGAGTTGGACGTGACTGAGCAACTGATCCGAACTGAACTGAACTGATGAGTTATATATATGTGTGTGTATTCAGATATATATGAAAAGTTTATATAACAGCATCTTTTTATCCTATATTGCATTTAAAACCAGATACAATAAAATATGTTAGTGTAGTTATAATAAAGTAAGCATTAAAATATAAATATCTATTCCCAGATATCACTTGCTTTTTTCAGTGCTTTCACAGTGTTAAGTTACTTCAGTCACGTCCAACTCTTTGAAACCCTGTGGTCTGTAGCCCTCCAGGTTCCTCTGTCCATGGGATTCTCCAGGCAAGAATACTGGCGTGGGTTGCCATGCCCTCCTCCAGGGGATCTTCCTGACTCAGGGACTGAACCCACATCTCTTACGTCTTCTGCATTGGCAGGCAGATTCTTTACCACTGGCCACCACCCACCACCTGGGAAGCCTTGCCTTCATGGTATCCTCAGACAACAAATATTTCTAATTCTAAAAATGTTCAATTTATCAGTTACTTATTTTATGATTATTCCAAATTACACTCTGTTTAAGAATTCTTCCTTTATCTTCAGTTCATGAATTTTTTTTTTTGCATTTCTCCTAAAAACTTGGGTGTTTTCTTTTTGTATATTGTGTATTGCATACTTTCGGGTTTCCAGAGCATTAAATTCAGAGCTCAATGGCTGGGAAGCTTTCATCCAGGAAGGTGTGGCTTTGCTAAACAGACTCCCTTCTTTCAGGAGGCTGACTGTATACTCACAATAAACGTAGAAAACTAGGGGGGAAAGCTGGAGGAAAGTGACACTATTCGAGGAAAAATGACAAGATGTGGGAGATATCAGCCGAAGCCTTGAACACACTTATTCTACTCTAGTCCACTCTGACCACGACTATTCATTTTTTCCTCCCAAATTCAATATGACTTTCTTTTTAAAGATATTTTTATCTTCTAAGGTACTTAAATGAATCATTCAATTCTATTATTAGGCTCAAAGACCTGAGCACTTTAACAACTCCAGATGGGTCTCCTTCGAAGTTACTCTTCCGGATCTATAAAATGAAAAGATAAGCTATCTGCTCTCCACACAACTAATATGCAGTGCTTTTATGATTTACCTTCTTCACAGCTCAGCTGGGAAAGAATCCGCCTGCCATGCAGGAGATACCGGTTCAATTCCTGGGTCGGGAAGATCCCCTGGAGAAGGGAAAGGCTACCCACCCCAGTATTCTTGGGCTTCCCTGGTGGCCCAGCTGGTAAGAAATCTACCTGCAATGCCGGAGACCTGGGTTTGATCCCTGAGTTGGGAAGATCCCCTGGAGAAGAGAAAGGCTACCCACTCCAGTGTTCTGGCCTGGAGAGTCCCATGGACTATATAGTCCATGGGATCTCAAAGAGTTGGACACAACTGAGTGACTTCCACTTCACTTCTGTAAACACTGCTATAAACACAAAGGGGGAAAAAATGAAAGTATATAGCTCTTGTCTGAGCAATTCTGAGTCCAGCTGCATTGAAGTTCCTGGGTTCTAGTACTCTGGGGTTGGGGATGTCTCGACTGAAGCCCCAGTTCTGTTCCTAGGAGTGACTCCCCGGTCCATTGCTGCCCACGGCTCTCGGGCAGCCTCTGAGGGTTACTACTGCTCCATCAGGATAAGGTGATTGTCTAAAGGGTGAACCTGCATGTCACGGCTCATCGAATTGCCTAAGTTAAATATGTTCAGTATATTATATGTCTAATATATTTTAATAAATATAGTTAAGTATTTGGGAAAAAAGTAAGTGAACCAGCACCATGGCATGTATGAATCATGGAAAAATAATGAAGTCAGTGAAGATGTAAGTCTGAAAACACCATGCAGTCCACATACCATCGTGGTAAAACTTGAAAAACAGCAAAACTAAGGAGAGCATTATGGGTAATGTTTTGTTTTTAATTCACAGGATGTGTTCAATTATGCATATATGATTTATTATTCTAATGACAATAAATAATAAAATATTCAAGTAAGTAAATAATATAAACTATAATAATTATCATTCAGCAAAGGGATTTTCTTGGATATTTGGCAAGTCAGAGAGATGCCTCAAAGTATTAATGATAAAGATGGTGATATATTATCACCCAGAAGCTGGATTCCTAAGAGGGGGCATAGTTTTTTGAAAATTGTGTCTTCTATTATCCTAATGTCCTCTTATTGGTTTGTTTACATTAGGGTCTATAGATCTGAAAAATATGACATTGTAAACTCTAAAAGTTTTTTGTTTTTTTAAATTTGAAGTGGTTAAATTTTCTGTCAGAAATATTTATAACCTGTATGTTTTTATTCTCAGGGCTCTTTGTGCTATATCATTGAAGTACCTTGAGTATAAGATATATTAACGATATAATAAGAATAGATAAGTGATAATTAACTGTTAATAGTCTTTTCAAAACTTAATGGTGTAAAACTGAATTTGCTCATAATTCAAAAATGTTTCCACTATGGTAGGAATTTTCTTTAATATAAAGATGGAATCCCCATGTGATATGCTTTAAGTCTGTTCCAGTCATTTCATTATTTTCACAGTACACAGCAGACGAGGAGCATCTGGTGTTTACGCGTGTTCTGCTAAGTCGCAGACGACTCGTTGCTTTCCGCGTGTCGGGAAAGAAGCTGATCGACCGCCCGTCCTTGCTCGCTCAGTGTCCTGCGACCCAGATCTGCTCTTCTAAGCGTTCAGTCTCTTTTGTACATTTTGTCGCCAGTTTTAGCTAAAAAGATCTTTATTTCCATGTGTTTCCAAAAATCTTTTCAAGTATTCTTTCATCTAGGTGTTACTAGGATTGTAACTTCCAGGAGCTTTTTAAAATATAATTGGACACAGTCATAGAAATTCTTTTTATGATTTTGACTATTTGAACACGGATGAATTTGGAGAAACCAGGTATCTCCACTGCTCCATTGCTGCTTCCCCATGCTAAAAATATTTGCCAAGTTACTTATGGCTTTATATGTATTTTAGTAAGGTTTTATAGTTTTCACTGTGTAGCTTTTACATACTTCTGCATTTTTAAATAGAGTTTCATGCAATTTTTAACTAAATTATGTTTCTAATGTATAAAGAAGTTATTAATTTTTATATATTGATTATTTTATAATCTCTAATTAGGGTGGATAATGCGTAAATCAGGATGAGAGGACACTTAAAATTGAAATACAGAGACAAATTTGGAAGAGCTGTTCTATAAGAAACTAGTTTTTACGGCTGTTTTACTCCCATTCTGCTTTACAGTGCTTTTTACATTTGGGAGAAGTAGGCTTTCCCTAAAAGATCTTCACCTCCCCTCTCCCATTCAGGATAACTCACAGCAAATTTCCACTAGCTGTCTGTTTTACATATGGCAAGGTATGTTTCAAAACTGCTCTCTCAAGTATGACGCCGGAAACCAAAGCTAGTGCTCCGTGACAACCTAGAGGGGTGGGGTGGGGTGGGGTGGGGAGGGAGGCGGGAGGGAGGCGGGAGAGTGTGCGCCTGCAGGGGACTCATGGAGGCATGGCAGAAACCATCGCAACATTGTGAGGCAATTACCCACCAATTAAAAATAAAACAAAACTGAGATAGCAAAAGAGCAACCCTTACCGCATTCCAATGACACCCTTATTGTGGGGTCTTTTTGTTTTGTCTTCGTTTTCTTTCTTACAGTTTGTGGTATAAAATTAATATTCATAGTTGCCATTTCCTTCTCCAATATTCATAGAGGAAAGGCAAATGATTGGGAAGACAGTGAGCAAACACATTTCTTGCAAAGAGCAGAATCAAATTATGGCGGACGTGTTCACCGAGGGGACTTCTTCCATCATCAAAGCAGGCTGCGTTCACCATCTCTGCCGGGGTGGGTTCTGTAATTGCTTAAGGCCATTGACTTGGATGTTGTCTATTCTGTATCACAATCGTTGGAAATAATCATGGTGCTCATCTCTTCTCTTTCTTTTTTTTTAATAAGCAATCAGACCACAGGTAGCCACAGCCAGTCTAGGTAGAAGACCCAGAGGTCCTGGACGCTGACATGAACACAGTTCCTGAGTAGAAGGGGAGGGACTCCCTTGGGGAAGTCTATGTGCTTACAGGGTGGTTGGTGGAGACTCTAGTGACGGTAGGTACGCCCTTCGTGATAATAATTCTACTTTCTTCCACTATTAATACATTTCAGCTGGGCATGTCTTCTCTCAGCTAAAGACTGCATTTTCTTTCCCTTTTTCTTATTATACATGTCTAAAGTGTACAAATTATTATATGTAAAGATTTTAAAATAATCACCACAACATACTTAGGATAGCTGTCACCTCATGTAGTTACCTTTGTATCTATTTGTGTGTGTGTGTGTGTGTGTGTGCGCACGCGTGAATGGCAAGAACACATAGGATCTACTTTCTATCACATTTCAAGTACAAGTTCCAGTGCTGTTACCTACAGTCACCATGCCATATGTATGCATTAGATCCTGCACTTATATAACTCAAATGCGTGGCCCTCGACTAACATGTCTTCATTTCTCTAGCTCTTAGACCCTGGTAATCACCCTTCTGTCTTCTGCTTCTATGACTGTGACTGTTTTAGGTTCCACATGTGAGTGAGACTGTACAGTATTTGTCAGTCTGTATCTGGTTTATTTCAATGAACACAATGTCCGCCAAGACCACCCATATTGTCATAAACGGCAGGATCTCCCTCTTGTAAAAGCTGACTAATATTCCATCGCATGTGAATCCCACGTTCTCTTTCTCATCCCCGGATAGACTGTGAGTCATTTCAGTGTCTTCTCTATCGTGTATGGTGCCGCAGTGAGTGTAGAAGCGCAGGTAGGCTTATCTTCAGGATCTTGATTTCAATCGAGCTGTTGTTCAGTCACTAAGTCATGTCTGATCATGCAGCCTCATGCACTGTAGCACAGAAGTCTCCCCGTCCTCCACTATTTCTCCGAGAGTTTGCTCCAACTGATGTCCATTAAGTCAGTGATGCTACCTAACTATTTTATCTTGTTTCCCCCTTCTCTTCCTGCCCTCAATTTTTCCCAGCATCAGGATCTCTTCCAATGAGTCGGCTCTTTGCATCAGGTGGCCAAAGTATCGGAGCTTTAGCTTCAGCAACAATCTTTCCAATGAATACTCAGGGTTGATTTCCTTTAAGGTTGAGTGAAGTCCAAGGGACTCTCAAGAGGCTTCTTTAGCACCACAGTGAGAAAACATCAATTCTTCAGTGCTCAGACTTCTTTATGGTCCAATTCTCACATCTGAACATGACTCCTGGAAAAATCATAGCTTTGACTATATGGAAATATGTCAGCAAAATGGTTTGGATAAATATCTAGAAGTGGGATTGTTAGATCATAAGGTAGCCTGAAATAAACTTTTTGAAAAACCTCCTTACTGTTTTCCACAGTTGATGAACAGTGTTCTATTTCGTGTAAAATTACTGCATCTTCTTGAATCCATTCATCTATTGATGAACATGTAGTTTGTTTCCACATTTTGGCTACTGCAGAAAATGCTGCAGTGAACACAGAGGTGCATTTGTTTGTTCTGAGTTAGTGTTTCTGTATTCTTTTGATAACTTCCAAGACATGGAACTGCTAAATAATATGGTAGCTCTAGTTTTAATTTTTAAAGAACTTCCATACTGTTTCCCATATTGGCTGCACCAGTTTCCATTTCCATCAACAGTGCATGAGGGTTCCTTTTTCTCCACATCCTCTCCAAGGCTTGCTATTGTTTGTATTTTAATAAGGCTGTCCAAACAAGTGATATTTAATTGTGATTTTGATTCATATTTCCCTGATGATTATTGAAGGTGAGCAGCTTTTCATATACTTGTTAGCCACTTGCTTGGCCATTCTTAGGAAAATGTTTATTTAAATCTGTTGCTCAGTTTTACTCCAGTTATTTACTATTGTGTTATTGAGTGGTAAGAATTCCTTATATATTTTAGGCATTGACTCTTCTTCAGATTCGTAGTTTGCAAATATTTTCTCCATTTCATAAATAGTCTTTTGAGTATTTCTTTTGTATGCAGAAGATTTTTATTTGATGTGGTCCAACTTGTTTATTTTTGGTTTTGCTGTCTTTACTTTTGGTGTTATATCCAAATATTTTTTAAGGCTAATATCAAGCAGCTTTATAGTTATATTTTCTTATAAGAGTTGTACAGTTTCGGTCCTTACTTTTAGTTCTTAATCACTTTTGAATTGATTTTTATGTATGGCATATATTAAAGATCCGCAATTCTCCCTTTTATTTTTCATTCTCTCTTCTTTTTCTTCTCCTTCTCTTCCATGTTATTTTTTTGGCATGTGGATATTAAGTTTTCCCAACATGATTTATTGAAGAGGCTGCCTTTTCCCCATTGTGTGTACTTGGTGCCCTTTCAAAGATTAGTTAATAGTATATCTACGTGGATACTTCCTTTTCAAATCTCCTTTGCAGGTAGGTATGACTAAGTTCTGTTTGGGGCCATGAGAGAAAGTTGTGTATGTGATTCCTGGCTCATTCTTATGAGAAGAATTGTGTCAAACCTTCCCCTCTTAATTCCTTTTGATCAACTCAGATGCATAGAGATGATGTAAGTTACCATGCATATCATGCACAGAATCCAAGCCTTGAGGATAACTTGGGCAAAAGGATAAACAATAAAAAAGCTCAGCATATTTGTTCTGAGTCTGGAACTTAAGAATCTAAGCTAAATCTGCACTTATAAATGATTTTATTTATTTTTATTGGAATATAATTGCTTTACAACGCTGTGTTAGTTTCTGCTGTTCAACAAAGTGAATCAGATATATGTGGACGTTTATCCCCTCCCTCTTGAACCTGCCTCCCATCCCCTATCCCCCTCCTCTAGGTCACCACAGAGCTCTGAGCTGAACTCCCTGGGCTGTATGGCAGTTTCACACTAGTAATCTGTTTAGACGTAATAATGCCTATATGTCAACGCTACTTTTCCAGTTTGTTTCTTTGGAGTCCAAAAGAGAGTGGATTCTCAATATCACATTGACAGAATCATTAGGTGGTTACTTGGGAGAGAAAAGCTATATATCTTGCTTATAAACAAATATTTCTCCTAAAGCAACTAAACCTGTATACAAAAGATAATTTATATTTATTTAATTTTATCTTTTACGACTACTTTGAAGCCATTTTAAAATACATATTTATGTTGCTGTTTAGCTGCCCAGTCGTGTCTGACTCTTTGTGACCCCACAAATGGCAGCACGTCAGGATTTCCTGCCCCTCACCGTTGCCTGGAGTTTGCCCAAGTTTGTGTTCATTGCATTAGTGATGCCATCCAGCCATCTTGTCCTCTGACACCCTCTTTTCCTCCTGCCCTCAATCTTTCCCAGCATCAGGGACTTTTCCAAAGAACTGACTGTTCGCATCAGGTGACCAAAATACTGGAGCTTTAGCATCAATCCTTCCAAATATATATTTAACTTAGATACAAATATAATTCCTTAAGTCCCAGATTCAAGACAATTAAGACAAAGATTTTTACTGTTTAACTATGACATATAGTCAGCTACAATGAGTTCATCAAGGTATTACTGATAATATTAATATATCTAAAGTTAATATGTTAATCAAAATTAATTAATTAATTAAAAGTGAAAGTTTTACCATTAATACATGCTCTTTGAAAATTATCTTCATTTCATCTTTTTAATTTTCATTTTAATGTATATTTTATACCTTTCATTCACAAAAAGGTAGTGTGTATTATATACTCTATTAATAAGTTGCAAATGTTTTTAAAAATAACTCTTTGGTTGGGTGTATTTTCAGCCCATGCCAAAATTTAAGTGCTAATACTTCAGTAGGGAGCAAGATAGCAGAGAAGATGACTTTAGAATGAAGCGGGAAGAAAAGAGCAAATATTTAACTTAATGCATTACTGAGCTGATCACAGCTTCAGAAGTATGTTACGTAGTGCTTGGGTTCGCAGGGAGTCTTCAGAAAGGAAAAAGGAACCACTGCTTCTCCAAATAGCTGACTAAAGAAGAGCAAAGGAGACCATTTGTGTGTGTCTCATTTTCCTTTAAAGAAAGCCGCTTTATCAGTCATCCACCACGCTCCTCTTCCAGGTGGTGCTACCCAGCTCCTTAACATGTGTGGGCTCAGTCCTGTCCGACGCTTTGCAACCCCATGGATGGTAGCCTCTGCCCATAGCATTTCCCAGGCAAGAACACTGGAGCGGCATGTCATTCCTACTCCAGGGGATCGTCCCAGCTCAGGGATGGAGCCATGTCTCTTGCATCTCCTGTACTGGCAGGTGGGCTCTTTACCACTGCGTCACCCGGGAAGCCCGCCCAATTTATTAGAAGAACACTTGTTCCGGAGTGAAGCGCAGCTCATGGGGAAAGGGAGGCAGCCAGCAGGGATGAGTCTGGTCCCTGAGCAGACCCTGGAGAGGCTGGCATCTCAGCAACAGCAGAGGTCAGGCCCAGGGTGCAAGGAGCTGAGAAGGTGGGCGGGATGCTGTGTGTTAGTCTCTGCGAATGTCCTGAGGGGCTTGTTTAACACAGTAGGTAACACAGATGCTTCCCTTTCCGTCAGGAAGCTGGCAACAGTGCTCTTTGGAGCTTTTCTCAAAAAGATCTTGTGGCTTTTAAGAAAGCATTTAGTACTTAGCAATCTTCCTGGAGTGCCCAGTGTCACATTAAGCAGAGCACATTTGAAGAGACAAAGTACACAATTGAAAAACAGCCTGCAGACTAGTTCAGTGGGCAGGGACATTAGAGAGAGATGAAGTCCCAGTGAAAAACAAATGTTAGTAGCTTCTTTTAAGGGCTATATATAGTTTTCTTTCTTTCTTTCTTTTAATAAGAAATCATTGGATAGCTTTAAGGTAAAGGGTATTTTTAACCTAAAACATCTGAAAAGGATTGACTCCCACTACAGAAGCCTGAAATTTGCAGCCTAAAGAGTGGGAAATGGCTGAGAACCCTGAGCGTGCAGGGCAGCGCTCTCCTGGCGGTGTGGCGCGTGCCAGCACTGCCGACCCTGATGAAATGCAGCACTTATGCCTCCCTCGTAGCTCAGTCAGTAAAGAGTCTGCCTGCAGCGCAGGAGACCCGGGTTCGACTCCCAGGATGGGAAGATCCCCTGGAGAAGGAAATGACAACCCATTCCAGTGTTCTTGCCTGCAGAATCCCTTGGATAGAGGAGCCTGGCGGGCTATAGTCCATGGGGTTGCATAGAGTCAGACACAACTGAGCGACTTCACTTTCTTTCTTTCTTCTTTCTTGCTCTATTATGGGTTCAAATTCCCTAGTATCGTGGTCCCCAATCTTTTTGGCACCAGGGACCAGTTTTGTGGAAAACAATTTTTCCACGAATGGGTGGCAGGTAGCGGTGCTGGTTTTGAGATGATTCAAATGCATTACTTTATTGTGTACTTTGTTTTATTGTTATTACGTCAACTCCACCTCAGGCCATCACGCCTTAGATCCTAGAGGTTGGGGACCCCTGCCCAAGGACCCCTATTGGCAGTCTTCCTATGTCCTATATCGTTTGCATATATTTACATTTATTTCCTGAAAATCTATATATAATAGATAATTTTATGGGCTATGGCTAGGGATGAATCAACTAAAGCCATCTATTATTTTAGGAAAAGAAAGTCATACAGAGCAACGGTTTAATTAAATTAAAATTTTCAATGTGTTAAGGAAAATTAAGTCTGAAACTTTCTGTACTCAAATGAGTTTTAGGCTGTTTTAATTGTGAGATTATTTCCATGGGTAATATTTTTAAAAACTGATGATGCCTTTGAAACGACCACTTGATAGTATCTCAGAGGAATTCATCTGAAGGATGACACATATTAACAGCAAAAAAAAGAAAAAAAGAAACAATATCTATATTACACATCTGCAGTTCTATAGAGCACAGCACAGTGATTAAACAGTATTTCATGATCTGGTAAATTTTGTCCATATTTATAAGAAAGCTTCTATAAGTTAAGCATGACTCTTTTTTAGATACACGAGAATAAATATCATCTCACCAACTCTCTGAAGATATCATATAATATAGCTATATATCTGTGGAATCACTCTATGAATGTAGAATAATGGTCTTTGATGCTTTATACTTTTGGTTAAAATCCCATTTTTATGGTTCAAGAAATGTGTTTTGACCCATGCACTCTATGTACTGATTTATCTACTTCCTATCTAGTGAACCTAAAATGGTTTTAAAAGAGTTCTGAAGATGCCAGTGAACATCTGAAAGTATTTTATGATACCTAAGAAAAAAAAAAAAAAGAATTCCTGTTACAGAGGAGTTTGAAATTGCCCAGAACCATAAAAGGATTATTTCTCTAACAAGTGAACTTAGTTCTGTTCCTTGGCCCTTCCTGTATTCTGTAGACTGCAGAAATCCACCATCAGTCCTGCCAGCACCCAAACCATTAACTCTTTCACTGCAGGCCTCCTGCAGTGACTATCCCATCCTCTTATTCGATGCTGAGATTGTATTCACTCGTCTTGACAGGTCTCTGAACTCAGGGCAGTACTGTTACGTGAACTAGATTTTATCTCATTTAAAACGAATGTATCCTCGAAAATAATACAGTATTATAAATCAACTATATATCAATTAAAAATAAATAAAAGTGAAGTTGTTCACTCACATACACACATGGAGAAAAGGCAAGGGGTTCTTCAGCAGGAATTACAGTGTTCACTATAGAAGTAAACGGTGGCTTTTTGAGTCCATTCTCTGTTTTCTAAAAAAAATAATGTTTAGTGCTTAATCAAAGAAGCTTTTCCTCCAAAAATGCAGTTTTTAAAAACTTAAAATATTGTGATAGACGGAATGTTTGCGTTTTCTCACTATTAATGCGTTAAATCCTAATTTCCAGTGTGATAGTATTTGGAGGTGGAATCTTTGGGAAGTGATCAGGTTACGAGGGTGGAAACTTTATGAGTAAAATGGATGCCCTTATAAAAGAGACTTCAGAGAACTCTCTCGCACCTTCCACCAAGTGACGCCACAGAGGAAAAACAGCTGTGTGTGAACCGAGCAGTGGGCTCTCACCAGATCCCACCTGCCGGGGCTTTGAGCTTGAGCTTAGCCTCCGGAACCAGGAGAAACGATTTTCCGTTGTTTATGAAGCCACCCAGGCTGCGGTAATTTTGTTACATGAAGTAAGAGAAAGATATCATTAACAGGCTTAGGAATTCAAAGACTCGTTTTCCTCAAGGACATTGAGGAAGTAGTTGTTTTTCAGCTTTTTCATAATATTCTGGGATTTTTCTTTTTCTAATATGCTGCAAAGAGGTATGAAGACGGTGAAAACCCTGACTGTTACCTGTTTCTCCAAACATAGAGTAAACTTGGTAAACTGCAAATCCAAACTGTTGACTACCTCCCAAAACCGCCCAGTTACTACTTTCTTCAGAGATTCTTCAGAGAAACCTGCCTTCCAGCGGTAAGGACTGTTAGAGTGAAAGCTGATGATCTTAGACTATAAATTCAGAAAGGCAGCCATTACCCTCATCTCTCCTAGGAAGAACACATTAAGGGAAGGGTATCTAATAAAAAATATGTAGACTATGTAGTTGCTTGCCTTTCTTTTTAATCTGGGATATTACTAAGCGGTACTATAGAAAGGAGTGTGTACTGTATTTGAAATAGTAATGCATAAATTAAAGCTAGATTTTAAAAATACAAGTTTTTAAAAAATTCTTGGTATTTAATAGTCATATTACAAACTACATCTTTATGAAGGCTATTCAAAATCAGCTGCACAATGTTCTTAATATGCATAAATTCTATTGGTAAAGACAGCAACCTTATATCAGGAATCAGTATTGGAAGTGCTTCTAAATTATCTATTATAAATGAACTACTTTAAAACAAGCCATGTGCAATTTATTTTTAATTCTGATGTATATATACAGCATCTGAATGCACATACTTCTTTCATGCAGTTTAATCAAATTCATGTATTTACAATTTTTAATCAAGATTTTAACTTCAGTGAAAAGCAAATATTATATAATGTATGCTAAACATGGAAATATATAGTCCATAAAATTACCACAAAACGATAAAATATTACCTCCAAGTGTGTATATTTGAATCAAAATGCTATGAATTGATTTGCATGCATTAAAATAGATTAGCTTTATATTATCAAGCAAGCATTTGCAAATATTCAGTCCTCTTCTAATTTTGGATTCCTTAATTTTATAAGGAAGAAACATCTCAGCAAATCAAAGGGTGTGATTTATCCACATTTTCAGAATTATATACCAGATGAGTTGAGATTATCATCATTGTCATTTTATTTAAACCCACAATTCTCTTTCATATAGGAGTAGGTGAACTCTATTTCTGGAAAGTGAGGGAATGTTAATTTAGGAGTTGATATTATATAGGAAAATATCCCAAACATGATGTCTTTAATATCTGTATTCCATGATTATATTTCTGTTTCAGCAACATCATGTTTCAATTTAGTAGTTTCTGGAGTACCTTCTCTGTGCAAAGATGTGTTCAGTATTTGGCGAAGCAAAAATAACTGAGTTAGGTGCTTCCCACAGAGAATCTTCCACCTTAGAAGAGAGTCACGTGTGCTTTTGGAAGAGCTGTAGCTACAGGCCTGCCATGCAGCCTGTCTGAAGGGAAGTGGGAATCCATTGTGAAGGATGCTGGCGAAAGATGGTTAATGGTCACTCAGGATGTGAAAGGAAGCTTGAGTATCTTGATGCTTTTTCAACAGTCCTTGTTTATTATCAGTAAATTTAAGTGTGGGTTGCCCTTTTCAGAAACCTACAATCTGTGGAATAAAATACAAACAGCAAAAAGAAAAATTGGAACATATGAAATGGTGATTAGTTTTCTGAACTCCTCTGAACGTGTAACTTTTGCAAATTTTATAGTAACTAATTCATGATTAAGAGGTTAGACTATTATTCCCGCAGTATGTTATTCTTGATTTCCTCCCTCCCTCTGCTACTTTTATTTGACTGTAGAACTAAGTTGACTGGTCCTTAGTTCTTTTAAAATAAAAGGATTACTTACACAATTCTCAACAATTTTAATCTTGTATCTTATTTTATATAGTTTTGAGATGATTATCTCAACATATTGCTCAAATATTTATTTTATCATTTCTTCAAATATGATTTTAAACCTGTCAAATGTACCCTGAAATTGGATTTCAAATTCTAATTAAACTGAGATAAACATACGTGACCTTGAAAACCCCAATGCAGAAAGAAGTCATGTTTCTTTCTTTTTACTTTAATTTAGAAGCAATATTAAACATGTCTGAATTTATATTTGTCTAATAGATTTTCATTATTGCTCAAAGTACCATAACATCACTTATAGCAATTATTTTTCTACAGGTATTTCTATATGCTATTCAACCAAAAAGTGCAATTATTTTCATTAATTTGATTTTGTTTTTAATATTCTGGCAGTGCAGAGTATACCTTGTTAAATAAGCAAATACAGTTGTGGATAATATAATTACATTGTAGCTATAAATATAAATATTTAATTAGACATATTTGCATTTAGGGATTAGAAGATGTGTAGTCATGGAGAGGTTTGGAATGTGTTTTATCATTTTGTTACTACCAAACGACTTTATAAGGCTCTCCTAAAAGGAAGACTGGATGTTTATCTTTTTGATATCTTATTCTTAGAGCTATCTTTATGGATAATTAAGATAGTAAGTTTCAAAGACTTGTACTTAGTGTGTTTATCAGTCAGAGTCCCAGTTGGAAGCAGACAGCAAGATAAAATGAGGATAATTGAAGGAAGACTTTATAAATGGACCAAATATAAAGAAGGCCAGATACAAGGGAACTGCATGAAACAGTCAGGGCTCCCAGGCTAGTAAGAGTGGTTGTCATCAGCCTTGCCCCTTTTTGATGAGCGTGCTGCTGCTGCTGAGTGCTTCAGTCGCGTCCGACTCTTTGCGACCCCACGGACTGTAGCTCACCAGGCTCCTCTGTCCATGGGAGTTCCCAGGCAAGAATACGGGAGTGGGTAGCCTATCCCTTCTGCAGCGGCTCTTCCTGACCCAGGAGTGGACCTGGGTCTCCTGCAGTGCAGGTACATTCTCTATCTCTGAGCCACCAGGGAAGCCCTTCCTGAGCGTGGGGAGAAAGCATTTCTGGAGTTAGAAGGGAAATCTCTTCTGGAGAGAGCTGCCTTGGAAAGAGAGGTTTCATTTGGGTGAGGGACATAGGCAAACCCCAAATAAAGGAGCAAGGAAATAAATATCTAATGTGTTCACCCATGAATCTTTGAAAAAGTTTTCCTATTAACTAAATCTAACCAGAATCCTGAGCACATGGCTGTCCCTTAATATCATTTATACAAGTTCTTCGGAGACTCAAGTGCACAGTGGATATGAGAGGCAAATAGAAGATATCAAATGCAAGAGATGTCAGGAAGCAGTCAAACAACTGGGTCAAGTGATTCACAGATAGTTCATGGACCTTTGACATAATCCAAGTAAGTTAAGACTTTATTAATATCTCTACAACATGATTTACACCAGGCTAATTTACTCAAAGAGCAGGAGATGGTAAGAATAAACATCAACATCTTAGGACTCAGTGAACTAAAATGGATGGGAATGGGTGAATCTAATTCAGGTGACCATTATATCTACTATTGTGGACAAGAATCCTATAGAAGAAATGGAGTAGTCCTAGTAATCACCAAATAGTCCAGAATGCAGTACGTGGGTACAACCTCAAAAATGACAGAATGATCTCGGTTCATTTCCAAGGCAAGCCACTTAACATGTAGTAATGTAACCACAGTAATTCAAGTCTATGCCCCTACCACTGGTGCTGAAGAAGCTGAAGTTGATCAGCTCTGTGAAGACCTAGAAGATCTCCTAGAACTAACACCATTAAAAAAAAAAAAAAAAAAAGGTGCTCTATTCATCATTGGGGGTTGGAATGCAAAACAGGAATTTAAGAGATACCTGGAGTAACAAGCAAGTTTGGCCTTGGAGAACAAAATGAAACAGGGCAATGGCTAACTGAATTCTGCCAAGAGAACACACTTGTCATAGCAAGCACTCTTGACAAGAGATGACTTCACACATGGACATCACCCAATGGCCAATGCTAAAATCAAATTGATTATATTCTTTGTAGCAGAAAATGGAGAAGCTGTATACAGTCAGCAAAAACAAGACCTGGAGCTGACTATGGCTCAGATCATCAGCTTCTCATAGCAAATACACACCTACATTAAAAAATAAGAGAATCGCAAGTCAATAGCTTGCTATTGAAGTTCAATTGGTTATTAATTTAAACTACAGTGTTACAAGAACTGAGTTGTTCCCACAAAACTCTTTCAGGTTTATAGCGTATTCTCTGTTAACAGTCATTTTAATGGCTGCATTTTGCCTATGGACAGAGTGCATGCTTCTCTTTTTGAAAAGTAGCAATGGGAACATTGAGGATGCAGCGTGGCAGAGTCCCTGGTGTGCTGTCGTCCGTCTATCCTTGTCCCGTTCAGGCTCCTGCCCAGTTGTGTCCGACTCTTTGTGAACCTGTGGACTATGCCCTCCAGGCTCCGCCGTCTGTGGGATTTCCTAGGCAAGAATCCTGGAGTGCCTTGCTATTTCCTTCTCCAGGGGATCTTCCCGACCCAGGGATGGAACCCACGTCTCCTCCATTGGCAGGTGGATTCCTTACCACTGAGCCACCACAAAAGTCCACTGCTGTGTTAATGTGAAGTAATCTGTTGACAAAATAAATGGTGAGTTTTAAAAATGTAGCCTCAATCAGACTTTGGAATTCATACCCCCTTTTTTTACACTCTGTCAAAAATTATATAAAAAGCATATGTCTTGTTTGGACAGAATCTTATTTTCAACCTTGGAATTGAATATATGCTCAACATCATTTATTCATCTATTTACTCAAATGCCAATGAAAAATGCTGCACTAATTGCCATAGATCCTGTGCTCCAGGACACAGAGAACCAAAGCTAATTAAACAATAAAACTTCTGCGTGAAGGAGACTAACAAAAAACTAAGAACTATTGCAGAAAGGAGGAGAGATACGTTACTTCCTGTATACACATTAAGTTCAACTCCGGGAGTTGGTGATGGACAGGGAGGCCTGGCGTGCTGCAGTTCATGGGGTCACAGAGGGTTGGACACAACTGAGCTACTGAACTGAACTGAACTTGAACAATCTTTGTGACCCCATGAATTGCAGCACGCCAGGCTTCCCTGTCCATCACCAACTCCCAGAGTTCACCCAAACTCATGTCCATTGAGTCGGTGATGCCATCCAGCCATCTCATCCTCTGTCGTCCCCTTCTCTTCCTGCCCCCAATCCCTCCCAGCAACAGAGTCTTTTCCAATGAGTCAACTCTTCGCATGAGGTGGCCAAAGTGTTGGAGTTTCAGCTTTAGCATCAGTCCTTCCAAAGAACACCCAGGACTGATCTCCTTTAGGATGGACTGGTTGGATCTCTTTGCAGTCCAAGGGACTCTCAAGAGTCTTCTCCAACACCACAGTTCAAAAGCATCAATTCTTCGATGCTCAGCCTTCTTCACAGTCCAACTCTCACATCCATACATGACCACAGGAAAAACCATAGCCTTGACTAGACGGACCTTAGTCGGCAAAGTAATGTCTCTGCTTTTGAATATGCTATCTAGGTTGGTCATAACTTTTCTTCCAAGGAGTAAGCGTCTTTTAATTTCATGGCTGCAGTCACCATCTTCAGTGGTTTTGGACCCCCCCCCCCCCAAATAAAGTCTGACACTGTTTCCACTGTTTCTCCATCTATTTCCCATGAAGTGATGGGACCGGATGCCATGATCTTCGTTTTCTGAATGTTGAGCTTTAAGCCAGCTTTTTCACTCTCCTCTTTCTTTTTCATAAAGAGGCTTTTTAGTTCCTCTTCACTTTCTGCCATAGGGGTGGTGTCATCTGCATATCTGAGGTTATTGATATTTCTCCTGGCAATCTTGATTCCAGCTTGTTCTTCTTCCAGCCCAGCATTTCTCATGATGTACTCTGCATAGAAGTTGAATAAGCAGGGTGACAATATACAGCCTTGATGTACTCCTTTTCCTATTTGGAACCAGTCTGTTGTTCCATGTCCAGTTCTAACTGTTGCTTCCTGACCTGCATATAGGTTTCTTAAGACTGTACAAAATTATTATTAATCAGACTTTATTATTATTCCCAATAGAATGAAAACATCATTTAGGTTTCTCTGTTGAGCACCCCAGACTCTTGGAACTATGCCTGGTATCTTATAATTAGTCAAATATTTGTAAATGAGGGGGGAAAATGAAGGAAAATCAAAGAGGACACAAATGATCTACTGTTCAATAAGCAAATTGTCATTTAAGATGAGATGACCGAAGCTCAGAGAGGTGGTCATTTGTCTGAGGTCATCACATGCACTTGTTTATGTCATATGTGAAAATGTACCTTGGAAACTGTTTTAAGTCAGAAATAGTCACAAGGTCATGAGCTTAATTGTGAAGAATTAAACTCTCAACAATGTGTTCTTACCTAATATATTTTTCTTTTTTTTTTTTGCTACAGATGATAGTCTTAAATTTAATGAAAAATATGTTGAAATGTCATTTCAAGGAAAGGACCTTTTTAAACTATAGCTTTAAATCTAGTATCAGCTAGTACTAGCTCATATTCCCAGAGATCCTTCAACAGGATGATTCTGATGATCAATAGCATAGTGTCTAAATAAGGTAGGTTTCAAACAACATTCAGGCCTTTGATAGATAGGATACTGAATTTCATATAAATGCAAAATCCTACTGTATGCATCAAAATTTGTGTGAATTATATTATTATTGACAGAATGCTAGATAAATTGAGACTTTTGATAAACTTATTTTAAACCACATCCTAACAGTGTATGATGATGTTCAATGCAATGTTCATATTGCTTTTACTTCCATTTAACTGAATATAAATATTTCAGCTTAGTATTACATATAATTAGAAATGATGCCAACTCAAGTGTAAAAAGTGCTTTTCATCAAGACATTAAATATTCTTACATCAGGTGCTTACGATTTTTAAATAAGTGAATATTTTTTGCATCTAGATATATTTTTCCTAATGTGTTCATACTAATAGTTATTCATTAGTGATATTTTAAATGTTGTAAGTATGTTTCATTGACTGAAATATTCAGAGTGTTCAGTAATAATAACTGGTCAACAATAGTAATAATTACAGGAAATACTTGTCATAAATAAGTCTCCATTATGTTACTAGATTGGAATTGACTTCAGAAGGATCCACTAGATTAATGGTATTGCTTTAACAAGGGCTTGCTGCATAGCTCAGGTGGTAAAGAATCCACCTGCAGTGCAGAAGACCTGGGTTTGATCCCTGGGTTGCGAAGATCCCCTGGAGGAGGGCATAGCAACTGACTCCAGTATTCTTGCCTGGAGAATCCCATGGACAGAGAAGCCTGGAGGGCTACAGTCCATGGGGTCAAAAGAGTTGGACATGACTTAGTGACTAAACCACCATCACCATTACTTTAACAAGTGGACTTGAATACTCCACTTATTTTGCATATGCCTCAAGAGGCTAGACAAATTCACCACCTGTTTTGCAGATAAGGAAACAACAGTGAAACAACATGACTAATTTACAAGTTGATAATCACAATTGCAGATTCAATTACACACAGTCTGTTTGACTCTAGAGATCTTACCCTACAACAGCTCCCACAGGGATTTCATTTTACACTGCTCTTGTGGCTGTTCAGTTGCTGAGTCCAGCTGTTTGCAATCTCATGGACTGTAGCATGCTGGTTCTTTTTTCTTCCACATAGTGGAATATGTGGAATATTGTAAATACTTGTAAATATTCAAAAGCAGAGACATAACTTTGCCGACTAAGGTCTGTCTAGTCAAGTCTGGTTTTTCCTGTGGTCATGTATGGATGTGAGAGTTGGACTGTGAAGAAGGCTGAGCGCCGAAGAATTGATGCTTTTGAACTGTGGTGTTGGAGAAGACTCTTGAGAGTCCCTTGGACTGCAAGGAGATCCAAACAGTCCATTCTGAAGGAGATCAACCCTGGGATTTCTTTGGAAGGAATGATGCTAAAGCTGAAACTCCAGTACTTTGGCCACCTCATGTGAAGAGTTGACTCATTGGAAAAGACTCTGATGCTGGGAGGGATTGGGGGCAGGAGGAAAGGGGACGACCGAGGATGAGATGGCTGGATGGCATCACGGACTGGATGGACGCGAGTCTGAGTGAACGCCGGGAGATGGTGATGGACAGGGAGGCCTGGCGTGCTGCAATTCATGGGGTCGCAAAGAGTCGGACACGACTGAGCGACTGAACTGAACTGACCTCCTGTTTGTTCAAATTCTTGTTCCTTGAGTCTGTGATGCTAATCTAACCATCTCATCCTCTGGAGTCCCCCTCTCCTCCCACCTTCAATCCTTCCCAGCATCAGGGTCTTTTCCAATGAGTTGGCTCTTCACATTAGATTACCAAAGTATTAGAGCTTCAGCTTCAGCAACAGTTCTTCCAGTGAATATTCAGGGTTGATTTCCTTTAGGATTGATGGTTTTGATCTCCTTGCAGTCTAAAGAATTCTCAGGAGTCTTCTCCAGCACCACAATAACAAAGCATCAGTTCTTCGGCATTCAGCTTTTTTTTTTTTCGGTCCAACTCTCGCATCCATACATGACTACAGGAACAACCAGAGCTTTGACTATAATGACCTTTGCTGGCAAAGTGATGTGTCTCTTTTTTAATACAGTGTCTCTGTTGGTCAGAGCTGTCCTTCCAAGGAGCAGGCGTCTTAATTTCACAGCTGCAGCCATTGTCTGCAGTGATTGTGGAGCCCAAGAAAATAAAGTCTGTCACTGTGTCCGTTTTTCCCCATCTGTTTGCCATGAAGTGATGGGACCGAATGCTGTCATCTTAGTATTTTGAATGTTGAGTTTGAAGCCAGGGTTTTCACTTTCCTCTTTCACTCTGATTAAGAGGCTCCACAGTTCCTCTCCACTTTCTGCCATTAGAGTGGTATCATCTACATACTGAAGTTGTTGATATTTTCCAGGCAATTGGATTCCAGCTTGTGATTCATTCAGCCTGGTATTTCACATGATGTGCTCGAAATATAAATTAAACAAGCAAGGTAAAAATACGTAGCCTCGTTTCCCAATTTTGAACCAGTCTGTTTTTCCATGTTTGGTTCTAACTGTTGCTTCTTGATCCGCATACAGGTTTCTTAGGAGACAAGTAGGGTGGTCTGGTACCTTAAATTAAATTAGATAACTTATCATAGCACTCTTAATCTGCTATGGGATTAAATATCGGTAATTAAGTGCATATTATTGGACAACGTTTTTTATGAAGCAATTTGTTACAGGTAATATTTTTGTTGATTGTTAAAAGATCTTAAATTTTGACTCATCTGCATTTTCTAACATCTAAGTTAGCTTTTCCACTTTACTTTTCCATGTAGGAAAATAATCGTTGTGTTTTTAGGGAACGTGGAGTTTGAGGTCAGAATATCCTATGTTCCAATTGAAGCTCCATGTGTGATATCTTAGGAAAGTTGATCAACTTTTCTGTCTCTAAATTTCTTTGTCTATATATATATAGAGACAATACCTACCATGTATTTTTGCTTAAAAAATTAAGAAAATATAGAATATAAAGCATTTATATTATAAAGTTTGACACAGAGAAGAAATTTATTTTAAAAAGATAGCATTCTCAATAAGATATTTCTATTATATTATTTCTATTATATTAGAATTAATGAAAGTGAAAATGAAGTCGCTCAGTCGTGTCTGACTCTTTGCAACCCCATGAACTGTAGCCCACCAGGCTCCTCCATCCATGGGATTTTCCAGGCAAGAGTACTGGAGTGGGGTGCCATTTCCTTCTCCAATGTTAGAATTCATAATGACTATCAAAAGCTTAGGTCAGGTTAGAAAGTCAGACTACTATATTCAATCAATTTTGAATATAAATGGTGAAAACTAGCTGCTAATGAGTCATAGTCCACATTTCTGATTGAAATTCTCATGAAAATATTTCAAGTAAAACAAATGAAATATAATACATGAAATAGTACTATTGATGAACAACATGCCAGAAATCACAAAAATAAGTTTATAAAGTATCTCCATTAATCATAGCACTGAGGCAGAATGGCAGTCCACCCAGGTTGAAAACGTTAATAATTCCAACTACATCTCTGATGGCACTTGTGGTTCAAAGAACCTAGATCTGTTTCAAACCTGTCCACCTTTTCTCCTTGTTCCCCACACACTCTCTACAAGACTTTTCAGTTTTTCCAAAACTTTATTTCCTGGAGCACTTCTTGGAGGTAATAAGATGAGAGGTTGGAAAAAAAATGACAATGAAATAAGGTTGCATAATTCAATTTGCAGATCCCAGATACCTTATCTAAAACTTTTGGGAATGATGTGAGTAAGCTGAAATTTCACTTTGATTTTTCAGAGGGAATGCACTTCTTATGTAACATCTAAGACAATTCTTACACACTGTGTATGAAAATTCACATAAAGGCAAAACGATGAAAAGTTCTAGATCACCTCACATTGATTTTGGCCAGATTTTACTACTAAATTAGTTATGGGTTATGGCAAAGCAATTTTGATTTCAGGGTTTGGCATTAGGAACTGTAGTTAAGGGAAAGTGAGCTTGTACTACACCCCTTTCCTTAGAAAGCCAGAATGCAAGTTTGAGTCTAAACATCCTTGCAATGTAGAAAGCTCTGAATCTGACTTGACCTTCTCTTGTGTAATATATTTCTTTCATCTATTCCACTTAGTGCTGACCAAGTATCAGGCTTCACACTAGCAAGAGAGATTCAAGGATGAACAAGACACATGATGTTCATGTCCTCAGGAAATTGATGGTTTAGAACAAATAAAAGTCTCCAAACAATAGTTAAATACATGGATTAGTAGGCAATCCCAACTGGGATCAGGAGTGCAACGGCTTAGAAAGAAGAGCTCTGATGGAGATGAGTGAAGTACCCAACCTTGTCTGAGAGGGAAGGGAAGATTTCTTCGAGAAAGTGCCACTGAAGTTGGGAGCTAGAAAGGGGCGTGGAGTAAGAGTGGCTCTGAGGGGAGGGGAGTCAGTAGACCAGGATAAAGGAAAGACTTCCACAGGGAAAAAGGAAAGTGTTTTCTGGGGACAGATTGAGTCAGGGCTTGTGAATAATAATTATGGATTTGGGCCTTTATCCTAATAACAATGAAAAGTCAGTGAGGGATTTTAAAATGAATCATCACGCTCAGACTTGCATTAAAAATAATACTGTGTTTTCAGCAAGGGAAATATATCAGAGTGTGGGAGATGAGTTAAAGGCCTATTTTGAGAAATACTGCTTTATCAGCATCTCTCTGGGGATGCTGATTCTGCAACTGTAATTCACAGCAAGGGAGCACAATTAGTGGTCCTTTACATGCACTACGCATCACAATGTGAAATGGATGGATGTTGCGTCTGGGAAAAGATATCATAAACATTGGCATATTTTAGAGAAGGAGGTAGAAAATAATCAAAGGCAAGATGCAAAGAACCGACAGTTGTAATATATGAGAAACCTTATATTTTGATAAAAAAGATAAATGATACATTTAATAAAAGGCCAATATATCTATTTCTGTCAGAAAATATGTATTAAGTGACAGCTGTCAATAAAATGCAGTTTCTTGAATCTCAAGTACTAGAGTATTTTATACACACACACACACACACACACACACGGAGAAGGAAAGCTATGACAAACCTAGACAGTGTATTGCAAAGCAGAGGCATCATGTTATTGACAAAGGCACATATAATCAAAGCTATAGTTTTCCCAGTAGTCATGCAAAGGTGTGAGAGTTGGACTATAAAGAAGGCTGAATGCTGAAAACCTGATGTTTTCAAATTGTGGTGGTGGAGAAGGCTCTTGAGAGTCCCTTGGACAGTAAGGAGATAAAAGTAGATAAAACGAATCAATCCTAAAAGAAATCAACCCTGGAAGGACTGATGCTGAAGCTGAAGCTCCAATACTTTGGCCTCCTGATGTGAAGAACTGACCTACTAGAAAAGATCATGATGCTGGGAAAGACTGAAGGCAAAAGGAGAAGGGGGTGGCAGAGGATGGGATGGTTGGATGCGTCGACTCAATGGACACGAATTTAAACAAACTCCAGGAGACAGTGGAGGACACAGGAGCCTGGCCTGCTGAACTCCATGGTGTCGCAAAGAGCCAGACAAACTTGGTGACTGAACTACAACTATATATATATATATGTATATATATAAAGATAGCAATGGTGAACTCTACTATCCAATGGAAATTAACTTAGTGGGAATATATATATATATATACACCTACTAAGTTGCTTCAGTGGTGTAAAACTCTTTGTTACAACATGAACTGCAGGCTTCCAGGCTCCTCTGTCCATGGAATTCTGGAGTGGGTAACCGTTTCCTTCTCCAGGGAATCTTCCTGGGTCTAACCAAGGGATCCAACCTGGGTCTCCTGCATTGCAAGAGGATTCTTTACCATCTGAGCCACCTAGGAAGTCCATATATATATGTGGATAAAATACATGTATAAAATCATGATTGCTAATATCTAAAATCTGTGTTAGATAAATATTGCAGACCTGAAAGTTAAGGAATAAGATCTGAATTCATTGATCCTATTGTCTGGGACAAGTCTGAGATAAATAGTAACGGTGAATTTGAGAGAAAAGAACAATGCTTCAAGAAATAAGCATTCTAGAAAAGTCCTAAATATTTGATATAACTGGTTCACCAGTAAGCAAATACTCTTGCTATAAAGTAGGATTTTAAACTGTTAGTATATAGTTTTGATGATCACAAAAATTATTCAGTGACTTACTAATAGCAATTGATAAACTAACATTAAAACCTATGTCAGAAGGAGCCTCTATTGTTCCCCATTTTTGTGAAATCACAATGCAGAGAGACTGGGCACAGAAATAAATACAATAGAAATTTACGTGTCCAGAGATCATATTAAAAATCAAGGTAAATATCAATATTTTTGATGAGTTTTCTAAAAGCAAAGGTAAACATTTCATTTGTTTTTTGTTTGCGTTGTATTATTTTTTAAGAGCAGCAAAGTTGGTTTTTATTCCTTTGTTCAGGAACATCAATATAAACAGTTCATTAATCTGAGCCTTCAGAAGCCAGATCAAGATTTATATATAAAAGCTGATGAATTTTGTTTACCTGTCATATAGGTATATCTATACAAGTTCCTTGATAGTATTTTATGTCAAGGACTTTATAGTTTTGTGCAGCCTTGGACTGATAAATGACTCAAAAAGTGTACTTACACTTCACTTGCTGTTATTTCAATCTAAAAAATTGTAGGATTGAATGCTTCATAAGTTTCCACTGCCCTTAGGCAATAGCAGTATTATTTGTACCTTTGTTTAAACCTTTTAAAGCCATGAAATATTGTATAACTAACTGTGTCCCAAGAAAGCTTGAAATCGAGGCCTTTTAAAATTGATTTCATCTTCATTTCATATAATATAGAAATTAAAAATCCTCCTGCTCATTCATAATTACCAAATAAACTGTAGTCTCCATGGTCAATGCTGCTGATCTTAATTATTACTTCATTGTGATGTTAGGCTAGTTAGACTAGTAACTTGGACATATTTTCTTAAATAAAATTAAAGTCAACTCTTCAGTTTTGCTGTAAATATAATCTAGTCTTTAAATTTGTATTCACAAATAATAAAAATTTCATCCATATGCATAAAATTAAATTTTATGGAGCTTTATTTTATCATTTGGAGAGATAAAATTATTAAAAATAATTGTAACAGAAAATAATAGATCAATAATAAAAATTAGATATTGTCAGAAAAAGGGTCAGTAGTATGTGGTCTCAAAAAATAGAGAACCAAACTGAAAGTCAAAGAGATTTATCTTAATTCTGACTCTGATTTGCAGTCTGTGATGGGCAAATCACTTGGAGGCCCTTTGACTGGACTTTTCACCTTCAGAGAAATGTCACCATTATATCTGTAATCCTCCAACAAGGGTAATGTAATGTTTAATGAGAGTAGTTTAAAATAGTATTTTGGGTGCTTAGAGGAAAGAGGTTTTAATAACCCAAAACTTGTCCTTAAGGCTTGAACAACCAATCATAATGTAAAAATAATCAGTTTTGTTTTCAGATCAACTCCATCTATTTTAAAGTGCTATATTCTTAAAACACAAAAACAAAAAGCAGTTTCTTATGAGAAGTATAAATATCAAGCCTTCTTATACTATCAGAAGGGAAGAATATAAAATAGAATGAATATATATATATAACTGAGTCATTTTGCTGTGGAGCAGAAGTTAACACAACCTTGTACATCAACCATATTTCAATAAGAATAAAAAAACACACAAAGAAATTCTTTTCGCATAATATTTATAACTAAAAGTAATATACAACATTTCTAAAATAAGCAAACAACGTAAACTTATAATACATTTAGGTATTAAAAGTAACTTATTAGTTAACAGAGTGATTAATTCTATGTATCAGTGATGTTGTTTAGTTTCAGTAAGCTCACTGAATATAAAATTTCTTTAGAGTTGAAGGCCCACAGCAAGGTGTTGACTAGTGAGTGATTAGATTTAAGAGCCACATCTTCGCATTGAGAAAATGAATGGCAATTGGCACACGGTCATATATTGTTTTATTTTTTCATTTTTGTTTAGCTAATTCACAACAAATTCCAAGAAAATTTAGATCTCTGAAATTTACTCCAACAATAGATGATATTGTTGCTGTTTCAATCTATAGCTTTCTCCTACCTACCAATGGAGAATTAGTACTGCATCTATATTCAAAGGTATATGAATTCTGCTAAAGGTCAGTAAGAAAGTTGACTAAAAAAAGTAATTTCAACTATTTCATATAAAAGTCAAAGTTGTGTGTGTGTGTGTGAGTCACTCAGTCGTGTCTGACTCTGCAACCCCATGGACTGTAGCCCACCAGGTTCCTCTGTGCAAGAGATTCTCCAGGCAAGAACACAGGAGTGAGTTGCCATAGATTTTAATTTTAAGATGACCTTGAGAAATGACCTGATATTCTAAAAACCTTTGCTTCCTTTTTCTGTACTTCCTGATGGCCTGTAACACTTGGATGTGATAGAAATGAAGTTACCCTCTCAGAGCCTCTTCTCTTTCTTCTTTATCAATGTATCCCTGACATTTAGCTGACCAAAAAAATATCTAAAGCAAGGACCAAATTGCCAATTCTCTTTTAGCAAGCTGTGTTCATGTGAAAGAGAGGGAGAAGATAAAAGTGGTATGTATAATTTCTGGGATGTTATTTGTGGGAGGAGTTTTCTCTCTCTCCTCTCTTACCTGGTTGAGAGCCTGGTTGGGATGCAGACGTAACAGCTGAAAGTGCTTCAATCAAGTTGGTGTATAAGGCTGAAACTATTTTAGTGAAGACGGCGAAACAAGGAAAGACTGTTCCACAAAGAAGCTTTAAAATAACATATGTAGGGAAACTAGGGCCACTCATGCCAGTATTGGTATCATCATTTTAAAGCTTTTTCTTTTTCTAATAGAGTTTAGAGTACTTCATGTATAATGGTGGTCCCACCATTTGGTCCCACCAAAACACTGAGGTAAAATGTGTCAGTTTTCAATAAGCTTTACTTATAGACATATAGTATCGAGGTGGATTTCCTTTTCTTTCGTTCTCAAATATAAGTAGTATCTTAGCCAACTTGGGAAGCTACTATAGAATATTATAGACAAGGTGACTTAAACTGCAAACATATCTCACAGTTTTGAGGTTTGAGAAGTCCAAATTCAAGGTGCCAACAGATCCAGTGTCTAGTGAGAACACACATCTTGGTTTGTAGACGGTCATCTTCATGGCAGAGAGCAGAAGGAGAGACAAGGTTTTCCGATCTCTTTTCATAAAAGCACGAATCCCATTCAGTTTTCGTTCAGTCAGTTGTGTCTGACTCTGCAGCCCCATAGACTGCAGCACACCAGGCCTCCCTGTCCATCACCAACTCCTGGAACTTGCTCAAACTCATGTCCATTGAGTCAGTGATGCCACCCAACCATCTCATCCTCTGTCGTCCCCTTCTCCTCCCACCCTCAATCTTTCCCAGCATCAGGGTCTTTTCAAATGAGTCAGCTCTTCACATTGGGTGGCCAAAATATTGGAGTTTCAACTTCAACATGAATCCTTCCAATGAACACCCAGGACTGATCTCCTTTAGGGTGGACTGGTTGGATCTCCTTGCAGTCCAAGGGACTCTCAAGAGTCTTCTCCAGCACCACAGTTCAAAAGCATCAATTCATGAGGGGTCCATTTTCATGATTTCATTACTTTTCAAAGGCCCCATTTTCTAATAACATCACATTAAAAGTTTAGGATTTCAACTTGTGAACTATGATTTTTTTTTTTGGGGGGGGGTAAAACCATTCAATCCATAACACATGAAAGCTTAAGGCTACAATTTTCTGAAGAAATCCCAATGTGTAAGATTAAAAACAAACAAAAATAGAAAGTCTGATTGTGAGGGAAATAAGATTATCTAATAGAGCAAAATAGAACCATAAAATACTGATTAATATCCTGAATGAGATTAGAAAAGATATTGACTGTCTATGAATAGAATTTCATAAAGAGCAACAGGCAGGAAATCTTGAAAATTCTTTAGAATTTAAAAAGGGTTAGAAGTTTTCAAGAAATCTTCCAGAATAAGAGCCAATGGTTGTGGAAAGTATGAAAGGAAAGATAAAATACTTAAAGGTTTAATTTGAGGCATCAAATATCCAAATAACTTTACAAATAGAGAAAAGAGTTAAAAAGGGAAATGATTAAACTGATTAAATAAAAAACTGTTCTAAAGAGAAGAGATTTTAATGGAAGGAATCCATTAAAAGTGGAAAGGATGATAAGGAATAGAGACTCATATCTGATAAACTGCAGCAAAACCTTAGGATGTCAGGAAAGGGGAGATACACGCAAGGAAACCACAATGATGAAAAGCATGACATAGACATCCTGCCGTTTCTCAATTAGACACAGAAGTGTCGTCTGAAATTTCACTTACTATACAAACTACATTGTTATAGATTGTTAGTTCTTTTTTAAAAATTTATTTATTTAACTGGAGGCCAATTACAATATTGTAGTGGTTTTTGCTATACATTGGCATGAATCAGCCATGGGTGTACATGTGTTCCCCATCCTGAACTTCCCTCCCACCTCCCTCCCCATCCCATCCCTCTGGGTCATCCCAGTGCACCAGCCCTGAGCACCCTGTCTCACGCATCGAACCTGGACCGGCAATCTGTTTCACATATAGTAATATACATATTTCAATGCTATTCCCTCAAGTCATCCCAGGATTGTTAGTTCTTAATTTTTTTAAAATATTTTTCATAGATTTGCTGTAAGTGAGGTAGCAGGCACTTTTCAAAAGGCTGCTATTGTATCAGTACAAGACTATATATATATATTTAGTAGAAAATCTATTTGAGTATTAGAATTTGTTTTTATATCAATTTTGATTTGATCAAGACAGTAGAACTGTGGTGAATTATGTGGAATATGGAATTGATCAGAGAGTGCACAATTTTGATGTCAATTAAAAAGACCTCGGAAGACTTTTGCTTTGTATCTGGTGAAGGTCCTGAAGTTGCTGTAGAACAGCAGGCTGGTCGTCAAGAAGAATGGCCTGAGTGAAGCAGAGGAGAGAGAGGATAAAGCGGGGATAAAGTTTATCTTCTAGAAGATAAGCTGGAAGCCGCGTCTTTCACTCACCACTTCCTGCCTCCATGATGAGGACCCCTGCACCGTCTGCAGTGCTGCTTTGCTTCAGTAGTGCCTGCCAGCCCTTCCCAACCTGCTGCGGGCTGAAGACAGGCAATTCAGTGAAATCTGGAGCTGCTTCCCAACGCCCCAAAGTGAGGCAGCAGATCTGAGCCAATAAAGTGAGTTTCAGTAGTCTCTGATGCCCTACACTGACCTTCAGGGAAAATGGTTCTGCCTCTCTCTGTCTTCCAACTCTCGCCTAACCTGAGAGCATCCAGGTAAGGAGATTTGGAGGATAGTTCAGCTTCCCTGGTGGCTCAGAGGTTAAAGCGTCTGCCTCCAATGCGGGAGACCTGGGTTCGATCCCTGGGTCTGGAAGATCCCCTGGAGAAGGAAATGGTAACCCACTGCAGTATTCTTGCCTGGAGAATCCCATGGACGGAGAAGCCGGGTAGGCTACAGTCCATGGGGTTGCAAAGAGTTGGACACGACTGAGCGACTTCACACTTCACACTTCAACTGAACTAGGTTGAACCAGTAACCAAAACAAAATATTTGGACTTCATACAGTTGTGCTACTAGGTTTAGCAAATTTAGCCCAATAGAGAAAATGAGGCATTGATCGCAACAATGGTAATATACACTTGACTGTGGTAAGCTACACACTATCAGAATGTTCACCCATAGGAGCATATGGCATTAAAGATCACTAGATTCTTGCTGAGTTCTGAAGACAAAACGTTGTTGTTGCTGTTGTTTGGCCACTACTTTTTGGGATCTCAGTTCCTCAAATAAGAATTGAACCTGGGCCAAGGCAGTGAAAGCTTGGAATCCTCACCACTAGGTAACCAGGGAACTCTCAAAAAAGATTTATTTTTATAGGTTGAGTTTATTTATATCCATCTTTTTTATTCTCAGCTTGTGGTCTTTTCATCAACCAATCTCTCACTTCTTTTGATTCATTTTTGTTTTGTTAATGACAACAGCTATAACTAGAGAAGGATAGGCTAAAATTCTGACTGAAATCTGACTTGTAAAATATTTTTGAGAAAATTGCTTTAATGTGTGTTCATGATTCTCTAAGTTCTGAAAGTCCTCACCCATAGAGGACAAGGCCAAGGACACGTGCTTTATATCAAGCCACTCACGGTAAAGTCCTGCTGATACGGACATGCAAGAAGCCTTTTGTTTCTCCTAAGTTGCTGCCACTCAAGGCTACTATTATTTAGCCTTGAAAGCAAGCACCACAGGGATCAAATAAAGGCCTTGGTGGCAATAATCTGGACAGTTTTGGAAATCTGGAATGTTGATTACCAGAGCTCAACTACTCTTAATGGCATGTAAACATTTTTTTTTTTTTAACTGTTGTGGTACTACTCTATATATTTTTGTGACGTGAAAGTCATTCAGTTGTATCTGACTCTGTGACACCCCCCCATGGACTGTAGCCCACGAGGCTCCTCTGTCCATGGGATTCTCCAGGCAAGAATATTGGAGTGGTTTGCCATTTCCCAAACCAGAATCAAGCCCAGGTCTCTCACACTGCAGGCAGATTCTTTATCATCTGAGCCACCAGGTAAGCCTATACATACGTGTGCTTATCTATAACCATATTTAAAATTTTCTCTTTTACTTGGAAGATTTCAAACAAAATTTGGTAGCTGGTTTATTGGACATTTTGAACTTGGTAGGGCATAAACATGGAAATTAATTGGCGTATTCTAAGACTATAATGGTCTAAACTCCATAGGAGGTGAAGTGAGTTATATGAAAATGAATTAGACATGATCCCAGTCCCAGAGAAAAAAGCTTAATAGGGAAAATAGGGCATGAGTTGCTACAGTTGTATATAATCATTATGTTCACCATTTAAAACTGTATCCTTTTAACCTAATAAAGGAATAAATTATGACATTTTATGGAGAAAATATGTTTATGTTTGAGAACTTGCTTAATATTATATTTTACCAATAGAGAGGTAACATATAATCTACAAATAATTATTACTGATTAACAGGAACACACAGTTTTCAAACTAAAAAGAAATTAAACTTTAAAGAAGTCATTTGTATAAATTCATACAGCTAGTCAATGCAAGAATCAAGAGATAAATCCAGTGACTCTGACACTCAGGTTGACATCATTTTTATTAAATCATTTGCAAAATGTTTTCCAAACTATTTAATTATACAGCTTTATTTGCATGAAATATCTATACATATCCAAAGTATGTAAACCCAGAGATATAGAAAGTGGATCGATGGTGCCGGGGGCTGGAGGGGAGATGGGAAATGGAGAGGGACTTTTTAATGAGGACAGGTTGTTTTATTTTTATTTTTGAAGACATGAAGAAGATGTTTTGGATCTAGAGAGGGGTATTGGTTGAAAACTCGTACAAGTTACATGGAATTGTTCACATTAAAATGGTTAATTGTATGTTATGTGAAAATTGTAGAAAGTGAGAACATATCTAACAAAAGTAAGAATGTAAATTGGTATAGCTCTTCTAGAAAACAGTTTGGCGTTTCCTCAAAATATAAAAAAAATTGAACTACTATATGATTTAGCAATTCCACTTGTGGGCATATACACAGAGAAAACAGACTAGGCATCATGAAAAGATGAGATGACCGCACTGCCATATTTTATAGCAGCATTGTTCAAAACAAACAAGAGAAGACCCTACACATGGACATCACCAGATGGCCAACACCAAAATCAGATTGATTTATATTCTTTGCAGCCAAAGATGGAGAAGCTCTATACAGTCAACAAAAACAAGACTGGGAGCTGACTGTGGCTCAGATCATGAACTCCTTATTGCCAAATTCAGGCTTAAATTGAAGAAAGTAGGGAAAACCGCTAGACCATTCAGGTATGACCTAAATCAAATCCCTTATGATTATACAGTGAAAGCAACAAACAGATTCAAGGGACTAGACTTGATATACAGGGTGCCTGATGCTCTATGGATGCGGGTTTGCGACATTATACAGGAGACAGGGATCAGGACCATCCCCAAGAAAAAGAAATGCAAAAAGACAAAATGGTTGTCTGACAAGGCCTTACAAATAGCTGAGAAAAGAAGAGAAAGAAAGAAAGTGAAGTCACTCAGTCGTGTCCGACTCTTTGCGACCCCATAGACTGTAGCCTACCAGGCTCCTCTGTCCATGGGATTCTCCAGGCAATAGTACTGGAGTGGATTGCCATTTCCTTCTCCAGGGGATCTTCCCTTCCCAGGGATCAATCCTGGGTTTCCCACATTGTAGACGGACGCTTTACCATCTGAGCCACTGGGACTAATAAAAAGAAAAGCTAAAGGCAAAGAAGAAAAGGAAAGATATATGCATTTGAATACAAAGTTCTAAAGAATGTCAAGGAGAGATAAGAAAGCCTTCCTCAGTGATCAATGAAAGGAAATAGAGGAAATCAATAGAATGGGAAAGATTAGAGATCTCTTCAAGAAAATTAGAGATATCAAGGGAACATTTCATGCAAAGATTGGCTCAGTAAAGGACAAAAACGGTATGGACCTAACAGAAGCAGAGGATATAAAGAAGAGGTGGCAAGCATACACAGAAGACTGATACAAAGAATATCTTCATGACCCAGATAATCACGATGGTGTGATCACTCACCTAGAGCCAGGCATCCTGGAATGTGAAGTCAAGTGGGCCTTAGGAAGCATCACTATGAACAAAGCTAGTGGAGGTGATAGAATTCCAGTGGAGCTATTGCAAATCCTAAAAGATGATGCTGTGAAATTGCTTCACTCTATATGCCAGCAAATTTGGAAAACTCACCAGTGGCTACAGGACTGGAAAGGTCAGTTTTCCTTCCAATATCAAAGAAAGGCAATGCCAAAGAATGCTCAGACTACTGCACAATTGCACTCATCTCACAAACTAGCAAAGTAATGCTCAAAATTCTCCAAGCCAGGGTTCCACAGTATGTGAACTGTGAACTTCCAAATGTGTCGGGGTCCAGCCCCGGTGGATCCAGGGAATTCGAAGGGGGGATGGAGTCAGCATCTTAGAAAGGACTATTTAATTAGAAAAGAGAGATTAGAAAAGAATAGTATAGTAGGAAAATCAGTGGAGAAAAGAGGCTGAATAACTTGGTTTACGTGGAAATCTAATAAAGTCTCAAGACAAGAAACTTGCACCACCTACGTAGGCCACCGGCACCCACTTGAATAGTGGAAGGTGCCCCGTCTTGGGCTCCCTCTCGCGTGGGTCTTAGAATTCAGGGCAAGTAAGTAGATATGGTGAGCCTCCACGCTCCTGATGGAAATTCAGCCAGAAAAGAAGGAGAAAAGACCACACGGGGGAAACCAGTCTTTCCAGTGACCGGTCCATCCTTTATTGTCCAGGAAAGCTTTTTATACTTTTGGTTATACATAGAGATCAATGGATAATACAAAGTTATGCAGTGTCAGCAGCCCTGACTCTTATTGAGACCAGGCTTTCTCTCTGCATACCTAGCTGTATACACAAGTCTTAGGTGATTTACATCATCTTCTGGCCAGGAGGCCTATTAGCATTTTATGGCCCTTTTCTGATAAGGGTCCGTCAACCAGAAAACTTATTTGCCTTAAAAGTGTTGTTCTTACTAAAGTCTGGTGCCACTCTCAGAAAGCACTAATTAAGGTTCCATTCTTATAAAGCAAGGAAACAACAATTTATAACAAGGAAAGAGGAGTACAGTGATTTATAACAAAGAGAAAATTCATTAACTCAAAAGTCTAGTGTTGCTAACATCAAAACTACTATATTCCTTTTTCTATATCCCAATTACATTGATTAATATCCTCCAGGATTAATATCCTGCTGCCTGGAGGCCTGGCAGCAGTCATTGACTCAACAGTGAAACCCATCACCAATATAATTCTTAGCTCTTTAGAAAAGGCTCTATATCATTAAGATGTTTTAAGCTTCCTGCCTCTTGCGGTTGAGGGCCGTAAACAATTAACACATGTAGTTGTAAAAATCCGGACAGACGGGTCAGGTAAATTAGAAAGCTATCAGAGGGGTTTAAGCTGAGACATTCTTTTTACTCCCAGGAGATTTATTAACTGGAGCTCTAAGTTAATTCCTTTTTAGAGGAAGGTGGTGGGGGACAACCCCTGTTAATGTCAGAAGCATAAGCAAAAAGCATAATGCAATACAGCAGGCAGACTCTGGTTTTGGGGTTAGATGCTTGAGAAATTCCAGCAAGGCTCCCTTAAGGCCGGATTCGCCTTTGCCTGTTGGACCCCTTAACCTCATGACCTTTGCCATGGGCGGGACTCCTCGTGCTGGCTCCTGGCACAGATGGATTTAGAAAAGGCAGCGGAACCAGAGATCAAATTGCCAACATCCGCTGGATCATTGAAAAGCAAGAGTTCCAGAAAATAATCTGCTTCTGCTTTATTAACTATGCCAAAGCCTTTGACTGTGTAGATCACAAGAAACTTGAAAATTCTTAAAGAGATCGGGATACCAGACCACTTGACCTGCCTCTTGAGAAACCTATATGCAGGTCAAGAAGCAACAGTTAGAACTGGACATGGAACAACAGACTGGTTCCAAATCGGGAAAGGATTACATCAAGGCTGTATATTGTCACGCTGCTTATTTAACTTCTATGCAGAGTACATCATGAGAAATGCTGGGCTGGATGAAGCACAAGCTGGAATCAAGATTGCCGTGAGAAATATCAATAACCTCATATATACAGATGACACCATCCTTCTGGCAGAAAGCAAAGAAGGACTAAAGAGCTTCTTGATGAAAGTGAAAGAGGAGAGTGATAAAGTTGGGTTAAAGCTCAACATTCAGAAAACTAAGATCATGGCATCTAGTCTCATCACTTCATGGCAAATAGATGGGGAAACAGTGGAAACAGTGAGAGACTTGATTTTGGGGGGCTCCAAAATCACTGCAGATGGTGACTGCAGCCATGAAATTAAAAGACACATGCTCCTTGGAAGAAAAGCTATGACCAATCTAGACAGCATATTAAAAAGCAGAGACATTACCTTCTCAACAAATGTCCATCTAGTCAGAGCTTTGGTTTTTCCAATAGTCATGTATAGATGTGAGAGTTGGACTATAAAGGAAGCTGAGCACTGAAGAATTGTTGCTTTTGAAGTGTGGTGTTGGAGAAGACTCTTGAGAGTCCCTTGGACTACAAGGAGATCCAAGCAGTCCATGCTAAAGGAAATCAGTCCTGAATATTCATTGGAAGGACTGATGCTAAAGCTGAAGCTCCAATATTTTGACCACCTAATGTGAAGAACTGACTCGTTGGAAAAGACTCTGATGCTGAGAAAGACTGAAGGCTGGAAAAGAGGATGACAGAGGATGAGATGGTTGGATGGCATCACTGACTCAATGGGCATGAGTTGGAGTAAACTCTGGGAGTTGGTGATGGACAGGGAGGCCTACCATGCTGCTGTCCATGGGGTCACGAAGAGTTGGGCATGACTGAGTGACTGAACTGAAGTGTTCACATCAGCCAATACGTGGAAATAGTCTAAGTGTCCATTGATGAATGAATGGACAAAGAACATAAGTAGGAGGAAATATAATTAGTAATAGTCCATCCTGTCTATGTACTTAGACCCTCAGTTGGTTCTGGCTCTTTGCCACCCCATGGACTCTAGCCTGCCAGGCTCCTCTTTCCCTGGATTTCCCAGTTCAGAATACCGGGGTGGGTTGTCATTTCCTCCTCCGGGGATCTTTCCAACCCGGGGGTCAAACCTGCATCTGCTGCATTAGTAGGTGGATTCTCGACCACTGAGCCGCCTCGGAAGCCCAGGAACTAGTTCTAACCAAGCGATCAGGAATCATATTCATCTCCACCCCTGGCACTGGGAAGAAGAGAAACCTCATTGTGAACAATAGCGATCTGCTCACCTCTGTTATCCAGGGAGATTTAAAGCTAATGAAACCATAGGCAAAAAAATCTTTGGTCATGAGAGAAGTCCTTGTTAACCTGGAACATTGTTCAAGACATAAATCTCTAAATCACCAGTCCTTCGGCTATGAGTAATCACAAAGAAGTCTATACAGGATTTGAAAGTCAGCGAAAAATGTAAAAGAGGAAAGAAAAAGGTAAACATGATAGATAGATACCGAACAGAAGAAACACATGTTGCCAAGGAGAAGATAAAAACTGTGTCCAGTCATTTGGGGAGCATTTAAAATACACATTTAATGAAACAACTGAAGCAAGATCGAAAGCATAATTATAAGAACTCAGGAAAGAAAGGTACAAGAAGATAAAGGGTGAGCTGAAATATCTCATGCAATGAGTGAAAGGGAATACAATTGACCCTTGAACAACTCAGTAGGGGTGGGAATTGGGGGGGAGTGTGGTTAGGGGTGCTGATCTTCTGGGTAGTTGGAAATCTGCATATAATTTACAGTTGACTCTCTGTATCCACGTGTCCTCCATGTCTGCAGCTCAGATTCAACTAATTTCAGATGTTGTATTATTGTAGTATTTACTAAAGAAATAAAAATGGCATATAAATGAACTCGCACTGTTCAAATTCCTGTTGTTCAAAGGTCAAATGCATATCCCGCTCTTCCTATTGGTCAGTCTAGATGGGACTTTCCTCTGAATGCTGCGGGGTTGCTGTTTTGGGTACAGCAGGTGCAGAGCACAGAGGGCTATGAACTCTGCTTTTCCACTGATTTCTTAAGGGGTGCAGCTTCAGTCAGGTCTGAAAATCATTCTAGACATCTGTATTTTGGGCCTTATTTAAACTCTTTTGGTGACCTCATCTTTATTTTAGGCATACATCAGGTGCAATGAGGACTTTAATGTCTCTGACAAGTCATCACGTAGAGAGAAATATAAATATGTCACTGAGATTTGCACAATTATGGAGGCATTTTGGAGCGAAAGGTATAATTTGTTTCCTGGCTTTTTGAAAAGGTTTGACTGAAATATTTGCCTTTTACAGGCAAACGTGTGGGCACAAGTTATTTTGGAATGAGGTTTGAGAACATTTTCAGTCTGTCTATAGGGTATAAAATTGGAAGACACAGTGGGACTTCCTGTGCTGGGCGTTTGAAGCATGAATGTTTATTGTGTTTCTTACTTGCCCCAATCTATGTTGCAAATAAGCACTCTCAGATGTTTTGAACAGGGCCGAATTTCTGTGAACATTCTAGGTACATGCAAAGCATTCAAAAAAGCTAGATCATTTTCATAAATTGATATTATAGTAAGTGTATCCTAGGATAAGATATTCCTACAAAGGTTAATGTTTCTCTGTCCCAGTGTATTTTTAATATTTATCACAGAATAAAGGAAAATATCTTTAATACATATTCTATTCATTATTAGAAAAAGAAAAAGCTATCTTATCAAACAGAAATTATCTGAAACAAACAGAAACTGACTATAATAGCATTAATCAACATAGATAAAGCCTCAGAAAAAACATTATTATTCTCCTTTGTATTGGAAAAATAAAAGAATTAAAAAGGCATGTAGGCTTTTAAAGTCTAATTTCCCTTTCTTTTTCTCTCTTTCACACTTGCTGTGCTTTTCTCTGTAGAAAGGTTGAAAAAATTATGCCGAAGAGCAATTTGCTAGGTTGGAAGAATTAAATTGACAGGTTCTAATATCTTAAGAAATAAATCAATGCAGTGCATCCTTTCAAATCCTGTGACAAGTTTGCTTTAAACTCAACTGGTTTTTTTTTTTTTGTCCTTCACCGTGGTTTTTTCAGCATTTCCCACTGGGAGAATGCTGTTTTATTAGTAACATGTACCTTGAATATAAACACTGAGAATAAACATAAATTCAGTAACTGTCCTGCACAAAGTGATAGTTGAAAACTCTTCTGGGGTAACAGCATTCTGATCTGATATTACAAACAAACCTTATGGCTGCCACTGGGTGAGTTCATTATTCACACCACTGTTGTTGTTCAGTTGCTTATACATGTCCGACTCTTTTTAACCCCATGGACTGCAGCACCCCAGGCCTCCCTGTCCTTCACCATCTCCCGGAGCTTGCTCAAACCCATGTTCATCAAGTCAGTGATGCCATCCAACCATCTCATCCTCTGTCGTCCCCTGGTCCTCCTGCCCTCAATCTTTCCCAGCATCAGGGTCTTTTCCAGGGAGTCAGCTCTTCACACTCATACCGTTATGGTTATCTTTTTCCTCAATAGGTGAAGTCATTCATTTATTCGTTGAGTAATAAAGAAACAGAAAGAAATTCAGATAAAAAACAAAAATTCTGAGAGTTTATAGGAGAGTGGGAAAGCGCTTACTTATGTCTTTACCATCTGAGCCATCAGGGAAGCCCCTAGATGCATGTGCACGTATATAATGTTTTGAAACTCTTCCCATTTGCTATTATAGAATATGAAACAGAGTTCCCTGCTGCTATAGAGTAGGCCCTTGTTGGTTATCTGCTTATCACAGTAGTGTGTATATGCCAATCGCATCTCGCAATCATTGCTTCCCTACTCCCTCCCTCCTTGTTGACCATTGGTTCGTTCTCTAAGTCTGTGAGTCTGTTTCTGTTTTGTAAAAAAGTTCGTTTGTGTCATACTTTTTAGATTATGCATATAAGTGATATCGTATGGCATTTGTCTTTCCCTGCCTAGTTGACTTCACTTAGTATGATAATTTTCAGGCCCATTGATATTGCTGAATATGGCATTAATCCATTCTTTTTCATAGCTGCACAATATTCCATTGAATATATGTACTGAGTCTCTTTTACTCAAAAGGTTCTGCATGACACATCTGTCCACAGATGTTTAGGTTGCTTCCGTGTCTTGGTTACTGTAAATGAAATGAATAGTTGGGTTCATTATGCTAAAAAAATATGGGGTTTTTTTGGATGCATACCCAGGAGTGAGATTACTGGGTCATATGCTTTCTTTACTCTTCGTTTATTTAAGGAACCTCTATACTGCTCTCCACAGCGGCTGTACCAATTTACATTCCCACCAACAGTGTAGAAGGGTTCGGTTTCCTCCAAACTCTTTCCATCATTTATTGTTTCCAATTTTTGATGATGGTCATTCTGAATGATGCATTATCTCTTGGCAGTTTTGACTTGAATTCCTCCAATAATTAGATATGTTGAGCATCTTTTGATGTGTCTCTGGGCCATCTGTATGTCTTCTTTGGAGAAATGTCTATTTAGGTCTTCTGTCCACCTTTTGATTAGGTTGTTTCTTTACTGGATATTGAGCCACATGAGCTGTTGGTAAATTTCGGAGACAAATACCTCATCAGTCACACCAGTTGCAAATATTCTCTCCTTTTCTATGTGTTGTCTCTTTGTTTTGTTTATGATTCCCTTTGTGGTACAAAAGGTTTTGAGTTTTACTGGGTCACATTTAATTATTATTTTTTTTAATTCCATTAGCTGGGAGACTGCTTGAAAAAGATATTGTTGCAATTTATGCCAAAGTCTCTTCTGCCTATGTTTTCCTCCAGGAGTTTTATAGTATGTGTTCTTGCATCTAGGTCTTTAATTCATTTTGAGTTTATTTTTGGTATGATGTTAAAAGTGTTCTAATTTCATTTTTTCATGTAACTTTCCAGTTTTCCCAGCACTGTTTGTTGAAGAGACTATTGTTCCTTCATTTTATAGTTTGCCTTCTTTGTCATGGATTAAATGGCCAGAGGCGGGGGGATTTATTTCTAGGGTTTCTATCTTGTTCTATTGATGTATATTTTTGTTTTTGTGCCAGTACCATACTGTTTTGGTGACTGTAGCTTTTAGTATAGTCTGAAGTCTGGGAGCCTGATTCCTCCAGCTCTGTTTCTCTTTCTCAAGATTACTTTGGCTCTTTGGGGTCTTTCATGTTTCCATACAAATTTTAAGATTTTTGTTCTAGTTCTATGGAAAAGGCTCTTGGTATTTTGAAACGGATTGCACTGAACCTATAGATTGCTTTGAGTAGTATTGTCATTTTGCTAATATTAACTCTTCCAAGCCAAGAAAATGGTATATCTCTCCAACTGTTTGTGCCATCTTTGATTTCTTCCTTCAGTATCATCATTTTCTGAGTGCAGTTCTTTTGTCCCTTAGCTAGACTTATTTCTAGATACTTTATTCTTTTTGATATGATTGTAGATGGACTTCTTCCCTTAATTTCTCTTTCTTATCTTTCATTGTTAGTGTATAGAAGTGGAAGAGATTTTCTCTGTATTAATTTTGTATTCCACAACTTTACCAAACTCATTGTAAGTTCTAGTAGTTTTCTGGTAGCATATTTAGGATTTTCTATATATAGTATCATGTCATCTGCAAACAGCAAAAATTTCGCTTCTTGTTTTTCCAATTTGGATTATTTTTATTTGTTTTTCTTCTGCGATAGCCATGGCTAGGACTTAAAAAACTATGTTAAAGAAAAGTTGTGAGGGTGGACATCCTTGTCTTTATCCTGGTCTTAGAGAAAATGCTTTCAGTTTCATACCATTGAGAACGGTTTTTGCTGTGGCTTTGTCATTTATGACTTATATTGAGACATGTGCCTTCTACACCCACTTTTTGGAGACTTTTAAAAAAAATCATAAATGGGTGTTGAATTTTGTCAAAAGCTTTTTTCAGCATATGAGATGATGATATGGTTTTTATTCTTCAGTTTGTAATATGTGGTGTATCACATTCATTGATTTATATATTTTGAAGAATCCTTGTATTCCTGGAAGAAGCACAAGCTGGAATCAAGATTGCTGGGAGAAATATCAATAACCTCAGATATGCAGATGACACCACTCTTATGGCAGAAAGTGAAGAGGAGCTAAAAAGCCTCTTGATGAAAGTGAAAGAGGAGAGCGAAAAAGTTGGCTTAAAGCTCAACATTCAGAAAACGAAGATCATGGCATCTGGTCCCATCACTTCATGGCAAATAGATGGGGAAACAGTAGAAACAGTGTCAGACTTTACTTTTTTGGGCTCCAAAATCACTGCAGATGGTGACTGCAGCCATGAAATTAAAAGACGCTTACTCCTTGGAAGAAAAGTTATGACCAACCTAGATAGTATATTCAAAAGCAGAGACATTACTTTGCCGACTAAGGTTTGTCTAGTCAAGGCTATGGTTTTTCCTGTGGTCATGTATGGATACGAGAGTTGGACTGTGAAGAAGGCTGAGCACCGAAGAATTGATGCTTTTGAACTGTGGTGTTGGAGAAGACTCTTGAGAGTCCCTTGGACTGCAAGGAGATCCAACCAGTCCATTCTAAAGGAGATCAGCCCTAGGATTTCTTTGGAAGGACTGATGCTAAAGCTGAAACTCCAGTACTTTGGCCACCTCATACGAAGAGTTGACTCATTGGAAAAGACTCTGATGCTGGGAGGGATTGGGGACAGGAGAAGAAGGGGACGACAGAGGATGAGATGGCTGGCATCACGGACTCGATGGACGTGAGTCTGAGTGAACTCCGGGAGATGGTGATGGACAGGGAGGCCTGGCGTGCTGCGATTCATGGGGTCGGAAAGAGTCCGACACGACTGAGCGACTGGACTGAACTGTATTCCTGGGTGAATCCCACTTGATCATGGTGTATGAGTCTTTCAGTACATTGTTAGATTCTGTTTGCTAGTGTTTTGTTGAGGGTTTTTGCCACTATGTTCTTCAGTGATACTACTGCTGCTGCTAAGTCGCTTCAGTCATGTGCGACTCTGTGCGACCCCATAGACGGCTGCCCACCAGGCTTTCCCATTCCTGGGATCCTCCAGGCAAGAACACTGGAGTGGGTTGCTATTTCCTTCTCCAATGAATGAAAGTGAAAAGTGAAAGTGAAGTCGCTCAGTCGTGTCCGATTCTTTGCGACCCTATGGACTGCAGCCTACCAGGCTCCTCCTTCGTGGGATTTTCTAGGCAAGAGTACTGGAGTAGATTGCCTTCTCCTGGCCTGTATTTTTTTTTTTTTTTTTATGGTATCTTTGTGTAGCTTTGGTATCAGTGAGAGGGTGGCCTTATAGAATGTGTTTGGGAGTATTCCTTTTTCTGCAATATTTTTCAATAGTATCAGAAAGATAAGTGTTACTTCTCTAAATGTCTGATAGAATTCATCTTTGGACTTTTGCTTGATGGGAAGTTTCTAATCTCAATTTCAGTTTCGTTACTTATGATTGGTCTGATTGCATTTTCTATTTTTTTCTAATTCACTCTTGGAAGATAGTACTTGTCTACAAATTTTTCCGTTTCTTCCAGATTATCAACTTTATTGGCATGTAGTTGCTGTTAGTAGTCTCTTGTGATCCTTCCTATTTCTGCAGTGACATTTGTAGATCCTCTGTTACATTAATACTGTTACTGATTTGAGATCTCTCCCTTTTTTTCTTGTTGTCTGGCTAAAGCTTTGTCGATTTTGTTTATCTTTTCAAAGAACGACCTTTTAGTTTCCTTTTGTTATTCTTCATTGCTCTTTTGTTTATTTCAGCTCTGGTCTTTATGGTATCTTTCCTTCCACTAACTTTAGGCTTTCTTTGTTCTTCTTTCTCTGGTTGCTTTAGGTGTCAGGTCAGTTTGTGCTGCAGTCCATGAGGTCACCAAAAGTCAGACATGACTGAGTGACTGAACTGAACTCAACTAGGTTGTTTATCTATAATTTTTCTTGTTCCCTGAGGTAAGATTTTATTGCTATAAACATTCATCTTAGTACTCCTTTCCCATCTCCCGTAAGTTTTGAATCAATGTTCTTCTGTTTTCATTGTCTCTCTCTAATATATATACATATATATTCTATTTGATTTATTCAGCGTCTACTGTTTGTTGAGCAGCATATTATCTTGCTTCCATGTGTTTGTGTTTGTTACAATTTCCTTGTGGTTGATTTCAAATCTCATAGCACTGTTGCTGTTGTTCAGTCACTCAGTCGTGTTTGACTTTTTGTGACCCCATGGGCTGTAGCTCACCAGGCTTCCCTGTCCTTCACCATCTTCCAGAGCTTGTTCTAAGTCATGTCCATTGAGCTGGTGATGCCATCCAGCCATCTCATCCTCTGTTAATAGTCGCAAATCCCCTTCTTCTCCTGTCTTCAGTCTTTCCCAGCATCAGGGTCTTTTCCAGTGAGTCAGTTCTTTGCATCAGGTGGCCAAAGTATTGGAGCTTCAGCAACAGTCCTTTCAGTGAATATTCAGAGTTGATTTCCTTTAGAGTTGACTGGTTTGACCTCCTTGCAGGCCAAGGGACTCGCAAGAGTCTTCCCACAGTTCATTTGTGGTCCAATGCTCACATCCAAACATGACTACTGGAAAAACCATAGGTTTGACTAAATGAACCTTTGTTGGCAAAGTAACATGTCTCTGCTTTTTAATATGTTTTCTAGGTCTGTCAGCTTTTCTTCCAAGGAGCAAGTGTCTTTAAATTTCATGCAAACAAGCTTCTTTTAATCTCATAGCATAGCGGTCAGAAAATTTGCTTGATATGATTTCAATTTTTTTAGTTATAAAAGTCACTTTGTGGCCCGCCCTGTGATCAGTCTTGAAGAATGTTCCAGGTGCACTTGAGAAGAATGTGTATTTTGCTGTTTTTAGATTGATTGCTCTATAAATATCAATTAAGTCCATCTGGTCTAATGTGTTATTTAAAGCCCGTGTTTCCTTATTGATTTTCTGCCTGGATGATCTGTCCATTGATGAAAGTGAGTTATTAAAGTCCCCTGCTATTATTGATTTCTCCCTTTATGGCTGTTGGTAGTTGCCTTAGATGTTGAGGTGCTCCTGTGTTTGGTGAATATATAAATGTTATATTTTCTTCTTGGATTGAAACCTGGATTTTTATGTACTGTCTTCCCCTTCTTTTTTATCAGTCTTATTTTAAAGACTACTTTGACAGGAGTATTACTACTCCAGGTTTCTTTTAGTTTCATTTGAATGGAGTATATTTTTCCATCTCTTCACTTTCAGTCTATATGTATTCCTAGATCTGAACTGGGTGTCTTGTAGAGAGTGTAGGGAGTATACATACATTTTTTTTTGCTTGTTTGTTTGTCTTTATGCATTCAGACAGCCTATGTGTTTTTGTTGGAGCATTTAATTTGTTTATGTTTAAAGTAATTGTCAATGTGAAGGTCCTTATTGCCATTTTCTTAAAGGTTTGGACTTGTTTTGTAGTTTTTCTTCTCTTCCTGTTTCATTTTCTTTTGTAAACTGATGACTAACTTGAATATTGTGTTTGTATTCCTTTTTCTTTCCTGTGGGTGTGTCTATTGTAGATTTTTGGTTTGCAGTTACCATAAGGTTTTAATGTAGCAGTCTATGTATAAACAAGATTGCTTTAAGTTGTTGGTCTTTTAATTTCAGATGCATTTCTGCTAGCCTGCATTTGTGCTCTCCTCTTCTCACAGTTGCTGGTGTTGATACCATATTTGTCTATGAGTGATTTCTTACATTGTGTGTAAAACTTTTTTTTTTTTTTTTTCCCCATAATTTTCCTGTTTCTAGCTGTGGCCTTTTCTTTTCTGGCTTAGAATCTCCTTTAGCATTTTTTACAAAGCTGGTCTGGTGGTGCTGAATTTTCTTAGCTTTTGCATTTCTGTAAAACTTTTGATTTCTCTGTCAAATCTGAAAGATAGCCTTGTTGAGTAGAGTAGTCTTGGTTTTAGATTTTTCCCTTTCAGCACTTTAAATATACCATCCATCTCCTTCTGGCCTGCAAAGGTTCTGCTGAGAAATCAGCTGATGACTTTATGTGCGTTCCCTTGTATATTACTTGTTGGTTTTCCCTTGTTGCTTTTAATTCTTTCTCATTTTCTTTAATTTTTGTCGATTTGACTACTCTGTGTTTCTGCAAGTTCTTCCTTGGTATATCCTGCCTGGGATTCTCTGAGCTTTCTGGACTTGAATGACTGTTTCCTTTCCTTTGTTGGGCACATTTTCAGCTATTATCCCTTCAGATATTTTCTCAGGTCTTTTTTTTTTTCTCTGTTCTCCTTCTGGCACTGTGATAATGTGAATGTCGATGTGTTTAGTGTTTCCCAAGAGGGTTTTCAGGCTGTTGCCATTTCTCTCCGCCCTTCCTTTCGTCCCGTGGCAGAGGCCTCCGTTGTCTCTCGCTCTGTCTTCCAGCTCATTTATCGGCTCTGCCTCAGTTACTCTGGGATTTGATTTTATTGTGATCTCACCCCCCTACTGCCTTTGTGCCTTCTTTTGTCTTTGGGTGTGGGATAGCTGTGTTGGTAGTTTCAGCATTTTTTGTTAATGGTATTTAGCAATTAGCTGTGCCCTTAGTGTTTCTAAGGAGTGAGCACAGGTTCTTCCATTTTGCCATCTTGAGTTAAACCAAGGGCCACATACTTTGGAAAAAGAGAAGTGTATTCTCAAATTTGTAGCAGTGAGACAGTAATGTGATAAGTAGACTTTCATTAAGTGTTCTTATAGGGAAAGCAAAACAAACAAAAAATCCATAAATATTATATTTACCATTTTTCCTTCCTCTATCTCATATATTTCCATTATGGAATTATACCACTAAAATAAAGCAATGCTATAAAAATATTTCAGTTGTATTAAATAAAAATGCCTCCATATGAACACAACACTATACTCATTATTTTAAGGATTACATGAACCATATTTATTTTCATGAATGTTATCTTGAATTCCCTATAACCTTCACTTTTTCAATTTTTGAGTTTTAATTATCATCTGTAAGTATAGAACTTATATGATATGTATATGACAGAATATATTTTTCTAGAAGATAAGATTCTAAATAAAATTATTTTACAAACTTTTGAAATACTCTTTCCCTTTACACACCTGAGATTTAGCTAAACATAATGGCATTGATTCATGAACGAGCTCTCTAAAATTGGATGAGATGACGTTGAATCCAGGTGTCTAAAACATGAACTGAGTTAGTTCCATTAGTCTGATCTTTCCAGCAAACAAAATACCAAGTGCAGTGCAATGTAGAGGATTCCATTTGACTGAGCTAGCATTATTCCTTTCAGTAAAGGAATACATGATATATCAGTGAGAGAGGGGAAAATGCAAAAGTTTGTCAGGGAAACAGGTAATTTCCATGTTGCTTGTGTTCGTTTTCCATTTGATACAATGAAAACACTGCCAGCAGTTACATAAAATAGATTAATATTGTCTGACTAATGGCCATTATTGTAGCATAACTGTGAATCATAAAAAAATATACATTAAAAAGTAAGAAGTGTGCACTGTTAGAAAAATTTTATTAATAAGTAGGGTGGCTGTCTTAGCTTGCCAATTAAACCTTCTGTCTTGGAATAATTGTAGCATCTCTTTCACTTTCAAAAGTATCATCTTAATGGTTCATCTCTCTATCTCTGACCTGCTGAAATGTAAGATATACACTCAGGCAGCAAATCATTAAAAAGAATGATATTCCCTTCTGTATGGGTAAGACAGACTCCTGAGGAGTTCCTCTGGAACTGTGGCTCTCATTGCCTAGAATAATGTCTGACATCTGCTGGAAATTTTAATGTTTGGACGATGAGTTATGATAAATATCAAACACCACAAGAACATAGATATATCACTGTTACCAGACAAATAAGAAAGGTCCACCACTACAAGTGATTATATGATGAATTAGCACGATTTTTGACTAAAGGATTACTCTAAAACTGAATACCATCACTGACTCAATGGACATGAACTTGAGCAGACTCTGGGACATAATGGGGAACAAGAAAGCTTGGAATGCTGCAGTCCATGGAGTCGCAGAATCAGACATGACTTAGCAACTGAACAAACAAACAAAATGTTTTAAGAATGTTTAGCAGCTTAGTTTATCACATATATTTGACAGTTGTTTTTATTGCCTTTTTTGTTTGTTTGTTTTTTTGTTTTGTTTTGTTTTGTTTTTTTAGTTTTTTATGTTTTAAATTTTAAAATCTTTAATTCTTACATGCGTTCCCAAACATGAACCCCCCTCCCACCTCCCTCCCCACAACATCTCTCTGGGTCATCCCCATGCACCAGCCCCAAGCATGCTGCACCCTGCGTCAGACATAGACTGGCGATTCAATTATTGCCTTTTGATTACTAAGTGATGCTATGAGGTAAAAAGGATCTTGATGTCATGAATGTTCAGGATCCCAGTGAAACATTTTATAATGCCATTACTGTACTATATGCCTATATGCCATTAAGTGATCTTTAAAACTTTCATTTTATCACTATACAAATTCTAACTAGCATACAAAATGAGCAAGCAGTATGAAAATAATACTTTAAAGTGATTTTAAAACTAATGTTTAAAGAAAGACTCTAGTAGTACAAAAATTTGATTTCCAGAAGAAAACAAAATTTCCCATTTTTGAATCACATATGCTGTGCTTGATTCTTTTGAACTGTGGTGTTGAAACAGACTCTTCAGAGTCCCTTGAAGAGCAAGGGGATCTAACCAGTCCATCCTAAAGGAAATCGTTCTTAATATTCATTGGAAGACTGATGCTGAAGCTGAAGCTCCAGTATTTTGACCACCTGATGCAAGGAACTGACTCATTAGAAAAGACCCTGATGCTGGGAAAGATTGAAGGCGGGAGGAGAAGGGGACGGCAGAGGAGGCGATGACTGGATTGCATCACTAACTCGATGGACATGAGTTTGAGCAAACTCCGGGAGGTGGTGATGGACAGGGAAGCCTGGCGTGCTGCAGTCCATGGGGTCACAAACAGATGGACACAGATGTGCAGCTGAACTGACTGATGCAGAGCTCAGTCATGTCCAACTCTCTGCGACCCCATGAACCATAGCCCGCCAGTCTCCTCTGTCCATGGGGATTCTCCAGGCAAGAATCCTGGAATGGGTTGCTATGCCTTCCTCCAGGGGAGCTTCATAACCAAGGGATCAAACCCAGGTCTCCCACATTACAGGCGAATTCTTTACTCTCAGTGCCACCAGGGAAGTTTCATGAATTGTAATGACTTTTGGTGGTTGTGGAGGATGTGGATGTGTATGGGGCAGTCAATATGTGGGAACTGAATACATTCTGCTCAGTTTTGCTGTGAAGCTAAAACTGCTTTACGAATGTCTATTTAAAAAAGGCATACACATAGAACAGAGGTGCTCAACCTTTGCTATATCAGAACAACCTGGAGGACTTGTTAGACTAGAGATTATTGGGTCCAACCTTAGATTCTCTGATTCCGTAACTTTGGAAGAGGAACACTGACATGGAGAAGCCCAGAGCATTTGTCTTATGGTTGATGAATCTTGAAAAAGTTTCTCCTTTAACGTGTAGAAAAAATAATGAGATCCAAGTCATCCTTGTGTTAGTAACTGGTTAATTACTCTTGAAAGAGATTATGTGATATTTGTGAGATAAAAATCTTCCCAGATTTTCTACTTAAAAGTTATTTTCTATTTAAAGTTATTTTCTAAATAATGAATGGTCTCATCCTATTTACTGAAATGGGTAACTCCTTTCTAAGTTGTCTTTGTGAATATTTCTAGGAACTTCGTGTTTTAGAAAAAAAAAAGTTTGTTTTTATGTACATGAAATATTTAACAGGAGGAATCAGTAAGTAGATAATGTGATAAATGATTTTGGATTTTTTTCTCAGTAACAGATTGCTATCTTGCTTATATATTATAATAAATGGTATAGAATTCACTTCATTTATCTCTGATAAATTATGGTTGAGGAAATATATAATGCATGTTGTAGGGCAATAAAATGCTATTATTCTATCAACATCATTGAATTAAAAGGAAAAATAATTATTTTACTTGCATTTGAAAATGCTAAAAGTGGCAATTACACAGACATATTGTGTTGCTAAAGTTACAGGATAATTAAAAACTTTTATTATGTTAGTGCTACTTGGACTCGTCTTGAAATCTAGAGAATATAGTGAGAATTAAACTTGAAAGAATTATTCATTGTAAGAATTATTATTAACTTCATTCTCTTGCATGCTTTAATCATTAGTTCTAAACAAAGTTTGAACCCAAGACATTCCATACTCATTCGGAACACAGCTTGGTAATATTTTAAATTTTATGTCATATATTGATTCAAATCAATACAATTATTTAAATACCAGTGTTTATATTTGATTATAGCTTTACAAACATCAAATGACATTTCTCAGATGGCTATTAGATATAATATTTTTTAGGAGGGCTTCCCTGGTTTTGCGTTCAGAGATGTCTTGAATATGCAGAGCCAACACTGAAATCTAGCTCTTTGTTCATTTTTCAGTGGTACCTCATACTTAAAACATGGACCTCTTAGACTGACTAGAAATTAACTAAGAATATTAGCTTGCAAATAAGCAGAAGTATAGAGAAATTCTCTGGCCTTTCCAGCTTAATGCAGTCAGTGACAGGACCGAGGAGATCTTAGACCTGACTCTTGCTCAGTGGGCTTGCTTCAGTACCTTTCTGCCTCTCTGCTTTGCAACCTGATGAGGAAAATGAATAGTTACCTTCTTTTATTATAGAGAACAAAAGCATACCCGTGTCATAACAGGCACTGGAAAACAAACTATGACTGGCTTGCGGATGCTTCTCTCCTAAAATTCCCCTCAGGCAGTTGACTAACAAAGTTATTTTTCCTACTCATTTATGAACTGATGAAGCATGATTCTATCAGCTTGTATAATGCTGTGAAAGGCATTTAATTGATTTTTGTTTAGGTTTAGAAAGCTCTTATTCACAGTATAAAGAATAATATTTTCATTATCAATTGTTCGGTGTCTTTTATATACAATGATGCTTTGGACTATAAAAGGTGAAAATCCAAATCAGTTCAGTTGAGTCGTTCATCGATGTCTGATTCTGTGACCCCATGGACTACCCCACACCAGGCCTCCCTGTCCATCACCACCTCCTGGAGCATATTCGAACTCAAGTCCATTGAGTCCATGTTGTCATCCAATCATCTCATCCTCTGTCATCCCCTTCTCCTCCTGCCTTCAATCTTTCCCACCATTAGGGTCTTTTCAAATGAGTCAGTTCTTTGCATCAAGTGGCCAAAGTATTGGAGTTTCAGCTTCAGCATCAGTCTTTCCAATGAACACCCAGGACTGATCTCCTTTAGGAGGGACTGGTTGGATCTCCTTTCTGTCCAAGAGTTACTCAAGAGTTTTCTCCAACACCACAGTTCAAAAGCATCAATTATTTGGTGCTCAGCTTTCTTTATAGTCCAGCTCTCACATACATACAGGACTACTGGAAAAACCATAGCTTTGATTAGATGGACCTTTGTTGGCAAAGTAATGTCTCTGCTTTTTAATAAGCTGTCTAGGTTGGTCATGACTTTCCTTCTAAGGAGTAAGCGTCTTTTAATTTCATGGCTGAGGTCACCATCTGCAGTGATTTTGGAGCCCCTCAAAATAAAGTCTGCCACAGTTTCCCCATCTATTTTCCATGAAGTGATGGGACCAGTACGATCTTAGTTTTCTGAATGTTGAGTTTTAAGCCAACTTTTTACTCTCCTCTTTCACTTTCATCAAGAAGCTCCTTAGTTCCTTTTCACTTTCTGCCTTAAGTGTGATGTCATCTGCATATCTGAGGTTATTGATGTTTCTCCCGGCAGTCTTGATTCCAGCTTGTGCTTCTTCCAGCCCAGCGCTTCTCATGATGTACTCTGCATAGAAGTTAAATAAGCAGGATGACAATATACAGCCTTGAAGTACTCCTTTGCAGATTTGGAAGCAGTCTGTTGTTCCATGTTCAGTTCTAATTGTTGCTTCCTGATCTGCATATAGATTTCTCAGGAGGCAGGTCATGTGGTCTGGTATTCCCATCTCTTTAAGAATTTTCCACAGTTTGTTGTGATCGACACAGTCAAAGGCTTTGGCATAGCCAACAAGGCAAGAGATGTTTTTCTGGAACTCTCTCACTGTTCTGATGATCCAATGGATGTTGGCAATTTGATCTCTTGTTCCTTTGCCTTTTCTGAAACCAGCTTGAACATCTGGAAGTTCATGGTTCATGTACTGTTGAAGCCTGAGTTGAAGAATTTTCAGCATTACTTTGCTAGCATGTGAGATGAGTGCATTTGTGCAGTAGTTTGAGCATTCTTTGGCATTGCCTTTCTTTGGGATTGGAATGAAAACTGACCTTTTCCAGTCTTGTGGCTGCTGCTGAGTTTTCTAAATCTGTTGGCATATTGAGTGCAGTACTTTTACAGCATCATCTTTTAGGATTTGAAATAGCTCCACTGGAATTCTATCACCTCCACTAGCTTTGTTCATAGTGATGCTTCCTAAGGCCCACTTGACTTCACATTCCAGGAGCTCCCCATTATCTTCATCACCTCCACCACAGTTTGGCCTCAGGTCAAATAACAGGGAGGGAACACAACCCCGCCCATCAACAGAAAATCCAAATACAAAAGGGAAATTTGGAAGCGCAGTTGGTAGAGATTTAAATGGTTTTAAATATTTGGGAAGCCATGCTTTATTTATTTTTTAAATTTATTTTTAATTGGAGGATAATTTCTTTATAATGTGTTGGCTTCTGTCGTATAACAACTTGAGTCAGTCACAAATATACACATATCCCCTCTGCTTGAGCCTCCCTCCAATCCCACTGTCCCATCCCACCCCTCTAGGCCACAGAGCAAGAGGTGGAACTCCCCATGCTATACAGCACTTTCTCAACAGTCAACTGTCCTACACATGGCAATGCGTATATTTCAATGCTCTTCCCACATTCTCCTCTCCCTGCTATATCCACAAGTCTGTCCTTTATATCCGTGTCTCTATTCCTGACCTGCAAATAAATTCATCAGTACCATTTTTCTAGATTCCATGTATATGTGTTAATATGCAATATTTTATTTTTCTCTTTCTGACTTGCTTTACTCTGTAGAACAGACTTTATATTTATCCACCTCACTAGAACTGACAAATTTGTTCATTCTCATGACTGAGTAATATTTCACTGCATATATGTACCGCAACTTCTTTATCCATTCTTTTTTTTGGTAGACATTTATGTTTGTTTCATTACCTAGTTGTAAATAGTGCTGCAATGAACATTGGAGTACAGAAATCCCTTGAATTCCTATATACTAACAACTGAAAATCAGAAAGAGAAATTAAGGAAACAATCTCAAACATCATTGCATCAAAAATAATTAAATACCTAGGAATAAACCTATCTAAGGAGACAAACTTCCCTGGTGGCTCAGATGGTAAAGTGTCTGTCTACAGTGTGGGAGACCTGGGTTCAATCTCTGGGTTGGGAAGATCCCCTGAAGGAAACGACAATCCACTCCAGTACTATTGCCTGGAAAATCCCATGGACAGAGGAGCCTGGTAGGCTACAGTGGAGAGGTCGCAGAGTCGGACATGACTGAGGTACTTTACTTACTTACTTAAGGAGACAAAATACCTGTATGCAGAAATTATAACAGGAATAAAAAATCAAGGACACTACAGACCGATGGAGAGGTCGCATGTTCTCAGATTGGAAGAACGAATATTGTGAAAATGACTATCTTGCCCAAAGCAATGTACAGATTCAGTGAAATCCTATGAAATTACCAATGGCATTTTTCACAAAACAAGAATTAAAAATTTTACAATCTGTATGGAAACACACACACAAAAAACCCCATGTAGCCATTGCAATCTCAAAAAAGAAAAATGAAGGTGGAAGAATCAGGCTCCCTGACTTCAGACCACACTAAATCTACAGTAATCAAGACAGTATGGTACTTGCACAAAAGCAGAAATATAGACAAATGGAACTAGCCCTGAGATAAACCCATGCACCTATGGACACCTAATCTTTGACAAAGGAGGCAAGAATATGCAGTGGAGAAAACACAGATTCTTCAAGAAGTGGTGCTGGGAAACCATATTTTAAAATGTGATTACTGTGTATGTTACAAGAGGTGTTTGTTATGCTGGGTATCACATTGAGAACTCATTGGGTAGATGAATGATGCTTACTTGAATCAGAAATTTCATTTTTATGACCAAGAGTGTAATATTCTCAACCCTATGAGTACCACAAAGAACCAAACATTGGGAACTAGAGCATAGCCTGGGGAATTCAGAAATGAATGACTCAACTTCTAGATCTCCTACTTAATAAAATTGGGAAACAGCATAGAGCAAGGTGAGGGCCTCCAAAAATCAGTCTGTGTGCACTGGCCATGATATTTCACTTTTCTGAGTCTGAAGTTCCTCTTCTGTGAATCATGATTAAGAGAACTTGGCTCATGAAGTTATTGAAAGTATTTGGCAAGCTATGTGGAAGAATCACCAGCCTAGAGACTGACACGTGTGTGTGAAGTCACTTCAGTCATATTCGACTCCTTGAGACCCAGTGGACCTAAGCTCACCAGGCTCTGTCCATGGGATTCTCCAGGCAAGAATACTGGAGTGAGTTGCCATGCCCACCTCCAGAGGATCTTCCTGACCCAGAGTCAAACCCGTGTCTCTTATGTCTATCTGCATTGGCAGGAGGGTTCTTTACCACTAGTGCCCCCTGGGAAGCCCAGAGGCTGACTCACAGGACTTTAATTCTTGTTTTACAAATCTATATATTAAATTATGAATTTTCCAATTTTTCTTGCTTATTTTCCATCTTTATTTTGAAACTGTAAACCAATTTACATTTCTTTGTTGCCTAATGGATTTTAAGTATCAATAATGTAAAGGAATAAATTAAACTGTCCTAAAACAAGAGAACACATGAGATTAAATAAAGGGTTTGACTCCTGGGTTGGGAAGTTCCCCTGGAGAAAGAAATGGCAACCCACTCCAGTATTCTTGCCTGGAAAATCCCATGGACAGAGGAAGGAGCCCGGTAGGCTACAGTCCAGGGGGTTGCAAACAGCTGGACACGGCTGAGCCACTTCACGTCTATGGATTAAAGAAAACATGGATTAAAGAAAGATTTAAGGAAAAACTTACAAAGGTTGTTAAAATATACAGTCTTCTCATTCTTAATCAAACTGAATAAAATAATCTGCTTTTAAAATGTATGTACTTATTTATGTTTAATATTTGGGCAAATAGGTAAGTGAAACAAATTATTTAATTCTGTAACAATATACCACAATTACTCTAAAGAGAAAGCTGGGAGTGCTAGAAGTTAGGTTGCTTTTAAAGAACTACTATGTGTTTTAGGACCATATTTTAAAATTTTGAACAGACTGAACCTCAGGGATAGAGGAATATTTGCTAATTTCTAAAAAAAAGTGTTGTTTGAAGAAATATGTTGCTTGTGTAGAGTTTTGTCTCACACTGAAATGACAGTTCAAGAAAACTTGAGGGGCAAAATGATTGGCAAAAATTTATAGACAAACTGAGCTACAGAATTGTTTTTCAAGATTATAAAGGTCTATTCAAGGTACATAAGCAACAAGAAAAGTGTTCAGGAAAATCTCCGTAAGTGTGAAAGTATAGACTATCCATGCCTGTCATGCGTGCATGCGTGTTCATGCCCAGTTGTACCCCAGGCTTTACCACCCCATAGGATCTAGCCAGCCAGTCTCCTGTGCCCTTGGAATTTTCCAGGCAAGAATACTGGAGCAGGTTGCCATTTCCTTCTCCAGGGGATCTTCCCTACCTAGGGATCAAACCTAGCTCTCTTGTATCTCCTGCATTGGTAGGTGGGTTCTGTACCAGCTGAGACTATCCATAATTATATATAAAGAACTTGAAAAAAGTATGCAGAATATTTCAGGAAAAAAGGTGCAGAATATTTCAAGCACCTCAATGCTTGTAACTGTTTTATGGATGAAGAAATTACTGGAAATAATATTAAATAGCAAATATTTTTATGAGCAAGTGACAAAAACATGATGTCACTAGTGCTATCAAAGTTCAGAACTAAAAAAAAAAATCAGTTCTGAATTAAATCTCAGTGATAGAGTTTTGGGTAAAGTAGAAAGAAATAGCTTAATTACAGGGCACCAAGCAAGGAGTCTAGGGAGGTTAATGCTTAAAAGATCAGAAATCCATGAAGGATTAAAGGGGAAAGTTTGTAAAGACTAGGTGAGCAAGGGTATTTGTGGGAATTGCGATCAAGTCATGGGTGTTTCCTCTGATTGGTTGATGGTGAGCCAACTGGGAGTCAGCATCAGTGATCTTTTTACCTTTTCATATTGTTCATGGGGTTCTCAAGGCAAGAATGAGAAGCCTGTATGCATCTCAAGAAGTAACAGCACCAGATGTGGAACAATGGACTGGTTTAAAATTGGGAAAGGAGTCCGTCAAGGCTGTATATTGTCACCCTGCTTACTTAACTTACACGCAGAGGGTATCATGTGAAATGCTGGGGCTGGATGAAGCTCAAGCTGGAAGCAAGATTTCCGGGAGAAATATCAATAACCTCAGATATGCAGATGACACCACTCTAGTGGCAGGAAGTAAAGAGGAACTAAAGAGCTTCTTGATGAATGTGAAGGAGGGGAGTGAAAAACCTGGCTTAAAACTCAACATTCAAAAAGCTAAAGTTATGGCAACTGTCTCATCACTTCATTGCAAATAGACAGGGAAAAAAATGGAAACAGTGACAGACTTTATTTTCTTGGCTTCCAGAATCACTGCTGATGGTGACTGTGGCCTTGAAATTAAAAGACACTTGCTCCTTGGAAGAAAAACCATGACCAACCTAGACAGTATATTAAAAAGCAGAGATACCACTTTGCCGACAAAGGTCGATATAGTCAAAGCTATGGTTTTTCCAGTTGTCATGTATGGCTGTGAGAGCTGGACCATAAAAAATAAAGCTGAGCATCAGAGAATTGATTGTTTCAAACTGTGGCTCTGGAGAAGACTCTTGAGAGTCCCTTGGACAAGAAGGAGATCAAAACAGTCAGTCCTAAAGGAAATAAACTCTGAATATTCATTGGAAGGATGGGTGCTGAAGCTGAAGCTCCAAACCTTTGGCCACTTGATGTGAAGAGCTGACTCATTTGAAAAGACCCTGATGCTGGGAATGATTAAGAAAAGGAGGAGAAGGGGTGGCAGAGGATGAGATGGTTGGATGGCATCACCAACACAACAGGCATGTATTTAAGTGAACTCTGGGGGTTGGTGATGGACAGAGAGGCCTGGTGTGCTGCAGTCCATGGGGTCACCAAGAGTTGGACATAACTAAGCAACAACAATTAGCAACCTTCTGGTTCCAACTGGTCTGGGGTCTGCATGCATATGGGCAGCACATAATTAACTTCTTCCACATGGGAGTTTCAGAATCTGCAAAACAGCTCAAAGAACATGGCTCAGGGTATTATCTATACTCTTTGAAGAGGAGCAAAAAACTCTTTACTTTGATGGCTAAAGTATTATTTTGCCTTGCTTGAATGTTTTCCCTTCTTTCTGCTTTTTCTCACTTCTAGATTAAATTTATTCTTTGACTAAATATTTTCTACAAGCAGAATGCAGATGGAGGGTTTATTCTGGGATGGCCTCATAAGGTCCTGCTCTGTTAAAGTATTAAAAAAAAAAAGAATTTTATTTTGACCTCCAGCCTATAAAATCTTATGAGGATCATTTCTCTCAATGACTCTAGACATCTTAGGGAAGACAACAAACACACAACTAAGCATAATGAAGAGAGGATACTTTTATTTTTTTAATCTAAATAAAATTTGGGAAGATATGAATGTCACCTAGGGAAGAAAATAAAACTAAGTACTTGAAATCCAAATGGCTAAATTTCATTCCTGACTTTTTACTTTTTAATTCTGTGACCTTGAAAAAATAATACAATTCTTCTGGTACCTGGTTTCATCATATATTAGATGAGGACACTCCATAAAATAATTTCCTTAAAGATATTTAGCACTTCTCTGATGTCAGAATTGTAAGTCTCACAATATTTAGAAGAGTAGTCATCAAGGAGACAGCTCATCACACACTAAGTCTTTATATAATTCTGACTCATATGTATTCAGACTTCAAAATTGTGAAAGCATGGAAGAAAAGTAGGATTCTGTAACTATGAAATCACAAGTTAGTTGAGCTAATACAGAATTCATAGGTAAAAAGAAAAACATGTCTCACAAAGCTTGGTTCAACGCTATTAACAGTTCCTTTGGAAGTGAATATTTACTATATGCAGACAGTGGAAATCACACCTTCCTCTGGGATCTCCTGTCCCTCAGCATACTGCACTTTACTTGGTGACATACATGAAAGTCTCCTCCATTTGACCATGTTCCTCTCTAAATAAGGAACATTCATCTTTATTTTCTCAGCATCTAGCAAAATACCTGACACTTTGTAAGCTGGTGGTAATGCTTTTCAATCATATTGAAATCTCAAATTTTACTGAACCTAATGTACAATAGAAAGCTTTTTTAAAGCAGAATTCTTTACACACACACATACACACACACACACACACTTACAAAGGCACAGAGAAGCTAGTAGAAGATTAATATGCAAAGATTTGAATAATTAGTGGGAGTTTGTTGAATTAGTGGTGAATATTTTGTACGATTATTGTTACTAGGAAAATTTATATATGCACACACATATGCATATACTTACATAGAACTTTATTTGGTTATATATATTTGACTTTCTGAAACCCATGAAAGTCAAGAAAAACTGATGATCTGTTAAAAATTATTGGGCTAAATTATAATTTATTAAAATTACAACTCCCCCAAGTCCTCCAATAGCTATCACATTTCACTTGCTTTGAATTTTTTTTTTTTTAACTCAGTACATGCTGTATGGGCTTCCCTGATGGCTCAGCAATAAAGAATCTGCTTGCAATGTGGAGATGCAAGAAATTCAGGTTTGATCCCTGGGTCAGAAAGATCCTCTGGAGGAGGAAATGGCAACCCATGCCAGTATTCATGCCTGGAAAATCCCATGGACAGAGGAGCCTGGTGGGCTACAGTCCATGGGATCACAAAAGAGTTGGACAGAACTTAAAACAATAAAAGACAATCAGGGTTTCTGTTGGTTTGTTATTCTTATAATTCAATAGTCTTTCTCACGTTGACAGTCTAAGTAAGAAATTCCAGACAGAAAATTGACTCTAAAAATTTTATTTACATTCACTGTTTGTGTTCCTTATTTGGTAATTTTCACAATTTATAACCGTTATAAGAAAGAGGTGTAACTACTTTGTTTTGTAATCCTCCTCCAAACACTGCTTTTCTTTATTAAGTTTAGGTAAAAAGTTAGAGCTTTGAAAAAAAAATTTTAAAGTATTACTCTGTGGGAGGAACATCATTAAAATATCAAATAAAGTCTATACAGATCATTACCTGAGAAGCAGGAAAGTCTACATTTGAGGAGGCTTTTATAAGTAATTACACAACTGATATATTACTTATAATTTTCTGCGGGAGTAAGCTCTGAAGCCATGATCCAAAACAGATAAGGCCTTAATACCAAGACTTCTTTCTTTGAAGAGGATCACCTTGAAACCCTGACTCAATGATCTCAGAAGATGAGAGAGAATGGCAAAACCAAGAAGTAAGATAAATAAGTGAGGCAAAACCAGAAAGTCATTTAAAGGTCAAAAGAAGATGAATTCAGATACATTATCCTTTGAAAAGTGGTTTCTGTTCATGCATAAATGCCAGCATTTGAAAGTCATTATCAGGAACATTGAAAGGGGAAAGGCTCTTCTTTGGCCCTTGCAAAGTACTGAGCAAAAAGTTTCCATGGTAAAGCATGAATTCAAACGTTAAACCTGGAGAGCATGCAACCTGCAAGTTTTAGGTTCCAGTGTTATTCCTAGTTTATCAGTAACAGCTGATAAACTATCATATTTGTGACATATCCATGACAAATGCATGCATTCATCATTGGTAAGCACAGGCATGTTTTCTTTGGCTTTGGATGGGAAGTAATAACATAAAAATCTCTCAGCTTCCATGAGCCGTTAGTAAGATATAACAAACCCAATGGGGCTTTTCTGGTGGCTCAGATGGTAAAGAGTCTGCTTGCAATGCAGGAGACCGGAGTTCAATCCCTAGGTCAGGAAGATCCCGTGGAGAAGGCCACGGCGACCCACTCCAGTATTCTTGCCTGCAGAATTTATGGGCAGAGGAGCCTGGTGGGCTACATACAGTCCACTGGGTCGCAAAGAGTCGGACACGACTGAGCGACTAATACACACAGCAATACACACACTAATACACACAGTATCTCTTAGCTGTTGCCCCCTGCCTCCTGACTTCTGCCTCTCTAGAGTCTTCTAGCCCAGAGATGGGGCCATGGTTGGAACAGGGTGCTGAAAGAGGCTTTAAAAAAAAGTCTTGTTGAATTTGTTATAATGTTGCTCCTGTTGTTTATGTTCTGGTTTTTGGCTATAAGGCATGTGAGATCCTCCTAGCTACCCCGACCAGGGATCAAACCCTTAGCCCTGGGATTGGAAGGCAAATTCTTAACCACAGGACTGCTTAGATAGTCCCTAAATGGGCCCACACAAATGGCTGTAATTCAAGGGAGGCAGTTGTAACTGAGTCCTGGGCCCAGCCCAATTCCAACATGAGTGAAGGTCAGGCCAAATCACAGTGTCAGCACCGTTCTGATATCCTGATCTTGCAGCCAGTGTGAATTTATGGAGGACCCAGTGCCAGCTAATGGTGATATTGGTTGTGGGGGCAGAGGGCAAATATGGACTTACCCGTGGTTAGTTTAGATAAGGTATTGGATTTTTTTTCTCTCATCTCAAGCTTGTCAGGCTTCTAAGCTGTTACTTGAAGGTATGATTAGCAAGGTGTTTTTTGATGTTCAGATTAAAATTAGGAATGGAATGTACTTACTGGATTTTACTCATGTCTTTATTCTACTGCCAACAATTGGACTATAACTTCCTTCTTGACTTTAGTGCTGTGTTTCCTTATCTTACGTTTTAAAAGATTTTAAATCATCCATTGCCTTTGTAATGATAACCTTTTTTTTCCCCTGTTTTTTCTATCTTCTCATCCATTATTTACCGGGGTCCAGCCCCGGTGGATCCAGGGAATTCGAAGGGGAGACAGAGTTGGTGATCAGGAAAACAATAGCTTAATTAAGTATTAATTAAAGATATAAAGAGGGGTTAAATAAGGATAGCTCAGTGAGGAAATTCAGTGGAGAAAAGGGGCTGAATAACTTTGTTTATGTGGAATACCAATAAAACCTCGAGACAAGAGGTTTGCACCACCTACGTAGGCTGCAGGCATCCTCCCATTCTCCCAAAGGAGAGAAGACAAAGGATCTCAGAAGCCCAGGCAAAATTAGCAGGCTTGGTGGGCATCCACACTCCAGATGGGATCAGCCAGAAAGTGAGAGAAAGAACGGCGTGAGGAGACCAGTCTTTCCAGAAACTGATCCGTTTTCTTTATTTTTCAGGTTCACTTATATACTTTTTGTTACACATAGAGATAGAATACAGTCTCACGTGGGGTCAGCAGACCTGACCCTTCTCAAAATCAGGTGCTTCATACAAATGTATACAAAGGTCTTAGGGGCTTTACATCATCTTCTGGCCATGAGGCCTGCTGACATTTTATGGCCCTTTCTTCTGATAATGGTCAGTCAACCAGAAAACTCATTCTTCCAGGGGTGATTATTCTTAAACCAGGTGCCATCTTCCGAAGGCACCAGATAAAGTTGCATTCCTACAGGGTGAGGGTGTAGTGGGTTACAATTAAGAAAGGAATTTACTTAGCTTAAGGTTTAACATGATTAATCTTAAAGGTTAATACTTATTTCTCATATATGCTAGTTATATATGTGTATAAGGGCAGGGGATATGGAGACTTAGCAGCAGACATTGGCCCAATAAATGAAAAACCCTTCACCAATATAATTCCTAGTCAATCCACTATACTATACTAATAATTTTCTAACCTCTCAAAAGAATCTGTATTTAGAAAGTTTAAACCATCTCATGCCTCTCTCAGTTGGGAGGCTATGAACAATCACATGTGGCTGGACGAACCTGTTCAGGCAGGCTACAGAACCTTCAGAGGAGTTTGTAAGTTGAAACACTCTTGTCACGCCCAGGAATTTTTATTAACTGGAGCTGTAAGTTAACTCCTTCTCCACGAGAGGTGGTGGGGGACAGCCGCCCGTAAAGTCAGAGGTGTAGGTGAGAGTATAAAGCAGTAAAGTAGGCAGACTCTGGTTTTGGGGGTAGTTGCTCGGGAACAGGGGGTCTCCTGAGGCTCGATCCCGCCTTGGCGTATGCCGAGCCTCCTTCCTCATGACCTTTGCCACGGGTGGAGTTCCTCACACTGGCTCCCGGCAATTATTTCAGTTGAATTATTTCTACTTATTCATATGATAACGCATTCATTGTCTACCTTCATCTTCATCTTTTTTTAATTGTGTGTGAGTATTTACATATTTTAAAATGCCCACCATAGGGTTTTGAAAAAAATTTCCTCAGTCATTTCGATGACATGACATCAACCTCTTAGTAGAATCTGTAATTAAGACTGAAAAGTGCAGAATTTCCTGAGATCTTGAATATTGAAAACTTTTTTCCCTAATGTGTTTGATATTTGAAAGGCATCTGGTTTAGATATAAACTAAGTTTTAAAAAATACTACCTACATGAGCATCTTCATTTTATATTGGTTTTGCAAAATTTGATGCTTGTTTAATTCTTTTTCCCTGTACACGATTAAATTTTTTGTTTGAGGACCGTGAATACTTTCTTTGAGATGTAATATTTTTACTAGAAAGTTTCCGGTTTTACTGGAAAATGTCTAGACATTGTTTTGGAGTAATTTTCTTGTGTTTTGAAGGCCTTTTATTTTAAAAAATTATTTATTTTTTAATATAAATTTATTTATTTTAATTGGAGGTTAATTACTTTACAATATTGTATTGGTTTTGCCATCAATCGACATGAATCCACCACAGGTGTACACGTGTTCCCCATCCTGAACCCCCCTCCCTCCTCCCTCCCCGTACCATCCCTCTGGATCATCCCAGTGCACCAGCCCCAAGCATCCAGTATCATGTATAGAACCTGGACTGGCAATTCATTTCATATATGATATTATACATGTTTCAATGCCATTCTCCCAAATCATCCCACCCTCTCCCTCTCCCACAGAGTCCAAAAGACTGTTCTATACATCTGTGTCTCTTTTGCTGTCTCGCATACAGGGTTATCGTTACCATCTTTCTAAATTCCATATATATGTGTTAGTATACTGCACTGGTGTTTTTCTTTCTGGCTTACTTCACTCTGTATAATAGGTTCCAGTTTCATGAAGCAAATTCACATTCTTTCCTATCTCTGAAAATTTTATTGATTCATAGTTATAAAAATTATAGTTGCTCAATTTTTTCTTTTCAGGGACTCCAATTATGTGAATATTACTTTTTTGCCTGCTTTCCAACTTTGCTGCTTTCTAATGCTTTTGCTCCATTGTGCTATTTTCATTATTATAATTTTTCCTATATTTAATATATTTTTCATTTAATTTGAATCTATTCTCTTTTAAGCATCTTAAAATTTTTTTGTTTCTGTATATTTCAATCTTTATTGACACATTTTTCCTAATTTAAATCAACTTTTCTTTTCATTTTTGTACTTAATTTAAAAATTTTTTATTCAAGATAATATTTCATTTCCTCATATTTGCTTGAGTATATTTAATTCTCTTTGAAATATAGGCTTATATTTTTTCCTGATTTTTTTTCTTTTCAGGATACATTTATTCAGTTGATTTGCATAAGGTTTTATTTCTTGAAATGGAAAATTTTTTTCTCTTAACTTTTCATTACTTTTATTTGTTTCAGATATTAGGGAGTTTTACTAGATTGCCATTTTACAGGTGTTGTTTCCTGATAAACTAGGAAAAATTGGGTGCATTAGACAAGTTAATTGCTTATTTGTTTGTTTTCTTGTGTGGTTGTGAGTGGGGTAGTTGTGAGTCTCAGTCTGGAGTATGTATGTGTTTTCCCTGTTTGCCTTGTAAGACTCTAAATCTATCCCTTTTTCATCTTTCTGTCTCCACCTCCTCATTGCCAAATGACACTTCTGCCTTCCTATAGTCTTTTTATTTTTGTAGAGGTTGGATGTTTAGAGTCCTTTCCCACTATATTTCCCTCATCCCTTTAAGCTCAGTCTATCCCTTTAAATGGTATACCTGGTCCTTACTATGCCATCTATTATTTTTTTAGCACCTGCTTTGAAATTCCTTCTCTATGGTCTGTGCTCTGATCTGCTGGGTTAACATTTTCGTATTTTAAACACTGTTATTGTTTTCTTTCAGCTGCTAAGTCACATCCAACTCTTTGTGACCCCATGGACTGTAGCATGGCGGGCTCCTCATCCCTCCGCTATCTCCCAGAATCTGCCCAAATTCACGTCCATTGAGTCAGTGATGCTATCTAACCATTTCATCCTCTGCTGTTTGCTTCTCCTTTTGCCTTCAGTCTTTCCCAGCATCAGGGTCTTTTCCAGTGAGCTGACTCTTCACATGAGGCAGCCAAAGTGTTGGAACTTCAGCTTCAGCAACCGTCTTTCCAATGAATATTCAGTGTTGGTTTTCTTTAAGACTGACTGGTTTAATATTGCAGTCCAAAGGACTCCTAAGAGCCATAATTCAAAAACATCAATAAAAAAATAATGAATGTTCTCTTAAAGTAGAAACAAATGGTGACAAGCTCACACATGCATCCATCACTCTGCCTCTGTTTTGGGTCAGTATTTTCCACTTTGTGTTCGAACTCATGATTTAGTAAGTGTTCCCTGGAAAATGGGATCTATATGCTAATATGTTAAAGATATACTAAATAATATATAGTCCATTTGGACTATAAGTCATTTACAGCCTCTGTGGCATCATATATTCAATTTCTGAGAAAGGTCATAATCTTAGAAGAGATACATCCAGATTCTTTTTTTTTTTTTTTGATACATCCAGATTCTAACATAAGATTTGTGTGTAGCATATAAATACATTTAAATGTTACTTATGAAAATTATTCAGAGTGTGTCTGACAAGCAATTAATGATACATTTTTAATTTTTAAAATTTAATTACTTTTGCTTTCAACAAACACAAAAAGCTTAAATTGTCAAGTGAGAAAACCAACTTTTTTCAACTAACATAAAAAATGTACATTCTTCATTTATCTCAAGTGCTGAAACTGTGTTTAGTAATTTTTTTTCCTAGAGTAATTCTTGTGAAAAGTAATCATGTGTTTAAGTGTGTTAGGGAAGAGAAAGAAATGTGTATGTCTAATGATAGTCCACTTTTAATGATATTTTTGCTTATGTAGGAAATATGGAATTAAAACAGCACTGTTATAAAACAGTCAGGAAAGACAAGAGCTAAGTATTGCAAACTTACAATAAATTTGTCATGAGACAAGGCCATGAGTATAATCTATATTATAGGAATCATATCACAGGCATTTCATGTTTGCTTTTTGATTTTATTAGAAGTTTTCCAGTGATAACAAGGAAAACTAGGAAAAAAACAAACAAAAGAAAAAGAACTAGTTGGCAAGTGAAGGAAAAGTTCCTGAAGTTCATATAGAGGTTTCTAACATGAATGAACCATGAATCTGAGACAGAATACTGGAAGACGAAGGTGTATAGAGAATAAGATAATACACTTATTTTAACAATTTTGAGTCAAAGGATCAATATTTCCATGAAAAATTGTGAGTAGGCATTTGGAAATTTCAGAATTGTCCACATGGACAAAGTCATGTATGTTTAGGAGATAGAAGATCTATGAGAGAAGTCCAGAAATAGACTGAGCGGTAGAAGAATGAACTTAACTACTTAAGGTGAAGTGTAGAGAGAGGAAGATGGGCAGAAAATTGGTCAATATCAGTCAGAGCAATTAGGGGATTGGTAGATAAATACAGCATAGTAAATCTAGGAGTGACTCCAGAAAGGGACAATCAATATCAAATGTTTGGAAGTAAAAAATAATGAAGAAATATAATGTCAAGTGTTTAATGAATGAAGCTAAAATAAATTTGATAAGAAAGCACAGAACTTTTGGCTGCATGTATGGGCAGATCCAGTGGTCACGTATGGATGTGAGAATTGGACTGTGAAGAAAGCTGAGTGGCAAAGAATTGATGCTTTTGAACTGTGGTGTTGGAGAAGACTCTTGAGAGTCCCTTAGTTTGCAAGGAGATCCACCCAGTCCATTCTGAAGGAGATCAGCCCTGGGATTTCTTTGGAAGGAATGATGCTAAAGCTGAAACTCCAGTACTTTGACCACCTCATGTGAAGAGTTGACTCATTGGAAAAGACTCTGATTCTGGGAGGGATTGGGGGCAGGAGGAGAAGGGGACGACAGAGGATGAGATGACTGGATGGCATCACCGACTTGATGGACATGAGTTTGTGTGAACTCTGGGAGATGGTGACGGACAGGGAGGCCTGGCGTGCTGCAATTCATGGGGTTGCAAAGAGTCGGACACGACTGAGCGACTGAACTGAACTGATGGGTAGATTTAATTCATAATGCAAGTATTTAAGGAGTGAATGACAATTGAGATAACATTTGGAAATTCTTTCCTTTAACAAAAGTGCAACAAAAGAGATAAGGGAGCAAGGGTTTGAAAACTTTTGATTGATTTTGGGAGAGTTGTTGATTTTCTTCCATGCTTGCTTATGTTTTAAACATCATAAGGACTTGGAAATGTTTAGGTCAAGGAGAGTAAAATTCTTGGAGAGAAAAGTTGATGTCATCCTACTCCTTGAGATATATGAAATGACAGAGCAGACATAAACCAAGTATAACACATAGGGAATAACAAGGCATATGTCAAAATAAGTCAATTTAGCTCCATAGTAAAACCAAGAAGAATTAGAAAATGAATGGATTCATGAAAAATTTAAAGAAAAAGCAGAAATTGACCATTTACTTTCTTCACTGAAGTTGGAATGTTTCAGACTGTAGAGTTCCACAGTAATGCTGAGGGTATTTGAAGGATGAATAACTGACCTATTCTTATTGCTCATGGGAATTCATTTCTATTTTCTATAAGTGTCATATATTCCCTTAAAAATTAGTAAACACCATCTTACATTTTGGGAAGTGATTCATCAGAGTATAAAAAATAATTTTTGCAAAAAAGATAATAACATTTGGCCATATGTATATATATTTAAACCAGCGTGATATATACAATATATATATCTCGTTACCTTTTCTTCACCATTAATTGTGAATGATGACCAAAATCTTGTAAATTGTAAAAGTCTAAGATTTAACAATCTATATGTGTGTCAGTTAGATGTTCTCAAATCATTCACAATTGGGAAGATCCTCTCTTATTTAACAGCTATAACAAATAATCCTATCTCAATTTCTGAGGCTTCTTGGCAGACTCTATGTTCTCATCTACAGGTCTACACAACTCACACAAGATTTTTTGCTAGTTTTCATTTTTTTATTACTTCAGTCATTATTTTACATACATATGAAAGTGGATGAACTACTTCATAACACACACTAGAGAGTGACTGGAAATTGGCTGCTAGGTTTGAATTATTTTCCCATGTTCTGTGACCATTCCTCCTACTGTGAACAGTTTTCCCTTCCCCAGAGGACTGTCCAGGACAGTTGCATTTGGTTGAGTACAGTATGCTGAGGGATGCTGAGCTGAAGGGGCAAGTGAAGTCTGAAATGCAGCCCAGAGCTGAGAGCCTCAGCCCATGGCTACTCTCATCTGATCGAAAGGCATTTATTGTTAGTTACACACACATTGTTCAATTATTTAGTCATGTCGGACTCTTTATGACCCCCTGGACTGCAGTGTGCAAAGCTTCCTTTTGAGCATTCTTTGGCATTGCTCTTTGGGGTTGGAGTGAAAACTGACCTTTTCAAGTCCTGTGGCCACTGCTGAGTTTTCCAAAATTGACAGCATATTGAGTGCAGCACTTTCACAGCATCATCTTTCAGGATTTGGAATAGCTCAGCTGGAATTCCATCACCTCCACTAGCTTTGTTCGTAGTGATGCTTCCTAAGGCCAAGTTGACTTCACATTCCAGGATGTTTGGCGGTAGGTGAGTGATCATACCATCATGGTTATCTGGGTCATGAAGATCTTTTTTTGTATAGTTCTTCAGTGTATTCTTGTCCCCTCTTCTTAGTATTTTCTGCTCCTGTTAGATCCATAACATTTCTGTCCTTTGTTGTGCCTATCCTTGCATGAATTGTTCCCTTGGTATCTCTAATTTTCTTAAAGAGATCTCTAATCTTTCACATTCTACTGTTTTCCTCTATTTCTTTGCATTGATCACTGAGGAAAGCTTTCTCATCTCACCTTGATATTCAGAACTGAGCGTTTGAATGGCTGTAACTTTCCTTTTCTCCTTTGCCTTTTGCACCTTTTCTTTTCTCAGCTATTTGTAAGCCCTCATCACACAACTGTTTTGCCTTTTTGCATTTCTTTTTCTTGGGAATGATCTTGATCACTGCCTCCTGTACGATGTCACAAACCTTGGCACATAGTTCTTCAGTCACTCTGTCAATCAGATCTAATCCCTTGAATCTATTGGCCACTTCCACTGTATAATCATAAAGGATTTGATTTACGTCATACCTGAAACAGGAAGAGGAGTATGTCAAGGCTGTATATTGTCACCTTGCTTATTTAACTTATATGCAGAGTACATCATGAGAAACACTGGGCTGGAAGAACCACAAGCTGGAATCAAGATTGCCGGGAGAAATATCAATAACCTCAGATATGCAGATGACACCACCCTTATGGCAGAAATTGAAGAACTAAAAATTCTCTTGATGAAAGTGAAAGAGGAGAGTGAAAAAGATGGCTTAAATCTCAACATTCATAAAACTAAGATGATGGCATCTGGTCCCATCACTTCATGGGAAATAGATGGGGAAATAGTGGAAACAGTGTCAGACTTTATTTTGGGAGGGCTCCAAAATCACTGCAGATGGTGACTGCAGCCATGAAATTAAAAGACGCTTACTCCTTGGAAGGAAAATTATGACCAACCAAGATAGTATATTGAAAAGCAGAGACATTACTTTGCCAACAAAGGTCCGTCTAGTCAAGGCTATGGTTTTTCCAGTGGTCATGTATGGATGTGAGAGTTGGACTATGAAGAAAGCTGAGCGGTGAAGAATTGATGCTTTTGAACTGTGGTGTTGGAGAAGACTATTGAGAGTCCCTTAGTTTGTGGGGAGATCCAACCAGTCCATCCTAAAGGAGATCAGTCCTGGGTGTTCACTGGAAGGACTGATGCTGAAGCTGAAACTCCAGTACTTTGGCCACCTCATGCGAAGAGTTGACTCATTGGAAAAGACCCTAATGCTGGGAGGGATTAGGGGCAGGAGGAGAAGGGGATGACAGAGGATGAGATGGCTGGATGGCATCACTGACTTGATGGACGTGAGTTTGAGTGAACTATGGCAGTTGGTGATGGACGGGGAGGCCTGGTGTGCTGTGATTCATGGGGTCACAAAGAGACGGACATGACTGAGCTACTGAAACGAACTGAACTGAATGGTTTGGTGGGTTTCCCTACTTCCTTCAAATTCTCCAAGCCAGGGTTCAATAGTATGTGAACCATGAACTTCCAGACGTTCAAGTTGGATTTAGAAAAGGCAGAGGATCCAGAGATCAAATTGCAAACATCCGACGGATCATCAAAAATCACAAGAGTTCCAAAAACACATCTTCTGCTGTATTGACTATGCCAAAGCCTTTGACTGCGTGGATTAAAACTAACTGTGGACAATTCTTAAAGAGATAGGCATACCAGACCACCTGACTTGCCTCCTGAGAAATCTGTATGCAAGTCAAGAAGAAACAGGACAGAGTACATCATGAGAAACACTGGGTTGGATGAAGCACAAGCTGGAATCAAGATTACTGGCAGAAATGTCAATAACCTCAGATATTTAGATGATACCACCCTTATGGCAGAAAGTGAAGAAGAACTAAAGAGTATATTAATCAAGGTGAAAGAGGAGAGTGGAAAAGTTGGCTTAAAACTCAACATTCAGAAAACTAAGATAATGGCATCTGGGTCCCATCACTTCATGAAAAATAGATGGGGAAACAATGGAAACAGTGACAGACTTTATTTTTGGGGGCTCCAAAATGACTGCAGATGGTGGCCTCAGCCATGAAATTGAAAGACAATGCTCCTTGGAAGAAAAGCTATGACAAACCTGGACAGCTTATTAAAAAGCAGGGACATTACTTTGCCTACAAAGGCCCATCAAGTCATATCTATGGTTTTTCCAGTGGTCATATGGATGTGAAAGCAGGACTATAAAGAAAGCTGAGTGCTGAAGAATTGATTCTTTTGAACTATGATGTTGGAGAAGACTCTTGAGAGTCTCTTGGACTGCGAGGCGGTCCAACCAGTCCATCCTAAAGGAAATCAGTCCTGAATATTCGTTGGAAGGACTGATGCTAAATCTGAAACTCCAATACTTCAGCCACCTGATGAGAAGAGCTGACTCACTGGAAAAGACCCTGATGCTAAGAAAGATTGAAGGTGGGAGGAAAAGGGGATTACAGAGGATGAGATGGTTGGATGGCATCACCAACGTGATGGACATGAGTTTGAGTAAACTCCAGGAGTTGGTGATGGACAAGGAAGGCTGATGTGCTCAGTTCATAGGGTCGCAAAGAGTCAGACATGACTGAGTGACTGAACTGAACTGAACTGAACTGAAGCTTCCCTTTCCTTCACTAAATCCCAGAGATTGCTCACATTCATGTCCATTGAGTCAGAGGTGTCATCCTACTATCTCATCCTCTGTCATCCCCTTCTCCTCCTGCCTTTAATCTTTACAGCATCAGGGTCTTTTCCAATGAGTTGGCTCATCACATCAGGTGGCATAAGTATGCACACGGATACACACCCATGGTGTAGAACCAGCTGTGGCTTGTCTGGTCCACACAACCTTTTAAACTCCCCTCTCAATAAAAGTATTTCTTCCTTACCCTGTATACTTTCCTAGATTCAATTCTTCCTGTCTCCTGCTGTCCTATTGCAAAGAAGCTGGATTACAAATTCTACTCTTGTGATTTGTCTAGACATCTATCAACACTATATCCACTGGTTTCAACTTTTTATTTAAGCTCACAGTAAAGTGTTTTTCTGAAATTAAGAGTTCTTTCTCTAATATATTTTCTGCTTTCCTGCAATTTTTAAATCACCTTTTTCTTTCGACTTTAACTTTCTGCTTTTTAGTTTTGTCCTTCTAAGTAAGAAACAATGTTAATATTTATGCCTCAACAAAAACAACAAAAAAGTCCTTTAGGACCATGGAATAGTGAAAGAAGTTGAATTTCCATAGATATGGGGGTCAATCTATACAGCATTATTCAAACTTCTTGCTGGCATAGTCACTGACTGTTTCAAAACAAGGAGTAGACTTAAATGGTACCAGAAAACAATCAGATAACAATTAATTCAAAGAAAAGAAAAAAAACATAGACAATATAAAACAATGTATTTTGTTTCCTTGGGTAGAGAATAACATTTTGCACATGAAGAAAATGAGAACAAAAACGAAAGACTGTTGGCTGATATAGAGGAGCCTCAAGGTGAAAGTGAAAGTCGCTCAGTCGTGTCCGACTCTTTGCGACCCATGGACTGCAGCACGCCAGGCCTCCCTGTCCCTCACCAGCTCCCGGTTTACTCAAACTCACGTCTGCTGTGTCGGTGATGCCATCCAACCGTCTCATCCTCTGTTGTCCCCTTCTCCTCCCACCTTCAATCTTTCCCAGCATCAGGGTCTATTCCAATGAGTTGGCTCCTCCCATCACGTGGCCAAAGTATTGGAGTTTTAGAACATCAGTCCTTCTGAAAGGCTGTTGTTGAATCACGACGCCGGGATTCCTGGCCCCTGGAGGAGAAGAATCAATCGGGTGCCAGAGATGAGGCTTGATTGCTCAGAGCTTTTGTGTAATAAAGTATTATTAAAATATAAAGGACAGAGAGAAAGCTTCTGACATAGGCATCAGAAGGGGGCAGAAAGAATACCCCGCTGCTAGTCTTTAGCTGGATGTTATATAGTCACGAGCAGTCTGTTAATGAAAGAAAGGAATGTCTTAAAACTCAGAATGGCACCAGGCCCCTCCCCCATAAGATGCATTTTGGGATAATCTTGGCACCAAATTGTTTATCTTGGGCCATAAAATGATTAACTTGAATCTTGAAGAAGGGCAGATCACCATACAAATAGTTTCATTTACATAGATTAGAGGTACAGTATCTCAGTATAACATACTGGTTTATCAAGTACGTTCTGAGCCAAAAGGCAGAACTGACTTGAAGACAGAGTTTGGGGTAAATGAATAGTACATTAGCATAGCTTAAGATAAACATTTCCGTAAGAAAAAGTCATTGGTTATCTCTAGGTTTGAGAATAGTTAACTTCAAGTGAAACCAGGTGTCATGGCAACACAGCATTTTAAGAGAAACCTCCTTTTAAGTTTGTATAGAGAAGGAAAAAATATCCCTAGTTTGCTTCCTCCTGCTGCTTAAGAGAGATAAAAATGTCTGACACTTGCAGGCTATTTCCTCGCTTGGAGACGCCTGGCCTTCCTGCCTGTTACCCTCTCACTTTCAATGAATATTCAGGACTTGTTTCCTTTAGGATGGACTGGTTGGATCTCCTTGCAGTCCAAGGGACTCTCAAGAGTCTTCTCCAACACCACAGTTCAAAAGCATCAATTCTTCTGCGCTGAGCTTTCTATACAGTCCAACTCTCACATCCATACACGACTATTGGAAAAACCATAGCTTTGACTAGACAGGCCTTTGTTGGCAAAGCAATGTCTCTGCTTTTTAGTAAGCTGTCTAGGTTGGTCATAGCTCTTCTTCCAAGGAGCAAGGGTCTTTTAATTTCATGCCTGCAGTCATCTGCAGTGATTTTGGGGCCCCCCAAAATAAAGTCTGTCACTTTTTCCATTGTTTCCCCATCTATTTTTCATGAAGTGATGGGACCAATGCCATGATCTTAGTTTTCTGAATGTTGAGTTTAAGCTAACTTTTCCACTCTCCTCTTTCACTTTCATCATGAGGCTCTTTAGTTCTTCACTTTCTGCCATAAGGGTGCTGTCATCTACATATCTGAGGTTATTGATATTTCTGCCAGTAATCTTGATTCCAGCTTATGCTTCATCCAGCCGGGCATTTGGCATTCCCTGGTGGCTCAGATGGTAAAAGCATCTGCCTACAATGCGGGAGACCTGGGTTCGATCCCTGGGTTGGGAAGATCCCCTTGGGAAGGAAATGGCAGCCCGTTCCAGTATTCTTGCCTGGAAAATCCCATGGACAGAGGAGCCTGGCAGGCTGCAGTCTATGGGGTCGCAAAGAGTCTGACATGACTGAGCGACTTCACTTGACTCACTCTGTTAAATAAGCAGGGTATTAAAGTTAAATAAGTACGGTGACAATATACAGCCTTGTTGTACTCCTTTCCAGATTTGGAACCAGTCTCTTGTTTCATGTCCAGCTCTAACTGTTGCTTCTTGACCTGCATACAGATTTTTCAAGAGATAGATAAGGTGGTCTGGTATTCCCATCTCTTTAAGAATTTTCCACAGTTTGTTGTGATCCACAGAGTCAATGGCTTTGGCATAGTCAAGAAAGCAGAAGTAGATGTTTTTTGGAACTCTCTTGCCTTACAGTCCATGGACTTCTCCAGGCCAGAATCCTGGAGTGGGTAGCCTTTCCCTTCTCCACGGGATCTTCCCAATCCAGGGGCTGAACCCAGGTCTCCTGTATCACAGGCAGATTCTTTACCAGCTGAGTCACCAGGGAAGCTAGAGCAGCCTTGGGAGTGAGTCTAAAGATCAGTTCATCCTGGTCTTGGTCCAAAGGAAACTTTTCTAGTATAGTTTAAGAAGTCATAGGCAAGACATTTGATATTTCAGAGCTTTTTAGGACCATCAGGAATACAATAACATGGTGAACAAATTATTCATTATTAATTTTATGAAACAGTATCATAGAATTGGCTGAACATTTTCACTTTGCTTATCTCTGTGGTGAATAGTCATAAAATCTATCTTCTATCAGAAGTAAATACTTCAGGCTCTTACAACAGAATACATGATAATTTATTATGAAAGTACTTTGCAATTGAGCAGACATTGGTAGATGCTTTTCTTTTCCCTTGGAGTTGTGCCAAACCACATTTTGTGCCTAAATAGAGACTTTACATTTTCTTTAGGAAAGATTCCCATATATACTTTACTAGTGAACATTCCCCTCCAAAAAAGGAAAATTCTATGAATTTGTATTAACCATTTCTATGTGGGTGATTTTCTCCAAAATAGTGGAGTAGAGATGTAGGTGTGGATATATTTAAATCCTGTTAAATTCTTTTAAATTTACAGTGACTTTAATAAATAAAGCAGATTTGTTTTTTAATTGTTATAAAACTGCATAGATAATTATGTTATCTAATAGTCTGACTAGCATGATGCTATTTTGGATGGCCACATGCCTTTTAGCAAAGAACTAGATTGAGGTGTTTAAAATAACATAAGCAACTAGGCATATGTCTTTACATCAAATGAAGATAGATGGAGACTCTGATAAAATGATTATCACCACCCAGCAAGAGCCAACAAGTACAAAATAGTCCTCTCAATACTTAGAATATTTTAGGGTATTATTCTGGAAAATGCCCAACCCTAAACCCTAGCAAATCAATTTGTTCTCCTTCTCAGTAGGCAGATGTCTGGGTGAAAATCACTGCTCCTGGTTATTGTCATTTTTCTTTCATACTCACAGGTTGAATAAGACTGAAATCTAATTGAAAACCAAATTCCAGCATCATAAACTTGTCTCACCTGTACCCCTAAGATAATCATTAGAAATGGCAGAAACTTGACCCCTAGAGATTCTTCAGATACACAAATTTGCATTCCATCTAAAATCAAAAATAATGCTCAACTGAGGTTATTAATGTTTTCCGGTAAGCTTTTATTCAACGCGAATACAGAGTCCCAAAACAAAGAAAAAAAGAAAAAGAAAGCTTATTGTTGTAAGACAGAGTGCTTCAAAGAACAGAGGTGAAAAATGAAAACCACAGAATGCATCTGTCTTCTGCTTGCACAGGGATACATCTTTTCCATCCCAACTGAGGTGAACTTAAATATTAAGATAGTCATTTATATCACACAAGGGTGCAACTAAATAGGCCTTAAATTTTAAGCTTCCCATGGTGCCCTGATAGAACCCCACAGCTGCTGAGGCAATAATCTGTAACAATCAGCTGACCGAGTGATCCTATAATGGTAAGCTATCAGAATTCAATTTGGCCATTGTGAAGCCTGTGATTTAAACAGAACACTGCTGGGATTTTCATAAATTGAAGTCACAAAATAAGTGCTAGAAGAATCTTGACTTTTTTCATTTGCACATTCAGATCTGGATTATTCTAATTTCTAAAATACAGACTTTTTTTTTTTCCTACCAACTACAGTAAGAAATCGATTTTTAATGGAACCTCATAAAGACAACTCTTTATATTTTTTTTAAAAAGTATATAGTCAAGGATTTCTAAGAGCAGAATGGATTGCCAAAGTAATATTTAGCTCTCTTAATGGTGTTGTTTAAAATTTTGATTTCTGTTTTCTGGGAAAATTTATGTCCAGTTGTTAAAATCAAAGGTTTGCAGAGGCTCTGTAATTCTCCTTTTCCCCTTTTTAATTGAAGTATAGTTGACTTACAATCTCATAGTAGTTTCAAGTATAAACATAGAAAACAAAATTTTATAGGCTTACGCCACATGCTATTTTTTATTTTAATTAAATTTTTAATTGAAGGATAATTCCTTTACAGAGTTTTGTTGTTTTCTGTCAAACCTCAACATGAGTCAGCCATAGGTGTACACATGTGTAGTATTAAATATATTTCTTGTGTTGCCCATTACATCCCCATGACTTATTTCGTCTTTGATGAAGTTCTCACTGTGTGTCTCTGTTCTTCCCCTAAGGTTAGTGATGATTTTTATGCTTTGAACTCTTTATCAGGTAAATTACTTACCTCTTTTTCTTTGGAGCTTTTTAATATGAGGATTTTATCTTGTTCTCTTTTTTTTTAGAATCTGTTCCTCTGTCCTCTCATTTTGCTTGCTCGCTATGCTGTGTCTCTCTGAATTCAGGGGAACGGTGGTTACTTCTGTTGGTCTTGAAGGCTTGTCCTTTTGCAGGTGCGTCTGTTTCCAGACTGCCAGGAAGCGGTGTCACTGGCGGGAGGGCCAGGGCTTTTCTGCCTTGCCCAGGAGCTGGTGCGCTGGCAGGATGGGGGAGGAGGCGGTTTGGAAGTGGACGGGCTGCAGCTGGAATCTGGCCTGGCCGGTCTGCCCTGGGGATGCGGGGCGGTCGCCTTGGCCGGGCACCCGGAGCTGCGCAGGCTGCGTGTGTGCTGCGTGGCCGTGGAGGGCTGACTCCAGCGCCGGGCGCTTTGCAGTCGGATGCTCTGTACTGCAAGTTGGGGCGAGTCAATTCACACGTGAGCCTTAAGAGAGGAGCTTTAGTTTCCCACAGCTCTCCGCTCATAAGCAGCCCTCGTTTTCACAAGTAGCTAGGGGACCTCATCCTCTGGGTGCAGGTCCCCAGGGCTGCGCTATCAGTCAGGGTCAAGCTCTCTTCTAGGTGAAGACCTCTGAGTTCGTGATACCCCTCCCTCTTTTGCTCATCCACTGGGGGTACGCTCCTGACTAGATTGCTTCCTACCCACCTTCCTGTCCTATAAGTCACAGTGTGTGTGTGTGTTTTCCCCTTTACATGCTTAATTATAAAAGAATTGTTTTGCTAGTCTTCAGATAATTCTCAAGGAGAGTTGTTCTCTATGTAGCTGTGGTTTTGATGTGTCCGTGGACGGAGATGAGTTCAGGGTCTTCCTATTCTTCCATCTTGGTCTCTCCCTCTTCAGAGGCTCTTTTAGGCGATCTTTTACATTTGTATTTAGATATTAGTTTATATATGTTTTTAATACATCAGCCTAACTGGGAATATATGTTTTTTTAATTCTAAAACTTTACAAAAACAAGTAGAGCTTTAAACGGAATAATGACTGATAGAAGATACACAAATGCCCAAATAAATACATAAAAATAAATGTATGGAAGTAAATGAATATGCAGAAATATATAAATTATATCAAATAAACATATAAAAATATAGCAACTAGTAACTTAAAAATATGCATATAGTATAATGTGGTATCATTGTCTATCAATTTATCAAATATTTTAAAAACATATTACTAAAGTTAGTTAGACAAGTATTCTTGTTTATGTCTGGAAACCAGTCTTTCATAAGAACCATGAGATTAGATTAATTATATCACATTGGTTTTACCAAATACATTCACTTCTAACCCAAGAAAGTGAAAGTGAAAGTGAAGTCACTCAGTCGTGTCTGACACTCTGCGACCCTGTGGACTGTAGCCTACCAGGCTTCTCTGTCAATGGGATTCTCTAGGCAAGAATACTGGAGTGGGTTACCATTTCCTTCTCCAGGGGATCTTCCCGACCCAGGGATCAAACCCAGGTCTCCCGCATTGGAGGCAGACGCTTTAACCTCTGAGCCACCAGGGAAGCCAAGAAACAATCAGAAATATACACACAAATATTTTTCTAAAATGTAGTTTGATTTTAATAATAATGATGATGATTGTTGTTGTTTAGGCACTAAGCTGTGTCTGACTCTTTGTGACTCCATGGACTATATCCCTCCAGGCTCCCCTTCCATGGGATTTCCCAGGCAAAAACCCTGGAGTGGGTTGCCACTTCCTTCTCCAGGGGATCTTTCCAACCCAGGAATTGCACCCATGTCTCTTGCATTGGCAGGAAAGTTTTTTACCACTAAACTACAAGGGAAGCCCCCATAATAATGATAGACAACACTTACTCCTTGGAACAAAAGTTATGACCAACCTAGATAGCATATTCAAAAGCAGAGACATTACTTTGCAGGCTAAGGTCCGTCTAGTCAAGGCTATGGTTTTTCCAGTGGTCATGTATGGATGTGAGAGTTGGACTGTGAAGAAGGCTGAGCGCTGAAGAATTGATGCTTTTGAACTGTGGTGTTGGAGAAGACTCTTGAGAGTTCCTTGGACTGCAAGGAGATCCAACCAGTCCATTCTGAAGGAGATCAGCCCTGGGTGTTCTTTGGAAGGAATGATGCTAAAGCTGAAACTCCAGTACTTTGGCCACCTCATGCGAAGAGTTGACTCACTGGAAGAGACTCTGATTCTGGGAGGGATTGGGGGCAGGAGGAGAAGGGGACGACAGAGGAGATGGTTGGATGGCATCACTGACTTTCGATGGACATGAGTCTGAGTGAGCTCTGGGAGTTGGTGATGGACAGGGAGGCCTGGCGTGCTGCAATTCATGGGGTTGCAAAGAGTCAGATACGATTGAGTGACTGAACTGAACTGAACTGAATGAACAATTGTCATGTATCAAGTCCTTTTTTGAAGCTATTAATGAACTCACAACAGTTACATGAAATGTATACTATTATAATCTCTGCTTTATTCATGAGAAAACTAAGCACCAGAAGTTTTAAGCAAATTATTCAGAGTTCATAGTAATGTGTCCAGATTACATATCACTCGAGCAATTCTTGTTCCTGAGTATGTTCTGTTGAATTCATATTATTTTTAGAAATAATAGTAATAATAACAGAAATAGCCAGAATGCCTCACAATCAGTGTGTTGCTAAGTTACTTTAGTTGTGTCTGACTCTTTGAGACCTCATGGACTGTAGCCCTGCAGGCTCCTTTGTCTGTGGGATTCTCCGGGCAAGAACACTGGAGTGTGTTGCCATACCCTCTTGTAGGAGAACTTCCCAAAACATGGATCGAACCCACATTCATAATGCTTCACAATAGTGGAGTTTTTTGTATAAATATGGTATATACATATCAAAAATTATATGTAGCATTCAAAACATGTTTTTAAATTACTAATGAAATGGCAAAAGCTAATATTTTAAAAAATAAATAGGATACTACAAAATATTTATATATATTTCCAATTATTTATAAACATATACATATACTATATTGCAAGAAAATTACTTTATCAGTCATAATTTATCATCATAATGGAATTGTCTTTGTTCAGGAAAGTACCTTAATATTTTGTCTAAATATATATTGTGAGATACAGATGTAATTAAATAGTAGGAGATAATAAAATATGCAGATTCCTGTGTGGAATATTTGATATATCTTCCTCACTAAAAATACATGAATGTGTTTACATATTTGTTCACTCAGGAACAGAATTTTAGGGTGAGGAAAGAGTTACATCAAGGAAAGGAAAAGACAAAGGAGGGGGAAAGTGTGGTATGCTGAAAAAAGTGACGGAAGGAACTCAAGAGGAATAAAAGGCAAGAGAGGGGGGCATTATTAACATTGCTAAAATTAGAATCACATATTAATAAAAATTATGAAAAATGATCTAATATTTCATTTTAATTTTTGCTTTGTGGCAGCTATAGTGAAACTCTTCTATTTCTCCTGAAACTCAAGTCAGTCTAAACACCTCTATCTCATAGTTTTTGCTTTGTTTTGTCCTTGCTTTTTAGTTTGGTAGGATAACATAACAAAACTATCTTTGAGCGTTGAAAGACGCTGTTCAGGCCTTTGAACAATGCGCCTTTCCATACCATCTTCAGAGGCTTCTTTCAGAGACCGCTGCCGCCTCCGCTTGCTGCCTCTCCCTCCCCGCCTGCTCTGCTTTTCCCTGTAGCTCTCGGTGCCCCCCAGAACGTTAGCTGCTGTGCTTGTGTGCCTGCCCATATGTCTGTCGCTCACACCCATGGAATGGAACTCGACAAGAAAAGATTCCATCCATCTTCCTCACTATTGTTTTCCCAGGGCCCTGAACAGTGCCTAGCATGGCGATGGCTTTCACTGAGTATTTTTAATAAGTACAAGGGTATATGACAATATTGGAGTGAGCACAGATAAACTGCTAACCACAAAGTGAAGAGCACTGAGAAGAACACAGTAGGAAGCCAGAATTGAAGGCAGAAAAAAAAAAGAAAACAACTAGCCTAGATAGATAGATAGATAGATAGATATAATTATAAAATGCATATATTTATTTGTGTTCACAGTGTGCCTATTTATATACGGGGCTTCACACGTGGTGCAGTTGGTAAAGAATCTGCCTGCCAGTGCGGGAGCCACAAGAGACCCGGGTTCCATCTCTAGGTTGGGAAGATCCCCTGGAGTAGGAAATGGCAACTCACTCCAGTATTATTGCCTGCAAAATGCTATGGACAGAGGAGCCTGGTGAGCTATATGAATTTTTAAATATATCATACATTTAGATGGATAGATAGGCATCAGTTCAGTTCAGTTGCTCAGTCATGTCTGACTCTTTGTGACCCCATGAATCGCAGCACCCCAGGCCTCCCTGTCCATCACCATCTCCCAGAGTTCACTCAAACTCACGTCCATCGAGTCGGTGATGCCTTCCAGCCATCTCATCCTCTGTTGTCCCCTTCTCCTCCTGCCCCCAATCCCTCCCAGCATCAGAGTCTTTTCCAGTGAGTCAACTCTTCGCATGAGGTGGCCAAAGTACTGGAGTTTCAGCTTTCACATCATTCCTTCCAAAGTACACCCAGGGCTGATCTCCTTTAGAAAGGACTGGTTGGATGTCCTTGAAGTCATAGACATATGTAAAAGAGCTCACTAAGCTCTTGGAGAAGATATTGGATGTACGACAAGATAGGGAAATGCCATTTGATATGGTCTCACCTTTGTCTTAAGATGAAGTCAACCTAGTTCACATAGGAAATGGAGATAAGACTGGAGTATATATATCAGAATGTTATGATTTTTATTTCCTTGTTAAGTCGCTACAGGCATTTTAAAATCCTAGTCTTTGTATCTCTATATGAAGTGAAGTCGCTCAGTTGTGTCCGACTCTGCGATCCCATGAACTGTAGCCTACTAGGCTCCTCCATCTGTGGGGTTTTTCAGGCAAGAGTACTGAAGTGGGTTGCTATTTCCTTCTCTAGAGCATCTTCCCGATCCAGGGATCGAACCCGGGTCTCTCGCACTGTAGGCAGACTCTACCATCCGAGCTACCAGGGGAGCCCCGTATCTCTATATAATTCTTCATTAAAAAGTAAACTTGCTGTATTAAATTACAGAAACATTTAGGAAGGGGTAAAATATATAACCATCCACAAATGGTGGCAAAAATTGAAACCATTCTCTCCACCACTTTCATCTTCATCAGTTTGGAAGTGGAGCTTGTTAAAAACAAAGAATGACAATCCTACCATCAGTATTGTGGCTTGAACACAGTTATTAAACAGTATACTCCCTTGCAGTTTAGCATGGAAAATATTTCTTTTCCAAATCCATAAAAACCCATAAGAGGAAGGATTAGCTTAATAAGAGGATTCTGTGAAAACTGGGCTACCTACTCCCAGAAAGTCTTTCCCTCAGGAAGACTACTGCCCTATCTTAAATCCTTCCAGCTGTAAATTCATTTAAAAAATTCTCATTTTTTTAGCTCTAACATTTTATATTGATTATTTTTCTTGAAATAGGATCAGTTTTTTTCAGAAGATTCACATAAAATGTGCAACGGCATATATCCTTGATTGTTAAGTCTAAGGTATATATATTTTTTGCAGGTGATTTTATTTTTTAATTTTTTAAAATATAAATTTATTTATTTTAATTGGAGGTTAATTACTTTACAATATTGTATGGATCAGTTGCCTCTAAATAGTCCACAATGAAAAATGTATAAAAGAATAGTAATTGATCTTTATTCAACAACTGTAGAGAAATTGTCATTTTGTATACTTACTTTCCAGTTTTAGATTATCGTTTTAATACTTTGGCTATTTGTGCTGTAGTTACCCATTCATTCATTCAATGAATGAGCTAATATTTATTCAACATCTCCTCCACACAAAATGAAGTATGAGTTCCTGCAATATGTTAAGATGATCACGTATAAAATAATTAAGCAAGACAATGAAGAGAGTACTGCGAAATTATGTAAAAGTCCATCTGTTATCACGTCAGGCAAAATGGATGGAAGTAATAAATTAAATATGTGGAGGATATTTGAGTAATAATTTATCTTAAAATATTAGGTATTTGTGGTATAGAGGTTATTCATATTGGATATACTTTGGAACACTTCCTAGTGAATGTAGGCATATTCCTGAAATACAGGGAGAAGCTGTATCATTACCAATCTGGAGATGTATTTTTAACCACCTTGGAAGAGAAAACATACAGTTGTATAAATGAGCTCCAGATCAAATCACAGGAGGATTCCCTAGAATTGCAGATGCTGATTTGTTCGTGAGGTGCTTTTCATGTGGGCAACTCTATGGAGGGCCTTGTCCATGCAAAGCAGCACTTTCTTAGGCTATGATTATGATTCACCTACGCAGAGCTGTGGGGGCAGGCGGCAGCTAATAAATTCAAGAAGTTCAAGGAATAACTGGGTTGGATGAAGTTAGATCGTGCCTACACAAAAAGAATACAAATAGAAGCAGAAAAAAAAGCAGGGCATCTGAAATAGGTAAGAAGGCGTGAGATTTTGGCTTTGGAATTTACCATAAATCTGTCCTTGGAAAAGTTATTTGACCTGTTTTTAGTGTTGCTGTGTGAAAAGCAGAAATAATTTTAATTTTTCAGGGTTCTTGTTTGCAAAGTGTCTGCCTTCAGCACACAATAGCAGTGGTGACTGTTATTATCTCCAGGTTACACAGAGATTTAAGGAAAAAAATGATTCTTAAATAGGAGTTTCTCTTATGGAAGAAAGCAAAGGTGATCTTGTCTGATAATGAGAAACTGTCCATTTCACTATTTCTAGTGAGTTTAGAACAGTGTTTATGCTAGGTGACAAGAGTATCAATTTTTGTTAAATTTCAGCTTTCTTGGAGAGTCTGAATGGCTAATGTGGGGTTTATGATGGTCTTTAATCTCTCTTCATATATATACATATATGCATATATGTTCTGCGTTATGGGTCCTTTCTATTAGGAGACTCCTGGCTAATATGTGACAGCGAAGGACAGAGGAAGTGGTGGGTCCAGCACGTGAACTTTATCTCTCTGTCAGTCACCATTCTGAGTATTGAAGTTATGTTTCTTAGCAAAGCACGTGCCACAGACACAGTTGTCTCACTGCTTTCTCCTAGAATCTGTGGCTAAGAGTGACTCATTGGCTCTGGGTAGGGCTGAGAGAATCTAGCAACTCATTTTTTCCTGAATGAAAGCAGTCAGCTGGATAAGGTTCTATAATCTCCCAGCTTTCCAGCCATTAGCTCTTGCGTTCCCTGACATGAAAACCTTGATGTGGTTGGCAAAGCTAAAACATGGCAGAGTTTGACTTTGAAGATTTTAAAAAGTGCTTTGAAGGGTCACTATTTATCAGCTTATTTGCTGACTTATCTTGGGTTGGCTAGAAAAGATATTTAACTGCTGAAGCACATAGCTGAGTCAATTGAAATTTATGATATTTTCACAGGTCACCTTTAACATAATTAAACTGGAGTTAATTGTACATATATTTTATTCTACAGGTAATAAAGACAAATAAAGTAGGTATTTAATTTACTATACTTATAAGCAGTTTTCTGTTCAAAATATTCTATGTCCATCCCACTTAAAGCTTCCATTGCATTCAGGCATATATTAGGCAACTGTCCAAAATCTGGAATGAGTATGAAAGAGGCCATTTGATTTCATTATTATTAGCCTCTTCACTTCTTGAACAAAGCTCATCTCCCCACTTAATCTACATGCAATGTAACCTTAAGAGAAAACATATTTCAGGAAGGAAAAGCATTTCAGGTAAAATTAAACATCTGCAACAAGGACTAGTCTCCTTTGTACCTAACTGTGAATTTTGAGACTAAATTAAATCCTCAGCTGAGTGCAATATTTTCAGAAAACTGTTACTTCAGGCTCTTCCTTCAAAAAACTAAATAGAAGTTGTGAGTTTTACTTTTAATTTTCACTCTTTTCTGTCTGGTTTTCTAAAATCGCTTCAAAATTCTTCAAACTGATGCTCCCCTACAACATTTACTTAGCAGATTATAGTAAAGGTTCTCTCTTCTTCCTGATTCTTATTCTTGAGCTTTATTTCTTTGGATGCTCTTTTCATTTAATACTTCATATTATGAACCATGATGATTTTGCTACAATAATTAAGATAGATTTTTGTCTGTATGTTCATTTTAACAAAGAAAACTCTTGCCTTTTATTTCAGAGTGGCTTCATGTTATTATCTAAATTTAAGGTTAAGATAATCTTCCATCATAAATTTAATGTCTGATTTAGCTGAATAGTAACAGCAAGGATACATTTTGTGTCCAGAGAGAATTCTGATAACAACAGAATTAAAGAACCAGGGGAGAAATTATTAAATTAATAAAACTAACAATGATCTGAAAGCCGCATCAAATATTATGGTTTTACCTATCCCCTGCCTTAGAGTACCATTTGCCACCATTTCAGGTTGAGAGTTGAAAGTGCCAGGGTCATAACATGTTAATAGATTTTCATTAAGAGGAAGTGCAAAGTCATTATTTTGTTCTATTTACTCAGAAAATGCACAGAAACATTGATGACAAAATAATTTCAATGTGATTTTTCATTTAAAATAGGTTGGGAATTGTAAAAAGAAATCTCAGCATTTGATATCAGAATTCTAAAAATAGTATTGCTTTACTTTATAATTTGAGCATGGTTATGAAATTTTTAGTAAGAAAAGCTAAACTGACTAATTAAAAAATGTAAATACTTAACACCATGGATAAATTCTTGGGCTTTAAATATATTGTTCCTATTTAAATACTTGGTATTCATCAGTAATTTTTTTCACTTAATTCAAATTTCATTTGCTTCAAATTAGATGATTTTCACCCATCGCATCTTCAACATAGACAGTACTTATAAAATTGGATTCCTTTATGAATCTGAATGCTGTTATTGTTTCGTGGCTAAGGAGCCTTTACATCTTCACTCCTAAATCATTTAAACCATTATTGCCTGGTTCCAGTGATCTTATATCTTCAATTATCTCCTTCACTGAAAAAATCATGGAGAGTGTAAGTGAATTTGAATATTTTTTGTTGTTCTTCAAAAAGTCCTTGATGATTCTGAAGAAATTTGTAAACTTTCTGATAGTCTGTCCCTTCAGAAAGCCCAGTCAAAAAATTTCCTGTTAACCAATGAAAATATACAGAAGAAATTGAATGCTCAATAATTTTAAATGTGTTGTGTGTGTGTGTGTGTGTGTGTGTGTGTGTGTGTTCAGCTGTGTCTGATTCTTTGTGACCCCATGGACTGTAGCTCACCAGGCTCCTCTGATCTTGGAATTTTTCAGGCAAGGATGCTGGAGTCGACTGCCAGTTACTACTTCGGGGGATCTTCCCAACCCAGGGATTAAACCTGTGTCTCTTACATCTCTTGCATTGGCAGGCAGATTCTTTACCACTGAGTCATCTGGAAAGCACCAGATAAGAACAAATAATCTTATGCCTAGCTCAGTGATACCTACCGTAACTGTTTAAATTTGTCAATATCATGCTAAAGGTATAGAGGGTCATACTGAGCATAAGCCTAGTATGATGTTACCTTTTTCTTTAATAAAAGATGAAGGCCTTTTTATAGGGCAACCAAGCCATATCAACAGTTTATATTGCATTGGCAAACTTTACCCACCTACCCCATGTAGAATAGTCTTAGAATAGTGGTCCTATTTATGTTTCTGTAGCTGGTCATTTGAACTTACGGTTAGTATTTATGTTTTCTAAAGTGAATGTGCTAATATATAGAGATGTATACAAGCTTACTGGAAAGATGGGCTCTTCTATAGAGAGAGAGCCCATCTTCACAGTATCTTGAGTTTTATTGATCTTTAATATATTTACTACTTGATAGTTCAGTTTGGAGTAATGTTCCTCCAATCACTATCTATTGGAAAGAGCCAGTTTCTTCTTGTGAAACGATCAGATATTTTCTATGATTTTGTCTAGTTATTGACAAATAATCACAAGATACAGAGTCAAATTTCCTGCTGAAAACTGTGCAAGCTTTCTCTATGGCATAACTATAAGCAAGAAGATACAGAGGAGCTCAGTTCTTTGTCACTGGATTTGCTGCATTCTTACATCTGCTCGTGACCCTAGGTTTCTTCTCCATGTGGTCCCAGGTAACCAACAGATAATCGAGGTCTCCAGCAATGTTCTCTCCAAAGGACTGAGGACTTAAAATTGGTTTACTATTTCAGCATTTAATATTTTGGTTCTAATTTACCTTGTACACAAGGATAGTTTATAATCGCTGCAGAAATGTCTTGCTGGGAGACAAAGTAGTGTAGCGTGTAGGAGTCTGAGCTTTGAAGTCAGTCAGAACTGGATTAAGGGAACTGTTCCCGCACCTTCATTCTTTCCTTTATAAAATTTAAACACTAACTCAACACAAACTGGTATACTTTGAGCATTAAATAAGAATTCATGTAAAGGGTTCAAAATGGTGTTCATTTACTATCAGCTGTTATTAAGCGTACAATGAAGTACCTATTGTTATCTGATTACTTTGTTAAGGAGAAGATTTGAGAGGAAGATTGACAAGTACCTAGTGCGTTTTCCACTCTTCTTCTATGCACGTTTTCTCCTTTCCACCCTTTGTCGATATCATCTGCTCTCTCTTACGTTCTGTGGTTCCTATTGCCACGAACACTTTATAATGTAAACTCTCCATTCTCTGGCTGTTCTACCTTCCCATACTATATTAAAATAACTTAACTGACTGCTTAGAGCCCAGTTCAGTAATCAGGAGTGCACACGTGATCAGTTGCTTCAGTCCTGTCCAACTCTGTACAGTCCTACGGGTTGTCAGTCAGGCTCCTCTGTCCACGGGGTGCTCCAGGCTAGAATACTGAAGTGCGTTGCCGTGCCCTCCTCCAGGGGATATTTCCAGCCCAGGAGTGGAACCCACACTTCCTGCACTGCTGGTGGACTTTTCACTGTGGAGCCCCAGGTGAAGCCCTCTCTAATCACTACACCAAAGCAACATCTCCTGTGTCAGTTAAAGACCCTTTTTTGCACTCTTAGAGATATTATTGCTTATTAATGCTCTCAATCACTCAGTCATGTCTAACTTAGTTTCACACAAAGATTTTCCTACTTCTGCAGTCTCGCATTTGCGTTTCTGATGTTTCACTACACTATACATTATGTCATATTAAGAATCGGGTTGTTTTTGCACAAATTTAGGTCTAGGATGGAGTACATTTTCTGGCACAAAAAGATGCTTAATAAATACTTTAAATAAATTATAGATAAATGAATTCCTAAAAATAATTTATAAGTTCTTTATAGTATCTTCATACTTGTTAGCTTTTTAGAGCTGCTGTAACAAGTTGCTGTTAACTGAGTGGCTTGAAACAATAGAAATGGATTCTTTCACAGTTTTGAGGGACAGGATTTTATCATCAAGGAGTCACTAGGGATAGTTTTCTGGAGTCCTAAGTAAGAACATATTTTATGCCACTCTCCTCGCTTCTGGTGGCTGCCAGCCATCATTGGCATTCTTGGTTTGTAGACATTATCGTGCCAATATCTGCTTCCATTTTCATACGACTGTCTCACATGCCTCCATGCCTTAAATCACCTTCTCCTTTATATGGACACAGGTAATTGGATTTATAGTGCACCTTAAGTCTAAGATGATTTATCCCAAGATTCTTAAATTATGTGGCAAAGATTCTATCTCCAAAAAAAGTCTCATTTATAGGTACTAGGGATTAAGAATTGGATATATTTTTTGGGCGGGTAAGACTAATCACACAAATAAAGCAGAAATAGATGTTTTCTTGGAACTCGCTTGCTTTTTCGATGGTCCAGTGGATGTTGGCAATTTGATCTCTGGTTCCTCTGCCTTTTCTAAAACCAGCTTGAACATCTGGAAGTTCACAATTCACGTATTCCTGAAGCCTGGCTTGGAGAATTTTGAGCATTACTTTACTACCGTGTGAGATGAGTGCAATTGTGCGGTAGTTTAAGCATTCTTTGGCATTGCCTTTCTTTGGGATTGGAATGAAAACTGACCTTTTCCAGTCCTGTGGCCACTGCTGAGTTTTCCAAATTTGCTGGCATATCGAGTGCAGCACTTTCACAGCATCATCTTTCAGGATTTGAAATAGCTCAACTGGAATGCCATCACCTCCACTAGCTTTGTTCATAATGGGGCTTTCTAAGGCCCACTTGACTTCACATTCCAGGATGTCTGGCTCTAGGAGAGTGATCACACCACTGTGATTATCTGGGTCATGAAGATCTGTTTTGTATAGTTCTTCTGTGTATTCTTGCCACCTCTTCTTAATATCTTCTGCTTCTGTTAGGTCCATACATTTTCTGTCCTTTATTAAGCCCATCTTTGCATGAAATGTTCCCTGGGTATCTCTAATTTTCTTGAAGAGATCTCTAGTCTTTTCCATTCTGTTCTTTTCCTCTATTTCTTTGCATTGATCGCTGAGGAAGGCTTTATTATCTCTCCTTGCTATTCTTTTGGAACTCTGCATTCAGATGCTTATATCTTTCCTTTTCTCCTTTGCTTTTCACTTCTCTTCTTTCACAGCTATTTGTAAGACCTCCTCAGACAGCCGTTATGCTTTTTTGCATTTTTTTTTCCCATGGGGATGGTCTTGATCCCTGTCTCCTGTACAATGTCACGAACCTCCATCCATAGTTCATAAGGCACTCTTTCTATCAGATCTAGTCCCTTAAATCTATTTCTCACTTTCACTGTATAATCATAAGGGGTTTGATTGAGGTCATACCTGAATGGTCTAGTGGTTTTCCCTACTACTTTCTTCAATTTAAGTCTGAATTCGGCAATAAGGAGTTCATGATCTGAGCCACAGTCATCTCCCAGTCTTGTTTTTGCTGACCATATAGAGCTTCTCCGTCTTTGGCTGCAAAGAATATAATCAATCTGATTTCAGTGTTGACTCCTTGAAAAACCTATATGCAGCTCAAGAAGCAACAGTTAGAACTTGACATGGAACAACAGACTGGTTCCAAATTGGAAAAGGGGTACATCAAGGCTGTGTATTTGCACCCTGCTTATTTAATTTATATGCAGAGTACATCATGAGAAATGCTGGACTGGAAGAAACACTAGCTGGAATCATAATTGCCGGGAGAAATATCAATATCCTCAGATATGCAGATGACACCACCCTTATGGCAGAAAGTGAAGAAGAACTAAAAGCCTCTTGATGAAAGTGAAAGAGGAGAGTGATAAAGTTGGCCTAAAGCTCAACATTCAGAAAATGAGGATCATGGCATCTGGTCCCATCACTTCATGGGAACTAGATGGGAAAACAGTGGAAACAGTGTCAGACTTTATTTTTGGGCTCCCAAATCACTGCAGATGGTGATTGCAGCCATGAAATTAAAAGACGCTGACTCCTTGGAAGGAGAGTTATGACCAACCTAGATAGCATGTCAAAAGCAGAGATATTACTTTCCCAACAAAGATCCATCTAGTCAATGCTATAGTTTTTCCAGTGGTCATGTACGGATGTGAGAGTTGGACCATAAAGAAAGCTGAGTGCCAAAGAACTGATACTTTTGAGCTGTGGTGTTGGAGAAGACTCTTGAGAGTCCCTTGGACTATGAGGAGATCCAACCAGTCCATCCTAAAGGAGATCAGTCCTGGGTGTTCATTGGAAGGACTGATGCTGAAGCTGAAACTCCAATACTTTGGCCATCTCATGTGAAGAGTTGACTCATTGGAAAAGACCCTGATGCTGGGAGGGATTGAGGGCAGGAGGAGAAGGGGATGACAGAGGATGAGATGGCTGGACTTAATGGATGACTTAATGGACATGGGTTTGGGTGAACTCCAGCAGTTGGTGATGGACAGGGAGGCTTGGAGCGCTGCAGTTCATGGGGTTGCAAAGAGTCGGACACAACTGAGTGACTGAACTGAACTGAATCACACAAATACAATCTACCTTCTGTCCCACAATAATCTATGCCCAACCTGTATACAAAATAAATTCATGCAACCCAACATCTCTATGAGTCATATCACATTCTGACGTTAATCCTAAGTCCAAAATTTCATTTAAGTATCATCAACTCAAGAATTTCCAAATGCCACCCTCTAAATCAGATATATGAGTTTCTGGGTGTGATTCATCCTGGCCCAAATTCCTTTCCATTGTGGACAGTTGAGTTTCATTCTCAAACTTTAACCTAATCACTCTTAAAATTCTTATTTCCACCAATAGTTTCCTCAAAGGAATCCAGGTTTTTCTACTACATTCCTTAGAATTTCTCTGGCCTCTCTACATTGTCTAATTTCAAAGTCACTACACAGTTTCAGGTACTTGTTATAACAGACCTCCCTTCTGAGTAGCAAAGTCTTATCAGTTTCCTAGGATCACCATAAAAAATTACTAAAACTTGGTAGCAGAACTTTATTCTCTCACAGTTATGGGGCCAGGAGTCCAAAATAATGGTGTTGGCAGGTTTGGTTCCTTGTGAAGGCTCTAAGCGAAAATCCATGTTATGTTTCTCCTATCCTTGATATCCCTTGGCTTGTACAAATATCACTTAAATCTCTGCCTCCATCTTCTGTGGACATCTTTGCCTCAAATCTCTTTTCTCTGATTAGAACACTTGTCTTTGGATTTAGGATCCACCTTAAATCCAGATTGATCTCATTTTAAAATCCTTAATAATATCTCTTTACAGTCTGAGCTACCAGGGAAGCCACTTAATTATATCTACAAAGATCCCATTTCCAAACTAGGTCACATTCACTATATCAGATAATACTTGCAAATGTATATGATTGTTTTAAAATATATGTACTTAGTGAATAAATATGTACATATATATGTATAAAACATTCCCAAGAAAAATTTTATTTAACATTTTAGCATTTTAAAATTTAAAGTATGTCCCCTGATAGATGAGCACAGTTAATTCAATTGGACTTATTTTGCCTTATTCTCTACTATTAAAGTATATTAATCATTTCTTTAACTTATTGGTTTTAGAACAAAAGTTAACAAGAAGTGAATTTCCAGATATGCTATCAAGTGTATGTGGCATAGGTTTTTGTGGATAGGAGTATTTGTATGGATGTGACTTTTAAGAGTCAACTGTAGGTCAAGAAGCAAGAGTTAGAGCCAGACGTGGAACAGCAGACTGGTTCCAAATTGGGAAAGGAGTACGTCAAGATTGTGTATTGTCACCCTGCTTACTTAACTTATATGCAGAGTACATCATGCAAAATGCCAGGCTGGGTGAAGCACAAGCTGGAATCAAGGTTGCTGGGAGAAATGTTGGTAACCTCAGATACACAGATGAAAGCACCTTTATGGTAGAAAGTGAAGAAGAACTAAAGAGCCTCTTGATGAAAGTGAAAGAGGAGAGTGAAAAAATTGGCTAAAACCTCAACATTCAAAAAACTAAGATCATGGCATTTGGTCACATCACTTCATGGCAAATAGATGGGAAAAAAAAATAGAAACAGTGACAGAATTTATTTTGGGAGCTCCAAAATCACTGCATATGGTGACTGCAGCAATGAAATCAAAAGACACTTGCTCCTTGGAAGAAAAGCTATGACCAAACTAGACAGCATTCCAGTTCTCTATATGAAAAGGACATCTTTTTTTGGGTGTTAGTTCTAGAAGGTCCTGTAGGTCTTCATAGAACCGTTCAACTTCAGCTTCTTCCACGTTACTGGTTGGGGCATAGACTTGGATTACTGTGATATTGGATGGTTTGCCTTGGAAATGAATGGAGGTCATTCTGTCACTTTTGAGATTGCATCCAAATGCTATATTTCAGAATCTTTTGTTAACTATGTGGGCTACACCATTTCTTCTAAGGGATTCTTGCCCACAGTAGTAGATATAATGGTCATCTGAGTTAAATTCACCCATTCCTGTTAACTTTAGTTCTCTGATTCTTAAAATGTCAACGTTCACTCTTGCCATCTCTTGTTTGACCACTTCCAATTTGCCTTGCTTCATGGACCTAACATTCCAGGTTCCTATGCAATATTGTTCTTTACAGCATTACTTCCATAACCAGTCACATCCACAACTGGGTGTTGCTTTTGCTTTGATCCCAGCTCTTCATTCTTTCTGGAGTTATTTCTCCACTCTTCTCCAGTAGCATATGGGCACCCACCAACCTGCAGAGTTCATCTTTCAGTGTCCTATCTTTTGCCTTTTCATGCTGTTCATGGGGTTCTCAAGGCAAGAATACTGAAGTGGTTTGCCATTCTCTTCTCCAGTGGACCACATTCTGTCAGACCTCTCCACCATGACCTGGGTATCTTGGGTGGCCCTACACGGCATAGCTCATAGTTTCACTGAGTTAGACAAGCTGTGCTTCATTATAGAGGACAGGAATGCAAAAGTAGGAAGTCACGAGATACTTGGAGTAACAAAATGAAGTAGGGCAAAGGCTAACAGAGTTTTGCCAAGAGAACACATTGGTTATAGCAAACACCGTCTTCTAACAACACAGGAGATGGGCATCACCAGATGGTCAATACTGAAATCAGATTGATTATATCCTTTGCAGCCAAAAATGGAGAAGCTCTTTACAGTCAGCAAAAACAAGACTGGGAGCTGACTGTGGCTCAGATCATGAACTCCTTATTGCCAAATTCAGACTTAAATTGAAGAAAAGTAGGGAAAACCACTAGACCATTCAGGTATGACCTAAATCAAATCCCTTTGCTTATACAGTGGAAGTGAGAAATAGATTTAAGGGACTAGATTTGATAGATAGAGTACCTGAATAACTATGGATGGAGGTTCATGCCATTGTACAGGAGGCGGTGATTAAAACCATCCCCAAGGAAAAAAAGAACTGCAAAAAGGCAAAGTTGTTGTCTGAGGGGGCCTGAAAAATAGCTGAGAAAAGGAGAAAAGCAAAGGGCAAAGGAGAAAAGAAAAGAGATACTTATCTGAATGCAGAGTTCCAATGCAGAATAGTAAGGAGAGACAAGAGAGCCCTCCTTAATGCAAAGAAATAGAGGAAAACAATAGAATGGGAAAGACTAGAGAACTCTTCAAGAAAATTAGAGATACCAAGGAAATATTTAATGTAAAGATGGGCACAAAAAGAACTGAAATGGTATGGACCTAACAGAAGCAGAAGATCTTAAGAAGAGGTGGCAAGAATACACAGAATAACTATACAAAAAAGATCTTCATGACCCAGATAACCACAATGGTGTGATCACTCACCTAGAGCCAGACATCCTAGAATGTGAAGTCAAGTGGGCCTTAGAAAGCATCGCTATGACCAAAGCACGTGGAGGTGATGGAATTCCAGTTGAGCTATTTCAAATCCTAAAAGATGATGCTGTGAAAGTGCTGCACTCAATATGCCAGCAAATTTGGAAATTTCAGCAGTGGCCACAGGACTGGAAAAGGTCAGTTTTCATTCCAATCCCAAAGAAAGGCAACGCCAAAGATTGTTCAAGTTCAGCTCAGTTCAGTCACTCAGTTGTGTCTGACCCTCTGACCCCATGGACTGCAGCATGCCAGGCTTCCCTGTCCATCATCAAATCCCAGAGTGTACTCAAACTCATGTTCATTGAGTTGATGATGCCATCCAACCATTTCATCCTCTGTTGTCCCCTTCTGATCCCACGTTCAAACTTTCCCAGCATCAGGGTCTTTTCAAGTGACTCAGTTCTTCTCATCAAGTGGCCAAAGTATTAGAGTTTCAGCTTCAGCATCAGTCCTTCCATCGAATATTCAAACCACTGCACATCTGCACTCATCTCACACACTAGCAGAGTAATGCTCATGATTCTCAAGCCAGGCTTCAACAGTACATGAACTGTGAATTTCCAGATGTTCAAGCTGGATTTAGGGAAGACTGAGGAACCAGAGATCAAATTGCCAACAGCTGTTAGATCATCAAAAAAGCAGGAAAGTTCCAGAGAAACATCTATTTCTGCATTATTGACTATGCCAAAGCCTTTTACTGTGTGGATCACAACAAACTGTAGAAAATTCTGAAAGAGATAGGAATACCAGACCACCTTACCTGCCTCCTGAGAAACCTATATGCAGGTCAGGAAGCAACAGTTAGAACTGGACATGGAACAATAGACTGGTTCCAAATCGGGAAAGGAGTTCGTCATGCTGTATTTTGTCACCCTGCTTATTTAACTTATATGCAGAGTATATCATGAGAAATGCTGGGCTGGATGAGCACAAGCTGGAATCAAGATTGCTGGGAGAAATATCAATAACCTCAGATATGCAGATGACACCACCCTTATGGCAGAAAGTGAAGAGGAACTAAAGCACCTATTGATGAAAGTGAAAGAGGAGAGTGAAAATGTTGGCTTAAAACTCAATAGTCAGAATATGAAGATTATGACATCTGGTCCCATCACTTCATGGCAAATAGATGGGGAAATACTGGAAACAGTGACAGACTTTATTTTCCTCAGCTCCAAAGTCACTGCAAATGGTGACTATAGCAATGAAATTAAAATACTCTTTTTCCTTTGAAGAAAAGCTATGACCAAGCTAGACAGCATATTAGCAAGCAGAGATATTAGTTTGCCAACAAAGGTCCATCTAATCAAAGCTATAATTTTTCCAGTAATCATGTATGGATGTGAGAGTTGGACTATAAAGAAAGCTGAGCACCAAAGAATTGATGCTTTTGAACTGTGGTGTTGGAGAAGACCCTTGAGAGTCCCTTGGACTGCAAGGAGATCCAATCAGTCCATCCTACAGGAGATCGGTCCTAAATATTCTTTGGAAGGACTGATGCTGAAGGTAAAACTCCAATAATTTGGCCCCCTGATGTGAAGAAGTGACTCATTGGAAAAGACCCTGATGCTGGGAAAGATTGAGGGCAGGAAAGAAGGGGACAACAGAGGATAAAATGGTTGGATGGCATCACCAACTCGATGGACATGAGTTTGAGCAAGCTCTGATAGTTGATGATGGAAGGGAAGCCTGTCGTGCTGCAGTCTATGGGGTCACAGAGGGTCGGACACAACTGAGCGACTGAACTGAACTGATCATTTTTAAAATTGGTTTAGAGCAGTTTACTCGAAAAACATCCAGCGTATACATTGATCACAACCAGTGGCCCAAAAATATTTTTAAAAGTTTCCCAAAATGTCTTGCATTTTTACAACTTTCCCTCCTGAGTAACAGATAATTTCACGTTCTTCTCAGTCAGTTCATTTCTAAATCACTGCGTTTAACGCAGAACACCACGTCTCATGATTGGCATTGATGAAACAGGGCATGTGCAGAGAGATTGATTAATGCCTTTGAGGAGGGCCAGAATGTTTCAGAGAATTAAGGATTATAGCTCGGGAAAGAGGAGGCTAATAGATGACATTAAATTGTGTTTAAAATCTTGAAACAATTCCATGGAATTGGAGTGAGAATTTTATAGGTTTTCTATACCTATAGAATAGGTACAGATAGGGTCAGAAAATAGAAATAATGAATATAGCACAATTTTTTACTGCTACTATTATTATTATAAGTCTATTAGTATATGAATATACCATTGCTCTGTATTTCAGATATCAAAGTAAGCCTGTTTGCTTGCTTTAAGTCTCACAAGGCATAGGCAGACCCTCACCTGGGGTCTCTGGAGGAGAATCCGCTCCCAGGCTCCTTCAGTCTGTTGTCAGAGTTCACTCCCAGACATCCCAAGTCTGAAGTCCCTGTCCGTCACCAGTGCTCAGCTGCCCGTTCTCCTCAGCTTCTCGAGGTGTCTTGAGCTCGTGGCCCCTGCGTCTCCAAAGGCAACAGTGCCTCACTGAGTCCTTATCCAGCCTCTGCTTCTGCCTTATGTCTCTCGACTCCAGCTGGAGAAAATTCTCTGCGTTTATGGCCTCGTGTTTATATCAATTTCAATTGATTAATATTAATAGATTGGGTCCACTCTAATCATTCCCAATACCCTACTCCTATCAATTTACATTTACATTTACATTTAAAGTTGCTCAGTCGTGTCTGACTCTTTATGACCCCATGGACTTTACAGTCCATGGAGTTCTCCAGGCTGGAATATCAAAATCTTAGTCTTTATTTACATTTGCAAAATCCTTTTCACCATGTAACATAACGTATTCAGAGGCTCCAGGATTTAGAGTGTGGATATTTTGGCAGGGTCATTTTGCTGCCACAAACACAAACAGGAGTTTCAGAGAAACAGCTTTTGGTTCAACAAGAAGAACTTTCAATGAAGAATTCTGGCCAACACTAGGATTTTCCTGCTTTAAGGCTCTCTCCTTATTCCGTGTTCAAGAACAAGTTGAATGCCCATTGTTTGGACTTTGAGAAATAAATGTTACTATAAGCAGGTCCATTGAAAGGCATGTAGTTCAGTCTCCAATATATATTGTTAAGCATAATTAAAGTTGCTTTTAATAATCACTACTTTGCCTTATTGTTCTAATTGTTTAGAAGTCTTACCTTTAGCAAACTAGATGTTGTCTGCAGTCCATGGGGTCGTAAAGACATGATTTAGTGACTGAACGACAATATTTTCTGCATTGCCTCTTGCATTTATTTCCATGTTTCTGTTATTCTTACTTAAGAGATAAAAAAAATAATAATAGTTTTCAAGTCGCTAAATCATGCTCAAATCTTGGTGACCCCATGAATTGCAGCATGTCAGGCTTCCTTCTCCTTCAGTACCTCACAGAGTTTGCTCAGATTCCTGTTCATTGAGTCGGGGACGTTATCTAACCATCTTATCTTCTTTGGCCCACTCCTCCTCCTGCCGGCTTTTTCCAATAAGTCAGTTATTCATATCTGGTGGCCAAAATACTGCAGCTTCAGCTTCAGCATCAGTCTTCCAGTGAGCATTCAGGGTGGATTTCCTTTAGGATGGACTAGTTTGATCTCCTTGCAGTCCAAAGAACTCTCAAGAGTTCTCCAACACCACAATTAAAATGCATCAACTCTTTGGTGCCCAGTCTTCATTGTGGTCCAGCTTTCACGTTCATGTATGACTACTGGAAAAATCATAGCATTGACTAGATGGACCTTTATTGACAAAGAGATGTCTTTGCTTTTTAATACACTATCTAGGTTTGATGTATCTTTCCTTTCAAAGAGTAAGGTTCTTTTAATTTCATGGCTGCAGTCACTATCTGCAGTGATTTTGGAGCCCCTCAAAGAAGGCAATGGCAACCCACTCCAGTACTCTTGCCTGGAAAATCCCATGGATGGAGGAGCCTGGTAGGCTGCAGTCCATGGGGTCGCACAGAGTCGGACATGACTGAAGCGACTTTAGCAGCAGCAAAAAAATTATCACTGCTTCCACTTTTACACCATTATTTGCCATGAAGTGATGGGACTGCATGCCATGATCTTTGTTTTTTTGAATGTTGAGTTTTAAGCCAGCTTTTTTACTCTCCTCATTCATCCCCACCTAGAGGCTCTTTAGTTCTTCTTCACTTTCTGCCATTAGAGTGGTGTCATCTGCATATCTGAGGTTATTGATATTTCTCCCAGCAATCTTGATTCCAGCTTGTGACTTATCCAGCCCAGCATTTCTCACAATGTACTCTGCATAGAAGTTAAATAAGCAGGGTGACAATATATAGCCTTGACGTACTCCTTTCCCAATGTTGAGCCAGTCTGTTCCACATCTGGTTCTAACTGTTGCTTCTTGACCTGCGTACAGGTTTCTCAGGAGGCAGGTCAGGTGGTCTGCTATTCCCATCTCTTTAAGAATTTTCCACAGTTTGTTATGATCCATACTGTTAAAGACTTTTATGCAGTCAATGAAGCAGAAGTTTTTCTGTATTTCCCTTGTTTTCTCTATGATGCAACAAATGTTGGCAATTTGATCTCTGGTTCCTCTGCCTTTTCTAAACCTTGCTTGTACATTTTGAAGTTCTTAGTTCACATAATGCTGAAGCCTAGCTTGAAGGATTTTGATCAATACCTTTCTATCATGTGAAATGAGTGTAATCATATGGTAGTTTACTTACTTAAGAGATCAAAAAAAAAGTTATTAGTCTTCTGATAATAGGCCTGGATACAAAATAGGTTGGAATCCAAGTTCTCTGAACCTGATTTACCTTAGTTCTGAATAACACTTCAAAACTTAAATTAGACTGTTGAAGACTTTTGGGCTCGGTGGGAGAAGGCGAGGGTGGGATGATTTGAGAGAATAGCATTGAAACATGTATATTATCATATGTGAAATAGATCACCAGTCCAAGTTCGATGCATGAAACCAGCCACTCAAAGCCGGTGCACTGGGATGACTCTGAGGGATGGGATGGGGAGGGAGGTGGGAGGGTGGTTCAGGATGGGGGCCACATGTACACCCATGGCTGATTCATGCCAATGTATCGCAAAAACCACCACAATATTGAAAAGCAATTAGCCTCCAATTAAAATAAATAAATTAATAATAATAAAAAAAACAAATTAGACTGTTGAAACCTTAAAAAAAGAAATGTTTTCATGAACTTAGCTTTTATGTCAACTTTCAGACATAACTATTTTATCCAAACTTTGTTTTTCATTACATGGTTTCAGAAAAATAAACAAAGAAGAAAAATTATCCAAAATAAGACCAGACTCATACTTATAATCACCTACTGTTTCACAGTGCACATACGATTTCTTAAAATGACACCAAAATAAATCTGTAGATGAATTTCTAACATTTCTATTGTCAATACACAGATTAAAAAGTACATTATTGACTCTGGCAATAATTATTCTGGGAAAGAAAGTGATAAACTTTAAAATGTCAAGCTGTTTAAACTTTTCAAATTTAGAAAACACATTATTTGTGAGACACTGTCAAGAATGTTTAACTAATAAGCGTGCTACTAGAATGTGCTGGGAGTAGGCTGACACGGTCTAAGACAGAACAGGATCAAGGCAGCTTAGAACTTTATAGAAACTGCCTATGTAAGTCATATAATGGTCTTCTAAATGTCATGTTTGCAGTAAGAATGAGAAGAGATGCCTTAATGAGATACAAGGTACTTGTGTTGGAGGACTCCAGATTGTGACTGCCATTAATAAATGGTGGTGGATTAAGAGGATATATCACCAAGTCAGAATTATAAAAATTTTAGAGATTCTTCAGTGGGCTTTATCTTCAAATACCAAGAGTCTTTTTCTGGCATGTAAATTGCTTGGTGCTGGATAATATCTAAGTATCTTTTCTTTATTTTTTTTTTCATTTTGGAAAGGATTTTGGTGTCATTCAAGTCAATGAACAGCTGAACTGACATGAACACAAACTGTCACTTCAAGAATCCATCTCCGTGGCAAATAATGAAGCTGGAATAAAAAAAGAAACAAAACATATTTCCTGTCAGTCAACTGTCAGGGTGTTTATTTGTTTCTTTAAGCAAAGTACTCAGATAAGAGCTGGGGAAACAGATTGTCACTTATAATATTGTTTAATAAAGCATTTGGGTGAACTGAAGATATTCTTTGTTTATCTGTCAGGTAATTCCAAAATAAACTTCTTTCATGATTCTACAGAAACCAGAAAACCTTTCCTTCAAATTTTCCTATTCTGAGCAAAATGTGAATAAGCTAAAAGATAACGTAAAAAAATAAGCTAAATGAATAAAATCAACTTGAAAGAAATAAAATTTCCTAACGAGTTTTTCTACCCTTGTGATTTTAGGCCATTTATGTCTGATGTAAACTGAAAGGAAATGTGTTTAATGACCTAAAATATACATATATTTTATCATTAAACTGGCTTCAAAACTGGCAATGACATGAATGCGAGCACATGATTTGTATAAGCATTCCTGTCATGCTGAATGAAAAATCATGAATCATGACTGAAGTTCACCTAACCTTGTGCTTTCATAACAAAGGCCACTGCAGCAAATTATTCAAATCATTCCATTTGGAACCCTTTGTTCATTATAAAATACTTTTGTATTCTATGGATCCAAGGGTAAAAATTATGAACTGAAAATTGAATGAGATGACACAATTTAGACAGTAGAGGCGTTGTAATTTGCAGCCAGGTTCACTGCAGCAGCCAGAATATCCTTAGGTTGCATCCTTAGACGGAAAGACCTTTAGGCCAGTTTGCAGGTGTAGGCACTGAATGAGCGCCGCCGCAGGGTCCCCGCCTGCCGACACGTGGCTCTCGCCCTTCTGGCTCAGTGCTCTGTTTCTGTATTTCCTCAGTATATATTGAGCTAAAAAATGTGCTACTTTTAATTCCAATTCTTGTTCTTATTGAATGTAAAATGCAAACTTTTTTTGTTACAGTCACTCAGTTTCTTTGTCCGTTTCCTTACACAATTTGAAAGAAATAAAACATCCTAAATGGTGCCTTTCCTTTCCTTTTCTTTCCTGTTTCTTCTTCAATTTCTACCAAGGTGTAACCCTGCCCTCTGATTACCCTTCCTGATTACCCTTCTTCTACAGTTTGCCCTGATTTTAGTATTGAATCCCAAGGGAAATGAAGTTCCCTTTCGTACATTTCAAATATTTCCTGCATTTCAAATTGACTAATGTACATTAGTACTTAGTGTAAACTTATTCCTAGAGTCTTTTCATAGGACTGTCCCAGAAGAGGTTTGTAAATAATATGGATATATTTGGAGACTTCAGGAGAAATATAGAACATATCAATATAATTTATAACTTTAGTTCTGAGTTAAATTAGTATTGTGTTTGCACCATTAAATACAGTTTTCAAACGAGCCAGTTTCTCTCACTGAAATGGTAGTTTAGAAATAACCTACAAGGGTCTGTAAAACAATCATAATTATTATTTTTACCAAGTTAGAATCTTTAGATAGTTTACTTTTATTTTTTAATTAATTCATTTTAATTGGAGGCTAATTACAATATTGTAGTGGTTTTTGCCATACATTGACATGAATCAGGCGTAGGTTTACTTTTAACTAAAATTCTTTGCTTTTGGGAAAAAAACACATTTTTTTTCCCATTTATTGCATAAAGATAACATTTCAAATAAGTGGGTAGAGATCTTGATCTCTTCAATCAGAACAGTGCCTCTGTGCACACCACAACGTTTTAAAGCAATTATCCTCCAATATAAAAATAAATAAATAAATAAGTAAGCAGACTGGTGAGAAAGAAACATTTCTGCTAACTCAGCTCTCTAGTCTGAAGGATCTTAGGAATTAGGGGTTACAATTAATTGGAGGTGAAGAAGATAAATTTAGTCAGATACTCAGTGGTTGTTTATAAGAAACTTTTAATGGTGGTATGCACACATTTGGAGGGTTATATTGCACAGTAAGATATTAAAAGCTCAGAGAAGCCCTATAGTAAAAACAAGCAGCAATCACAATAAAAGGTACATTATATCTTTCTCAAAGTTGTTTGACCACAAGCCTTCTGCACATTAGTTTCAGAAAATTATTGACACTTCAGAAAACACTCATAAAATAAAATTAAATTCCAAGTTCTTGAGTCAGAGTACATTGATTATAAAACAAAAACTGTCTCAAAAACTATTAGCTTGATTCTTTTCATTATTTATTTATTTATTTTTAGTTTGATTCTTAACTAGTAACTTAAATATTTTTGAACATCAATGTGTTTATCCTCAAAATTAGTATCATGCCAAAAAAATTAATAACTACCTAACATGATAATTCTAAAGATTAAACAAATATTGAAGAGTTAATTATAAACCACAGCTCTAAGCAATTGGTTAGAATAAGAAAATGTAACTTTTGAATGTTCAGTTTTGGGTTCTGACAAGCTTATCTTCAAATCCTCACTGCCTTTGTGGCAATTTGCAAATATCTTTTCATTCATGTACCTAACTTTTCTCATCTGTCAGTTGGGGTTAATAGCACATAACTTGCATTGGAAGAATTGGACATAAAGATTAGAAATCCTATAATATAGTTATTTTCCAATATACGATAATAACTTAATTTGAAATTTTATTTTTTAAATTTGTGTTTGTATTCAATATGTTATAAAGTGTGTAAAAAAGTGAGAAATACATGAGCTATCAGGATCCTGGTAAAAGAGAATTTTTTTTCACAGTAGGGAAAAAAAAAACATATCTAGTGGTTTTTGTGTTTTTCAAGAAAAATGATGAAGAGGACAGTGCTAGAAATGACAAGCCATTTTTAAAACCAGATCATTAAAAATAAAAATGATTATGTTGTGATCAAATAGTGTTGTTTAGTAGTTTAAACTGTGTATCATATGTGATCAGAATTTGACGTTCAATATGTGATAACACCTTGAAGCAATTTATGGCCTGGGTATTATTACCTTTTCTTTTAGATACTAGGCTCTATAAAAACAGCTGTCAGTAGAACTTTCCATCAGAATTTGCAACAGTTCTCCGTGGGAGCACAGGTTAGGTGACTATCTGGCTCCATCAGTGTTAGTGGAACCATGCGACTAACTGTGGTCAATGAGTTCTGAAGGAAAATCAAGAATTTAATTGACAGTTCAAAATCTTCCAAAGCTCTCTTTGGCTTCTGGAAAAGTTACAGAGAATATTCAATTCTGACTGATACTACTTTTTCCATGAGTGAGGGACTGGGGTGAGAAGAGTTTCACTTAACATCCACTTTCCCTAGATAGATCTCAAAGGACATATAGCATGCATAAACAAAAATAAAATGTTCTTATTCTAAGCTTGGGAAGGGTTTCCTGGCTCAACGTAAATTAGACCATCCTGGTTAATATATCAGAGATATGATTTTAGCTCTATGGCTATTAAAGAAAGAGCTGGTTTTGAAGCTGTTCCCTAACACCAGAGCTTTTGCTCTTATTCCTACCTCTTACTGTAACTCCCCAAATGCGATATGTACATATGCAATAATTCTAAGAATTATGAGAGAATGCTGTCTAATGACACATGGATTGAATTAATAGCACTTCTACTCTTGTATCTTATATGTGTTCATTTGGGCTACTCAAACATTTTTGGCATTCTATTTTATTTTCTCTGCTGCTGCCTGGAGAATCCCATGGACGGAGGAGCCTGGTGGGCTGCAGTCCATGGGGTCGCTAAAAGTTGGACACGACTGAGCGACTTCAATTTCACTTTCACTTTTTGCTTTCATGCATTGGAGAAGGAAATGGCAACCCACTCCAGTGTTCTTGCCTGGAGAATCCCAGAGGCGGGGGAGCCTGGTGGGCTGCTGTCTATGGGGTCGCAGAGAGTCGGACACGACTGAAGCGACTTAGCAGCAGCAGCAGCAGCAACAGCAGCAGCTGGTTAGTAGCTTCAGTCGTGGCCAACGCTGTGACCCTGTGGACTGCAGCCCGCCAGGCTCCTCTGTCCATGGAGTTCTCCAGGCAAGAATGCTGCAGTGGGTTGCCATGCCCTTCTGCAGGGGAATCTTCCTGACCCAGAGATCGATCCCAGGTCTCCCGCATTGCAGGTGGATTCTTTACTGTCTGAGTCACCTCTACCAGATTTAATCTTGCAACATTTTTGTATTTTTTTTGGTAATCATGTTGGAAATGGGTATATCTGTATATATCTTGCAATGGACACAGTTGTCCCACTCGATGGAAAGTGTAAGAAGCTCATAAAGTACTGACATTTGTCACACAATCTATTGCAAGTCTGGCATATTTTCCTTCGGCATGGTAGAGCCTCTGTGGTACAATGTTTTGGCCTTAAAAATAATTGCCTTTTAAAGAAATCAAGAAAAATTTAAAGAAAAATATAATACATGTTCACATATTTACAGTTCCTGGGGATTGTCTATTCCTTCCTATACTCTTCTGACTATAACTCTTTTAGTATTTATTGGATACTGTCTTTCCTACTGGATCATTACTAAAGGTTTTTTTTTTTTTTTTTTTTTTCCCCTGGGTGCCAAAGTCTACCTGGTAGCTTCTTGTTTTTAGCATTTGGCAACATTTGTCCTTTGTATCACTGTTGCCCTCTACGTAATGTGTCCTTTTTTAATTTTTTAGAATTTTTCTTTATCACTGCTGTTTATCACTTGGCGATGATGTGCCTTTGTTTGATTTTCCTTTGATTCATCCTGTTAGAGTTTGCCAAAATCTTGGTTCTATGGACTAATGTTTTCAAAAGTCATTGGGAAATTTTCACCAGTACTATTTTGGATCATTCTCTGTCTTCCATCTGTCTTCCGGGACTTGTAGGTTATTACATGTTGGTAGTGTGTAGATGATTACAGGTGGGTTATGCTTATTGTCCTATAAGTTGAAAGTGAAGGTGAAGTTGCTCAGTTGTGTCCTACTCTTGGCAACCCCATGGACTGTAGCCTACCAGGCTCCTCCACTCATAAAATTTTCCAGCCAAGAGTACTGGAGTGGGTTGCCATTTCCTTCTAAAACTTGATATTTTCCCCCTAATTTTGCGTTATATTCATCAGATTGGGCACTTTTACTGAAGTATGTTGAAGTTTATTATTCTGTCCATAGTGTCCTATATATGAATGTTTAGAATTTTTTTAAATTTCATGTATTATATTTTTCAGGTGTAGAATTTTAATTTGCTTTGTTTGTGGTTTATATTACTGTGTTGAAATCCCCTATTTCAGATCAATTTTTGCAAGCTTAATAAAATACTTATAATAGAAGCTTTTTAATTTCTTAACTGATTATAACAATATCTTTGTCATCTTGGAATCTATTTATATTTACTAAATTCGCATTGATATTCTGTAGTTTGGTTTCTCATATCTAGTAATTTTGATTGGATGATAGACAATGAAGATGGTATATTTTATGGAGTTGGATCATGTTACCTTTTCATTTTATTTTGTCTTGGTGAGCAATTATATACTTACAGAAACTTCTGATTCTCTCACCGTTGGGTTTTATGTCTTTATTAGGAAATACCTTGCTCAGTTTTGATTTTTAGTCTTAGTGTGTGTTTCTTTTAAGACTTTTCTTGAGGTTTCATTTCATTTCTGGGATATCAACTAAATGTTACAGAACACAGATAGTTCTCCCCCTTCGGACCACCCTAGGACCTTACAGTCTCCTGATACTACACAACCTTTTTTAAAAACCTCTCATCCCATAAAAGCTGCTTTCTTCTGAGCTCCATGAAGCCTTTCTTGCACTATGTAGCTTACTCTTTTCCAGGAATTTGCAAGAGTCCCTTATGAGGGCTTCTGAAGCCGCCTTTCTGCTGAGCTTTCTCCCCTGCTGCATGCTACTTCACAAGTTCCAGTCACATCATTAGCCGTAATGATCCTATCTTGCTATTTAGCTCAGCAAGGCCATATAATCTGCTTGGATTTCATACCTCTGCCCCACATTCTGTAAAATATCTCAGGAAAGAAATTTGAGGCAATGTTGGGTTTCCTTCTCACATGTATTAAAATCTGATGCTTCCTACTTTCCAATACCTACTAACATATATGCCTGGGCTTCCCTGATGGCTCAGCAGGTAAAGAATCCACCTATGATGCAGGAGACACAAGAAACACAGGTTCGATCCCTGGGCTGGGAAGATCCTCTGGAGGAGGAAATGGCAAACAAATCCAGGAGTCTTGCCTGAAAAATTCAATGGACAGAGGAACCTGCTGGTCTCCAATCCACAGGGTTGCAAAAGATCAGACTTGACTAACCATGCAAATTGGTATTTTCTTGGGAAATATATACATACTTGTTCCTTAGTCTCTAAGTCATGTTCAACGTTTTTCTGATCCCATGTGCCAGGGTCCAGCCCCGGTGGATCCAGGGAATTTGAAGCAGGGACAGAGCCAGCGCCCTAGGAATTAATTGCTTAATTAAAGATATGGAGGGAGATTAGAAAGAAATAGTGTAGTAGGAAAATAAGTGGAGAAAAAGATGCTGAATAACTTTGTTTATGTGGAAAACCAATAAAACTCCAAGACAAGGAGTTTGCACCATCTACATAGGCCACCAGCACCCACTTGAATAGTGGAGGGTGCCCTGCCTTGGGCTCCCTCTCACATGGATCTTAGAAGCCAGGGCAAGTAAGTATACATGGTGAGCCTCCATGCTCCAGATAGGAATTCAGCCAGAAAAGAAGAGAACAAGAAAAGATCACATGGGGGAAAACAGTCTTTCCAGGAACTGGTCTGTTTCTTTATTTTCCAGGTCCACTTTTATACTTTTAGTTATACATAGAGATAAATGTAAGAAACAGAGTCACGCAGGGTCAGCTGCTCCGACCCTTATCAGCATATCTTTGTTCTTACAAGGGTCTTACATTTGTTCACAATATCTTCTGGTCTGGAGACTGATTAACATTTTATGGCCCCACCTTTCTTTCTATTGATAAAGGTTTATCAATCAGAAAACTTGTTTCCCCTTAAGATCTATTTAGTCTTAGTTCAGTTCAGTTCAGTCGATCAGTCGTGTCCGACTCTTTGTGATCCCATGAATTGCAGCATGCCAGGGCTCCCTGTGAGTCTGAATTTGGTAATAAGGAGTTCATGATCTGAGCCACAGTCAGCTCCTGGTCTTGTTTTGGTTGACTGTATAGAGCTTCTCCATCTTTGGCTGCAAAGAATATAATCAATCTGATTTCGGTGTTGACCATCTGGTGATGTCCCTGTGTAGAGTCTTCTCTTGTGTTGTTGGAAGATGGTGTTTGCTATGACCAGTGCATTTTCTTGGCAAAACTCTATTAGTCTTTGCCCTGCTTCATTCCGCATTCCAAGGCCAAATTTGCCTGTTACTCCAGGTGTTTCTTGACTTCCTACTTTTGCATTCCAGTCCCCTATAATGAAAAGGACATCTTTTCTGGGTGTTAGTTATAAAAGGTCTTGTAGGTCTTCATAAAACCGTTCAACTTCAGTTTCTTCAGCGTTATTGGTTGGGGCATAGACTTGGATAACTGTGATATTGAATGGTTTGCCTTGGAGATGAACAGAGATCATTCTGTTGCATCCAAGTACTGCATTTCGGACTCTTTTGTTGACCATGATGGCTACTCCATTTCTTCTGAGGGATTCCTGCCCACAGTAGTAGATATAATGGTCATCTGAGTTAAATTCACCCATTCCAGTCCATTTTAGTTTGCTGATTCCTAGAATGTCGACATTCACCCTTGCCATCTCTTGTTTGACCACTTCCAATTTGCCTTGATTCATGGACCTGACATTCCAGGTTCCTATGCAATATTGCTCTTTACAGCATCGGATCTTGCTTCTATCACCAGTCACATCCACAACTGGGTATTGTTTTTGCTTTGGCTCCATCCCTTCATTCTTTCTGGAGTTATTTCTCCACTGATCTCCAGTAGCATATTGGGCACCTACCGACCTGGGGAGTTCCTCTTTCAGTATCCTATCATTTTGCCTTTTCTTACTGTTCATGGGGTTCTCAAGGCAAGAATACTGAAGTGGCTTGCCATTCCCTTCTCCAGTGGACCACATTCTGTCAGGCCTCCACCATGACCTGCCCGTCTTGGGTTGCCCCACAGGCATGGCTTGGTTTCATTGAGTTAGACAAGGCTGTGGTCCTAGTGTGATTAGATTGACTAGTTTTCTGTGAGTATGGTTTCAGTGTGTCTGCCCTCTGACGCCCTCTTGCAACACCTACCATCTTACTTGGGTTTCTCTTACCTTGGGCGTGGGGTATCTCTTCACAGCTACTCCAGCAAAGCACAGCCGCTGCTCCTTACCTTGGACGAGGGGTATCTCCTTACCACTGCCGTTCCTGACCTTCAGCGTGGGATACCTCCTCTAGGCCCTCCTGTGCTGCGCAGTCACCACTCCTCGGGTTGCTTCTCCAGCTGCCGGCCCTGGCCTCGAGCGTGGGTGGCTCCTCCTGGCCATTCCTGCACCCTCGCAGCCTGGCACTCTGGGCCGCTATCCCTGACTTCAGACGTCGGGTAGCTCTCGGCAGCACTTAGTGCGCTGGCCTGCCACTGCTGCCTGCGCTTAGTTCTTTGCAGCCAAAGATGGAGAAGCTCTATACAGTCAACAAAAACAAGACCAGGAGCTGACTGTGGCTCAGATCATGAACTCATTATTACCAAATTCAGACTCAAATTGGAGAAAGTAGGGAAAACCACTAGACCATTCAGGTATGACCTCAATCAAATCCCTTATGATTATACAGTGGAAGTGAGAAATAGGTTTAAGGGACTAGATCTGATAGAGTGCCTGATGAACTATGGAATGAGGTTTGTGACACTGTACAGGAGACAGGGATCAAGACCATCCCCATGGAAAAGAAATGCAAAAAAAGCAAAATGCCTGTCTGGGGAGGCCTTACAAATAGCTGTGAAAAGAAGAGAGGCGAAAAGCAAAGGAGAAAAGGAAAGATATAAGCATCTGAATGCAGAGTTCCAAAGAATAGCAAGAAGAGATAAGAAAGCCTTCTTCAGTGATCAATGCAAAGAAATAGAGGAAAAGAACAGAATGGGAAAGACTAGAGATCTCTTTAAGAAAATTAGAGATACCAAGGGAACATTTCATGCAAAGATGGGCTCGATAAAAGACAGAAATGGTCTGGACCTAAGAGAAGCAGAAGATATTAAATAGAGGTGGCAAGAATACATGGAACAACTGTACAAAAAAGATCTTCACGACCCAGATAATCATGATGATGTGATCACTAATCTAGAGCCAGATATCTTGGAATGTGAAGTCAAGTGGGCCTTAGAAAGCATCACTATGAACAAAGCTAGTGGAGGTGATGGAATTCCAGTTGAGCTGTTTCAAATCCTGAAAGATGATGCTGTGAAAGTGCTGCACTCGATATGCCAGCAAATTTGGAAAACTCAGCAGTGGCTACAGGACTGGAAAAGGTCAGTTTTCATTCCAATTCCAAAGAAAGGCAATGCAAAAGAATGCTCAAACTACCGCACACTTGCACTCATCTCACATGCTAGTAAAGTAATGCTCACAATTCATCAAGCCAGGCTTCAGCAATACGTGAACTGTGAACTTCCTGATGTTCAAGCTGGTTTTAGAAAAGGCAGAGGAACCAGAGATTAAATTGCCAACATCCGCTGGATATTGGAAAATTGCAAGAGTGTTCCACAAAAACATCTATTTCTGCTTTATTGACTATGCCAAAGCCTTTGACTGTGTGGATCACAATAAACTGTGGAAAATTCTGAAAGAGATGGGAATACCAGACCACCTGACCTGCCTCTTGAGAAATCTGTATGCAGGTCAGGATGCAACAGTTAGAACTGGACATGGAACAACGGACTGGTTCCAAATAGGAAAAGGAGTACGTCAAGGCTGTATACTGTCACCCTGCTTATTTAACTTCTATGCAGAGTACATCGCGAGAAACGCTGGACTGGAAGAAGCACAAGCTGGAATCAAGATTGCCGGGAGAAATATCAGTCACCTCAGATATGCAGATGACACCACCCTCATGGCAGAAAGTGAAGAGGAGCTAAAAAGCCTCTTGATGGAAGTGAAAGTGGAGAGTGAAAAAGTTGGCTTAAAGCTCAACATTCAGAAAGCGAAGATCATGGCATCCAGTCCCATCACTTCATGGGAAATAGATGGGGAAACAGTAGAAACAGTGTCAGACTTTATTTTTGGGGGCTCCAAAATCACTGCAGATGGTGACTGCCACCATGAAATTAAAAGACGCTTACTCCTTGGAAGAAAAGTTATGACCAACCTAGATAGTATATTCGAAAGCAGAAACATTACTTTGCCGACTAAGTTCCGTCTAGTCAAGGCTATGGTTTTTCCTGTATGGATGTGAGAGCTGGACTGTGAAGAAGGCTGAGCACTGAAGAATTGATGCTTTTGAACTGTGGTGTTGGAGAAGACTCTTGAGAGTTCCTTGGACTGCAAGGAGATCCAATCAGTCCATTCTGAAGGAGATCAACCCTGGGATTTCTTTAGAAGGACTGATGCTAAAGCTGAAGCTCTAGTACTTTGGCCATCTCATGTGAAGAGTTGACTCATTGGAAAAGACTCCGATGCTGGGAGGGATTAGGGACAGGAGGAGAAGGGGATGACAGAGGATGAGATGGCTGGATGGCATCATGGACTCGATGGACATGAGTCTGAGTGAAATCCAGGAGATGGTGATGGACAGGGAGGCCTGGCGTGCTGCGATTCATGGGGTCACAAAGAGCTGGACACGACTGAGTGACTGAACTGAACTGAACTGAGGCCTCCCTGTCCATCACCAACTCCTAGAGTCACTCAGACTCACGTCCATCGAGTCCGTGATGCCATCCAGCCATCTCATCCTCTGTCGTCCCCTTCTCCTCCTTCCCCCCAATTCCTCCCAGCATCAGATTCTTTTCCAGTGAGTCAAATCTTCGCATGAGGTGGCCAAAGTACTGGAGTTTCAGCTTTAGCATCATTCCTTCCAAAGTAATCCCAGGGCCGATCTCCTTCAGAATGGACTGGTTGGATCTCCTTTAGTCTTAAGATAGTGATAAAGTTACATTTTTACATAGCAAGGACACAGTGATTTATAACAAAGAAAGAGGAGTTCAGTGATCTAGCACAAAAGAGAAAATGCATTAACTCAAAAAGTCTAGTATTGCTAGCATCAAAACTACTATATTTCCCTTTCTACATTCCAATTACATTGATTAACTTACTCCCAGGTGCCTAAGGATATGGAGGCCTGGTAGCAATCATTGACTCAACAATGAGAAAAGCGCTATGCTAATTAAGACTTTCAAAATACTCCAAACTCACTGTGCTGTTTATGGTTGAGAGGTGGTAAACAATCATGTATGTAGTAGCAAGAGTGTGGATAATCCTGTCACACAGGCTAGTCTGCCAGCAGAGAGGTTTGACCTGAGACACCCTTGTCATGCCCAGATTTATTATCTGGAGTCCTAAGTTAACTCCTTTACAGAGAGAGGTGGTGGGGGACAGCCCCCCGTAAAGTCAGAGGTGTAGGTGAGAGCATAAAGCAGTAAAGTAGGCAGACTCTGGTTTTGGGGAAGATGCTCAGAACAGGGGGTCTCCTGAGGCTCGATCCCGCCTTTGTGTATGCCGAGCCCCCTTCCTCATGACCTTTGCCATGGGCAGAGTTCCTCACGCTGGCTCCTGGCACCCATGGACTATAGTAGGACAGTAAAAAGCTATTTAATGCTAAACACTCAAAAAACAAAGATGATGGAATTCAGTCCCATCACTTCAGGGCAAATAGATAGGGAAAAAATAGAAACAGTGACAGAACTTTATTTTCTTGGGTTTCAAAATCATTGCAAATGGTGACTGTAGCCATGAAATTAAAAGATGTTTGCTCCTTGGAAGAAAAGCTATGACAACCCTAGACAGCATACTAAAAAGCAGATACATCATTGTGTCAACAAATTTCTATATAGCCAAAATTATGTTTTTTTTTTAGGAGTCATGTATGGATGTGAGAGTTGGATCATAAACAAAGCTGAGAGCTGAAGAATTGGTGCTTTTAAACTGTGGTGTTGGAGAAGGCTCTTGAGAGTCCCTTGGACTGCAAAGAGATCAAACCAGTCAATCTTAAAGGAAACCAATCCTGAAAATTCATTGGAAGGACTGATACTGAAGTTGAAGCTCCAATACTTTGGCCACCTGATGTGAAGAGCTGATTTATTGGAAAAGACCCTGATGCTAGGAAAGACTGAAGGTGGGAGGAGAAGGGGGTGACAGAGAGTGAGATGTTAAATTATTGGAGCTAATATATTTAATTGTCAAATTCATTTAATTCTCCAAAAATTGTTGTATCGTTAGAAGGAAGGGCAAAGGGGTGGGGGAGGAAGGGAATGAGAGACAGGAAAGGGAGGAGTGGGGGAGGAAGAGGAGGAGGAGCTCTTCTTCTTAATAAATATAAACACCGTTTATGAAATGCTTGGGAGTGAAATTCTAATGAACAGAAAAGTCTTCGGTTTTAATAATAACACAGAAACCTAAAAGTATAGACATGTTTTGAAGGATCGAATGATACTAATTACTTTATAAAAAGTAAAATTGAAATGAAAAATTTCAAAAGGGCAATTTTCCAAGGAGTCACTTCATTAACTTTAGTTATTATTCAAGGTTTGTTCCAGGATATTTTTAATATTTGCTGAACTCTGATTTCATTTCAGATATCAAAGTAACAACTAGCCCAAAAGGTCAGCAATTAAATCACAATTTGGTGACTACTTCCTCAGTGTAACACTTTGCTAAAATAGATATGTACTATAGGTGAAGAAAAATTAAATATAGATGACTAAAAACTTTATTTTACTGATATTTGTTTGATTTTTTATAGTTTAACCCAGCATAAACATCCCTCCAGACCCCAAGACTACTGTCAGAAAATCAGCTAACTGTCAAGAAGAGTTCATGTTACTGAAGCATTGTGAATTATTATTTTTTTATGTGATGAAAAGTAACACAAATGGAAAACAGCTGTCAGGCATAATTCAATTCATTATTATTTAATGCAATAGACAAAGGTAGAATCTTATGAAATATTAATTCCTGTAAAAATAGAAGCACCATCACAGCCATTTTTTTCAGCTCCTGACGGCACTAAGGGAGCCAGCACAAAGCTGTGTGATGTCCATAGGGTTCTGTACGTTGGCTGATCTTCACCTTGTCACCAGAAGGGTCTAAGAATGGTCATATAATTGTGGGCAGTGGAGTCAGAAGAGGCTTCTTTTTCCTACAATCCACAGAGAATAACTACCATGCAGTGTTAGATAAACCCTGCATTTAAAACATTTAAGATCAAATTATTGAACATTTACAAGATAAATTTGGTAATCAGTCTTTAAAAATACCTGCTTTATTTCTGTTGATGTTGTGGTTGTTGAGGTTGTTGACCTTTGTCTTCTGTGGCCACAAAGTATCAGTTCTCTAATTTAATTTTTCCTAAATGAGACAAGAGGTCTCCACTCTTACCAGGAAGAGATGACTAGTGCTGATAAAGCTGTGAAATTAATACACCCTTCCACTCTTTTAAATTCTTAATTCTAAAGAATACATCTTTTTAAAGCACAGTCTTTACTTTTGAGTCCCTAAAATCTGTCCATGGTTTTCTGTGTTTTTAATAGTTTTTCTTAAAAAAAAAAAAAAATAGTATGATGGCATGTAACAGAAGACATTATATGACCTGGCCCTGTGTATTTCTCCAGATTTATCCAAAACACTTCCATTTTCAGTCTATAAATTTTAGCTTCCAGTTTTCTTGTATTATGCTACCTTAGAAATTATGCGTTTACCTCATTCTTCCCCATCTTTTCTAGTTCTATAACTTGTTTATTCATTTTCATTCTCTGAATTTCAAAATCTCAGGGAGACAGTCTCTAAGCTTCTTTTGCTATGACTATTACTTGTCTTCTTACCTCTGCATTTTCCATAAGTTACTATTTTTAAATTAAGTACATATCATGGTTCTTTGAAGTGCATCCCTCTCATAACCTGAGTCCCATAAGGCCAAGGACTGTGTTTCGACAATTTCCTTATTGAATGTATGGCAGGTAACAGGTATTAATATTTGTTGAGTAAATAAAAATGAAGGGTTTTACTACTTCACGAACCATAGAATAGCAGTAACAGAAAAGGAATTTGTTTTTAGGACAGTGCCTCATCAGCAGAGTTAACACAAATATTTCCATCTAACCATTAGAAACACATGCCACACTTATGAAGAATAAGCATAGTAATTTGCAGTAAATTTGATCCTAAGTTTCATTCAATTCTTGACTTATTTGTAAAGCTGTTTCGCCGTTTATCACGTGCAGGACTGTGTCCCCACCGAGAGTTCCCTCCTCTGTTTGCAGTGATTTTTGCTCGGCGGAGTTCTGTCACACCCTTCACAGATCCTGGTCTTGTCTTGAATAACTTACAGACACGTAATACAAACTTGACTAATTACATTGTAATAGCTTTCACATCTCTGCGTTTTGCTATCAAAAACAACTCCACATGAAGCTGAGAAAGGGCGTCACAGACGCACACACAGATATCCTGTCTTCTTATAGACAGAAAAAAAATGTTTAGTATATCAAAATTGTACTCTACATCAGTTGTTTTGCCACTGCAGGGACCCAGACACATAAGCGACGCATCTAGCCTCCCCTTCACAACGAGGCCCTGACGCTCCTGGCAGATGGACATGGGGAGGGGCGTCACTTCCGCCTGCTGTTTGATCATCTCTGATTTGATTTGTGGTTTTTGTTGGGAAGAAGCAGTTTATGACCAGCAGAAACCAGACTTCGCGGAAACTTATGAGCTCTGTTTTGAAGGAGTGTGTGATGAGAAAATGGTATTCATAGGATGATAAGGAAAAAAGAAAAATGATTCTCTTTACCTAAAAGAATGATTTTAACGTGAACTGCTCTTTGTGTTCAGTCACACACACAATTTAGTCTTTATGAAGAGCACAAAAACTAAAGCTATATTATACGGATAGAAAATAAGGGTATTAAATTAGTTAAAATTTAATAGTTTTCCTTTTTTCTTTATTCTGTAAACTATCAAATCAGTTTTCACATGAGTTTAGAAATTATAACAACTACAATAGTTAAATATCTATGTTTTGCATAATAAAAACTCTATTTAAAATTTCATGATATTCAAAGTGGCGTTTTTATCATAGCAATTTTCTTTCAAAGAGAAGAAACATTACTGTCAGTAGCATTTTATTTTGTAAAAATTAGAAAATTAAAGTGCAATTATCTTTTCTTACATCTAAATTAAGCAACCAAAAGTATAAAATGTCAGTTGAACTAATAATTATATTTGAGGAATTACACTTTAGAACCCATGAAATACCTATGGAAATTGGAAAAAATAATAATTTTCTCTCAACAGATAAGACTGTTTTATTTACCTAAAATTATTTAGAACAAAATATATTTTCTAACTCTGTAAACTTATCTCTTATATGGTGATTGAATTATGTTTGTGACTAATAAATGTATTAGAGTTCCCCAGAGAAACAGATCCCTGTGTGTGTGTGTGTGTGTGTGTGTGTGTGTGTGTATACACTTATCTGTTATATGAATTGGCTTATGTGAGTGTGGAGACTAAAAAATCCTGTAATCTGTTATCTTCAAGCTTGAAGCCTGGAAAACTGATTTTGTAATTCAGTGTGAGTCCAAAAGTCTGAAAACCAGGAGCAGAGATGACCCGGCGTAGAAGACAGGCGTCTCAGCCTGAGCACATAGAGCAAACCGGCATTTCCTGCACTGTTTTCTGTAGTCAAGCCCTCAAGAGATGAGACGATGCCCACACGTGTTAGTGATGGTGGTCTTCTTTACTCAGTCTACAGGTTCAAAGAATAGTCCCTTGAGAAACACCTTCACAGACACACTGAGAAGTAATGTTCTATTAATACCAGCTATCTAGATATCTTTTAGCTCAGTCAAATTGACCATAAAATTAACCAGTCCAAGGTGGTACCAGGATAATAAAATATGTGAGATAGGAAATGTTTGTTGATATCTTCCCTAGATTTTCCATTCTATCATCAGGTCCTTTCATGGGTATCCAGGCCTGAATTTCAATTTAACTAAAATTCATTGACTATTCACTCAGTTCTTCAGAGGAACAGGTTTCCTCTGTTCCTCACATCGACTATACCTGAAGCTCTTCTGTAAATCAATCTATTCGTTAACATGGATTGCATTCTATTTTCTCCTTCTCCATCTCGCTATTCTGGAGGATGATTTACATGCTAAAATAACGAAAATAACCCAGTTGAATTCTGTTAGTTGACTATAAACCTGGTTAGTTTTATAGTTCCTAGTTATAGTTCAATAGTTCCACTCTAAAATAAAGCTCCTCTATGAGCAACTTGAACTAGAATAGAGATTTTTAAAATGATTTCTGAGCCTGCTGTACCCTGAAACCTCTGGATTTAGATATATACTTTTCTGGGATCTTAGCACCAAGTTTTACTGTGTTTTGTTTGTGTGCAAATCTCCATATAGATCTTAAAATAGCATATTTCTTATTTCACACTTATAGAGGCATCTCTTAGCTCATGCTCATATCTTTTACTAAACTTTATATGTGTTTTTTGACTTAGAACAATAACCACTTGTTCTCATGCATCTGTGGTTGAATGTGTGTGTGTGCTCAGTTGCTCAGTCATGTCCCACTCATTGTGACCCCACGAACTATAGCCCACCAGAGTCCTTTGTCCATGGAATTTTCCAGGTGAGAATATTGGAGTGCTGCTGCTGCTGCTAAGTCGCTTCAGTCGTGTCCGACTCTTAGTGACCCCATGGACCACAGCCTACCAAGCTCCTCCATCCATGGGATTTTCTAGGCAAGAGTACTGGGGTGGGTTGCCATTGCCTTTTCCATATTGGAGTGGGTTTTGCTATTTCCTATTCCAGGGGCTCTTCCTGACCCAGAGATGGAACCTGGAGTGAACCTGCATCTCTCTCCTCTCCTGCACTGGCAGGCAGCTTCTCCACCACTGCTCCACCTGGAAAGACGCGTGGTTGTGTGAGAGCTTGCTGATCTAGGCTAGCCCGGACTCAGATGATTTGTTTCTGCTCCATGACTCTATTCTATTCTGTCTCTTACAACTAATGGATCCATTCAGGCAATTTTTTTTTTTTTCCCCCAAGGCAATGTCAGAAGCACAAGAAGGAAAGGAGAAATATATTAGGCCTTTTGAGGTCTAGGCTCGAAACTGGCACGTCGTTACTTCTGCCTTATTCTATTGGCCAAATGTAGACTTCTACTTTTTACAGAAGTTTTAGATGTACATCAATACTAAGCAGAAGGGACAGAGTTCCCATAGACCACCTTCCCAACCCATGCAAACAACTTGTCCATTAGCAGCATCCCCCTCACCTCAACTGGTACTTTTGTTACAACTGATGGACAAACATGGACACGTCATTATCACCAAAGGTTCATAATTTCCATTAGGATTTAGTCTTGACTTTGTACATTCTATGAGTTTAGACAAATGTATAATGAAGTATATCCCTCATTACAGCATTGTGCAGAGTAGTCTCACTGCATGAAAACTCCTCTCTGCCTGCCCCTTGTTCTTCCCTGGTGGCTCAGAGGTTAAAGCATCTGCCTGGAATGCGGGAGACCTGGGTTCGATCCCTGGGTTGGGAAGATTCCCTGGAGAAGGAAATGGCAACCCACTCCAGTACTCTTGCCTGGAGAATCCCATGGAGGGAGGAGCCTGGTAGGCTACAGTCCATGGGGTTGCAAACAGTCAGACACAACTGAGCCACTTTACTTACTTACTTACTTACTTGCCCCTGTTCCTTTCTCTGTCCTACCCTCTGGCAAGAACTGATCTTTTTGCTGACTCCATAGTGTTGTCTTTCCAAGTGTGTCGTATTGTTGGAATCACACAATTCCAACTCAAATCCTTTTTGACATCATTTTCCTTATACACTGTTCTCTTTAATAAGAAGGAATAAGCACTTAAATTACCTGTGAGAAAATATTCAATAAATTGTTGTTGCATTTTTCCCTTTCCAGGAAATAATAGACTCTTCAGTCTTTAGAAGGGAGAAACGCTTCTGCTTCAACCATTCTAGGCATTAATTAAGCAAACTTTATCAAACAAATACGTCCATCTGGAAAACAAGAAATCAGTCTTGAGAATAAGATATTATTTGGTATAAGATTATTAACATTTAGAAGATACTTATAAATAATATATTAAATTTGAAGTTCTGTATAGGTAGTACGAGGTAGTCTGCTCTTTTTTTGTCTTTGCATTACTTAGAGAATGTTTCATGTTCTTCTCTGTTTAAAAGTAAATAAATAAACTTGCTTCTAACTCTTAAACTATAGAAAATATGTCTGTATCAAGGTTGGCCCACTAATTAGAAATAACTGCAATCTTCACAATGGGAAAAAATAGGTTAACTCTTTCAAATGTTTTGTTAAACATGGCATTTCCTATAGCAGTTAGTAGAAACTGGAAATTTCTTTCCGATGAGCATTTAAGTATGAAATTATTGAAAGATGAAGCTTTAGTAAGTTTGATGTAAAATCTGTGTCCATCTATTAAAAAGCATATGTGAGTCATGTCATAATAATCCAAAAATCATAAACATTCATGTATGAAATGTGATTTTTTTCCTTAAATTTGGTATTATTTTGAAAGCATTCAACAAGTGATATTAAACATCTAGGACTAGAGAATGTAACCTAATAGATTCACAGTCTAATAAGGCTTGGGACATATAAATAAATTACCATTAAAACTGTGTGCCACATGTGATACAAATGTTGGGGAGTGAGAAGAGTTATTTTATTCCTCCATGGAATACTTTAATGAGGCTCTGACACTTAAGAGGTTATATGTATTTTCTCTTGATCTTCCAGATTTATTTCCAATATCCTTATTTTTCCTAATTTTCAAAAGAGGGTATGCTTATTTTATTCAATTTTATATATGAAGAACTTGGCAAAACATACCCATAATTCACCATTCATAAACATTTGAGTATAATTCCAAAATATGTCAACATATATTAAATATGTATTATTAATGAGATATCTTAAATTCCATTTTTTGTAGTTTTGAAATTCAGTATGTATTTTACACTTAGAGCATACCTCATTTTATACCATTTTATACCAGTTCCGTTTCAAGGGCTTAATAACCACAAGTAGATGATAAATAATATTAGAGTATAGCTCAGTATAGAGTAAACAGCTTAATATACATATATTAAACATTTGCATTTTGCAGGAGCCTTAATTAGTGTTAAAATATGCTGCATTTTTTTGTTTGTTTCTGCCAATTCTTTTTTTTTTTTTTGGTTTAAATAATAAGGTATTTATTATCACACAAACCAGAACAACATGAAGCAAATTATTATCCAGGTTGGGGGACTTGGAGCTGGAAAAATGTTACAGGTATCACGTGAGAGTGAAACCAACAATGTCCATGCAGAAAGTAAACCTTTTGTTACCAAAACACAGCTCAGTTCCTCTTGGCTAAAGATGGGTCATGCATACACCTTTGCCAGTCAGAGGGGAGCAAACAAGGACCCCCCTTTAACTCAGGTTTCCATTTACTTATTTATGGCCACATGGCTTGTGGGAGTTTATTTCCTCAACAAGCGATTGAACCTGGGCCTTCAGGAGCATAGAGTTCTAACCATTGGACCACCAGGGAATTCTGGAACTCAGGTTTCTTATCATTCCCTCCAGGGACTACAGAGAGACTACGAAGTTTTGCCTCCCCCTGAGGATATTAGGGTAGAGTTGAGATGTTTTTAGCCACAGGCATTGATACTAAAAAATTCGGCAAGGAACCCGAGCAGGTCTGAAAGTGCGACATAGCTTCTGAAAGCTTCCCATGTACATGGCATTCATAAACTATCTCTCAATTGTCAATGTCTAGATATACATGGTTCAATACATGATTTGATGTCTCTCTCTCTACAGGAAGTCACAGAGCTCTCCCCATGAGTCCTGCTGTGTTAAAAGCACTCCTAAAGCCTTCCTGCAACATGAACTTTCTGGTGCCTAATGAGGTGGGAGCTTAAGCTATATGATTTCCCACACACACTGCATTCGTATGGCCTCTCTCCAGTGTGAACTTTTTGGTGCCGAACAAGGTGGGAGGTTCTGATGAAATCTTTCCCACATTTGCTGCACACAAAAGGCCTTTCACCTGTGTGAACTCTCTGATGTGCAATAAAGTCAGAGCTTCGACTAAAGAATTTCCCACATTCAGTGCACTTGAAAGGCCTTGCCTCAGTATGAATTCTCTGGTGTTTAATGAGGTTGTATTTGTGGCCAAAGGACTTTCCACAGTCACTGCAAACATAAGGGTTTTCTCCAGTATGGATACTCTCATGCTGAATAAGTGTGGATTTGTGTCTGAAGACTTTCCCACAATCATTGCACTTGTAAGGCCTTGCTCCATTGTGAACTCTCTGGTGTACAATTAGGTTGGAGTGATGGCTAAAGTATTTGCCACACTCACCACACTTATAAGGCATCTCTCCGGTGTGAACTCTTTTGTGCTGAGTAAGGTTGTCTTTGCGGCTGAAAGCTTTCCCACATTCACTGCACTCGTAAGGCTTTTCTCCTGTGTGGATTCTCTGGTGCTGGACAAGCGTGTCCTTGTGGCTGAAAGCTTTCCCACATTCATTGCACTTGTAATGCATCTGTCCAATGTGCAAAGCCAGCCCACTCTCAGGACTCCGTGTCTTCCTCTTGCTGTGGGTTGCCTTTTGCTGGTGACTGCCCAAACTGACCTGGAAGTTCTTCTGCTCCTCCTTACATGCAAAGGGCTTCTCTGACAGCAGAGGTTCTTCACAAGCTCTATAGTTAGTAACAAATGATGTCTTGCCTTTGTCACCTCTTAGGAGTTTCTCTACATTGTACAGCTTCTGATGCTGGTCAAAGTTTGCACTGAACCAGAACTGCCTCCCACACGCCCCACACGTGTAAGGTTTCAGCCCATGGCGTGTTTCTTTGTGTTCGTCCAGGTGCAAAACATCTTTCAAGATTGGGCCACATAAATTACAAGGATGAGCCATCTGAGTCAATGAATCTGCCTTGGAAGTAAGAATGCGCGACACTGCTACAGAAACACTCTGCTCAGAAGCTGCCTCTTCCTCGTCCACTCCATGCCAACGACCTAGGCGGGTCCACTGCTGCCGCCGCCATCAGTCAGGACCACAGAGTCCGGAGGGATCTCACGTCGGACCTGCGCACCGCTGTCGATTGGCATTGTGGCGGAATCCTCGCGAGAGCTGCCACCACCCAGCCTCTTTGTAGCGAGAACAGCGTCTCCTCCAGCGCCTTCTCGCTTTCTGTCACCTCTGAACTGGACCACAGATCCCGAGGTTCTACTCAGACAGGTCGACCAAGGACCGCTAAGATGTCCGCCACGAGAAAGATGCCCTGTTTCTGCCAATTCTTATTGTATTGTTTCTGCCAATTCTTATTGTATGACTGCTTATGTTTGCGCATTTTCCTCCTAGGCTAATTATCTAAAAAATATGTGACTTTTATGATTTATTAGAAATTACCTATATTAGGAGATCCAACCAGTCCATCCTAAAGGATATCAGTCCTGGGTATTCACTGGAAGGACTGATGGTGAAGCTGAAACTCCAATATTTTGGCCACCTGATGCGAAGAGCTGACTCATTGGAAAAGACCCTGATGCTGGGAAAGTTGAAGGTAGGAGGAAAAGGGGATGACAGAGGATGAGATAGCTGGATGGCATCACCAACTCAATGGACATGAGTTTACATAAACTCCGGGAGTTGGTGATGGACAGGGAGGCCTGGCGTGTTGCAGTCCATGGGGTCGCAAAGAGTCGGACACAACTGAGCGACTGAACAGAACTGAAATTGTTATTATATAAATATCATCAATTTCCTGTTTATTCAATAATGTTCTAAATTTTACTTCAATGTTTAAATTTTTCTGATTTCCCTTATGGGCTTCTCTGATGGCTCAGCTGGTAGAGAATCCTCCTACAACACGGGAGACCTGGGTTCCATGCCTGGGTTGGAAAGACCCCCCTGGAGAAGGGAAAGGCTACCCACTCCAGTATTATGGAATTTCCCTTATGCTTTCGTCTTTGAGCCATGAAGTACGTATGTGTGCATGCATGCTAAGTCACTTCAGTCGTGTCTGAGTCTTTCTGACCCAGTGGACTATAGCACATCAGGTGCCTCTGTCCTTGGGATTCTCCAGGCAAGAATACTGGAGAGAGTTGCCATGCCTTCCTCCAGGGGATCTTCCCGATTCAGGGATGGAAACCACGTCTTTAATGCATTGCGGACCAGATTCCTTACCATCTGAGCCACCTGGGAAGCCCGAAGTACGTATAAGCATGCTTTTTAATTTCCAGAATTGGAGGAAAGGAATTTTTTATTCATTTATTATTATTGATTTATAAATTAATTCTATTTTTATCTGGAAACATACTTTCCATTATTTCAATCCATGTAAACTTATTGATATTTACTGTGGTTTGGTGTACTTTCTGTCCTGAAGAATGATCCCATATACAAGGGAAGGGAAAGTTGCTCAGTTGCGTCTGACTCTCTGTGACCCCATGGCCTATACAGTCCATGGAATTCTCCAGGCCAGAACACTGAAGTGGGTAGCCTTTCCCTTCTCCAGGGGATCTTCCCAACCAGGGCTCAACCTGGGGTCTCCCGAGTTGCTGGCAGATTCTTTACTGGCTGAGCCGTCAGGGGAGCCTTATATCCAGTCGGGGTGCTCTGTGAAAGTCAGTTCAATCTGACTGATAGTGCTGTACAGTCCTCTATATCCTTCTGATTTTCTGCCTATTTTTTCAATTATTGAGAGAGCAGTTGATATCTCTAATTAATATTGTTGTATTAACCATCCATTTCTCTTTTTAATTCTGTAAGTTTTGATGAATGAATTTTGAATCTTTCTCCCTAAATGTGTGTATATTTGTATTGTTATACCTTCCTGTTATAGTGAATGTTTTAGCATTGTGAAATAGTTCTGTTTCTCAGGAATATTTGCCTTAAAGTCCATTTTGCTGATGTTACTATAATCATTCAAGCTCTCTTCAGTTCCTGTTTACATAGTACACCTTTTCTTTCTACTTTCAACTTATTTTATCATTGAATGGAAGGTTTACTAATACATGGCACATGGCCAAATTTTGCTTTTTAATCAAGTTTGACAATCTACGGACTATTCACATTTATTGTAATTATTGATATGATTGAAATTTATATTTGGCATTTCTCTGTATGTTTTCCATATTTCTTCCTTATTGTTCTTCTTCTTACTTGACTATTCTTTTGTGTCAAGTAAATATAAAATTTTAAAATACTATCATATTTTGTTATTTATTTTAACTATACACTTTGAAGTTGTCTTTTTTTATTGTCTAAGTGATAATGATAGGCATCTTGCCGTTTGAGATTAATAATAACTTAATTCAAGTAAAATATAGAAATCTGTTCAAATGTAGCCCCATTCTGTCCTTTTGTTGCTATTATTGTCATATATGCTATGCTTTTATGATGTGCATCCCAACAGTCGGTGTTATAATTTTCTATGAAATTTGTGTCTTCAAAGTGTTATGATAGTAAATGATCTAAGAACATATCTATATTCTTTTATTTTCACCCACGGGTTCACAACCTCTGGTACTCTTTATTTCTTCATTTGAATGTCAGTTATCACCTGGAATCGGTATCTTTCATTTTAAAGGACTTCTTTCAGTGTTTATTTGAAGAAGGTTACGTGGCTCAGTGGTAAAGAATCTGCCTGCAATGCAGGAACCTTAGGAGACTGGGGTTCAATCCCTGGGTAAAGAAGATACCCTAGGGAAGGGCATGGCAACCCACATCAGTATTCTTGCTTGAAGAATTCCATGGACAGAGGAGGCTGCCGGACTACCCTCCAAAGGGTTGCAAAGAGTCGGAAATGACTGATGCAAATACCCACGTGCACACACGTAATGAAGCCTTTCAGTCTTATATTTATCTGGAAATGGCCTTATTTCATCTCCAATTTAGAAAGATACAGGTTTTTTGCTGGATAGAATTCTGGCTTCATAGAGTTTTTGTTTGCTTGCTTTTTTTGTTTTTCCCTTCAGAACTTTAAATATCATTTAAAAATAATTGCATTTTCTTTCACCATTTGCTTTATTTAGAGACAAATTGTATTGATGCTCTTCTGTACATACAGTCAATTTTCTCTTCCTATTTTCAAGATTTTCTGTTTACATTGATTTTATCAGTCCTGGGTGTTCACTGGAAGGACTGATGTTGAAGCTGAAACTCCAATGCTTTGGCCACCTGATGCGAAGAGCTGACTCGTTGGAAAAGACCCTGATGCTGGGAAAGACTGAAGGCAGGAGGAGAAGGGGACGACAGAGGATGAGATGGTTGGATGGCATCACCGACTCAATGGACATGAGTTTAAATAAACTCTGGGAGTTGGTGGTGGACAGGGAGGCCTGGGGTGCTTCGGTTCATGGGGTCACAAAGACCTGGACACGACTGAGCAACTGAACTGAACTGAACTATCAATAGTAGTTGACCATTACATGTCTGTGCATGTTTCTTGGAAGTTTAGCTTGTTTTTCACTAAAATTGTGAAGTTTTCAGCCATTTATTCCCCATTTTTTCCCCTTATCTTCTTCATCTCCTCTTTTTCTCAAATTCCCATTACATATGTATTTATGCATTGAATTGTTATCCTACAGGTCTCTGGGATTCTTTTTCTCCCTTTCCTTTTTAGCTCTGTCCTTCAGATTGTGCTTTTTCTTTTTATTCATCTCTGGATTCAATGACTCTTTCTTCTTGCAATTCAATTATGTCCCCCTGAGTAATATTTTTAATTTTAATTCATTTTATTTTACTTTGCAACTTGAGATATGCCACTTGCTTCCTTTTCATAATTTCCATCTCCACTGTTTCCATACTGTTGTTTAATTTTTTAAACATGATTTTCCTTACATCTTGGAATAAATATATATTTATAGCAGTTTCAAAATGTTAGTCTATTGTTTGTTACACACAACATATGAAGATACATGAAAACTGATTCTATGGACAATTTTCTCCTAGAAAATGGCACACATTTTCTTGTTTCATTGAAAATTCAACATTTTAGGTAATATATTATGGAAACTATGGATTTAATTTCCTCTCTGAAATTTATTGTTGTTGTGTTATGTTTGCTTACTTGTGAAGTAACTTTTCAAACCAGATTTGTGAAATCAGTCTCACTCGCAATGAGTTATTGCTGGCCTCTCCCTATGATCTTTCAAAAATAAATGTTCTTTCTAAAAATTTTTTAGACCAGGCATCACAGATGTCACCCTTATGTGCTTATAGATAAGTGGTCAGTTAAATATTAGAGATTTGTCCTAAATACCTCAAACTAGTGGCTCTTATGTCTAGTGGATTTATTTGTGAGTAGGGAGACATATTGAAAGCTCAGGCCATCTGTAAGCCTTCCTAGCTTTGACTTTCCTTGGGCTCTTTTGCATCTCCAATCCATATGTGCATAACTTTAGAATTTTCAGTTCTAATGAGTTGGATGAACCTAGGGCCTATCTGAAGTAAGTCAGAAAGAGGAAAAGCAAATATTGTATATTAATGCAAATATATGGAATCTAAGAAAATGGTAGTGATGCACCTACTCATTTTGCTTGGCAGCCGTGGAGAAGCGGACACAGAGCACAGAACAGTGGTGGAAGGAGAGGGAGGGGGAGACGGACGGAGAAGAGAGACATTGACACACCCCCATTCCCATGTGTAGAATGGAGAGCCAGTGGGAGTCCGCTGCAGGAGGCATTGGCTCAAACCCGGTGCTTTGTGACAATCTAGAAGGATGAGACGGGGTGAGAGGCGGGGTCAGGAGGGAGGGGACATATGCAAGCCGATGGCTGCTTCATGCGGCTGCATGGCAGAAACCAACACAGCATAATAAAGTGATTCGCCTCCAATTTAAAATTAAAAAATATATACACAATTCATTTTTCTCTTTCTGACTTATTTCATTCAGTATAACAGGCTCTCAGTTCATCCACCTCCGTAGAGCTGACTCAAATGTTTCCCTTTTATGGCTGGGTAATATTCCATTATTCCATTATTCCATAATAATATTACATATAATGTTACATATGTACCACAACTTCTTTATCCCTTTATCTGCTGATGGACAACTAGCTTGCTTCTATTGATACAGTTGCTATGGAGAATAGTATGGAAATTTCTTTAAAAAAATAGTAATAAAATTATCATATGACTCAGAAATCCCACTACTGGGCCTATATCCTGAAAGAACCATAACAGAGAAAGACACATGTACCCTAATATTCATTGCCACAGTGATTTTATCTGTTCTTGAATTCCACCTCTTTCCCACTATTTAGACTGTTTTAATCTGAAATGGTATAAAATGTTATTATACAAATATTATCAAATTTATTTCTAGGATTTTGTCTTCAATTTTCCCTCATATCATAGCATTCTATTTTGCTTCATGTTTTATTAGCCTAAAGTTTACTAGTAGTCCTTTCACATCCTGAGTTTCTTATTTCAAACGAAAAGTCATGTGACTAATTATTATGTATACAACCAGTTTTCATTCACGTGTGAAAGTATAGTGAGATATTCTCCCACATTCAATGGTATAGAAAATGAACTACCCATACGTTTCCTGAAAAATCCATGTAATTGTAAACATGGTTAGTCAAGCACGTTGTATGTGAATGCATCCTTTTCATACTCATTTAGAATTTTTAAACTCAGCCAAGAGCTGTGAATATTCAAATATGTCATTAAATATTCTTTCAAATTACAATTTTTTTCTTTTTGTGTGCTTTTTTTCTTTTTTAAAAAATTATACTTTTAAAAACTATTTAGATTTGAGATATATTATTATAATTTATGTAACTATTATGGAGGGAGGAGCCTGGTGGGCTACAGTCCATGGGGTTGCAAAGAGTGGGACATGACTGAGCAACTTCACTTCACCATTATGCGTGAGGCAAGACAGCAGATTACCTAGGAATGTTCACTTTGGGTTCTAATTGCCAGAGGTTTGAAAATTAGTAACAGTTTGAATTCTTGTGAAGTAGCTTACATTCTTTGTTCTCCTTATAGGAATGTCCACCTGATAGAGTTGGGAGAGTTAAATAAATTAATGCAAGTAACTTTATAGAGAAATGCCTGGCATCTTACAAGTAATGATGGTAATGCCTTTTCTGTTTCCATTCCTCATTTAGCATATTGCTACCTGCAGTTTGTCAAATCAGAGCGGAATTGTACCTACTGACCTCATCTTTACAGCATGTAGCATACATTTCTGGAATTATCTTATCACTTGACTGACAGACGCCCCTAGCGTGCAGTGCCTGTGTTGACGTCTTTCTTTATACACACACGTACATTATAGTGTGAAGAGTTTGATGAGTGTATTTCCATCTCATCTGCAAGTCCACAGTAGTCTCCACATTTAAATAGTTCATCATTACCACAGAACACTTTATTTGCTTCTCATCCCTTCTAATCAGTCAAAATGAATTTCAGCTTTGTTTTAAAATGGGTCATTTGAGCATCTCCTTCATAACTAAACGTGACTATTTTGGATTATGACGCAAATGTGACCTTATATGCACGTGTTTAATGGTTTTTTTTTTTTTCTCTAAAAAGCTTTATATTGAGCAGAAGGAAGTGCACCGCAGAAGTCTGAAGTAAAAAAATTCAATCAACTGCGTTCAAGCTGAGCCCAGTTTCAGGCAGCTTATTGACTGGAGGATCACCAGTTCAGGTTAAAGTTGAATTGTGTTCCTAATTAAGCTAAGTAAGTTTAATAATATATATTATACAGCAATGAAAAAGAAACGCATTTCATATAAAAGGAAAATATCAGTAACTAGAAATCTTACACTCAGAAATGACATCTCATCCTCGACTTTTCGAATGTTTTACAGACATATCATTTATTTTTATTCATTCATCCTTTCACTAATTGTTTATCATCATTTCTTGGGCACTTACTAGGTTCAAGATACCTTTTTAGGTACTAGAAATACAAACTGAACAAAAAGTATCACTGTGCTTTTTAAAAGAAGGGTAGCAGAGTTTATACAATAATAGCAATTGTAGTCTACGCTGATATTTTGGAAATAAACTAATAGAGACAGAGAATAAGGCTGGTAATTTAGATCTTTCCTGTGTCTAACACAACTGGATGTATACTCTATGTAAAGTTATTTAACATCTCTAGACCACATGATTTACCTGTTAAGTAAGAACTGTGATGAGATTATTTCCATGGCCACTTGTAATGTTAAAAATCTAAAAACAACCTTCACTTATTTTCTCAAGTTGTCTTCCAGCAGACACAATATGATTATCCTAGATTTAACTTTAAAAATGATCCTCAGATAGGGTAATAAATGAGCACATGTATTATAGAAACTAGCATTTAATTGAAGACAATTTAATAGAATGCTTATATCGGTCAGTTTTAGCCATTAATAATCTGCCCTTCAAATTCTCTATATCCAAAAACTTTTCTGAAGGAGTACAGGAGAGGTATTTTGTGGTACCCATGATAATTACATTACTGGATGTATCTATTAAATTACAACAGTAAGGAATTTAGTAAATGTAAACATCATAATCCAAAGATATACTCTGCCATGTTCCTGACGTGTGATTGTCACTTCAAAACCAACATTTTTAGTGAACTGATAAGTAGCTAATTGAGATGGAATTTATCATCTGTGATAGGGTTTGTATTTTTTATTGAAGAATAATTGATTTATAATACTATATCATTGTAGTTTGAGATGTACAGCATATTAACTCAGCATTTTTATAATTATGCTTAAAGTTATTTCAAAATAATGGCTTTATTACCCTGTACTGTATAATATACCATCCCCAAGAAAGAGAAATGCAAAAAGGCAAAAAGGTTGTCTGAGGAGGCCTTACAAATAGCTATGAAAAGGCAAAGGAGAAAAGGAAAGATATGCCCATTTGAATGCAGAGTTCCAAAGAATAGCAAGGAGAGATAAGAAAGCCCTCTTCAGATCAATGCAAAGATATAGAGGGAAAAATAGAATGGGAAGGACTAGAGATCTCTTCAAGAAAATTAGAAATACCAAGGGAACATTTCTTGCAAAGATAGACTCAATAAAGGAAAGAAATGGTATGGACCTAACAGAAGCAGAAGATATTAAGAAGAGGTGGCAAGAATACACAGAAGAGCTATCCAAAACACATCTTCAGGATCCAGATAATCATGATGGTGTGATCATTCACCTAGAGTCAGACGTCCTGGAATGCAAAGTCAAGTGGGCCTTAAGAAGCATCACTACAAACAAAACTAGTGGAGGTGATGGAATTCCAGTTGAACTATTTTGAATCCTAAAAGATGATGCTGTGAAAGTGCTGCACTCAGTATGCCAGCAAATCTGGGAAATTTAGCAGGGGCCACAGGACTAGAAGGGAGAAGGCAATGGCAACCCACTCCAGTACTCTTGCCTGGAAAATCCTGTGGATGGAAGAGCCTGGTAGGCTGAGTCCATGGGGTTGCTAGGAGTCAGACACAACTGAGTGACTTCACTTTCACTTTTCACTTTCATGCATTGGAGAAGGAAATGGCAGCCCACTCCAGTGTTCTTGCCTGGAGAATCCCAGGGACGGGGAAGCCTGGTGGGCTGCCGTCTATGGGGTCACACAGAGTCGGACACGACTGAAGCGATGTAGCAGCAGCAGCAACAGGACTAGAAGAGGTCAGTTTTCGTTCCAATCCCAAAGAAAGGCAACACCAAAGAATGCCGAAACTACCGCACAACTGCAGTCATCTCACACACTAGCAAAGCAATGCTCAAAAGTCTCCAAACCAGGCTGCAAAAGTACGTGAACCGTGAACTTCCAGACATTCAAACTGAATTTAGAAAAGGCAGAGGAACCAGAGATTAAAGTGCCAACATCTGTTGGATAATCAAAAAAACAAGAGAGTACCAGAAAAACATCTATTTCTGCTTTATTGACTATGCCAAAGCCTTTGACTGTGTGGATCACAACAAACTGTGGAAAATTCTTAAAGGGATGGGAATACCAGATCACCTGACCTGCCTCCTGACAAATCTGTATGTAGGTCAAGAAGCAAGAGTCAGAGCTGAACATGGAACAACAGACTGGTTCCAATTCAGAAAAGGAGGACATCAAGGCTGCATATTGTCACCCTGCTTATTTAACTTATATGCAGGGTATATCATGAGAAATGCTGAGCTGGATGAAGCACAAGCTGGATTTCTGGGAGAAATTTCAATAACCTCACATATGCAGATGACACCACCCTTATGGCAGAAAGTGAAGGGGAACTCAAAAGCCTCTTGATGAAAGTGAAAGAGGAGAGTGACAAAGTTGGCTTAAAGCTCAACATTCAGAAAACGAAGATCATGGCATCTGGTCCCATCACCTCATGGCAAATAGATGGGGAAACAATGGAAACAGTGAGAGACTACATTTTTTGGTCTCCAAAATCACTGCAGATGGTGATTGCAGCCATGAAATTAAAAGATGATTGCTCCTTCAAAGCAAAACTATGACCAACCTAGACAGCATATTAAAAATCAGAGACATTACTTTGCTAACAAAGGTCCATCTAGTCAAGGCTATGGTTTTTCCAGTAGTCATGTATGGATGTGAGAGTTGGACTATAAAGAAAGCTGAGCACTGAAGAATTGATGCTTTTGAACTGTGGTGTTGGAGAAGACTCTTGAGAGTCCCTTAGACTGAAAGGAGATCCAACCAGTCCATCCTAAAGGAAATCGACCCAAAATATTCATTGGAAGGATTGATCTTGAAGCTGAAACTCCAATCCTTTGGCCACCTGATGTGAAGAGCTGACTCATTGGAAAAGACCCTGATGCTGGGAAAGACTGAAGGTGGGATGAGAAGGGGACGACAGAGGATTAGATGGTTGGATGGCATCACCAACATGGGTTTGAGTAAGCTCCGGGAGTTGGTGATGGACAGGGAAGTCTGCTGTGCTGCAGTCCACGGGATCACAGAGTCGGACACGACTGAGAGACTGAACTGACTGTATAATACATGCTTGTTGCATATTTATCTTATACATAGCGCTAATAGTTTATATCTCTTAATCCCATATTCCTTACTTGCCACATCCACTTGATTCTATTCACTAGTTTGTTTTCTATATCTCTGAGTCAATATGTTTCAACATATACAATAATTTGCATTTTTAAAGGCTCCACTTATAAGTTAAATCATACCATATTTGTCTTTCTCTGACTTATTTTGCTAAGTATAATACTCTCTGGGTTCATCTACATTGTTTCAAATGGTGATATTTCATTACTTGTTATGATTAAGTAATATTTCTCCACAATATATATATACATATATGCATATATGTGCACAAACATATGTGTTCTATGTATATACCACATCTTATTTACCCATCCATGTGTCATGGGAACTTAAGTTGCTTCCATCCCTGGCAGTTGTAAATTATGAACATTGAGGTGCATGTAGTTTCTCAAATTAGTGCTTTCATCTTCTTTGGACAAAAAGCCATCAGCAGAATGGCTGGATCAAATTGTAGTTTTATATTTTCAAGACTCTCTATACTTTTTGTCACAGTGACTGCACCAACGTACACTCCCAAGAAGAGTGTACAACGGTTCCCTTTTCTCCACCTCTTTGCCAACATTTATTATATATCATATTTTTGATGATAGACATTCTGACATGGAAGGTGTTGTTTTAATTTGCATTCCTCTGATGATTAGCAATGCTGAGGGTCTGTTAATTTTCCTCCCTGTCTGCCTGCTCCTCTTTTTGCATTTTGTCCAAAATGCCAAGATTAATTTTCACTAACCTCAAACAGTTCTTCCTGTCCTTGGACATACCACACATGTTCCTGTATCAGGGCTTTTTCACTGTCTCATACTTCTACTCTTAACATTTTTTTCTCAACACTTCCACCACCTAGAAGTCACTATCACATTACTTTATTTTACTTTATCAGATTCAGAAACCAAGATCAGATTAGTGCAAAGTTCCATGTCAGCACCCTGGCTCTTCACACAAGAATGTCAGCTCCTCAAGGGCCTTGGTATTTGTATAGCATAACTCACTCATTAAATACATTCTGCTTTGCCTTCACTCTGTCTTTATTGTCTGGAAAAACTACAAATGCATATTTTATTCCCCAATTAGTGTTTGTTACTCAGATAAATGGTTAATTTCATGTGAGAAGTTAGAAAATAATTCTCAAAATGAATAATACTAAACTAAGACTTTAAAAGTAGCTAGCAGTTAAGCAATAACAAGATGGGATCTGAAGTAGAAGGGTCACTATTTGCAAAAGTAGATTAAAAAAAATAATGTCAAAAACTAATTAAAATGATGTCATTTGGATTTTTTTCCCAAAATACTAAATGTAAGTTGTAGAAAATTTTAAACATTGATTTAGAATAAAGCTGATAGATGGGCTTGCAAAATGTAATTTCAGATGACCAATTCATTTGAGAAGCATGTAAAACTAAAATTTAATGTTTTAAAAACAAAACAAAAGCAGACTTAATTAATGCAGCCTGGTAGGTGCCAGAGGAAGGGAGAGTGAAAGGTTGGGTGGAACAGGTGAAAGGGATTAAGAGTCAAACTTTTAGTTATAAAATAAGTCATGGGGACTCACTATACAGCATAGGGGATGTAGTTAATAATACTGCAATAATTTTGTATGGTGGCAGCTTTCCCATAGCAATCATCTCATAATATACTTGATTGTTAAGTTACTATGCTGTTCACTTGAAACTGGGGGCTTCCCTGTGGCTCAGATGGTAAAGAATCTGCTTTCAACGCAGGAAACCTGGGTTTGATCCCCAGGTCAGGAAGATTCCCTGGAGGAAGGAAAGGCTACCCACTCCAATATTCTTGCCTGTAGAATCCATGGACAAAGGGGCCACTTTCTACCCATCTATTTGTGATGAAATGATGGGACCAGATGCTATGATCTTAGCTTTTCGAATGTTGAGTTTTAAGCCAGCGTTTTCCACTGTCCTTTTTCACCTTCATCAAGAGGCTCTTTAGTTCTTCTTCACTTTTTGCCATTAAAGTGGTGTCATCTGCATATCTGAAGTTGTGGATATTTCTCCCGGCAATCTTGAGTCCAGCTTGTGCTTCATTTAGCCCAACATTTCTCATGATGTACTCTGGTGGCTCAGATGATAAAGCGTGTGTCTGCAATGCGGGAGACCTAGGTTCGGTCACTGGGTTGGGAAGATCCCCTGGAGAAAGAAATGGCAGCCCATTCCAGTAGTCTTGCCTGGAAAACCCCATGGACAGAGGAGCCTGGTAGGCTACAGTCCATAGAGTCACTAAGAGTTGGACACGACTGAGAGACTTCACTTTCACTCTGCATAAAAGTTAAATAAGCAGGGTGATGGTATACAGTCTTAGTGTACTCCTCTCCTGATTTGGAACCAGTCTGTTTTCCATGTCTGGTTCTAACTGTTGCTCCTTGACCTGCATACAGGTTTCTCAGGAGGCAGGTAAGGTGGTCTGGTATTCTCATCTCTTTAAGAATTTTCCATAATTTGTTGTGATCCACAAAGTTAAAGGCTTTAGTGTAGTCAATGAAGCAGAAGTAGGTGTTTTTTAAATTCCTTTGCTTTTTCTATGATTCAAAGGATGTTGGCAATTTGATCTCTGGATCCTCTACTTTTTTAAATCCACCTTATATATCTGGAAGTTCTCAGTTCACGTACTGCTGAAGCCTAGATTGAAGGATTTTGAGCATAATCTTGAGAGCACATGAAATGAGTGCAATTGTAGAGCAATTTGAGCGTTTTTGGCATTGCTTTTCTGGGGGAATTGGAATGAAAACTGAATTTTCCAGTCCTGTGGCTCCTGCTGAGTTTTCCAAATTTACTGGCATATTGAGTGCACCACTTCAACAGCATCATCTTTAAGGATTTGAAATAATAGCTCACCTGGAATTTCATCACTTCCACTAGCTTTGTTCATAGTAATGCCTCCTATTTACATTAATAAACAGATCATCCAGACAGAAAGTCAACAAGAGAACACTGGCTTTAAACGACACATCATATCATATGGGATTAATGGATATGTATCTAGTCAAGGCTATGGATTTTCCAGTGGTCATGTATGGCTGTGACAGTTGGACTGTGAAGAAAGCTGAGCGCTGAAGAACTGATACTTTTGAACTGTGATGTTGGAGAAGACTCTTGAGAGCCCCTTGGACTGCAAGGAGATCCAACCAGTCAGTCCTAAAGGAGATCAGTCCTGGGTGTTCATTGGAAGGACTGATGCTGAAGCTGAAACTTCAATACTTTGGCCACCTGATGTGAAGAGTTGACTCATTGGAAAAGACCCTAACGCTGGGAGGAGAAGGGGAGGACAGAGGATGAAATGGCTGGATGACATCCCCAATTCGATGGATATGGGTTTGGGTGAACTCTGGGAGTTGGTGATGGACAGGGAGGTCTGGTGTGCTGCGATTCATGAGGTTGCAAAGAGTCAGACATGACTGAGCGACTGAACTGAACTGACTGATACCGATCATCCCATCCAAATATAAGAATATACATTATTTTCAGTTGCACATGGAACATCCCCCACCTTTTTCTTCTTTGGATGAGTCACTTCAAGACTTCTCATTGAAACAAATATCCTTGAAGTCATAGTCTAAAATGGAAGAGAGCAAATGTCTTTTTCATAAGACTTGCAGATGGCAGTGACGTGGGACACAAAATTATTCATGTTACTTGTTCATGTTATTCATGAATAATTATCTTCTAACACTATTTTAAGTGATAGAACTTGAAGGAAAGTGAAAGCGTCAGTTGTTCTGTGATGTCTGACTCTTTCCAACCCCATGGACTGTAGCCCGCCAGTCTCTTCTGTTCATGGAATTCTCCAGGCAAGAACACTGGACTGGGTTGCTATGCTCTCCTCTAGGGAATCTTTCCAACCCAAGGATCGAATCTTTTAATTTTGGGCAGACTCCTTACTGTGAACCACCTGGGAAGCTCCAGGAATTGAAGGAAACTTGAGTCAACTGCTTGAGCCCTTACTCAATGTTAGATTAGGTATAAGGCTTTATGTGTTTTAATTTAGAATTTCACCACCTTTAATTTTATAAAATTAAACGTTTCTATTGTTTCATTCTGCTTTGCAGTTTGTGGAGATCTGCCCTCATTTATCATGAAATCATGTGTAGATGGACAAAACCATTTATTATGAGTTACACGTGGCAATGCAGATGCCCGGTGCAGACCACCGTGCATGCATTCAGCTGTAGTACAAACTGACGTGTCTTTTATATGGTCTTCTACTATTTGTGAAAGTCGCTCATTTGTGTCCCACTCTTTGCGACCCCATTGACCATACAGTCCATGGAATTCTCCAGGCCAGAATACTGGAGAGGGTAGACTTTCCCTTCTCCAGGGGATCTTCCCAGCCCAGGGATCGAACCCAGGTCTCCCACAATGCAGGTGGATTCTTAACCAGCTCAGCCACAGGGGAATGTGAAAATTGAGTTGCCTAATTAATGAAAATTGTAGAGCTTATGTTTTATATCTGATTTTATAATTGAGAAGCTTAGTTTTAACTTTCTTAATAGTGCTTCCCCCCTTTCCTTCTCAAAAGGGAGAATTACATAGGCAAAAAATTTGATGTGTTATACTCGGCAAATTAGGTTTATATTTTTATTACACTGACCTCAAATTTCACCTAAGTTACTTGTGACCAGGCAGGTCTTACATCTAAAGTACAGCATTTTATTCCAAGGAATGACACATTTTTAATGAATTTTTAAACAAGAATGTCTGAAAATAGAAATACTGAACTTTAAAAAAGCAGGGTAATACATTTTCATTCATTTGAACACTTCTGATACAATTTTAAAAAATTTAATCACCATATCCGAAAGCCATACAAACTATACATTATGTGTAGGCAGATCTTGGTATAGGTGAACTTTTCTGGTCAATTGTGATCTGAAATTATATATATATATGCATATATATATATATATATATATATATATATATATAAAACTCTGCATGGTAGGAAAAAGGGAAAGAATTGAATGTATCCTGTTAGCATGACGTCTCCTTGGGGGTTCTAGGACTAACATTTCCAGAAATATATTTTAGTGAGTTTTCTTCTGAAGTAGAATGAAACATTCAGTACTTCAAGGGACATAAGGATTAAACGAAAGTGGAATGTGACAACTCAGAGTGAAGAGAAAGAAAAATCACTATGGTAGTGTTTTTCATTATTTAACATATTTTTTTTACTGCTTTAAGTCAAAAGGTCTTTCAGCATATAATGCAAATCAGTAGCAGAGGGAGAATGTGAAGTTTCAAAAATCAAAGCTACTATTATTATTATTTCAAGAGGAGTGATTTCCAAAAGTACGAGGAAACATTTTAAGAATGCAACATAATAACCCTGAGTCATTTAATGAATTACGTGTGACTCAATCAGCAAGTTAGTCATACTTTAAAATATTCAAAATACTGACCACTGCATTTTAAAATTACTTCCAGTTAATGATGGAGAGTTATGAATATATACATGCAAAACATAATATTCTATTATACACTGATGTATTTTTTTCAGTTAAAAAGAATTAAATATCGACAGCAAATAATACATTCAGGGGGAAAGAAATTATGGCACTGATGAAAGCAGAAACTATTTTGAAAATAAGAAACAAAAGAATAAACCTACTTGCTAATCCCTAACATGGAAGATAATTTATTGCACAAACAAAACAAGGCTAGGCTGCAAGTATTTTCTCCAAATATAATCATCCAACCTTAATATGCTTGTTGCTGTTTAGTCAGTAAGTCATGTCTGACTCTTCTGTGACCTCATGGACAGCAGCACACCTGGCTCCTCTGTCCACATCTGGTAAATTGCCAGACAAGAACACAAGAGTGGGTTACTATTTCCTTTTCCAGAGGATCATCCCAGCTCCTGTGTCTTCTAAACTGACAGGCAAATTTTTTGCCACTTAACCACCGGAGAAGTCCTAATATGAGTTTTCTTCTTCCCATCCCCATTCCGCTCACCAATAAGACTTAGGAGAAGAAAGTCCCTTAGAAGTACAGAGGGCTCCTTTCAATATATTTATCATTTTTATTATGAAGAAGATATAAAATGACCTAGTCCCTTGATTAGAGTGCATCTTGATATGATATTCTTCCTTTTGGGTACATGGGAGATATATTAGAGAGGATCATGAGTTACAAAGAAAGAATCTTAAAAAAAAAGAGTCTCTGTTCCAGTCATTAACTGCATGAGGCTGTACAGGTCACTAAACCCCTCTGGCCTCAGTTGCCCTCCATGTAAAATGTATAATATCTACCTCATAAACTACTGAAGAAAATAGTAGATGAAAAGTGTTTAGAAAAGTATCTGCGAGCTACTGAACATTAAAAATCCACTTTGACGATGGCATTTTTCTTCTACAGAGACTTTCAGGTGCCTCAATTACGTTGGGGCATGCTGCTGTTGTTCAGTTGCTGAGTCGTGTCTGCCTCTTTGCCACTCCATGCACTGCCTCATATCAGGCTTCCCTGTCCTTCACGATCTCCTGGAGCTTGCTCAAACTCCTTTTCATTGAGGCGGGGATGCCATCCAACCCTCTGGTCCTTAGCTGCTCGCTTCACTTCCTTCTCTCCATCTTTCTCATCATGAGGATCTTTTCCAATGAGTCAGTTCTTCACATCAGGTGGCCAAAGTATTGGAGTTTCAGCTTCAAAATCAATCCTTCCAATGAATATTTTGGGTTGATTTCCTTTAGGATTGACTGGGTTGATCTTTTTGTGTCCAAGGGACTCTCAAGAATCTTCTCCAGCACCACAATTCAAAAGCATCAGTTCTTCAGTGCTCAGCCTTTTTATGGTACAACTCTCAACAGTCATGTATACATGACTCCTGGGAAATCCATAGCTTTGACTGTATGGATCTTTGTTGGCATCGTGATGTCTCAGCTTTATAATATGGTGTCTAGATTTGCCATAGCTTTCCTTCCAAGTAGCAAGCATCTTTCATTTTCATGACTGCAGTCACATCTGCAGTGATTCTGGAGACCAGGAAAAGAAAATCTGTCACTGCTTCCACTCTTGGCCCTTCTGTTTGCCACCAAGTGATGGGACCAGACAGTTCCTGGGACTGCAAGGAGATCCAACCAGTCCATCCTAGAGGAAATCAATCCTGAACATTCATTGAAAGGACTGATGCTGAGCTGAAAATCCAAACTTTTGGCCACCTGATGTGAAGAACGGACTCATCTGAAAAGACTGATGATGCTGGGAAAAATTGAGGGCAGGAGGAGAAGGGGATGACAGAGGATGAGATGGTGAGATAGCCGACTCAACGGACATGAGTTTGAGTAAACTCTGGGGGCTGGCGATGGACAGCAAGGCCTGGTGTGCTGTGGTCCCTGGGATTGCAGAGTTGGACATGACTGAGCGACTGAACTGACTGATGCAACCAGATGCCATGATATTAGTTTTTTGAATGTTGTTTCAAGCCAGCTCTTTTCCTCTCCTCTTTCACCCTCACCAAGAGGCGCTTTAGTTCCTTTTCATTTTTTCCCATTAGAGTATTATCAGCTGAATATCTGAGATTGTTGGTATTCCTCTCTGCAGCCTGGGATCCAGCTTGTGATTCATCCAGCCCAGCATTTCACATAATGTATTCTGCACGGAACTTCAATAAGCAGGGTGGCAAAACACAGTCTTGTCATACTCCTTTTCCAATTTTGAACCAGTCTGTGTTCCATGTCTGGTTCTCATGGCTGCTTCTTGACCTGCATGTACACTTCTCAGCAGGTGAGTAAGGTGATCTAGCACTCACATCTCATTAAGAATTTTTCACTATTCGCTGTGATTCACACAGTCAATGGCTTTAGTGTAGTCAGTGATGCTGGACTTGCCTTGCTTCCTCTGTGATCCAGTGAATGTTGGCAATTGCCCATGGGGCAAGAGTCATGTTTTACCTTTTACCTAAAAAAGTTATTTTACCGAAGTATAGTGTGGAAAAATATTTAGTATATTTTTACAAAGAATACTCCTTTGAAGCCATACCATAAATACACAGATAAAATATCAATTGCTTTCAGAAGCCTGTATTGTTTTCTTCTCAATTGTCACCATCCTAAGTTTAAATTTTTAATGGGTTACATGGCCATATATTAATTTAGCTGGCATTTATGCTTTATATAGATGAAATTATAGAGTATATGCACTTTTTAGTCTAACAATATTCATTTGAACGTTTATGAAATTTATGTAAGTTATGTATGGAGTAGTGTGTCAATTTTTATTGCTATAAAATATTCCACTTTATGAATATGCAACAAATTAAAATTCTATATTATTTCCATTTCATGTATATTATAAATATTGTGCCTGGGACTATGTGTACATATTACATATATATATATATAAGTAAAATATACATAATGTATGTAATTATACACATAGCTACATGCTTTGTCACACATGAAAAATATATTAAATGCATATTATACATAGTAATATATATACTGAAATGGGGTTCTCATGGAAGTGGAATTGCTAAGTCATAAGGCAATGGTACCCCACTCCAGTACTCTTGCCTGGAAAATCCCATGGACGGAGGAGCCTGGAATGCTGCAGTCCATGGGGTCACTGAGGGTCAGACACGACTGAGCAACTTCACTTTCATGCATTGGAGAAGGAAAGGGCAACCCACTCTAGTGTTCTTGCCTGGAGAATCCCAGGGACGGGGGAGCCTGGTGGGCTGCCATCTGTGGGGCCACACAGAGTCGGACACGACTGAAGCGACTTAGCAGCAGCAGCAGGGTATGTTCATACCCAGCTGATAATGTGCAATCACTTTCTGAAGACTTTTAACATGTTACATTTATTACAAAACTTTGATTTGCTTCTGTTTCTGAAATAATTTACTATTTTCTGATTATTTTAAAAAATAGTTTTCCTGGTGGATGTGGAGTAGTATCTCATTATGGTTTTAATTTGCATTTCTTTGATGACTAATAAAGTATATTAGGTATCTTTTCATATGTGCATTATCCATGTGATTTTCTGTGAAGCTGATACTGAATGTCGCAGTTTTATGTGTGTTGACTTGTTCATTTAATGAAGTTCTCTGTGTGTTCTGTATATGAAACTAGTATATTTGCCAAACACATTTTTCTGCTCTGTGGCTGACCTTTTCACTTTCTGAGATTTTTATTTTGATAAACACAATCTTTTAATTTTAATGTAGCCCTAATTTAATGTAAATGTTTCTATGAGTGTTTTTTATTTCCTGCTTAAGAAATACTTCCTACCACAAGCTCATGAAAGCTCCTATGTTATCTATTATAATTTTTATTGTTGCAGCTCTCAAAATTAATTTGCAATTCAATTAGTATGAAATATGAGTCAAAATTATAGACTTTATATAGATATGCAATTGCTTATGATTACTGAGAAAAGTGCCAATTTCCTTATTACTATATTTTCAACTTTTCAGAAAGCAAGTGTGCATACATAGGTGATTTTGTTTCTTGTCACTATTTTCTTCCATTTGCTTCTTTCTTAATATTTGTGTTAATACTCCATCACCCTAATTACTGGAGTTTGCAATAAACCTTGAACTACTATGTAAATTCTCAAACTTTGTTCTTCTTCAGGATTGTCTTGCTTTGTTTGGATTTTATACTTTCATATAAATTGTGGGATTGTTATGTCAATTTCTACAAAACTTCTTGCTATATTTCTGAATGGAAATTAATTTAATCTAGATAGTTCATGACCATATACCCAGGCTAGGATGGGACATTCAAAATTTACTCTGTTGTCCTAGCATAATTGTTAATTATGCACACTGACTCACTGTAAATAAGGGATTTTAATAGGTATCTTATTGTACATGAATTATAGTCTAATACCTCTTTTGCCTGAGAGGGTAACCAATATGGTTTTAATTGTTGAGGTTTGACTTGTAATACATTTCATGGTCAAGTTAGGTAAATGTTGCAGGTATACTTGGAAATTTTTGAATTGCACAGCTGTTAGATAAAGTGTTCACTACAAATTAGTTAAGAAAATACTGTTCAATATTTTCAACTATTTATGTACTTATTTTTTCCTGCTTTTTCAGAAGTTGTTATTAGAGGTTTTTTTTTTTTTTTAAATCTTTTTCTAGTATAATTATGTATTTATAATTATGTATTTTCTTTAAGCTTTTAGTTCCCTGAATCTGATCTGGTATATTTTGAGGTTTTGTTATTAGTTGCATACAAACATTATTTGATTTAATTCTTAACAGTGACAGACTTTATTTTGGGGGGCTCCAAAATCACCGCAGATGTTGACTGCAGCCTTGAAATTAAAAGACTCTTGTTCCTTGGAAGAAAAGTTATGACCAACCTAGACAGCATTCCAGTAGTCATGTACAGATGTGACAGTTGGACTATAAAGAAAGCTGAGCGCGGAAGAATTTATGTTTTTGAACTGTGGTGTTGGAGAAGACGCTTGAGAGTCCCTTGGATTGCAAGGAGATCCAACCAGTCAGTCCATCCTAAAGGAAATTAGTCCTGAATTTTCAATGGAAGGACTGATGGTAAAGGTGAAACTCCAGTCCTTTGGCCACTTGATGCAAAGAACCAACTCACTGGCAAAGACTCTGATGCTGGGAAAGACTGAAGGTGGGAGAAGCAGGGGATGACAGGAGGAGATGGTTGGATGGGATAACCCACTGGACATAAGTTTGAGTGAACTCTGGGAGTTGGTGATGGACAGGGAAGCCTGGTGTGGTGCAGTTCATGGGGTTGCAAAGAGTGGGACACTACTGAGCGACTGAATTGAACTGAACTGACCTTAAATTCCTATGTCTGCGAATATCTACTTAGTTGCACCAATATTCTGGGATTTTTTCATCTGATTAGATTTTTAGGTATTTCATTTGTTATAATTTAGATTTCCATATTTTGATTTTTTGCAATTATGAATGATTTTTATATCTGAATTGAGGTACAATTAACACATATAAACTGCACATATTTACTGTGTACCGTTTCCTAAGTTTAGACATACACATACACCTGTGACACCACGATTATAATCAAGCTGATAAACGTATCAATCACCTCAAGAATTTCTGTCACGTTGTGTTTGTGTATTTAGTGGTAAGGATAATTCACATAAGGTCCCAGTTCAGTTCAGTCGCTCAGTCGTGTCCGACTCTTTGCGACTTCATGAACTGCAGCACGCCAGGCCTCCTAACCTTTAGCAAATTAAAATGTTTGTGTACTGAAATATAGTTGGCTTACAGTATTTACGTTAATTTCAGGTATATAACTGTACTGCTCTTCACCCTGCTGACTATGACGATTACAGCGCTGTTCACACTGTGCGCAGTGAACCCAGGGTCGGCGTGGCGCAAGCGGAGAGGCTGGAAGAGCCCACGAGCGAGGGACCTGCAGACATGCTCATTCCCTTCCGTCCGGCACGGCGGCCATAGCAACGTTCTCTCCTGGCCGCCGCAGCAGCCTGCCAAGTTCTCTCCTCTCGCGCCTGACGCAGCGGGCCCGGCCGTGACCCAGAGTGACACAGAGGCAGAGCGGCCTTCTCCCAGGCCGAGCTCCCCTATATGCGCCCTGCGCGAGGTAAGCCGACACCGCCCGAGGGCCTCGGGATGCGCATGCGCAGTGCTCGGGATGCGCATGCGCAGTGCTCCGCAAGCCCTCCGCGGTTACCGGGTCAGTCTTCACAAAATGTCGAGAGAGAGCGTGGACGCGCCATGTTGGCTAACTTCCTCTCTCCCGCCGATAGCATAGTGAGTTGATACTTTTATAGATTGCATACCATACTAAGTTGTAAAATATTGACTGTATTACCTCTGCTATACAGTACATCTCTGTGACTTACTTGTTTTATAACTTCAAGTTTGTACCTCTTAATCCATTGCACCTGTATCATTCCTGCCTCCAACTCATCCCCTGTGGTAACTAAGTTTATTTTCTGTAACTGGGAGTCTGTTTCTCTCTTGTTATTTTTTATCATGTTTTATTTTTAGCTTCTGCATGGAAGTGAAAACGAACAGTATTTATCTTCCTCTGTCTGGCATTTCTCTTTATCTGTATTATTTCACCAGTGTAGTACTCGACAGGTCCCTTCATCTTATAGCAAATGGCAAAATGTTATTCTTTTTTATGGCTGAATAATATTACATTCTATATTTATATATAGATATATGCATGCATATTTTATATAAACGATGTGTATGCACACATAACTTATCTTTTTTATCCATTCAATTGTAGGTGGATACTGAGGTTGCTTTTGAATATTAGCTATTATAAATAATGCTACTGTGAACCTTGGTGTGCATGTATCTTTTCAAATTAGTGTCTATTTTTTGGGGGGATAAATACCCAGGTGTGAGATTACTAGACTGTATAGTAGCTCCATTTTTACTTTCTTGATTTCTTAAGGAATTTTCATATACTTGTTATAGTAGAACTTGTTTCATTTCCCATCAACACTGTATAAGGGTTCCTTTGTCAGAATCCCCTTGCTTGTTATCGCTCTCTCTCTCTCTCTCTTTTTTTTTTTTTTTGAGAATAACCATCTTAACAGTTGTGAGGTGATTACACATAGTGGTTTTGATTTGTTTTCTCTGCTAATTAGTGATATTAAGTACAGCTTCATGTACTGCTGACTATTTGTATGTCTTTGGAAATTGTCTATTTCAGTCCTTTGCCTATTTTAAATTGATTATTCTGTTTTTTTTTTCTTGCTATTAAATTGTATAAGTTCTGTGTGTGTTTTTTATATTAATCTTTTTTTTTGACATATGGTTTGGAAATATTTCCTCCTATTCAGTGGCTTGCCTTTACATGTTATTTATGGCTTCCTTTTTCCTTTGCTGCACAAAAGCTTTTTGTTTGCTGTAGCCCTATTTGCTTATTTTTGTTCTTGATGCCTTTGCTTTTAGAGTCAAATCAAAGCAATTATTGGCAAGACCAATGTCAAACAGCTTAACTTCTATGTTTTCTTCCAAGAGTTGTTCAGACCTTATGTTCAAGTCTTTAATAAGTTTTGATTTGATTTTTGTGTACAGTGTTAGGTGTTGTTCGGTCTCTAAGCTGTGTCCAGCTCTTTGTGACCTGATGGATTGCAGCACACTAGGCTTTCCTGTCCTTCTTTATCTCTTGGAGATTGCTCAAATTCCTATCCATTGAGTTGGTGACTCTATCTAACCATCTCATTCTCTGCCCCCTCTTCTCCTTTTGCCTTCAGTCTTTCCCAGCATCAGAGTCTTTGCCAATGAATTGGCTTTTTCTATCTGGTGGCCAAAGTATTGGAACTTCAGGATCAGCCTCAGTCTTTCCAATCAATATTCAGGGTTGATTTCCTTTAGGATTGTGTACAGTGTTAGAGGCCCAGTGTCATTCTTTTGCATGTGGTAATTCAGTTTTCCCAACATAATTTATTAACGAGTTTATCATTTCCACAGTGTATATTCTTGGCTCCTTGGTGAAACTTTAACTGACCATATATGCCTGGTTTTATTTCTTGGCCTTCTGTTCTGTTGCATTAATCTATGTGTCTTTATGGCAATATCATACTATTTTGATTACTACACATTTGTAATATATTTTGAAATCAGGAGATATGATGACTTCAGATTTATTTTTCCTCTTCAAGATCCCTTTGGGTGTCCAAGGTGTTTTGTGTTTCTATATGTATTTTGAAAACACATGAAATTGTATTAAAATATATAGGGTACTTTTTAAAAAGAAAGAAAATAGGGTATTTTTATTAGAAAATTGTACAAAGGAGTTGCATTTTCTTCAGGAGGTGAGAGTGCAATTAAGCAATGTGATCATACACCCAATTCATATTCTATGTCTCCTCAAATCCTCTGATTCTTCTGTGGAAGGATAAAACTTACCGAACCATAAAGAAAATGGCACTTCCTTTAAATTTTTCTGAGATATAATGTTTTATTTAGCTCTTTATATTTAGTATTGCCATAAAACTGTTTACTCATGTTGGAAGATTTTTTTTTTTTTGCTTGTTTCTTCTCCTCTCCTCAGTAGAGGCAACTGCTTTTGAATCAGATATGCTATTAAAACATGGGTTAACATTATTCCTCACTCTTTACTACAAAATAATATTGGCAAAATTTAAAATGCGGGTGTTTTATCTTGCTTAGTTGATGCTCCTGTACTTGTTATTGATTATTTCTTAAGATTGGTTTTCCTCTTGTGTGAATCTTTTCTCAATCATTAAGAATAACTTGCTTGATTGTTTTGGAATGGATTTAATTCTGTTTTTCAAATTTACCAAGTCTCTTTATCTCACTCATTAAAATGAAAATTGTTTTTTCTCTTCCATAGTAAAATATTTTATGGTTTAGCTTTAAGTGTTGGGAGGGAAGCATTAATAGTGCTTTATACCTCCCAGCAATGAATTTAAGATCTATGAAAAATCCAATTATATTTTCTTAGTCATTCCATGAATAGATATTTAGCACTTTTTTTTATCATGTGTTGTTGTAAGAACTGTGGATACAACAAAGACCCTACCTTTCCATATAAAATTATGTATCCACTCTGTAATTATTTATATGTTATTTTTATCCAGCAAATTATTCCTAAAACTTACTATATTCAGGGTGCAGTTCTAGCACCATTGATATAAAGAGGAATAACATATGGTTCATGTCCAGAGAGAGAAAAGTATTAAGAAGTCGATTTGTGTGTGTGTTAGTTGCTCAGTCATGTCTGACTCTTTGTGACTGTAGCCCACCAGGCTCCTCTGTCCATGGAATTCTCCAGGCAAGAATACGAGAGTGGGTCGCCATTCCCTTCTCCAGAGAAGTCTATTTGGGAAGCTATAGTAAAGTATTTTCCAAATGTAACATGGGACTTTGAGAAGATCAGTTTGTCTCTGTGGTATTTCTTTGGGTAATGGTTGAGTAGGCTGGTATAAGGAAAATTTGGTGGAAGCAGTTGAAGACTGGTGAAAGGTCTTTCATCAAGATTTATAAGCTGAGATACCTATGTGGTTTTGTGTTAATAGGAAAAATCAGTGTGCTGACTAAAAGTATCTCTCCTTCTCTCTCCATAGTTCTCTCTCTTGCAACTGGTAAGTATTAAATTGTACCAGCAGAGGCAAAATTCACCTTATTTTCTGGATTTCATACTATCTTCTATTTCACAGTAATGTCATTGCTCTGAATTTTCTCAGTTCTCTGTCATCTTGCAGGTTCAGGCAAATCTCTAGTCACTTTTATCTGTTATATCTGTCCTCTTGATGCTTTGTGATATTGCTCCTGTTGCTGGCCCAAATCTTGGCCTTCTCTGCCCACCGAAACTGAATGAAAAATATGGAGACAGAGTCTGGAGAAAGTAGAAAGGTGGCTTTTATTCTCGGTGGGCAGAGAAGGGAACAGTAGGCCCCTGCCTCCAGAACTATGTCCTCCCTGCCCGCTCAGTGAGGAGTCTCAGGGCTTATATAAGGCAGGGCTCACAGTCAGGAGTCAGTGATGAGGAACGAGGTTGGGAGGATCTTGATTTCTTCCTCTTGCATTGTTTTAAAGGCAGTCATAAACTGGCCTCAGCAACCCAGTTACTGAGTCTGGCATAGGTGGCTCCGCAGCCTTCTTTCCGATGTGTAACTATAAGGGGAAGGGTGTTGTAAGGGTAAACACCAGATAGGGGGTGTATTTAGCATAGAGTCGAAGGAGAAAATGTGAATTGTAGGGCTTCCTTGGTGGCTCAGTTGGTAAAGAATATGCTTGCAATACGGGAGACCTGGGTTCGATTCCTGGGTTGGGAAGATCCCCTGGAGAAAGGAAAGGCTACCCACTCCAGTATTCTGGCCTGGGGGATTGCAAAGAGTTGGACGTGACTGAGCGACTTTCACTCAGCTCCTGCAGAGTTAGTGGGCAGAAAAGCAAGCTTATTACAGACATGCAGAATTACAAGCAGTCAAAGTAAAACAAATAATAAAACACCTAGGAATGTTCAGGCATGCTCTCCGTTCTCTTTATCTTCTTTGTTCTCAGAAAGGGGAGAAAGAAAAACTCATTCCTCTTTTTTCCTTTTCACTGCGACACTCCCTGTATTTCCTCAGGGGCTTTGATTTTTTTAATCATGACAAATCTTTCAGGATTCAAACCTCTTTTTTCCCTGAATTATTCCTTTACTTTATGTACATTCAATTTATTTCTATCTACAAAAATGAATTATACTCCCAACTTGAATTCTTCTCTGGCGAGTGCACTCTTTCTTGCTTTGTACAGATAAGATTCACTAAAGAATAATCATTCTTTCCCTTACTACCTCTCATGAACAATTAAATTATTTTTTAGCAAAATAACTTTCCTGGTTGCTCAGACATGGTAAAGAATCCGTCTACAATGCGGGAGACCCGGGTTTGATCCCTGGGTTGGGAAGATACCCTGAAGAAGGGAACGGCTCCTCACTCCAGTATTCTGGCCTGGAGAATCCAGTATACAGTCCATGGGGTTGCAAAGAGTTGGACATGACTGAGCAACTTTCACTTTCACTTTCAACAGTAAAGAATCTCCTGCAATGATGGAGACCTGGGTTCAATCCCTGGGCTAGGAAGATCCCCTACAGAAGGGAATGGAAACCCATGCCAGTATTTTTACCTGGAGAATTCCATGGACAGAAGATTCTAGGAGGCTACAGTCCATGGTGTCCTGAAGGGTCAAACATGATTCAGTGACTAAAAAGGCATGCTGAGTGCATCTGCTGCTCTTGTCACTGTTTCAGATGCCAAGGGTCCAGATATGAAATAAACAGTCTGCTACAGATAGAGAGAAACAGAAACAGAGGTCAGTAGCTTAAAAATATCTGTTTATGCTCTTAAGGTCCAGAGAATGGACACTTAAACATGAATAGATTATTTAGATTAAATAGCCAATGAAGGTCTTATTTGAATGGAGTCTTGAGAATGAGGAATGAATAGGAAGCAAGGTATTTAGAACAAACAAAAAAGTGCAAGAAATTTAAATATTGAGGAATATGATATTTTCATTAATCAAAGATTACTGAGTAATTTGAAGAACAAAATACACAGTCATATTGATTTACTACCAAGACAATAAAATATGTGCCCTTTAATTCATCCTGAATGAATGATTGAATAAATAAATAAATTAGAGAATTTTTCCCTACAGAAGAATCACAAATTGTCAACATAAAAAATATACACAACCCAAAAGTTGAGAGCTGTGTTTTATCCAGTGGGAATTTTTAGGACTTCAAGCCCAGAAGACAGCATCTCAAGTAACCCTGAACTGAGAGAACCATTCGAGGAGGCAAAAGGAGGAGCCAGACTATATAGACGTTAAGGGCAAGTAGTCTGAACATCAATAGATTATTAATTGAAGACAGTCAGATGTCCCAAGTTAAGGAACTTAGCCCTTTCTCTGTATGGGAAGATGCAAGAGTCTGGGCTCATTGAAATCATTCCTTTCAGCAGCAGCTCAGCTGTTCTGGGGCCTGTCTCTTGTGTTTTTCACATCCTGAGCTCCCTGGGGCTCCTTGTAGGGAGTGGCTACAATCTGATGCTTGCTAGACAACAGACATTTTTCTCCTTCCTGAGTGCCCTTAGGACTCAGAAACTCACACTGGAGGGCTGGGTGACATCCTTGTTTATGGATACGGTGTAAAACATTCCGTTTCTCAAAATAATACATGTAGAAGGGGTTAGGGGAACCAAAAATGATTATTAGAACCATATTAATAAAGGCTCAGGCCAGGACAACTGCAGGATCCTAAAGTTAGTGGGCAGAATTATAAAGAGAAACAGATTATTTGCATAATCCCACAGGCTCTCCTCTGAAGTACTAATAGCCAACTGTGGTATTGTAACATATGCCCCAAACGTTCTGATACTCTCTTCTCAATAAGTTAGAGGTTATTTCAACTCCCTTAAATTTTGCTCTAAAAATAAATTATGGAAACAGGTAAATAGTAACACAATAGAGAATACAGAAAAAAGCTGTAACCAAATAATCAGACTTAAATTGGAGAAAGTAGGGAAAACCACTAGACCATTCAGGTATGGCCTAAATCAAATCCTTTACGGTTATACAGTGGAAGTGAGAAATAGATTCAAGGGTTTAGATCTGATAGAGTGCCTGAAGAACTATGGATGGAGGTTCGTGGTTTTGTACAGGAGGCAGTGATGAAGACCATTCCCAAGAAAAAGAAATGCAAGAAGGCAAAATGGTTGTCTGAAGAGGCCTTACAAATAGCTGAGAAAAGAAGAGAAGCTAAGGGCAACGGAGAAAAGGAAAGGTATACCCATTGAATGCAGAGTTCCAAAGAACAGCAAGGTGAGATAAAGCCTTCCTCAGTGATCAATGCAAAGAAATAGAAGAAAACAATAGAATGGGAAAGTCTAGAGATCTCTTCAAGAAAATTAGATATACCAAGGGAACGTTTCATGCAAAGATGGGCACAATAAAGGGCAGAAATACTAACAGAAGCAGAAGATATTAGGAAGAGGTGGCAAGAATACACAGAAAGTGAAAGTTAAAGTGAAGTCGCTCAGTCGTGTCCGACTCCTAGTGACCCCGTGGACTGCAGCCTACCAGGCTCCTCCACTCATGGGGTTTTCCAGGTAAGAGTACTGGAGTGGGTTGCCATTGCCTTCTCCGAGAATACACAGAAGAACTATACAAAAAAGACATTCATGACTCAGATAATCACGATGGTGTGATCACTCACCTAGAGCAAGACATCCTGAAATGTGAAGTCAAGTGGGCCTTAGGAAACATCACTATGAACAAAGCTAGTGGAGGTGATGGAATTCCAGTTGAGCTGTTTCAAGTCCTGAAAGATGATGCTGTGAAAGTGCTGCAGTCAATATGCCAGCAAATTTGGAAAACTCAGCAGTGGCCACAGGACGGGAAAAGGTCAATTTTCATTCCAATCTCAAAGAAAGGCAATGCCAAAGAATGCTCAAACTACTGCACAATTGCAGTCATCTCATACACTAGCAAAGTAATGCTCAAAATTCTCCAAGCCAGGCTTCAACAGTATGTGAACCATGAACTTCCAGATGTTCAAGCTGGATTTAGAAAAGGCAGAGGAACCAGAGATCAAATTGCCAACAACCAATGGATCATTTAAAAGGCAAGAGAGTTCCAGAAAAGCATGTACTTTTGCTTTTTTTGATTATACCTAAGCCTTTGACTGTGTGGATCACAACAAACTGTGGAAACTTCTTTAAGAGATAGGATTACCAGACCACCTGACCTGCCTCCTGAGAAATCTGTATGCAGGTCAAGAAGCAACAGTTAGAACTGAACATGGAACAACAGACTGGTTCCAAATCAGGAAAGGAGTAAATCAAGGCTGTATATTGTCACCTTGCTTATATAACTTCTATTCAGAGTACATGATGTGAAATGATGGGTTGGATGAAGCACAAGCTGGAATCAAGATTGTCAGGAGAAATATCAATAACCTCAGATTTGCAGATGACACCTCCCTTATGGCAGAAAGTGAAGAAAAACTAAAGAGCCTCTTGATGAAAATAAAAGAGGAGAGTGAAAAAGTTGGCTTAAAACTCAACATTCAAAACACTAAGATCATGGCATCTGGTCTCATCACTTCATGGCAAATGAATGGGGAAACAGTGAAAGACTTTAATTTTTTGAGCTCCAAAATCACTGCAGACTGCTGCCATGAAATTAAAAGATGCTTGCTCCTTGGAAGAAAAGCTATGACCAACCTAGTGAAAGTAAAAGTGCAAGTCGCTCAGTCGTGTCCAACTCTTTACGATCCCGTGGACTGCATAGTGTATGGAATTCTCCAGGCCAGAATACTGGAGTGGGTTTCCTTTTCTTTCTCCAGGGGGTCTTCCTGACCCAGGGATCAAACCCAGGTCTCCCATATTGCAGACAGATTTTTTACCAGCTGAGCTAGAAGGGAAGGCCAAGAATACTGGAGTGGGCAGTCTATCCCTTCTCCAGCTAATCTTCCTGACCCAGGAATTGAACCGGGGTCTCCTGCATTGCAGGTGGATTCTTTACCAACTGAGTTATTAGGGAATCCTGACCAACCTAGACAGCATACTAAAAAGCAGAAACATTGCTTTACCAGCAAAGGTCCTTCTAGTCAAAGCTATGGTTTTTCCAGTAGTCATGTATGGATGTGAGAGTTGGACTATAAAGAAAGGTGGGCTCTGAAGGATTCATGCATTTGAACTGTGGTGTTGGAAAAGACTCTTGAGAGTCCCTTGGACTGCAAGGAGATCAAAGCTGGCAATCCTGAAGGAAATCAGTCCTGAAAATTCATTGGAAGGACTGATGCTAAAGCTGAAGCTCCAATACTTTGGCCACCTGATGCAAAGAGCTGACTCATTTGGAAAGACCCTGATGCTGGGAAAGATTGAGGGCAGGAGGAGAAGGGGATGACAGAGGATGAGATGGTTGGATGGCATCACTGACTCAATGGACATGGATTTGGGTGGACTCTGGGAGTTGGTGATGGACAGGGAGGCCTGGCGTGCTGCAGTCCGTGGTGTCGCAAAGAGTCGGGCAAAACTGAAGGACTTAAGTTAGCTGAAAAAGAATAATCTTTAAACAGTAAGTAGAGTAAATAAAATGGTGATTATTTCCCCATGATTTTCTTATGGATGGAGAGTGAGAGTAAATAAGGTAGAAATAACATTTTGGTAGCAAAAATTGAGAACAGGATATGAGGTTGTTGTAGTTTATTGTAGAGAGGAACTTATGGGAGGACTTAAATGACTAATAAACATATAATTTTATTGGGAGCAAAACACCATGGTTGTGTTGCCTTTAATAAAGCTATTTTCCTACCTCATATACAACTTTTATTAAAGATATGAACAAAGCCAAATATAATACCTTGATTTAACTTTTATTTGAGAACTCAGTGAGGGTTAAAGTATGGGACAGGAGCAGGTCCACTCAATAAAGAATTATCAATATCCTACTGAATATACATGTAAGTGAAGAAATACTTTTCTCACCCAAAATTGTACCCCATTTGTTTTAAGTCAGTTTTTGCTTAAGTTTATGGTAAAAATCCTGTTCTTTAAAAAGAGTACACTTCTACTAAGCCGGTGTTTACCTCCTAGAATTGCACAAATACATCAGAGAAAAGGACGAATTAAGACCCACTGTGTGGTCCCCTGCAATCACAGTCTGCAATATTGAGTTTGTAGCTTGAAATTGGCATGATAGGGGTATTTATACCATAGAAAAAGGCAATTACAGTTAGAGTACTATTATAGTAGTATTAGTATTTTGGTAAGCATATTTTGAGCATTTACTAGAATAACAATGTTTAAGCCTGCCCTAAAATCCAGTCAACCATTGGCTTCCCAAGTGGTACCTTGGTAAAGAATCGGGCTGTCAGTGGAGGAGACTGGAATTTGATTCCTGGCTCCGGAAGATTCCCTGCAGTAGACAATAGCAACCCACTCCAGAATTCTTGCTTGGAAAATTCCATGCACAGAGTCAGACATGATTCAACCTACATATATACACACAAACATTCACACAGAATATCCAATCAAAACTCTTGACTATTTTTTCCCTACCTCTTTAAATATTGCAACTCCTTTAGCAATGAAAAGTGAGCCTCAGGCAAAGAAGTAAAAATAAAATGGTAATAGAAGACCATTACATACTCGTCTAATAAATTATGATCCCCTTAGTAGCCTGACTGCATTGCCTCCTTGAATTTAATGTATCTGTACCAGCTTCTTCCTCCCAGCAGATAAAATAAGTGGACAGGCAGAGAAAAATGGTGCGCTCCAGCTGGAAGCCAAATCCCTCTGTGTCTGACACTGAAGGTGACTGCTCAGTGAGTCACCAATGTAATATGACTGTGTTATAAACCAGAATTCACTCATGTTTTGTGCAGAGTTGAGACTATACAGAAGACCCGCAGATTAGGAAAGATGTATCAATATACACAGAGAAGTGTATTTACTTGTTAACTGTACTTTCTCTTTTCAACTAAACTTGCCCTTTGTTCAATCTCAACATTTTCCAAAGAGACACATATCACCTAAGATGCTAGTTATCTCTCATAGTGACAGCAATTATTGTAAAGTAGTATATTAATTTTAATAATGCCACATTAACAGGAAACATTGCTGTTTCTTCCAAATTAGTCATAAATATGCGCCTTCCGTGGATTGCAGTGGTTTCCGAGCTTAATTTTGAGGGATGCTCCTGCTGTATTTGAATATGTCATTGGTGAACAGTGATTTCCCTAAGCTGCTCCAGTGGCTGTACATCTCAGAAATGCAGCAAGCTTCCTGGGTAAATCAATTTATGTTAGCTGTGCAGTGCAGATTTGCAGCAGCATAATTCAGACTGACTTCTCCAAATAATACCTCCTCTGACAACACTTTTAAAGTGGCAAGATAACTTGGAAAAGTACAGAATTGTCTTGAGATATCACATCCCGCAACAGAATTCAAAATACTGCTCCAAGACTGACAAAATAGAACCTAAACTGTAATGTGATATAATAAAGCAGCTGATAGATTGCACTTTGCACCAAAAATTGCTAACTCATTGCCCAAGAGAGAACCTGTATGACTGTAGCAACAGTAAGGGAAAAAATCCTGACTCTATAGGGTGAAAAAACCAAATGAAAATAGGGTAAATACGTGGTATTTTCAACTTTGTTATCAGTAGATACAAAATGGCCCTCTTTTTAAAATTATAAAAGTGGTTTGGAACATTGGTGAAAGTATATGAGTTACCATTTGAAAGTTTGAATGTGCTTTTTAAAATTATTTGTCATTTGTTAAATACTTTGTGCAGTGCTAAGCTAAAGCTGAGTGCTAGAGAATTAATGCGTTTGAACTGTGGTGTTGGAGAAGACTCTTGAGAGTCCCTTGGACTGCAAGGAGATCCAACCAGTCCATTCTGAAAGAGATTTCTGGAATTTATTTGGAGGGAATGATGCTAAAGCTGAAACTCCAGTACTTTGGCCACCTCATGTGAAGAGTTGACTCATTGGAAAAGACTCTGATGCTGGGAGGGATTGGGGGCAGGAGGAGAAGGGGACAACAGAGGATGAGATGGCTGGATGGCATCACCGACTCAATGGACGTGAGTCTGAGTGAACTCCAGGAGTTGGTGATGGACACGGAGGCCTGGCGTGCTGTGATTCATGGGGTTGCAAAGAGTCGGACACTACTGAGCGACTGAACTGAACTGAAGCTAAGTTTAAGGGAAAAGTGAATATTTAAATGTTATGTTTACTGATAGTTGAATTCTATTGAGAATTTACACTATGATTTAAAAATATCTTGCTTACTTTTGTAAATAATGCTTTTTTCATAATTAAGAATGCTCATGATATGAAGTGTTAAGCTATCACCTAGTCTTTTAAAGTAATTTGAGGTTTTTTTTTTTCCCATATATGTGGTGGGAGAATGATTGCATTTTTTAATAATTTGGGAAAAAATATAGTCCCATGAGATGGCACACCATACATAAATGCTTTTGCCCTTCAGCTAATTTTAGATTCACAGCAGTCTGATACCTTACATGTAAAGGCTTAATTTGAATTTCACTGGATGATGCTATTTATTTAGTTATTATTGACAAATATTTTATTGCTGTGCAACTGAAAATGCTTTGTTTGCTGATGTAGACTTGCTTTAAGATGGATGTGACCATAGTTGCTAAAAATAATGCTAGGCACAGAGTAGATCTTTATTATTGTTGATTGAGTCATTGATTAGGCTTTTAAATCAGGACATGGGAACGAATTAAAGTGAATTGTGAAGCCCTAGAGGTGTGGCTTGTTTTGTAGAAGAGTCTAATGACCTTTACTTGTCCCATTCTTGTCTGTATTTCTTGAAGTTTTGAAAGTAGCTATTGACCATGGTTCTTAGATTCCATCTTCTGTGAGGATAATCAGAGGCGTGAGAACTCTTGCTGGAGAAGGCAATGGCACCCCACTCCAGTACTCTTGCCTGGAAAATCCCATGGATGTAGGAGCCTGGTGGGCCGCAGTCCATGGGGTTGCTGAGGGTTGGATATGACTGAGCGACTTCACTTTCACTTTCCACTTTCAAGCATTGGAGAAGGAAATGGCAACCCACTCCAGTGTTCTTGCCTGGAGAATCCAAGAGACGGGGGAGCCTTATGGGCTGCCGTCTATGGGGTCGCACAGAGTCGGACACGACTGAAGCGACTTAGCAGCAGCAGCAGCAGAGAACTCTTGCATTATGAAACGTAATTGACAACTACTCTTTCATGTCCATCTGAAACAGAGGTTTTACTCTACCTTCACTTGCTGTCTTCAAACCGGGCCATCTTGCAAATCAGCCTATCAATACATAGCTGAATTTTTTTTTCTTTAAAATCCATCATTTACAGCTTAAAACAATGAGTGGTGAGGAGAATCTATTCTTGATTATAAAGGATTTTGAAATAGGGAGGAAAAAGCTCTATTTCAAGAAGGAGAAAATCATGTTTTTGCTAACAAAGAAGAGCTCAGTATTCTTATTTATTCATCTTTAGCTTTCAGTATAGAAAACTTAATGTATTTTCAGTAATATACACATATTTCTCTTGAAAGGAAAACAAAGTTAAAATAATACAGTCAAGAAGATTAATGAGTTATACACAAAAGGGAAACAGTCAAAGGCCAAAAAACCTCCATGTCAATGTAAAATAATCCTTAGGATGTGGTCTATTGTAGTTATCAATAAAGAATGCTTTTTCCTTTTCTTCAACTGGAGACATATAAGGGATTAGGGCTTTCTGCTATCTGTCCACACTGAGCTCCATGAAACTAAATTCAGAGCCATTATGCAAACTGAAAATTACCTTCTTTTGCCTTACACTTAGATACATAGTAATAATGAACTGTCTATGTATGTAATAATTTTAAATATCTTACCAATTTAAACACTAAATAAATAGAAAATATACTCATTTTAACATTCTTATCAAGTCTTCTCAGAAAACTCCCGGTGGCCTTTTGCAAAGTTCAACAGTGTATATCTACAGGCTCATTATCTTTTCAGTGGATTAGTTTCCTTTCCGTTTTAACCCTGTATTTTTCATTTTACAGTCCATTATTCTCACCAAAGTTTATTCACCTAAATAGAGACTCTGCAACGTTATGAACACTTGCTAAAATCGACAGTGAAGCGTGTATAATACTGCAATTTTGCTAAATCATACAAATACCATTTTTTTCTAAAGCAGTCAGATTTTCTAAGGTATTTCACCAAATACTGGAGAGATTGTTGGTTCACTTTTTTTTTTCCCCCCAGATGAGCACTTTGCTATAAACTGTATAAAACTTCATAGACTAACTGGCTCCATGTGCACCGAAGCCAGTACATGTTGAATTGTACCTGTGCACGTCAGTTAAAAGAGGTCGTAGAGCATTCTATGGGTTAATTTCAGCTGATCTGGACTGACCACGTGCCAATCTCCAGATCGGCCAGAAGCATGGTGGTGACCCTCCGCCAAGGCTAGAGGGTCCCTGAGTTAGAGAGAGACGTTCTGTAATCATGAACCTGTGAATTGTTTTAGAGGCAGGATACATTTACATGTCAGCATTATTTGGTAATAACAACAGGGATTGTACCTGATTTTTGTAGAACTACTATTAAGACTGTGTGACTAGTTTACCCCAATGACCTCTCCACCAGGAGATGACTTTGGGTTTGTTGATAGTGAGGTGTTTTAAGATCTGGAGGCAAAGTGTGCCCTGTGTAACCCAGTCTTAGTAGGAAAAAGTTTACACTTGACATCTCCAGACTGTTTTCAATGCATGTCCTTTTTCCTCTGTTCCCGTTTCTTTCTTTTTTTTTTTTTTTTTTCCTTTGCCTGTAACAAAGCTCTTTGGTGAGTTAAAGTTGAGGTCTGTGAGTCCTTTCAATAATCTAACACTTAAGGCAATCACTGCATAATTAATACAGATGTAAACAAGGAAGTCTAGTAAATAACAAACTTTTTTTTTTTTTAAAGCAAGAGACTATAAAGCAAATCAATAATGTGATTAAAGAAACTAGTGTGGATTGGCTTCAGGGTGTTTAAAAGCATATTAATATTAACTGAGGTGTATAAATTGAGGAAAGAAAATTAATTAGTAAAAGAAAAAGAGCTGTTCCTTGAAGCATTATGTCAGAAACCTGTGAAGGAAACCTTGATTGGATATCTTGGCAATGTAGTATATAGTGCAATTAGCTGAATAGTTTCCATTTCTGGAAGGAAACTAAGAGGTGCTGCAGGTTAACAGTGGGTTTTCTAGAATAACCAAACTAAAACAAATTTGACTAAGAAAGAGGGAGTGAATAAAAACTAATTGGCCTTTTAGAACTCCTCCCAGCTAGTCTTCTCTAGCTCCTTTATTTTACTGATATAGCATGTTTTCCAATTATCTGAGTCATTGGAAAACGCTTTAGTGCTGGGAAAAATTGAAGGCAAAAGGAGAAGAGGTTGGCAGAGAGTGAGATGGTTAGATAGCATCACCAACTCAATGAACATGAATCTGAGCAACCTCTGGGAAATAGTGAAGGACAGGGAAGCCTGGCTTGCTGAGGTCTGTGGGGTCAGAAAGAACCGGACATAACTTAGCAACTGAACAACAACAGCATATTTTCATGTTTCCCACTTAATTACGTATTCTTAATACCACAGATTACATATGCTAATATGATACACACCATGAACACCAAAGTGTTATTTGGTAACTGATAGTGCCATCAGTCTGGAGAACAGTTTTATTTATTTTTTATTAAATTATTAAACAATTACTCCTTCAAGTAGGGCATTTCGCTGTTCAACCCTCATTTAGAAAATCAGTAAAATGATAATTTGCTCCTTTGAAGGAAGAGGGTAGAGAGACCTCCCGGCTTACTGTGTCTGTCTATAAACTTGGTCTTTGTTGGAGACTGTGTCATGCACAGTTTTATGTGTTCCAGCTACTCCTAATGTGGAAATGTTGAGATATGGATCTTTGGGGACACTATTTCTTCAGTTTGATCCTGACAACAGATTTAAGGAGAAGACAGGGCAGTTGCTGCAGTTATTTAGTTGCTAAGTGTTATGCCCAAGTCGTGAAATCTCCCAATGACCACCAGGGAGCTGATATCCGATGCAAAAGCAAGAGAGTTTTTATTACCAAGCTCAAGCTGGGGCTCCCACCATTACCGATGGCAGCGGCTAAGGAGAGGAGCCCCGAGCTCTGGGTTACACTGCTTATATAGGGTATTCTCGTGCGAAAAATTTGAAAAACGGGAGTTTCCGGGTTGGGAGACCTCTAATTGATTACCTTCTGTGGAAGGGTTAGGTGTTGGGTTCTGATTGGTTCCCATTTCCCGGGCTGGCCACGGATTCTGATTGTTTTTTTATTTCCACAGTAAATCATTACTTTCAAGGTAAATCACAAATGTAACTCATTACTTCCAAGGTAAATCACAAATGTAACTCATTACTTCCGAGGTAAATCACAAATTCTTGAACTTAAAGTCAGGAGGTTTAACCTAAGGGCTGATTGGCAAGTTTAGGCGATATCCAAAGTCTAAGTCTGTTTGCCCGGTACCTTTGCAAAATGGAGCTCTTTTACAAGATGGAAAAGCTTAGGCTCTTCAAAGTGATGTCCCACTCTTTGAGATCTCATGGACTACAGCAGGCCAGGCTTCAGAATGCTTCACTGCTTCCTGGACTTTGCTCACATTCATGTCCATTGAGCTGGTGATGCTATCTAACCCTCTCATTCTCTGCCATCCCTTGCTTTCCATCTTTCCCAGCATCAGGCTCTTTTCCAGTGAGTCAGCTCTTCTCACCGGGTGCCCAAAGTATTGGAGTTTCAGCCTTAACCTCAATCCTTCCAATGAATATTCAGGGTTGATTTCCTTTAGGGTTGACTGATTTGATATCCTTGCAGTCCAAGGGACTTTCAAGAGTCTTCTTCAACACTGCAGTTTGAAAGTATCAGTTCTTTAGGACCCAACCTTCTTTATGGTTCAATTCTCACATCCATACATGACTACTGGAAAAACCATAGCTTTGGATAGATGGATCTTTGTCAACAAAGTGATGTCTCTGATTTTTAATACAATGTCTAGGATTGTCATAGGTTTCCTTCCAAGGAACGAGTGTCTTTTCATTCCATGGCAGTAGTCACCATCCTCAGTGATTTTGGAGCCCAAGAAGATTAAATCTGTCCCAGCTTCCCCTTTATCCCCTTCTATTTGCCATGAAGTGATGAGAAAATGGATGCCATGATCTTAGTTTTTTGAACATTGAGTTTTAAGCCAGTTTTTTCACTTTTCCTCTTTCACCCTCATCAAGAGGCTCTTTAGTTCCTCTTCATTTTCTGCCTTTAGAGTGGTATCATCTACATATCTGAGGTTATTGATATTTCTCCAGGAAATCTTGATTCCAGCTTGTGATTCATCCAGCCCAGCATTTTTCATGATGCATTTTGCACAGAAGTTCAATGAACAGGTTGACAGTAATACAGACTTGTCATATTCCTTTCCCAGTTTTGAAACAGTCCGTTGTTCCACCTCCAGTTCTAACTGTTGCTTTTTGACACACATACATGTTTCTCAAGAGGCAGGTGAGTGGTCTGGTGTTTCCATTTCTTTAAGAATTTTCCACAGTTTGTTGTGATCCACAGTCAAAAGCTTTCCCATAGTCAATGAAGTAGAAGTAGATGTTTTCTTCTGGAATTCCTTTGCTCTATCTATGATCCAACTAATGTTGGCAATTTGATTTCTGGTTCCTCTTCTTTTTCTAAACCTAGTTTATACATCTGAATGTTCTCTGTTCTTATACTGCTGAGATCTAGCTGGAAGGATTTTGACCATAACCTTATGAGCATGTGAAATGAGCACAGTTGTACAATATTTTGAACATACTTTGACATTGCTCTTCTTTGGAATGAAAACTGATCTTTTCCAGTCCTGTGGGCACTGCTGCATTTTCCAAATTTGCTACATATTGAGTGCAGCACTTTAACAGCATCTTCTTTTATAATTTTAAGTAGCTCAGCTGGAATCCCATCACCTCCACTAACTTTGCCCATAGTGATGCTTCCTACGGCCTGCTTGACTTCACACTCCAGGATGTCTGGCTCTAGGTGACTGACCACATCATCGTCGTTATGCAGGTGATTAAGATCTTTTCTGTATAGTTCTTTGCATATTCTTGCCACCTCTTCTTAACCTCTTCTGCTTCTGTTAGGTCCATACCTTTTCTGTCCTTTATCATGGCCATCCTTGCATGAAACATTCCTCGGTATTTGCAATTTTCTTGAAGAGATCTCTAGTCTTTCCTATTCTGTTGTTTCCCCATTCTATTGTATTCTGTTTTTACAGGGCAGTAGGTTCGATAACACCAATGAGTGATGTTTTGGAAGAGTAGCCTTCTAACCCACACTTATTGATATCTAATAATCAGATTGATATTTAATCATCAGATTTTCTGGGGATGCGACAGTGAAACCCTTAATCAGGGACAGAGAAATCTTACATTAACATTGTAAATTCACGTGAAGAGTGCCTAAAATTTACTTAGCATCTTTGTGGTTCAGTTTTCAACTGTTCAGTGTTGATCTATATAAAGCCCCACATAACGATTTACTGTAGTTTTGTCCCCACATAATATATACATAATTTATCTGCAGAGTTATGCTTTCTGTGCTAGTTTTGTACCACCTATAGGGCAGTTTTCATAACCTATTTGTATAGCTTGTTTTAAATGAAATGAAAGGAATCAATTTGTTTTCCCTTCAGTATTCTTAGATGTTCATCCTGCATTTGCCGCATATGGCATGAGCACGCTTCTCATTTGCATTCTGATATTACATATAAAGCATTGTCATGCTCCTCCCATTCTTTCTGAAAAAGCAGGTCATAGGAAACAGTGGTTCTGCAGTGATTCTCCATGTCATAACCTTTACCTGGGCGAGCTTCCCATATGGGAAATGCTTACCTCATTCTAGAATTTTGCTTGTTGGGCAGATGTCTCTGGTTAATCCTGGAATTTGTATGAGATAGCTCATTTAATTCTCAGACTAGCTTTTTCACAAGTAAAAGTGGTTTTCATTTGCCATCCCTACTTTCCCACTTAATTTTGGGTGGGGAGGAAGCAGAGTCTTCCTTATCTGATTCACTTGAAGATCCAGCTCTTTTAACTTTACCAATCTGATGACGAGAAGATGCATTTCAATGCTGTGTTAGCTTGCATTTCACTAATGTCTGGAGAGACCAAGAAACTCTTCATTACTTAATTTTTTAGTACTTTCAAATCTTTCTTCTGTAAATTAACTATCCTACTGCTGCTGCTGCTAAGTCGCTTCAGTCGTGTCCCACTCTGTGTAACCCCATAGACGGCAGCACATGAGGCTCCGCCATCCCTGGGATTCTCCAGGCAAGAGTACTGGAGTGGGTTGCCATTTCCTTCTCCAATTCATGAAAGTGAAAAGTGAAAGTGAAGACACTCAGTCGTGTCTGACCCTCAGCGACCCCATGGACTGCAGCCCACCAGGCTCCTCCACCGTGGGATTTCCCAGAACCTTTGCACATTTATGTGTCGTCATGTCACATCATTTGCACAAAATTCTTTGTATGGTAATGATTTTGTTCAGTCCCTGTAAGACACTAAAAATATTAATATACACTTTTACTCTTGGCTGACCTTAAATTCTCTTTCCCTCTTTCCTGAAAAAAACATTTAATTTTCACTTAGTCAAGATCACCACATTTCTGGCTAATATTTTTTTGTGTATTATACACACCCTTTGCTATTTCTGAATCACAAAGATATAGTCCTATATTTTCTATTAACTTTGCTCTGTTAAATCTTTTAATTGATTTTCTTTTGTACTTTTTTTCTTTAGAAATATAATCCACATAATCCACTTTTTTATGTAATGTTAATAGAGAAGTTATGATACTGTTTTTATTATTTTCTACATAATAAGCCATTATTTGCAATACCGTCTATTAAACATTCAATTTCCTTGTTGATTTCTGAGGTCATCTTTATCATACCTTATATCCCTATATAGATGTATCATATCTTAGGTCTTTTATATCACCATAGTCTGCTATGAAAAGGTTGTGGAAACAAGCTATAGTATGGCAAGGGGAAAATACCAAACACGTTTTTCAAATGCTTAGTTGGACTCTACTGAGGTGACATTTTTGCTTTTAATTCATCAATATAAATTATATGGACAATTTCCATACTTTATCTGTGCATTTCTATAACAGTGTCTTTCTGACTTTCACTAGTGTGTAATTATATAAATGGATTACAGGTTACTATTGATTTACATTCTGTCTAAATGTACATACATTTTTGCTTCATATTAATGTGTGAACTGAGTATTTAACTTATTTCATTTCATATGGTTTCAATGAAAAATTAAGCATAGACAAAAAAAAGCATAGACATGAATCCCAGATAAATGATTAAAGATCAAATATCTGGTAGTATAATTTCAAAGAAACTATTTACTGTGTCGTGGTTTTCAAAGTAGTACTTACATATTTTTAATAATTCTGCTATCCAGACCTGGCATCTAACTCTCAAGCTATGAATCTGGGTTGCATGTTTGACTTGCAGCTATTAGAATGCGGCATTAGATGCTGAGTGATTTTAAAGTTCTATGAGGAAAATACAGGAACTTTTTCTTCCCTTTTAAAAAAATTAATTCGTGGGAAATTGCTTTACAACTTTGTGCTGGGTTTCTGCCATACAACAATGTGAGTCAGTCATAATTACATATGTATCATGTCTATATATAACTATATATGTGTATATATATACCAAAACCTGATGCTGGGAAAGATTGAGGGAAGGAGGAGAAGGGGACAACAGAGGATGAGATGGTTGGATGGCATCACCGACTCAATGGGCATGAGTTTGAGTAAACTCTGGGAGTTGGTGATGGACAGGGAGGCCTGGAGTGTTGCGGTTCATGGGGTCAGACACGACTGAGCGACTGAACTGAACTGATATATATATATCGCCTCCCTCCTGAGCCTTCCCCCCTTTCAACCATCCCTCCCATCTAGGTTACCACAGAGCACTAGGCTGGGCTGCTTGCTTATTTGGCAACTGCCCACTAGCTGTGCATTTTCTGCACGATAGTGCGTGCATAACAATGCCACTTTCTCACTCCGTCCTAACCTCGCCTTCCCCTGCTGAGTCCACAAGCCCGTTCTCTACCGGGTTCAGCAGCACCAGTTCTCCAGATTCCATATATATATATATAATATATATATATATATATATATATATGCTAATATGCAAGACTTGTTTTTCACTTTCTAACTTATTTCACTCTGTATAAGAGGCTCCAGGTTCATCCATCTCTCTACACTTACTCAAATTCATTCCTGTTTATGCTGACCAGTGTTCCAGTGTATAAATATACCACAGCTTCTTTTATCCATGCATCTGTGGACGGAAACCTAGATTGCCTCCATGTCCTGGCTGTTGTAAATATTGCTGCAATGAGCACTGATGCATGTGCCTTTTAAAACTGGTTTTCTCAGGACATATATCTCGTAGTGAGATTGCTGGGCCATATGGTAGACCTATTCCTGCTTTATTTTGTAAGGACTTTCCATACTGTTTTCCATAGTGTCTGTATCAGTTTACATTCCTACCAACAATGCAAGAGGGTTCCCTGTTCTCCACATTCTCTCCAGCAATATTGTCTGTAGATTTTTTTGATGATGGTCATTCTGGTTGGTGTGAGATGACACCTCATTGTAATTTTGATCTGAATTTTTCTAATAATAAGTGATGTTGAGCACCTTTTCATGCAGTTGTTGGATTAATGTATGTCTTCTTTGGAGAAATGTCTGCGTAGGTCTTCTGCCCATTTTTTGATTGTGTTGTTTGTTTTTCTGATATTGAACTATATGAGCTGCTTATATATCTTGGAGATTAATCCTTTGTCAAATGCTTCCTTTGCCATCATTTTCTCTCATTCTGAGAGTTGTCTTTTTACCTTGTTTATATTTTCCTTTGCTATACAAAAGCTTTTAAGTTTAATTAGTTCCCATTTATTTTTGCTTTTATTTCATCAATCTATGTGGCGAATGAGAGAGAATCTTGCTGTGATTTATGTAAAAGAGTATACTGCATATGTTTTCCTCTTTATAGTTTATAGACTATAGAGCTTTATAGTTTCTGGGCTTATACCTAAACTTTAATCTATTTTGAAGTTATTTTTGCGTATGATGTTAGAAAGTGTTCTGATTTTATTCTTTCACACATAGCTGTTCAGTTTTCCCAGCACCACTTATTGAAGAGGCTATCTTTTCTCCATTGTATGTTTTTGCCTCCTTTGCAAAGATGAAGTGCCCATATGTGCATGGGTTTACCTCTGGACTTTCTCTCTTGTTCTGTTGGTCTGTATTTCTGTTTTGTGCTAGTACCATACTGCCCTGATGACTGTAGCTTTCTAGTGTAATTTGATGCCGGGGAGATTGATTTCTCCAGCTCTGTTTTTCTTTCTAAAGATTGCTTTGGTTACTTGGGTTTTTTTTTTTTATGTTTCCATATGAATTTTGAATTTTTTGTTCTAGTCCTGTGAAAAATGCCATTGGTAATAACTAAAGAGACCAAGAAAACAGGAGGGGTCCTGCCGCTTGGGGAGGGAACTGTGAAGGAGGAAGTTTCAGCATGCTTGGAAATGCCCGCAAGGGCAGAGACAGGAAGCTTTGGAACCTCAGAGGGGAGCACGTCAACAAGTGTGGCGAGAATTCAGGACAGAAATAAGTGCCAACCAGCAGTTCCCAGCTGAGGATCTGTTTGGATGGCTGCCATGGGGAGTGGGGGCTGGGTGCTGAGGCTCAGACTTTGGGGGCTGGACCCCAGGAAGGGACTGGGGTTGACTGCATGGAGGTCCTCTGAGAAGGCTGATATGATGTAGGTGAGAGTCCAGGAAAGAGCCTGAGACTGCCAGAGAGGCAAATGTATCATTGTCCTGATGCAACAAATTTAATCCCCACAGTGAGCTGGAGGCTGTGGACTTTGGGGAGATTGTGGACTTTGGAAGACAGAGCAAGCTGGAGAAAGGCCAGATCAGAATAGGAACTGATCCCACAGTGCCCACAGAAGGCCTAGACATCTTAGAAGTACTGATGACTTTCTAAGTAGGCAGACTGGCTGGAACTCCCTGTGTGGAGAGGACATCTAACATCGCAGGATAGCATTCTTTTTACTACTGGTCTCTCTCTCTCTCTCACGCTCGCTCGCTTGCTCTCTCTCTCTCTCTCTCTCTCTCTCTCTATATATATATATATATATATATATATATATATATATAGTTTTATTTTTCTTTTTGTTCTTTTTTATTAATCCTTTAATTTTTGTTTCATTTTTCCTTTTTAATGCTTTTATTTATAAATAAATAAATTCCCTTTATTTTCTTTTTTCCTATTTCTTCAATTTTTTTTCCTAATAATGCACCTTTTTGCATTTCTGTTTTTTGTATTTTTGCTACTTTACTTTTCAGTGATTATTTTCATTTATGGGTTTGTTTATTGGTTTGATTGCTCTCTCTCTATCTTTTTGTTGTTCTTTTTCTTCTCTTTATTCTTTTCTTTCTTTCTTTCTTTTTAGGAGTATGAGTTCCTTTGTTTCTGTCTAGTTAATGTTGCTTTTACCAAGTGCATTGGCTGAGTCAATAAAGCAGAAGTAGGTGTTTTTCTGAAACTCTGTTGCTTTTCCTATGATCCAACAGATGTTGCCAATTTGATCTCTGGTTCCTCTGCCTTTGCTAAATCCAGCTTGAACATCTGGATGTTCTCAGTTCATGTACTGTTGAAGCCTGGCTTAGAGAATTTTGAGCGTTACTTTGCTAGTGTGTGAGATGAGTGCAATTGTGCAGTAGTTTGAGCATTCTTTGGCATTGCCTTTCTTTGGGGTTGGAATGAAAACTGACCTTTTCTAGTCCTGTGGCCACTGCTGAGTTTTCCAAATTTGCTGGCATATCGAGTGCAGCACTTTCACACCATTATCTTTTAGAACCTGAAATAACTCAACTGAAACCCCACACCCTCCGCTAGCTTTGTCCGCAGCGATGCTTCCCAAGGCTCACCTGACTTCTGACTCCAGGATGTCTGGCTCTAGGTGAGTTGCCACAGCACTGTGGTTCTCTGGGTCTTTAAGTTGTGTGTGTGTGTGTGTGTGTGTGTGTGTGTGTGTGTAGTTCTTCTGTGTATTCTTGCCAGCTCTTCTTAATATCTTCTGCTTCTGTTAGGTCCATACCATTTTTGTCGTTTATTGTGCCCATCTATGCTTGAAATGTTCCCTTGGTATCTCTAATTTTCTTGAAGAGATCTCTAGTCTTTCCCATTCTGTTGTTTTCCTTTATTTCTTTGCACTGATCACTGAGGAAGGCTTTCTTATCTCTCCTATGTTCATGTATCAATTGCCACTAAATACACTATACCAAGAAGAAAAAGAAAGATATATCCTTTTTCTGTTTTCCTCAGATGAATACATCTTTCCTTTTCTTCTTGGTATAGTGTATTATGTGGCAATCGATACACTGGACAAAGCCTGCTACCAGGACTGGGATATTGGCACAACAAAAGCTGAAATCTGTGATATTGGCTCTGCACTCCCTGGCTTTGGGCCTGAGTAGTGAGCACCCATGTAATTAAAAGACATTTGCTCCTTGGAAGGAAAGTCATGACAAACCTAGACCACATATAAGAAAGAGAAATGTCTTTGCAGACAAAGGTCTGTAAAGCTGTGGTTTTTCTAGTAGTCACATATAGACATGAGAGCTGGACCATAAAGAAGACTGAGCACTTAAGAACTGATGCTCTCAAATTGTGGTGCTGGAAAGATTCTTGAGAGTCCCTTGGACTGTAAGGAGATAAAATCAGTCACTCCTAAGGGAAATCAACCCAGATTATTCACTGGAATGACTAATGTTCAATACACTTAAATGTGTATTTTAGTGGTTTGGGACAGTGTTATCAGTAATTATCAGTTGGGTCAGGCTCCTTGACAATTTTGTCCATGAACTGTATATTCTGATTGAATTTCTCAGTAAGTAATTTTAATCTATTCAGAGAAAAGTGTTGATTTTTCCAATTATAATTGGTATTGGTTTATTTCTCCTTTAACTTTCTCATGTTTTCTTCAGTGTATATGAAACTCTGTTATTATTAGGTGCATACAAATTTAGTTTTATTTACTGAAATTGAACTAGTTCCAATAACATTAAATATTTGAATCTTCTCATGCTTATGTTTTTGCTAAAAATAAACTGAGCTATTTCAAACTGCAGAAAAAAGAGAAATAAATTTATTCCCTTTATCACTATAAAAACTACTTTTGTATATCTGAAATATTCCTTATTTTCAAATCTAATTGCCTAATATTAATACTGTTATTCTAATTTTGTATGTATAATGTTTACATTGTATGTCTTTTCCATTCTTTTGCACTTAACACATAAATGACTTTCTATTTAAATTGGTTTCTTGTAAATAACGCATAGCTGACATCTATGTTTTAATTGACTGATTAGAAAATTTTACACTTACGCACAGCATTTACCAGCGGGGCAAGTTTTATTCGCATTTTTGCTACTTGGTTCTCTTAGTCCTACGTGTTCTAGCACTTCTCCTCTCTTGTCCTTCCTCCTTTTCTTGTGTTAAGTGTTTATTTTTAATCCTCCTCTTGTCTTATTGGCTAGACTGCATTGTTTTATCCTTTTAGTGTTTTTGTCTTATTTGTTTTTGAGCTGAAGGTTTTAAAATGTTTAACAGGTCATAAGAGGTGGTTTTCAAAATTCAGAATGCCTTAGAATCACAGGGTTTCTTGTTAGGAATGCAGGCTCCTAGTGTTAAACTCTAAGACTGTTTAATCTACACTCTATCTTATGCAGACATGGGAAGGCAAGTCACAAGACTAAGCCGAGCGCCCAAGCACACCAGCTGGCTAGTAGAGGTAGGACTAGAGTCTGGGTGTCAGAGACCATAGTATCCGGGTGTCTCTCTCTCTAACACCCTGCTTCTCGGTTCACTTGTGGCAGAAATGAGCAGCTAGCTGGACCAAGAGGTCCAGAAGGGTTCCCCAAAGAAAACTCGGACTCTGTGGAGTTGGGGCGCGCTGCACTCCCCAGCTGTGGCTGTGCTCACCAACTTGGAAGTTCCATGAACTCTGCTGTTTGGGTGTTTTATTGTGGCTTCATTATGTAGGTTTCTATGTAAATGTGCTTTTTTTTTTTTTTTTAAGTGATAGCCATCTACTTTTAAACTGTACAATTTTAATTTTAACAAAAATCCTTGCAGAAATATCCTGCCTTTACTCCCCTTCCATCCTTCATGCTATTATTTCCACATATTTTACCTTTTGAAATGCTGAAAACCCATTATACCTGATTACTGTTTCTACTTTAAATATTTAGTTTTATTTTACAGAGATTACAAATGACTAAATACATCTTACACAGTTTCCCTCAAATTTAGAATTCCTAATATTCATCATTCTTTTCTGTAGGTCCAGTTCTTTCTGTAACATTTCCTATTTTCTAAGAAACTTCCTTACCATTTTTCATAATATAATTTCATCTATACCTGCACTTAACTCAGGGGATAAGATTCTGGACCTTGAGCTGATGCTGCAGATGAAGGGGACGTTGAAGACCTGTGGGGGAAGTGAATGTATTTTCCATCTGGAATCAAAGTAAATTGTTGAGGGTCAGAAGGTGATAAGCAGGCTCTGAAAGGGCCCTCAGGGTTCTCTGCCCTCTGCTATGGATGTCCTAATGTCATGCCTCCCCCTTTAAGTGTTCGATTAGTGTATCACCTGCTTTAAACAGATAGAGCAAGGGAAACGAGGTGTGACATCTGTGAATGGGTTATTTCCTTCTCTCTCTGTCTTAGAGATCTTGTTCTGGTAGAAACAGGATGCCAAGTTCTGAGTACCTCTGGCCAACCTCCAGTGAGGACTTGAGGTGCTTCTGTGAATTTGGAAGTGGTCTCCTAAAGCCTACCACCAGTCATGTGAAGGAACTGAGGAGTGGAATTTCGAGACCTTCCGTGAGCCTTGAGGGTGAGCTGGTAAGCAGTTGGGCCCTGAAGAGCCCTGAGACAACTGCAGCTCCAGATGTTGCTTTGCTTGCAGTCTTGTGAGGGCCCCCTGGACAGGGGTGCCCAGCTAAGCCATGCCCAGATAATTGATCCGCAGAATCTGTGAGATTAAAACAAAGTTTTTTATTTTAAGCCACTATATTCTGGGTGTTTTTTTACACTATAACATATAACAAATACGTATTACCTCCCTTATATCTTATGATAATGATATGCATTCAAGATGATGCAAAAATTGACTGACTACTCAACACTAAAGACAAAAATAATGGTAGATATATAGTGTATTCTAGTTGATAAATTTGTTTTTCACAAAAATGTGAATTAAAAATTCAGAAACCACCCCCCTGGGAGGAAGAGGTTATAAAGAAGGAAGGTGGATAGGCTGGAAGGACACCTGGAATGACAGTGGTTCTGAATGAGGGCAGTGGCATCAATCTGCACCGATGGTTTTTAAAAATATAAACAAAAAGTTTAGAATCATAAATATCCGTGTGTGTGCAAGCGTGAGATACATGCGAGTATTCTCTAGGCAGAAGCAGTGACTGTACAGTGGCAATGAGCACACTTACTACCACCTATAATAGAGTCCCTACTTGCAACTCTCTAGTAAAAAGAAGTAAGTTTCATTGGAGAGCTAACTGATTCTGAGTCTGGACAGGAGAAATGCAAAATGCATTTGAGGAATCTGTGGAGCTAGTAAAGAAGCAGCAGGGCGCATGAAGAAATGTGTGCACCCGAGAGTTGACCTTGAGTTGTTAGGGTCACAACTGGAACTTGAGGAAAAAGAAGTGTAGTGTTGTATTTTAAGCCTTCAAATAAACACAGTAAGTCTATGCTGAAGTAAAAACTGGATCAGAAGAATTCCAATTAATTAATGTGGATGACGTGAGAGAAACAGAAAGTCACTATTAATGCTACCTGAGTCATAACTGCTGTAGGCAGTCTCTTCCACTGGGTGCTGATATGAATAGGTGAGATTCTAACCTGAACAGAATAGTCCCAGAGTGTCAAATAACCCTCAAAAAATGTAATTATTATAATTACATTTTATCATAAATATATTAAAAAGCCTCTTGATGAAACTGAAAGAGGAGAGTGAAAAAGTTGGCTTAAAGCTCAACATTCAGAAAATGAAGATCATGGCATCTGGTCCCATCACTTCATGGCAAATAGGTGGGGAAGCAGTGGAAACAGTGTCAGACTTTATTTTTGGGGCTCCAAAATCAGTGCAGATGGTGACTGCAGCACGAAATTAAAAGACGCTTACTCCTTGGAAGGAAAGTTATGACCAACCTAGATAGCACATTGAAAAGCAGAGACATTACTTTGCCAACAAAGGTCCGTCTAGTCAAGGCTACGGTTTTTCCAGTGGTCATGTATGGATGTGACAGTTGGACTGTGAAGAACGCTGAGCACCAAAGAATTGATGCTTTTGAACTGTGGTGTTGGAGAAGACTCTTGAGAGTCCCTTGGATTGCAAGGAGATCCAACCAGTCCATTCTAAGGGAGATCAGTCCTGGGTGTTCATTGGAAGGACTGATGCTAAAGCTGAAACTCCAGTACTTTGGCCACCTCATGCAAAGAGTTGACTCATTGGAAAAGACTCATGCTGGGAGGGATTGGGGTCAGGAGGAGAAGGGGATGACAGAGGATGAGATGGCTGGATGGCATCACCGATTCCATGGACATGAGTCTGAGTGAACTCCGGGAGTTGGTGATGGACAGGGAGGCCTGGTGTGCTGCGATTCATGGGGTCGCAAAGAGTCAGACACGACTGAGCGAATGAACTGAACTGAACTGAACTGATATTATACAGCTACAATATATTATAATCATATTACAATTATAATATAATTGCAGTTAGATAGCATGGATATTTCTGACAGACACCATTAATGGCCAAATGATCAAGACTGACATCAGTGTCACAAACAGATATCAGGCGTTCCATAATACGGTGTGCTCAGAAGAGTATATAGCCTGTCTACCATTGTTTCCAACAATGCAAAACCTCAATGTAATGTTGAGAAAAACAGTAGACTAGACAAAATGGAAGAGAATTATGAAAAATTATTTTAAAAGGAACTGATCGGTACACTTCAAAATTGTAAAGACTAAAGAAGTGTTCAGTGTTTAAAGAAGACTAAAGAAGTGGGGAGAGGGAGAGGCTGGGATGATTGGGGAGAACGGCATTTAAACATGTGTAATATCATATATGAAGTGAATCGCCAGTCCAGGTTCAATGCATGATACTGGATGCTTGGGGCTGGTGCACTGGGACGACCCAGAGGGATTGTACAGGGAGGGAGAAGGGAGGGGGGTTCAGGATGGGGAACACGTGTATACCTGTGGTGGATTCATGTTGATGTATGGCAAAACCAATACAATATTGTAAAGTAATGAACCTGCAATTAAAATAAATAAATTTATATTAAAAAAAGAAGTGGAGAAACAATGGAAACAGTGACAGACTTTATTTTCTTGGGGTTCAAAATCCCTGCAGATGGTGACTGCAGCCATGAAATTAAAAGACGCTTGCTCCTTGGAAGAAAAGCTATGACCAACCTAGACAGCATATTAAAAAGCAAAGACATTACTTTGCTGACAAAGGTCTGTCTAGTCAAAGCTCTGGTTTTTCCAGTAGTCATGTATGGATGTGAGAGTTGGACCCTAAAGAAAGCTGAGCGCCGAAGAAGTGATGATTTTGAACTGGTGTTGGAGAAGCGAAGTTGGAGAAGACTCTTCTAAAGGAAATCAGTCCTGAATAATGATTGAAAGAACTAATGTTGAAGCTGAAGCTCCAGTACTTTGACCACCTGATGTGAAGAGCTGACTCATTTGAAAAGACTCTGATGCTGGGAAGGATTGAGGGCAGAAGGAGAAGGGGATGACAGAGGATGAGATGGTTGGATGACAACACCGATTCAATGGACATGAGTTTGAGTAAACTCTGGAAGTTGGTGATGGACAGGGAGGCCTGGTGTGCTGCAGTCCATGAAGTTGCAAAGAGTCAGACACAACTGAGCAACTGAACTGAACTGAAAGAAGTGTTTCTGATTAGAGGAGATTAAGGAAACATGACAGCTAAGAAAAATATGGGACCCTGGGTTGGATCATAAAACAGAAAAAAAAATACACTAATGGGAAAAATCACTGAAATGTGATTGTTTGTGTGTTGGTAAATAAAATTGTACTAATGGTAATTTCTTACATTTTATATTAGTTTTATTGTTATATACAATGTCAGTCTAAGCAAGGGACTTCCCAGGTGGCAAAGTAAAGAATCTCCCTGACGATGCAGGAGATACAAGAGATATAGTTTCGATCTCTGGGTTAGGAGGATCCCTTGGAGTAGGAATAGGCAATCCACTCCAGTATTCTTGCCTGGAAAATTCCATGGACAGAAGAGACCAGCAAGCTACAGTCTATGGAGTCGCAAAGAGTCGGATATGACTGGCACACACATACACAATCTAAGCAGAAGCTAGGAAACAAGTCTGTAGGAAGTATCGACACTATTTTTGCCTTCCTTATAAATTCAAAATTATCCCAAATGTAAAAAGAAATAGTTAAAATGCAGCAACAACTAAGTGAAAATACTAGTTAGAACAATAAAACATCAATGATATTCTCTCCTTCCAAAGCCTTAACAACTACAAAACATTCTTCAGAATTCTTTATTTTGTCCAAAACTTTCTAATAAAAAATTGAGTTTTTTTTTTAAAGGAAGAAATAAACTAACTCTTTGGAAAATATACAGTAAAATGCAGAGATTCACAAACGTTCTTTCAGCTGCTATAATAACCTTCTGCAGTATAATTAACTAGGATTGTACAGATTATTAATAAGGTGGCAAAGAGACTCAAGGACTTTCAGGTATAAGTATGATAGATGCACAGAAGAATCACTGTGTCAATCGAAATTACTTTAGCATGGGTATGCAGAACAGACTCTAGCAATTCTTTTATAAGGATATTTGGCAGATGGTCTCATAGAGGATGTGTGTAGTGCAAAAGATATTCTGTTAATAGACCAATAGTGCCGACAGCCGACACGTTCTGGAGACATAATGGTCCATCATATCGATGATCAGTGACCTTAAAGGCTATAAATACACTGTAACTGTCTTCTGTGTCAAGGATCTGCAAGCTAAAGGGCGCCCAAGCACCATAACTTGCAGGGGTGCAGTCTCTAAATATGACTCGATGTGACGGACTGTGACGGCTGAGAAGGAGCAGTATAGTCTCCTGGATCAGTAATCGGCATTGTTAATATTCATAGGAGTTGTACAGCAACAGCCTCCGTACCTGCCCGGAAAGGAAAAATGCACATTTTGCCCTTCATAGGTCCCGGTTAATTTTTGTAAAAAGTCAGCCACCATGTCTTGAAACACTGTTATGAAAGATTATCAGTAATGTCTGCATTAAAGGAGAAAAAAAATAGAAGCTATGTTGAGAAAATCTTTGTTGCTTACTTGGATCATTCTCATAATATTTTATTATCCTAAACACGGCAGTTTCCACAATAGCACTTTCCATTTCCTGTCTAAATATGCATATCATCCTTTTATTTGCACATTTAGTTATAAAACTGGAAGCATAATGGTAATCTTATTGAACAACAAACATCCACTTTTTTCTCAACTATATGCTTATCTTTTTCTTTAATACCTAGGAAATCACCTCAATCTCATCTTTCTATTTTCATACCAAAATATACTTTTTTTTTCTCATGCGTACATTAACATTATTTCAGAATACTCTTTCATCTGTTATACTCATAATTTAATTTTTCCAAGTGTTAGCAGGAAGGATTTAAAAGGATGTGTGTTTGGTATAATATAATTAGTGTGGGGCATTATTTTGAACTCCAAATATTTTATACACATCCACACACCTACGCATATACACCCTTGTGGTAATCAGTCATGAAAACAAGGGATGATATTTCTAGGAACACTGAGATTAGTTGTCAAAGTGATCCTAAGAATGAGATATCGTGAAGAACCTGGCTCTTGATTGAATGTATTTTAAAGAAATACTCCATTTCTTCTCTAAGGGGCTCTATAACTTGAATTATCCAAAAATCACTGCAACTTATTGATACCATAAAAATGTGTGAATTGGCAGCACCTGCTAAAACATATGCAAAAAAGAACAGATAACGTAATAGAATAAGCAATAACTTAAAAACTAGGCAGGAGTCAAAAGTTAGGGTGTATGAAAATAATTGCAAAGTAAAAATGAGAGAAACAATGATTTATTTTTTTAATGAGGTATTGCATTAAATAATTAATTTTTATGGAAGGAAAAATTGCTTTCATCAGCTTACTCTTCTAAATGATTAAACATAACATCATCATGTCACAAGCCTGCTTTTAGCAATATGGTAAAAGCCATTTTGACCGGTACACCCTGATAAATAATTAAATGATATTTATCTAAAAGTATGTGATGTGCATGCTAAATTAGATGTAAAAGTTCAAGATATCTGTGAGTCAATAATGTACAAACTGCTTCTTCTCCTCTGAATATTATGTACAGAAGCGTCAAACATTTGTCCAGATGACAAATATAAACGTCCTCTTGTAGCCACGCGTTCCAGGAAACGAACTAACTCAGAAGGACAATGCAGATAGTGGAGTGCAGTTTATTACACCGGCTCGCCCAAGGCAGAGTCTCCTCTTAGCCAAGGGCCCTGACCAGCATTTGTGAAAATCTTATATACCCCATGTGTACGTGTCTGAACCCACCAGTCCAAATTCCTTGAGACTTACATAAACCAAGGGAAATACAATCCCAATAACCCCATCATTCACATGCTATGTGCTCATGTGCTCAAACAGGCAAACAATTAGCCAATAATCAATAAACCCGAGGTTACACTCCAATAGACACAGAAAACTTTATGGCCTGTCTGGAGGAAGGGGTGATTAGTGTATGTTTTCTCTTAGGCGATGAGTAACCTAGATACGATCTCCAAGGTTCCCCTGTCTGGAGGGGGTCTTACCCTTCTGTTGTTGTTTTCAGAGGCACTGAACACAGAGTTCAGAGTCCATTGGAAAGGTGGCTGAGCGCGGTCAGCATGAACAGGCGTAAGATGGAGTCCAGGCCCTAGGAATTCCTTCTTCACGCTAAGTCACTGGAAAATATAAAAGTGAATTTAAAAATAAGAATTATATGATAAAACTTAGTATCTTTAAAGATATAAATTACTTTAACTTGTAATATAAAGAACGCTGGATTCAGAATCAGGAGATGGATTTGAATGCCAATTCTAATAATTATTAACTAGATGCAGAGAATATTAATTTGTTCTTTTAATATCTGCATCTTTTTCTAGAGTAGAATTAAACACTTTGTGAACACTGCATCCAGTATACAGGACCTTACTAAAATAAGGCAGTTTTATTCTCAGTGAATTTTTTTAAAATGTACGAAGTTGTCCCTACTTCTAGTCTGCTAACCACTAACCTGTTTCCATTTTATTGTTTGCCTTTCCCAGATGGTATGTAGATGGAATCAAAGAACATTAATTCTATTTAGATGGAATCAAATACAAGAGTATTTTGATTTGGCTTCTTCCACTTTGAAAATGGGTTCAGGATCTATCTCTATTTTTTAATGAATCAATAGCTTATTGTTATTTATTGCTCTTGTACTTTGCTTATTCTTGTATATTCCAACTCTTTGAGCCAGAGTTTATCCATTTGCTAGTTGAAACACATATGGGCTGTTTTCAGTTTTGTTTGATTATAAGTAAATATGCCATAAATATTACCATATAGAATTTGTGTAAAAATAGGCTTTTATTTCTTTGGGATAATATCTAGGCATATAATACTTTTATCATGTACATGCTTAATTTATAAGAAATTGTTAAACTATTTATGCCATTGTTAAACTATATAAGAAATTGTTAAACTATTGTTGAACTGCAAAACCACCAGTTTGCATTGCCAATAGAACTGTATGAAAATTGCTCTGTGTCCTCTCCAGTACTCAGTATCGTCAGGATTTTTCTGAGGGGGCGGTGGGAGGCTGGGAAGCAGGTTTTGGAGGAGGAATCTCAGGTAATAGGTGTGCAGTGTATTTCATTGTGATTTTGATTTGCATTTCCCTAAAGGTTAATGACATTGAGTGTCTTTCTGTGTGCTCATTTGCCATTGATATCTCTTCTTTGGTGAAGTTTATATGTAAATCTTTTGCCCATATATTTATTGGATTGTATGATTTTTAAATTCAGAATTCCTTATATATCCTGCGTACTTTTCCAAGAATATGACTTGCCAATACATTTATTCTCTCAACTGTTGCTGTCATTTTTCATAGCAAGTTTTTAATTTTGATAAACTATAATTTTCTTTAAGGATGCTGATTTTAATATTGCAATAAAATTCTTTATTTTTCATAAGCTTATAAAATTTTCTATGTCATTTATTTTCATAATTTAAAATTTACAAGGATGTCTATGATTCACTTTTAAGTAATTTCAAGTTTGCACTCTAGGTCAAACATGTACATTTTTGCATATGAATTTGAATTGTTCCAGTAGTGTTTGTTGAGAGACCATCTTTTTGCTATTGGATTGTTTTTATGATTTTGTTATGAAGCTGTGGACTCATATTTCATAGATCAACACTCCATAAATAGAGTAATGTATATGTTTATCTTGCCATCAATATCACACCGCTCCGATTGTTTTAATGGTAAATCTTGATTTGGAGAATGGTAAGTTTTCTAACTTTGATCTTCTATGCTAAAGTTGGCTATTCTCTTCTGCCTTTCTGTATAAAGTTTGGAAAAAGTTTGGAAAAGTTTAGTGATAAAAATATTTGTTGGAATTAAAACTTTCACTGGGATTTTAATAAACATAAATATAAAATTTAGAATTGGCATTTTAATATTGAATTTTCCAATTTAGCAGCATTATATGCCTCCCTATATAATTAGGTTTTTAAAGATTGCTTTTAACAATGTAATGTAGTTTTCAAAATATTGATCTTATATTTATATTGTTAGATTTATATCTATATATTTCATACATTTGGTGATATTGTATATGGTACAATTTTTTAAATTTAATTTTAGATTCCAACTGTTTATTACTGTTAGATAGAAACATAATTAATGCTTTTATATTGACACTTATCATTTGACCTTGCTAAATTGTTAACTATGAAATACTTAGGAGTTCTATACAATACTGTCACTTGTAAATATAGCAGGCTTAACTTTCTTTCCAATTATTTTGAGTTTTTATATATGTAGATATTAAAATTTTTTCACATGATTTTTTGCATCTATTGAGATACTATTTGGATTTTCTTTTTTAGTTTAACACAGTGAATTACACAGATTGCTTTTTGAATACTGAATTAGCTGTGCATTCTTGGAACAAACTCCTCTTTATCAGCGTGTGTTACCCTCTGTATAGTGTACTGAATTTGAGTTGCTAAAACTTTGCTGAGAATGTTTGTATATGTGTTAAGAGATGTTGATCTCTAATTTTATTTTCTTATATTTTTAGTATAAAGCTAATGCTGGATGCTTTTGAACTGTGGTGTTGGAGAAGACTCTTGAGAGTCCCTTGGACTACAAGGAGATCCAACCAGTCCATTCTAAAGGAGATCAGTCCTGTGTGTTCATTGGAAGGAATGATGCTAAAGCTGAAACTCCAGTACTTTGGCCACCTCATGCGAAGAGTTAACTCATTGGAAAAGACTCTGACGCTGGGAGGGACAGGAGGCAGGAGGAGAAGGGGACGACAGAGGATGAGATGGCTGGATGGCATCACTGACTCAATGGACGTGAATATGAGTGAACTCCGGGAGTTGCTGATGGGCAGGTAGGCCTGGCGTGCTGCAATTCATGGGGTCACAAAGAATCGGACACGACTGAGCGACTGAACTGAACTGAACTGAACTGAACTGAATGCTGGCCCCCACCATAAATTGGGAAGCATTCTTTCCAACTATAATTTTTGAAAGATATTGTATAGAATTTTTTTTTTTCCCTTAACTATTTGAAAGAACTCACCAGTGAAACCCACTGGATCTAGAGTTTTCTTTGTCAGATAGGTTTAAACTATGAATGATACTACTTTAATAAATTCTGAACTAGTCAGATTTTTTATTTTTTCAGTGCTGATCTTCATAGTTTAAGAAAATATTCCATTTTATTTAAATTTTAAAACTCTCAAATCATTCCCTTATTATCCACTTAATATTTGTAGTATCTATAGTGATGTTCAGTTTTTCATTATGGTATTAGTAATGTGTGCTTGTTCTCTTCCTACTAGTTAGTATTCTTAGAGATTTATCAATTTTATTTACCTTTTCCAAAAACTAGCTTTTGGTTTGTTAATTTACCTTATTTTTAATTCTGTTTATTTCTACTCTTTATCATTACTTTTTTTCTTTCTTATTTTAAGTTTCCTCATTTTCTTTCATTTTTCTAGACTTTAAAGTAGAATCCTTTATTACTCATTTGAGACGTTTTTGTTTTGCTAAATTCCATTTCATGCCATAAATTTTTATCTAAGCATTGCTTTAGTTCTATCTTTCATATTTTGGTGTGTTATGTTTTTGTTTTCTTACACTTCAAATAGTAACTTTCCATGAGACGGCATGAGTTGTTGAGATTATGCATTTTACTCTCAAAATATTTAAGATTTTCTAGGTAGTTTCCTGATATTCATGTCTGGTTTTAATTCTAGTCATCAGTCAAGAACATAGATTGCATGAATTTGTTTATATCTCTTAAGTTTCGATTTGCTTTATGGCTCAGATTGTGATGTATCTTGCTGGCTGTATCTTGTTCACCTTAGAAGTACTTTTATTTCTTATTATCTTTCAGGTGCATGGTTCTTTGATGTCAATTAGGTTGATAGTATTCTTCAGATCATCTGTTTCCTAGCTCATTTTCTATCTGCATTTTTATAAATATTTGAGAGAAGAATAGCACAGAGAGATAAGAAAGCCTTCCTCAGTGATCAGTGCAAAGAAATAGAGGGCAATAATAGAATGGGAAAGACTAGAGATCTCTTCAAGAAAATTAGAGATAAAAGGGAACATTTCATACAGAAATGGGCACAATAAAGGACAGAAATGGTATGGACCTAACAAAACCAGAAGATATAAGAAGAGGTGGCAAAAATACACAGAAGAATGGTACAAAAAAGATCTTCATTACCTGGATAACCACGATGGTGTGATCATTCACCTAGAGCCAGACATCCTGGAGTGTGAAGCCAAGGGGGCCTTAAGAAGCATCACTAGGAACAAAGCTAGTGGAGGTGATGGCATTCCAGTTGAGCTGTTTCAAATCCTAAAAGATGATGCTCTGAAAGTGCTGCACTCAATATGCCAGCAAATTTGGAAAACTCAGCAGTGGCCACAGGACTGGAAAAGGTCAGTTTTCATTCCAATCCCTAAGAAAGGTAATCCCAAAGAATGCTCAAACTACCACACAATTGCACTCATCTCACATGCTAGTAAAGTAATGCTCACAATTCTCCAAGCCAGGCTTCAGCAATACGTGAACTGTGAACTTCCAGATGCTCAAGCTGGCTTTAGAAAAGGCAGAGGAACCAGAGATCAAATTGACAACATCCACTGGATCATGGAAAAAGCAAGAGAGTTCCAGAAAAACATCTATTTCTGCTTTCTTGACTATGCCAAAGCCTTTGACTGTGTGGATCACAATAAACTGTGGAAAATTCTGAAAGAGATGGGAATACCAGACCACCTGACCTGCCTCTTGAGAAACCTGTATGCAGGTCAGGAAGCAACAGTTAGAACTGGACATGGAACAACAGACTGGTTCCAAATGGGAAAAGGAGTCCGTCAAGGCTGTATATTGTCACCCTGCTGATTTAACTTGTATGCAGAGTACATCATGAGAAACTGAGAGGGTAACAGGCAGGAAGGCCAGGGGTCTCCAAATGGAGGAAATAGGCTTCAAGGGTCAGGCTTTTTCTTATCTCTCTCTTAACCAGCTGAAGGAAACAATCCAGTGTTGCATTTTCCCTTCTCTGTACACATTTAAAGAGAGGTTTTTCTTAAAATTCTGTGTTGCCGTAATGACACCTGGTTCCGCCTGAATTTACCTTTTCTCAGACCTTGAGCTAACCAATGCATTTTTCTTACGGAAATGTTTGTCTGAAGCTATGTTAATGTCCTGTATATTTATCCCAGACTCTGTCTTCCAGTCTGTTCCACCTAAAGGCTCAGAAGCCACTGATAAATCAGTATGTTATACTCATGCATTCTTCTCTTAATCTATGTTAATGAAACTATATATTTGTATGGAAATCTGCCTTTCTTCAAGATTCTTGTCAATTGTTTTATGGCCTGGGATGACTCAGGCCATATCTGTTGCCAATGGTATCTCAAAATGCATGTTGTGGGTGAGGGGCCTGGTGCCATTCTCTGAATTTTGAGACATTTCCTTTCTCTAATTAGCAGACAGCTAGTAGCTATATGTTCTTCCCTGGTGGCTCAGAGGTTAAAGGGTCTGCCTGGAATACGGGAGACCCGGGTTCGATCCCTGGGTTGGGAAGATCCCCTGGAGAAAGAAATGGCAACCCACTCCAGTACTCTTGCCTGGAGAATCCCATGGAGGGAGGAGCCTGGTAGGCTATAGTCCATGGGGTCGCAAACAGTCGGACACGACTGAGTGACTTTAATTACTTACTTAGTAGCTACATAACATCCAACTAAAGACTAGCAGGGAGACACTCTTTCTGTCCTTTTCTGATGTCTATGTCAGAAGCTGTTTTATACTTTAATAAAACTCTATTACACAAAAGCTCTGAGCGATCAAGCCTCATCTCTGGCCCTGGATTGAATTGTTCTCCTCCGGAGGCCAAGAATCCCAGCGTCTTTCGTGGTTCAGCAACAACCTTTCAGAATGCTGGGCTGGATGAAGCACAAGCTGGAATCAAGATTGCTGAAAGAATTACCACTGACCTCTTTATCATAGTTCAAGCTATTTCAAATGCCATATTAGTTTCCTATAATGATCTTTTTGTATTATTCCTTTTGAGATTTCTCATGAACTCCAGGCCCTGGAACCATCCTTTTCGCAGAGTTAACTTTCTGATATCTACCCGCAGAGAAGCGCCACTTTACTCCCTGTGTATAATCATTCTTGATACATTAGAACAGTCACTTTCTTGGTAGCACAAACTATTTATACACATGCTAAGTTTATAGGAAGAAGCTGTGGCTTGACTATAATATTTTAATATCACTTTAGTGTGTTAGTTTTTCATCCACAATTATATATATCAAGTTTAGATTTGGGGTTCAGAGGTCAGATGGAGACAGACTCTTCGTGAAATTTAACCTCATTGCCTGTTCAGCTTAAACACATTTAGATAATTCTTCAACTGAAGAATTATCTCTCTTGATTGCTTTTAAACTAATACAATGAGCTCTTGTGGAGACTGAAAAAAAAAAGAGCTATTAATTCGATGATTTGAATTGAAAATTAATGCATATTTAGTCTTCTCTGTATGTTAAATACACAATGTTTTTGAAATTTAACCAGTTGTCTCTTTGCTATATTTTAATTGAGTGTTGGAGTTTTACATGGTGAATTCCCCCACACCCATATATATTCACAATGGAAATTTCATGTTGGTTGCATTCAATGTAATTACCCATTTATAAATTGGAAAATTATCTGGAAAATTAAAGAATAACTCTCATGCTAAAATTTGAAATGTAAATTAACTGCAAATTAGTATTAATTTCTAACATCATACATGGGCTTTTACACGTAACACTTCATTAGGGTAATAGGTGAGATGTCCATCACCTATCATTTCATCTTTACTTTTAGATTTAGTTTTTCTCTTTATCTTTGAGATCCTTAAAGACAAATAGGAAGAAATATACCAGCCTGTGTTGGAGAAGGCAATGGCACCCCACTCCAGTACTCTTGCCTGGAAAATCCCATGGACGGAGCAGCCTGGTAGGCTGCAGTCCATGGGGTCGCTGAGAGTTGGACACGACTGAGCAACTTCACTTTGACTTTTCACTTTCATGCATTGGAGAAGGAAATGGCACCCCACTCCAGTGTCCTTGCCTGGAGAATCCCAGGGACGGGGGAGCCTGGTGGGCCACCGTCTATGGGGTCGCACAGAGTCGGACACGACTGAAGCGACTTAGCAGCAGTATTGGGTTTGTCAGGGTGTGTTTGGTCTTAGGTTCATCAGGGTTTGTATTTCCAGTGAACTGTAGGTGTAGAAATGAATAATTGAATTTTTAAGGGAAGTATGAGAAGGTTATGGCGAAAGATGCAATTTCCAAGTAATTGCCATGTTGCCGTGTGAAAACAATCACAGTGACTAAGGGGTTAATCCTTTCCAAAGTAACATTATAGTCTACTTCTTCTAGCTTTACTTATTAATTTCTCTAGAATCACAGGGATTTCAATTGTGTTAAAACACACACACACAGTATACAGCAATTCATTTTCATTAAGCTCAGAGAGCAGCTTATGGAGCCTAGCAACAAGGAATAAAGAAAGAATTAACCGGGAGCTTTTCTACCGCTGAATTTTGCAAATCGGTGTCATGGTGTTCACTCTGGAGAATTCTAATAATATATTTAATTCTTTTCTATCAGAATCACTTAGTGCTTAAAAAACCTGGAAGGTATGGTATGGGTAAAGGAAAAATATTTAAGACAGTATATGTTGTTGAAGTAATGTCACTTTGCAAAATAATAAGCAGTTCATTGTGTTGCTATAACTCCTAAAAACGTCTGAGAAACACACATTAGTGTACAAGAAATGCGGTTGGCTGTCTACTTTGGGTTCATTTTGCACTCAGTAACTATGCAGTCATTTCCTTCTCTGTAATATTCAGGTCCCCAAATTTGGTAAAATAAAACAAAATTTCACTTGAGTCTTGAACTCAGAATATTTAACTATTTTTAAAATGTTTTGTTCTCATTTCCTAACTGGTTTCTCCGTCTCTTGAATTGACCTGTTGAAATTTATTATCAGAAGAGATGCAGAGTGATCTTTGGATACAAAATCAGTTCAGATGATTCCTTAGTTTAAGAAGAGTTTAAAGGCTTTCTTCACCTGCATAATAAATCTCCAAACTTGACCTCAATCCCATATCATGCCAAAACTCCTGGGCATGATTCTAGCTCCCTCTTCGACCTCTCAGTCAATTCAGTCACTCAGTCGTGTCCAGCTCTTTGCATCCCCATGGACTGCAGCACGCCAGGCCTCCCTGTCCATTACCAACTCCCCAGAGCTTGCTCAAACTCATGTCCACCGAGTCGGTGATGCTGTCCAACCATCTCATCCTCTGTTGTCCCCTTCTCCTCCTGCCTTCAGTCTTTCCCAGCATCAGGGTCTTTTCCAATGAGTCCTTTGCATCAGGTGGCCAAAGTATTGGCCCTTCAGCTTCAGCATCAGTCCTTGCAATGAATATTCAGGATTGATTTCCTTTAGGATGGACTAGATAGATCTCCTTGCAGTCCAAGGGACTCTCAAGAGTCTTCCCCAGCACCACAGTTCAAAAGCATCTTTGACCTCTAGTCTAATGATTTACCACTTGGCTTCTTTACTTAATTATCATTCCTTTTGCTATTCATACATACATGGCACAGAATTAGGACTGAAGTTTCTTCTCAGTTATCTTGGCCTGTTTGTTTTCTACCAAATATGTTTCAGCACATAAATCAACTCAGAAGGACCTTCTAGGACACTCTATGTATTATGTTACTGTTCAAATTTCTTGACAGTGATTATCACCGTACAAAATATACTATTTTTGCTCTTTTATTTTCTTCTTCTCATCACTTGTATATAAGGTCTAGAGAGTGAACCAGGAAAAGAAATATTTTGTGCAGTTGAGGGGGGTCCTGCTAGTGTAGGACTTATGGAAGTTGACTGGCCAGAAAGATAAGTGAACTTGACCTTAGAAAAATGATACACTTAGTCAAATGTCTTCATCAACATGTATGAAAAGAGGCACATAGCTATGTATGGTGGAGAGAAAAAAGAGCAATTGAAGGCCTTGAATGTGGTTGGAAATTCTATGTTAGCACAGTTAATTTCTCTGCAGAGTGAATATCTACTCCTTATTAGATATTTAAAGCCCAGTGGTCATCAGAATATACTCTTATTCTTTTGCATAACATATTGCAAAAATTTTTGTGAGGCAAATTATGAAAATATACTTGAGAAATATGTGACAAAGATGTTTTGACTGAGGTCATTATATAGGGGAAAGCATTCACGAGGTGGGCCTGCAATCATTTATTGCTGGATCACGGATCAGAGGAGTGGGGGATGTTCAGGGGAAGGGAAGGAAGGCTACATCTAGTCTTCTTGTAAATATATTAACAGCGGATCTCTTGAGAAGCTGACTACTGGTATTTTCTAGAAGGCAAGTTCTTATTTATGAGATAGTCTTAGCAAAAAGTTCCCAGATCAAAATGCATATGGTTCAGGAAGGAAAGTTCCGTAGATTTATAGAACATGTCTTTCAGTAAAAGAACCTGGTAACCTAGGATATTGTCTATGGTATAAGATGGAGATATTTCATAACCAGCATGTTCTTCACTTTGTGAGGTGTCCCAAAAACCTCACTTAGAGAATCAAGCGTTTATTCTTGGTCATGGAGGTATGTCTAATGAGTAAAGAAATGACCCAGAAATCCACATAGGATGTCTCAGATTTCTGTTCCTCTGACCGGCTTTCTTGATTACTCGTCTCCTTGGCTTCATTAGTAAAACTTTATATAGGATAAGAGTTCTGAGGGTCTGATTTGATCGTTTTAACATCTGTGTTTGACCTTCTACTGTATGTAAACATATTGCAAAAGATCACTCTAATTAGAGTACTCTTCTCTAGGTAAAACCTCACGACAGTCTCTTTAAGCTTCTGTGACCGTATGTTGGTAACATTTCAAGTCCATGTTGTCATCCATGCTTCATACATTATCAAGGACACATAATTACAAGTGAAAGAACTAAAACATATTGAATTTCACCTGCATGCTTGAGGTTTCAAATATATATGTTACTAGAAACTTATTTGAGTAGGAATTATTAGTTACAGTATTAGGTGAATAAAATGATGTTCCGCTTGCTCATTAACTTACTCAAGCCAGAGAGGGAAAAACAGAACAGAAGAGAGCAGCTAGAAGCGTAAATTAGGCAAGCTTTATTTATGAAAGTGAAAGTGAAGTCGCTCAGTCGTGTCCGACCCTCTGCGACCCCATAGACTAGTCTGCCAGGCTCCTCCCTCCATGAGATTCTCCAGGCAATAGTACTGGAGTGGGTTGCCATTTCCTTCTCGAGGGGATCTTCCTAACCCAAGGATTGAACTCAGATCTCCCGCATTATAGACAGATGCTTTACCTTCTGAACCACCAGGGAAGAATCCATTTATGAATCTATGCTCAAATGAAGTTTTACATAGATGATTCATTTCACGAATAAATAAAAGTGGTCATTTTATTCTTGGAATCAAGGTTCAGAGCTGTTACAGCTTCATCAAATTGGAAAGATTCATATGATTTATTTGTATGATCTGAGTAGCTAACACCTAGCAAAAGAAACTTAATCAGCTCAATCTACTTCAGTATACTTTATTTCATACTGTTGTCAAATATAAGTAGAGAAAGTGATTTTAAAAGTGCTAGTAGACTCTGAGACAACAATACTACTTTTAGGTTGGTGTAGACCTCATTCAGGAATATATTCTGGATGTAGAGGAGAAGGAGTGGGATTCAAACGTGAGAGAATTCCTGGACTTTAGCTAAATTAGAAATAATTAGGACACTTGGGATAGTATATACTTTTAGGGATCAAAATTCAGAAATATGTAATATTTTATATATTCAGTCAGTTCCTTCAGTTGCTCAGTCATGTCTGACTCTTTGTGACCCCGTGAACCGCAGCACGCCAGGCCTCCCTGTCCATCACCAACTCCCGGAGTTCACTCAGACTTGCGTCCATTGAGTCAGTGATGCCATCCAGCCATCTCATCCTCCGTCGTCCCCTTCTCCTCCTGCCCCCAATCCCTCCCAGCATCAGTCTTTTCGAATGAGTCAACTCTTCTCATGAGGTGGCCAAAGTACTGGAGTTTCAGCTTTAGCATCAGTCCTTCCAAAGAAATCCCAGGGCTGATCTTTAGAATGGACTGGTTGGATCTCCTTGCAGTCCAAGGGACTCTCAAGAGTCTTCTCCAACACCACAGTTCAAAAGCATCAATTCTTTGGCACTCAGCTTTCTTCAGAGTCCAACTCTCACATCCATACATGACCACTGGAAAAACCATAGCCTTGACTAGGTGGACCTTTGTTGGCAAAGTAATGTCTCTGCTTTTGAATATGCTATCTAGGTTGGTCATAACTTTCCTTCCAAGGAGTAAGAATCTTTTAATTTCATGGCTGCAGTCACCATCTGCAGTGATTTTGGAGCAACCCCCAAATAAAGTCTGACACTGTTTGCACTGTTTCCCCGTCTATTTCCCATGAAGTGATGGGACCAGATGCCATGATCTTCGTTTTCTGAATGATGAGCTTTAAGTCAACTTTTTCACTCTCCTCTTTCACTTTCATCATTAGTTACAGTAAATCTCATATTATTCTTCACAAATATCCCCCGAAAATTATAATGCAAAGAAAATCTGTATAAATTCAGAGACAATAAAAGACCTTAAAAATTAAAACACTCTCATTTCAGTTACTATGAATTCACACTTTGATTAGCATGCGATGTTCTTCAGCGAATATACATTGTTCTGTTACACATGAAAAATAACTACACTACTTACTAGGACATTAAATGGAAACAAATAGCAGAAAACCCTTTTAAAAAGATTAAGAAAAAAGTTAATGCTTTGTTTCTTGTACAACTCATCTGCAACAAAAATAAAAACAAAAAATGCTGTATGTTCATAGGGGAAGTCTCAGCCAGAAGAACTCATTTTAAACTTTTCTTATTTTTGCCAAAATTACACAACTAGCCTCTTGATTCTCCATTTCCTCTTCAAAGATATATGCTACGGAGTATTTTACTTCCCTTGAGGATTAGCATCGTGTGTACTGCTTTGTACGTGATTCTGTAACAACTCAATTCTGGGGCTTATAAGATGTTGCTTATCTATGTGGAACCAAAAGTAACATGAATATAGCCTAGAGAAAGTGTGAAATGGAGTTAAGTGCTCATGAAAGTCACAGTAATACCACATGAAGTAAATAGTTGCTGACCTCGTTCCTGTTTGGTCTGTTTCAAGAGTAAGTTCTAAGCTGCCAAAAATGGATATATACATTTGTTTAAAATTTCAGAGCATGGTATCATTAAGAAGAATGAAAGCTAAACTGGAACCTAGTTTTAAAATTTATTTCTTTTACACCTGTGCTGGATTCATGTCAATGTATGGCAAAACCTATACAGTATTGTAAAGTAAAATAAAGTAAAAATAAAAAGAAAAAAAAATCATTTTGTCTTCAATACGTCACCTCATGCATTATCCTGTCTATCACTTGCCAAGTAAAAGACTTACTTTCATCCATCACAAATCTTATTAGATGTATTGACTCGGAAATTTAAAAAAAAATTATTTCTTGCTTAAATTTGTTTTAATTGGATACATGAAAATGGAAAAACTGGAATGAGAATATGTAGCACAAAACTGTAGGAAATGAATGATCTTGCTATTAAACCCAAAATTCACTTGGCAAAAAAATTCATGCTGCTTAGGAGGGTGGAAAAATATTTTAGGCTATCATATTCACAAATAGTTTCTCCTTTACATGAGAGATACTGAGTATACAAGGTAAATCTTATAATTTACATTTTTTAAAACTGCAGAATCACAAAGAACTTTCAGCCATACCACAGTGATAAATTTGTCCTTAAAATGTTTACCTGTGATAATCATTTGAAGTAAAATGTTACTAAAAAGTTTAGATTTCATTTGTAATGGGGAGGGATTGAAACATTATTTTATTTTAAAGTTTTATATGTCATTAATTACAGTGCATTACAAATCATATGAATAGGTAATCATTATTTTGTATAAACAAAATATATCTAAATAACAAAGTCATTAAGTAAGTTTTTATTCCAGAGAAAATATCTGTTCCCAGAGTGCAGGCTGATCAATGTACCACAGAGCAGAAATAGATATTTAGAGTGCTGTTTCCACTTGCCTAGAGCCCTTTCCATAAATTATGTCTCCAGCTTCATTATTTGCTTTTTAGTATATAGATTTAGCTTAAAGCAAGTTTTGTGTTTCAGAGTTGTTATTATTTCTGATTCTCTATATTTTCCAATTATCAAAAAATAAAAAAATAAATCAGTTTGCAAATACTTTCTCAGTTATTTTTCTGGGATTATTGGAAAATATAAATTAACAATGATAGATCTTTAGTGTTGCTTTTTTCATTTTTAATTGAAGAGAAAAATCTGTCCTCTAAGAAAAGTAACATAACTGCATATACTGATGGGGAAAGAATGCCTACAAAGTTATTTCTCTGTGTGTATCTAAATCTCTATTGTGTCAGCATCATTAAGTCAGGTAGAGGGTAGCATGAACTCAAAACTTAGATTCAGGATACAGGACTAAGTCATGAAATATAGTAGATTTTTGCAGAGATCGGATCTGGCAGTTGCAAGAATATAAAAAGATTCAATAAAATGATATTTATTCCTAAAGGAAAACATGGCAGTGTTTTAGTTGCAAAGTCGTGTCTGACTCTTGTGACCACATGGATCCTATGTAGCCCACTAGGCTCCTCTGTCCACCAGATTTTCCAGGCAAGAATACTGGAGTGGGTTGCCATTTCCTTCTCCAGGGGATCTTCTGGACCCAAGAATTGGACCTGGGTCTCCTGCACTGCAGGCAGATTCTTTACCAACTGAACTAGAAGGGAAAACATCCTGTACTTATTATCTGAATATTCATGCATATGTAGATTCCTCAGCCAAACCACAAAAGTGCCTAGAAAAACACCATCCTTAAGACTAGGACCCACCCTTGTACCTGGCAATAGGTTGTGAAATGGAACCCAAGATTCTCTCTAAGTCTTTGAATATCTGGAACTGAACACATTCAAAGTTAAGGAGGATTTTTTTTTTTTTTTTTGCACCTTAGTATTTCAGACTTTGAAAATGAGAAATACAGTTCATTTAGGAACTTAAACAGGGTAACCAAAAAATTAGGTACAGTTGATATCTTTTAAACCTTCAGTCTTTCTATATGATTGTATATTCTGTTTGGGTACACTGATGGACCATATAGATGGGCACATTTAAAGATGGAAAATGGAATCAAGAGTGAATCTTGGGAAGAATAGATGATTTTTGTAAATTTATTCTTTTCAAACCAGTTTAGTTCTAGAATCAATATTATGATATCAATAAATATTGAGTGCCTTTCAACTATCTTAGAACTTTTTTAAAAGATGAATTGATCTAAAAAATTTTCTCATCTCCTACAGAAATGAAACCAGTCCCAAAGTAGTGGCTATTCATAGCCTAACTATATACAAACCATATTCAGTTCAGTTCAGTTGCTCAGTCGTGTCCAACTATTTCCGACCCCATGAATCAAAGCACACCAGGCCTCCCTGTCCATCACCATCTCCCGGAGTTCACTCAGACTCACGTCCATCGAGTCCATGATGCCATCCAGCCATCTCATCCTCGGTCGTCCCCTTCTCCTCCTGCCCCCACTCCCTCCCAGCATCAGAGTCTTTTCCAATGAGTCAACTCTTTGCATGAGGTGGCCAAAGTACTGGAGTTTCAGCTTTAGCATCATTCTTTCCAAAGAAATCCCAGGGCTGATCTCCTTCAGAATGGACTGGTTGGATCTTCTTGCAGTCCAAGGGACTCTCAAGACTCTTCTCCAACACCACAGTTCAAAAGCATCAATTCTTCGGCGCTCAGCCTTCTTCACAGTCCAACTCTCACATCCATACATGACTACTGGAAAAACCATAGCCTTGACTAGATGGACTTTAGTCGGCAAAGTAATGTCTCTGCTTTTGAATATACTATCTAGGTTGGTCATAACTTTTCTTCCAAGGAGTAAGCGTCTTTTAATTTCATGGCTGCAGTCACCATCTACAGTGATTTTGGAGCCCAAACAAATTCAATCATAAGATCTTTTTGGCACATATTCGTTTATTAATTTTGGAGATGGCAATGGCACCCCACTCTAGTACTCTTGCCTGGAAAATCCCATGGATGGAGGAGCCTGGAAGGCTGCAGTCCATGGGGTCGCTGAGGGTCGGACACGACTGAGCGACTTCACTTTCACTTTTCACTTTTATGCATTGGAGAAAGAAATGGCAACCCACTCCAGTGTTTTTGCCTGAAGAATCCCAGGGACGAGGAAGCCTGGTGGGCTGCCGTCTACATGGTCACACAGAGTCGGACATGACTGAAGTGACTTAGTAGCAGTATATTATGTGTATACCACCTTGAAACCATTTTCATAAGCCAACTGATTAAGAAGAGACACTATAAGTATTTCATTTATAACTTTCTGCCATATGCATGGAATGAATATATGTATAACTTAGAGATATTCTGGGTTTAGTTCCAGAGCAATATAATAAAGAGCATATCAAAAAAAATTTTTTTGCATTTCCCAATACATATGAAATCATGTTTATACTGTACTGTAGTCCAGTAAGTGTACAACAGCATAAGGCTTAAAAATGTACACACTTTAATTAAAAAATATTTCATTGCTAAAAAGTGCTAACCTTCCTCTTAGTCTTCAGCGAGTTTAGTAGTAACTTCAAAGACCACTGATCAAACACACTGTAAAAAATAAGGTATAATGAAAAAGTTGGAAATATTGTAAGAATTACCAAAATGTGATACAGAAACAGAGAGTGAGCAAGTGCTGTTGGGAAGATGGCACCTATAGATTGGTCCATGCAAGGCTGCCTCTAAGCTTTTAGTTTGTAAAAATGTGTGGTATCTGTAAAGAGCAATAGAGTGAAGCGGGGGGAACAAGGTTGTCTGTATTTTTTGTGAAATCATAGGGAAAATGGGGAAACATAATTCAGAAAATTACTGCCCACAAAAATTTTGTATATTCAGTTTAATAAGTATGCTTGTTTTTCTTATCTTAATAAAATTATCACATGTAGAATAACCTGCTTTCTTCTTTGAGTACTATATTGTTGCCATTATGTCTTATATTATTATTGTATTTGAACACATGATTTTAATGATTACATAAATGTTTATAACATAAAATATTATATTTTTATCATTTCTCTGATGCGGGATATTTGTTATTTTAATTTTTAAAAAATTATAAACAACTCCTTAGAAAACAACTTTGTATATGAATTTTGCTGTTTTTCTTGGTAATTTCCTTCATTTATTTTTCCTTAATATAAGCATATGATCTACTGTTTATAAATTTCAGGTGAATTTGGTTTATCTATTTTCATGATTCATCAGAACATACATTTGAATCTTGTTTTTACGCAGCCTGAAAATATTGTCTTTTAATCAGATTATATAATTTATTTACATTTAATGTAATAAATGGTGTGGTTGGAAGTCTGCCTTCTCAGTATTTATTTTCTGTTTGTGCATTATCTACTTTTTAAAATTTGGAGGTTGTTGTCTTATCGTCTCCTTTTTTACTTTCTTTTGTGGAATAAATTTTTTACATATTTGGTTTTAACAGTTTCACTGAAATTTTAGATACATCCTTTTGTACAAATTTTAGATGTTTCTCCGAAGCTTGAAATATGTATCTTTTAGTGTATTACATTATAAATGGATAATGTTATCCCACTTCAGACACAAGAAGTATAAGACTCTTATAACAGTGAAACATTATTTTGTCTCAATGATACCTCAAATTAATAAATTTACATGTCCAGTTATCAAGCATCATGAAACTCTTACACTGAAGAATACATAAATTGTATCTTTACCTTGGGCTTCGCTGGTGGCTCAAATGGTAAAGAATCTGCCTGCCATGTGGGAGACCTGGATTTGATCCCTGGGTCAGGAAGAGTCCCTGGAGAAGGGAATGGCTACCCACTGCAGTATTCTTGCTTGGAGAATTCCATGGATAGAGAAATTCTTGCTTGGAGAATTCCATGCATAAAGAAATTCTTGTTTGGAGAATTCCATGGATAGAGGAGACTGGCAAGATACAGTCCATGGGGTTGCAAAGAGTTGAACAATACTAAGTGACTTTCACTTTCTTTTTCATCTTTACCTTAATACTAGCTGAAATATCACTTTTCTCACAAAGGTCCATATGGTCAAAGCTATAGTTTTTCTAGTAGTCATGCACGGATTTGAGAGTGGGATCGTAAAGAAGGCTGAGTGCCAAAGAGTTGATGCTCTTGAACTGTAGTGTTGGAGAAGACTCTTGAGAGTCCTTTGGACTGCAAGGAGATCCAACCAGTCCATCTAAAGTAAATCAACTATGAATATTCATTGCAAGGACTGGTGCTGAAGCCAAAGCTCTAATAATTTGGCCACCTGATGGGAAGAGTCAACTCACTTTAAAGATCCTGATGCTGGGAAGGATTGAGGGCAAGAGGAGACTAGGGAGACAGAAGTTGAGATGGTTGGATGGCATCACAAACTCAGAGGACATGAGTTTGAGCAAACTCCAGGAGATAGTGAAGGACAGGGAAGCCTGGTGTGCTGCAGTCCACAGGGTCTCAAAGAGTTGAACATGACTGAGCAATTGATAAAACACAAGCTGAGATATAGTGGTGCTTCATTTTCAGTGTAACATGTTTCAGTTCAGTTCAATCGCTCAGTTGTGTACGACTCTTTGTGACCCCATGGACTGCAGAACACCAGGCTTCCTTGTCCATCACCAGCTCCCAGAGCTTGCACAAACTCATGTCCATTGAGTCGGTGATGCCATCCAACCATCTCATCATCTGTCATCCCCTTCTCCTCCTGCCTTCAATTTTTGCCAAATCAAGGTCTTTTCCAATGACTCAGTTCTTTCCATCAGGTGGCCAAAGTATTGGAGTTTCAACTTCAGCATGAGTCTTTCCAAGGAATATTCAGCACTGATTTCCTGTAGGATGGACTGGTTGGGTCTCCTTACAGTCCAAGGGACTCTCAAGAGTCTTCTCCAGCACCACAGTTCAAAGGCATCAATTCTTCAGTGCTCAGCTTTCTTTATAGTCCAACTCTCACACCCATACATGACTATTGGAAAAACCATAGCTTTGACTAGCTTGACCTTTGTTGGCAAAGTGACGTCTCTGCTTTTTAATATTCTGTCAACGTTGGTCATAGCTTGTCTTCCAAGGAGCAAACGTGTTTTGATTTCATGGCTACAGTCACCACCTGCAGTGATTTTTGGAGCTCCCCAAAATCAAGTCTCTCACTGTCCATTGTTTTCCCATCTATTTGCCATGAAGTGCTGGGGGAGATATCATGATCTCTAGTATAGCCACTATGGAGAACAGTGTGGCGATTCCTTAAAAAACTGGAAACAGAACTGCCATATGACCCAGCGATACCATAGCTGTGCATACCCACCAAGGAAACCAGAATTGAAAGAGACACACGACCCCAATGTTCATTGCAGCACTGTTTACAATAGCTAGGACATGGAAGAACCTAGGTGTCTGTCAGAAGATGAATAGATAAGGAAGTTGTGGCACATATACCCAATGGAATGTTAGTGAAGTGAAAGTCACTCAGTCGTGTTCGACTCTTTGCGACCCCATGGACTATAGAGCCCACAGAACTCTCCAGGCCAGAATACTGGAGTGGGTAGCCTTTCCTTTCTCTAGGGGAATCTTCCCAACCCAGGGATAAAACCCAGGTCTCTCGCATTGCAGGCAAATTCTTTACCAGCTGAGCTACAAAGAAAGCCCAAGAATACTGGAGTGGGTAGCCTATGCCGTCTCCAGGAGATCTTCCAGACCCAGGAATCAACCGGGGTCTCCCGCATTGCAGGTGGATTCTTTACCAACTGAGCTATGAGGGAAGCCCAGCTACAAGAAAAGAACACATACGAGTCAGTTCTAATGAAGTGGATGAAACTGGAGCCTATTTTACAGAGTGAAGTAAGTCAGAAAGAGAAACACCAATACAGTATATTAACTCATATATATAGAACTTAGAAAGATGGTGAGACAGCAAAAGAGACGCAGATATAAAGAACAGACTTTTGGACTATGTGGGAGATGGCGAGGGTGGGATGATTTAAGAGAATAGCATTGAAACATGTATATTACCATATGTAAAATAGATGACCAGTGCAAGTTCAATGCATAAAGCAGGGCAATCAAAGCTGGTGCTCTGGTGCAACCCAGAGGGATGGGGTGGGGAAGGAGGAGGGAGGGGGTTCAGGATGAGGGGCACATGTACATCTGTGGCTGATTCATGTCAGTGTATGGCAAAAACCACCGCAATATTGTAAAGTGATTAGCCTCCAATTAAAGTAAATAAATTAATTTAAAAAATTCCCTGATGAAGCTGGTGCAAACTCCAACCACATCCCATGCCAGAATGTCTCCAATCATGAAAACAATTTCAGTGGAGATGACACAGTCGTCAGCACCATGCTTATGATGGAAAGCAACTATATTTTCCAAAGGTGATAATTCCACCATAATAATAATGACAGGAAAGGAACAGTTTTTAAGTAAGGGGATACTGAGTGGAAAAAAACAACAGATTTTTAGGAAGAGGAAAATGCCTGTTTTGGGGAGTGATAATAATTTCACAAGAAAATTCTTACATTTTCCAGTGCGCCGATTTTCCAACGCAATAATTGACTTTCTTTAAAAAGATGTTTCACATAAGTATATCATGTTTTTACTACTACCATTTTAAAAAATTTTTTATCATATTGGCAGCTAATGCTAATATTAAATTTTATAGTAGGTTAAAATAGATGCAAGATGGGTAATAAAATATATCTTTTTTGATAGAGTTTTCAAAATGATGATATATTGACCTCTTAATAAATTTTGGGTGCTGAGAAATTTTATCGAATTGACTGAAGACACCATAAAATAAAAGATACATTAGTAGAGCCCTCTTGTAAATTTCCTAACGCTTATAATGATAATAATTTGATAAATTACCTGCACTAGGAACTTTATCAAGAACTTTAGATATATTGAGAAATGATGATTAGCTGTAATAATAATCTTATGAAAAGGTGTTATTATTATCTTCTTTTGTATATGAGGAAACTGAGGCACAGAGATAGTATATACATTCTCCAGGATACTACAGAATCCTGGGCCTTCTTTCTTAGATACCATCCCATGTACTGCCTTCTTCTTGGATAAAATATTTCCAATATAAATGTCTAAATACAAAAAAAAGTTCTGTTGAAACTTAGAAAAAAATAGGAGGAAAATACTATTATTTTACTCAAATAATATATAAATATATTATATTTGAGGCTATTTTGTTTACTCATATTTATAATTATTAGTAGTAATGATATTTGTAGTAGTAGCAAGGTCATAGTGGGAATATTAAAAGTAATTGTAATAGTAATATTTAGTAGTAGAAATAATGGTGTTGGTAGTGTTAATAATAGTTGTTTAGTTGCTAAGTCATGTCTGGCTCTTGTGACTCCATGGACTATAGCCCACCAGGCTCTCCTTTCCATGGGATTTCCCAGGCAGGAATACTGCCGTGTGTGTGAGTCACTCAGTCGTGTCTGACTCTCTGTGACTGCGTGGACTGTAGCCCACCAGGCTCCTCTGTCCATCGGATTCCCCAGGCAAGAATGCTAGAATGGGTTGACATTTTTTTCTCCAGAGAATCTTTTCAACCACTGGCAAATACTGCTGCCGCATTTGGCAAAGGATGGTCACAAGTCCAATTAAAATATAAAAGGAAGAGAAGAGAATTTTCATTCTTGATGGTCGCCAAAAGTCAGATTGAAATATCCATAGTTACAAGGAGAGAAATCAGTGTGACCATTTTTGCTGCTGGCGCACAATGTCTTTAAGTTCTAAATGCACACTCTGCTGTATGGTGACCTGAACGCGGCTATTCAAATCTATTCAAGTCAAGTTAAGTGTGCACTGTGTTTATTTATTTTCATCTATTATAGTTTATTGAGTAGAATGTGATGAGCAGGCTCCTTTTTTTTTTCTCCATATATATATGTGGAGAAACTATGTGTATATATATATATACTTGGCTTACAATATTTCAGGCTCACAGCAAGGTGATTCAGTTATACATATACACATATATTATTTTTCAAGTTACTTTTTTTTGGGCTCCAAAATCATTGCAGATGGTGACTGCAGTCATGAAATTAAGACGCTTACTCCTTGGAAGAAAAGTTATGACCAACCTAGATAGTATATTCAAAAGCAGAGACATTACTTTGCCAACTAAGGTCCGTCTAGTCAAGGCTATGGTTTTTCCCGTGGTCATGTATGGATGTGAGAGTTGGAGTGTGAAGAAGGCTGAGTGTCAAAGAATTGATGCTTCTGAACTGTGGTGTTGGAAAAGACTCTTGAGAGTCCCTTGGACTGCAAGGAGATCCAACCAGTCCATTCTGAAGGAGATCAGCCCTGGGATTTCTTTGGAAGGAATGATGCTAAAGCTGAAACTCTAATACTTTGGCCACCTCATGCGAAGAGTTGACTCATTGGAAAAGACTCTGATGCTGGGAGGGATTGGGGGCAGGAGGAGAAGGGGACGACCGAGGATGAGGTGGCTGGATGGCATCATGGACTCGATGGACGTGAGTCTGAGTGAACTCCAGGAGATGGTGATGGACAGGGAGGCCTTGCGTGCTGCGATTCATGGGGTCAGAAAGAGTCGGACATGACTGAGCGACTGAACTGAACTGAACTTCCATTATAGGCTATTACAAGATATTGATTGTGGTTCCCTGTGTTATACAGTAAATCTTTGTTGCTTGTTGCATATCTATTTTTAAAAAAATTTTACTCATACTAAGTCAAACAAGTGGAATCAAAAATGTCATAAAGTTTTTAGTTAGGCAAAAATTCTTAACTTTTTAATTAAGATGCATAATTATACATGCTATTTATATAAATGTATGTGGAAGCTTTTCTACCATGCTTGATAAAGTCTTGAGAAAGAACATCAAAAAAAAAAAAAAAAAGAAGAAGAAGAAGAGATGGAGAAATTGGAAAATAGAAACTAAATGAAATGGGAGCACTGAATCTGAAATACAAAAAGTGAAACAAATGAGATAAAAGTAAAAGATCCTCGTATAGTACAGTTGTTTCTAGGCATGGCCGCTCATTAGAAACATATCTGGAGCTATGGAGAAAAAGAAGTAATATCTGGATATTTGTATTTTTCAAAAAATTCCAAGATAATTCTGATATGCATCTGGCTTTTAAAAAAATGATTACAGATTTTTCTATTAAATGGTAATTTCGGTGATACAGGATTCTGTTATTTTTCTGTTGACCAATCATGATACAGCGGTATTAAGTGAGTAATAGTTACACAATCACCATAGTAAATGATGTTTATCAGTTTTCACAATCAATGGCCAGACAAAAAATAAAAGATAATTACAACTGCAAGCCATAATGGGAACAGGATTAACCTAACAATATAGAATAGCTACATAGAGTTTGTGGGGGTCAAGCAGAGTGATGCGGTGTGTGAAATTGCATATATGTACAGTTTCATCTGCCCAGCTAGTCTATATCGTTTGATTGATGCATTTAATCTATTTACATTTAAGGTAATTATCAATATGTCTGAAACTATTAACATTTTCTTCATTGTTTGGGTTTATTTTCTGTATTTCTTTTCCCTGCCTGTTGTTTCCTGCCTAAAGAAGTTCCTTTAGCATTTGTTGTAAAGCTGGTTTGGCGGTGCTGAATTCTCTTAACTTTTGCTTGTCTGGTAAGCTTTTGATTTCGCCATCAAATCTGAATGAGTCTTGCTGGGTATAGAATTTGGTTGTAGGTGCTTCCTTTTCGTCTCTTTAAATACACTGTGCCATTCTTTTCTGGCTTGCAGGGTTTCTGTTGGGAAAGCAGCTGATAATCTGATGGGAGTTCGCCTGTATGTTATTTGTTATTTTCCCTTGTTGTTTTTAATATTTTATCTCTGTCTTTAATTTTTGTCAGTTTGATTACTAAGTGTCTTGGTGTGTTTCTTCTCCTGGGGTTTATCCTGCCTGGGATTTTCTGTGCTTCCTGGACTTGATTGTTTCCTTTCCCATGTTAGGAAAGTTTCAGCTATTATCTCTTCAAATATTTTCTCAGGTCCTTTCTCTCTCTCTTCTCCTTCTGAGACCCCTAATGTGGATGTTGGTGCATTTAATGTTGTCCCAGCGGTCTCCTAGGCTGTCTTCGTCTTTTTTCTTTCTTTTTTCTATATCCTGTCTGCAGCAGTGGTTTCCACCATTCTCTCCTCCAGGTCATTTATCTGTTCTCCTGCCTCATTTATCCTGTTCTTGATTCCTTCTAATGTATTCACGTTTGCTTGCTCTTAGTTCTTCTAGGTATTTGGTAAACATTTCTTGCACTTTCTCCATTGTTTCCCTGAGATCTTGAATCATCTTCATTATCATTACTCTGAATTCTTTTTCTGGAAGGCTGCTGATCTCCGCTTCATTTTGTTGTTTTTCTGGGGTTTTATCTTGTCCTTTCATCTGGGATATGACTTTCTGCTTTTTCATCCTCATTAACTGTCTGTAATGTGGTTTCTGTTTTAGCTGTAGGATTGTGGTTCTTCTTGCTTCTCTCTGCCTTCTGATGGATAAGGCTAGAGGCTTATGTGAGCCTCCTGATGGGAGGGACTGGCAGTGTGAAAAGCTGGATCTTGCTCTAGGGGGCAGGACCTTGCTCAGTAAAGATTTAACCCAGTTGTCTACTGATGGGTGAGGTTGTGCTCCCTCCCTGTTAGTTTTTCTGCCTGAGGCAACCCAGCCCTGGGGTCTATAGGCTCTATGGCAGGGCTAATGACACCCTCCAAGAGGGCTTATGCCAGGGAGGCATTGCAGGATTGCTGCTGCCAGTGTTCCTGCCCCTGTGCCGAGCCCCTCCTGACCCAGGCCTCCGCAGGAGAGCCTCCAACACTAGCAGGTAGCTTTGCTTCCGTCTCCTCTGGAGTCACTGCTCCTTCCCTCTGTGTCTGAGTGTGCACACGATTTTGTGTGTGCCCTCTGAGACTGGAGCCTCTTTTTCTTCCAGTCCTGTGGAAGTCCTATAATCAAATCCTGCTGGCCTTCAAGGTCAGATTCCCTGGGGTTTCTCAGTTCCTTTGTGGATCCCCAGGCTGGGAAGCCCAACGTTAAGTTTAGAGCCTTCACAACAGTGGTAGCATTTCTTTGGTATTATTGTTCTCCAGTTTCTCGGTCACCCACCTGGTGGGTGTAGGATTTGACTTTATCGAGATTGTGCCCCTCCTACCGTCTTGCTGTGGCTTCTTTTCTTTCGACATGGGGAATCTGTTTTTGGTGGGTTCCAGTGTCTTCCTGTACTTTGGCCACCTCATGCGAAGAGTTGACTCATTGGAAAAGACTCTGATGCTGGGAGGGATTGGGGGCAGGAGGAGAAGGGGACGACAGAGGATGAGATGTCTGGATGGCATCACTGACTTGATGGACATGAGTCTGAGTGAACTCTGGGAGTTGGTGATGGACAGGGAGGCCTGGCGTGCTGCGATTCATGGGTTGCAAAGAGTCAGACACGACTGAGCGACTGAACTGAACTGAACTGAACTGAGTGTCTTCCTGTCGATCGCTGCGATTGTGGCGCTCTCACAGGAGGAGATGAGCACACATTCTTCCCCTCTGCCACCTTGAACTGGAAGAATATAAATTTCACATGTAAATTTTGAAGGTAGTTTTTACTGGTACAAGCCGCAGCTTCAGTGTTCAGCAGCTCTACGTGGCCCGTGGGCACTTTATTGGACAGAATGCACTACAGAGCTCTTCCATCTCAGGAAGCTCTACTGGAGAGTTTCAGATATCACAATCTGAGCATAACTGATTTGTGTCTCTTCTGAGCCAAGGCTTTTAAGAAAACATCTGCTCCCTACACAGTCGTCTGCGGATTGAAGGCATTTACAGTGGGCACGTTGGCATCTGTATATTTATCCAACCATGTTGAATCTGCAGATACTATCTGCATATATGGAGGGACTACTCTGTAGAAATGACTTGAGCCCTGGTGCATTTCTGAGCATGAGCAGATGCTGGTGTGGTGGGGGGCCCAGGGATCAATTCCCTCACGGGTACTGAAGGACGGATGTAATGGAGCTCAGTTGAGACCAGAATTGCCAAACTAAACTTAGCCCAAATGCAAACCCTGATGGATTGGAAGATGCAACCAACAGAGTTTTAGAGTTGTTTGTTATGCAGCAAAAACTGTCCTCATGCCTGAACTTAATTTCAGTAGAAGTTGGGAAATGCAATCTAGCTGTGTGATCCAAGAAGGAAAAGAATTAATTTTGGGTGAGAAGTTTTCATTCTACTGTCTCAGAATAGGCACTAAAGTAGTCGGTTGTGTTAGTTATGCTAGTTTTCAAAACAATTCTTAGAAATATGCTGTAATTTAGACACTTATCTTTGTTTTATGACTATGGAAGTGCAATTCAGAAGCTTAAACTCATTGAAAAATGTTAATTTGGAGGGCAAAGTTTTCACTATAGGCCATAGGCAGATCCCGCTTTAAATTCTGACTGTGTTTGCTATTTCCACAGCATCTTGCCTTCACTCTTCATATGTTGCTTGTATTTTATTGCTTTGTTTTCCATATAAAAGTAATTTTGGAAAATGAAACCCCTAAAATAAACTCATACCCTGACCATGCAGAGAAAATTACGGTTAACATTTTGCCATGTTCCCTTATAGTGATTTCTCTAGATATGTGTATTTTTCTCACATAGTTTGATCATATGGTGAGCAATGTTTTGTGCCCCACAATTGTTTTTTCCAATTAAGCCTGGCTAATAGTATTTTTATCACATCACTAAACTACTTATTTAAAAAAGAGTGCTGTGAATACCTTTCTATTTAAAATTGCCTTAATTTGGAATGACTATAATGCTTTTCATTTTATTATTATATATATTTTACCAAATTCATGTGCATTTAATTATTGATTACTTCTTATATGACAAGAGTATATGATAAGTGTTCCCTATACGTTATTTCAATTAATCTTGATAAACACCTTATCAATTAGGGATCATAATTCTTACTCATAAAAGAGAAAAAGAGGATAGCATCCAACCCTTTTATTCTAAAGCTCAAATGATCCTTGTTTCTTCTTGGAGCCCACCTTTCTAAATAATGTATTTAGTATTTATTCTTATATGTTACCTTTCTGGATTAAATTTTCTATAAAAACTTAAGGCTTAGCTGCTGTTACTTAATTATATATGAGAAGTTAATATAAATTTTCTGGCCTACCATGGATCCAAACTTTTTATTATAACATTTACTATAAATTTTTTGAATAACTGTGGCCTGGATGATAAGTGTTGATGCTAAGTATCAATAGTTGATAAGTTAGGTTTCCAGAATGTCCCAGGGCTCTGTGAAACTCTTAGTGGTCACAAATATCCTCGGGGTTTACCAGGTATTGAAGAAAGGAATCAATCAACTATAGCCTTTTACTTCAATAATCTGTTTCCTGTTTCCTTAGATCTATTTCTTTAGGCCCCTGGTGACTCAGACAGTAATGACTCTGCCTGTGATGAAGGAGACTGAGGTCCTCCAGACTCCCTAGAGAAAGGAGTGGCCACCCACTCTGGTGTTCTTGTCCAAGAATTCCGTGGATAGAGGGGCCTGGCAGGCAACAGTCCATGGAGTCACAAAGAATCAGACACAACCGAGGGACCGACACTTTCACTTCACCTTTTCACTGTGCTTTCGATATCACTGAGCTCTTTAGCTATCTCAAAAGACCTAGTGATTGTTTTCCAGACTGCTTGCCATTTCCAATTACTCTAAATTGATATAAATGGATTCATTTATTTCTGAGATGAGTAATTTATTAGACATAATGCTATAGCAGCATATGAATTCCAGAAGAAGCTGTATTTTTGCAGTTTCCATATTTCACTATTTTGGGAGGCCTGGTGTGCTGCGATTCATGGGGTCGCAAAGAGTTGGACATGACTGAGTGACTGAACTGAACTGAACTGATGAGGCTTTTTCATCTGTATCTGGGCTGCGTTATATGGATTCTCTCTTTTATTTTTCACCGCTGTGTAATATTATCATGCAACTGTATTGCTCCTCTCCCTCTCATCTTCCTTCACCACCGTATCTCATACAGAGATTTCATCCATAGGATAATAGAATTCCAGACAGGCTTATTATATCTTCTTAATGTAAAATGAAACTGCACTTTACCTAAAAGCTTGTTAGTGATTTTGAACAAGATCTCTTTTCCACTTAAGAAACACAGGCATGAAAATGATATTGTCACATCTGTGAATTCTTATCATGTTGAAATAAAAAAGTAACTTTATTTTTCATTTTCATGGGTGGTGCTGAGTCATTAAATGGCCTTTATCATCTTTTTTTAAAAATTAACACAAAGCTTATTTGTTAAACTAATTTCTATAGTAGAGGAAATGTTTTCTATAATATTAATTTATACTTTTTTACATGGATTTTTTTTTTCACTTGAAGTCTGTTTTATGTGAGTTCAGTCCTCTTTGATAAGGCCAGTGAGTCTTTGACAAAAATGGCCCTTTCTTATTTTTGTATGATAAATACCAATCATACTAGCATTTACTATATACATGTAAACATTTTATTGATCATATCAGTGTAATCAGTTACATATATGTGCCTGTCTTTTCTGAAGCCAAATATCTCACTTCAGAGAAAGAAATGAAACTCTAACTTCAAACTAAGTGATTTTAACTGAGCATTTCTTTTGTTCATCCATCTGCTCATTTAGGCAGGTATGAGTGACTGTGTTTCTAATTTATTCAAACTCATTTTTTCATTATGTTTAGTATCGATATGGGAAAAGTTTCATCATTTTTTTCTTTTTAGCTTTCTATCTTCTTTGCAGAATGTTTTATTCACATAGTAATTATCATATTTGTAACTCATTAATAGTATAATTTTAAAATTACAAATATCTCATAATTTAAAACAGATTTCCTGTAATTGATATTGTTTCTCCATTTACTTCTAAAAGTTGATGATGTTTAGAGAAATAGTCTGAGAATATCAATAATTTAGCAGAACATGGGATCATAAGATAGAATTTGCTGACTAAACGTTCTATGTGTAATGGTAAAAGTTTGCAGCTGAAGTAGTTTCCTAAATACACTCACACATTCCCCATAAACACAGAGTCGCATAGAGATAAATGTCCAAAAGATCAAAAAGGAAGCAGGCTGTTGTAAGCAGTGATTTGCATTCATTAGTAAAAGTGCATAAAGAAAAACCTTAATAGCTTACTATTGACAGGAAGGTTATTTATAAAATATGAAGTAATTACAAAGTGATATTTTGAACATATTTATAAAAAGCACCAAATATAAAATAAAGCACACAGAGTTGCTAATGTCAACATTTTGTCTTATAGTAGTCTGTGAGTTAGATATTGATGTAAAAAATACAATCGTATGATTAATGAGCTTTATATTATGGTATTATGGATGGACAAAGATAAAAAAGAAAACCAAAATTTGTAGTGATCTGTGTTCTCATAGGAAGAATATGATCTATTTTGAAGCCACGCAAGTCAGAATACATTTTGTTTTCTCCCACATTACCTTGTTTAACCTGATAGCAACAACTGTTTTTTAAGTCATTTTTCAATTTTATTTGTTAGAGCTATGAGCTTCAGTAATCCTTCAGTGTGCGTATTGATTCTGAAGCTTTGCCAGGGCATTTGGCTTTTGTTGCTATGCAAAGAAGTACATGTTAACCTTTCAAATTATTGATCATTTGAAGACAGCAAGAGAGAAACATGTTTTTATTTAGTGTTAATGTTAGATTACCATAGCATTTTCCTGACATTGGTTCACATTTTAAAGTCAATAAAAAAGCCTCAAAAAATCATCTAAAATGCAGATATTTCAGGTTCCCATAAAAATATTTCCTCCATGTCTGTGGTACTCATGTGTTTGCAAGATATCTGCATTTTTAACAAATTCAATAGTAAATGAACTCTGAGTTCTTCAAATATTCACATTGTAAATGCCATTCAATTCAATTAGATGGATACTTTTCTTGAGCACAAATACGTGCCAGACATCATGCTTAGAGATGGTAAGGCAATCCTGCCTAAACGCACATAGTCCTTGACCTCACTCACAGACCTTAATATAATGCATTACTATATATCTGAATATTTATTTTTTTGTGCTTAAAATCTGTCACAAAACCATGTCTCAAGAATGTAGATGCAAGATGATTTAAACAGGCATATGATAAAAGAAAAGATTAGGAAAATATTAAGAAATTATGTTAATCAAAATCCTGCTTGCAGATAATAGAAAGTTACTGAAAACTTGCTTCTAGAAAAAAGAAAAACAGGGTTAATAAATAGAAAAGTGAAACAAAAATGGTTGATTTTTTACTGGGACCATAAAGTACACTGTAGAAGCCGTAAGTAATTATGTCAGATATAATTTTCACCGCATGATCTCTTGTAGCTACTTTTTTTTCCTGCATGTCTGCTTTATTTTCTTTCTCTGTAGCACGTATTTACCTTTCTTATAGCTGACTGTCTCAGAGCACTAGTTTTGCAGTCTGGATCCAGTTTTCCTCTCCTCAATATCCCTCAAGCACTGGTTTTCGTCTTGGGCCTGTCATCATCTGTCATGATTGTGAATGCACAGGATGGGGAGGAAGGATGTGAAGCAGAAGCAGAGAGGACTCCAAGGATGACCAGTCAGTCTGCATTAGTTGTTTCCAATCTAGGCTCCTTAACTGCATTGATATGATCCATGAAGTGTTTATTGGTATTACATTTTATAGAATAATAAGCATATGTAAAGATGGATGGAGTTTTCAAAACCTATGCCCTTAGGAAGTAGCAGAGTCAAGTTGACCCAACTCTCCTATTAACCACTATGTTCCTGGCTCCCTAGAAATAGAGACGAGAAATAAGGGCAAGAGCTTAATTCTGGAGGTGAAATCATGGACACTGAGGATGAAGAAGAAGGGAAGCAAAGTCAGAGTTTGAGGAAGATGCAAGGTGCCAAGTAGGAGCACTGGCCACTTTTTTACAAAGAGCACCAAAGGGGAATTCATAGACAGCTCCTCAAGTCAATTCTACAAGTGTCTGGACAGATACCATGGAGAATCTCTTCCTTGGAACAATTCAAGAGAAAAACGTAACCCCTTCCTGCCTCTTTCTCATCTCCTAACTCACAGAGGTCAGTGTTGCTAACTTTGAACTTTGGAAGACCCTTAGGAAGGCAGATATAAGACCCTGTGACACGGATTCTCCATGGAGTTGGGAAGTGAGAGGAGAACCTAAGGGATAAAATGCGTTTTTGTAACATGTAAGGTGGAGGAAACATGCGGGCTGGTCAAGAGGAGATCCACTGTGGAAGAGACTGAAGTAAAGAAATGGACTTTAGTAAAGATACTGAATCAGTATTCAAAAGCACTGCAACCTAGAACTTGATGACTTCACTGGGGAATTCTGCCAAACATTTAAAGAGTTAATATATATCCTTCTCAAACACTTTCAAAAAATCAAGTAAGGAAATACTTCCAAACCCCTTTTAAAAGGCTAGCAGTACTCTGATATCACAAAGCCAGTAAAGGTAATTATAAGAAAAGAAAATTATGGGCTGGTGTGCCTAAATAAAATTTGATATAAATAACCTCAAAAGTATTAGCAAACTATGCACCTTACAACACAATGATGGATGGCGCACTAAAAGGTTAATACAGCATGATCAATTGGTGTTTATTCCAGTTATGCAAGACTGAATTAACATCAGAAATCAAAATGTGATATGCTACATGAACAAAATGGAAGATAAAATTATATGATCATCTTAATAGATATAGGAAAAGAATTTGCAAAATTCGATAGCTAGTCATGATTAAAGTCCTCAACAAGGTAAGTGTAGAAGAATGTACCTTAACAAAATGAAAGCCATATATGGCAAGCCTATCAACTCAAAATGCATTAAAGACTAGAACATAAGATCTGAAACCATAAGCATCCTAGAAGAAAATATGAAAAGGGAATTCCTCAACATTAATATTGGCAATGATTTTTTTTAATTAACACTAAAAGCAAAGGCAACAAAAGCAAAAATAAACAAGCTGGGCTACATCGAACCAGAAATTTCCTTATCAAATGAACCATCAACAAAATGAAAGGCAAATTGTGTAAGGAGAAACTATATGCAAACCATGTGCCCAGTATGATTTTAGTATTCAAAATTTTTAACTGACTCATACACCCCTAAGAGAAAACCCCACAATTAAAAAACAGATAAGTGTCCCGAACTGACATTTTAGAAATACTATGTGATTCCTGGGTCAGGAAGATCCGCCAGACCTCGGTTCAGTCCCAGGGTTGGGAAGATCCCCTGGAGCAGGGGAAGGCTGCCCACTCCAGTATTCTTCACTTTCATGTGATCCAGTAATCTGAAATTTGGCTACATATCTAAAGAAAAGTGAAAGTGAAAGTCGCTCAGTCGTGTCTGACTCTTTGCAACCCCATGGACTGTACAGTCCATGGAATTCTCCAGGCCAGAATACTGGAGTGGATAGCCTTTCCCTTCTCCAGGGGATCTTCCCAACCCAGAGGTCGAACCTAGGTCTCCCTCACTGCAGGCAGATTCTTTACCAGCTGAGCCACAGGGAGGCCCATCTAAAGAAAATAGAACCATCATTTCAAAGAAATATCCGTGTTCCCATGTTCATTGAAACATTATTCACAGATGCAGTAAAGACTGGAACCCATGTTGCTGTCAGTAGACTAACAGACCAAACATATGTGGTGCACATAATAAACACAATGGAGTATTTTCAGCCTTACCCCCACCCCCACCCGCCCCCCCCCCCAAAAAAAAAGAAAGAAAAGAAAAGAAAATCCTGCCATCTGCAAATACAAGGATGAATCTGGAAGACATTATAGTAAGTGGAACCAGCCAGAAAGATAAAGACAAATACTGTACCAAGTATAAGCGGAAACTAAGCCAAAGCAAAAGTTGGACTTAAAAAAAGCAGAGAATAGAAAAATGGTTGCTAGGTGCTGGTGGGTGAGGGAAATAGAGAGACTGGTAAAGAGTATAAACTTTTAATTATAAGATGAATAAAATCTGAGAGCTGACGTACAACATAGAGACTCCATATGATATCACTGTATTAGGTAACTGAAATTTGCTCACAGTAGAACTTAAACATCAGTCTCACCAAAGATGATAAAAAAAAAAAAAAAGGACTATGAGAGGTGATGCATTGGTTAATTAATGTTATGGAGGAAATCCTTTCACAATGAATACATATATCAGATCATCACACTGTATGCTTTAAATATCTTACAATTTTATTTGTCAAATAATACCTCAGTAAATCCAGAAGAAAGAAAAATTAAGTGAGGGCCAGTTCGTAACATATTTGAAGATTTGAATGTTTGGCAAGGTTGAATGACTGAGAGTACCTTGATTTGTTCAAAATTAATTCAGAACATGGAAAAATACATTTTAAATAAAACTACAATGACTTTGATTTTGAAGAGATTTGAATTTGATATGTGTGAAGGGCATTTGCAGGAATATTTGAGCTAGTAATTTGTTAGAGATGGAATTTGGGGGAAACCCCATATTCAAGAATTGGATTGAAAAGGAAAAGAAAGCCCATAGAATAAATTTAGGTAACAGACTCCTTCCCTAGCGACCAGGACATTAGAGAAGGGAAAGAATAGCCTTGAACAGACTCATAAATGTTCTAACTCGGTTACTATTGGAAATTCAATGGAGGATCCTTCCTTAAAATACCTCTTTATTAGTCTATATTTAATCTATCTAGATTGCCTGTTACTAATATAATTATGAATTTATGGGGCTTGGCTGGCTGAGATAAGTAATATTCTCTATAAAAGTATTAAACTGGGTAGCTCAAAAGTAAAACAACTTTCTTTGTGATCAAGGTAATGATTCCCCCTTATCTTTTTCATTCCAAGAGCATCAGCGGATGCCTAAAAGTGCAGATAATAACACCCCGTCTATGTATTATGTTTTTTCCTATTCAAACATGCCTATGATAAAATATAATTTATTAATATATAGTGAGGGGTTAACAACAGTAACTTGACTGCCATACTTGGAACCAAGCACTGCAATACTGCAGATATTGATCTGATAACCAAGAGAGCTGCTGAGTGACTCAGAGGTGAATAAATGTGTACAGGTGAGTAAAATGTATAAAGCATACATTCACTGGACCAAGGAATGCTTCACGCAATAGGCAGGAAAGAGCAGCGTGGTACAAAATTTCAACACACCACTCAGAATTGCTAGCGATTTAAAACTAACGAGTTGTTTCAGTTCAGTTCAGTTCAGTTTAGTCGCTCAGTCGTGTCCGACTCCTTGCGAATTGTTTATTTCTGAAATATTTTATTAAATATTTTCAGATTATAGTTGACCATTGGTAACTGAAATTACAAAAAGTAAAAGCTCAGATGAGGGAGGTCTACTGTATTTTTGCATATACTCCTCAGAACTCTTTGGTTTTTCTGAAACCATTTGGAAACTCTGATAGATGTGAACTTCTACAGAAGAAAAATCAGCATCTGGATTTTTACATTATCGATATAGTTTGATATTGGGTATGATCTACAAGTTTTGAGATGCTGCCTTAACAATCTTATGCTTTTGGTAAAACTGTAACATACTTGGGTCACTGGAGTTCTATTGAATAGGGTTAAGAGTGATAAAAATCTGAATATATTTATGGAGTGGAAGAAAACTAGAGGATGGGAAGATCTTGGGGGGAAAAAATCAAGGGCTAAAATGTCAACTGTCAAATTCCAGAGTAATTTCTGAGGAAGAGGACAGAGATAATTTTAGCAAAGATCAAAAATTTTAGCAAAGGTTAAAATTTGGAAAACTCAGCAGTGGCCACAGGGCTGGAAAATGTCAGATTTCATTCCAATCCCAAAGAAAGGCAATGCCAAAGAATGTTCAAACTACTGCACAATTGCACTCATCTCAGATGCTAGTAAAGTAATGCTCATAATTCTTCAAGCCAGGCTTCAGCAATATGGGAACCGTGAAATTCCTGATGTTCAAGCTGGTGTTAGAAAAGGCAGAGGAACCAGAGGTCAAATTGCCAACATCCGCTGGATCATGGGAAAAGCAAGAGAGTTCCAGAAAAACGTCTATTTCTGCTTTCTTGACTATGCCAAAGCCTTTGACTGTGTGGATCACAATAAACTGTGGAAAATTCTGAAAGAGATGGGAATACCAGACCACCTGACCTGCCTCTTGAGAAATCTGTATGCAGGTCAGGAAGCAACAGTTAGAACTGGACATGGAACAACAGACTGGTTCCAAATAGGAAAAGGAGTACATCAAGGCTGTATATTGTCACCTTGCTTATTTAACTTCTATGCAGAGTACATCATGAGAAACGCTGGACTGGAAGAAACACAAGCTGGAATCAAGATTGCCGGGAGAAATATCAATCACCTCAGATATGCAGATGACACCACCCTTATGGCAGAAAGTGAAGAGGAGCTAAAAGCCTCTTGATGAAAGTGAAAGAGGAGAGTGAAAAAGTTGGCTTAAAACTCAACATTCAGAAAACGAAGATCATGGCATCTGGTCCCAACACTTCATGGGAAATAGATGGGGAAACAGTGTCAGACTTTATTTTGGGGGGCTCCAAAATCACTACAGGTGGTGACTACAGCCATGAAATTAAAAGACGCCTACTCCTTGGAAGAAAAGTTATGACCAACCTAGATAGCATATGTGAGAGTTGGACTGTGAAGAAGGCTGAGTGCCGAAGAATTGATGCTTTTGAACTGTGGTGTTGGAGAAGACTCTTGAGAGTCCCTTGGACTGCAAGGAGATCCAACCAGTCCATTCTGAAGGAGATCAACCCTGGGATTTCTTTGGAAGGAATGATGCTAAAGCTGAAACTCCAGTACTTTGGCCACCTGATTAAGAGTTGACTCATTGGAAAAGACTGTGATGCTGGGAGGGATTGGGGGCAGGAGGAGAAGGGGACGACAAAGGATGAGATGGCTGGATGGCATCACAGACTTGATGGACGTGAGTCTGAGTGAACTCCGGGAGTTGGTGATGGACGGGGAGGCCTGGCGTGCTGCGATTCATGGGTCACAAAGAGTCGGACACGACTGAGCGACTGAACTGAACTGAAACAAAGGTTCCTCAGTCGTGTCCGACTCTTTTCGACCCCATGAATCGCAGCACACCAGGCCTCCCTGTCCATCACCAACTCCCGGAGTTCACTCAGACTCACGTCCATCGAGTCAGTGATGCCATCCAGCCATCTCATCCTCTGTCAGTCAACTCTTCGCATGAGGTGGCCAAAGTACTGGAGCTTCAGCTTTAGCATCAGTTCTTCCAAAGAAATCCCAGGGCTGATCTTCAGAATGGACTGGCTGGATCTCCTTGCAGTCCAAGGGACTCTCAAGAGTCTTCTCCAACACCACAGTTCAGAAACATCAATTCTTCGGCACTCAGCTTTCTTCACAGTCCAATATCTCACATCCATACATGACCACTGGAAAAACCATAGCCTTGACTAGATGAACCTTAGTCGGCAAAGTAATGTCTCTGCTATTGAATATACTATCTAGGTTGGTCATAACTTTCCTTCCAAGGAGTAAGTGTCTTTTAATTTCATGGCAGCAATCACCATCTGCAGTCATTTTGGAGCCCCAAAAAATAAAGTCTGACACTTTCCCCATCTGTTTCTCATGAAGTGATGGGACCAGATGCCATGATCTTCGTTTTCTGAATGTTGAGCTTTAAGCCAACTTTTTCACTCTCCTCTCTCACTTTCATCAAAAGGCTTTTTAGCTCCTCTTCACTTGCTGCCATAAGGGTGGTGTCATCTGCATATCTGAGGTGATTGATATTTCTCCCAGCAATCTTGATTCCAGCTTGTGTTTCTTCCAGTCCAGCGTTTCTCATGATGAACTCTGCATAGAAGTTAAATAAGCAAGGTGACAATATACATCCTTGACGTGCTCCTTTTCCTATTCGCAACCAGTCTGTTGTTCCATGTCCAGTTCTAACTGCTGCTTCCTGACCTGGCTAGAGGTTTTCTATATATCAATACTAATACACACAATTATTTTCCAACCAATATATTTACTTGGGCTTCCCTGGTGGCTCAGATGGCAAAGAATCTGCCTGTAATGCAGGAGACACAAGCTCAATCCCTGGGTTGGAAGATCCCCTGAAGGAGGAAATGGCAACGCACTCCACTATTCTTCCCTAGAGCATTTCATGGACAGAGGAGCCTGCAGGGCTACAGTCCATGGTTCTCAAAGAGTCAGACATGACTCAATGACTAATACTTTCACTTTAATACTTTATTTAGATTATCTCATTACATTGCTTTAAGCAGCTGTATATAGTAACTACTGTAATTAATCCATTTTCAAAGTTGAAGGAATTGAGTTTCAAAAGTGATACAACCACCAAAGATTACAAAATTATATATTTTAAAACCAGACTAAAATCCCAGACATTTTGTCTACAAAATCTTCAGTCTTACACCTGATCCCACACAGACAGAGGACCACAGAAATACCAGTTACATTGTCAGAACTTAATAAGAGGCAAGCACAATCAGACAATTGCTCATCAACTGAGAAAATAGGGAAGTGACATGCACATGGTCTGCCAAACGGGAGTTAGAAGTGAGAAAAATGAAAGCACACGTGATTTTGTTCAGAAAGGAAGCTTCACAGTCCAGTCTTAGAATCCTGTGAAAATTTTAAGCTATAACTAGGTTGGGTTAATTGTTGAGGAAAAATCAGTGCAAAATAATAAGCTTTGATTTAAACAGTTTAAAAACTGTACAACTTGAGAAATACATCAATCAAACAAGACTAATTGTAATAACAGGGAGTGGAAGTTTACATCCAGTGGTTTTAAAGATTGTATGAAAAGAAAAGGAAAATAGTGTTCAGTTGGGTTTATCAGTTGGCTTTCCAGTAGGAATGGGTTATGGAAGTTCTCTGGGGAAATTATACTAAAAGTCACTCAGTTCAGTTCGGTCTCAGTCGTGTCCGACCCTTTGCGACCCCATGGACTGCAGCACTCCAGGAGCTACCCTGTCCATCACCAACTCCCAGAGCTTACTCAGACTCATGTCCATTGAGTCGGTGATGTCATCCAACCATCTCATCTTCTGTCAGACCCTTCTCCTACCTTCATCTTTCCCAGCTTTAGGATCTTTGCCAATGAGTTCATATCAGGTGGCAAAAATATTGAAGTTTCAGCTTCAGCACCAGTTCTTCCAATGAACACTTAGGATTGATCTCCTTTAGGATGGACTGGTTGGATCTCCTTGCAGTCCAGCACTCTCAAGAGTCTTCTCCAACACCACAGTTCGAAAGCATCAATTCTTCTGCACTCAGCTTTCTTTAAAGTCCAACTCTGAGATCCATACATGACCACTGGGAAAACCATAGCTTTGACTAGACAGACCTTTTTTTAGTAAAGTAATGTCTCTGCTTGTTAATATGCTGTCTAGGTTGGTCATAGCTTTCCTTCCAAGAAACAAGCTTCTTTTAATATCATGGCTGCAGTCACCATCTGAAGTGATTTTGGAGCCCCAAAATATAAAGTCTCTCACTGTTTCCATTGTTTCCCCATCTATTTGCCACAAAGTGATGGGACCAGATGCCATGACCTTGGTTTTCTGAATGTTGAGCTTTAAGCCAACTTTTTCACTCTCCACTTTCACTTTCATCAAGAGGCTCTTTAGTTCTTCTTTGTTTTCTGCCATAACAGTGGTGTCATCTGCATATCTGAGGTTATTGATATTTCTCCCAGCTATCTTGATTCCAGCTTGTGCTTCATCCAGCCCAGCATTTTGCATGATGTACTCTGCATAGAAGTTAAATAAGCAAGGTGACAATATACAGCCTTGACAAACTCCTTTCTCGATTTGGAACTAGTTTGTTGTTCCATGATGAGTTCTAACTGTTGCTTCCTGACCTGCATACAGATTTCTCAAGAGGTAGGTCAGGTGTTCTGGTATTCCTATCTATTTAAAAATTTTCCACAGTTTATTGTAATCCACACAGTCAAAGGCATTGGCAGAGTCAAGAAAGCAGAAATAGATGTTTTTCTGGAACTCTCTTGCTTTTTCCATGATCCAGAAGATGCTGGCAATTTGATCTAGTTCTTCTGTCTTTTCTAAATCCAGCTTGAACATCTGGAAATTCACAGTTCACAGAAGGTTGAAGCCTGGCTTGGAGAATTCTGCCATCTCACACATAGTGTGTGAGATGAATGCAATTGTGCAGTAGTTTGAACATTCTTTGGCATTACCTTTCTTTGGGATTGGAATGAAAACTAACTTTCTCCAGTCCTGTGGCCACTGCCAAGTTTTCCAAAGTTGCTGGCAGATTGAGTGGAAGACATTCACAGTATCATCTTTCAGGATTTGAAATATCTCAACTGGCATGCCAGCATCATTCCTAGTGGAGCTTCCTAAGGCCCACGTGACTTCACACTCCAGGATGTCTGGCTCTAGGTGAGTGATCACACCATCGTGGTTGTCTGGGTCATCAAGATCTTTTCTCTACAGTTCTTCTGTGTATTTTTGACACCTCTTCTTAATATCTTCTGCTTCTGTTAGGTCCATATCATTTCTGTCTTTATTGTGCTCATCTTTGCATGAAACTACAAAGGAAAAATTTGAATGTGTTAAAGTGGAGTTTGTCTTTGCTGGAACTGTTACTAATACTTGGTATTAATAGCAGCCTTGACATCTAACAAACAATAGACATTTATTTTTCACAGTTTTGGAGCCTGGAGTCCCTTCATCGTGTTGCCAGTGTCTTTAGGTTAGGGCCTGGTTCATTTCTGATGCCTTCTTTCTCTGTCTTCACATGGTGAAAGTGACTAGGAATCTCTCTGGAATCTGAGAGACCAGAACTCCACCCTCTGGTTTAATTACCTTCTAAGGCCCACCCTTTGCATTTCAACACAGGAAGTTGTGGGGACGCAGTCAGAACCTATCAACATTTAAGAGTCATTCACACAGGCTGGGCTATTTGTCCTTGCTTTTCCTGTAACTTGCTGTGATGTTGGTCAAGCTTCTTAATCTTTTGTAGCATTTTAGTTCTCTTAAACGTCAAACTTCGGTATTAAAAAAAAAAGCTATCACCAAAGACTCAGGTGCTAAAAGAAAAGTTACGTACAGATTTGTAGCACTTACCTGCCATATACCATCTGTAGAACACAATGGTATCAATATTATTATTTCAGATATTTTTAATAAAATATTGTATTAAATTCTCATTGATGACTTATAAAAATAACCTTTGTTTTTAAAATAGTTTTTATGCTATCATGCTTGAATTCAAAGCACAAAAAAGCATTTGTTCACTATAATTTTATCCTATTATATTAGATTTTCCTGTATTATCTATCCCTTTCTCCTTTACTTTTCTTAAGGAGCTATTACCACACCAGGAGCCAGTAAGATGTCAATATACCTGCATTAACCTTGTTTTGAGTGTTTCTTATATGGTAGCTATTAGTACTAACTGTTTGACAACTGAAATTACTTTTTTTAAAATGCAGTTGTTTGTTTAAAATGTAAGATGAGAAATAGAAATCAATTTGAAAAGCAGAAAGAAGAATGTTAAAATATTACTTTCAGATGGAGGCAAATTTAACAAGTGAGTGCATTTATTTATTGTGCCTGGAATTCTCTATATAATTGCATTGTATTTCCCATCTTCTATTTGTGTATGAATAAAGTCTTGCCCTCACTACACAGGGCCTCCTCTCTCCTATTAGACCTTGGGTTTGAGTTATAATAGTAGATTAAGTTTTAACTGCATACATAAAGCTGCCCCCATATCTGAAAGTATAGCTTTACGCATCCACAGTTTCACCAGGCAGCTTCCAGTATCTTTTATGCTTCAATTTTCTCTTTTCTAGAATTCTCTAGGTCCTTGAATGTGATTGTTTGTAGGCAGTATATTAGGTCAGTGAGGCATGTAATGCATTTATAAATTACATAGTCAAGATTTTGCATAGGAGAACTCTAGGCTTTATTCATAGCACTTCAAAAAAAATCAGTCTTTGTCATAAAATAATATCAGGATTAAACTGCAAAATAAAAGAAATAGCATTGAAACTAGCTGAAACCCGTGAATCATTGTATCTGGTTCTCTTTGTAATTTGTCTCTGATAATAGCACTTAAACTTAAACCTGATTACATTTGTCCTTTGTGCCACTGAGAAAAACATAAAAAAGTCACTTCAGAAATGTTTATGGTAGGTAGATAGTATAAAATAGCAAACACATATTTAAGTACTTTGCGCTATTTCATTTAATTCTTAAAGCAACCTGGTATATTATCTCTATTTTATAGATATGAAAAGTGATGCTTAGGTTTAAAGGACTTGACAAAATGTGTTTATTTAGGAAGTAATGATCTAGATGTGACCTCAGGTAGTCAGGTCTGGAAGCCACGCACGTAACCAGCAGGTGTGGGGCTACATTTCTGGTATAAGTAGCGAGAATGCGCATGGCAGTTCAGAGTCTACTGTGTGCCAGTCATTTATAGTATGTTATGTTATTTCATCCTGAGAGAGGATATATCATCCACAAATAAAATCCACAATGAGGTTAGCTAGTCACATCATTATGAACAGACAGAGCTCACATTTAAGTCACAATTTTTTTCCCTCATAAGAGAATACCCTTTCTATGCCTTACATAATGAGTAGAAGATATTTGGCTATGTTGGTGCTGGACAAGTAAAAGATTGCTTTGGGGGCATGTGGTCGAAAGAAGGAAAGAACATAGAAATGTGAAAATCAACAAGAATGTTTTCAATTATGCCCAGCTGTCCAAGTTTTGTTGATTCCTTTTTTTTTTCTTTTTAATCCAGAAATGGCTTTTTTTGCACATTAGACTTCAGCGTGCAGAAATACCTTTCCTTGTCCTCCAAGCTTGGCTAGGTCAGGGAAAAAATCTTGAGGTCGGATTGATTTTATGTTAAGCCATCTCAGATAAATTGACAGTGAGTTTGAGAAAGGATTTTCTGGGCTCCAGAGTTTCAGAAATCTTGCTATTTTATCTTGGAGAGTGTAGATGGTGATTAAAGAGGAAAACTTGCAGTAAAGGAACAGAACTATATGTAATATAAACAATCATAGCCGTGTGAATACAAGGTTGTATTACAGTTCCGCCATATCTCTGAGAAACTCTGTGATTCATATGATGGAAGGACCACTTTACATCCCTAAGCCTCAGTGCTCTCACCCATACATGGAATAATGAAATGCTGCTCTCTAAGAAAACTCTCAGCTCAATAGTCTATAAAATCATGGAAGCAGATGAAGCAAAGCATGTTATTTTTAGAAGAAAATATTGAATATACAATTAGACATAGGAAACATGCTAATGAATATATTTTCTAAATCATGTCAGCAACATTCCTTCAATTGATGCTATACTTGCTGAGAAGCAAAGGTTTCAATTGTTCAGGAAATATTGGGCTAGCCAAAAAGTTCATTTCTCTTTTTTTCATAGTGAAAGTGATAGTGAGTCATGTCCGACTCTTTGTGACCCCATGGACTGTAGCCCACAGGCTTTTCTGTCCAAGGAATTCTCCAGGCAAGAATATTGGAGTGGGTTGTCTTTCCCTTCTTCAGGAGATCTTCCCTGCCCAGAGATTGAACCTGGGTCTTCCATACTGCAGGCAGATTCTTTATCATCTGAGCCATCAAGGAAGCCTGTAAGATGTTTCTAGCAGTGCTTAACTGTCTTCAACTTCATTCGAAACAATTTTATTAGATTGTATTTTGACAGTTGTCACATCAGTGTACATTAAAAAAAATCAAAGCTGGTGAATTTTTGTGTAACCATTTTAATATGGAAGCCATTTAAAATGGAAGAAAAAAAGCCATGTTTTTAGAATCTTATTTCAAGAAAGGCAAAAATGCAACTGTAATGCAAAAAAAAAAAGAAAGAAAGAAAGAAAGAAAAAATGATTTGTGCCATGTATGGGGAAGATGGTGTAATTGATGGACTGTGTCAGAAGTGGTTTGTGCAGTTTGGTGTTGAACATTTCTCGTTAGATGATGCTCCACGATCGGTAGACCAGCTGAAGTTGATAGTGATCCAGCTGAGACATTGGCTGAGAACAGTCAGTATTACACCACTTGGGAGATAGCTGTGCCTTCACGGCGCACAAGTGCTCCGTCATGTGCAACCTGATATGTCCAAAATATCCAGATCAAGAATTCAGAATCATCTGCACCAGCTTGGTCATCTTAATTGTTTTAATGTTTTGATTCCCCTTAATTTCAGTGATAAAAACTTTCCTGATTATATTTTTGCATGCAATTCTCTACTTAAATGTAATGAAAACATTCAATTTTGGAAACCATTGTGACGGGTAATGAAAAGTGGATACTGTACAGTAATGCGGAACACAAGAGATTGTGGGGCAAGCAAAATGAAACACCATCAACCGTATCAAAGTCTGGTTTTCATCCAAAAAAGGTGATGTTGTGTATATGGTGTGATTGGAAGTGAGTCTTCTATTATGAGCTCCTTCTAGGCAATCAAGTATTAATTCCAACAAGTATCATTTGGAATTAATCAACAGAAAACACATAATCTTCCATCAGGATAACACAAGATCTCATGTTTCCTTGATGACCAGGCAAAAACTGTCACAGCTTGTCTGGGAAGGGCTCATTCACTCTTCACATTCTTCAGACACTGCACCTATGGATTTACATTTATTTTGGTCTTTACAAAATTCTCTTAATGGCAAGAAAATTTCAATTTCCTGGTAAACCGTGAAAGGCACCTGGAACAGTTTTTTGCTCAAAGGATAAAAATTTGGTAAGATGGAATTACACCTGAAAAATGACAAAAAGTAGTGGAATAAAATGGTGAATATGTTGTTTAATAAAGTTCTCGGTGAAAGTGAAAAATGTGTCTTTTATTTTTACTTGAAAACCAAAGGAAATTTTTTGGCCAAGCCAATATAACAATAAAGACAGAGAAATCCAAGTCTTATATTTGTGAGCATTTTTTCTGGAAAATAAATTATCTGTCATTTGGTCAGAAAACTTCCGTAAGAAAAGCACATTAAAATATATTTCATTGTCCAAGTTACGCTTTCAATATTCATTATGCCAACAGGCATCATTTTTATGATTTCATATTTTATTACATATACAGTAACCAACATATACAGTCACCTCTCCTATAGTGCTTGCTTTGAAAAGAAATCCATTCCATGCAACTGATACATTAATGAGCAATTTGGATACAATGGGAATTTTATGTCTGCTTGTGGATAATTTTGTGCCTGGGAAATATGAGGTAAACACAGATAATCACATCCAGCTGAACTGTGCTTTATACGAATGCATAAAACACACACAAGCAGAGCTACCTGGGTCTGGTTCACTGTGTATAATACAGCTTGATTGTGTTTTGCTATTTTCTTACATTTTGTGAGAAGATACATGTAGGTAGCAGTTGTTGCTGCTGTTGTTCAGTCATTCAGTCGTGTCTGACTCTTTGCAACCCCATGAACTGCAGCACGCCAGGCCTCCCTGTCCTTCACCATCTCCCCGAGCTTGCTCGAACTCATGGCTGTTAAGTCTGTGATGCCATCCAACCATTCCATCCTCTGCCGTCCCCTTCTCTCACCTTCAGTCTTTCCCAGCATCAGGGTCTTTTCTAACAAGTCAGCTTTTTGCATCAAGTGGCCAAAGTGTTGGAGCTTCAGCTTCAGCATCATTCCTTCTAATGAATATCCAGAATTGATTTCCTTTAGGATTGACAGGTTTGATCTCCTTGCAGTCCAAGGGACTCTCAAGAGTCTTCTTGAAAACCACAGTTTGAAAGCATCAGTTCTTCAGTTCTCAGCCTTCTTTATGGTCTAACTCTCACATCCATACATGACCACTGGAAAAACCATAGGTTTGACTAGACGGATCTTTGTCAGCAAAGTAATGTCTCTGCTTTTTAATATGCTGTCTAGGTTTGTCATAGATAAGCATATTTTAATCTCATGGCTGTAGCCACCATTTGATTTTGGAGCCCAAGAAAATAAAGTCAACTATAGCCGTGAGGTGTTGAGATATATATAGCTTCCAAGGGTTTCCCTTGTGGCTCAGCTGGTAAAGAATCTGCCTGCAATGTGGGAGACCTGGGTTCGATCCCTGGGTTGGGAAGATCCCCTGGAGAAGGAAAAAGCTACCCGCTCCAGTATTCTGACCTGGAGAATTCCATGGACTCTATAGTCCATGGGGTCATAAAGAGTCGGACACGACTGAGCAAATTTCACTTGTGGCTCAGAAGCTAAAAAATCTAACTGCAATGCAGGAGGCCCAGGTTCGACCCCTGGGTTGGAATGGTTCCCTGGAGAAGGGAATGGCTACCCACTCCGGTATTCTTGCCTGGAGAACTCCATGGTCAGAGGGGCCTGGTGGCTACAGTCCATGGTATGCATATATCAGGCCATTCAACATTCCAAACATTAATAAATCTTTTTTCCCCAAAACACCAAACAGTGAGCGAGAAAGGAAATCTTTAGGTATTGAGATAGAAATAATGTGTTTTAGAAGAAACTATAGAATATTTATATCTCTCAGTTTATAAAGGAATCTATACTGCGGAATATCACAACCACGACACAAAAACAAAAAAAATCTTCAGGTTCTGCAGTCTCGTAAACTATTGTCTTAAGAAGAGAAATGGGGAGACTGGGGAGCTATAGACTGAAGAGCAAATAGCAAAAAAAAAAAAAAAAAAACCCACATGTCACACAATCGAAAAGAAAACATTATTTGTATGCAAGGATGCTTTTGCCATACCGTATAGCAGCGGCTCATTTTAGTCCTTCAGTAGATGGTTTAGTCATATCAAGTATTGCTGTAATTTCTAGAGTCTTTGGCTATTAGAGGAAGCGACTGGTGCATATGAGAAATTTGAGGGGAAATATTTTTCCAGCCAGGATATATAAAATATTTGAAAGAGAATGCTATGCATTACATAAAAAATTCAATTTTGATGAAAGATGTTTCTATTGGAAATATATTCCTCAAAGCACTTACATCTTTAGGATTAAGAGTGAGACTGATTTGTAACTGATGTTCAGTGCCAACCTGGTAAGGAAGACACTGAGTCTCAAGCACTCACATCCGGCATTGAAGCTTTACATCCACCTTTATATATTGCTCCTTCTAACACTTGACAAGCTGCCGATGCTGATATTCACCCTAGAAGCAAGTGTCAAGTCTTCTTCAGGACACTGCTGCTGCTGCTGCTAAGTCGCTTCAGTCGTGTCAGACTCTGTGCGACCCCATAGACGGCAGCCCACCAGGCTCCCCGGTCCCTGGGATTCTCCAGGCAAGAACACTGGAGTGGGTTGCCATTTCCTTCTCCAATGCATGAAAGTGAAAAGTGAAAATGAAGTCACTCAGTCATGTCCGACACTCGTGACCCCATGGACTGCAGCCCACCAGGTTCCTCTGTCCATGGGATTTTCCAGGCAAGAGTACTGGAGTGAGGTGCCATTGCCTTCTCCATTTTCAGGATAAACTGACATTTATTATGGTATTTATGCATTTCTTAACCATTTACCATATGATATGTAAAACTCTGCTACCATGTTTAATAGGTTTCTATCTTTCTTAGAAGTATGTCAGCAAGGGAAGTTTTGAGGGTTGTTTCTCTATATTTCCATAATCCCTGTGGTTTTTATTGTGAAATTTTTCATAGTGAGGCAGTTAAAAAAATACATCTATCACATTATGGCAGAACTGACTGTATATTCCATCAAGGGTAAGATGGCTCAGCTGCTCTTTTGTTTTCTTCTATTTTTGCTCCTCCTTACTTAGCTTCTTCTTCAATTATAAAATTGAAATGCTTATTAATTTTTTTTTGCTTTTTAAAAAATTATTTACTTTTAATTGAAGGATATGGACTGCAAGGAGATACAACCAGTCCATTCTGAAGGAGATCAGCCCTGGGATTTCTTTGGAAGGAAGGATGCTAAAGCTGAAGCTCCAGTACTTTGGCCACCTCATTCGAAGAGCTGACTCATTGGAAAAGACTCTGATGCTGGGAGGGATTGGGGGCAGGAGAAGAAGGGGATGACCGAGGATGAGATGGCTGGATGGCATCACGGACTCGATGGACGTGAGTCTGAGTGAGTCTGAGTGAACGCCGGGAGATGGTGATGGACAGGGAGGCCTGGCGTGCTGTGATTCATGGGGTCGCAAAGAGTCGGACACAACTGAGAGACTGAACTGAACTGAACTAAATTACAAAATTGTGTTGGTTTCTGCCATACATCAACATGAATCAGTGACAGGTGTACACATGTCCCCTCCCCCTTGGAACTCTCTCCCACCTCCCATCCCATCCCATCCCTCTAGGTTGTTACAAAAACAACCTAGGTTGTTGAGTTCCCTGAGTCATACAAAAATTCCCATTGGCTATCTAGTTTCCATATAGTAGTGTATATGCTAAATTTTAAAAAAATAATAAGCATTTGCAAAGGTTAAGGACTGTTATCACAAAACTGGATTAAGTTCAAAAAATGAAAGTGCATTAATTGTGAGTTCAGGTTTAACTTCATTATTCACAGGCAAGCAGTATCAGCTGTAAAATCATAAGTATTTAGAGAAATAGGGCTTCCCTGGTGGCTCAGTGATAAAGAATCCATCTGTCAATGCAGGAGATGCAGGTCCAGTCACTGGGTGGAGAAATCCCAGGAAAAGGAAATGGCAGCCCACGCCAGTGTTCTTGCCTGGAGAATCCCGTGGACAGAGGAGCCAAGCAGGCTACAGTCCAAGGGGTCACAAAAGCGTTGGATATGGTTTAGCAACTAAGTAACAACAGTAACCACAACATCAAGCTAAAAAGTAGTATAGTACATTCTTTTGCTACGTATTCCAGTGGCCATGCAGATAACATCCATAGGTAACTGATTCACCTATACCATATCCAGATAAGTTGAGAGGAAAAATTGTGTAATTTAAACCAGTGTTTTGGAAAGTATGCTCCTGGATCAGCAAACTCAACATCACCTGAGAATTTGACAAACATACTAATTTCAAATAGACTAACTGAAAATCTCTGGGAGTGAGCCCAAGGAATCTGTGCTTTGACAAGCTTTCCATATAAATGTGATGCATGTTTGCCCTCGTATGTGATAACTATGCAGCTTAAACATCCTCAATGGTAATTTAGGAACAGAAACTCTGAGACTAGATTACCTGGATTCAAAATCTAGGTTCTGGAACTTTCTGATAATCATGTAACCTGTTCAAGTTACTCTGAATGTCATATGCCTCTTTGTTCAACTCTTTGGGGATTACATGAAATAATTAAGTACCAACAGAATGCTTAGAAAGAAGCCTGGACCACAGCAAGTGCTCAGTGCATGCAATGTAACATTTTAATCTCGTTGTAAGCATTTTTTCTCATGAAAATTTAATAGGCTAAATAAAATGCTCAATTCATATGATTAAAATCTTAATCATATTAGTATTTTGAGTCACGAGCTTGAATAATAAAATAGAGTTCAGTGATTGGGAATGTGAAAGCAACAATAAATATTCCCCTGTACCATAAGCTGGGTTTTCTGGAAGGGTTCTGAGATGGACTCTGAGACCAATTGACACTTGTGTATGAGAGAGAGAAAGCAGCATTTGGCATCAGGAGTAGCCAGACTTTGATATTTACTTGATGGCACCTCAACCAACTTCCTGTGAAAGTTCAAGCCAAAAATAACCTGTTACAATTGCCCTTCACGTGCCAGAATCATGTGACATTTGCATACCCTCCTCCATCAGTTATTCGATGTGAGCTACTCCTCGAAGGGCGTGGCCTTGGTTGAAGTTCTCTAAAGCTGAAATTATCCCTGGAGGTGCTGCTAAAGTTTGTCTGACAACAGCATTGCTTGCACGTAAAGGCAACAAATTTTTTCAAAGGAAAATTTGAGCAACAAGTAATTTTTAGAGGGGAGATGTAGAAGAGACACCACTATGGCTATTGCAACTCCCTTTATCATGGACAAGTGCTTTGTCAGGTGGGAAAGGAGTGCAGATATGAGTGGGCTTCTGGTTGCACATAAAAATAAGTAACCTTTATAATTTCCATAGAGGGAAAAGGAATTTAAAGGGAAAAATAGCAACTAAATACATTTTTTTCCAAATAATTCAATGTGTCAAAACAAGCAGCATTTATATAATGTAAATGGGATTACAAGCAGCATTTATATAATGTAAATGGGATTATTTCTGTAAGGGAGATGGGAGCTTAGATTTCAAAAAAAAATTACGATGTCTTGCTTTGTCCTGCTTTAGTCTGGAATGAATTTAAACCGGTGGAAGCCCTCTCTGTAACGAGTTGGTATTACACTTATATCCCCTACCATAGGTGGAATTCCACATAATAAATAAAATTAACCGCTATAGTAAAGGTCTGCATTATCTCTATTTCAAGAAAATGAACGATTTCTCAGGTGTGAAATTTTGGTTATATAAAGAGAGAGAAACCAGGACAATGTTCCATTAGATATTAAACAGTATAAAATACAGAAAAAGATAAAACATCTTCCCAAATACACTTCTTTACTTTTAAAAAGTTTAAATGGCTTTAAAGTTTATATGGCTTAGTAAATTTAGGTATGCATCATAAAATTTTCTGTATACTAGGCACTTAACTGTCAACTCTCTTACAGTGCATGGTCTTTATCAACCTCTTGATCCAGAACCTAATGATAGCGGGCTACATGTTATATTTGTATTCCCAACTCCCAGAGAATAATTCTCCTGACTGTTACGGTATGACCCATGCTGAACCTAGACGTGAATTTCTGAATAATCCCACTCTATGGTAAACTTGGTACTTTTGATTAGATCTTGCTCTGAAAAGGTTATCTTATCAAACTAATAAATAAACTGCTGAACAAGTTGACAGATTGTGGCTGAAAATGGCTTTTGCCCCATGGCTCAATTACAAGCCAGCCAATAGGAAGGCAGAACAGAGTGCCAAAGGTGATTAATTGATTGCAATGTCAGAGTGAGCAAGTTAACTCTCACCGCCCTAAATGCAAGTTGACATTATAAATGAGAATAGGGGAGACACAAACAGTTAGGATGAAAGCTATCAGACCGCTTACTACACGGAACCACCGAGAAACAGGTGGGGCTCAGTTAGAGAGAGTGAGGACATTTTTCCAGAGGAATGTATTTTCACCCTGTTTGACTTGGTAGTGTTCCTTGTATGGGCCCCTCCATTTTTGTGTGTTTTCTGCCTTATAGAATTTCTAGCATACTAAGAGTGGATTTCCTGAAGAAAATCACTTGAAAAATAAATCCAGAAGTGTTTGCTTGAGTGAATGAATTTTTATGTGTCTGAAAAAGCCTTATGGGTAAAATTATAGCTGTCAGGATATGAAGAAGACAACTCACTTCCGTTTAGTCCAAAAAGGAAGAAGAATCGGAGGCAGCAGCTTGCTGTTTTGTTCTATAAAAAGTGTCCTTCGTCAGACAGTCCTATTTCTCCACTTAAAATCAAATCTGCTTTCCAAACAGTACCGGATCAATGTGAACTGCCTCCTGAGTAATCTGATGTCAGTGTAAGGAGATATTTGGAATGAAAACCAAAGCAGGCAAAAAAAAAAAAAAAAGAGAGAGAGACAAAAGAGAAAAAAGGAGAAGAAAAGGGATCAAAGCAAGGTTAGAATACTGTGAAAAGCAGAATAAAGAGGGAATGTGTTAAAAGCCATTTATAACAGGAAGATTTTTTTTTTTTAACAGCCTGAACAGAATGAGGAGGAAGCTGCCAAGGAAACTGCAAAAGATGGTGACGATGATAAAAAAAAAAAAAAAAAAGAGAGAGAGAAGGATTTAAAGCCTCTTCAAAACACAAAGACTAGGAGGACAACCAGAGAACAAAAATTCAAGCGCCTGTTACGTGGATTGCACAGAGCTCAGGTTGCTCTTTCTTCCTCTATCCATAGATCAGCCTAGGTTTTGACAATGGAGGCAGAACAAGAAAAGTGAATAAACTACCCACACTGTGCCTAATTCATACAGGTCTAAGTTCCCCAGAGCAGGAGCCTCTGCAAGCATTTATCAGGCGCCAGCTTTGTTAGGACATGAAAAAGAGGCAAACCTCTTCTTAAATCCAGAGTCAGAGAAAAATTAAGGAGACTCCTTCCTAGAGAGGGAAGCTTCAGGAAAAATTAAATATGGTTTGGATGTACCAGATTAGAGGCTCAGGGGAAAAATAACCTTATCCATAACAAATACTAGAATTCCTTTAAATTCTTTTGTGAACTCACAGCTGTTTATCTATTTTAAAACCAACATAATTTAAACTGATTGTATTATTTCATATTAATCTAAACCAAGGAAAATATCAGCAAAAAATAAGATGCTGATGTAATCTGTTTTCTTACGTCATTGTGCACAGTCTGTACAATCAGCGTTATATCCTCTTCATCTTCCATTCAGTTAGTGCATAATCATGGCTTTGGTCAAAAGTTCTTTCAGGCAAACCTTTCATTTCATTGCAACGTGGTTATTAGTTAAGTGAGATGGTTCTTGCAAAAATATACAATGTTTAAAGTTATTCTAAAGATTGAAGAATTTGAATAAATGTTTCTACCACATGTGCTAAGTCACTTCAGTCATGACCAGCCCTGTGAGACCCTGTGAACTGTAGCCCACCAGACTCCTCTGCTCATGGGATTCTCCAGGAGAGGACACTGGAGTGGGTTGCCAGGCTCTCCTCCAGGGGATCTTCCTGACCCAAGGATCAAACCCATATCTCTTACATCCCCTGCATTGGCAGGCAGGTTCTTTACCACTAGCACCAGCTGGAAAGCCCTTCTACAGTTATACACTAACATTTTGAACACAGTATTTTCATATTATTTATATATAATCTACCCTTAACTATGGCAGAAAAAGAAGATGAAATTTTAAATTAAGCACAGAAATTAAACATTTTATCTCAGAAAACTTTTATTTTAATAAACAATAATGAGCTGTATGGTATTCATGAATAAAGTGGTTTTATGAATAACTACTTTTCAAGATAATTTGTCTATTCATTGCATGTTTAGTGCAAAAATAAGAAATTTCACATAAGGACTTTTCAGTGGTCTTTTTTTATAGTGTATTGCATAATAAGATTTTTATTCACCAAAGCAAATTTAAATTTGCCATATGTAGTGATCATTTATCAATGTTTTAATAAGAAAGAAAAGCAACAACTACTAGATTATTTTAAAATCATTGTTTTGAGTCAATTCATACTATAGCTATTCAATCAAAGATAGTATATATATATATATATATATATGGAAAAGTCAAGTTGTTTTCATTTGCTTCTTCTCCATCTTATTAACAATTTGTTAAGGTGTCAGTGAGTTAATACAAAGAAAAAAATATGATGAAGTAAAAAATTATTGACAGCATTCAAAATTTATTTTCTTACAAATGCCTTAGTTCATAGATATTGTACACACATATATCTATGTAACATGTATATGTTATTGCAAAACATATATTTGATAAGGGGTTAATATATAAATTGTATAAGGAATTTAATAGCAAAAATACAAGTAAATCAATTAAAAACTGGCAAAGGGCCTAAATAAACATTTTTCTAAAAAAGACATACAACTAGCCAACAGGTACTTGAAAAGGTGTTCAACATCGCTAACAAACAGAGAAACGCACGTCAGAACTACAGCGGACTATCGCCTCATTTGTGGCTCAGAGGTTAAAGCGTCTGTCTGGAATCCGGGAGACCCGGGTTCGATCCCTGGGTCGGGAAGATCCCCTGGAGAGGGAAATGGCAATCCACTCCAGTATTCTTGCCTGGAGAATCCCATGGACGGAGAAGCCTAGTAGGTTACAGTCCACGGGGTCGCAGAGTTGGACACCACTGAACGACTTCACCTCACCTCACCTCATCACCTCGTTAAGCAAGGACGGGCATCATCAAAACACAGGAGGTGGCGAGTGATGGTGAGACTGAGGAGAAGGGGGGCCCTTGGGGACGGTTGGTGGCGATGGGGCTCGTGTGGCTCCCGTGGGAAACAGGACCGGGGTTCCTCAGAAAGGTAACCTAGAGCTACCGTGTGGCCCCGCACCCCCGCATCCGCGGTGCAAAGGAAACGGAACACGTTTCAAAGAGATATCTCTTCTTCTGTGTTCATTTTAACCTTCATTTCACAACAACCAAGACCAAGATATAGAAGTACATATATATATACACTTCCCTGGCAGCTCAGTGGTAAGGAACCCACCTGCCAACGCAGGAGACTGAGTTCAGTCCCTCAGTCTGGAAGGTCCCCTGGAGAAGCAAATGGCCACCCGCGCCAGCATGCTTGCCTGGGAAATCCCATGGACAGAGGAGCTGGCCGGCTCCAGTGCACAAGGTTGCAAGATATTCAGACACGACCTCACCACTAAACACACACACACACAGACATACATGTATCTGTATCTGTATAGTACATGTGTATATAGTGCTATATACACGCATATATTATAATATTATATGTGTATATATAATGCAATCTATATGTTATATAAAAAGTATAAAGAAATATTATTCAGCCATAAAAGAAGGAAACCCTGCCGCTAGTGACAATACGAAAATATGGATGAATGTGGGCATTATGCTGAGTGTAATAAGCGAGACAGAGAAAGACAGTATGTGATTTAACTTACATGTGCAATCTAAAGAAAGACAAATTCAAAGAAACAGAGTAGAATCGTATTTGCCAGGGGTTGGAAGGTGAGGTAAATGAAGGTGTATTGGTCAAAGGGTACACATTTTCACAAGTAAGGTGAATAAATTCTGTAATGCCATGTATAGCCCAGTTAATAACACTGTATTCTGTATTTGAAATCTGGGCCAGACATCTTGGAAAGTGAAGTCAAGTGGGCCTTAGAAAGCATCATTATGAACAAAGCTAGTGGAGGTGATGGAATTCCAGTTGAGCTCTTTCAAATCCTGAAAGATGATGCTGTGAAAGTGCTGCACTCAATATGCCAGCAAATCTGGAAAACTCAGCAGTGGCCACAGGACTGGAAAAGGTCAGTTTTCACTCCAATTCCAAAGAAAGGCAACGCCAAAGAATGCTCAAACTACCGCACAATTGCACTCATCTCACGTGCTAGTAAAGTAATGCTCACAATTCTCCAAGTCAGGCTTCAGCAATACGTGAACCATGAACTCCCTGATGTTCAAGCTGGTTTTAGAAAAGGCAGAGGAACCAGAGATCAAATTGCCAACATCCGCTAGATCATGAAAAAGCAAGAGAGTTCCAGAAAAACATCTATTTCTGCTTTCTTGACTATGCCAAAGCCTTTGACTGTTTGGATCACAATAAACTGGAAAATTCTGAAAGAGATGGGAATACCAGACCACCTGACCTGCCTCTTGAGAAATCTGTGTGCAGGTCAGGAAGCAACAGTTAGAACTGGACATGGAACAGCAGACTGGTTCCAAATAGGAAAAGGAGTATGTCAAGGCTGTATATTGTCACCCTGCTTATTTAACTTCTATGCAGAGTACATCATGAGAAACGCTGGACTGGAAGAAACACAAGCTGGAGTCAAGATTGCCGGGATAAATATCAATAACCTCAGGCAAGCAGATGACACTACCCTAATGGCAGAAAGTGAAGAGGAGCTAAAAGCCTCTTGATGAAAGTGAAAGAGGAGAGTGAAAAAGTTGGCTTAAAGCTCAACATTCAGAAAACGAAGATCATGGCATATGGTCCCATCAGTTCATGGGAAATAGATGGGAAACAGTGTCAGACTTTATTTTTGGGGGCTCCAAAATCACTGCAGATGGTGACTGCAGTCATGAAATTAAAAGACGCTTACTCCTTGGAAGAAAAGTTATGACCAACCTAGATAGTATATTCAAAAGTAGAGACATTACTTTGCCGACTAAGGTCGATCTACTCAAGGCTCTGATTTTTCCAGTGGTCATGTATGGATGTGAGAGTTGGACTATGAAGAAGGCTGAGTGCCAAAGAATGGATGCTTTTGAACTGTGGTGTTGGAGAAGACTCTTGAGAGTCCCTTGGACTGCAAGGAGATCCAACCAGTCCATTCTGAAGGAGATCAGCCCTGGGATTTCTTTGGAAGGAATGATGCTAAAGCTGAAACTCCAGTAATTTGGCCACCTCATGCGAAGAGTTGACTCATTGGAAAAGACTCTGATGCTGGGAGGGATTGGGGACAGGAGAAGGGGATGACCGAGGATGAGATGGCTGGATGGCATCACGGACTCGATGGATGTGAGTCTGAGTGAACTCCGGGAGTTGGTGATGGACAGGGAGGCCTGGCGTGCTGAGATTCATGCAAAGAGTCAGACACGACTGAGTGACTGAACTGAACTGAACTGAACTGAGGGATCTTAAGTGTTCTCAACACATACACACATTCACACACAATGGTGTTGTATGAAGTGATATCTATATTAATTAGCTTAATTGGCATAATAATTCTGTAGGTATATATATAAATATTGAACAACCTGAATGGATACAATATTTGTCAGTTATACGTCAATGAAGTTAGATAATTCTTAAATAAAATCATTTCATAGTATAATAACAAGAAAATTGATCTTTGAATATTCAATAGAGACTCAGGGAAGCTAAAGAAACTTCCCATGATCATACAGGAATGTTATAAAATTAGAAACTTCAAGATATGTTTTTACGTCAGTACCTTCAATTTCTTTTTTAACAGCATTACTAGCAGGTATATTTTATTTGTTTGAATGTTATAAGGACTTTTTAAAGTGAATTTATATGTATTACATGTAATCACAACATAAACAATTTTACTAGTTATCATGTCAAATATGGTGGTGCAGATTTTGAAATGATTGTCTAGGAAATAAGAAAAAAGCACAGAAGAGTGATTCATGCATGGCAAAAAGGTGAGAGGTGGTTGGAACCATGACGGTTGAAATGCCTCAGCTGCAGCAACGGGCACAGTTAAACTAAGAGTTGCACCACGCCCTTTGGGTTGGTAGCTACTCGATCACTGTCAATGGGGACTGATGGTGCTAAGTTCAGGGAGACACGCCTGGCCGGAGTACCGCTTTGGTTGCAGGGGTTAGATGGGTCAAGGGGAGCAGCTTCCCAGACTTTATTGACACAGAGTTTCCTATTTTCCACTCATTTGCCCACAGATAGGAGGCGCTTAGTGGTGTCCTGCTCCATCTTTGACTCCTCCATCTGGCGACATTTCCAAAGCCAACAAAGTCAGAAAAACAGCAATGGGTATCCTGTTTCCTCTCTTCTTTCTCAATCTTGTAGCATGTATCTTGTATTGCTGAAATGAATATAAGAAATGATGCATAACGGTAGTTTGGAGACATTTTAAGTCTTAGATCATACTTCATCGCTAATTAGTTTTAGGTTAAAACCCTTTATAATTGGAGAAAGTTTAGGGATCTTAGTTAGCTTTCAAAATTCCAACTCAATACAGCACTTCAGAAAGGAAGCTTGGATTTGGGGCAAGGTAACAGACTTTCATGGAGAAGGCAATAACACCCCACTCCAGCACTCTTGCCTGGAAAATCCCATGGACGGAGGAGCCTGGTGGGCTGCAGTCCATGCGGTGGCTAAGAGTCGGACACAACGGAGCGACTTCACTTTCGCTTTTCACTTTCATGCATTGGAGAAGGAAATGGCAACTCACTCCAGTGTTCTTGCCTGGAGAATCCCAGGGACGGGGGAGCCTGGTGGGCTGCCGTCTCTGGGGTCGCACAAAGCCGGACACGACTGAAGTGACTTAGCAGCAGCAGCAGACTTTCAACTAGTTTGGTGTGTTAAACAGCTGAATCTAATCCCACAAACTGGAATGATAATATAGTTATGGAAGAAAGGGGATGAGTGATGATGCAACCTGGAATTTACAATCAGTTGGATACCAGGTTTACTGTTTTATGTCGTGATAGCTCCAACATTTTTATATAGGGTTTGATTATGTCATATGTTCTGATTGTCATTTGAATAATGCCTACTATTTCAAAGCATGCCCAGTGCTTTCAAAAGAACAAACAATTTTCTTCTTGAAAAGAAGACAAATGATATAGATGAGCAATCAGATGTGTACAAAATTATATCTAGATCATATTGTTGATTCTTATTCTGTTATTTATAATATAAACTCTGAAAAATATTCTCTTATCTGGACTTGTGACAAATTGGTTGGGATGAAATTTAATTTTTCTTAAATTCTAAATGCCAAGAGGAAAAAATTGGCAAAATATGATGATGATTTGAGAAAAAAATGTTGATAAAATTGATTGTGAAATAAAACCTTTAGGGAAAATTAAAAAGTGTGAAATTATTTAAACTGGAGTACTAAATATAGGTATATGTAAAGTGTTATTAAAACTAACTCTCCAGCTCCTGTAATAAGGGAGTTAGACTACAAATTAACTACAAGGGAACTTGGAAACTCTATTACTCTAGTACCTTAAAAATCAAAACTCCCCCCACCCCCAAACCCCCAAAATCCTCCAAATATCCGTATTTGTTGTTAAACATGGTCTTGCTTGAGTGACATATCAGGAAGATAGGTTATCAGTTTCACTTAGAACTCTCAGGAAGCAGTTGACAGGCCACACAGTGTTACAGTAATTTGAAAAGATAAAGACTGCTGAGAGATAGGTATATGGGCCTTTATGAATGAGGTTTTAGAGAAGAAAGTGATTCTTAAATGTTTAAAAAAACCACTAAAATAAATTTTGCAACCTTACTGCAATTAAGCTGTGTAGTTTATGTAAACATGGACCAACAGCAGGATTCAGAACATGTTACAAAGAAAATAAAAGAAGAAACAGATGACCAATAAACTGATTGCCTTTTATTACTAAACCAAATAGGAGTTCATTAAAATTTAAAGAAAGGAAGAGAGAAAAATACAGTCATGGTTATTCATTTAAATGTATGCAATTAATTTGGAATTAATTAAAATTCTCTTCTTGTTTCTTACTAATATAATGTGAAGCATATTCCAAGTTTCCTCTTGTGAGCTGATTAAGATCCTTCCACATATGCTAATATAGAGAATAAATGCTTGGACAAATTTCAGTTTACTCATCCTGAGAAAGGGAGAGACGATGAATGGGCTAAAGGAAATGGGAGGTGGGAGTGTCCACATAGATCATTAACGGAAGACATAGTTTGTTTCAGCCGTAACTTACAGTAACAGAAGCGTGCATCATTCGTCTCCTTCTCTGTCTTTGGAAAGCTGAGACTTGAGGAAAGAGTCGCATGAAAGAAAACACAGTCATTGTTGATGTCTTCATTATAAAAAAGAGGTCTCTGCGTTTGAAAATGTTCCACTCTTTTACCTAGCAAATCCTCAAAATTATGCAAAAATTTTGGTGTTTGGTTCAAGCTGGAAGGAAAGAAAGTGACTTAGAACCCACCCGAGGCTTCAGATCATGACTTTAAAGTGATACCAGTTTGCTTAAGTGTGTTGTTTTCTGTATTAAGAAACAAGAGAGGCACATTTTAGTGGTCTTGCAGGACAGCTATGTTGTAAAGGCATACTGGACTGGAAATGCCTCAGAAGTTTGGCAGAGACATTTCAATTTGGGTTGAGCCAAGGTAAAGGGAATTAACTGCAAACAATAAGAGGGGGTAAAGGATCCAAAACCAGAGAAAAAAAGAGGACTGGTTATCTCAATTAAGGTTTTTTTCCCCATGGGGTTTGATGGTGCTGGGTCACTCAGTCGTGTCCGACTCTCTGCGACCCCATGGACAGTAGCCTGCACCAGGCTCCTCTGTCTGTGGGATTTTCTAGGCAAGACTACTGGAGTGGGTTGCCATTTCCTTCTCCAGGGAATCTTCCCGACCCAGGGGTCGAACCCAGGTCTCCCACATTGTAGACAGACGCTTTACCGTCTGAGCCACTAGGGAGGGCCTTGATAATTTAGTTGAAAATTGAGTGGGGTCAGTTATTCCAAATGATGGCAAAATCCAGCATGTTTTCATGGAAATAAGTGCCGGATGAGACAGGACAGATAATCAAAGTGGAGATGTATACATAACTGTAACACTGCTATATTGGATAGATTACTGGTTTCAGAATTTGTGTGCGACAACAACAAAAAGAAGTCAATGTTTGCAGAATGTGGGGGTGGAAAAATAGCAAAGAGTTAGTAGCTGACCTGCTTAGGTATCACTGAATCTCAAAAGGATTTTTTCCCCCCTATTGAAGGTGGAAGCATACCCTTCTAGGGGCTTTCCATGTGGCGCAGTGGTAAAGAGTCCACCTGCCGATATAGGAGGTGCAAGAGTTGCCAATGAGATCTGAGCTATGAGTCAGGAAGATCTCCTGGAGTAAGAACTGGCAGCCCACTCCAGCATGTTTGTCTGGGAAACTCCACGGACAGAGGAGCCTAAGGGGCTATGGTCTCAGTTCAGTTCAGTCTCTCAGTCATGTCTGACTCTTTGTGACCCCATGGACTGCAGCACGCCAGGCCTCCCTGTCCATCACCAACTCCCAGAGCTTGCTCAAATTCATGTCCGTTGAGTCAGTGATGCCATCCAACCATCTCATCCTCTGTCGTCCCCTTCTCCTCCTGTCTTCAATCTTTCTCAGCATCAGAGACTTTTCAAATGAGTCAGCTCTTCACATCAGGTGGCTAAAGTATTTAAGCTTCAGCTGCAGCGTCAGTCCTTCCAATGAATATCCAGGGTTGATTTCCTTTAGGATGGACTGGTTGGATCTCCTTGAAGTCCAAGGGACTCTCAAGAGTCTTTTCCAACACCACAGTTCAAAGGCAACAATTCTTCGGCACTCAGCTTTCTTTACAGTCCAACTCTCATATCCATACATGACTACTGGAAAACCATAGCCTTGACTAGATGGACCTTTGTTGGCAAAGTAATGTCTCTGCTTTTTAATATGCTGTCCAGATTGGTCATAGTTTTTCTTCCAAGGAGCAAGTGTCTTTTAATTTCATGGCTCCAGTCACCATCTGCAGTGATTTTGGAGCTGCCAGCCCCCCTCACAAAATAAAGTCTGTCACTGTTTCCGTCATTTTCTCATCTATTGCCATGAAGTGATGGGACCAGATGCCATGATCTTAGTTTTCTGAATGTTGAGATTTAAGCCAACTTTTTCACTCTCCTCTTTCACTTTCATCAAGAGGCTTTTTAGTTCCTCTTCACTTTCTGCCATAAGGGTGATGTCATCTGCATATCTGAGGTTATTGACATTTCTCCCAGCAATCTTGATTCCAGCTTGTGTTTCATCCAGCCTAGTCTAAGGTCGCTATGGTAGTTACAGTTTGCTGCTGTTTACAGGGTCAGTTCCACCCAGTCCATTCTGAAGGAGATCAGTCCTGGGTGTTCTTTGGAAGGAATGATGCTGAAGCTGAAACTCCAGGACTTTGGCCACCTCATGCGAAGAGTTGACTCACTGGAAAAGACTCTGATGCTGGGAGGGATTGGGGGCAGGGGAAGAAGGGGATGACAGAGGATGAGATGGCTGGATGGCATCACGGACTTGATGGACGTGAGTTTGAGTGAACTCCAGGAAATGGTGATGGACAGGGAGGCCTGGTGTGCTGCTATTCATGGGGTTGCAAAGAGTCAGACACGACTAGGCGACTGAACTGAACTGAACTGAACGGGGTCACAAAGAGTTGGACAGGCATGACTGAGTGACCGAGTGACTGGGCACACAACATAATCTTCTGGAAGAGGCAACGGGAACTGGAGAGAACAGGATTCTACTGTGTAGCGCAGGCAAATCTGCTCCATGTTATGTAGCAGCACAGATAGGAGGGGAGTCTGGGGCAGAAGAGGTACATATATATGAGAGGGGACAGGTAGGGGCGAGGGGTCTCTACACACAGGAAACAGGCTGCACATGTCAGAGACTTTTTATCCCTCCCTTAAGCGGCAGGAGGGAACAAACTACAAGTGTCAGATTTTTTTCCATCTCCATAAAAAATTATAAGGAGCTTTCTCCATGGATATGTTTTTCTTAAGCTGTGTTAATGAAACTATGTCTTTGCTTTGGAATTTGCGTTTCTTCAAAACAATGCTCCCTAAGACTAACATTGTTCCTTTTCTCAAACCTTGGACTAATGGTTGCTCAGCAAGACAGTATTCATATCAATAGTTTTATGGCTGGGGGCTGACACGCCTCATGCCATCCTATCTCAAAAATGCACATTGTGGGAGAGGGGCCGGGTGACACTCTGCCAGCCTTGAGGTGTCTGTCTTATCTGATTAACAGCTTTCTAACAGACATAAAACATCGGCTAAAGACTAGCAGGGGCACTCTCCGCGCCTTTCTGATGTCTGTGTCAGAAGCTTTGTCTGTCCTCTTTCACTTTAATAAACTGTGCCACACAAAAGTTCTTGTGTGATCAAGCCTGGTCCCCGGCCCTGAAGCTAAATCTTCTTGGGAAATCGTGGATCTGACACGGTTCACCATAAGCTATCATATATGTATGGCTGAGTCCTTTTGCTGTCCCTCTGAGAATAACACAGCATTGTTAATTGGCTATACTGCAGTATCAAAGTAAACATTTTTTTAAAAGATACATGTGACCCTCTTACACTGTTGGTGGGAATGCAAACTAGTACAGCCACTATGGAGAACAGTCTGGAGATCCCTTAAAAAATTGCAAATAGAATTGCCTTATGACCCAGCAATCCCACTGCTGGGCATACACACTGAGGAAACCAGAATTGAAAGAGACGCATGTACCCCAATGTTCATCACAACACTGTTTATAATAGCCAGGACATGGAAACAACCTAGATCTCCATCAGCAGATGAATGGATAAGAAAGCTGTGGTACATACACACAATGGAGTATTACTCAGCCATTAAAAAGAATACATTTGAATCAGTTCTAATGAGATGGATGAAACTCGAGCTGATTATACAGAGTGAAGTAAGCCAGAAAGAAAAACACCATTATGGTATACTGACACATATATACGGAATTTAGAAAGATGGTAATGATGACCCTGTATGTGAGACAGCAAAAGAGACACAGATGTGTAGAATGGACTTTTGAACTCTGAGGGAGAGGGAGAGGGTGGGATGATTTGGGAGAATGGCATTGAAACATGTATACTATCATGTAAGAAACGAAGTGCCAGTCTATGTTCGATACAGGATACAGGATGTCTGGGGCTGGTGCACGGGGATGATCCAGAGAGATGATATGGGGTGGGAGGTGGGAGGGGGATTCAGGATTGGGAGCTTGTATACACCTGTGGTGGATTCATGTCAATGTATGGCAAAACCAATACAATATTGTAAAGTAAAATAAAGTAAAAATAAGTTTAAAAAAAAGTAAAAAAAAAAGATACATGTGAAATGGAAAAATGGACAGTCTTAACTGACTGTGTAGTTCTAGAGAGGAGAGAAATAAGTCATATTTAATTAATCTTGAGAAAGCAAATGAAATTATTTTAATAAGTTAACAGGGGAGGTGAAAAGGTTGTGGTTAACATAGACCTTAACAAAGTGTTTCCAGGGAATGTTTGAAGAAATGTGGTAAAATGTCAGTAGCAGTCGGGGGGGGGCAGGAAATTTGACTCAGCAAATAGAATGTAATAGAAATTTTTTTCACTAAGTCAGTTCTGCACTTTTAAAAACATCTCACTCTCAATAAATAGCTATGAAACAGTTTTATGAAAACTTAAAAAAATAACTCAAGTATATATACAGTTTAGAAACTGGAAAGATTGGAGCCTTGTCCTTTAGTGATGCGGACTTGTATGGTGCAGAAATGAAGGAGAAAGTTGAATCACAGATTACCTTTGTTTAAGATTCCATTTGGATGCATGCCCATGAAATAATGTCATTCTAAGTTGCTATATTTCAACTCCTTGAATTAATACCCCAGTGGACTGACTGGATGGAGTCATCTTCAGTGTGAGGATAAAAATATGATGATATGTGCCACATTTTCAAAATTATGCTAATTTGCTCATCTAAATTTTAAATTAAAATGACCCCAAATAACAATTATCCAAACAATGCACTATTGCTGTAGACGACAAAGATGAACCCTGTCCTCAAGGAGAAAATTCTTGTGTAAAATTTAACAATTTGATATAAACTTGTAATCTTTGGAAACTATATTCTGAGAGACATCTTTATTTTAGAATTAGAAGGCAGTGAATAGACATATACAGCATTAACCTTGAATGAGATTTATGCAGAAAAGATCTTTCCATTTTCCACAATGTGTTCAACATTTTTGTAGACAAATTTCTATAGATAAAAACAAACATTTTAATTCTTTATCACACAAAAAAGCAGCTGGATTCAAAAGAGAATAGCAATCTAAACACATCACTGTACAACCTAAATACAGAAAAGAAAGCATAAGAAAAGTTTATGTTCTGACATTCATCTTTGGAATCTGACGCTGCATAGACATAGCGCTTAACTGAATCAACAATGAAAAGAAAAAAAGCATATTCCTTAGGCTCAGAGGTTAATGTAGAATGATGCAGTTTAACATAACATGCTGCTTTTTCCCCATTCAGAAGAGTAAAGCATTTTAAAAAGGCATATTTCTCTAAAAGAAAGTGAGAATATTATTTTTATGATTAAATAGAAAAACATTTGAAACTTGCCAAGCCCATTCAATCTGGAAAAGAGACATTAAAAAAACCTACTAACTTTCATATTTCATAATTGCAGAGGCAAACAATGAGCCATGAATCTCACTAAATTCCAGCGCTCCCTCTAGACATACATCGTGGCTGACAGCTTAAGAAAATTGATTTAAGCTTCTCACGGACTATATGCCAAATATCTGAATTCCTTGAGTGATTTCATTTATTTACCATACCATTTTTAGGCTCCCAATTATTAAAATTGCACAGATAAGAGGAAAAGAGAAATAACAAGACACCACACCAGCTGCGCTGAGATATTTAGGCTTACACTGCTTGAATATTAAATTATCCAGAAGGTGAAACTATACAGTAAACATGAAAAGCATATTCTCTCAGAGACTCAAACCGTTCTCAGACCTAATAATGGTCTTGCTGCACATCTTTGTGGCTAGTGAACAAATCCCTTTCTAGCGTATTCAACACATACGGAGATCCATCCTTCATCGGACATGGAGCACAAAATTACTAGCTGAAAAACCAGATTCTCACAGAGCTTTAACCAGATCTTGCTGTAAATTAAGTAGCTTTTGGAAGTTGTTTTGAGCCATAATCGTCTCAGAGTGTCAGCTTCTTTCACATAAGAAAGTAATAGATTGCATTAGGCTCTGGTTAAAGAATTGTTTCTGAAGGTAATGCGATGACCACCAGTGCTAAGTAGAAATGTGGAGAATAGGAAGGATGAGAGCACTTTCCAAGATGCCTAATTTACAGTAAGGGAGTCATTCAGGCATCGGAAGGCTGACTGCAATGACAAAAAGGTAATGATGAAGTTTCATTAAGCAACTCCTTAATGGGATGGTAGAGATAGAACAGAGAGTTCAGTTAAAAGCAAAATCGTAGTTGCTAGTTGCTATATAACACAGAGACCTCAATCTGGGGCTCTGTGACAACCTAGAGGGGTGGGGTGGGGTGGCGGGGGTGGAAGGGAGACTCAAGAGGGAGGGGAAATGCATATACCTAGGGCTTCCCCGGCAGCTCGGTTGGTAAAGAATCTGCCAGCAGTGCAGAGACCCCGGTTCAATCCCTGGGTCAGGAAGATCCCTTGGAGAAGGAAATGGCAACCCACTCCAGTGTTCTTGCCTGGAGAATCCCATGGACAGGGGAGCCTACAGTACATGGAGTTGCAAAGAGTCAGACATGAGTAAGCAAATCACCATGGCTGACTCACGTTGTATGCAGAAACCAACTCAGCATTATTTTAAGCAATCATCTGTCAACTAGACATTAAAACAAAAAACACAGAATCTTCTTATACCAGTGTTTGCTCCACTTAGGATGAGTCTTCTTCTCCACATGTCACTTTGCCCTTCTAGTGACCTCTGTGTTCTTACAGTCCACAGTGCTTATTCAGTTCAGTTCAGTTCAGGTCAGTCGCTCAGGCGTGTCCGACTCTTTGTGACCCCGTGAACTGCAGCACACCAGGCCTCCCTGTCCATCACCAACTCCTGGAGTTCATCCAAACCCATGTCCATCGAGTCGGTGATGCCATCCAGCCATCTCATCCTCTGTCGTCCCCGTCTCCTCCTGCCCCCAATCCCTCCCAGCATCAGGGTCTTTTCATACTTGGCAGGGGTCAAGACTAAAGTGGTTTAGTAGAAGACTAGCAGAAGAAAAAATCTTTCTCTTTAATCCAACGGAAGGTGCTTAGAAAATAGCAGTTGGTGAAAGTGGATTTTCCTCAGGTGGATCCTAAGAGAAAAGAAAATGAAGAAACAGAAGACGAAGGAATAAAGAAGGAGGCTGGGGAGAAAAAAGGAGAAGATGAGGAAGAATCTGAATAGAAGGAAACAAAGAGAAAACGGCGATTAAGATTAAGACAAGAGAGAGGCAGATGGGAAGGGGAGGAAGAGGAGGAAAGGGAGGAAGGGGAGAGGGGAGTCTGAGTTAACTTCAGATCCAGAAGGAGGAAGCTGCAACAAACGGGAGAAGGCAGTGCGCAGAATGTTAAGTGTGCCAGGTTCTTAGAAACAAGCTTCCCCTGAGGTCCTTGCAGCAACTATTTCACCTTTTTACACTGGCTAACTCTTGCACAGCAACTTCTTCCTCTGAAAATAATACTCCCTCACTCCTCAAATATAGGATAGATAATTCTATAATTTCCTGTGCCCCAACTAGATTTGATTTCCCTAACGATTATGACATTTTTAATGTTGCTGCTAAGTCGCGTCACTCGTGTCCGACTCTGTGCAACCCCAGAGATGGCAGCCCACCATGCCTTCCCGTCCCTAGGATTCTCCAGGCAAGAACACTGGAGTGGGTTGCCATTTCCTTCTCCAATACACGAAAGTGGAAAGTGAAAAGTGAAATTGAAGTCACCCCGTCGTGTCTGATTCTTAGTGACCCTATGGACCGCAGCCCACCAGGCTCCTCCGCCCATGGGATTTTCCAGGCAAGAGCGCTGGAGCGGGGTGCCATCGCCTTCTCCAATAGTCTTCTCTAGCCGGTTCATCATTTATGCCAATTGCACCGTAATAATATAAGATGCTAATATCTGGGACAATTAAAATTGAAGTATAAGGAATCTTTTCATAATATCTTACAGATTTTTCTGTAAATCTTAAACAGTTCTAAAAGTTTATTGCTGCTGCTAAGTCACTTTAGTCGTGTCCGACTCTGTGTGACCCCACAGACGGCAGCCCACCAGGCTCCCCCGTCTCTGGGATTAGGCAACCTTGTGGCTCTGCTGGTAAAGAATCCACCTTCAGGTGCTCAGCCAGTAAAGAATGCGTGCTGTCAACATGACTTGTGACTCTTGATGGTGACCTTGATCTCCTGGCTGACAGAGTTTGTCCTGTTTTTGCACTCTAAAGTTACCCCTCTCATTTCTACACTGTACCATTTGGAAGGAATTAACTATATGCAGCTCATACCTTAGAAGGTTGCTTTTGCTTTAAATTTTCAGAGGATTTCAATATAGTTTTGAACTATGAATAAATTTGAAATTGGAGTGTGAATAAATTTGAATTTGAACCATGAATAAATTTGAATTATAATTATTGAATTTGAATTAATTGACTATGAATTATGAATAAGGCCAATTTTTTTATTTCCAATTTTTATAACTTTATTTCTTATCTTTTTGCACTAGCTAGAATTTCCAGTGTGATGTTGAATATAAGCAGTGAGAGAAGACATACCTGCATTGCTCCTGATGTTAGAGAAAAGGAATTCAATCTCTTACCATGTAGTATAATTTTAGGCATAGATTGTTTATAAATTTTCTTATTAGATGAAGGGAAGTCTCTTTTAATTTTAAAATTTTACAAGGTTTTATCAAAGTTTATTTTGTCAACTGCTTTTATGCAGCTGTTGATATGATCATATGTGTTTTGTTTTGTATTTATTCTGCTGCTGATGAATTACATTGACTGCTGTTGACCCAAGAGTTTCTTTGTATAAAATGCACTTGACTGAATGTACTATCCTCATGTATACTGCTGGATTCAATCTGGTATGAATCTTGGTGTCGAGGTTTGTGAAAATTATGATATTAGTTTCTTTTCCTGTGACGCCTTTATCACCTTTATCTTGTTTTAAGTGGGCTTCCCAGATAACTTGCTGGAGAAGGGGTGGTCTACCTATTCCAGTATTCTTAGGCTTCCTTGTGGCTCTGCTGGTAAAGAATCTGCCTTCGGGTGTCTCAGACAGTAAAGAATTCATCTGCAATGAGGGAGACATGTGTTCAGTCCCTGAGTTGGGAAGATGCCCTGGAGAAGGGAAAGGCTACCCACTCCGTTAGTCTGGCCTAGAGAAGCCCACGGACCATATAGTCCATGGTGTCGGAAAGAGTCGGACACTACTAAAGGACTTTCACTTGTCTTGTTTAAGTATTAGAGCAGAGCTGGTCTCATTCATTTTCACGTTGTATTATTAGGTGCAAACACATTTAGGATTGTTATGTATTCTTGAAAAATGATAGCTACCCTTTTTGTCTCTGATCATCTTTCTTGTTCTGAAGTCTGTTTTCCTGAAATTAATATAACTACCCATGAGTCCTTCTGAATAGTGTCAGCAAGGCACATCTTTCTCCATCTCTTTACTGTTGCTCTGTTTAAGCCCTTATCATTAAAGCAGCCTTCTCATATACCACATAAGTAAGGCTCCTTTCTCTCTTGTCTTGTTACTTTCTTTTTCCTTCTTTTTTTGGGGAGTGGCATCTCTGCTTTTACCAGAACATTTATGTTTACTTTATCGCCCATCTCATAGGGTTTCATCTACAGGGTTGAAAATTAATGGCTATTTATCCTAGTGTTCGAAATATGTTTGAAAGTGAAAGTGAAGTCACTCAGTCGTGTCCAACTCTTTGCGACCCCATGGACTGTAGCCCACCAGGCTCCTCCATCCATGGGATTCTCCAGGCAAGAATACTGGAGTGGGTTGCCATTTCCTTCCCCAGGGGATCTTCCCTACCCAGGGATCGAACCCAGGTCTCCTGCATTGCAGGCAGATGCTTTAACCTCTGAGCCACCAGGGACGCCCCCTAAATAGCAAAGGCTATAAGTTTACCTTCAAACAATATGACATAGCTTCACATGTAGTGTAGGTTGCTCATAGTGAAATATTCCCAAGGCCTCTTTCTTGTGCCTTGAGACATTGCTATCATTTATTTCACTTCTTTCTACTTTATCACCCAATAAATAGCTATCTATGTGAATTTAGACAATTATCTTTCAGATTAAGAATAAGAAAAGCAAAATGTTATATTTTATTTTAATTAATTCATTTTCTAACATTTACATAGACCTACGCTTTTAACTTTATATTGCTCTTTTGTCTGAAGAAAACTTTTAACATTTCTTTATTTTCTAATTGAAGTATATTTCCTTTTTGTATGAGAAAATCTTTTTTACTTAATTTATGAAGAGTGGTTTTACTGAATTTAGAATTTTAAGCTGGAATTTTTTTTCTTTTTCTTTTTAGTACTTTAAGGTTTAACTTCACTGTCTTATTTTTTGCAAGGATTTTAAAGGTAGAAAGCCTATTAGAATTTTTGGTCTTGTTTCTTAACAGGTATGCTTTTTTTCCTTTAAGGTGATGTTCTTTAAGATTTTATCTTTCTGCATTATTTTTACACTCTGAATATGATCTGTTTAGATGTTTTGGTTTGGGAAATTTGTGATACTTAGTTTTCTCTGAGCTTCCTGAATTTGTGGTTTGATATCTGTCAATAAATGTGGGTAGATCTCAGACTTTATTAATTAAAATATTTCTTCTCTTTGGTTTTCTCTTTCTTTTGTATCTGATGTTTAAATTAGGTGTTTGCTACATCCTTTGGGTACTGTTCCACAGTTCTTGAATATGCTTCTCTTAAAATTTTTTAAAGGCTTTACATTGAAATTGAGAAGCCTTTACTGAACTGTTTCTGTTCAACAATTCTTCAGTTATGATATTATAGCTTCTATTTCTAGCATTTCCTTTTGATGCTTTCTTAGAGTTCCCATCTTAATTTACTTTGCCTATCTGTTATTGCCTGTTATCTAATTTCCCCATTGTAGCCTTTAATATATATCATGGCTCATTTAAAGACCTGCCTATAATTCCATTATCTCCAGCAAATCTCAGACTGAATCTGATGATTGTTTGTCTCATTTCATGCCTTGTTTTTGTTTGTTTTGAAGGTTGATCTGAGTAATAGAAACTCAGGTAAATAAGATTTTAGTGTTAAGATTTATGCTTATCTGGGTAAAAATTGTTCTGTGTTTTTTATGTAGCTACAGGTACCAGAGTCCTTCAGTTCCTCTTGAGTGTTTCTTTCTGTCTTCCTCTTGAATCTATGCCTCGCACATCTTTCAGTTATAATCCATAGCTGTTAGCATGGAAACCTTTTTGAAGTTGTAGTAAGATGTGTGAGAGACAGAGCATCCTGTAATCTTCAAATTAAATATCAGCGTTTGAGTGGGCCTGTCTCAGAGCTGTGACCGTATCAAATGTCTCCCTTTGGTCATACTTCTGCCTGATCTCCACTGCTTCTTTATGTGGATACCTACTTCCTTACCTGGCTATAGCATCTGCAGTCGTTTTTTTTTTTTTTTTTCTCTGATTCTTGTTGAATATATTTTATACTGTTTTGTTTTCCCCCTTAGGTGTCATAAAAAGGCTGAAGAACTGGCATCAGAGCTATCCCCTTCTTCCATTTGGGAGACAGTTTCAGAATTACACACTGTTCAAGTCCTTTCCCATGAATAGCAGAATTTTAATGTTGAAGTCTCTAGTCTTATTTCACGGAGGTTTAATTTCCCTTCTCTCCACTGGAACTCCACAGGGATCTTTCCAGATCCTCACAGTGGGAACTTGGTGGAACCACACTGCAAGAAAAGCCCATGAAACTGAAAACACGTGTCACAGGCTTTAGTCCCAAGCAGTTTACTGATCTCATATTACTCTGCACTCAGCCTCCAGCGATTCTTCAGATTCTTCAAAACTGCCATTCAATTGTTCTTAGCAGCCCGTGGTTCCAGCGGCTCTGCCTCCACGTAAGCAGATCTCTGATGCTGCAACTCAGGGAGTCATCTGCCCTGTGAAACCGCGTTTTGTTAGGTGGAAGAAATGGTAGATTTTCAGTCTGTCTTGTTTTTTTTGTTTGTTTGTTTGATAAAGACAGCTTCCAAGTCTTTACATGTTGGTGCTGAAACTGGAACAGCCTCCATTTATTTTTAGAAGGAGGAAAACTCGCTTTGCTTCAGGAGTAATGCTACCTTCATGAATGTTACTGTAGGGTCAGACCCTGTGTTTATGAAATAACTGATTTTCAATTAATGGACACAGGGCTCCTTCCAGGTGATGCTATGTTATCCTCAGATAATAACTAAATGTGAGGTGACAATTTGACATCTTTTGTATTCCAAGTGAAGTACAGGATCCATTATAATTTTCGTACGGTATTACAAGTATTCATGGGGTTGAAGACATTTTCCCAACTCCACCAAAAGTTTCTCATTTGATCTTTCCTTTGATCTCCTCTTTGATGTCAGAATGAACTCTCCTGCTGCTCATGAGAGGATTCATGGGAGGACTGAGGAATAAGAAATTAACTGCCTTCCATGCTTTCCAGAAATTGTTCTTCAGTGACAACTAATACAAAAAATATGTCTAAAAAAGTTAGAATTTATCCTCTCCCCACATCCTACCTAATATATTAAATATCATCTGTTTCAGTTCAGTTCAGTTCAGTTGCTCAGTCATGTCCTACTCTTTGCGATCATCTGTTTAGTTAACCTAAAATTGGATGCAACTGCATTCAAAGGCCAGCATTAAATGCACTAAGGTATTCTTAATGGATTGCAGTGACGTCTATTATTAATAGCAGATGTAGCAGATATCCTAGCATTATGAAATGATGAGTCAAAGGAGATGAATAAAATATAACCACATGAGAGAGTAAGGTGAAAATAATCTATTTATAAATGTGTCAAAATTTTGCAAACATATATAATATGATTTCTGCATCCAGAAAATTGGTATATTATTGATATATTGAATGCTTCCAGATGGCTCAGAAAGTAAAAAAATCTGCCTGCAAAGCAGGAGACACAGGAGACATGGGTTCAATCCCTGGGTCAGGAAGATTTCCTGGAGAAGGAAATGGCAACCCACTCCAGTATTCTTGCCTGAGAAATCCCATGGCTAGAGGAGTCTGCTAGTCTACAGTCCAGTGGGTTATAAAGAGTCAGATAAGCTGAGTGACTAAGCAGAGCACATACTGAATGCTGAGTTCAGCCACTCTGTCATGTCCAACTCTTTGCAACCCCATGGACCACAGCACACCGGACCTCCCTGTCCTTCACCATCTCCTGGAGCTTGCTAAAACTCGTGTCCATTGAGTCAGTGACCTCTTCCTCTGTCGTCCCCTTCTCTTCCTGCCCTCAATCTTTCCCAGCATCAGGGTCTTTTTCAATGAGTCAGTCCTCACATCAGGTGGCCAAAGTATTGGGGCTTCAGCTTTAGCATCAATCCTTCCAATGAACACCCAGGACTGATCTCCTTTAGGATGGACTGGTTGGACCTCCTTGCAGTCCAAGTGACTCTCAAGATTATGCATTAGATCATAAGATGTTAAAAGACATATATTTTTTAATATTTATTTTTATTATTTTTATATATCACAACTAAACTAGATTAAATAAATGCAGACCTTTATTAATTGTTGCTGCTGCTAAGTCGCTTCAGTCGTGTCCGACTCTGAGTGAACCCATAGATGGCAGCCCACCAGGCTCCCCCGTCCCTGGGATTCTCCAGGCAAGAACACTGGAGTGGGTTGCCATTTCCTTCTCCAATGCATGAAGGTGAAAAGCGAAAGGGAAGTCACTCAGTCCTGTCTGACTCCCAGCAACCCCATGGACTGCAGCCCACCAGGCTCCTCCATCCACAGGATTTTCCAGGCAAGAGTACTGGAATGGGGTGCCATTGCCTTCTCCTATTAACTGTTGAGCATATGTAAATATGGATTTGGATCATGCTTTTACTATTTGTCAGACATTATGTCTCCAAAGAGTAATAATAACAAATATTGTACATTTGAATATTTTTAGCATGTGTTCTATTAATTTTTCATACATATATTTTCATTTTCATCTTATACTAGCTCTTTGAGGAAAGTAATATGATTTTCAGTATTTATACAAACAGGAAAATTGAAACTTGGGTTTTGAACATATGTTAATTTCTTCTTCCTGTCTCATAAGTAGTGTAGTATAATCAGATTTAATAATAGGTGTGATTGAAGTCCTCATCCTCATCTACTAAGGAGTAAGGCGAAATGTCAGTCACATCAATAAAGAAAATGACTTAAGCTTATCTAAATAAAGAAAAATAGTTTCCTATAGCATATATTGTCAGGGAAATGAAAATTGAAACAACAATGAAAGCCCACTACACATGTATTTGAATGGCCAAAATCAGGAAAATTGAAAACATACAATGCCACCACAGACATGGAGCAAAAAGAGTTCTCAATAACTACCACTGAGAATGCAAAATGGTACAGATGCTTTATAAGACAGTTCAGTGATTTCTTACAGAACTAAATATATCCTTACTATTTGATCCAGCAATTATAGCTTTTGATATTTACCCAAACAAATTGAAAATTTGTGTCCACCCAAAAGCTTCCACAAGGAAGTTTATCGAAGCTCTAGTCATAATTAGCAAAACCTGGAAGCCACTAAAAATGTCTTTTAAAAAGCAAATGGATATCCATCTAGGTCTTCTGCCCATCTTTTGATTGGATTGTATGCAAATTACTATCTTGCCAGTCCCTTCATTTGCATATATTTTCTCCTTTTCTGGAGGTTTTCTTTTCCTTTTGTTTCTGATTTCTTTTGTTATGTAAAAGCTTTTAAGTTTGATTAGATCTCCTTTGTTTATTTTTAACTTTATTTCCACTACTCTAGGAGATAGATCAGAAAACACACACACACAAATTTGCTGCACTTTATTTCAAAGAGTGTTCCACCTGTGTTTTCTTCAAAGCATTTTGTATTATCCAGGCTTACATTTAAATCTTTAATCCATTTTGAGTTTTTTTTTCTTTTTTTTGTATGATGTTAGAAATGTTCTAATTTTATTCTTTTACATGTTGCTGTCCCGTTTTCCCATCATCACTGATGGAAGTGACTGCCTCTTGTCCACTGTATATTCTTGCCTTCTTTGCTGTAGGTTAACTGACCATAAGTGCACTGGCTCATTTCTGGTGATTCTGCCCTTTCCCTGCTTTCTTGCTCTATGTGTTTATTTCTGTGCTAGTCTCCTACTGTTTTGAGGGGATTGATTCGAGATGGTGGAGCGGAAGGACACGTGCTTGTCTCCTCCCATGAGATCACCAAGATCACAACTAGCTGTTGAACAACCATTGACAGGAGAATACTGGAAACCACCGCCAAAAAAAAAAAAAAAAGATGCCCCATGTCGCAAGAAAAAGGAGAAGCTGCAACAAGATGGTAGGAGGGGTGCAATCATGATAAAATCAAGTCCCATACCCACTGGATGGGCAACCCGCAAACTGCAGAACAAGAGCACCAGAGAAGTTTTCCCGCTCTAGGGAAGGTTCTGAGCTCCCATGTCAGGCTTTGCAGCTTGGGGAACTGGCAAATGGACTAGGAATCCCTAGGGGATCTGACTTTGAAGGCCAGCAGGATTTGGCTGTAGGATTTCCATAGGATGAGGCGGGGACAGACACTCCAATTTGGAGGGCACAAACAAAATCTTGTGCATACCACGACCCAAGAGAAAGGAGCAGTGATCCCACAGGAGACTGAACCATACCTAGCTGTAGTGTTGGGGGGGGGTCTCCTGTGGGGCCATGAGTCAGCAGAAGGTCCCCCCATCGTGGGGATGGGGTCACTGGAGCAGCAGTTCTCAGAGAAGCCCTCTCGAAGGTTGTCATTAGCCATACCTTAGAGCATGTAAGAACGAAAGCTGGGTTTCCTCAGGCCAAACTACTAACAGGGAGGTGGAGCTACCCCATCTATCACCAGATCAAGTTTTCCTGAGCCATGCCCACCATGGCAAGACCCAGGTTTTCCCACACCAGTACCTCACATCAGGAGGTGTGCATAAAACTCTTAGCTTCATCCACCAGAGGACAGACAGAAGAAGCAAGAACTATAGTCCCATAGCTTCCAAAATGAAAATCAAAATCATGGAAAGTTCATCAAAATGGAAAAGCAGATTATCTCCAAGATGAAGGAACCCCAGGAAAACAACTAGATGAAATGGAGATAAGCAAACTTCCAGAAAAAGAATTCAGAATAATGATAGTGAAGATGATCCAAGATCTCAGGAAAACACAGAAGATGCAATAGATGTTTACAGAAGATTTAGAACTAAAGAACAAGCAGAGGTGAATATACTATTTTGATTACTGTTCAGTTCAGTTCAGTCACTCAGTCATGTCCGAATCTTTGCAATCCCATGAATCACAGCATGCCAGGCCTCCCTGTCCATCACCATCTCCCGGAGTTCACTCAAACTCACATCCATTGAGTCGGTGATGCCATCCAGCCATCTCATCCTCTGTCATCCCCTTCTCCTCCTGCCCCCAATCCCTCCCAGCATCAGGGTCTTTTCCAATGAGTCAGCTCTTCGCATGAGGTGGCCAATGTATTGGAGTTTCAGCTTTAGCATCATTCCTTCCAATGAACACCAAGGACTGATCTCCTTTAGAATGGACTGGTTGGATCTCCTTGTAGTCCAAGGGACTCTCAAGAGTCTTCTCCAACACCACAGTTCAAAAGCATCAATTCTTTGGTACTCAACTTTCTTCACAGTCCAACTCTCACATCCATACATGACCACTGGAAAAATCATAGCCTTGACTAGATGGATCTTTGTTGGCAAAGTAATGTCTCTACTTTTTAATATACAATCTAGGTTGGTCATAACTTTCCTTCCAAAGAGTAAGCATCTTTTAATTTCATGGCTGAGGTCACCATCTGCAGTGATTTTGGAGCCCCCAAAAATAAAGTCAGCCACTGTCTCCAATGTTTCCCCATCTATTACCCATGAAGAGATAGGACCAGATGCCATGATCTTCTTTTTCTGAATGGTGATCTTTAAGCCAACCTTTTCACTCTCCTCTTTCACTTTCATCAAGAGGCTTTTAGCTCCTCTTCACTTGCTGCCATAAGGGTGGTGTCATCTGCATATCTGAGGTTATTGATATTTCTCCCGGCAATCTTGATTCCAGCTTGTGTTTCTTCCAGTCCAGTGTTCCTCATGATGTACTCTGCATAGAAGTTAAATAAGCAGGGTGACAGTATACAGCCTTGACGTACTCCTTTTTCCTATTCGCAACCAGTCTGTTGTTCCATGTCCAGTTCTAACTGTTGCTTCCTGACCTTCATACAGGTTTCTCAAGAAGCAGGTCATGTGGTCTAGGATTCCCATCTCTTTCAGACCACGCAGAAGCGCTCTGGCTGTGAAGAACTGTGCAGGAGTGGCTGAGAGGAGCTACCCCATGCCCGAGGTCAGGGGCGGCGGCCCGGAGGAGCTTGATTACTGGAGCTTTTTTTTTTTTTTTTCTCTTTATTTTTAAAAAAATTTTTTTTCTCTTTATTTAAAAAAAATTTTTTTTTTTAGTTTTTTTTATTTTTAAATTTTAATATCTTTAATTCTTACATGCGTTCCCAAACATGAACCCCCTCCCACCTCCCTCCCCATAACATCTCTCTGGGTCATCCCCATGCACCAGCCCCAAGCATGCTGCATCCTGCGTCAGACAGACTGGCGATTCAATTCTTACATGATAGTATACATGTTAGATTCGCCAGTCTGTCTGACGCAGGATACTGGAGCTTTTTAACAAGTCAGAAAGCATGATTCCTCCAACTGTTCTTTCTCCACCCACATTTTTTGGCTATTTGGGGTCTTTGGAATTTCTATAAGAATTCAAAAAGGTTTTGTTTTTGTGTTTGTTTTAGTTCTGTTAAAAATACCATTTTAATAAATATTAATTGTTTGAATTTGTTGATTACCCTGGGTAGTATGGTAGTTTTAAGCATATCGATTCTTCTAGTCCAAGATCATGGTATTTCTTCCTATTTGTTTGAGGTCATCTTCAATTTTTATCATCAGTGTCTTATATAAGTACAGGTATTTTGCCTCCTTAGGTAGGTATATTCCAAGGTATTTTATTCTAGAAACAGACATAATGAAACAAATTAGAGTAACAGAAATAGAGCCTGGAATATATGGGAAGTTGATGTTCTACAAAGGTTGAGTTTCAGTTTAGAGTTTATTAACAGAAGTGGCACAATAGGATGGCCAATCTGGAAAACATACACGTCATATGCAAAGGTAAATTTCAGAAGAATTCCAGATTTAAATGTCAATTAAAACATAAAACTTAAAAAGAAAAAGGCAATGGGGGAGTAATGAACCTTGTGATGAGAGAAGCATTCTTAAATAGGACAGAAAACTCAGACCCAATAACTGAAAAAGAGCACACTATTTGACAACACATAATTTAATATTTTTATAATAAAAATAAAAAGTCAAATATATTTGGGAAAAATATTTGCAAGACAATTCATTTAAGAAATATTTTTCAAGCACATTTTATGTCATAGCTGCTACTGGGTGCCATGCTGAATAAAATATTGAGCAAATGGTACAAGCCAAGTTTGATTTATTATTTTATTATTTGCCTAAATGAATATTCCTGTATTCATGGTGGTTACCTTTTAGTGGTAGATGATAGATATGAAAGATAACATACAGGATTCTTGCAAACAAGAGACAGAGTGAGAGGGGGAAGGGAGAGAAAGGTGAGAGAAAATCCAATGGTAAGAAAATATACAAAGCCAATTCAAAGAATGCAAAATAGCAATAACACGTGAAATTACGCCTATCACATCTACGCACTGGAAACGCTGCTTGCTTCTTCCCAAGTCTGTTCAATGGCCTCATGCTGGTGACTTGGGCTTAGTCATGATGAGAGTATTTATATCATGGAGATCAGCAAGTGCTATAGATCAGAGTTGCTTTATTACTTAAATTGTCTAAAACGGTTACTGTTACTATCGTAAAAAGTAACAGAGGAAAATGTAAAAAAGCAGATTAAACTCAGAAGTGTGGCGTGTCTGTGCTGTTACATGATGAACGGCACAGAAACTTAAGGAAATATTCATCCAGGACTTGAGAACTATTATCCATTTCAACACAAAGTCGATCGCTTCAGTAACAGATGAGTGAAGTTTAGACATATAGAGAGCTAAAGCTGAAAGAATATTCAGGTAATAAATATAGTTTATAGTAGGATAAAAAACAGTTTAATAGTAGATCACATTTCAGATTTAATGACACTAAATTTATTGGGGAAAGAGTGAATTTTAATGGAACTCTATTTGCCAAATCAAAGGTGAACAGCAGTCATAGTTCGCATACAAATATGAGAGTTCAGCAGACTTTCCAGGTGGCCCAGATAGTAAGGAATCTGCCTGCAGTACAGGAGACCCAGTTTGATCCCTGGGTCAGGAAGATACCCTGGAGGAGGGCATGGCAAACTACTCCAGTATTCTTGCTTGGAAAATTCCACAGGCAGAGGATCCTGGTAGGTTACAGTCCACGGGGTCACAAAGAGTTGGATATGACTGAGTGACTAGCACTTATGAGAGCTCAGCAACAATCACCCAAAGCCCTGTAATAGTCAATAAATTGGCTATAAAGAACGTGTGATACAGTACCACATGCTCTATTATTATTTATGCTGTGTCTTTACTATCGATAAAATCAATAATGAACTTCTGTGCTTATATGTAAAAAAAGTGAATGGATAACTATAATGGAAATCCAGACAATGGAATATTATTCAGTGCTAAAAAGAGACAAGCTATAAAGCCGTGAAAAGACATGTGGGAATATTAAATGCATGTTGCTAAGTGAAAGAAGCTAATAAGAAAAGAAGGCATACCAGATGGTTCTAAACATTCTAGAAAAGGCAAAACTGTAGGGACAGTGGAAAGATCAATGACCCAGGGTTCAGGGGTGGGGGAATAAGGCAAAACAAATGATTTTTAGGGCAGGTTAGGGCAGGAAAAATCTGCTATCTGCTGCTATAACTAAGGATACATGTAATTATTTACTAGTCCACGCTCGTGTAATAGTAATGTAAATTATGGACTTCTGGTGGTTATGATGTGCTGATAGACTTAGCAGTCTTACCAAGTATTCAACTCTAGTGAGGAAACGTTGACAGTAGTGGAGGCTATGCCTGTGTCGGGACAGGCATATATGGGAAAACTCTGAATTCTTCTCTCTTTTGCTATGAAATTAAAACTCTCCAAACACTGTTTAATAAAAGGAAAAGAAAAGAGAAAGATGAGTCTAAGGCTTCTGAATAAGTATTGATAATTGGTACAGTTTTTCATTAATAAGCAAATAAATCTATTTTATTCCTGTCTCTGACCCTCATCTTGGAAGCTTTTACTTTTTCAAAAGGAAATTAAGTTGTATTTCAAGTTCAATGATTATATTTTTTAAGCAGTATGTGAAAAACATTATCTTGAAGTCAATGTAACTTGAACTCTGTGACGCTCCCTAAGATTTTATATTGGAAAGAATAAGGATCAATTATCACTAGAAATTTTAATATACTTTGTTAAATGAATATTTGTACGTGCCAAATGATATAAATTATACTTGTATACACAACAATAAGCTCATTAGTCATTTTAAAATATAATATATTACTGTTTATTAAAATTCACATTAATTGAAAGCTTATATACCCCAAAAATGTTTAAAATGTATAGTAATATTTGAAACCCTATTTGGTAATTTTGACTTTGCTAAAAAGAAATGAAAATAGGTTTTCATTCCTGTGGCTTGTGTAGATCTCTTTACACAAGGGACACATGTTTTGTATGCTAAGTATCAAACTGACCCTTTGTGTCAGTTTAGGAAGTGACTATCTGGAAATTTACTACTATGACCGTCTGTGTCATTGACAGAATGGCAGGGTTCCTATTTTGCTTTACCAAATCTTAACACTTTATTGGACAGGTTAATAACATTCATGGAGATATAAATAACTCTTCTTATTTTGGTTTACTAGTTAGAAAACATCTCCATTTTCATTGTGAAAACCTACCCAGTGCAATTTTAAAATAATTACCGAACTTCAATGAGCCTTATTCACATGCAGAAAAGTAGTTTTAAACATTTTGAATGAAAGCCTAATATACCCTGGGTTTTTATTAGATATAAGCTGAAAGAAAAATGTGATTTCTGAATGACTGTATTTATAACTTCTATGTATTTATATTTACATCTCTCCATATTTCTTATTTTGTGATTTTCTGAGAATTTTATCACAATATTTTACAATGTTTATAAATGTAAGCTGTCATATGTAGCACTTTCTGAAAAATAAGCAGAAACATGGTAACTAGAATTTCTTTTCAGAGTACACTGAAATTTTGCTTAGTCACCAGTGTTATTTTCAGGAAGTCAGTAACGTTAACATTTGCACCATCTTTTTGAAATCTATAATTTAATTAAACTGTTTGCCTGCTGAAATTGCTGCCTATTACAGAATTTTTAGTAGTCATTAATTAGGATTAATATTGCCAAAAATAAAAAGTAATTTTACAATTAATATACTGCAATCTCTCTGTCACCACAAAGTATTAACAAAATTATTTACTCCAAATATATGTATATGTATATATATATATTCAGCAGAAATATTATAGGTAATCATCTTTTAAAAAATCATTTCTGTATTTATTGGAAGGTAGTCCCTTTATAATATTGCAGTGGTATTTGCCATACAACCACACGAATTGGCTGTAGGTAAACACAAGTCCCCTTCCTGATTCCCCTTTCCCCCCGACCCCCCCCACCCCACCCCATCCCTCCAGGTGTCACAGAGCATGGGCGTTTTGGGCTCCCGGCATCAAACATCAAACTCCCACTGGCTGTCTATTTTACATTCGGTGATGTACCTGTCTCAGTGCCAGTCTCTCAAATCATCCCACCCTCTCCTTCCCCCACTGAGTCCAAATGACTGTTCTTTACGTCTGTGTCTCCTCCGCTGCCCTGCGTGCAGGATCATCAGTACTCTCTTTCTAGATGCCATAATACACGTTAATATGTGATATCTGTCTTTCTCTTTCTGACTTGCTTCACTCTGTATGAGAGTCTCTAGGCTCATCCACCTCACTAGAACTGACTCGTGTGTTCCTTTTTATAGCTGAGTAATATTCCATTGTGTTTATTTACCAAACTTCCTTACCCATTCATCGGTCGATGGACACTGAGGTTGCTTCCATATCAAATCTATTTGTGCCTTCCACACAACAGCTGAAGAGGGATCTCTTTTCTCCAAACACCATCCAGAATTTATTGTTTGTAGACTTTTCGATGACGGCCATTCTGACTGGTAAGAGATGATACCTCATCGAAGTTTTGATTTGTTTTTCTCTAATAATGAGTGATGTTGAACATCTTTTCATGTGCTTATTAGCCATCTGTGTATCTTCTTTGGAGAAGTGTCTATTTAGAGATCCTTCCCACTGTCTGACTGGGTTTTTGTTTTTCCGATATTGAGCTGCAGGAGCTGCTTATAGTACTCACAGAAAAGCAAAAATACAGACCAATGGAGCAAGGTAGAAAGCCTGGAGATAAATCCACATGGCTATGGTTACGCTATCTTTGACAAAGGACACGAAAATATACATTGAAGAAAAGACCATCTCTCCAAGTGGTGCTGGGAAAAGTGGTCAGCTATGACATTGTAACACTTCCTAACTCCATACACAAAAATAAACTTAAAATGGATTAAAGATCTAAATGCAAGACCAGGAACTATGAAACTCTTGGAGGAAAATGTACGCAGAACACTCTGACATATATCACAGCAAGATCCTCTACGACCCACCTCCTAGAGTAATGGAAATAAAAACAAAAGTAAATAAGTGGGACCTAATTAAGCTTAAAAGCAACAAAGGATACTATAAGCAAGGTTAAAAGACAACCCTCAGAATGAGAGAAAATAATAGCAAATGAAACAAATGACAAAGAATTAATCTCCAAAATATGCAGATAATCATCTCTTGAAAAATATGTCCTTTCTAGCTTGGGAAATAGACTTTAGCTCCTTGAGAGAAAACTTCCACGCAGCTCAATTGGTATGTCTTTTATTTGACTCATAATAGCAGTCTTTGGTTTAAAAAAGGGCCCTGAGGACAGGTTAGATTTTGCCCCCTCTCTGAACCTTTTGAATTTGATGTTGCAATGGCCATGAAGATAGCATTAACTGCATTACCTAGGAGATGCAGGGCATAAATCAAGTGCAATATGCATACATTAAAGCTCTATTTCAGGGATTGCCAGAATGTACAGTAAAGGCGGAGAAGACGTGACTCAAATTCACCTCTATTCATTTTCTCTTATTAAGCCTCCTAACATGAAGAATGCTGCCGTATTATTACCGATGTACAAACCGGCAAGATCCTATTACTCGAAGATGTAAAACTTTGCTGGGATAGTGTCCAGAAAACTAGTTAACACAATGTATTTTGTCTTGTCCCTGGAGTAGTTTCGTTACCATTCATCAATCTCAAAATACCTGGGGGATCAAGGGTAAGTTTTTAATGAATTTACCATCTTCTGCTGCTCTTGGAACACACTGGTAAGTGGCAGTGGCTGAGAGCCCAGCACAGAAGCTCTGGCATCCATGCACCTGCACGAAAATACGGTTGCCTAAGCATCGAGAAGGGGAGGCCACCGTCCAGAAAGATGGTGTATGCTCATAGCGTTTGAAGAATATGACATTCTAAATACTGCTCTCGTTCACAAAAAGACAGATGAATTATTATTTTGTTACACTTGCTTTCTTTACCCCATCAGCTCTTAGTTTTGCTAAAACACTTTAGACATTCATGTCATTTAATGAAACATAGGAACATTTTCTTCTTGACTATAATTATTAATAAAATTAACAATACTTTTTGAGTTGTTTGGTGTCCAATTCATATTCAAATATCTATATCGTTGGGGAAGAGTTTTGCAGAAATCAGGTTCAGAACAATGTTGGCATTGCAAGAGGTGATTGTTTTTCTAATCCTCTATAATCTCCAGCTGCCCTCCCATTATCTTACTACAGAAACTGGGTTTATGGTAGAAAAGCTGAACTTCTGGATTAGTCTGTTAGTGTCCTTGAAATGTCATTTCACTTGAACTCTTTCTACATGTCTGTATTTATAGACAATTGAAAGTCATCTTTAAAGACAGGAGAAGATACCTGCTCAAATTTTTTTTCCCTTTCTTTTTTATAGGAATCCTTCAAGCTGATGCTTCCTATTGCAGTGTATTAAGCGTTTCAAATGTCTGGTTATCTCATTCTTAGGGCTACTAAGGCTGTTCAGAGAGTCAGGGAGTGACGCTTGCTTCCTGCTTTGTAAAGCCCATATTACATTTTTTTCTAAGGATTTGCCTACTAATGATATTTACCTGAATAAAATCTTTCATCAAAACTGAGATGTTTATTTCTCACAAACCTATACTCCAAAAAACTTGCTCTCTCTCTCTGCATTAAGCACTAGTCATGGTTTCCCCTTTCTTGGTTGTTTGGAATAACACTCTATTTGCGACCGCAGACCCTCACCATGTATTTCGTTTATCAGATAATCAGACATGCACACAGCTGATATCTGTCAGGGACAGAGCCATTTCAAATCTTTAAAATAGAATAATATTTTTGGCCACACTTGAAATAGAGGCTTATTGTCTTCTTAGATATCCCATCCAGAGTGTTCGCATACCATTGTATCATCTGCAAACTGCGATCTCACAAACTGGACCTTAGACAAGGCTGTATTGACATTGACTGTTTTGACACACTTTTATAACCTTATGGAGAAATCTGTGATAATACATGTTGAACTTTCTTTTGCCTTTGATTCTCTGTATAGCAATAATTTATCAGCTAAGCCACCTGATGTATATGTTCATCGGTAGGGGCTTTCAAATATCTTGCCTCTCAATACACATAAACACTCCCCCCAAACTGGGAGTATTTATTAGCTTATTTTTAGCTGATTTACTTATCAGCTTGATTTTTAGTTGGTTTAACTAATATTATTGAAGCATTTATTCTATCAGGAACTGGAAATAAAATGATGAGCAAGGCACAGTCATTTTCTTATCTGCAGTGGAAGCGGCTGACAAGTGAAGAGGCGATTTAATATCAATGTGATAAGCACTATGATAAGGACAAGCATCATTTGTATTATGACACCTAAAAGAAGCACTTGTTTGACTTTAGGATATAGTGAGTAGTTTTCTGAGAAGGTAATGTCTAAGCTAAATGTTTAATTGATTACCAAGTTGAAAGAGTTAGGGGTGGCCGTGCAGGAAGAGAGAGTTGCCAGTACGAACCCGTGCACTCTGCATGCATGTGCTTTATGAAACATCAAATGGTTTGACTAGTCTTGCTGAACTCTGAGTAAAAAGGGGGGCAAAATGGAAGATGAGGCTGAATGAGCTGAGTGATTTAATTTACTTTTATGTGGCAAGGTGGACCATTAAAACATCTTAGGAGTTAGTCCAGTTTTTATTTGAGGTAGGGCTTCCCAGGTGGCGCTAGAGGTAAAGAACCCCCTGCCAATGCAAGAGACACAGACAGTGGGTGAGATTCCTGGGTTGGGAAGACCCCCTGGAGGAGGGCATGGCAGCCCACTCAGCCATTCTTGCCTGCAAATCCCATGGACAGAGGAGCCTGGGGGGCTACAGTCCATGGGTCTGCAAAGGCTCAGACATGACTGAAGCGACTTAGCACGTAGCACACTATTTAGTATGTGAACAATTCATACAATTAGGAGCTATAGCTTACTTATTTGAGAACAAACACACTATTTAGTATGTGAAGAATTTGCGCAGTTAGGAAGTAGAACTTAGCTTAGTTGACAACTAATTATAGTAAGTGCTACCAAAAAGCAGGTCTATAGATGACATATTTTCAAACAAAATAAATTTGATAGCCGTCTACCTTTAGTCAGTTTAAAAGAAAAAAAAGACTAATACTATACAGTAAATTAAGATATTCAATTAAATAGACATATACGTTATGATGATGTCAGTTGGAGAATATGTGAGTCGCTATATAGATCAATGTGGACATACACTTCACAATGATAATTTGAAAATTATAAAATTATAATTATTTTAGTTGTTTCAAATTTTAATGTATTTTTAACAGCAGATATGTTTACTGATCTCTTTCACATTTTCCTCAACATTAATATTATGGTTTTTATTTTTTAAGGCTTTGAATCTTGAGGTCTTAATCATGCTTAGACATATATTGTATATAAACCCAAAGTGAAGTTGAAAGTGAAAGTTGCTCAGTTGTGTCCAACTCTTTGTGACCCCATGGACCATGGAATTCTCCAGGCAAGAATACTGGAGTGGGCACTCTTTCCCTTCTCCAGGGGATCTACTCAACCCAGGGATGGACCCCAGGTCTCCCAAATTGCAGGCAGATTCTTTATGAGCTGAGCCATCAGGGAAACCAGTGTGTAAACCCAAATACCTAGTTTGTTTGCGTGTTTTTGATTGGGAAGTGTATGGTACATCTCTTTATATCACTCAAGAATTGTGGTTCCAAATACATTAACTCTTTACACAGACTAATAGCTTGACAGTGATAATATATGAAAGATTAACTAAATAATATCTAGTCATTTATCTTAAATAAGAAATGGCACATATATTTTATCTTATATGAAAACTGAAACCATTTATTGGCTGGCTAGAGTAGTTATGAGAAGGGTGATGAGCTAGGCTCAATTTCAGAAAATAATAGAGAGGGTGGATGAACAAATTTTGTTTGTATGAAAATTATTGTTGTAGGTGAATGGACTACATGCTTGAGTTTTCTTATTTTGAAGAGAGAAAATTAATTTTGCTGAATTTGCCTAAAACCTGATGCACTTGGCACTAAGGAACAGGCATTTCCAAGAACAGTTCTAGGTGACTCATTGCTGTATGTATTGGAAGAAAGTTAATGAGAATGCTGTTCAGACAATATTGAGCTTCATTAAAAGCCCGTGGAGAAATGTCCTCCTCAAATTCTTGCCAGGAGTCACTTGGCTTATCCTGAGTCATGAAGTTGATTTTAGAAATCCTGTGAATGCTTATAATATCTCCTATCTTAAATTTTTACTGTTAGACATTTTAAAGATTTTTGTTTGTTTGTTTCAATCCTAAAAACTAATAAGGGAGTTTTGCAAAATTATTTTTGTCTTTTGACTTCATTCTTGATTTTTTTTCTATTTCTCATGATTTTTTTTTGGTCTTTTTTATGCTTTGCCTTTCCTCATTCTTTCAGTCCTTATTTTATTTGTGAGTGAGTGTGTGTGTTTGTATGTGTATATGACCTTAATTTTTCCTGAAAGAAGACCGAGATTTTAGCAAAAACTCAGCTTTTAATAAAATTTAGTAAAATTAGTAACTTTTAAATTCTTAGGAATCGTGGTGCAGTCATTTTTTCTTTTTTAACATAACATGAGTTTTCATTAATTCATACTGAAAAAATTAAGTACTTATTTTTCAGGGACTTTCCCAAATATTGGGGACCTCCCTGATAACTCAGCATATAAAGAATCCACCTGGAATGCGGGAAACACAAGAGAGAAAGGTTTGATCCCTGGATGGGGAAGATCCCCTGGAGAAAGAAATGCAACCCACTTCAGTGTTCTTGCCTGAAAAATCCCATGGACAGAGGAGATTGGTGAGCTACAGTTCAGACATTGATGAACTGACCGTTAACAAGAGAAACACACCAAAAAACAGTAAAAAGGTGACAAAAATGAAAAAAAATGACAAAATAAAAAGGAAAAGATAAATGAACTTTGTAGGAATCATATATGAGTGATTTTGTTTTGATTTTTATAATGACAGATCCTACTTGATTGAAGTAGACATGTATGTCTCTGTTTAAGGGATCTAGAGAAACTGAAACACCGTGAAAGCAAAATCTGTTCCTTTGATGCAGAAACTCCTTATTTTAAATTAAACTTGCTATTTCTTAATGGAGGATAGTTGCCTTATCACACTGCGTTGGTCTCTGCCATCCAGCAATGTGAGTCAGTCGCGTGGGCCTCCTTCCCACGCCCCCCAGCACACCCCTCTGGGTGGTCACAAGCCTTCAGGCTGAGCTCCCTGTGCCACAGAGCAGCTTCCTGCTAGTTATCAGGTTTGCACACGCCGGTGTGTATATGTCAACGCCACTCTCCCAGTTTGTCCTAGCCTCTGCTTCCCGTGCTGTGTGCAAGTCTGACCTCTGCATCCGTGTCTCCATTGCGTCTCTGTAAATAGCTTCACCCGTGCTACTTTTCTAGATTCCATATGCATATATATATATGTATGTTAGTATATGATACTTGCTTTTCGCTTTGACTTACTTCAGTGTATATAGCAGGCTCTAAGTTCATCCATCTCACTAGAACGGACCTAAATTTGTTCCTTTTTAAGGCTGAGTAAGAGTCTATTGTATCACAACCTCTTTATCCATTCATCTTTTGATGGACATCTAGGTTTCTTCAGTGTCCAGACTATTGTAAACAGTCCTGCAGGGAATATTGTGGTGCACGTGTCCTTCTGAATGTGGCTTTCTCAGGTTATATGCTCAGTAGTGGGACTGACGGGTCGTACAGAAGCTTTATTCCTATTTTTAAGGAATCTCCATCCTGTTCTCCGCAGTGGCTGTGCCAATTTACATTCCAACCAAAACGCAGTAGAACTCCCTTTTTGCCACACCCTCTCCAGCATTTATTGTTTGTAGTTTTTCTGATGATGGCCTTTCTGATTGATGTGAAGTGATACCTCATTGTAGGCTTGATTTGCGTTTCTCTAATAATGAATGACGTTGAGCACCTTTTCATGTGTTAATTGGCCATCTGTATGTCTTCTTTGGAGAACTGCCAGTTTATGTCTTCTGTCCATTTTTTGATTGAGCTGTTTGTTTTTCTGATATCAAGCTACAGGAGCTGCTTATGTATTTTGAAGATTAATTCTTTGTCAGTTGCTTCTTTTGCAATTATTTCTCCCGTTAGGAGGGTAATGTTTTCATATTGTTTATAGTTTCCTTAGTTGTGCAAAAGCTTTTTAAGTTTAGTTATATCCCATTTCTTATGTTTTTATTTCCATTACTTTAGGAGGTGGGTCAAAGAGAATCTTGCTGCACTTTATGTCAAAGAGTGTACTGCCTATGTTTAACAGCTTTATAGTTCTGTTAACCAACAGAGGTGTGTTGAAAGGTATTTCATTTTGTAAATAAAAATTATGCCTATATTAAAAGAATTACTAACTGTGAAGTAACATTATTATGAATATAAAAGCCTCTCGCTCTTGGTGTACTTTTGGTTTGCTTATTGAAACATATAAAACATAACTTTTGAAACAGTGCTACTTATTAATAATGCAATCATCATATCTCATTATGAAAGAAAAATCAATGAAATGCAGTGCTACTTTGGGGGAATTTCTACTTGGTGTATAAAGATTCTTTTGGAGAAGATTGAGGACCGAGATGTTCAACTTGCCTTTTCAATTCAGTAATAATCAAATTAGCACTCAATCAGGTTATGTCCAGATTCTCTGGAAATGGCAGTTCAGTTCAGTTCAGTTGCTCAGTCGTGTCCAACTCTTGCGACCGCATGACCTCCCTGTCCATCACCAACTCCTGGAGTTCACTCAAACTCACGTCCATTGAGTCGGTGATGCCATCCAGCCATCTCATCCTCTGTCGTCCCCTTCTCCTCCTGCCCACAATCCCTCCCAGCATCAGAGTCTTTTCCAATGAGTCAGCTCTTCGCATGAGGTGGCCAAAGTACTGAAGTTTCAGCTTTAGCATCATTCCTTCCAAAGAACACCAGGACTGATCTCCTTTAGAATGGACTGGTTGGATCTCCTTGCAGTCCAAGGGACTCTCAAGAGTCTTCTCCAGCACCACAGTTCAAAAGCATCAATTCTTGGGCGCTCAGCTTTCTTCACAGTCCAACTCTTACGTCCATACATGACCACTGGAAAACCATAGCCTTGACTAGATGAACATTTCTTGGCAAACTAATGTCTCTGCTTTTGAATATGCTATCTAGGTTGATCATAACTTTCCTTCCAAGGAGTAAATGTCTTTTAATTTCATGGTGGCAATCACCATCTGCAGTGATTTTGGAGCCCTGAAAAATAAAGTCTGACACTGTTTCCACTGTTTCCTCATCTACTTCCCATGAAGTGATGGGACCAGATGCCCTGGTCTTAGTTTTCTGAATGTTGAGCTTTAAGCCAACTTTTTCACTCTCCTCTTTCACTTTCATCAAGAGGCTTTTAGTTCCTCTTCACTTTCTGCCATAAAGGTGGTGTCATCTGCATATCTGAGGTTATTGATATTTTTCCCAGCAATCCTGATTCCAGCTTGTGCTTCTTCCTGCCCAGCATTTCTCATGATGTACTCTGCATATAAGTTAAATAAGCAGGGTGACAATATACAGCCCTGATGTACTCTTTTTCCTTTCTGGAACCAGTCTGAGCAGTCCAGTATTCTCATCTGGAGAATTCCATGGACACAGGCGCCTGGCAGGCTACAGAGAGAGCATTTGAAAGAATGAAAGGTATATGCAACAAACTTGGTGTTCAAGTTTTAGTCATGGCCTCCATATCTATACTTTTGGAGGAGTAGTTTAACTACAATGAAAATATTTTCATTTGCAAAACAGACTGATATAGTATGTGATTGTATCAATAATCAATGTAAACAATTTATACATTACCTGACGCATAAACTCTCAATAGATTTAATCCCTAGTGAATGTAGATGCTTTCTTTTCCAAAACTCCTGACTATTGGCTCCTACAGAAATTCCCAGCTCATGCAAAAGTGTACATTCTGGCAGCATGTGCTAAGGTGCAGAATGATGGTGTTAGCACGCTGGAGGTTTGTGCAGCTTTGGCTGCAGGGGTCTGAAAATATGCACAGCGGCAGCATGGCAAGCAGAGGAAGGGCCAAACACCACCACTGTGCTCTGGGGAGTTTGACTGGTGACGTCTGCTTTCTGCATCAAACGGCACTCAGTGGACACGGATGGATAACATGCCAAAGAGTCAAAGTAAACCCACCGCACAATCTTATTTTGTTGTATAAAATTAGCAGAACATTTTCCTGACCTACAAGGATGATTTTGTTATTTGGAAAGAAATTCATAATTGAGGCATTTCTCTCTCTCTTACTGTGTATGATAATACTTAGTTTAACTTTATTTGAGAGTTGATTTCATATACAACACAAATGATAGTTTCTTAATGGTTTTGTAGATTATAGCTCCTTAAATATATTTGATAAATGTTTGAATTAACTGGGGCTTTTATTGTATTTTTTTAACTTCAATTATTTTATGTTTTACCTGCATGGAAGTGAAAGTGAAAGTCGCTCAGTTGTGTCCAACTCTTTGCGACCCCTTGGGCTGCATGGACTTCCCTAGTGGCTCAGAGGGTAAAGTGTCTGTCTACAATGCGGAAGACCTGGGTTCAATCCCTGCGTTGGGAAGATCCCCTGGAGAAGGAAATGGCAATCCACTCCAGGACTATTGCCTGGAAAATCCCACGGACAGAGGAGCCTGGTAGGCTACACTCCATGGGGTCACAAGGAGTCGGACACAACTGAACGACTTCACTTTGCTTTGCTTTCACTTTTAGACTGTATAGTCCATGGAATTCTCCAGGCCAGAACACTGGAGTGGGTAGCCTTTCCCTTCTCCAGGGGATTGTTCCAACCCAGGGATCAAATCTGGGTCTCCCTCATTGCAGGCAGATTCTTTACCATCTGAGCCACAAGGAAAGCCCAAGAATACTGGAGTGGGTGACCTATCCCTTCTCCAGAGGATCTTCCTGAGCTAGGAGTTGAACCAGGGTCTCCTGCATTGCAGGCGAATTCTTTACCAACTGAGCTATAGGGAAGCCCTTACTGCATAAAAGCGATATAAATAAGATTCTTGAAACTAAACCATCTAATGGTACACTGAACTGTTACTTAAAATTCCAAAATTTCCTTTTTAGTTTCATTTCAAAGCTCAAATCATATAAATAACCTCTATTTTGTAAATGTCAGTGTTTCTGAGGTTAAAATTGAGCATATAATCAAAAGTATATTCTTGCTGTATTATAAATGAAGTTGATGGTAACTTTAATCTTTCACATGCTTTTTTTCATCTTTCCATTTTTAATTAGAAAGGACTTAAGTACTGTGTTTACATACAGACTTGAATTATTTTGTCAGAGTAAAAATTAAATAATCATATATGATGTGGAGAATCGTTTGATGATTGTAACTTCATGCTCACTGAGTTTGAAGAATATTTCCTGTGTCTATTGAGGAGCAATATTGCAAAACCAGATGAAAGTTATTACCATAGGAGTGATCGTATAATGGTTGAAGTTAGAGAAATAATTTATTATTTGATCAAAATAAATTTTTCATTTGTAATTCTAATATAACAACTAAATGAAAAACTGTCCTCATTTTTTTTTATAATATTGCTCTTGTACTAGCAATTTATTCAAAGATGAAATTACAAGCTGAACCTTGAATTTTGTACCAAAGATTATTCTGTATGACGAACTGTGAAATTATTGCTGTTGTTCAGTCTCTAAGTTGTGTCTGACTCCTTTGAAACCACATGGACTGGAGCCCACCAGGCTCCACTGTCCATGGGATTTCCCAGGTAAGAATACTGGAGTAGGTTGCTATTTGCTTCTCCAGGGGATCTTACTGACCCAGGGATTGAACCCACATCTCCTGCTTGGCAGATGGATTCTTTAACACTGGGCCACCTGGAGAGCCCTGTACAATTATTGCTTTGAATAAAAATGCAATTTTGCCTTCCAAAAACTAGTAGCTATTATGTCAATACAACTATCTATAATAATATAGTTCTTTTTTCTACCCCTTAGTTTTACTTCTTTTTACTTCTTTTTTTCTGGCATTATGTCCTTGAAAATCTTTATTTCATAGAAATCACCCATATTTTAACAAGTACGTGAATTTTCTTATTTTAGAATACATTAAGTGGTTTTTACAGTGATCATATGAGCATTTTTATTTATTTTATTCAAAAAGTTCGCACTAAGATATTTGCCAAAAAAAGCTGTTGTTGTGATTAATTGATTATATATTGAAAACGACAAGTAAGTAGAACTTTGGGATGATGGATAGTCAGTCATAAAAGCAACATCATGTGAACTTATCTCCTAACGCATTTCAGAGCAAAGAGGGATGGAACTGGTGAGCAAGCAATCTGAAAATATTGCTTCAGGAGGAAGTGGAAGAAATCATGAAGAAATTCTTAGTTACTCTAAATGTAATTAATTTCTACTCAAGTTTACTTTGCATATTGGAAACCATCATGTCAAAACTGGGGAAGGTAGAGTATCTATCTATTCATTTTTATCTTTATACCTTTGTGTTTGTGAATTGTTATTTTGTTCAGTTATTGCCTTTGTAAAGAAAATAATATCAGAACTATTCTCTTTCCAACAGACAGGAGTTTATGATTATCTGTAGGAGATGCATTCAGAAGAATTCCTAAAGTTAGGAAATTGCATTGTTACTTTTTTAAAAGTCTCTTTTCTAACAGAAGATTTCAATATACTAAGTTTCTTTTCTCTGAAAAATAATAGCAGCAGAAAGAAGAAATTTGTATATGGTGATTGGTGATGTGGTTACTTATTTATTCATTACTGTATCTAGCCAGAAACTGTGGGGATGATGGTTAGTAAGACAAATCTCCCAGTCCTTAGCTTGTTCACAATGTGAAAGAATAGGAATATGACAGAACTGCATAAAATATTAAAAATGTAGCCACAATAAAATGTATTATGCAAATATTACTTGCTACTTTTTAGCTTGTTAGAACGTAGATATCAGGAAAAAAGGGTAAAATAATCTTCAACCTTATTCATGCATGCATCCTTACTCCAGGCAAAACTACAGAGTAAAGAGTGCTGGAGATAAACAAGATGTGGTACATTTATCTGATTTTTAAAAAGCAAATAGGAGAAACATAGTTTGACTGTAGCTTATTAACGAACACATTTAGGGAGTGCAAAAAGCAACAGGGGAATAGTCACTATAGAACACACGCTATAGTAGAGCTTCTCTGTATCTGGAACCTCAGCTGAGCAGATAAAGCCATTCTTGTCCCCCGTTCCTTGCACTTGAGTGTTTTTCTTCCACACTCGTCGTCGTGACGTGCTGGGGCACGGACTCGGTCTCCCTGGCTGTGTCACAGCTCTCCCCACGCTGCGGCGCGGCACCCAAATGCAGCAGGCACACTCAGTTAATGTCGAACCACTGACTGGTCAGTGAAGACCCGGCTATAGTCTAATATCAGCAGCACTGAAAACTGACCAAATATCTAACTACCTTTGCCCTGAATCTGAGCTCACTCATACAAACTCTTGATTAAAGTGTGTCTTCCTATTGCATTCTTTTGAGGTTGAAAAAGTCAAAAGCCGTATACTGTGATGATCCAGTGTATCTAATAGCAGAAGTACATCGCAGTAATAGCTTGTGCACCAAGCACCTCTGAATTTAGCTGAGGTAAAGAGCAGTGTGAGAAATAAAGCATCTCTGCTTGCGTGCTCACAGGACTAAATCTCCTCTTGTATGCACAGACTCAAGGACCAGTTCTGGAAGTTTTCTAGCAAAATGTTATCAGTCTTGAGGGCCCTGATTCACATATCAGCTTTATCACACATATATGGGGTCAGTCGCTATTTTGACAACCTGAAGAAAGCTCATAAAACTCTCATTAGGGAAAAAAAAAGTGTTCCTATACATATACATGTATGTCCATTTAAGTGTGTTTGTTTGGAAGGCTTTATACATTTACTGACTATGAAGTGAAATCGCTCAGTCATGTCCAACTCTTTGCGACCCCATGGACGGTAGCTACCAGTCTCCACGATCCATGGGATTTTCCAGGCAAGAACACTGAAGTGGGCTGCCATTTCCTTCTCCAGGGGATCGAACCTGGGTCTCCTGCACCGCAGACAGACGCTTTACCATCTGAGCCGCTAGGGAAGCCCTTACTGACTATAGTCTACAGAAAATTCTTGATGCAACATCTTAGATAATTTCATTATCAGAAATGAGAGTAACTTACTTATGAAGGTATCTTGAATTATTTGTATCATTTCAGCTGCCTACAGTCTATCCTCATTTCTATCTGATGAATGGCCCTTTAAAAACAGTAATGTCTCAGCACTGTAAAACACAGTGCAAGTATGAAATTTGGAAGTGATTTAGTATATTGAGAAAATAGAGAAGCCAGTGTGGATAATCAAGAATAATTGTTTTCCAGTCACAAACTCCCCTCTTGCCAACAGTCAACACCAACTCTAATGGTAGCTGATCTAGAAATTGGATTTATTGATTTTACTAAATAACACAGTCTATATAGAACCAATTTAAGTTCAATGAATGTGAACTTTATTAAATTAAATATATATAGAATTTATGGACTAAACTAAGTCCCCATTCCCCAAATTTATAAATTAATGTTCTAATCCCCAGTACTTCAGAATGTGACAGCATTTGGAAATAAGGCTTTTAAAATATAGACAAGACAAAATATGGTCTCATGATCTCTAATCCAGTATGGCTGGTGTCCTTCTAAAGACAGTGTTAGTACACAGATGCTTGGGGGAAAGACGATGGGAAGACAGAATGTAAAGTTGGCCATCTATAAGCTGAGGATAGAGGCCCGTAGAATTAGACCAACACTAAGCCAACTGTCTTAATGCCTTGATCCAGAACTTCAAACCTTTAGAACTGAGAAGTAAATTTCTGCTATTTAAGTTCCCTGGTCTGTAGTTGTCAGTTATGATAGCTTCAGCAATCCAATTTGATAGCCTTTTCTTATTAAAGAAAACAATCATAATAAATTCTAACAGAGGATTATTCTATTACTAAATTTGATCTAGCTCTTCAAATAGTTTATAAAGCAGCCTAATATGTGTTCACTGCATATGGAATACTTAAAAGTCATAAGCAGTGTAAAAATCCACTCCCCAAAGGTGATAGAGTATTTTCTATCCATTCAGGAGTATAAGAATATAGTGGGTCCTTTCCTTTGTTGCGGTGGATTTCTTCACCAGGACTTCCCTTGAACGCAATATCCAGAAACATGCTGAGAAATGGAAAAGCAGGTTTATTTCTCTGGAGTCAAGAAAATGCCTTTCTATGTGCAGGGTAAAGGTGAAATATTACCATAGAAATTGGCTAGAAAAAAAATTGCTGGCCTTTAAAGTCTCAAGACTACTTTCTTCACTATTTTCTAGTAGATCTCTTCAGACAAATGGGAATAAGGAGGACTTTATTGGTTTGCAATATTTCTTTAGGTTTGCCACTTTGCGTGGTTTAAAATCTGTCCTCTAACTTATTTATGAAGGTGTCTTGAATTATTTGTACCATTTTATTTGCTTACAGTCTATCCACATTATTTCAAGGTTAATCTCTCTGAATTCATTAATGTTTGTGTTCAGAATAATCATTTTTGATTTCCCAGTTGTAGTCAAAGAGCTGTGCAGTGTCTTAAAGTCCATTGGTTTTAGATTCCTTTCAGGTTTTCAGGAACTGTTAAGAAGACTGAAAATAGCAATGATTGTAGTCTTCTCTAACACTATTCGTTGCTTAAGGAAACATCTTCAGCAGGTAGACATTCCAGTTTTTCTAGGTTACCTGCAAAGAGTATATTCCAAAGAATAATTTATCAGTTTCCCCAGATGGGTTGAAGATATGCATTTAATATTTAACACATGCATTGATTTTGCACATATTTACTGAATGCCATTTTTGCATGAGGTACTTAGTCATGAAATAGCAACATAGGAAAACAAGCTCAGCGTCTGTCCTCAAAGAACAAAACCAACAGAAAGACGACAACCAACCGTCTGCCAGTGTTTTGAAATGTTGTTACTTTCAAATCATGTGTCACACTATTAAAATGCAGGAAATGACTTTTTCCAACAGTCTCTTCAACTATTTGTTTGTTATTAATAAAAATATTATGAGCTTTCCAGTTGGCATTGATGGTAAAGAACCGGCCTGCCATGGCAAGAGATGTAAGAGACCCATATTCATCCCTTGGGTTGGGAAGATCCCTCAGAGAAGGACAACCCACTCCAGTATTCTTGCCTGGAGAATCCCACGGACTGAGAAGTCTGGTGGGCCACAGTTTAAAGGATCACAAAGAGTCAGATATGATGGAGTGACCAAGCACACACACAGTGCTAATTGCTAAGTAGGGTTCCCAGCCAAAATGGTACAGTTTTAGGAGAGTTTTGTTTTTGCTTTTGGCAGGAATTTTAGATTCTACCCTCTTCTATGAGCCTTATTAAGTAGATTATAACCTACAGGATAGAGTCTTGTGATAGCATTGTCAGTAGCAAAAAGACCATTGTAGGGTGGGCATTTGAATTTATGCTTGCTGCTAAGTCACTTCAGTTGTGTCCAACTCTGTGCAACCCCATAGATGGCAGCCCAAAAGGCTCCCCTGTCCCTGGGATTCTCCAGGCAAGAACACTGGAGTGGGTTGCCATTTCCTTCTCCAATGCATGAAAGTGAAAAGTGAAAGTGAAGTCGCTCAGTCATATCCAACCCTCAGCGACCCCATGGACTGCAGCCTTCCAGGCTCCTCTGTCCATAGGATTTTCCAGGCAAGAGTACTGGAGTGGGGTGCCATTTATGCTTAATAAAATACAAAATAGTAGTTACACGGTTTCATGTAGGAAATAGCTAGGTTAGAGGGTTACAGAAAAACTGACAATTAGAGAGTGAAAACTATATTCTGTTGGGAAAGGCAACCTAATTATTTTATTTTGGGACTCTGTTTTCCAAAAAAATACATTTGGAAAAAGTCTAAGCTGCAGGAAATAAACATGCCCTGTGGAGAAAATTGTACTGTTATCTGTCCAGGATACAGTGGTGTGTTTATAAATATGAGGATAACAGAAATGAGGTGAAGAGGTTTCTGCCAGTTTGGTTTCCAAGCTGTAAACTTTTTCTGGCAGTTTCAACAGAAGTAGAGGCTAGCAATTTAAAGTTTTTCATTTTGTGGGAAAAAATCAATCCTAAGTCAGGTACCAGGTTCAGAGAGGGACCATCTGAACATGGCAGAGCAGTGCAGAGCCGATCACTTACTGCTTAGAACTCAGTTTATAGATTTCCTCCTCACAGAAGTAATCCCTGGTCTCCCTACACAGGCATCCCTCCTATCAGTTCAGTTCAGTTCAGTTCAGTCACTCAGTCATGGCTGACTCTTTGTGACCCCATGAATCGCAGGACGCCAGGCCTACATGCCCATCACTAACTCCCAGGGTTCACCCAAACTCATGTGCATCAAGTCGGTGATGCCATCCAGCCATCTCATCCTCTGTCATCCCCTTCCCTCCTGCCCCCAATCCCTCCCAGCATCAGAGTCTTTTCCAGTGAGTCAACTCTTCCCATGAGGTGGCCAAAGTATTGGAGTTTCTGCCTCAGCATCAGTGCTTCCAATGAACATCCAGGACTGGTCTCCTTCAGAATGGACTGGTTGGATCTCCTTTCAGTCCAAGGGACCCTCAAGAAACTTCTCCAACACCACAGTTCAAAAGCATCAATTCTTTGGTGCTCAGCTTTCTTCACAGTCCAACTCTCACATCCATACATGACACCTGGAAAAACCATCGCCTTGACTACATGGATCTTTGTTGGCAAAGTGATATCTCTGCTTTTGAATATGCTATCTAGGTTGGTCATAGCTTTCCTTCCAAGGAGTAAGCATCTTTTAATATCCCTCATATATGGACCCATAAAATCCTGTCTTTTTGCTCCTTGCATTAATTAAGCTTTATTAGTAATTACCTGGAGAAGGCAATGGCAACCCACTCCAGTACTCTTGCCCAGAAAACCCCACGGACAGAGGAGCCTGGTAGGCTGCAGTCCATGGGGTTGCTAAGAGTTGGACACGACTAAGGACTTCACTTTCACTTTTCACTTTCACTTTTCACCTTCATGCATTGAAGAAGGAAATGGCAACCTACTCCAAGGTTCTTGCCTGGAGAACCCCAAGGACAGGGAGCCTGGTGTGCTGCCGTCTATGGGGTCACACAGAGTCGAACATGACTGAAGTGACTTAGCAGCAGCAGTAGCAGCAGTAATTACCTATTGATTACTTTGTAACCTGCCTTGAAATGAATCACTGGGGAGGATACGGCAACTGACGCTGGGAGTACAGGTGGAGGTTGCTTCTCTCCGGGAGCTAGATGATGTCAGTGGAAAGTCCTAGGGCTGCCCTCCTCCCCTCCCCATGATTCTCACGGTGTTCATTACCTCTGGGCTATAGACGTGTGCAGTCACTAAGGCTAGTGTCTGGCTAGTAAGGAGCAGGAATGACCGCCATGATAAGCAGCTGATGAAACATTTCTGCTCTTGAGCATCGCTTCTACATTGCTTGCCTTGAAACCCCAGGGTTCACATATCAAAATTAAGTCCTCTGTCCACTCTCCTTACTGCATTTCCTGGTGGTATAAAGGCAAAATCCTATCCTATCTATAGTTTTGACTGATAGGGTAGTCAGCAACTGTTCTCTGATGCCTGGGACACGTTGCCTGAGAGACAATAGTTAAACACTTTCAAACTCACTGGAAGGGACAAAAGCTGGACTTGTCTATCTTTTAGTCCTTGTACAATATTTGTTCTTTACAAAGTAACCAATGCTCTGAAGAACTGTGATCCCAAACACGGAAATCCTAGATAACCCTGAAGTGCAACAAATGTATGAGAGACACACATGCTAATCAATCATTGGTAAAGCGTCTGTCTACAGTGTGGGAGACCCAGGTTCGAGCCCTGGGTAGGGAAGATCCCCTGGAGAAGGAAATGGCAATCCACTCCAACACTATTGCCTGGAGAATCCCATGGACAGAGGAGCCTGGTAGGCTACAGTCTAGGGGGTCGCAAAGAGTTGGACACGACTGAGCGACTTCAGTCAGTCAGTCAGAAATAATGAAAGTGATACCATGGTGATTTTAAATAAATTGTTCAGATGTATAGAAGGTAGGATATTAACATGTAACAAGAATAAGAATCTTTAAAGAAAAACTAGGTGGAACTCTCAGGTCTGAAAAATATGAGTTTAAAATAAAATTTTGAGTTTAAAACTCAACAAATGAATACATGCCAGGGTAGGTATAATTTATATTGGATACTCTGTATTTAGCACTTCAGGATTCACTCTCCACAGTTATCTACCTTGTACTTATTCCGTGATCTGTGCATTAGGGGAAAACCTTGCAAGGAACCCTCGTGCACTGTTGATGGGTGTGTAAATTACTACAGCCACTATGGAGAACATAGTATGGAGGTTCCTTAAAACACTAAAACTAGAGTTACTATACAGCCCTGCAATCCCATTCCTGGGTATGCATCTGGAGAAAACCATAATTTGGAAAGATATATGCAATCTGATATCCATTGTAGCACAGTTTACAATAGCCAGGACATGGAAACAACCAAACTGTCCATTGACAGATGAATGGATACAAAAGATACTGCTGCTGCCGCTGCTGAGTCGCTTCAGTCGTGTCCGACTCTGTGCAACCCCACAGACAGCAGCCCACCAGGCTCCACCATCTGTGGGATTCTCCAGGCAAGAACCCTGGAGCGGGTTGCCGTTTCCTTCTCCAATGCATGAAAGTGAAAAGTGAAAGTGAAGTCGCTCAGTTGTGTCCGACTCTTCGAGACCCCATGGAGTGCAGCCCACCAGGCCCCTCTGTCCGTGGGATTTTCCAGGCAAGACCTCTGGAGTGGGGTGCCATTGCCTTCTCCACAGAAGATATATATGTATATATATACATATATGCATATATATACATACACACATATATGCATATATAAATGAATATTATTCACACATAAAAAAGAATGAAATAATGCTATTTGCAGCAACATGGATGGACCTAGAGATTATCATTCTAAGTGAAGTAAGCTAGACAGAGAAAGAACAAGTATATATCACTGGTGGGGGTGGTTTAGCTGCTCAGTCGTGTCCAACTCTGTGCGACCCATGGACTGTAGCCTGCCAGGCTCCTCTGTCCATGGGGTTCTCCAGGCAAGAATACTGGAGTGGGTTGTCATTCCCTTCCCCAGGGTATCTTCTTGGCCCAAGTATCAAACCCGGGTCTTCTGCATTACAGGTAGATTCTTTCCTGTCTGAGCCACCAGCGAACCCCAATCACAGTGGCTCAGCTGAGCTGTGTCTGAGTCCTTGTGACCCTATGGACTGTAGCCCATGAGTTTCCTCGTCCATGGAGTTCTCCAGGTGAGAATACTGGATTGGGTTGCCATGCCCTCCTCCAGGGGATCTTCCTGATCCAGGGTTTGAACCCAGGTCTCCTGCATTGCAGGTGGATTCTTTACCATCTGAGCCATGGGTCTTCCCTATCAGTGTTGCTGATCTACAAATCACAAAGCTGTAGAGGAAAAAGTCTATATGTTCAGAAAGTAGAGACGTTACATTGTAACCTTCATTTGCAGTGTGCTCAGTTTCTCCTTCTCAGAAGCTCTCAGGAGACAGATGCTTCACCACCACATTGCAAGAAAGGGGCTTTAATGAAACAACAACATCTTTGGAAGGCTCTTGGGTGGTGGCCTCTGCACGTTGGCTGTTGGATGGAAGATGCCGCAGGGAAGCTGGACTCCCTGATGTCGATGGAAATGCAGAGAAATAGAGGCTTAGTGGCTGCACTGGGCCATCAGAAACAAGTCATGGGCCACAGTCTTTTGACTGAACAGAGATCTCTTGTGAAGGCTATTTAATTATAAGTCCCTTAGAAATGAGCCAGACAGGCTGGCGTATATTAGCAGGAAGGGAGGTCTGGGAGCAGACATCTACCTAAACCTGGGTTCAGGCTTCTAACTCAGTTTTCAGAAATAAGTACAACCTTAAACCCCTGACTGGAGGATCCTGAACCTCTGATGATAATCCTGAAACTCTTCAAGTTGCAATTTTAATGTATTTTTTATAGCAAATCATTGTTGTTGTTTTATTTTAAATATAGCAACATTTTCATGTCAATCCCAAACTCCCAATCTATTCCAGCTTCCCCCCCCCCACACCCCTCCATACACACGTTTTCCCTTTGGTAACGGTATTATACAATCTCCAAGTCTGTGAGTCTGTTTCTGTTTTGTGGATAAGTTCGTTGTGTCATCTTTCAGATGCCATTTATAACCAATATCATATGATACTTGTCTTGGTCTGCCTGGCGTCAGTCAGGTGACAATCTCTAGGCCCATAGACGCTGCCGCCAGTGGCATGACTCTGTTATTTTGGTGAATGAGCTCTTCCCATTGCAGCTGTGCCCACACCGCGCGCCTCTGTCGATGGGCGTTTAGGTTGTTTCCACGCCTTGGTGACTGTAACCTGTGCAACAATGAACACTGAGGTGTGCGTTTGCTTTTGAACCAGGCCTTTCTCCAAACATACGCCCAGAAGTGGGATTTCTAGATTATATGGTAGCTCTATTTTTAGTTTTTAAGGAACTTCCCTACTGTTTTCCATAGTGGCTGCACCAATTTACGTTCCCGCCAGCAGTACGGGAGAGTTCTCCTGTTTCTACACCCTCTCTAAAATTTATTGTTTAAAGATGTTTTTGATGATGGCCATTCCATCCGGTGTGAGGTAATATCTCATTATAGTTTTGATTTGCATCTCTCTAAAGAGAAGTTGCATTGAGCATCTTTTCCTGTGCCTATTGGCCATCTGTATGTCTTTTTTGGAGAAGAAAAAAGAATAAGGTCTTCTGCCCATTTATTGATAGGGTTTCTTGTTTTTCTGATATTGGGCCAGATGAGCTGTTTATAAATTTGGGAGTCTAATCCCTTTTTGATCACATAGTTTACAAATGTTTTCTACTATTCTTTGGGCTGTCTCTTCCTTTTGCTTATGTTTTCCTTTTGAATTTAATTTTAATCTAACTCCATTTAAATCTAATCTAATCTCATTTGTTTAATTTTGTCTTTATTTCCATCACTTTGGGAGATAGATCAAAAAAGATAACTACTCTGATTTATGTCAAAGAGTGTTCTGCCAATGTTTTCGTCTAAGAGTTCTATAGTATTCCACCTTACTTTTAAGTCTTTAATCCATTCTGAGTTTATTTTTGTGTACATTTTTAAAGATTGTTCCTATTTAATTTTTTAAAAAACATGTAGCTCTCCAAAATTCTGAAAATCATTTATTGAAAAGACATCTTTTCTCCACAGTATAGTCATGCCTTCTTTGTCATAGATTAATTGACCATATGTGTGTGGGTTTATTTCTGGGCTTTCCATCCTATTTTATTGATCTATATTTCTGTTTTTGTGCAGTACCATACTGTTTTGATGACTTTGGCTTTGTAGTATAGCCTGAAGTCAGAGATCTGACGTCACTCAGGATGATGATCTCTAGGCCCATAGACGCTGCCGCCAGTGGCATGACTCTGTTATTTTGGTGAATGAGCTCTTCCCATTGCAGCTGTGCCCACACCGCACGCCTCTGTTGACGGGCATTTAGGTCGTTTCCACGTCTTGGTGACTGTAACCTGTGCAACAAATGAACACTGAGGTGTGCGTTTGCTTTTGAACCAGGCCTTTCTCCAAACATACGCCCAGAAGTGGGATTTCTAGATTATATGGTAGCTCTATTTTTAGTTTTTAAGGAACTTAAATATACCTCTGCTAGAGGTATGTTATGTGACTCTTTTGCCAAAGTCTCCTCAGAAAGATCAGTTCCTATCTGCTACAGTGACTTTGTAGTAGAACTAGGGAAATGCTCAGACTCTCTGAGAGTGCATAGGTAATTACTCTGAACTATGGCTAACTCTGGAGAAGGCAATGGCACCCCACTCCAGTACTCTTGCCTGGAAAATCCCATGGATGGAGGAGCCTGGTAGGCTGCAGTCCATGGGGTCGCTAGGAGTCAGACACGACTGAGTGACTTCCCTTTCACTTTTCACTTTCATGCATTGGAGAAGGAAATGGCAACCCACTCCAGTGTTCTTTCCTGGAGAATCCCAGAGACAGGGGAGCCTGGTGGGCTTCTGTCTATGGGGTCGCACAGAGTCGGACACGACTGAAGTGACTTAGCAGCAGCAGCATGGCTAACTCCTTGAGATCTGTGCTGGATTTTAGGCTACAAATAGAGTCTTAGACAGCATGTACCTCAGTCTGTGAAGTAGCAAACATCGTGCCCCTTTGTTTTGCCAGTTCTAGAAATTATTGTGCACACACACACTTATATGTACACACATATTCTGAATAGATTGTCTGGAGTGGCTCCTTCAGTGATAACAGCTGACATCCAGAGAGACAAGCACCAGGACGGGAGGAGATGATGAAACTCCTCGAGAGAACTGCAAACTTACCCACTGACAAGATGTGCAGTCTCACTTAATTTGACTATTTGTTAAGTTCAAATATAAGATGAGACTTTGAAATGATTATAAAATATTATGTACATTAATCAGAGAATGCTTATTTTCACTGCCATTCCACATTTTATCTCTTTCTGGAGCAAATCAAAGAACCCATTTCATGTAAGTATCACCCTATAAAGTGCATCGTTTTTAATTCCCAAGAATTGAATTAAATTCAAAACGACAATCAAAAAACACTTTACTCTCTTGTGTTAGGGTTTGCAGCATATCTTTGTTATTAGGTTATTATATATATAATATAATATATATAATATATATATAGTTGTTGTTGTTAAGTCTCTTCTCTTTCACATAAAAAGTCAGGAGGGCTGTCTTGATTTTTGAGTCAAACAAACTGTTCTGATCACAGAAGTGGAGGCGGTAACAATTATGTCTAATGTAAATGCATTATCTTACTTCCCTTATCCCCCAATAATGGATATACAAGCACGGCATTTTAGGTTTCAGCTGAGAGCCTAACTGATTTATTGTTAGTGGATGATATAAGAACTGATAGGGGTTAGTGAGCTTCCTGTGTTGTAAATACACATTTTCATTGGATAAAAACAAGATAACTATTGAATGTTTAAAAGTCGGACTATGCTGAATAGTCACCATTGGTGAATTTAGATCTTCTTTCTGATCTTCTTTAAAAAAAAAAAAAAGGAAAACTAAACAATGATGTATTCAAAAGATTATTATGTGTGTCTGCCCTGTGCATTTTGTGTTTGCTTCCTCCCAGTTCTTGCCTGGAAGATTCCATGGACAGAGACACCTGGTGGGCTATAGTCCATGGGGAGTCACAAAGAGCAGGACACGACTGGGCCACCAAGCACAGCACAGAAGAGTATAGGTCACAGCTGCTGCAGAGACTTTTGTGATCATCCCAATTTGAAGTTTTCCAAAAGAAATAAATTTAACGACTTACCTTTTCCTCATCTTGGCGGCATCTCAGATATCTTTACCTCAATGAATTAGTTAAGAAATTATCTTTACTTGTAGCATATCCTAATATACATATCTACTATAATGCAATATAATATGTGTGTATAGATGCATATATGTGAGGAAGGGATAGGCTACACTCTCCAGTATTCTTGGGCTTCCCTGGTGGCTCAGACATAAATAATCCACCTGCAGTGTGGGAGACCTGGGTTTGATCCTTGGGTTGGGAAGATCCTCTGAAGGAAGCCATGGCTACCCATTCCAATATTCTTCCCTGGAGAATCCCCATGACAGAGGAGCCTGGTGGGCTACAGTTCATGGGGTTGCAAAGAGCTGGACGCAACTGAGTGTCTAAGCACACAGCACAGTAGCTACTTATATGTAATTTTTTCAGACTAAAGCTGGACAATGTGTGGATAAGTAGGCAATAGCCATGGTATCTAAGATTACATGTTCAAGCCCTGAAGTTCATAACTGAATAAGAGAATTATATAAGCAGCTCTTCTATGTTCTGCAACCAATTTTAAAACATTGTGGGGGTGATTGTGGGGGTAGTTTCCTCACACCTCCCACAAGCAGTTCTCGGGACATCAGCTGGAGATAGCATCAGATTCCAAAGGTTAAGAGTTCAGTCCTGCAAGACTGCACTACCCGCATCCTACCAGCCTCACCACCCCATCTCACTACCCCCTGCACCTCAATCAATTGCAAGCCCAAGTTGTTATATGCACATCTCTCTACCCAAGCCAGAAGTTCCCAAGACCCCTTTCCTTGGGGGTCTAGAGTGGCTCATAGAACTTAGAATAGCTATTTAGTCCCTGGATTACTGATTTACTGTAAAAGGATACAACATAGAAATAGCCAAGGAGAAGAGATGCTGAGGGTGAGGTATATGGGAAGGGGAGCCCATGCCCTCTCTAGGAATGCCTGGCTCCACAAATTTCCTTGTGTTCACCAATCTGGATGCTCTCTGAACTCAATCCTTTTGGGGTTTTATGGAGATTTCATTGCATAGACATAACTGATTAAATCATTAGCCATTGGAGAGTAATTCAACCTTCACCCCTTCCCCTCCCTGGGGACCAGGGGAAGGGGTCTGGAAGCTCCAACCCTCTAATCACACAGGTGGCTCACCTGGTGGTCTGCCCCCATCATTATGTGACACATTAGCATTCCAGAAGCAACTTCATTAATATAACAAATGATAGATTTATCATTCTCACCACATAAGAAGTTTCGAAGACTTTAGGAGCCCTGTGCCAGAAAAGAGGACTATAAATCTAAATATATCTTCCTTGTTCTAAATCACAGCATCACAGCAGGTAAACACACCATCCACATATGAATCGTAGTAAAGCAAACACAATTCAATTACTTTTAGTTATTATTCCATACACAGTATGTGTGCTTAAAACAATTAAATTAAATCTCTTATGCTAGATATTCCAGATAACAGATTCAGTTAAGAAAAAAACTATATATCGGTTTTACTTAAAGGTCATAACTTTAAAAATATGCTGCAGAGTCTGAATAAAGAAAATTTACATCTATGGAGTTTAGAAATAAACCAACATTCTTGTAATCACCATGGGGGATGTTTTGTTAATCTTGTTGGCAATAATCATAGTGTTCTCAGTAATGTCTCTCCTTGTCTTTGCTTTCAGTCTTCATATTAAGTTTTTGATAGAATTCGAGTAAGAGTGTACATAGTATTGGTTTACCTGGTGGCTCAGCAGTAAAGAATCTGCCTACCAGTGCAGGACATGCCCATTTGATCCCTGGGGCTGGAAGATCCCGTGGAGAAGGAAATGGCAACCTACTCCAGTATTCTCGCCTGGGAAATCCCATGGACAGAAGAGGCTGGCAGGCTACAGTCCATGGGGTTGCAAGAGAGTTGGACAAAACAACTAAACAAGAACGCTGTAGAGAATATACCTTTGGCATCAAATTGCTTGGGCTCAGTTTTTGTCTCCATGTTACACTGTGTGACTGAGTGTATCCTTTACCCGTTTCTCTGGCCTTAAGTTTCCTAACTGATAAACGGGGATAATGATATTGCCTAAGCAGGTTTGTTTGAAGAATCAATGAAAATACATGAAGACACTTGAGACAATGTCCGACACAAACAGGCACTCCGTAAATCTACATTTTGTGTGTCGCGATATCTGCTATTAACGCACAGATGAAAATATTCCCATGGAATGGGATTCCTAAAGATGGAATAATTCCTATTCTCCATAACGACAGATTTGAGCTCTTGGAGAGCAAAATACATTGCCAGCATGTCCCAAGATACTGAATAGAGAAAAGCAAATTTGGAGAAAAGTCTGAGTTAATATTGAACTATTATGCATAGCTCTATGGGAAGTTTTCCTGATACAAAGTAAGACAAATGAAGAGGCCTATGCTGAAAACAGGAGAGACAGAAAACATTCCTATTTCCTGTAATTATCTCAAGAGAGGAAAAGGCATTATGATGAACAACAAGCTGAGGAAAATTACTTTTTATCTTAAAGATAAGCCATTCGAAAGCAAAAACCATGTTTTTGCTGGTTGGTGTAATTCATTTGAAAAACTTGATAGAAAATGCCATGCTCCATAGTTCCAAGGAAACATTGTTTTATGCATTTAAATCTTTTTCCAGCCCTAGAACTTAGTGACTTAGATACAGAAATATGTTACTGATGGCCAAAATTTTTCATACATAAAGGCTCCTTTTTATTATTTCCATATTTTTATTAAATATCTTTTGCTCACAAAGGTAATTCATGCTGATTAAAAAAATCAAACAACACATAAAGATTTAATTAAAAGATAGTTTAATTTTTCCTATTTTTTCTCCCCCAATATTACTCTATTACAATAATGGAGATAAATATTTTATTATGAAATCTCAATTCCTTTGTATAAGATTATGAAAGCATTTGCAAACACAGACATGTAGAGAATAGTCATATTTGGGTATGCATATTCATAGTATTTGCTTTTCTTTAGTTTCACTGATTTGTTTTTCAAAATTAGGGTTTTACAGCAGAATATGTTTTCAAAATTTGTGGTATTTCTAGGTTAATGCACACTCAGACTTGAACATGCGATGTTATATATATATATATTTTTTCTAATACCAATCAGAGCTTCCAAATAACACGAAGTAAAAACTGTAACTTTACCAAACTGATACCACCTGGTCAAAAGCAAAATCATTTGATATTTAGAATAGAAAGTTTCTATCATTCTGGCTTTTAGAAATTTTGAAAATAGTGTGAAGGCCATTTTTAAGTTTTTAGCTCATAGAGGTTCATAAACTCAAACAATGAATTACTAGATTTATCTTTTTTACTCCTGAAAAGTAAGATGAATAACAAACACTGGGAAAAGATGCTGTTAACTTTGAGAATTCTGTTAGAACTTCTATTGAGCAATATAAAAATGTTAAATGTAGCATGAGTTAACCAAATGCTTTTGAATAACTTTAATATGCATTTCACTTATGTTATTTGCTAGAATATAGCATAAAATTCTAGGATAATTTTTTCATTTTGAAAAAAGATATTGATATTCAATTTTGAAATTTTGTTTATTTAAACCTTTAAAATATTTAAATATAATCTGACTCTATAGCATTGTATGCATTTAAAATGTGGATAAAAATATCCATATAGCTTTCAGAAACCATGATTTTAAGTCCTGGATTGTCAAGAAAACATGAAGAGATAGACTGTAAAATCATATCCACAAATTTGGGAACATATACACTATTAGAGCCTTCTCTGATAGCTAAGTTGGTAAAGAATCTGTCTGCAATGCAGGAGACCTTGGTTAAATTCCTGGGTCAGGAAGATCTGCTGGAGAAGGGATAGGCTACCCACTCCAGTGTTCTTAGTCTTCCCCTGTGGCTCAGCTGGCAAAAAATCCCGCCTGCAATGTGACAGACCTGTGTTAGATCCCTGGGTTGGGAATATTCACTGGAGAAGGGAAAGGCTTCCACTCCAGTATTCTGGCCTAGAGAATTCCATGGACTGTATAGTCCATTGGGTCACAAAGAGTCAGACAGAACTGAGAGACTTTGACTACAGTATTAGAATTTACTAATAATTCTAAGGATATAGAAAGGCAGAGACACAGAGACATTAAGAGGTTTTAGACTACTAATGTTAATTCAAATACTCTTTTGATAGTATTAGGATTCATTTTGATCCTGATTTAACATGAGATCTTTAAGTTTATATGTGAGAACACCATACACAAACGTGAATTATTTCTACCATGAGCTATCTAAATCTGATGTTAGAATAACTGAATAACATAAACAATATTTTCCAGGAAGTCATACTTCTAAAACCATAGATTTGAATTTGTGTGTTACCTGCAAAATTAAACAGACCAGGATCATTCTGCTAAAGTATTCTAGAATTAATGACACTCCGACTAGGAAAGACTGTTGGTGTGGTTGCCTGGAAGTCTGTCATTAGCATTTTAGGACTTAATGACTTAGGTTTTGACTTACTCACATTTCTTTTAATTCCCGAATGTGAAAAAACTGTAAACTCCATGATCATATTTACTTTTTAAATGAGGTTCTTTAGTAGCTTGCTCAGTATTACCTGATGTCAGCATTACATTCAGCAGTTTAAAAGATTTTTGAAGCCTATTAGAAAAGTGACCCAAATCATTAATATGTGCCAAAGTCATGTCTAATTTCTTGACTTCAGTTTCAGAGGGGTGATTTGACTTAACTTTAAAACTGAAATAATTTTGGGTCTGGTTCTTGTAGTATTGCATAAAGCAAACATATACTCTACTTCAAAGACTTCTGGAAACTGTTCCTAGATGATAACGGTGATCTTTTTTCCCTAGGTTAATGGTACATGGTCATGAGACAGGAAGAATAAAATGATAAACTTTAGCACACTCCACTGCTGCTAGTCAAGTACTTAGTTGCTATCATATCCGCCTCTATCGCCCATATTGGATGCAAAGCACATTCAGCTAGCGGTCGCCTCTGCAGGCCTCCATTACTGACTGACTGGGGAATGCCAGGCAGTCATCCCTATGTTATGAGTTCCCATCCCCCATGATTTTCCAAACCACGTGTACTCCAGTCAGCTACTGACACACAAGGACGGGCAGCAGGGTAACAGTGACATCAAGGTGAATCACCTGGATGCCAGGTACATTTATTTCAACAAATTTAGCAATTTACATGATGGGGAAAGGCCTAGAAAAATATTTATGACCAAAAGTAAGTCAAGAGGAAAAATAATCTCAATATCAGTTCAGTTCAGTTCAGTTGCTCAGTCGTGTCCAACTCTTTGTGACCCCATGAATCGCAGCACGCCAGGCCTCCCTGTCCATCACCAATTCCCGGAGTTCACTGAGACTCACGTCCATCGAGTCAGTGATGCCATCCAGCCACCTCATCTCCAGTAGCATATTGGACACCTACTGACCTGGGGAGTTCCTCTTTCAGTATCCTATCATTTTGCCTTTTCATACTGTTCATGGGGTTCTCAAGGCAAGAATACTGAAGTGGTTTGCCATTCCCTTCTCCAGTGGACCACATTCTGTGAGACCTCTCCACCATGACCCGCCCGTCTTGGGTGGCCCTGTGGGCGTGGCTTGATTTCATTGAGTTAGACAAGGCTGTGGTACTAGTTTGATTAGATTGACTATACATAACAATAAATAGAATTATTATTTAGAAATCTTTTTCTCTCCTCCCAGTCAACATACATACAAAGAAATCGACAGTTAGATACAATTAAGTGGGGAAATTTTATCAAATAAGTAAAGAAGGAATTATTTCAGCTCATAAAATCTTTATAAAACAGAAACTAGACCACTTCTCATTCTATGAGGCCAGTATTATTTTGATTTTAAGGCTAAACTAAGACTTTTCAAGAAAGAAAAGCTTATAGATGAAAACCTCTTGTGAAAATATATACAACAATACTCACAAAGATTTTGAAAAGATCACACTAACATAGAAATTATTCCACAGTTTAACGAAGTGGAGATTATCCTAGAAATTCAAGATTGGTTTAATATATAAAATTAATATAAAGTGAAGTCACTTGGTCGTGTCTGACTCTCTGCGACCCCATGGACTATAGCCTTCCAGGTTCCTCCACCCATGGGATTTTCCAGGCAAGAATACTGGAGTGGGTTGCCATTTCCTTCTCCAGGAGATCTTCCCAACCCAGGGATTGAACCTAGGTCTTCCGCATTGTAGACAGATGCTTTACCATCTGAGCCACCAGGGAAGTCTAATTAATATAAAGGATCATATTAATACAATAAAACATTCAAACAAAGTTTCACCTTAATGTTTAAGGGAAAAAAAAATTAGAACAAAATTTAAAGCAGATTTTGAAAAAAACTCTTAACATATTATGAATAAAAGGAAACTTCCATAACCTGATAAAGGCACCTAGAAGTCCATAGCTAACATAATGCTTAATAGTGAAAGACCAGATTCTTTTCTCCTAACATTGGGAAGACTTTGCTTTCTTCACTTCTACTCATAATTGTACTTGAGGGTCTAGAAATTAAACTATACAGATTAGAAATAAAGTAAAATTGATTCATTTGTAAATGCCTCAACCTTATATGGAAAAGCCCATGGAACACGCACACACACACACACACACACACACACACGTACAACTAACAGATGTTTTAGCAACTCCACAAGATGCAAGACAAACATACAAATTCAACATGCTTTCTATACACTTAGAAAAAAAATCTGTCAATAAAATCCAGAAGATAATTCTTTTAACAATAGCATGAAAAATCCAAACACACTGAAGTACAAGTTTAACAAAAATCACTAAATGTTGGTGAGAAAAGTGTGAAAGTTAGAAGCAATACAAAAACGTACCATGAGGATGCGTTAAAATACTCGGTTTCAGCAGGATGATGATTCTTTTTGAATTAATCTATAGTTTAAATCAAGCCATATTGAAATCAAGTAGGCTTCTTTTTCTTAGGCTATAATTTATGTCAAAATGCAGAAACTTACAATTACCAAGCAATTTAGGAAAGAAGAAATGTGGCATGACTTGCAAATTCTATTTTAAAATTCATTATAAAGATGTAGTAATGAGGTATGATATTGGCCAATATATAAATATTAAAATTCAGATCTAAGTATACTTTGCAACAAGAGTACAGAATTAACTCAACTGGAGAATATTCTCCTCCACGAATATGTAGGACCATTTGGACATCCACATGACAAAAAGGGATATTGTTCCTCACCTCAAATCATAACAGAGATTAGAAATAAAGTTCTAATTCCAAATAGATGGCAATATTAAATATAAGAACTAAAACCATAAATCTAGAATAATCATAGGAAAATATCTTTGAATCCTTGGATTTTTCCAAAAAGGTATCATTGGACATGATCCAAAATATTAAAAAAAATAATTTGTGTGACTTTATAAAAGCTAAAATTTGTGCTTCAGAGACATCAATAAGATGATAAAAAAGACAATAACTGGAAGAGAATATTTGCAATCATGTATATGATCAAAGAATTATATTCAGAATGTATAACACAAATTAATAAATAGAGGACAAAAAACAATTAAAATAGACAAAAGAATAAAATAAGCATCTTGAAAAATGATCTCTATCATTAATAGCACATGAAAAGATGCTTTAATTTATTAGGGAAATGCAAATTTAAATCACAATGAGATACCAGCACATATTTCACTATATTGGAGATATATGTTGACATATATACATGTATGAATATATATATATATATGTATATTTGCATACGCCCACAAATAAACATTCCATCTGCTTGTGAAGGTGTGGAAAAATTGAAACCATCATACATAGCAGGTGTAATATAAAATGATAGTCATTTTTGAAATTTGGAAGTTTCTTAAACATTAAATACATGCTTACCATTTGACCCAGACATTACAGTGGTAAAATCTAGCCAGGAGAAGTGACGCTTATATCCACACAATGCCTTGTAAAAGTTTTCATAGCAGCATCATTCATGACAGCTAAATAGTCGAAGGAAATCAAACACACATCAACTGGTGAATGTAAAAACAAAAACGTGGTGTGCGCATGCAATTGGAGTGGGAAATGGCAACCACTCTAGTAGGCTAGCTTGGAAAATTCCATGGACATAGGAGCCTGGTGGGCTAACGTCTATGGTGTTGCCAAGAGTTGGACACGACTGAATAAGAGCACACTCACATGTACACAATAGAGTTTATTGAGCAATACAAACAAGCAAAACACCAATACTTGGCCCAAAGTGAAACAATGTCAAGCTACTATGTTACGCAAAAAGTATTAGCTGCAAAAGTCAACTTATTGTATGATTTCATTTATATGGATTGCCTAGATGCCAGGAGCCAGCGTGAGGAACCCCGCCTGTGGCAAAGGTCATGAGGAAGGAGGCTTCGGCATATACAAAGGCAGGATCGAGCCTCAGGAAACCCCCTGCTCCCAAGCATCTACCCCCAAACCAGAGTCTGCCTACTTTACTGCTTCATGCTCTCACCTACACCTCTGACTTTACGGGGGGCTGTCCCCCATCACCTCTCTCGGAGAAGGAGTTAACCTACAGCTCCAGTTAATAAAAATTCCTGGGTGTGGCAAGAGTGTTTCAACTTACAAACTCCTCTGAAGGTTTTCTAGCCTGCCTGAACAGGTTCGTCCGGCCACATGTGATTGTTTACAGCCTCCCAACCGTGAGAGGCACGAGATGTTTTAAACTTTCTAAGGGTAGATTCTTTTAGGGAGTTAGAAATTATTAGTATAGTGGGTTGACTAGGAATTATATTGGTGAAGGGTTTTTCATTTATTGAGCCAATGCTTGCTGCTAAATTTCCATATTCCCTGCCCTTATAATGAATATAACTAGCATATAGTAGAAATAAGTATTAACCTTTAAGTTTAATCATGTTAACCTTAGGCTAAGTAAATTCCTTTCTTAATTGTAACCCACTACACCCTCACCCTATAGGAATGCAACTTTATCTGGTACCTTCAGAGGGTGGTGCCTGGTTTAAGAAAAATCACCCCTGGAAAATAAGTTTCTGGTTGACTGACCATTATCAGAAAGAAAGGATCATAAAATGTCAGCAGGCCCCCTGGCCAGAAGATGATGTAAAACCCCTAAGACCGTTTTGTATACATTTATATGAAGCACCTGATTTTGATAAAGGTCAGGACTGCTGACCCCCACGTGACTTTAAAATTTCCATTTGTCTCTATGTGCAACAAAAGGTATATAAGCAAACCTGAAAATAAAACGGATCAGTTTCTGGAAAGACTGATTCCCCCTTGTCCTTCTTTCTTTCCCCTTCTGGCTGAATTCCCATCTGGAGCGTGGATGCTCGCCATGTATACTTACTTGCCCTGGATTCTCAGACCTGCGTGAGAGGGAGCCCAAGGCGGGGCATCCTCCACTATTCAAGTGGGCGCCGGTGGCCTAGTAGATGGTGCAAATTCCTTGTCTTGGAGTTTTATTTGTATTCCATGTAAACCAAGTTATTTAGTATCTTTTTCTCCACTAGTATTCTCCTACTACACTATTTCTTTCTAATCTCCCTCCATATCTTTAATTAAGCAATTAATTCCTAGGATGCTGACTCCATCCCCACTTCGAATAACCCTGGATCCACCGGGGCTGGACCCCGGCACCTAGCAAAACAAGTTTATATAATAAAGACTTAGATCATTGGCTGCCTAGGCCTGAGGTGCTTTAAGAGACAAGTGCAGAGAGGCTCAATCATGAAAGAAATTTTAGGGCGGATGAAAACCTTCTAGCACTAAGCTGAGCTGAAGGTCATATGAACTTATATGTTTGCTTAAGAGACTGAAGTGTACAGTTATAGTTGGTGAAATATTTCTCTATAAAGCTGTTAAAAAGTTAGGTGTATACATTATAAACATTTAAAATCTGCTTTTTGTGAAAATATGTGTAAATCTATCTACATCTAAACATATTTAAGTTTTCAGATAATAAAAAGTAAGACTTGTTAGAACAATAAAGAGCAGAGCAAGGAAGCTAAATTTAATGTGAATTTATATGCTAAGTTTATTGAAAAAGCTGACACTATAAAGCTATATAATATTCCAAGACATCATCACTATTTTCCTTGATGTTAAACCTTTTTTTTTTTTTTTTTGCTATTCAATTAGTTTACTGGTGATTGTAAATATGAGAAAAATGGCTGATGTAATACAGAAATATGATATAGTGGCACAAAGATATTCCACTAACTCATTGTAATTCAAGAACAGGAACTTCAGGACTGAGCACTGTGAAAGAATCAAAAGATTCGCCTCCTGCTTTGTTATTATTTTTTTAATGTTAATTTTCATTCCCACCACTTTTAAAAATTTCTTCACCACCAATGACTATTTTCTTCCACTTTCTCACTATACAACAGGCTTATTATTTATATGCATGCCAACAATTGTCTTCCAATAGCACTTGAGTTAATATGCGATGAGCCACCTAGATGACTCCTGAATTGACGCAGACTCTGTCGAAGTCCATCCTCTCTGAGAAAGTATGTAAGGATCCACCGCTGGGTTAAATAACTAAACTAAAATGGTAAACTACAGCTCAAAGGAGTAGGGAGTGAAGTTTCTCATGTTTGAACATATCTGCTCTCAGTGAAACCAGAGATGTGGGTGGGAGTTCTGCTCACAAAATAGAGGTAAGAGACAGGCTATCTGTTAAGTAATTAACACTGCAATATTTCTAGATGTTTCTCTAAAAGACAGAATTTAATTGGATCATCTTTATTTATGGAATACAGAGGACACTCGGGAGGATATGAAGAATATTGTAAAAACTAATAGGAAACACTCGGAAACTCCCTCAAAAGAGCACTATTATCTCAAGAAGAAAACGTTTCTGCTCAGTTCCTTCTTCTTATTGTCGTTTAGTTTATTTATCAAATAAATTACAAAAATATTTACACAAGAGCAGTAATTTTCTTACTTAAGTGAGAACTGGTCCTAATAATGCACATTGTTGCCATTAATGTTGGCTTAAATAATGCACCTGATTTCTATGAGGGGTCCCTTGTATAACTTCACACTTTAACAAGAATTTGGAGATGAAATGAAACTTCACAATTAAGTTTTCAAGATAAAGATATGTGAGGGGACAAAATTAGAAAAGTCAGGAAAATGTACAAATGTCTGTAATATAAATAGATCCATAGATAAGTCAGACTCACGACAAAGGCTCTAAGTAAAATATTTATTAAATCTTATTATTATTATTGTATTTAGTAGCTAAGTAATGCTACAGTTTCTGACATATCTGGGGTAGTAATAAAAAGCTTTCGGTGATTCTTTTTAGTGCTCTGACAGCACCCTTAATAGAACTGTGAGCTCAGCAACTGTGAGCTCAGCAACTTTGGTTTAGTCTTTGCAATTTATACAAATGCTGAAGTCTCCATTTCAAAGGAAAGGGCTCCCTTGGGGAATTCACAGATGCCAAAACATGCCATTTGGGATGGATAGATTATACTTTCATGCTGAAGAAGCCCAGAAACTTCTCTTCAACATAATTTCCATTCCCAAATCCTGACCCTTTCCTGGACATAAGATATTTATGGAAGGCATCCCCACTAATTAGCAGCCTTATGTCAGCAATCAGAGTAAGGAAGGGAGGAGAAACAGCAGCTCAGTTGAGAGTACTTTTCCCAGCAATAGCAAAACTTCTAATAGGGAGGTGAAAGTGGGGACTGCCTCAGAGATATCTGTGCGAGACTGTTCTAGAAAATTGGAATGGACATGTTCATAAGATTTGTTTTTGAATTCATGTAGTCAAGATTTCTCAAATTGTGAAAGCCAAAGCTTCTGAAATCCCAAAATTCCAGAATAGCATCCTGTCACTTTTACTAGATTTTTATTCCTTAGGAAAAAAAAAAAAATTTCACTAACTCTTGTCCATACAAATGGAATTATAAAAAGAAGCAAATTCCAGGGATGTCAAGATTACCTGGAAACCTGTCTGCTCAGAGCTATCCTTTTTCTTTCCTACTCTCTGAGAATAAAATCCAAAGACCTGGCTTTGACCTCTGGGAGCCTTTATGACCTCGCCTTCATACCCGCCAGCCACCTCTCTGACTATACCTTTCACTTCTTTCCTTCAGTAGCATCATTCTAGCCATTCCATCCCCTCTATTCTTCAAACATTCCAATCAAGCTTCAGCCACAGGAGTTCTTCCATTAAAATTTCTCTGCCCATAAATTCAAATTATTATTTGAGTGACTATTTCTTTTAAGATTTTTCTCAAAATGCCTCCTTAGCATAGAAATTCTCCTTGACTGTTCAATAGAAAGTCAGCATTAATAGAAAGACTGCAATCTCTCTCTACCTCACTTACATTGCTTAATTTTCTTGATGGACCCAACACCAAAAATACATTCTGCTTGCACACTTCTTAGGAGTAATAGCGACTTTCTAATCTAAATGTTATCCTGACTTTTCTTCCTTTAGTCCCATTTTCTTCATTTTCTCTTATATACTTCAGATTACTTCTTTAATTATACTTTGCATCAAATCCTTTTCCAACCTAAAATATCTAAACTGGTTCTGTTTTCCTGTCCAGACACTGACTGGTGAGATCCTTGGTCTCAGGAATAGTTCCATTTAACAGACTTTCAGTGATGGGAATTGCTGCTTTTGTCCTGATACAGTGGGTGTACTGATAACCACATTGCCACTAGTGAGATGATGGTATCTCATAGCGCAAGAGTGGACAAGAATTCACTGGATTGAAATGAAGTACTTACTGAAAACAAGATCTGTGGACCCCAAATGGGTGCAGCAAGTGCCACCCTTTGAGGAGCAGCCACTGTGCGGGTCCCAACGGTAGCACCCAGGAGCTCACAGAAATCATTTATTAGCTAAGGATTATTAAAGGATTAGCTAAGGATTTCTAAATCTCTGTGCAACACATGGTCTGGAAACTGGAGATTTTGCACAATGGCCCTAAAAACTGAGAATGATATAGGAGTAAATAAGACCTCAAATATTTACCCTTGAATAGAATTCAAGAATGTATTCCCATGCGGCTCAGTGGTAAAGAATGTTCCTGCTAATGCAGGAGACAGGGGTTTGGTCCCTGGGCTGGGAAGATCCCCTGGAGAAGGAAATGACAACCCCCAACAGTGTTCTTGCCTGGGAAATCCCATGGACAGAGGAGCTGAGCGGGCTACAGTCCATAGTGTTGCAAAACATTGGACACACTCAGAGACTAAACAACACTTTGAAATATCTAGTATTTTTTCAACATTCCACTTGACAGTTTAAGGTCATTCGTGATCCCCAAGAAGAAGATTTGGCTTCAGGACCAGGGACCAGGCTTGATTACTCCAGAGCTTTTGTGTGGCAGAGTTTATTAAAGTGAAATAGGGCAGAGAAAGCTTCTGACAGAGACCTCAGAAGGGGGCAGAGAGTGTCCCCTGCTAGTCTAGCAAGGCAGCTGTATACGTTTTCACTTGGTTATTACAGTAAATCAAAAGAATGTCTCCGGGTTGTAATGGGGTCTTACTAGACCCACTCTCACAACACATATTTTAAGATGACAGGATTAGTTAGAAGACTCTTAGAAGGAGAAACATGTCCTCAAGCAGGATACATTGTCCTTACATAATCCTTAGTACAGAGTTTAAGGGGAAACATAATCTTGAGCAAGATGAGTTGTTTTGTTGTGCAATCATCAGATCTGGGCTTAAAGAAAAAAGAAGTTTGTGCTTTTCTCCTTCTTGAGAGCCCCAGACCCCTCTCTCTTCCTCGGGGACCCCAGACTTCTAATCAACCTACCTAGGAATTGACTCTCTCACATTCTAATGATGAAGCCAAGAAATGAGCAAAAAGTTATATTTTATTGCTTTCAACAAAACTGAATGAAACATACGTCAGCTGATAGAGCACTAAGATAATTTTTGAGGATAGGGCATTTTGATTATTCTCATGTAACTCAAAGGAAGCTTAAAAATTGGGTAAACTTCAATTACAAAAGTACATTTTCACTTGCTTATTTATATAAGCAAAGTATGCAATCAATTACATGTATAGAAACGATAACAGAAAATGAGTGTAGGCCCCAACATTATTCTAGAAATAAGTAATTTTGATCATGGACATAATGTATTTTAATAGATAAAATAAATTAATGTTTTGATATTTTCACTGTTTATAATTGCTTGTTATTTACCAACAATTTAAACTCCATTTATGTTGCTTTGATCAAGTATGTACTAAGGATCATGTGATGATTAAAATGTAAATATGCAATCCTTAGAGCATACATGTTCAATGAAATTTTTTAATATTATACAACTTTGTGCTGCAAAGAAGTATGATAAAGTGATTGCTAAACTTTGTTTTTATCATAAAATATGTTACATAAGAAAAAATACATAGAAATTTGGAATGTATATATAGGAATATATACATTTTTATAGGAATAATGACATTTTTGTTACTAAATAAGTTGATCACAAAACTATTCATTAAATTGTGGATATTAAATCTATATAACATTTCCATTCTAGTGAATATCTTAAAAGGCTTTTTAAATTAATATTTTCCTTATACTGTAAGTCACATACTTTGAAACTTTTAAGCACATAATAACTATTTTAATTGTCAGTGTAAAAATGATGAATAGATATATGGTTTGAAAATATTTGAGTTGTGTTTTATCAAGGATGATTGAAGAAAATTGATGTTTATTGTGTATAATCTATTTGATGGAGCTGTAGAAAAAAAGCTTGAGATGCTCAATTTGAAGTCTGTCAAAAGCAGGAGGAAACACTAGAATGATATATAAACAGGAGGTGGAAAGAAGGAAACTAATTCTAAGAACCACAGAGTATAGTAATGTATGAATAATTTAAAAGCCTATTGTTTCCAGTAGCTCAACACAGTTAGAACTTGAAATGTATGTAGCTGTACAAATTTTATTTTCTTTTTTAAAATTTAAATTTATTTATTTTAATTGGAGGCTAATTACTTTACAGTATTGTATTGGTTTTGTCATGCATTAACATTATTTTCTTCTTTTTAAAAATATGTATATGAAGACCCAAATTTTTATATGCAGACCCAAGAATGCCTATATATAAAAATAACCCTTATTAAAATAGTATTTTAAAATATTCTTACTGACTCATCTTAAACTTAAAAGACTTAAACTCATCTTTCTGTTGATCACAGGACAAACCATGCATTATTATTTATATCATCTGATAAAAACATCCCAATGTGGATGTATTCTAATTTTATATAGAAAAATGCCTCCCTGTGTGGTACCACAGCTGAGAATGGTCATTATCACTGTTAGTGGCTTTATGATGAAATGATTATAAAACCAAAACTGTATATATTCAGACAACAAAGTAACTGTTTAAAAGAAATGATGATGTGATGTTAAGTTAGGGACAGATACCTTGTCGGCTAAGGTCCGTCTAGTAGAGGCTATGCTTTTTCCTGTGGCCATGTATGGATGTGAGAGTTGGACTGGGAAGAAAGCTGAGTGCCGAAGAATTGATGCTTTTGAACTGTGGTGTTGGAGAAGACTCTTGAGAGTCCCTTGGACTGCAAGGAGATCTAACCAGTCCACTCCGAAGATCAACCCTGGGATTTCTTTGGAAGGAATGATGCTAAAGCTGAAACTCCAGTACTTTGGCCACCTCATGTGAAGAGCTGACTCATTGGAAAAGACTCTGATGCTAGGAGGGATTGAGGGCAGGAGGAGAAGGGGACAACAGAGGATGAGATGGCTGGATGGCATCACTGACTCGATGGACGTGAGTCTGAGTGAATTCCGGGAGTTGGTGATGGACAGGGAGGCCTGGTGTGCTATGATTCATGGGGTTGCAAATAGTTGGACACGACTGAGCGACTGAACTGAACTGAACTGAATGATTCTTGGACTTCCTTCATAGCTCAGTCAGTAAAGAATCTGCCTGCAATGCAGGAGACCCAGGTTCAATTCCTAGGTTGGGAAGATCCCCTGGAGAAGGGAATGGCAACCCACTCCATTATTCTTGCCTGGAGAATCCCGTGGATAGGGGAGCCTGTCAGGCTACAGTCTATGGAGTTGCAAGAGCCAGACATGAGTTAGCAGCTAAACCACCAACCACCAGCCCCAGTGATTCTTAGTAAGAATAAACATCAGCATCCTAGGAATCAGCAAACTAAAATGGACTGGAATGGGTGAGTTTAATTCAGCTGACCATTATATCTACTACTGTGGGCAAGAATCCCATAGAAGAAACAGAATAGCCCTCATGATCAACGAGAGTCTGGAATAACAGTACTTGGGTGCAACCTCAAAAGTGACAGAATGATCTCGATTTGTTTCCAAGGCAAGCCATTCAACTTCACATTAATCCAGGTCACTGCCTCTACCACTGATGCCGCAGAAGCTGAAGTCGATGAAGTCCTAGAAGACCTCCTAGAACTGACACCTAAAAAGGATGTTCTATCCATCATCAGGAATTGCAATGCATAAGTAGGAAGTCAAGATATACCTGGAATAATGGGCAAGCTCAGCCTTGGAGAACAAAATGAAGCAGGGCAGAGACTGACTGAATTCTGCCAAGGGAAAGCAGTAATCATAGCAAATACAACACAAGAGACAGCTTTACACGTACATGGATGTTGACAAACGGTCAATACAGAAATCAAATTGATTGCATTCTTTGTAGCCAAAGATGGAGAAATTGTATCCAATCAGCAAAAATAAGACCTGGAGTTGACTTTGGCTCAGATCATTAGCTTCTCATAGCAAAATTCAGGCTTAAGCTAAAGAAAGCTGGGAAAAACACTAGGCCAGCCAAGTATGACTTAGATGAAATCCTGCATGAATTTGTAGCAGAGGTGATGAAGAGACTCAAGGCACTAGATCTAGTGAGCAGTGTAGCTGAAGAACTGTAGACAACATCCAAAATATTCCACATGAGGCGGCAAATGAAACCATCCCGAAGGAAAAAAACCAGAAGGCAAAGCGGTTGTCTGAGGAGGCTTTACAAATGGTGCAAGAATGAAGGGAAGTGAAAAGCAAGGGAGAGAGGGAAAGAAGATCCAGTTAAATGCAGAGTTCCAGAGAGCAGCTAGAAGACACAAGAAGGGCTTCTTCAGTGAACGGTGCTTAATAATACAAGAGAACAACAAAAGGGGAAAGACTGGAGAGCTCTTCAGGAAAACTGGAAACATCAAGGGGCCCCAAAGATGGGCCCAATAAAGGATAAAAATGGTGGAGACCTAGTAGACACTGGAGAGATCAAGATGAGATGGAAAGAATACACAGAAGAACTGTATAAAAAAGGTCTTAATGAACCGGATTGCTGCGATCGTGATATTAGTCACCCAGGGTCAGACATTCTGGAGTGCAAAGTCAAGTGGACCTTAAGAAGCACTGCTGTTAACAAAGCTAGTGGATGCGATGAAATTCCAGCAGAACCATTCAGATCCCTAAAGGGGGATGCCATCAAGGTTTTGTGTTCATTATGTGAGTAAAGTTGGAAGAACCAGCAATGACCACAGGACTGGAAAAGGTCAGTCCTCATCCCAATTCCCAAGCAGGGCAGTACCAAAGAATGTGCTAACCATCAGACACTTGTACTCATCTCCCATGCTAGTAAGGTCATGCTTAAAATCTTGCATGCTAGTCTTCAGCTTTATGCAAGCCAAGAACTTCCAGATGTCCCAGGTGGGTTTAGAAAAGGAAGAGGAGCTAGGGGTCAAATCACAAACATTCACTGGATTACAGAGAAAGCAAGAGAATTTCAGATAAACATCTACCTCTGTTTCATTGACTACACTAGAGCCACAGACCGTGTGGATCTTGACAAAGTGTAAAAAGCTCTTAGAGAGGTGGGAATACCAGACCATCTTACCTGTCTGCTGAGAAACCTGCTTGCGGGTCAAGAAGCAACAGTTAGGACCCTGTGTGGAACAACTGATTGGTTCAAGACTGAGAAAGGAGTAAGACAGGGCTGTCTGCTGTCACCCTGTTTGTTTAACCTATATGCCGAGCAGCACATGGCGAGAAATGCCGGGCTGGATGAGTTACAAGCCGGAATCAAGATAGCTGGGAGAAACACTGACAACTTCAGATATACAGATGATACCATTCTAATGGCAGAAAGTGAAGAGGAACTAAAGAGCCTCTTGATGAGGGTGAAGGAGGAGAGTGAAAGAGTCTGCTTAAGCCTAAAGATAAAAAGAAAACTATGATCGTGGCATCCAGCCCCATTAGTGAAGTCACTCAGTCGTGGCCGACTCTTTGCGACCTGTGGACTGTAGCCCACCAAGCTCCTCCGTCCACGGGATTCTCCAGGCAAGAGCACTGGAGTGGCTTGCCATTTCCAGCCCCATTACTGCATGCCAAATAGAAGGGGAAAATGCAGAAGCAGTGACAGATTTCCTCTTCTTGGACTCCAGAATCGCTGCGGATGGTGACTGCAGCCATGAAATCAGAAGACGTTTGCTTCTCGGCAGGAAAGCAATGACAGAACTAGACAAAAGCAGGAGAAAAGCAGAGACATCACTCTGCCGACAAAGGTCCATATAGTCAAGGCTATGGTCTTCCCAGTGGTCAAGTAAGGTTTTGAGAGCTGGACTGTAAAGCAGGAAGAGCACCAAAGAAATGATCCCTTCCAACTGTGGTGCCAGAGAAGACTCCTGAAAGTCCCCTGGACAGCAAGGAGATCAAACCAGTCAATCTTAAGGAAGATCGACCCTGAATATTCACTGGAAGGACTGATGCTGAAGCTTCACTATTTTGGTCATCTGATTCAAGCAGATGATTTGTTAGAAAAGTCCCTGATGCTGGGAAAGACTGAGGGCAGAAAGAGAAGAGGGTGTCAGAAGATGAGATGGCTGGACGGCATCACTGATGCAATGGACTTGAACTTGGGCAAACTCCGGGAGATGATGAGGAAAAGGGAGGCCTGGCGTGTTGCAGTCCATGGGGTCATGGAGGGTTGGACCTTACTGGGTGACTGAACAGCAGCAACGGCTCCTGGAGAATGCCACCAAAAGAGGAGCCTGGAGGGCAGAGGGTCACAAGGAGTCGGACGTGACTGAAGTGACTTCACACGTACACACACAGTAATTGAAAAGCCAATAATGTTGAAGAAATAAGATTTTTTGCAATTTTATTTGGAATAAAAGAGACCTTGCCCATTTGTTGTTTTTAAAAATATGCGCTATGTTTGTAATATTTCTTTTTTTAATCACATTATAATTCAGTGCATTGCTTATGTGTCTGCTTTCGACTGCACTGGGCCCTGGTTGCTGCAGGCAGTTTTCTCTGGTTGCGGGAAGCAAATTCCAGGAGATAGTGAAGAACAGGGAAGGCCAGCGTGCTGCTTTCCCTGGGGTCACAAAGGGGGGGGGGGCATGACTTAGCAAACTGAACAGCAACAAAAGCATTGTAAGCATTCAATTCTAGAAATTCACTGTGAAAGTGAGAGCTGCTCAGCCGTGTCCGACTCCACAATCCCATGGACTATATAGTCCATGGACTTCTCCGGGCCAGAATATGGAGTGGGGAGCCCTTCCCTTCTCCAGGGGATCTTCCCCACCCAGGGATCAAACCCAGGTCTCCCGCATTGCAGGCAGATTCTTTACCAGCTGAGCCACAAGGGAAGCCCAAGAATATTGGAGTGGGTAGCCTATCCCTTCTCCAGGGGATCTTCCTGATCTAGGAATCAAACCACGATCTCCTGCATTGCAGGTGGATTCTTTACCAACTGAGCTATCAGAGAAATTCACTGCAGCCATCTTTTAAGAGATGAAGAAAAGAGACAGTGAGCCTTCCCATTTATAAGAATAGTTTCTAATCTCCCTCACCCAAGTTACCCCATATACCAAATCCTCTATTTCACTAAAGCATCTGACAGATTTGAAAGTGTGCTTTCAAATTTTCCTAATACATATTCATTAATTTCAAAGTGAGGCTAACTTTTCAAAATTGTTTCCAGAAGAAAATAGGATTTTGAGTAGAGAAAAGTGCAAATCTATGTAGAATAACCTGTTTTATAAACATACTTGTATACAGAAAACACAAGAAGTCGGTTTCTAAGTCCATGCAAACACAGCATTTAATTAATTCATTACTACCAAGAAAAAAATAATTTCACTGCACTAGTTTTTCAATAGTGGCATTTTATTTCCATGAAGAACCTAACCAGGTGGTTCATATATAATAAGTAATTACATTGCAAATGACAAATTTATATTATTAAAAATATAGTCTCATTCAAACTGATGATTTTTTAGGTGGAAATTCTACATTATGTTACTGACCATAAGAATTTTCTTGTTTCTTTTCAATCCTTATTTTTAACAAGTGCCGCAAAATAGTATAAATTTACCCTAAAGCTATATATTATTCCTACTGCCATACATTTTCTATGTTAATATAGATGAAACATGGCAGGTGTTGCATTTAGTTTTGTATTGCCAATACTCTCACTTGTCTGTCTTACAAAGGGTCACTCGGTACTCCATGAGGCAAACAATTCTGCCCGTCAGCTTACCTTACAGATCTTGGAATAATGAACACATCAGATGCTGACCTCAAGCCATATTCCTTCTGGTTTGCTCCCTTTCACAGCACACTTGGGTTATGCCCCATTACGTCCCATGCGTTGTTTCATCTCATGCATTTTCCAAAAAATGAAGGTGTGGGGAGAGGGAGAAATAGAAAAAAAAATGATGGATTTTCCAGTAATAGAACAATTGCTTTCAATAAAGACCAAATATGTTGAAAAGCAAAATCTGTGGAAACTCTTTAAATAAGAGGTGGAGCCCATCAGTTTTTGTAGACTTCTGTGATCCTAATATCCATTTACTCTGCTCCTTTCTAATCTAACCCACAAGATTAAAAGAGCTGGTGGCCCACACTAATAATTTTTGTCTCTTTGTTTTATACCTGCTGCTGCTTTCTTGAGCTAGGAAAGTCAGCCTTACTACAAAAATAAATGCACCATATGAAAACAATTTTGAGAATTATTAAATCAAAGACACTTCCTGCATCAGTTTCTTGAAAATGTTATTAAAATCTTTAAGTACAAGTGTATTTTCCTCATGATATATGTGTTTACTATTCTTTAGGAGCTAAAATATTCAATTCTGTCTTTTGCCTGTTGTTATCCTCTCTGTTTTCATTATGCATGTATTTTCCTTGCCTTATTGTTTGTCCCGATGATTCATGATTACCTTCCAGGAGTAGAGTGTATTAGAAGCCAATAAAATTGGATGATCCAACTCATAAGTAACATAAATCAGAAAAAAGAATATGGTAGCATAGATGAATTTTTGCCTTTTGGTTTTATTCATCAATATCTCATATTAAATTCCTTGTCTGCTTTCAATTTTCATACAATACTGAATCCAGTGTTAGTTCTAGCGCATAAGAAAAAAACTTAGCTCATAAAAAAAATTCTTATTTTAAAGCACAATATCCTGAAGACATTATAATTATTAACATTATAACAGACAACTTTGTTGTTTTGAACTGTATATTGTTTTGACTTTTAAATTGATACATGAGCTTTATTCAACTTTTTAAGTATTTTTATTTTTCTTTAACTCAATAAACATATTGTTTTAAGTATATGTATTATAGTCATGAACCCAACTGTGATAAATCCACATAAAACGTATTGCTAGTGTATTCAAAAGTAGGCCCAACTTTGCTTCACAGAAAAGATAGATCTGCAAATGAAAAAGCAATCAAGCTAAGTATTTTGGTCATCTGAAGCAAGCAGAGAACTCATGGGAAAAGTCCCTGATGCTGGGAAAGATTGAGGGCAGAAGGAGAAGAGGGTGTCAGAGGACCAGATGTCTGCACGGTATCACCAATGCGATGACCTTGGGCAAACTCCGGGAGATGCTGAAGGACAGGGAGTCCTGGCGTGCTGCAGTCCATGGGGTCCCAAAGTTCCAACACGACTGGATGACTGAACAAGGACAACTGAAAGGCTCTTTTCTGGTCCAACATCATACAGGCTGGATTTAAATTCAGTTCTCCTGTCTGACTGAACCATTCATTCATGTATCGCTGTGAGCAGGGTCCGTCAGGATACGCTTACGTGGCAAATCCTCCACACCCTGACTCTGCTTAGTTAATGCTGACAGCTGCCATAGAGGAACACAGGGACCCGCCCTGGGGGAGTCGCTGTCACATTGTGACTCATCTCATAGTCGTCCCTATCAGATCGTGAGGGCAGAGGCTACTGTACCACAGTCAGTTCAGTCGCTCAGTCCTGTCTGACCCTTTGCGGCCCCATGGACTGCAGCACGCCAGGCCTCCCTGTCCATCACCAACTCCCGGAGTTCACTCAAACTCACATCAACTGAGTTGGTGATACCATTGAGCCACCTTATCCTCTGTTGTCCCCTTCTCCTCCTGCCTTCAATCTTTCCCAGCAATATTGCTATTGCAGCAATAGCACAGTAAAAAAGAAAAAGAAGGTAAATAGTATATATATGTATGTATGTATGTATTTATATGCACGCCTGGGTATTAAGTCCCGTCAGTTCAGTCGTGTCCGACTATTTGAGACCCCATGAGCTGCAGCACGTCTGGCCTCCCTGTCCATCACCAACTGCTGGAGTCTACCCAAACCCATGTCCATTGAGTCCATGATGCCATCCAACCATCTCATCCTCTTTTGCCTCCTTCTCCTGCCTTCAATCTTTCCCAGCATCAGGGTCTTTTCAAATGAGTCAGCTCTTAGCAGCAGGTGTCCAAAGTATCGCAGTTTCAGCTTCAACATCAGTCCTTCCAATGAACACCCAGGGGTGATCTCCTTTGGGATGGACTGGTTGGATCTCCTTGCAGTCCAAGGGACTCTCAAGAGTCTTCTCCAGCACCACAGTTCAAAAACATCAATTCTCCTGTGCTCAGCTTTCTTTATAGTCCAACTCTCACATCCATACACGACCACTGGAAAAACCATAGCCTTGACTACATGGACTTTTGTTGACAAAGTAATGTCTCTGTTTTTTAATATGTTGTCTAGATTACTCAAAACTTTCCTTCAAAAGAGTAAGCGTCTTTAATTTCATGCTGCAATCTCCATCTGCAGTGATTTTGGAGCCCAGAAAAATAAAGTCAGCCACTGTTTCCACACCTATTTGCCATGAAGTGATGGGAACTGGATGCCATGATCTTAATTTTTTGAATGTTGAGCTTTAAGCCAACTTTTTCACTCTCCTCTTTCACTTTCATCAAGAGGCTCTTTAGTTCTTCTTCACTTTCTGCATGTCCAATTCTGTGCAGCCCTATGGACTGCAGCCTACCAGGCTCCTCTGTCCATGGATTCTCTAGGCAAGAATACAGGAGTGGGTTGCCATGCCCTCCTCCAGGAGATCTTCCTTGAACCTGGGATTGAACCCACATCTCTCATGTTTCCTGAACTTGCAGACAGGTTCTTTACCATTAGCACCATCTAGGAAGCCCATGTATGCGTGCGTGTGTGTGTGTGTGTGTGTGTGTGTGTGTGTGTGTGTGTGTGTGTGTATACACAAGAATCCCTTCCTTAGAGGAAATGGAGTAGCCACCATAGTCAATAAAAGAGTCTGAAATGGGTCCTTGGGTGCAATCTGAAAAATGACAGCATGATCTCTGTTCATTTCGAAGTCAAACCATTCAATATTGGAGTAATCCAAGTCTATGCCCCAACCAGTAATGCTGAAGGAGCTGAAGCTGAATGGTTCTCTGAAGACCTATGAGACTTCCTAGAACTAAACAACCAAAGAAGATGTCCTTTTCTTCATAGGGGACTGGAATGCAAAAGTAGGAAGTCAAGAAACACCTGGAGTAACAGGCAAATTTGGTCTTGGAGTATGGAATGAAGCAGGGCAAAAGCTAATAGCGTTTTGCCAAGAGAACACACTGGTCATAGCACCCTCTTCCAGCAACACAAGAGAGGACTCTCCATAAGGACATCACCGATGGTCAACACCAAAATCAGAATGATTATAGTATTTGCAGCCAAAGATAGAAAAGTTCTATACAGTCAGCAAAAAATAAGACTGGGAGCTGACTGGGGCTCAGATCATGAACTCCTTATTGCCAAATTCAGACTTAAATTGAAGAAAGTAGGGAAAACCACTGGACCATTCAGGTATGACCTAAATCAAATCCCTTATGATTATACAGAGGAAGTGAGAAATAGATTCAAGGGATTACATCTGATAGAGTGCCTGATGAAGTATAGTTAGAGGTTTGTGACATTGTACAGGAGACAAGGATCAAGACTATCCCCAAGAGAAAGAAATGCCAAAAAGCTAAATGGAGGAGACCTTACAAATAGCTGTGAGAAGAGAAGCGAAAAGCAAAGGAGAAAAGGAAAGGTATACCCATTTGAATGCAGAGTTCCAAAGAATAGCAAGGAGAGATAAGAATGCCTTCCTCAGTGATCAGTGCAAAGAAATAGAGGAAAACAATAGAATGGGAAAGACTAGAGATCCCTTTGATAAAATTAAAGATACCAAGGGAATATGTCATGCAAAGATGTGCTCAATAAAGGACAGAAATTGTATGGATATAACAGAAGCAGAAGATATTAAGAAGAGGTGGCAAGAAAACACAGGAGAACTATACAAAAAGATCTTCACAACCCAGATAATCATGACGGTGTGATCACTCACCTAGAGCCAGACATCTTGGAACGTGAAGTCAAGTGGGCCTTAGGAAGCATCGCTACAAACAAAGCTAGTGGATGTGATGGAATTCCAGTTAAGCAATTTCAAATCTTAAAAGATGATACTGTGAGAGTGCTGCAGTCAATATGCCAGCAAATTTGGAAAACTCAGCAGTGGCCACAGGACTGGAAAAGGTCAGTTTTCATTCCAATCCCAAAGAAAGGCAATGCCAAAGAACGCTCAAACTACCGCACAATTGCACTCATCTCACACGCTAGTAAATAATGCTCAAAGCTCTCCAAGCCAGACTTCAACAATACATGAACCACGAGCTTCCAGATGTTCAAAATGGATTTAGAAAAGGCAGAGGAACCAGAGATTAAGTTGCCAGCAACCGCTGGATCATTGAAAAAGCAAGAGAGTTCCAGAAAAACATCTATTTCTGCCTTGTCGACTTTGACTGTATGAATCACCACAAACTGTGGACGATTCTGAAAGAGATGGGAATACTGGACCACCTGACCTGCCTGTTGAGAAATCTGTATGCAGGTCAGGAAGCAACAGCTAGAACTGTATATGGAACAGCAGACTGATTCCAAATAGGAAAAGGAGTACGTCAAGGCTATATATTGTCACTCTCCTTATTTAACTTATATGCAGAGTACATCACGAGAAACACTGGGCTGGAAGAAACACAAGCTGGAATCAAGATGGCCAGGAGAAATACCAATAACCTCAGATATGCAGATGACACTACCATATGGCAGAAAGTGAAAAGGAACTAAAAAGCCTCTTGATGAAAGTGAAAGAGGGGAGTGAAAAAGCTGGCTTAAACTTGAAAAAGCTCAACATTCAGAAAACTAAGATCATGGCATCTGGTCCCAACACTTCATGGCAAAAAGAGGGGCCAATAACGGATACAGTGAGAGAATTTATTTATTTTTTTGGGGGGGTGGCTCCAAAATCACTGCAGATGGTGACTGAAGCCATGAAATTAAGAAATTTACTCCTTGGAAGGAAAGTTATGACCAACCTAGACAGCATATTAAAAAGTGGAGACATTACTTTGCCAACAAAGTTCCATCTAGTCAGTTCAGTTCAGCTCAGTCGCTCAATCATGTCTGACTCTGTGACCCCATGTACCACAGCATGCCAGGCCTCCCTATCCATCACCACCAATGGACCCAAAGCCACGGCCATTGAGTTGGTGATGCCGTCGAACCATTTCATCCTCTATCGTCCCCTTCTCCTCCTGCCTTTAACCTTTCTCAGCATCAGGGTCTTTTCAAATGAGTTAGCTCTTCTCATAAGATGACCAAAGTACTGGAGTTTCAGCTTCAACATCAGTCCTTCCAATGAACAGCCAGGACTGATCTCCTTTAGGATGGACTGATTGGATCTCCTTGTAGTCCAAGGGACTCTCAAGAGTCTTCTCCAACACCACAGTTCAAATGCATCAGTTCTTCGGTGCTCAGCTTTCCTTATAGTCCAACTCTCACATCCATACATGACAACTTGAAAAACCATAGCCTTGACTAGACTGACCTTTGTGGACAAAGTAATGTCTCTGCATGATTTTTCCAGTAGCCACATATGGATGTGAGAGTTGGACTATAAAGGAAGCTGAGCACTGAAGAACTGATGCATTTGAACTGTGGTGTTGGAGAAGACTCTTGAGAGTCCCTTGGACTGCAAGGAGATCCAACCAGTCCATTCTAAAGGAAATCAGTCCTGAATATTCATTGGAAGGACTGATGCTGAAGCTGAAACTCCGATACTTTGGCCACCTGATTGGAAGAGCTGACTCATTTAAAAAGACCCTGATACTGGGAAAGATTGAAATCAGGAGGATAAGGGGATGAGGGAGGATGAGATGGTTGAATGGCATCACCACCTCAATGGACATGAGTTTTAGGAAGCTCTGGGATTTGGTGATGGACAGGGAGGCCTGGAGTGCTGCAGTCCATGGGGTTGCAAAGAGTCGAACGTGACTGAGTTACTGAACTGAACTGAACTGAATATGTATAACTAAAACCCACACATGGATAGATGGATAGATAGATAGATAGATAGATGATTCAAGAATCAAGAGTGGATGATAAAGTGGGAAGAAACAAGATATTTAAAACCTGAAATCACTAATTGCTCAGAAGCTAAACAGATGGATCATTGATGGTGGGCGACAGCAGAAAGGGATTATGGGTGAATCAGCTTGGTCTATCTGCTGTCCATGTCACTTATCTCAGAGGAAAGACTGACATTAGATAGTGAGCCAGGTTAATGCTGGTAGCCTACATAAGAATATATTTATAATTATCTAAAAACAAATGAACTAAGGCTCAACTGACAATAATTCCCTATAGCTTTTAAGATAAAGCTTTGAATCCTTAAAGTTGGTAAAATATATATGTTGTATGAGCTTTAACTTTCTTCTTCACTCTCTGCTTTCATTGAACTCTACCTTGAAGACCTCATTTCCATCAGTAATGTGCTATTTGTGATTCACTGTGAGTATCGAACTTTCTCTTATTTCCTAGCATACACATGTTTTTTGTTTTTTTTTTCCCCCTCTGACCTTCTGCAGAGTTTGGTTATGTCATTCAGATATTTTCCTTTGGAAATGTGTTTTATATGTATTTCAACAATGGATTAAATTTAACCATTTATTGCATGTCATCTCCACTAGACTACTTTTCATTCTATCTGTCACTTTCCCCATCATTCAGTACAGTTCTGGAATATGATTGGCACTTGTATATATATGAAATGGTGGAGACTATGTAGATAGGAAGTAGCAAGTACATAAGTTATTGACAATATAAGAGACTTTCTTCTTGAATGCTTGTCTTGGAAACCAAGATTAATAAAAGAGCTCTGTGACAGTATGGCATTTCTGCTAGTATAGAGCTTTCAACATTGCAGAAAGACAGCACTTGTTGATAGGTTAATAATCAAATTCATATCTGGAACCCAGCAGCAGTGGATTGCATAGAATCTCTAGGTTCCAGAAAGCTGTAACCTACTCTATCCAGCACACCCAGTGTTTTTGTTCCCAGCTCCCGTGCATCTGTGGACATAATCACGCTCTCTTATATTAGGAACTTTACACCACTCTTGACAATGGAGTCTGCAGATTCAGTATTTGTCCTATTAGCCCTCTTATATATTTTGACTTAATACATTAATCGGAGACGGCAATGGCCCCCCACTCCAGTCCTCTTGCCTGGGGAATCCCATGGATAGAGGAGCCTGGTGGGCTACAGTCCACGCAGTCGCTAAGAGTGGGACACGACTGAGTGACTTCACTTTCACTTTTCACTTTCATGCATTGGAGCAGGAAATGGAAACCCCCTCCAGTATTCTTGCTTGGAGAATAATTTTTCAACATCTCAGATCTGATTACACTATCAAATACATTAGATACTCCCTGCACCTTTCCACAGATAAATAAAAACAGAACAAACAAACAAAACAACTCAACCAAATGCCAAACGGAAAAGTTATTTCATGGACTGCTGTGAGTTCGGGACATGATACATAACTATAGAACTAACTGAACCCAGAATTCTGAGGGATCACAGAGCAACATCAAGTACTTTGTAAGAGTTGGCTTAAACACAAGCTAAAAAATGATGTATAGGTTTTAAACTTTAGTCTCGTTTCCCCTTTCTTCTACCCAAAAGAGAATGGAGTACATTGGGAAAACTCTCTTAAAGAGTGATACAAGATAGCATTAGGTTGGTGCAAAAGTAATTGCGGTTTTGGACTGTGAATTTTAAATCATCATAACTAGACTCAAACATATCTTTATTGGTCAAAATAGAAACCATTAAAATCAACACATTTTTGCCAATGAGAAGTAAGTTTTTTCCTCTTGCATAAAAATTCATGCTTCAGGATTCAACGAAATCTTGGAAAGCATTTTCTGCATTCTACTGGTTGTGGAAGTGTTTTCCCTGCAAAAAGTTGTCAAGATGCTTAAAGTGCTGGTCAGTTGGTGAGAGGTCAGGTGAATATGGCATGTGAGGCAAAACTTTGCAGCTCAGTTCGTTCAACTTTTGAAGCATTGGTTGAGGGTCTTGCAGTCCAGCGTTATTGTGGAGGATTGGACCCATTCTGTTGACCAATGCCAACTGCAGACCTAGTTTTCAGGGCATCTCATCAATTTGCTGAGCATACTTCTCAGATGTAATGATTTCACTGGGATCCAAGGGATTCAAAAAGCTGTAGCTTTACAAAAATACAATAAAGAAGTAAGCAAAGAAAAAAAAAATTAAAGAGCTGTAGTGGATCCAACCGGCAGCAGACGACTGAACAGTGACCAGAATCCTCTCTTTGGTGCACGTTTACGTTTGGGAAATGCTTTGGAGCGTCTTCCCAGTCCAACCACTGAGCTGGTCATCACAGGTTGTTCTATAGAATCCACTTTTCATCGCATCTGACAACCTGATCGAGACATGGTTTGCTGTTGTTGTGTAGAATAAGAGAAGGCACTTCGAAACAACAATATTTCTGATTTGCAGTCAGCTCATGAGGCACTAACTTACTGAGCCTTTTCACCTTTCCAGTTTGCTTGAAACACCGAATGACCATAGAAAGGTTGACGTTGAGTTTTTGGCAACTTGTCATGTAGTTGTTAGAGGACAAGCTTCGATGATTGCTGTCAACTGGTTGTTGTCAACTTCTGATGGTCAAACAGTATGCTTTTCATCTTCAAGGCTCTTGTCTCCTTTGCAAAACTTCTTGAACCACGTCTACACGATATGCTCATTAGCAGCTCCTGGGCCAAATGCTTTGTTGAAGTTGTGAATTGTCTTCACTGCTTTACCCATTTTGAACTCGAATAAGAAAATCACTAGAATTTGCCTTTGTCTAACATCATATTCACAGTCTAAATCTAATATAAAATAAACAGAAAGTAACAAGCTATTAACAAAAAAAAAACATACAGCAAGAAATACACATTAAAATGATGTACAACGTAACTGCATTTCTTTTGAAATGTATTCCAATACAAATGGCAAATTTCAACAATGCAAAAACTGCAGTTATGCTTGTACCACATAATATATTTTTAAGTGTGTAATTTAATAAGATATCATTTAAAAATCACAAATTCTGTAGAGTAAAAGTTAGGTTATTCAAGTTGTTTTAATATTAATAATTATTTGGCAGGAACTTGTTTTAATACGAGTCGTAGTGACAGCAGAAGGAACTAAGAATAGTAAATCCTTAGACCATAAAGTTTAGTCCAGCTTTTGAGATGCTTTCTAGTCTACCAGAGTACATGAAATAAATGATTTCAGGTTAGAAAATCTCATTATCTGCCTGATATATGGTGTTTTTATTAACATCATCATTCCTCTAATTTACAATTCTTTTAAAAGTATCATGGGTCTAGTGAGTTTATGAAAAACTTGTAACTTCACTGGTTACCATACCCTTATTTGGTCAAATCAGAGAACTGATTCGATTCTCAGGTTTTCACGTGTTAGATGAGGCAGCAAAATACGGCATAAGCATGTGTGGGAAGAGAGACATAAACGAGGCAGAGAAGGATCTGAAAACTGTGTCGATTCAAGCTAGATACATAACTTGGTCACAGAAGACACAGAGAAAGGAAACTTGGTGTCTTGTAATCACTGAAGGATTCTGTGTCATGGAAAAGAAAGAGCTGCTACACGTAGCTCTGAAATGACAAGTCAGGTGAAGGTTGTTAGAGGTGAATATAAAGGGCAATCCCTGATAATTGATGCCACAGGTTGACTCAGGGCTGAAGATGTGTTCTCAGGAAATTCACTACCTAGGTTTGAATCCATGCATCCTGATTTATTAGATCTGCACAGACAAACATTTTTCATCTTTATGTATATAAGATAAACAATGGCAGCAAGTATCAAGTCATAGAGTTAGCATTTGGATAAATGACAGAATATAATAAAACTTGTATAAAAGTATTTACAATATGTAGAATTATTAAGTACTATTATTGTGACTGAACTGATGACTTTCTGTTGTAATAAAACCTATGTCACTTTTAGAAGAAATTAGATGTGGTATGGAAGAAATTATTACCAGACTTAAGAGACTTGAACCATGTGACTTCAAAGATAATCAGAATTCAACCATCTAGTATTTTCTGGGTAAATGCTCTAAATGAAAGGATTCCCTTTAGTTGACTAGTAAATATACAAAGTCATATGGACTTACATTAGTTATTAAGGTATACATAATTCAAAAGTTTTCACTTTAGTGAGATGAGTAGGATAAATATTAGTGGGCTTTACTAAACTGTCCTTAATTACACTAAGTGTAAGGGACAAAATACCATAATATTCTAAAATAATATGTTCTTACTATACATGTAGAGTTATTGTTAAATATTGTAAGATAAATTGGGAGAGTCATAGCTTTGCAGTCACCTTTAATTTTAACCTTAAGTGGTATAATTTTTTGTTTTTTTCTGTCCTTCTCAGAATCTTGAAACAATAGGCCAGTGGCACTTGCAGTGAGAATCTAGACATTTTACACTGAAGTCAGTGTGAAGCTCAATAACCTTATTGAGAGAAAACAACCAGAAATAAATTGCTACAAAACCAATTTCCCCAGAGAAAAGCTATCAGTTTACTATGTAGCAAAGCAGAGAAAATGACAATGAAGTTTTCTCCCCATTGTAGGCTAAGTTTGCTGTTTCTGTAAGTTGTTTATTCACTTATTAAAAGCTTGCATGTTAATACTTGGTCCCACTCCATTTTTTCTTACCTGAGAAAATGAAAATTCACTTTATTTTTTATTTCATTTATAAAATCCACCACGCAAATATTTTAAAAATGGGAAATTTTATACAGAAAAAGAAAAAACTAATAAAAAATGAAAATGTTAGTGAGTTCCCTATAATTTTGAGATAAGATTTAAATAAAAATGCAATTCTTCAGATCCTAAAAATATTAATAAGTCACTATTTTCATTCATTCAAACTGATGAAAAGAGTGGGAGCATTTCAGATTGGTAAATATTATTAAACATTTGAATATCTAAACAAAACAAAATAAGGTCTGAATCTTGATTGCGTGATCTGCTTTTCCCCCCTCTTATTGGATTTTTTGAGGTCTCAAATAGGCAATTACATTATTTCTTGCAAAAGCTTTGGAAAAACAGTCCCACACAAACACTGGGAAACAACTTAAAACGCAAATTTGTCCAGGCTTTTCTTCCTAGGGAAAGAATGAACAAAATTATTGATTCTTGTCCAGCGTTCTTACTTTTGCTGAACATCAGTTGTTTCCATGTAGTATTAATATGATCTATTACAGAGCTTTTATTTCCACCTTAATGAATCTTTCCAATGGGAATATGCATATTTTAGGAGGTCAAGCAACAATATTCTGCAAATGACAGTATGTAAAATATTTTCTGATAAAAACAGTTAAATCAGAAAAGCTATAAGTGTTTAGATAATCAGCTTTGACAATAAGAAAGATCAATATTAATTATTGCCTAAACTTCTGGGCAATAAATGTTACATTTTCATTAATGTTAATGGGGATTTTATGTTTTAATTTTCACTGCTTTGAAAACATATTATTATGTAATGGCCACGGTTCATTTTATTATGATCACTAGGTTTTTTTTTTGTTTGTTTTTGTTTTTTTTTACTTTCAGTATCATGAATCAAAAATATGTAGACCTTGGTAATATAATCCAACCAAGGAAATTGAAAAACTTATTTTCTATCATAACACTAGAAAATAAAGAATAAAGAGAAAATGCTAGTAAAATAATCAATGCTTTTACAGACATGTGTGACACTCATAGTATAAAGCAGGTAAATCGGTTTAAATTTTATTGTTGATACCCATAGTAAATGAGTTAGCACAGTTAAAAAGCCATTTCAGATCATACATTCATAACCCCTTTATTCCTCTAAAGGCAAAAAATACATAAATATGTCCCATACACCACATATGTCTATATGTATGTGTATATGTCTAATCTATATTATCTATCTTCCCAGGTGGCTCAGTGATAAACCGTGCCCCCCTTACCCTGGCCCACCTATGCAGGAGATGCTGGGGACTTGATCCCTGGGTTAGGAAGATGCCCTGGAGGAGGAAATGACAGCCTGTTCCAGAATTCTTGCCAGGAGAATCTCGAGGACAGAGGAGCCTGGCGGGCTGCAGTCCGTGGGGCAGCAGACTGCTGGAGACAAGTGAGTGGCAAAGCACACACGCACTCATGAAACCCCTAACGTAGCTGATTTTCCAGACGGAATCAAATAAATCGCCGCACTGTCTCTGCATCATCTACTCCCAGACTTTTATTGATGATATTTTCTCTTTTGAGTTTCACAGGGCACTAGCAGCATGGTTTCTTTTATGTGCAGCTGGAAAGGCCTTGTTTCAACTGCTGCTGAGGTGGTTGACAGAGGTATGTTTTATTTTAGAAGAAAATAATTTATCAGAAATAACATGCTGTGCTATGAACTCTGTAAGGGCAGGTACATTATATTATTCCCAGTTTGTCTCTCGGTTTCCTTAAATTTATTTTCTCATTTTATTAACACAATCTGAGCTGTAATTTCCATGGAAGCAGGGAGTATATCTTTCTCAGACATTCTGGTATATTTACCCCATGGGTGTCAAGCTTTTATTCATTTATTCATTCAGCAAATATTTGAGTGCCTAGGAACACCAGGTACATGGTTTAAAGGATGAACAAGACACATGTGGTCTCTTTCCCATTATATTCTAGAAGGTAAAAAAAGTCTTTTATTTTTTTTTTGGTAATGAACCAATATGTTTTATCTTTGTGCAATCCAGTACCAGATGAGGGTGGCATCATGATATTGTTGCCATATCCACAAAGAATCTATATTAAGGATTAGACAGTAGCTTTCTTTGAGCCAAACTGAGGACTATGGCCCATGAGATACAGGTTCAAGAAGCACGTCAATAGTGCTCCCCCAGATACCAGTGAAGGAGGCCTATCTCGGCAGAAGTTATGAAGCTGCATTAGTTATTTGTCAAGAATTAGGCTTGGGGCTGGCAAAAAGTAAGGGTGCTCATGAAGAAGGAAGGATTGGCTGTACTCCTAAATGGCTGTATATTTATAAGGGGAAGCTTGAGACCATAAGGTTGCAGCTGCCAGCTGCTATCAGACTGTGAGAATGACTGGTGCTATCCTTGAGTCTCATACAGCCCAGAAAATTCAAGTTCTCGGGAGGCAGGACCATGTCTGAAACCACATCCACAGTGGTTACCTGGCTCCACAATTTTACATCTCATAACAAAGAAGAAGCACCAACGCGACAGGTGTACACTTCTTCAAGGTTTCAAAACAGACATGTGCCCATACACAGCTGGTCAGGATGAGCTTGGCGTCTGGAAGGGAACACCACATTTGAAGGAGTACCAGCTATGGTGTCATAGGGAGAGAAGACGTTTATCTATATCTTCAAAGTGGCGGTTCTAAACAATCTGGTAAACATATTTGTTAACAGAGCAGACGTGCAATGCCTGTGTGAAAGGCCACGAGACCGGCTGTTAGAGCTGGCATAAAGCTCAAGTCAAACCACGTATAAATCAAAATGACAACCCCACACCTTAATACGTGAAAATCCTTTCCACCAGTGCGCCTGCCGTGGATGAGGAAACTGAAGCAAAGGCAGCTCCACGCCTCCCCCAAGGTCACAGGCAAGATGGATGTGAGTCACTGGAGTCCAGGCATTGAAGACACTTTATGTAATGCATTTTTGATAGTTAAATTGATTATCCCCTTGGCATTACTTTATTTGAGGGCTGTTTATGAATTTAAATGAAAGGTTCACTGGTACCTAATGTAAATTTATGAAGTAATAATCCTGAAAGCTTCAGGAGGATGACAGCTTTCCTGGACATCAAGGGCAACGACAAAAGAAAGAAAGAACACCCCTCTTCAGTGTCTAGTCGACCGTGGCCCTCACGACTTGCAGCAAGTTACCACGTTCGCCTGTATGTATAACATGAGTGTTGGACCAGCTCTATGGAAGTGTACGTCTAGCTGCATGTAATGGTCTTATATACATACATATTTATTCAACTTACAGTCACACTTTTTTAGTCACATCTGGGAAAGAGGTGTTCTATGTTAGAGGATTTTTGGATAGCTGAAATTCACCTAGCTAATAATAAACACTTTAATTTATGGAAATCTTCAACGTGTTTCTTGTTATTTTGCTTTTCTGTGATTTCTTAAAAACTACTCAAGTAACCTAAGTTTGCTTTGCTTTGTTGGTGTTGTGATTTTGGGGGGCATATTTTCAATATTGGGATATTTTTTCCCCAACTGTCTTCTCTAGCAACACTTCTATCTTTATATTTTTCTCCTTTTCCTTTGATATTGACTTCAAAATAAAGGATAGATGTATTACATAAATTGTACCATTGCAAAAAAGAATTGGACAAGGAAAGTTCTGATTTTAAATCTATAATACTTCTCTGTGGAGAAATGTTGAGAAATACAACTTATATGCAGAGTACATCATGAGAAACGCTGGGCTGGAAGAAGCACAAGCTGGAATCAAGATTCCTGGGAGAAATATCAATAACCTCAAATATGTAGATGACACCACCCTTATGTCAGAAAGCAAAGAGGAACTAAAGAGCCTCTTGATGAAAGTGAAATAGGAGAGTGAAAAAGTTGGCTTAAAGCTCAACATTCAGAAAACTAAGATCATGGCATCTGGTCCCACCACTTCACGGCAAATAGATGGGGAAACAGTGGAAACAGTGGCTGACTTTATTTTTCTGGGCTCCAGAATTACTGCAGATGGTGATTGCAGCCATGAAATTAAAAGACGCTTACTCCTTGGAAGGAAAGTTATGACCAACCTAGATGGCATATTAAAAAGCAGATACATTACTTTGCCAACAAAGGTCGTCTAGTCAAGGCTATGGTTTTTCCAGTGATCATGTATGGATGTGAGAGTTGGACTATAGAGAAAGTTGAGAATTGACGCTTTTGAACTGTGGTGTTGGAGAAGACTCTTGAGAGTCCCTTGGACTGCAAGGAGATCCAACCAGTCCATCCTAAAAGAGATCAGTCCTGGGTGTTCATTGGAAGGACTGATGCTGAAGCTGAAACTCCAATACTTTGGCCACCTCATGGGAAGAGTTGACTCATTGGAAAAGACCCTGATGCTGGGAGGGATTGAGGGCAGGAGGAGAAGGGGACAACAGAGGATGGGACAGTTGGATGGCATCATCAACTTGTTGGACATGAGTTTGGGTGAACTCCGAGAGTTGGTGATGGACAGGGAGGCCTGGCGTGCTGGAGTCGCAAAGAGTCAGACATAACTGAGGCGACTGACCTAAACTGAACTGTGGAGAAATGGAGGAATTCCCATTCGTATCCTTCCTTAAGTACTGGAATATTTCCCCTTTGTTTTACACTATATTTCAGGAGATTGAGTTCTTTATTAGAATCTTATTAAAAACTAGTTTATAAGAGAATTGACTGAGGTTTATTGATTCTTTGGATATATTTATGTATACATAGGTAGAAGGGTGCTGTACATAATAATTTACTGATTTGCTGCTTAAAACTTGAACAAAAGTTGAAAAAAAGAAACACTTGGCAGTCGTAAGATTGTAAATCAATATTACTATTGTATAGAAAGTACATAAAACGTCTCCTATTATCTTTGTCTCTCACAAAGCACTCATTCCCATGGAAATAATCTTCACTTTCTACCTTTATATTCATGATGTCACTGGATGCACGTACAATTTTAAATTGTGAGAAATATCATACTGATTCCTTGTTTATGTTTTATAAGATAAGCAGGTCTCATGAAATACAAAACTGAATCATTTTAAGCATAATTGGAATAATCTCAGCGCTATAACTTGTGGAAATACTTGCTTCACATATGATAAGGCAAATTTACAGGAGATGATATACACGTATGTGTGTGTGGCTATGAAACACAGAGGCGAAGTTAAGGAAGTTTCAACTTTAGCTGCTTATGAGTATGTATTCACTACTGTTCCTGTTGCTTTCTGTCACATGCGTACGTTTACTGTTTTAGTTTTTGTGTGTGTGTGTGTATTTTATTTTATTTTATTTTTACTTTATTTTACTTTACAGTACTGTACTGGTTTTGCCATACATTGACAAAAGTTTTAAAAAAAGAACTGTATAAAATGAAACCTTTAATTCTTATCTTCATAAATTTATACTCTTCAAGTTCCATCATTTCAAAGTTGTTATGAAGCAAATTGATTTTTATAGGTTTAACAGAAACACTGTAACACCAAAATTTCAGAACTCATCATGCTAGTTGTTCATAAAATAACAGAATTTTCTGTACCTATTTGCTTCTAGGAAAGTTATTTAACCAAGTAAGACAATATGGAAATTAAATAAAATTCCTTCTTGAATTAATGCTATTGAAATATCACAGCATAATATTTCATAGCCTTTCCCTTCCTTTAATTATGTCTAACTATAAATTTTATTTGGAGAAGGAAATGGCAGCCCACTCCAGTATTCTTGCCTGGAGAATCCCATGGATGGAGGAGCTTGGTGGGCTACAGTCCACAGGTTACTTAACCATAAAACTATGCTACTCTTCTTAAAAGCTTGCCATGCAAACTCTTAGAACAATTTCTTTCATTTCATTGTTTAAATAGTCCACATGATTTTACTTCTTCTCAGAAATATTCCTAGAATAGGAGAAGTGAATATTATTTCCTTTCAGTATCCACTTGATAAATATACCTGCTAATGTATTTTCATATAATTAAATAAAAGCTTTTCATTTATTTATGTGCTTAACATTTCTTAATATCACAATGTGTTTCAATACCATCAATTATGCATATTAAGCTTTCACAGCACAATTAAAATTTTTATTTTACTCATGTAAATATATCATAGATAATCAGTTATAGACACATAATCATATATGTGCAATTATAATAATTATTTAATTACATCATATCTTACTGTAAACATACCACCAGTTTGAAAAAACAAAATATTTTTGTTCATCTGGATTCAAATCATCAAACATTTTCAGTAAGTTCCTTCACATCATGAATTGAAAGTAGACATTCATTTTCATACATCAAAAAATCTAATCCATGTTAATTCAAATCTGCTCATAGCGGTTTTTAATTTAGAAATAGGTATTATTTACATTATCTTTACATTGTAGGTTTTTTAAATGACAGGTTGTGGTACCATCATAACCTTTTCAAAAACAGTATACAGAAGATCAGCTCAGAATTTTAGAGGTTGTACGAAGGAAAAGTATGCTAATTGAATCTCTTTCCCTTCTCTTTTTTCGTAAACTTACTCAGCTTGTTTCACAGTAGACTAGATGAAACATCAAAAAATTAAATGTAAATCAGTCAATCTAGGAAATTTTGTTAGTTCTAAATAATACAAGAATGGTCATAGGGAAGATTGAAGTTTTATTATGATAAAATTCAGGGATTGTTTGTGGATATCATATAGCCAGTGTAACTCTTGCAACCTGTTGGCATAGGTTATTATGGTTTCGATGTATAGTAAGATTTTCCACATAGTGAACTGCAGCTCAGATCCCAATAAAGTGAGAAGCATACGCAGCACTCCATTCCCCCCAAATGCCTAAGTAAACTGTTCTGCAGTTGAAGGTAAATAATAAATTAAGCTGCCCCAACCTGAACATTGCTCTGGTGCTCCTTTCTACCATCTGCCATAAGATACCATATATGATATAAGATGACTATTTATATAAGACAATTATAAGATAACCACAAATGGTCTGTGGGAGCACAGTCATATGTCAGTTGTGGATCGGGCTGGCTCTCTTCCAAACTACACTTGATGTCTTTCTGATCCCAGTTCCTAACTACCTTATTACTCTCTATATACATTTAAAAAAATCATTCATAGTCATCATTTAAAAACCAAGATGTTACATACATTTTAATTGCTGTAATACCCCAAACAGGGATTTTTCTCATAGATGATTATAAAGGAAATCTTGCAATTTGAATATAATATAAAAATAAAGGGAGATAGTATATTTTTTGATATAACATTTTAAAGACTGAGTAAACAAAAGTGGAAAAATTTCATAATATTCCTACTGCTTTCTACATATTAATATTTCACATTCCTCGCTGGAAATAAACATCAGTATTATACAATTACTTTTCTAACTGTCTTATATATGTCTCATTTCCAAGTAACATGGTCATCCTTAGTCACATAGCATGACTCAGTGAAGTGAAAGTGTTAGTGGCTCAGTCGGGTCTAACTCTTTGCAACCCCGTGGTCTGGAGCCCCTCAGGATCCTCAGAATCCGTGGAATTCTCCAGGCAAGAACACTGGAGTGGGTAGCCTTCCCGTATCCAGGGGATCTTCTCAACCCAGGGATAGAACTTGCGTCTCCTGAATTGCAGGTAGATTCTTCACCATCTGAGCCACCAGGGAAGCCTCCCCCCCACCCCACCCCCGCCAGATAATTATTTTATATGAACAGTTTTCCGACTCAGATTGTCTTTGGTTCCTTGCAGAACAGGTACCATGCAGGGCTTACTTTTCCTTGATCATATGACCTTAGTGAAGAGCTTCTGCTTTGGTTGCTAAGCACCAGCATGAGACTATCTTTTTGTGATAGAGAAAAAGTTCTGGGTTGAATTGAGGAATATATAATTAAAGTTGCTCACACTCAACAAGCACTAAATAAGGGACAAGTGTCTCTTTAATATTCTTCTTTAATTAATATGTTTTCCTTGAACAAGATAATAATGGTGAATAATAAATGATAAATAATTATGTAAGAAAGCCCCTGGTTAGCTTGAAACCTAAAGCATATTATCACATTTGCAGTGTTGTTCTTTTAGGTAAATATGCGAAGTGCTATCAATATAAGGGCTATAAGGAAAAATGCTGCCAAAGGAGACTGTCTCAGAAAATGCGATCGTTTGAGTGTTTTAGAACACCTAGAAAGCTTATACTAGAAGAGAAGCTAAAGCAAAAGAGATCAGTTAAGAACAATGACTCAAATAAAAGGCCTGACAATCTCATATAATACACAATGTCTCAATTCAGTTGCTCCATCGTGTCCGACTCTTTGCAACCCCATGGACTGCAGCACGCTAGGCCTTGCTGTTCATCACCAACTCCCGGAGCTTGCTCAAACTCATGTCCATCGAGTCTGTGATGCCATCCAGACATCTCATCCTCTGTCGTCCCCTTCTCCTCTTGCCTTCAATCTTTCCCAGCATCAGGGTCTGGGAGTCAGCTTCTCCCATCAGGTGGCCAAAGTATTGGAGCTTCAGCATCAGTCCTTCCAATGAACACCCAGGACTGATCTCCTTTAGGATGGACTGGTTGGATCTCCTTGCAGTCCAAGGGACTCTCAAGAGTCTTCTGCAACACCATAGTTCAAAAGCATCAATTCTTCACTGCTCAGCTTTCTTTATAGTCCAACTCTCATATCCATACACGACTACTGGAAAAACCATAGCTTTGACTAGAGGACCTTTGTTGGCAAAGCAATGGCTCTACTTTTTAATGTGCTTAGAAACAATGTCTAAGTTAGTGTAGTATATTTGCAGCATTGTCTGTGATCTTGGGCAAAGAAACATTTTCCCTCCCCTCCTGAATGTTCATGCTCATTCTCGGCTCTTCTGGGCTCAGTTGATCCCCCTCAAATTCCTCTGTTGAAATCCTAACGCTTAGTACCTCAGAATATGACTGCTTGGTAAAAGACTCTTTAAAGAGGCAATTAATGTGAAGTGAAGTCCTTGGAGTGGGTCTTAATCCATACCTGTGGTCCTCCTAGAAAGGAGACTTTAGGAGACAGACACACACCGAGGGATGGTCACATGAAGCCATCATATGAAGATGACCACCTAGCAGCCAAGGAGAGGAGCTAGTTCCTTAAAAAGCAATACTGTTCATGCCGTGATGTTGGACTTCTAGCCTCCAGAACTATGGGGAAATAAATTTCTTTAATCCACCCAAACTGTGGAAATGTGTAATGGCAGCCCTAACAGACTAATACACCTGACGCATATTTTCCTGTTGGAAATATGGTTATTACATTAATCCTAATTCTTATTACATTTCATTGTAAGTTCTTTGATTCTGGCATCAGACCGCTGATATTCTTATGCTATCATTTGTCCTTGAAAAATTTTATGATCTTAGGTAGATTGGGACTCCAAAATTAGCATTGATTGTTAACAGAGTGATTTTTATTGCAAAAGCCCTTGTTGAATTTAGACTATATGATTTCTACTGCTACAAGTAATATAAAGTAATAAAATGTTATTGTACCCTTTATTATGAAAGAGACTATCTTGCTGGGTAAAAATTTCAATTTGGGTGTTCTAGTGCTGGTTCAGCCTTGTAAAAGACTGGTTAACCATTCCACTCTTCTGTGCCTCGAACGCTAGCATTTCTAGTCAACTTATTGTGCTTGATGCTTTCTCAAATAAAGAATAGGTAGATGACATTTCAAAGGTAGTTATCTCATCCCCTTTAGTAGCAGAAATAATTTCAATCATATATTGCTTCAACTGGGTGAATAAAGCAGTCTATAAATGTAGCATAAAATCACTAAAAATGCTAAAAGCTCTTTTCCTTAAAATGGAAATTAAGTGAACATTTTAGAACAACAAATTTTATTTGGAGTTCTTAAAATATCTACTTAAACTATTTAAATACTTATTCAACATATATTGACATTTATAAAGTAAGTCTCTTGTAAGCTAATAATTTTATTAACATGAAAGAAACTTGACCACATAGGACTACCAGACTGACAAAACAGTGTGAGGAAAATCATGAAGAAAATATAACCATTATGTGAATAATGATTTATAATGGGTCAGATGAAAACATTGTCAAATCAAAAATAATTGTGATATTTTCATATCTTAAAACTTGAAAGTTGACAGTGGAACTAGTCTGGATCCTCAGTTCTTAGATCACAGACATCTTACTGGAAAATTATGCCTTTGGATTAGAATTTTAAAGGCTGAATTTATAATATATTCTCTACTTGCCCTCACTATAGGAAAGAAAAAATGCATATATCCTCAGCTTTTGATTAATCAGTTCTTTTGGCAACTAGTCATCAATTGTGCAAAATGAAGAATTATTTGAGGGTTACAACTAATAAATAAAGCATATATCATGGCCCCTATCCTTGAGAGACTAGTCTCAGACGAACTCTTTCATAGCTATTACAGAACAAAGGGAGATGGAATGAGTAATACATTTGCAAAAGGAAACAACGGTATATATGTTGAGATTTTTGCTTTTTTATCCACTTAAGTATTGCTTCAGAAATAATATTCACATATGTAACTTTCCACATATAATATATAAGTATGTGAAAAAGAAATGTAAACATATTTTGATACTTTGAATCTGAAGCTGCTGAGAATTTTTTCTCTCTAAATTTATTAATCTCCCTTTGGAAAGACAATATCTTTTGAAGAAATCTTGGGGGAAAAAAGCTGTAATTTATTGCAAAAAGGTTAATCTGCTGATGTTAGCATTTAACCAAAAGATGATGTCTTTTTATTTCCCTACTGGAACTTACATTTGCTACCCTTCTATTTAAGAGTTTAGCAATAATAAAAACAATTTCAAGTTATTTTCATTGTTCTGTTCACTCTTTACATTAAAACAGTAGCATATGAAAAGCTATTCATCTCAGAAGTGTTGTTTAAGGTGTGAAAAACATAGAGCTGGGCTGGGGGTGGGGGGTGGGGGAACATTAAACACAGCAGTTCTTAGACTGAAATCTATGTCTCAAAATACCCAAACTGATATAACTGTATTTTCTGACACTTGGAAGCTTAGTTGAAGCCTCTGCCTTTGATTGTTCATCCCCCAGCATATACTCACCGCAAACAGCTCTCTTTTCAATTGCCCTTTTTAAGTGTACCTATAAATCAACATTATGAGAAATGTCTTCAGTGCATACAGAAGAGCACGGTCTATGAATGGTAAATAGTGATCTGAGACCATTCCATTGACCTCAGACCTTTCATATAAATGCTACCAATGAAAGTGGTGTGTTTATTCAGTATCTTAAATCCAAAATTATTGATTTACTTAGACAACTTTTTCATAAGAGCAACAAACTCCTCAGATATATCTTCTCTTCCTATTTACCCAATCTGATGTTTTCTGATGGCTTACATTTTTTTTGTGAAAATTTAGAGATGTTTTGGAGATTTACTATAAACACATTACATTAAAGTCTGGGAAAGCCATTTGTTAAAAAAATAATTTTATTGAGGTTGAATTCTGCAAACAAAATGTGAGATCAATCGGCCAGTTCAATGGGGTTGTTGGTAGCTTCTTTTTATTAAGTCAAGAAAAACTGTTGGAAATTAGAATTTATTATCTGCTACCTGCTTGGTTGCATCAGGTTATGGAAGACACATTTGATCTGTACTCATCCTTCCTCAGAATAACTTTTTAAGTAGTCAACAATATAATAAAGAAACCACCAAAGGCACAATTTTGCAATTAATGACAAGCTTCACTCAGCACAAAGCAAAGTAATAATTCTGGTAATATCTTTGCTGCCTGGTGGCTCACACTGTAAAGACTCTCTCTGCAATGCAGGAGACCCAGGTTCAATCCCTGGGTAAGGAAGATTCCCTGGAGAAGGAAGGAACTGCAACTGACTCCAGTACTCTGGCTTGGAAGATTCCATGGATAGAGGAGCCTGGCAGGATACAGTCCACGGGATCTCAAGAGTCAACTCGGCTGAACAACTAACGCTTTCATTTTTATTAGAGATTTAACTAAACTAACTCAGATTATATTAGTATTAGTACTAAAAATAACTGATTTAATTTTCATCACAGATAAAAAAATTTTAAAATCTCTTGTATGTTTATTTTTCTCTGTTCATTCATATTCAGAAATTTTAGTAATTGACTTCTGCTTTCTTAGTGAAAGTCCTTTTTACATTTATTTTAGATTTAGAGTCAAAGGCACTGGGTGAGGAAAAATATCTTTAAATTAATGTCATTATGCAACTCCAAGAGAGGGCCATGTTTTTAGGACAGCCTGGTAGGATTCAAGGGATTTGATTTTCATCAATATATTGGATGCGTGCATGCTAAGTCACCTCAGTCGTGTTCGACTCTTTGTGACACCATGGACTGTAGCCCACCAGGCTCCTTTGTCCAAGGGATTCTCCAGGCAAGAACACTGGAGTGGGCTGCCATTTCCTCCTCCAGGGGATCTTCCTGACCCAGGGGTTGAACCTGCGTCTCTTACATCTCCTGCATTGGCAGGTGGGTTCTTTAGCACTGAAACATTTGGGATATATTACAATAAATTAATTCATATGTAAAGAGTAATGGGTTTAGCTGAATATGTACACACACATATGAATAAACACAATCAAGTGCCAATTATTAAAACTAAGATACAGTCATAAATAGAACAGCAACCCAAATAAATAAAGGAAATTCAAAAAAGTGCATTTTTAGGTAAGTCACTAAAGTGGTCAGCTAAAACTTATCCTCACTGGTGTCTCTGAAAACAGTCTATCAAAATATGCCTCAGAGTTACCTCACCAACTCTATTAGTCAGTGATCGATAATTCTTATTGTGATGGAGGGTAGATCATTAATTCCCAGATATTTCTATTTTCCTATGCCTTCAGGCAGAACAGAATCCTTCAGCCAGAGGAAATTTAGGGAAACTAATGTACATGCTGGCTATTAACGAAGATGGTGCAGACTAAAATAATTAAAGATAAGGTATGGAGAGCACACACATATATTAGGAAAGGATTTACATTCTAAGACAAAACTCTCTGTAATGAACACACTCTCAGAAATGGTACCAGATACATCCCTTAGAAAATGATGCTCACACTGTATATGGAGATACACGGGTATACATCACCAAGATACATTCTTTGAATAGAATCTCCTCTTCGTCTTGCACTTAACCAGAACTCACTAAAGTAGTTTAAAGGGTTGAATTATTGAGTCAATGGTAGCAATAACATTGCACATTACGTGAGTTAGATTTTGTGTTTTATAGAGGCTGTTGTTCTCTCTAGTCTCATCATAGTTTGAAAAATAAGAACACACAACATAGATAAGTGTCCACTAGTTAGTTATCTTTCTGCAGAGACATATCAAAATAACCACTAACACAAGAAAACCCCTACACATACAAACCTGTGCTCATTTGCCCTGTACTGACCGTTTTACCTTCAACAGTCACACCAAATAAAGAAACCTAATTTGATGACTTTCAAACTATTATTGGCAATTCTGTGTAACAAATGTGTATTAAAAATAATCACAGATTTTATTCAATGAAAATTTTTGGTAATATCTCATGGGATATTTGGAGGTATTTGACTGCAACAAATGCTTATCCAGGTTCTGAATTTCATCCAGTTTCATGAGCTTCATCCAGCTTTCTGAGATATTATTGATTTTCTTTACATACTTATTTCACAGAGACTCCCAATCATTAAGCATGGTGTATCTCCCATTTAAAAAAAAAAAAAAGCTATTTTCTCTCAGTAATGTTACTTTTTTTTTTTAATTTTCTGTGTATAGTTCCTGAACAACTTTCACTAGATTTGTTTAATTATTTGGTGATTTTTATATTGTTATCAGTGACTCTTTTAGAACTTTAAGTTATTTAAAAATCTTCACCTACAATTATTTCATTGTGAATAATGATGATTTATCTGTCCCATTCCAATCTTTATGATCTGACTGTGGCTCAGATCATGAACTCCTTATTGCCAAATTCAGACTTCAACTGAAGAAGGTAGGGAAAACTTCTGGATCATTCAGGTATGATTAAATCAAATCCCTTATGATTATACAGCAGAAGTGACAATCAGATTCATGGGATTTTATCTGATAGACAGAGCACCTGAAGAACTATGGATAGAGGTTCATGACATTGTACAGGAGGCAGTGATCAAGACCATCCTCAAGAAAAAGACATGCAAAGAGACAAATGGTTCCCAAGGAAGCCTCACAAAAATACTGTGAGAAGAAGAGAAGTGAAAGGCAAGGAGAAGAGGAAAGATATACCCATCTGAATGCAGAGTTCCAAAGAATAGCAAGGAAATATAGGAAAACCTTCCTAAGAGAACAATGCAAAGACACAGAAAAAACAGCAGAATGGGAAAAACTAGAGCTCTCTTCAAGAAAATTAGAGATACCAAGGGAACATTTCATGCAAATATGGGCACAATAAAGGACAGAAATGGTATGGACCTAACAGAAGCAGAAGATATTAAGAAGAGGTGGCAAGAATACACAGAAGAATGGTACAAAAAAGATCTTCATGACCCAGATATTCATGATGGCGTGATCACTCACCTAGAGCCAGACATCATGGAATGTGAAGTCAAGTGAGCCTTAGAAAGCATCACTACAAACAAAGCTAGTGGGGGTGATAGAATTCCAGTTGAGCTGTTTCAAATCCTGAAAGATGATGCTGTGAAAGCGCTGCACTCAATATGACAGCAAATTTGGAAAACTCAGCAGTGGCCACAGGACTGGAAAAGGTCAGTTTTCATTCCAATCCCAAAGAAGGGCAATGCCAAAAAATGTTCAGATTACCGCACAATTGCATGCATCTCACACGCTAGCAAAGTAATGATCAAAATTCTTCAAACCAGGCTTCAACAGTATGTGAACCATGAACTTCCAGATGTTCAAACTGGATTTAGGTAGAGGAGCCAGAGATCAAATTGCCAACATCCATTGGATCATTGTAAAAGCAAGAGGGTTCCAGAAAAATATCTACTTTTTCTTTATTGACTATGCCAAAGCCTTTGACTGTGTGGATCACAATAAACTGTGGAAAATTCTGAAAGCAATGGGAATACCAGACCACCTAACCTGTCTCTTGAGAAATCTGTATGCAGGTCAGGAACCAACAGTTAGAACTGGACATGAAACAACAGACAGGTTCCAAATAGGAAAAGGAGTATGTCAAGGCTGTATATTGTCACCCTGCTTATTTAAGTTATATGCAGAGTACATCATAAGCAACACTGGGCTGGAAGAAGCACAAGCTGGAATCAAGATTGCTGGGAGAAATATCAGTAACCTTAGATATGCAAATGAGACCACCTTTATGGAAGAAAGTAAAGAGGAACTAAAGAGCCTCTTGATGAAAGTGAAAGAGGAGAGTGAAAAAGCTGCCTTTAAACTCAACATTCAGAAAACTAAGATCATGGCATATTGTCCCGTCACTTGATGACAAATAGATGGAGAAACATTGGAAATAGTGACAGATTTTATTTTCTTGGGCTCCAAAATCACTGCAGATGGTGACTGCAGCTGTGAAATTAAAAGACGCTTGTTCCTTGGAAGAAAAGCTATGACCAACCTAGACAGCATATTTGAAAGCAGAGACATTACTTTACCAACAAAGTCCATCTAGTCAAGGCTATGGTTTTTCCAGGAGTAATGTATGGATGACTGTTGGATGATAAAGAAAGCTGAGTGGTGAAGAATTGATGCTTTTGAGCTGTGGTGTTGGAAAAGACTCTTGAGAATCTCTGGGACTGCAAGGAGATCCAACTAGTTCATCCTAGAGGAACTCAGTCCTGAATGTTCATTGAAAGGACTGATGGTGATGCTGAAGCTCCAATACTTTGGCCACCCGATGCGAAGAACTGACTCATTTGAAAAGACTCTGATGCTGGACAATATTAAAGGCAACAGAAAGAGGAGACGGTAGAGGGTCGGATGGTTGGATGGCATCATCAACTCTATCTTCGTGAGTTTGAGCAAGCGCCTGGCGTTGGTGAGGGACAGGGAAGCCTGGTGTGCTATAGTCCATGGAGCCGCAAAGAGTCAGATCTTCCTGAGCGACTGAGCTGAATTTAATCTGTTAAAAATCTTGTTCAACTTTTCTTTGGAACTGATAATAGACATTCTTTCTCTTTTCTCTTCTTAGGCAGAAATTTCTCAGTCTTTCATATTAAAAAATAATGTTTCCTATGGGTTTTCAAAAATATATATTAAATGAATCCATTATAGTTCTAGTCTTCTACTTCTTCTATATATCTATTTCAATGATTCCACTTTTCTCATTTATTCTCTTAATGTGTTAGAAATGATGAATTAATATTTTAATTGGTAAACCACCTCTGCTTGGTTGACAAAAGCCAAGTTTGCCAAAGTGTATTCTCTAATTTATATATTACCAGATTTTCTTTCCTCATATTTTGGTTAAATTATTGCACCAGGCACTTCCCTGGTGGCCCAGGTGTTGATAATCCATCACGCCTTCTGCAAGGTCGACCTCTGGTCAGGGAGTTCAGTTCTCATATGTTGCTGGACAACTGAGCCCACGCAGCTCAGCTTCTGAGCCTGCACTCCCGGGCCCATGTGCTACCACTAGAGAGGCTACGCGCCACAGAGAAAGATCCCTCGTGCCCCAACTCAGATCTGCTGCTGCTGCTGCTAAGTCGCTTCAGTCGTGTCCGACTCTGTGCGACCCCATAGATGGCAGCCCACCAGGTTCCCCCGTCTCTGGGGTTCTCCAGGCAAGAACACTGGAGTGGGTTGCCATTTCCTTCTCCAATGCACGACAGAGAAAAGTGAAAGTGAAGTCGCTCAGTCGTGTCCGACTCTTAGCGACCCCATGGACTGCAGCCTACCAGGCTCCTCCATCCATGGAATTTTCCAGGCAAGAGTCCTGGAGTGGGCTGCCATTGCCTTCTCCAAACTGAGATCTGAGGCAGCAAAAAAAATAAAGTTTGTTGTCCCAAAGGTCATGAGATCATTCTACAAATTTTCTTTCTTACTATAGTGCTTGGTATGGGTAAAAAGGCTATACCAGCTCCATCAAATGTCTGGAAAATGTCCCCTTATTGCTTCTGTAAAACAATTTGTATGATATTGTTGCTATTTATATTATGCAGCTGTTTATCACCACCTGATATTTCGCTGTGGCTCTGGAATAGTCTTCCTGCAATATTTTAACTAGAGATTTAGTTTTTAAATGTTGTTTGCTTCTTCTTGTTGTTTAGTCATTAAGCCACATCTGACTCGTCTATGACTCTGCGGACTGCCGCCCGCCAGGTTCCTCTGTCCATGGGGTTTCCCAGGCAAGAATGCTGAAGGGGAATATTTTAAATAGACTTTGACAAACCAAATGTTCTCTTTTTCCTTATTTCAGTTTAGGAAAGCTGTACTTTCCAACAGCTGTCTCCACTTAAATTGTTCAATTAGTTGAGATAAAATGTTCTTATATTTACCGGTGATTTTTATGCCAATTATTTTTTATTGAATGTTGGTCTTTGGATATGAAATATATTAGAGGTTCTTTGAGCTCTGATTGAAGTTCTCTGCATCAATACTGTAAGTGTTATATGCCTGGCAAGAAGTCGTTGTTGGGCATAATCATCTCTTTCAGTCATATTGAGTTGAATTGTTGACATTTTTCAGATTTGTAAAGACTTTGCCTATTTTCTGTTCACTCTTCATTCTTGCTAGCAGCTCTCCGTGACCCGACAGAAAAGTATGGGATGATTACCTTGCTCAGTTTCTCCGTCGATTCCTGTTCTTTGCAACCCTATGGACTGCAGCCTGCCAAGCTCCTCTGTCCAGGGAATTTTTCCTGGCAGGAGTACTGGAGTGGGTTGCCGTTTCCTCCTCCAGGGAATCTTCCAGACCCAGAGACTGAAACAGTGTCTCCTGTGTCTCCTGCATTGGCAGGGGGATTCTTGACCACTAAACCACCGAGGAAGCCCATAGGATGATTCCCAGGGCCCTGTTCATCGGCGGGACTTCTTCCGCTGTGTGAGGCTGTCAAAAGGACGCTATCTACTCAGCGTCTCAGCATTCTTTTGGAGACAATGAATAGCTCAAGAGGAAGAGCAGTGTCCAGCATTGAGCTTACGTCTTGAACACCCCTTGCTTTGGAAGCTTGCCCCACAAGTCTTCAATATCCTCAAAGCTCCCTGACTTATACAAATGCAACAGGATGACCTTGCTTTTGTGTTTTAACTACTCAGAGCTTGTGCAAGTGAGGCTGCTAGGTGAGCTACAGAGAAGTTAGAGGAAACCTGCACACAGATAGCAATTACTTGTGTACGTGTGTGTGTGTGTGTGTATGTGTCCACTGTGTGTCTGGGAATGACACTTCCTCCAGATTCAAAACAAGAAACAGACCAATAATAACAGATTGATCTTTATGTCTGTTACAGAGTATGGGTAATGAAGTTTCACTAATGATATTTCAGTTAATTTCAAGGAGGGTCTACATTTACATGACTATAATTTGTTAGTTAATCATAGTATAAAGATTCTTCAGAATTAATTTCAAGTATTGCAAAACCCAGGAATTGAGTCCTTATAGTAACATTACACTCTCAAAGAAGAGATCATGAGAGTATTTTTCTCATTATTCATAATTACAAATGTTGTCCAATGGAGCTGGTGAAGAGCTTTAATTAAAAGCAAGATATAATTTCCAGTGAAAAGGTCAATTATGGGTTTAGGAAAAAGAGATGTTACAGATCAGATTTTTATATTTCATGGTATTTTAGGCAGAAGGAATGAGTAGAGATTTCCCAAGATTAAGAAACTTTTAATTTTAAAAGTTTTTAAGAATATGAAAGACAGACATTTAGGGAAATAAGGAATAAATTAAAACATTGTGAAAAAAGTTGTTCATTTGGCATCTCATCTCATTTACCAGATGCATAATGTTGGGCAAGCTATTTAACCTCTTGGAATCTTAAATTGCTAATCTTTCAAAATAGATCTAGTAACACTGACCTTATATGACTCATGAATAATAAATATGATCATAGGAAATAGCAGTATGAACAGACCCTGACACTTATTAAGGGCTTGATAATTGTTTGTTGAACACAACACATTTAGTATACGTGATAATGCTAACCCAGTGCACAAACTATAATATTACTTGTTGTGTCAACGCAAGAGAAGCTGCGCTCAGCAGTCTCAGTGTTCTGTCCTGTGCAGGCGAAGTCCTCTCCCGGCGGCTCCTCCTACCCCACTCCTCCCCGGCTTCCCCCTTCCCCCCCTCCCCCTGGCTCCTCCTTCCTCCCCTGTCCCGGCTCCCCCTTCCTCCCCTCTCCTGCCTTCCCCTTCCTCCCCTCTTCCTGCCTCCCCCTTCACCCCTCCCCCCCGCTCCTCCTCCCCCCCTCCTCCTCCCCCCTGCTCTTCCCCCCCCCCCCCCCCCGCTCCTCCTTCTTCCCCTCTCCCAGCTCCTCCTTTGCCCCACTCCCCGGTTCCCCCTCCCCCCCCAGCTCCCCCTCCTCCCCCCCAGCTCCCCCTTCCTCTCCTCTTCCCGCCTCCCCGTTCCCCCCCTCCCCCTGGCTCCTCCTTCCTCCCCTCTCGTCGTCTCCTCCTTCATCTTTGCCTCACCCTCCTCTTCCCCATCACCATATCCTTTTTCCCTTATTTCCTCTCCTTTGCATCTATTCCTCCTTCTCCTTCTTACCCACTCTCTCTCAGTTAAACTGTGAATCTTTATTTTATCTTCTCTGATGTTTTAGGAAGTCTTGACATCAATTAAAAAAAGATTGGATAATAAAATGTGAGTGGAATAATATTGTTGAACAAAACATAGAAAAACAAAGATCATGGCATCTGGTCCCATCACTTCATGGGAAATAGATTGGGAAACAGTGGAAACAGTGTCAGACTTTATTTTTCTGGGCTCCAAAATCACTGCAGATGGTGATTGCAGCCATGGAATTAAAAGATGCTTACTCATTGGAAGGAAAGCTATGATCAACCTAGATAGCATGTTGAAAAGCAGAGACATTACTTTGCCAACAAAGGTCCGTCTAGTCAAGGCTATGGTTTTCCCAGTGGTCATGCATGGATATGAGAGTTGGACTGTGAAGAAGGCTGAGCGCCGAAGAATTGATGCTTCTAAACAGTGGTGTTGGAGAAGACTCTTGAGAGTCCCTGGGACTGCAAGGAGATCCAACCAGTCCATTCTGAAGGAGATCAGCCCTGGGATTTCTTTGGAAGGAATGATGCTAAAGCTGAGACTCCAGTACTTTGGCCACCTCATGCGAAGAGTTGACTCATTGGAAAAGACTCTGATGCTGGGAGGGATTGGGGGCAGGAGGAGAAGGGGACGACCGAGGATGAGATGGCTGGATGGCATCACTGACTCAATGGACGTGAGTCTGAGTGAACTCCGGGAGTTGGTAATGGACAGGGAGGCCTGGCACGCTGCGATTCATGGGGTCGCAAAGAGTTGGACACGACTGAGCGACTGAACTGAACTGAACTGAACATAGAAAATCAGAAGTGTAATGTTCTTTCATAATTCTTTACACTTCTATTATCGAGCTTTATTTTCTCTTTTTGTTGTCACCGATCAGCTTGGTCATTTCTGTCTCCTCCCCTACCATTAGAAAATGTTGTGTAACTACTGATGTGAGTAGTAATGACATGGCAGTGATTTGGGATCCTTCAGCCAAACAAAGGTAAGAGAAAAGAGAGTGCTTAAAAGTCTGGGATTAATATTCAGGTTTAACAATTTTTATGTAAACTTGGGTAAGTTATTTAGCTTCTGGGGTTTCCTCTTATGTAAAATGTGAATAATAATACCGCCCATCTCTGAGGGTTGTTTGTAGTTCATATAAGCCAGCCATTATAATATATAATTACATATCACAATACTTATTATGGTATGTACTTCTTAAAAATAATAGGAAATATAACAATGTCATTCTGGGAAGGATTATTAGCATTCATGAGATAAATAGAATGAACATATTTAAAAACAGGATGAAATGGCTATTTTACGCTGGAATCCCAGGGAAACAAACTCTGATACGGATGTCTGCATGTAGGACATTTCTGAGGGAGTGCTCATTAGAACCACCTCGCAAACTCCCGAGCCCCCAGACCTCCTCTAGGAGCACGTGGAGAAAGGTTGGGAAGAGGAGTTGAACTGCGGCGAAGTTCTAAAAGAGTTTTTGCCAATCATACAAGGGATTCTGGAGCTGAGATTGTTCTAAAGAGACGCTCTAATGAAAATAAAGAGATTGGGCCTTACCCCCCACCGCCCCCCCCCACCACATTGAGCGCTAGTTACACCCAGGGAGGTGTCAGAGCCTCAGTAGTGCAGTCCCCTTCCTGAAAGGTAGTTATCAGATAAGACTCACCTCAACTGAAAACGGCGATAAACATCCTTCTCTCTGCACGTTTCCAAATGAATGCTTTGGTCTGAAGGAAGCACACTTGTTGCATTCTACTACTTTCGTGATACACCCAATGGTTGGGGCTTCCCTGGTGGCTCAGATGGTAAAGAATCTGCCTGCAGTGCAGGAGACCAGAGGGAACCCCCGCGTTGGGAAGATCCCCTGGAGAAGAGAATGGCAGCCCGCTCACTTCAGTGTTCTTGCCTGGAGAACTCCATGGACGGAGGAGCCAGGAGGGCTACAGTCCATGGGGTGAAAAGTGAAAGTGAAAATGAAGTCGCTCAGTCGTGTCCGACTCTTTGTGACCCCGTGCACAAACAGTTAAAAACCACTGAGGGACTAACACACAGACACACAGACACACATACATACATAGGTATGTGTACATATATAAACACACACTATTTGTATATCACTATATATGAGAATATACAGGAAATGTATGAGAGTTAGCGTGGAAGCAGTCTATGGTTTTTATATATATATTTGAACTAATATATTTACAAAGATAAAATTTCATACTGTGAATTTTATATTGAAGTCTGCTTTTACAATAAGAACAAGCAAAAATATAAACAAATAAAAATATTTTTCCAGATAGACATTTTATGCTTTTAATACTGAATGCACAAAGATTCTCCAGGCACGAGTGCTGGAGTGGGTTGCCATTTCCTTCTCGAGGGGATCTTCCCGACCCAGGGATCGAACCCTGGTCTCCCGCATTCCAGGCAGATGCTTTAACCTCTAAGTCACCAGGGAAGCCCAAGAACAAGCAAAAATATAAACAAATAAAAATATTTTTGCCAGATAGATGTTTTATGCTTTTAATACTGAATGCACAAAGTACCTCAATTCTTGCAGACACTAAAAAAGTTACCCCACCGTCAGTATAGAAAACAAGTCATTTCAAAGGCTTTCACAGTCTCAGACATCCAGCCAGATCTCAGCAAAACCCCACATTTCTGTAAGTCATTTGACATAAGAAGGTTTTGCTTATCAGTTAGTTTGAAAGTCATACCTATTCAAATATATATAAAAATCAAGATAAAGACTTTCTGTAAATACAAAGAATGATAAGACAAAATTTAGTCAGTAAATTAATCCCAAGATATTAAATAAAGAATCTCATAAACTATTACATTTTATTTTTCTCAGAGAAGTTTTTGGAAGGCAAAGAAATAGACCAGATATCCTTATTATTTTATAAAGTACACATCTTATGAACTTTGGAAGCAATTTGACTTTTTAAAGGAGTTTCCTGGTTTTTACTTTGGGGACATGAATTATAGAATTCATGTTTCAAGTTGCTATAATTATTAAATATGCAGAACACAGAGTTCTTGTCTCATTATCTTCTTTATTATGAGCTGAGCCCCTTATCATTTGGAGACATATCACCTGTGATGCACCTTAGATTGTTTCCTCGAAGAATCTGAAAAATTTTTCCCAGAAGAGCATTTCTAATTGGAGATAAAGTGTCCATTTGCAACAGAAATGGCAGAAAAAGAAAAAAAATCTTGCAAATAATATAGCCATGTCTCAGATAAACAAATGAGGACACTACAGGTAGGTACATAGTCAATACAAAAGACTTCATCTATGTAGAGGTGGGTTTATGGAATACTTTGTAATTATCTCCATCTGTTTGGAACACTGTGATGCTTCTGTTCCAGAGCTGGAAAATAGTTCGTTTAGAACAGTGTGTTAGTTTCTGCTATGCAGAAAAGTGAATCTGTTTTAAATATATATATATATATATATACATATATACACTCTGTTTAGAATATTTTCCCATATAAGCCATCACTGAGTATTGAGTTCCCAATGCTAGACCCTTTAGAGTAATTGATTTTATACATGCTGCTGCTGCTAAGTCGCTTCAGTTGTGTCCGACTCTGTGCGACCCCATAGACGGTAGCCCACCAGGCTCCCCCGTCCCTGGGATTCTCCAGGCAAGAACACTGGAGTGGGTTGCCATTTCCTTCTCCAATGCATGACAGTGAAAAGTGAAAGTGAAGTTGCTCAGCTGTGTCTGACTCTTTGCGACCCCGTGGACTGCAGCCCCCCAGGCTCCTCCGCCCATGGGGTACTGGATTTTATGTCTAGTAGTGTTCATTTGTTAATTCCCCTCCTTACTCCCTTTACACCGTACGTTTGTATTTTACATTTGCTGCTTATGTGTAGAATCTAAATAAACAGGAAGGGGGTAGAGGTAAACTCATTTGCAGGCAGAAATATTCTGATTCTTAAATATTGGTTGGCATTCTTACTTTTTGCATGAATATGTATGATCACGGCTAGGGTAAGAGGAGGTGGGAAAAGACAGGAGTGAAGGGAAAGGGGAAAAGGAAGGGGGAGAAGCAAAGAAGGAGGGAGGGAAAAGGGGGTGGTTAGAAAGAGGAAGAAGGAAAGAAGGAAGAAAGAAAGGGGGTGATGAGGGTGGAAGAATTCCACTTTGGTTTTAAAAAGAACTGGAAGGAGAAAGTTACCACTATGAGGCAGACAGCTTGCCCATTTTTCCAGAGTTTTCTCACTTAGTCATTAATATAAGTCTCAGAAGTATGTATAGATAGCTCCCTTGTACAAATGAGGAAACAGAATCATACTGTTGTACATATAGAAATAGTCATCTAGGACTGACATATGGGCTCGACTTCCTTGAATCCTAATATCAAACAGATTTATGAGATGGGACCAAATGGTGAAAATATTCCCAGTGGCTTTCAGAGGGGAAATCCCCTCATACTTCTGAACAATGGTATTTATGCCTATTTTACAATAAACTGCTCAGTTCAAAATTATGGTATTTTTTCCCCACTTGGCAAAAGTGACACATACAAAAAAGTTCAAAATCCGTGTGCATATTGTTTAGGGAGTAACTGTGTGTTTTTAAATTGTGTTACCGTTTCCTGTAATGAACTGCCTTTCTGTTACACAAGCATTATCTGTTTGAACATACTATAGCTTGATTCAATTAGGGTTGAACCAGTTCTAAACTGGCTTTCAGTCTTTGTGAGGTATGGCCCACTTCTGGTCCATTTGCCTCTCAGGCTGTGGTGGGAAAGTTTAGAAATCTCCTGAGGCTCAGCAGGGCTCCCTTTTGGGGGCCCCGCATTTCCACGTCGGGTTCCTGAAGCTGTGAGACTGCCTGGACCACTGCAAAGGACTGTGGCCTCCAACTGCCGCGTTTTGCTAATTTTCCCTGCGTTTGGACTGCACCAGTGAAGCGAAGTGAAAGTCGCTCAGTCAGGTCCAACTCTGCAACCCCATGGCCTGTAGCTCGCCAGGCGCCTCTGCCCACGGGATTCTCCAGGCAAGAATGCTGGAGTGGGCTGCACTAGAAATGGTAAAAGAGGAAAAACATAGCAGGCTTAGGCTCGGACCTTGGCGTCTTTCCTTCATCTTAAACTCCAGTGTTCTGGCTGCCACTCTATTTCTCTTTCAGCAAAACAAATTCATTTCAACAAGTTTTGTCCAATTTCCTAGAACTCAACCCACCTCCCAAGACAGTAAGTATGGTGGTTTAGGCTTGTTAGCCTGCCATTATCAGAAACTGAGCGACTGTTACCAGTACAGTGATATTTTAAATAAAACTGAGATAGAACAATAATATAACAAGAGGAGGCATTATTCAAAAATTTCTTAAAATATTAAAGCTAAATGAAAAATTATATAGTGATATAAGCACATAATTTAATCTTGGACTTACTAATAGATAATAATAAGACTTTTGAAGATTCATGTTAGGCTCACATATGAACTTACCCTATTCATGAGAACTGAGAATATCTTCTACATTGTGTCATTTTAATGCACATGGATAATCTTCCCCCCTGATTTGACAAGGTAGTACCTACTGAGGAGAAGAATTAAAATCAAGCCATACTCTCCTTAGCTATATATTGCTTTTGTTGTCTATCCTTCAGGAGAGAAGAATAAAATTTGGAAAAAAAAATCTCCAAAAGCCATTGTATATTTTTTTCAGGCACTATAGTCCTAGTGGAAACTGCTTTAGCCTGAAGAAACATTGCTGAATTAAAAAGGTAGACTCTTTAGAACCCACACTTTGAGTGACTATTTCACACTCAAACATACTTATGAAAAACAGTCATCATTTTCCTTGACCAAACAGTCATCATTTTCCTTGACCGGAGTTATCTGTGAGTGAGGGGAGGCGGCTGGGAAGAGATTTGAGAAAGCTCAGATACATTATTTACTAGCTTTCTATATAGAAACATTTAAATTGTGCAACAGTATCCTGCTATAGGGACATAGTTACTTTTGAGCACCAAAGCAGGTGATTCTACTTTGGAAGTTGAGAACAGATAAATCTGCATTTTTGAGTGATTACTCTGTGGCCTTCTTGTGCTCTATGCTTTTAATGTCATACTCAATTCAATCCTCCATTGCCCATTAGCTAGTAGTAGTGCTGACCTGAAATAAAGAGATCTCCAGATATTTTTCCAGCAAAGATGTGTTTATTTAGGATCAGCAGAGAATTGCAATTTAGGGTTGGCAACCATGGCAAGCAAAGTGCAAGTCTGTGCAGAGGAGGGGAATGCTTCTATGTCGAGGGAAAGAATGCCAGAAAGCTGTAGGAAGCAGTGCGTCCCTTGCTTTTCACTGGCTGGGTCCTTGCCAGGAGAGAAGCGGAGTCTTTCTTCTCGTCCTGCTCCGATAGTTTTGCGAGGATGAAAGCTCCCGTCTGCTCTTCAACTCTGCTTACCTGAGGCTTCTGTTTATTGACTTTTTAACAGTAGCCCATTAACTCTGTATCACAGAACAGAAAACCGAGACTGGGAAAGATCAGTGTCTTTCCTAGATTCACAAAAGTAATCAAGCTTGGATATAAACCAACTTCAGAAGAACTTCTTGGTCTAGAAAACCCATGCTGCTTTTACCTGGATTATTTTGCCTTTTATATCACATTAGTCTACAAGCATGTTAAAAGGTAAGAAAATCAACAAGTTCCTTATCAATTTTTAAACCTTGCTTCTATTACCATATAGTACAAATAACTTTGGTTGATAAAAAAGAAAAGATAAATTATTGTGAGAAACCAGCTTCCTGAAATAAAAAGAGTTCACAGTGGGGCATTGTTCTGGGCTATTCCATTGGAGGGAGTTTGATTTATTCAAATCCTGCTGTAATTGTTTCAAAACTAAATGAAAATGGAATCGTCTATTATCATACAGAAGGATTAAGCCCTAAATTGGATTTCCGAGTTTAAGATGAAAAAGTAAGCTAACCTCTAAAATGGCTTAAAATTGAACTTTATCTCCTGGTATGGAACAATAGCTTTAAGAGATTTAGGCGAAGAATGAGTCTCTGAAAAATGGCATAGTAATAAAAATGGCAGTTTTATAAGCAAATTAGGGCAAATATTCTATTTTGCCCTTTAACCCAATATTATTACGAACTCTGATAAATGTATAATCTTTCAGTAAAACTTCTTTTTGTCATATGTTAATGTCTTGTAGGTTAAATTCAGAGTTCGAGGATAAATGCAAAGTCATGCAGACACATGCACGCACGCACACACACACATATCAGCATAATATGAGTAACTTACATTCCTAATTTAGAAAGATAGTCATACATTGCTTTTTAAATTATATAGTTACACCTAGTAAGGATAACAGAAGCATCTGTTTTTAAGGTCATATCCTGAACAGTCTGCTTGCCTTAAGGTTAAAAGATCCTTCATAGAGTTTCTAGTTTTGGTAGTCCTCTAACAATGTTACTCAATGAAACTGGAAGAGGTTTGGGGTTTGGGAAATAACCACAGGTACAGTGTTTTGGCTCCAAGTCTGAAACATAGTAATATACCAGTGGCTCTTTACTGGGGCTTATTTCTAGCCCCCGCTCCCAGGCACATTTGACATCAAGACATTTTTGCTGTCGCAAGTGTGAGAAGGGTGCACTAGAGACTAGACGGTCGAGATCAGGGCTGCTGCTAGTTCACAATGTGCAGGACAGCTCTGCTCAACCGAGAGCTGCCCAAGGGAGTCAACAAAGGGCTGTGTGTGGGGGCTTCTGACTTTTGATGGTAAGTTCCAGAATAGACGTCACACAGTTGTACTGGAGTCAGCATCACTATGCTTCAGAGCTTATTCATAGGTAAATGCTTTTTACTTAGGCATGAAATTCAAAGTAACACCCTCCTTCCCATGAATGTTCGCATGAAGAAAGCAAAAACTAATGCTCTAATTTATATTTCTATTTCATGACAAGGGTAGAATTTCTATAAATTAAGCCAATCAGTTTCAAGATTGAAATATTTGAAACATACGCCATATATTCTCAAAATATCTGTAATTAAGAATCACCTGGTTTGCTCTGGAATAAAATAAATATCCAAAACCTACACCAGAGGGTTATTTTGCTTTGTTAAATGTGAAGTAGAGGCGAACACATTTTCTCTTTTAATGAGAACATCGCGTGGCTCTGATGCGGTTCATTCACTTGGAGTCCTATGTGGGAAAATGGAATAGAATTCCTTCAGAACCAGCGGCTCTAGTGGCATATTAAGTAGCAATTTCTAAGTTTGTACTTGAACATCTTTGATACAAGATTCAATGCTAAATGAATAACTGTCATCTAGGGCATGAAAAGTACAAATAAAAATGTTAAAATGAAACATATGTGTTTAGATCAATATATTCAAGCACTGCCACCTCACATTATTTCAAAACATGACCTTGTATTTGACATGTAATCTTGTCCCCAAATTACCTTCAAATGAGTGAGCAAATGAATGAATGGTAATTATTTACAATAAATGCATATGTTAGATACATTTCCTTTTGCTTACACTTAGTGCCATCAGCTTGTATAACAATGATAGATTTATGGCAAAAACATATGAGAGAAGAGTCCATTAGCAGGGAAATAAATGAGAAATGCAAATGTATCTACTCATAAAGTTAGAGTTTTATTATTGCTTATTTTCTAGTCAATTTAAAATTATTTGATTAAACCTTGATATGAACTATTTGACATTGTTTACAGAAGCTCAGAAGAAAGCACACTGCTGACTAACACAATGGGAGACAAAATAATGAGTGAATATCCTGTTTGGAGAATTGTTGAAAGAAATTGAGAGAGAACGGAGAAAGCAAGAGCACAGAAATGAAGACCCTAAAAAATATACTAGAATATGGTTCCCTGTGTTTTTTCATACGCTTTGCCTAGCTTTATCCTGATTAAGGTGGTCTTTCAATATATTGAGTCTAAAATCTAGCCATGCTATGAGAGAGAATACCAGCAAGTGAAATTTCTCTTTGAAAATTTTAGTCTGTTACGCATAATGCAAAGATTCAAGGACAATGAGAGTTTAGAAAAGGCATAAAGGAAAACAGCTCAATACAAAAAAGAGGCTTAAAATAACTGGGTCCTGTCAACTGTAGAGAAATATGTGTACCATTCTTTGAACTCCAAGTATATTCTGAATCAGACAGGAAAAGTACTGGATCTCATCTCCTTACCCTGTAGATTTTTTCCACTTACAAGACTATGATGAGAGCTAAACGAACATACACATTTGACAATTAAAACACACGTTGTCACCCACCAAACACCCGCTGCTGAAGTGGACGAGTGTAGTCAACACATAATTTCATATATGCACATGGATGCAGCGTGTTACGAGTAGCCACACGTATGCTGGCCGTCCTTTCATAGCTACGCGTGTTCTGTTTCCTCTTCCTGCGCCTCCAGGAAGCTCAGTGAGTGCTTGGCCAATAGCTTGTGCTGATAGTGACCTGCCGGTGTCTGGTGCAGGCCTGAGGAGGCTTGCAGTTTCTCCGTCTTGTCTTTTGGAGAACTCCACCTGCGGGCCTCGAGCCGCACTGTAACGCCTTCTCCTATTCCGATGCTAGGAAGACAGAAGCAGCCCTGGGATCCAGACCTCACGGTCACCCGCCGAGAAAAGCAACTGAAGTGCACACAGTCCAGGGTCACTCGTTCACTGGTTGAATACCACCAAAGGGCAGCAGCTGACCCAAATCTGCGGAACTGCACACCTTTACCAGATGTAATAAAATCCATTTAGCATTCATATGTTGCGCCAATTGTTAAACAGAGCTCAGTTCAGTTCGATTCAGTCGCTCAGTTATGTCTGACTCTTTGCGACCCCATGAATCGCAGCATGCCAGGCTTCCTTGTCCATCACCAAATCCTGGAGTTTACTCAAACTCACGTCCATTGAGTTGGTGATGCCATCCAACCATCTCATCTTCTGTCATCCCCTTCTCCTCCTGCCCCCAATCCCTCCCAGCATCAGAGTCTTTTCCAATGAGTCAACTCTTCGCATGAGGTGGCCAAAGTACTGGAGTTTCAGCCTCAGCATCAGTCCTTCCAAAGAACACCCAGGACTGATCTCCTTTAGAATGGACTGGTTGGATCTCCTTGCAGTCCAAGGGACTCTCAAGAGTCTTCTCCAACACCACAGTTCAAAGGCATCAATTCTTCGGTGCTCAGCTTTCTTTATAGTCCAACTCTCACATCCATACATGACTACTGGAAAAACCATAGCCTTGACTAGAGAGACCTTGGCTGGCAAAGTAATGTCTCTGCTTTTTAATATGCTGTCTAGGTTGGTCATAAGTTTTGACCAAAATTTATGACCATCTACTTAGAATGATTAATCTCATGTATAATATTTATCAGTGTACAGCATTACATTTCTTTTACTTATTTGTCTCTTTTTTTCCCTACAGAATATATGTTTAACAAAAGGTAAGACTTCATATGATATGTTTATCATATGCCAATAGAACAGTTTGGAATATCACAGGCACTTAAAATACTTACCACAATGTTGAAATTACTAACTGAAAAATATTCTAGCAAACATCATCAAAATGCATGCAGGCATTTTGCTAACTACTCTCAGAAATTGACTAATGGAGAATTTATTAAAACATGGTGATAAAAATATCAAGTTCAACTGAGAATGAAAATCTAGGATAATACATTGCTTTTTTTTTTGTAATTTCTTAGGGCTTAAATGTGATTTAGGGAGATGATAAGAGATGTGTAAGGTAAAATGGCATTAAATGGTATTTAAAAAAATAGTTTGATTTTGACAAAAGTGTTTAAATTCTGAACCCAAATTAATGAAAATTTTGTAAAAGAAAATTTGTGTGCAGCTGAAATGACTTTTGGCTTTTTGCTTGCTTGTTTGTTTGTTCTCTCTGTTTTCCCCCTCAGAAAGGTGATGTTTATTATTTTGCTGGTGAATACTTCAAATAAATCAGAGATTTAAGAAAATGGCTAATAGGAAGACAGGACAGAGAGCAAGAAATACGGTTCATACTTTCTTTGAAATATCAGACTAAACCCCTTTCAGCAGAAAAACTGCTATGATTAATTACTTAAAAGCTTCAGAACTTATGCAGCAATCTTCAAGAGTTGCTTTGAACTGAGGTCTAAACTCATACAAATCAGTTTTGCTAGTAAATTAGTTCTGTACACTGCACAACAAACATGCCAGTTTTTTTTCAAAAAAGTAAATCCACAAGAGTAATAGTGTTCAACTACTCATTTTGAGAAAATCTTTCCAAGTAACTCTAGTATGATGAAAGAACAAAACAATATCATAAGCGAAACAGTGAAGAGGAAACAAAATGGAAATATGTATTGCAATCAAATTCTAACCAAAATGAATTATCTGTCATCTGTGTAAAATATTAAATATATATAATTTTATATGTTTGGGTCTAAGTTCAGAAAGATATAATTTTCAATTCAGGTTTCATCATGTTAAAACTGTGTGACTTTGAAAATTTAAATTTATTTAGTCTCTAGTATCTTTATTTATGGGCTTCCCAGCTCAACTGGTAAAGAATCTCCCTGTAATAGGGGAGACCCCAGTCCAATTCCTGGGTCAGGAGGTTCCTTGGAGAAGGGATAGGTTACCCGCTCCAGTGTTCTTGGGCTTCCCTGGTGGCTCAAACAGTAAAGAATCCACTTATAATGTGGGAGACCTGGGTTTGAGCCCTGGTTTGGGAAGATCCCGTGGAAGAGAGCATGGCAACCCACTCCTGTATTCTTTCCAGGAGAGTCTCAGGGACAGAGCAGCCTTGTGGGCTACTATCCATAGGGTTGTGAAGAATTGGCCATGGCTGAAAATTAGCACAGTGCATTCACCGGAAGGACTGACGCTGCAGCTGCAGCTCCGATCTTTTGGCTGCCTGACGAAGAGGCAACCCACTGGAAAATATCCCAATGCTAGATGGCGAAAGGAGAAGCAGGTCAGAGGATGAGATGGTCAGACAGCCTCACCAACTCAGTGGACGGGAATCTGAACAAACTCTGGGAGATGGTGGAGGACAGAGGAGCCTGATGTACTGTTTTGGGGGGTTGCAAAAAGTCGCACACAGCTTAGCGCCTGAACAGCAACAAGAAAGCCATGCTGCCTCTGCAGAATCCTTCAAACCACCTTCACCTGTGCTGATTTACTGCGCTTTCACTAAAAAAAAAAAAAAAATGGTATATAGCTCCCCTCCCCCTCCCCATGCTCCTCTCTAGGAGAAATTACTTGCTTTTGCTCTGGATTCCATTCCCTTTTACCTAAGCAAAGACAGCAATTATGATGTTTTATCTTGACTGTTGTAGTATCATCAATGTTTTCTTTTCCTATGGATTCTTCACTTCATTATAATATCTCTTATGCTTAAAAAGAAAAATCCCTTTGACTTCTCATTCTCCCATATAATCCTAGTTTTCTAATTTCCTTTATAGTGAAATCCCACTAAAGTTTTGCACATACTCTTTGATGATGCTTTCATATTATCACTACTTTTTCTCTTTCTTTTTGGCTTATGTTAATCCTCTGAAACAATGGAATTCACATGACCCTCCAGCTTCATGAATCTAATAGTTGATTTTCAGGCCTTTTGTTCTGATGCAGTATCATTTGCACAAATGTTTTACTTTCTTTTAAAACATTTCTTTACTTGGATTTGAAGATGCTATACTATCCCGTTTTTTCCCTATTTCACTAAATCTTCCCTTTAAGGTCCTAAATTAAATGCAGATATTGGAATGTCTCACGTCACAGACTTCCTCATCTTTCTTTCTTTCTATCCAAACTTTTCAATCTAAAACGGTCTTAAAGTGCCATGACTTTAAATATTTTCTGTGAAGATGTAACTCTCAGATTTATTTTCAACAGTAACATCTTCACTGAGGTCAAGATTCACATATCAAGATCCTCCCTAATATGTACCTTACTATGTCCAGAAGAACTCCCAGACTTCATACACTGTCAAGAGAGTCCTTCTTCAATCTTTCTCAGATCATAATTACCTTCTCATTTATCCAAATGTTCAGAAAATTTTTTTAATTTCTTTTTTCTATTGAGTACTCACCCAAACTCAACAACCTGTTGCTGACTGCAGTACACATCCTCAATTACTTAATTATTACTAAACCTTTCCCTGACAGCTCAGTTGATAAAGAATCTGCCTACAATGCAGGAGACTCCAGTTCAATTCCTGGGTCAGGAAGATCTGCTGGAGATAGGATAGACTACCCATTTCAGTATTCTGGGGTTTCCCTTGTGGCTCAGCTGGTAAAGAATCTGCCTGCAATGCGGGAGACCTGGGTTCAATCCCTGGGTTGGGAAGATGCCCTGGAGAAGGGAAAGGCTGCCCACTGCAGTGTTCTGGCCTGGAGAATTCCATGGACTGTACAGTCGCAAAGAGTTGGACATGACTGAGCAACTTTCGCTTCATTAACCATTACCACTTTAATCCTAGCAACTCTAGTAATTAGGCTGGACTATTGTAATAATCTAGTTTATCTCCTAAACAACCTATAGGTCCATCAACAGATGATAAAAAAAAAGTGTAGTACAAATATACAATAGGATTGTATTTGGCTATAAAAAGAACACATTTGAGTCAATCTTAATGAGGTGGGTGAACCTAGAGCCTATTATACAGAGCGAAGTAAGTCAGAAAGAGAAAAGCAAATATTGTATGTTACCGTGTGCATGGGGAATCTGGAAAGATGATACTGACGATCCTATCTCGGGCAGCAGCGGAGACACGGGTAGGGAGGAGGGACTTGCGGACACCGTGGGGGAAGGAGAGGGTGGGACGGATTGAGAGAGCAGCCAGGAAATATATTCATGACCGTATGTAACATAGTGCAGGCAGGAACTTGCTGTGTGACAAGAGGGCTCAGCTCAGAGCTCGGTGACAAGCTCGAGGGATGGAGCGGGAGGGAGGTGGGCGGGGCGTCGGGAGGGAGGTGGGCGGGGCGTCGGGAGGGAGGTGGGAGGGGCGTCGGGAGGGAGGTGGGCGGGGCGTCGGGAGGGAGGTGGGAGGGGCGTCGGGAGGGAGGTGGGAGGGGCGTCGGGAGGGAGGTGGGAGGGGCGTCGGGAGGGGAGGTGGGAGGGGCGTCGGGAGGGAGGTGGGAGGGGCGTCGGGAGGGAGGTGGGAGGGGCGTCGGGAGGGAGGTGGGAGGGGCGTCGGGAGGGAGGTGGGAGGGGCGTCGGGAGGGAGGTGGGAGGGGCGTCGGGAGGGAGGTGGGAGGGGCGTCGGGAGGGAGGTGGGAGGGAGGGGACATGCGTATACTGTGGCTGACTTTTGCTGATGTATGGCAGAAACCGGTTCAATAGTGTAAAGCAATTATCCTCCAATAAATATATATATATATATATATATATATTTTTTTTTTTTTTCTTAAAGAACGCACCCGAGTTAGCCTGGCATCCGTTTACGTTTCACGGCTCTTCTACCACTTATCTTTCTGTTCGCTCACACTTTGGCTGTAGCCACCCTGACCTTGTGGCTTCTCAGATGCGCTTGGAGTTTTCTAGCTCCCCGTTTGCATGTGATATTCCCTTTGCCCAGAGGTATACCTCCTCAGAAATTTTATGACTTGCAGGTTCATGTTATTTATAGCTCTGTTTGAATGTTACAGCCTCAATTTCCCATGACCACTCCAGAATTCCTCTGTCCCAAATGATTTTTTCATAGATTTATCATTTATTATATTTTATGCTAATTTGTTTATTGCTAGTCTATTAATTTATAAAATAAGCTCCATGAAATTGGGGACTTTTCCTGCCTTGGTTAATATTTTACCACCAATAGCCAGAAAAGTCTGTGGAACAAAATAGTGAAAGTAAGTATGGTACATGAAATAATAAATTTCATCATTATTTCAACATGATTTTAGCCATACTGAAATGGTGCAATGAAGCAGCAGAATAAACACTTCCTACAAAAGTTCTGACATATATCCAAATATTTAAAAAAAAACACCACAGATTCATGTTTCAGATTCTCATGAGCAAGTATGTATCTACAAGTGAACAGGTAGATACATACTAAAAATTAACTCTACTTAAGCATTTTAACTAGAGCTGAGGAGACAAGTCACAGATCATGAAAAACTGTAAGCTAGCCAAGTTTTGTTTCATTTTGCACTAAATAAATAATTTGCACTAAATAAATAATTTGCACTGATTATTTTTATTTCAAGAACTGTTTAAAATGTTTTAAAATGAATACAGAATGAACTGAAGCATAAGTCAGCTTCTAATTAGTAGAATGGTATATTCATGTCATATTCAAAATATATTCATCCTGTATTATAGACATTCTTTTATAAGTTGTTGTAGACTCTATTTTATTAGTATTTAATGTTGAATAAGATATATCTTTTCTGAGCTTACTTAACATTCTGAAATATGAGATTTTAAACTAATAAATATGCCTTTACTCTTCCAATTTAGCCTGTTAGGTAATAAAGAGTTGAGAGATTGTTGTAAAAAGAAAGAAAGGAAAAAAAAAAAAAAACCTCTTCAACCTGAACTGTATCATTTACTTTGTTTGCTGATGAGATGTGTCAACATTTACACAGTGAAGTGCGCCTAAATGTGTATTTCTATTTAAATCAAATTCATCTTTCTCAGAGTTTATGTGTATACTCAAGGAATGAAATTGGATTCTCTTAGAGAACTAAAATCAGTTACCATTTATTTCAGGCAAAGAGGTAATCAACATGCTTGACTGGAGAAACCATTCAAGACATGAGAGTTCCTAAACTGTCTTTGCACAAACATTCTAAAACATGAAATATTAGGACATCTACTGAACTAATTTTGGAGGAATAGTATATTACACACAATTTATGACTGTGGGTCTTATGTGCAATATCTAATCCTATTAAAAAAAGAACCCCAGAGTGTCATAAAGAATGGGAAGCAGATAAAATTCAGAAAAAAAGGGGGTCTATGAACACATAAATTTAACCTGTTTAATTTCCCAACATTCTCACCTTAGAAAACAGAGAATGACATATTGCTCTAGAGAGATGTGATCCAACTCACACTGCTGCCTGCCCTTTAGTTGGCCAGACTCTCACAGTCGTTTTCCTATCCACCAGCGTATAGTGTTGCATTAGTAATTCTTCCTGAAGCATACTATCTTTCAGGAAAATAAAAGTGGTGAAAGCAAAATTAGATTTCTATCGCTTTCCCCCCTAATTCCTGTTAGAATGTAGATTGGATTATTTGCGTTACTTGATCACTCCTCAACAATCCTAATGAACCGCATGAACTACTGTGTCAAATGCCTTCAGGACCTTACAAATTGATTATTTGCTCAGTGAAAACTCATATGAAAATGCAGAGGAAACTGTTTGCCAAAATTCTTGAGTCCCATCTAAAGAATAAATTTTATGCAAAATTAGCTTCGAAATGTGACCTGGTATGTTTGGTCTTTAGGAAAGCTCTCTGAGGACCCAGAGTTTCCCTTTGTCTCGTCCCCAGCTCTCAGCTACCTGCACGTCTCTCACGGCAACCTGTTCATCATTTCTCAAGTACCCAATAACTTGTCTCTCTCTGATGCCTCGGAATTCCACACTATGTCTTCGTCCCTTCAGCTTTCAGAGAAGCACACACATTTATCTTCCATTTATTGAGCATCTGTTATTTCCAGCACCTGTGCTAGGCCTTTTTACATATGTTTAATATTCAAATAATCATACATATTCCATTTCCATTTCACAGGTGAAAAACCAAACAGATTGAGATTTGTATAAATGAAAACTAAGTTTTCCTTTGGTCAAAAAATATTTTTCAGATTATTAACACACTATTCTTTAATGTAGCACATTCAAAGTATTTGGTGAAGCACAGCCTGAATAATATAAATGAATAGAATGTAGAGAAAAAAGAAACCTATTTATAAACCCACCAGCAAATGATAATTACTCTAAGATTTCCAAACAGTGCAGTCAAGTCTTTGCACACATATGTGATGTAATCTCGTTCTAATGGATTCAATACTGGCTCTTCATGATTACACATCCAAGTATATCCCAAAAAGTTTTCTTAAAAACTGCATTCCAACAATGTCTAACTACCTGATAAATACCTCATAGGATTGTCATGTGAAGTGAAAGTCACTTAAGCGTGTCTGACTCTTTGCAATCCCATGGACAGCAGCCTGCCAGGTTCCTCTGTCCGTGGAATTCTCCAGGCCAGAGCACTAGGGTGGGTAGCCTATCCCTTCTGTAGAGGAACTTCCTGACCCAGGAATCCAACTGGGGTCTCCTATATAGCAGGTGGACTCTTTATCAGCCTGAGCTACCAGGAACCCAACACCAAATTCAATAAGTTTAAAACTGATCTCACGATTTAGCCGCTCCCCAAATGTGTTCCCCCTACTGACTTCTTCACAGTACACTTTCAAATCATTAAGACTGAAAACTTTGCTATCAATTCTGACTTATCTCATTCTTTACCAGAATCTGTTTATTTTCATATTTTTATTTGGATTTTCTCGTTTGCATTGGCCCGATCAATCCCAGTGTGTCTTTGTACTTGAACACTGCAATAAATTCAGGCTGTCTCCATGCTCTCCCTTCACTCAGGGGTACCTGCAAGGCTTTAAATCTAAAGCCTTCAGTGATTTCCGTATATATGTCAAATAAACACCAAATTCCTTGGCTCGAATGAATGCCTTTAAGAATATATTACATTCTCATGGATTAATTTAAAACCACAAAAGGGAATAACTTATCTTTTTCAGACACCTTAAAGATAAAGAGGAAAATCATGGTTTTTCATTTTAATGGTGATCATCTCAGTGGAACCTACTAACAAGTAAACACGTATTACATGGCAGCCTTAAGGGGGCTATGATGGGAAAATAAAATTTCTTTGTAGAAAATAAAATAAACACAAAGTTGGGGGATAAGAGAACTCTACTAGTAGAAAATTAAATTATACATAAGTATCTACGAAAGTGAAAGTGAAATTGCTTAGTTGTGTCTGATTCTTTGTGACCCCATGGACTGTAGCCTGCAAGTTTCCTCCATCCATGATATTTTCCAGGCAAGAGTACTAGCGTGGGTTGCCATTTTCTTCTCCAGGGAATCTTCCCTATCCAGGGATTAAACCCACGTCTCCCACATTGCAGGCAGACTCTTTACTGTCTGAGCCACAAGGGAAGCTCTAAAGTATAAGTGAAAATCGCTCAGTCATGTCTGACTGACTCTTTGTGATCCCAGGGACTATTGTAGTTCATGGAATTCTCCAGGCCAGAATACTGGAGGGGGTAACTGTTCCTTTCTCCAGGGGATCTTCCCAACCCAGGGAAGTATCTATATGCATTTCTAATATAGCTACCTAGAGAAAAAGACAGAAAGAGGGGAGAGAGAAAGGTTTGATCTTACCCAACTTTAAGCAGTCTTTATAGCAACACGTCTGATGTTTAATTCTGCTGCTGAGTCTTAAAGTTTACGGGATAGGTGATGAGGAAGGAAAGAATGATGTCAAGTATGGGAAAGCAAAACAATTCTTGAGTACAAAATCTTGAGCCAAGGAAGATTTACTGACATGCCTGCCAGCAGCTGTTGCCTCTGGATTGATGGTATGGATATTCTGCATAAAAGCTCTTCCCCACAGGGAGCCAAGTAAAAATATACAACTGCCAGAAAACTGGGGAAAGCTTAAGGATAATCTAGGGAAAGGTCAAAGTTTTATGCCTGGCCACTGTCTTACGTCAACAAAGAACCAGGGTTTATCAGCTACCGATGACAGTTGTTTCATTTCTTTCCTCTGAATGTCACACTGAAATTGCTCTTATACCCAGTACTGTTTGGAAATATACAGGAAAAGGAATTCTGGGAAACGCAGTCCAGTTGAGTCAAGGTGACACAGTCTAAAGTGATAACAGCTTGGTCTAACGATGGATGGAAGTTAATCAAGAGAGAAGCTGTGAAAAGAAAAGTTCAGGCAGTGGGGAAAATGCATACCAAAATGGAATTTTTAAGAATGAATCCTCTAAGATCTGGTTAGAGCAGGAAGTGAATAGACGGTTTGAATAGTGAGCATGAAAATAGCGAAAGTGAAAAACTCTGATTTCAAGTCATATTTTGGAATTCTTTTCAGTTTCCTTTTTAAAGGTATAGAATCCCTCTATCACAAAATTTCTCTATGCTTGCTTGAAGCCACACTCTTCCCCGGATTCAGGTAGCCACTGATCTGTTTTCTATATCTATAGTTTTGCATTCTCTGAAGTGTTATTTAAATTGAATTGTACAGGATGTAGTCTTTTCAGTTTAACTTAGCAAAAAGTATTTGAGATTCGTTCATGTTGTTGACTGCAAGAGTGGTTTTCTCCTTTTCATTTATGTATGTTCCAAAGTCAGTTTGACTAATTAGCAAATTAAATTGGGCTAATACATAGGAGATGATTGAATCATATCTAATTCCATAAGACACTTTCAAAATGTCCAAAGTTATCTGCCAGAGGACTTGCAAGCAACCTATGAAAATTCAAATTGATTTGCGTCTGCATCAGTATTTGACATTATTATGGTTTTATTTTAGTGACTCTAACTGGCATCTGCTTATGGTTAATATATCCATTGCCCTAATGATTAATGGGGTGGAGCATCATTTCTTTGCTAAATTGCCAGTTGCATATTTTCTTTGTTAAACTGTCTCCTCAATGCTCAAATCTTTCGCCTATTCTTTATTTGGCTGTTTTATTACTGAATTTTGAATATCCTTTATATGTTCTAGACGTGTGTGTGTATGCTCGTGTGTGTGTGTGCGCGTGTGTGTGTGCTCAGTCATCTCAGTTATGTTTGTTTGTGACCCCTTTGAACCACAGCTGGCCAGGCTCCTATGTCCATGGAATTCTTAGGTCAGGAATACTGTAGAGAGTGGCTGTTCCCTTCTCCAGGGGATCTTTAGGACCCAGGTATTGAACCTGTGTCTCCTGCATTGAAGGTGGGTCCTTTAGCCACTGATACAAGTTATTTATCATGTATGTGACTTTCAAATACACTCCCCTGCTACATACACATGTAGTTTGATTTTCATTCTTTCAGGTGTAACTATCCAATGAAGTGAAGTGCAAGTCACTCAGTCATGCCCGACTCTTTGTGGCCCATGATCTGGAGCCCTCCAGGCTCCTCTGTCCATGAAACACTCCAGCCAGAATACTGGAGTGGGTTGCCATTCCCTTCTCCAGGGGATCTTCCCAAACCAGGGATTGAACCCAAGTCTCCCACATTGCAGGGAAATTCTTTACCATCTGAGCCACCAGGGAAGCCCAACTATCCAATAGCAGACCAATTAATTTTAATGTCCAATTTACCCATCTGTTTCTTTGATATCATCCTTTTGTTGTTGGATCTAACACATTTTTGCCTAGCCCAAAGTAAAAAAGATATTCTACATCAAGTTGGACTTGACTTTAAGTAATACTTGTAATTTTCTAAAGGATAAGAGTGCCAAAAGCATCTTTTGTTCTAATGAGGCAACTCTAGATAGGATCCTGAATGCTCCTGGAGAGGGGCTTGTCACCAGAAGAAAGAAGCTATGATTGGAAGCTTGAAGGTTTCAGCCCCAACTCCCCTCCATCTCCTAGAGAGGGCAGACGAGCTGGAAATGCAGTCAATAAATGGTCCTGTGAACCTAAGGAAGCTTCCATAAATCCCAATAGTGTGAGATTCAGAAAGCTTCCCAACTGGGGAACATATCCACACTGGCGGAGGGTGATGCACCCCAACTCCATGGGGACAGAAGTTCCTGTATTTGGGGCACTCCCAGAACTTTCCCTAAGTAGCCTTTCACCCAGCATGAGTTCATCTGTGTCCCATATCATTTCCTTTAAAAAACTGGGAACCATAGGTAAGTGTTCTTCTGAGTTCTGTGAGCCACTGTAGCAAATCAGTCAAACCTGAGGAAGGGGTTCTTGGAGTCTCCTAACTACAGCCAGCAGGTCAGGAGCTGAACTTGTGACTGGAACTGGAAATGGAGGTGGGGGAGGCCGTCTTTTGGGACTGAGCCCTTCCCTGTGACCTGGATGCTAGTTCCCGGCAGACAATATTAGAATTGCGTTAGGACACAAGAATGGTGCTTACTTGTCGCTGTGGGAAAAATCCACACACATCTGGTGACTGGAAGTGTCACAAGTGAAGTGTTCTGTTTGATAATTAAAGGCAACTCACAAAGGAAGAGAGACAGTAGGGAAGAGCTAGGATTTTCCCCAAACAGAAAGAAAAAAAAAAAAAAGTGAGTTTTTTTCCTAACAGAAAGGAAAAAAAATTCAACCCATAACACATACTTACCTGTAGTTTCTCTTTGAAAATACTAAAATCTTTCTTCTTTAACAAATTAAAACTGATATTCAGATTTGTCAATTTGAAAATCAATGCTATCTTAATATAAAGCAATAGTTCTCTATGCAGAAGAATTATATTTTCCCTTAAATTTTTGAAAAATTTAAGCCAGATTAATACCGATAAAATTATCATAAAAACTTAGTTTTCTTTTTTGCTAATTCAGTTTAGTTCAGTTCAGTTCAGTTGCTCAGTCGTGTCTGACTCTTTGCGACCCATGAACTGCAGGACACCAGGCCTGCCTGTCCATCACCAACTTCTGGAGTTCACCCAAACCCATGTCCATTGAGGCGGTGATGCCTTCCAACCACCTCATTCTGTGTTGTCCCCTTCTCCTCCTGCCCTCAATCTTTCCCAGTATCAGGGTCTTTTCAAATGAGTCAGCTCTTTGCATCAGGTGGCCAAAGTATTGGAGTTTCAGCTTCAACATCAGTCCTTCCAATGAACACCCAGGAATGATCTCCTTTAGGATGGACTGCTTGGATCTCCTTGCAGTCCACAGGACTCTCAAGAGTCTTCTCCAACACCACAGTTCAAAAGCAGCAATTCTTCAGTGCTCAGCTTTCTTTATAGTCCAACTCTCACATCCATACACGACTACTGGAAAAATCATAGCCTCGACTAAATGGACCTTTGCTGGCAAAGTAATGTCTCTGCTTTTTAATATGCTATCTAGGTTGGTCATAACTTTCCTTTCAAGGAGTAAGCATCTTTTAATTTCACTGAGTCAGTCACCATCTGCAGTGATTTTGGAGCCCCTAAAAATAAAGTCAGCCACTGTTTCCACTGTTTCCCCATCTATTTGCCATGAAGCAATGGGCCCAGATGCCATGATCTTAGTTTGAGCTTTAAGCCAACTTTTTCACTTTCTTCTTTCACTCTCATCAAGAGGCTTTTTAGTTCCTCTTCACTTTCTGCCATAAGGGTGATATCATCTGCATATCTGAGGTTATTGATATTTCTCCCAGCAATCTTGATTCCAGCTTGTGCTTCCCCCAGCCCAGGGTTTC